>NC_090680.1:4222137-5575887 GCF_013368605.1 Nyctibius grandis | reverse complement strand
GTTACACTCAGCCAAAGGCAGGCACACAGAATGAAGGAATAAGGTGTACAAGAGATCAGTGTGAACTGTATTTACTAACACACCTTAAAGAGGGAAACCTGCTAGGCTAACAGTAGCTCCAAGGAAAGGGAGAGGAGCTCAGACCAGAGTGCACATGAACTCCAGAGAAGAAACTATAACCCAAGTTCATGTAAACATCCAAACCAAAATAAAGTAATTTTGGAAAGTCAGTCTATGGCTTCCTGTTTCGTGGAAGTGAACAGATGTTGGGGTATGTTTTCCAGAAAACCAGCACAGCAAGGCAAATGAGCAGTGTGCTTGCTCTATTCCCCAAACTGAGATTAAGGTTAAATTGCCCAAGTTGCACGGCCTTCCTTGCTTCTGAGAGCTGCTCAAGACACTTCCACCATGGTTGAATTTATGGACATACACACACAGACAATACAAATTACTGGTTTTCTGCCCCCTTAGCCCCTGTATCCGTGCAATAAATTGGAATAATCCCACAGCTTCATTTGCACATCATGCCAAGTCAGGTAAAAGAAATTACCAACACAGCCGTTATCTATTCCACCAGGACACCGTTGTACTAACAGGATCTGCAAATTCCTTCACTCAAAAGGCTGCCAGATGCTATTATCTTATTCCACGGGGAATGACCATACAGGAACCAACATCTAGTTTCTTATCACTCTACCTTGTCATCCTCTACCATTTAGCGTTAGAAACACACTCCTCAAAGGCCCTCATTTAGTATGGAACTTATGGGAACTGTGCCAAATCCCAGAGAAATAGTGTAATCAATGGATAACCTGAATATGCAGGGGATATGGCCAGGGACACAGCAGAGGGAGAAGGAAGCAGGGAAGATGCGCTACCAATTAAAAAATATTTGCCTAGAAACTTCACTCACCTGCAAGCACCACTTCTGATAGGAGAGAAAATACATTAATCAAGGACTTGCAACTCATCTACTATCAAAAACGGGAACATCTTCTAAGGAAGAAGAGTCTATATAGTTAAAAGGTTTGCACCAAGGAAACCTTACTCTATTTAATACTCAGAAGAAAAAAAAAAAACCCACAGCAATCAGGAATTCAGGTTCTGTTTCATAGGAGCTTAGGAGAAATCTAGTTCCTCGCTTGAATAAATATTTTGAGCAGGGTAGAGAAATGCTTCTTCACTTAGATATAAAAAGTCCTCCCAAGGGACAAAAGGAAAATGAAGTATTCCTGTAAGTCCTTCCTTAATTTTGTTACTTATACATTATAGGATCGTGCTCAAAACTTTTTTTTGCTTCCTTCAGGCCCACCCAACTTCACCACTCAACCTCTGAACTTTCCCACCTCACGCTTGTCTCTCTTCTTCTTGTTTCACTTATGTCTGTGCTTCTCCTGTCCTGAAGAGAAAAGTTTTCTAACTAAAAAGCATACGTAGGAAACCAAGAAACAAGCAAATGTTTGTTTTTAAGATTTATTTAAAAGTGTTTTAAAACAACAGCTTAATTTATAACTTTATTAACCCTTGGATATACGGTCTAATTTGAGTATTAAATTCCTGAAGCTGATAACTTCTCTTCCTGGAACAGTTACAAAGATGTAGTTAGTTATTCAAAATAAATGACTACCTTAAAACAGCAGTCCTTTGTTGAAGTCTGCACAGTTACTTGTAGGTATAAAATCACTTTCCGTAGTGTATTGTAAAGGATAATTAGATGCCGAAGAGAATTTTGAGGTCAGCCAGAGTGAGCTTAGTGAAGGCCTCCCCTTTGCCTGACAGCACCTGCTGGGCGAGAACTTGCTTCCTCCTCTGGAGTTGTACAATCTTTTCTTCTACTGTTCCTTCACAGACAAACCTAAAAAAACCAAAGCCACATCATCTCAACTGCTAGGAAAAAGTGTCAGCATTATACTGATTTATACTGTATATACAATTTACTTCCCCAGTAAATTTCCAAAGACCTGTCTCACTTAAAAATTAACAGCCTATTATATGACTGACAAAACATACCCAGGCACAGAAAACAGCTGTTCTCATATCCAAATATTATAACATTTCAAATAAAAGTCTGATGCATTGCTTGATAACTGATGGCACCCGTTATACTAAAAGCGTCATACACAAAATAGTATTTTAGATTCCAGTTTCTTTGAATTGTCTGTGCATTTACAGTAACTAAGCTAGCCTTTTAGTACTTAAAATTACAGATTCTTTTTCTAAAAGCCAACTTTGCCACTTATTAGAAGTGCTCTATGCGTTTATGTAAGTGATATTAGAAAGGTCCAGGCTTACGGAGCACGGTGAAATCTCCACTCAGTAAGATTAGATAAATAGTTTGGTGCCTGAATTGTTCTCAGGAATGAACAGGACACTCCTACTAAACCACAGGTTGAAAAACAATAAACCACTGTTAGCTATCAGGATAGCAACATGCAGGCAAGTGCCACACAGAAACATTTTCATGTGGTCTCTTTATCTCAGTGCCCAAAGCCCCATCCCACCGTCAGACCTTGTGCCTCGCTTTAAGTAAAGAAACAAGCCTCAAACCAAGGCCTTGTCTCACCACCTAAAGCGAGACAGTACATGAGCAGCAACAGCCTCATTTACCGCTAAGGAAAATCCTGACCTGTGTATCACGACATTCTTCTGCTGCCCCACTCGGTAAATGCGGTCACACGCCTGGTCCTCGAGAGCAGGATTCCTGCAGGGTGAAAAAAAAATAGCTTAAGGGCTTAATGTTTAGGAATAATTGAAATATCGAAGCCTCTGTGCTTGCCTCATTTGCCTGCCTCCACAGCATCCTGTTTTCTTCCTCTGTAGATCTAAAACTGCTCCCAGGTTACTTTACGTTTACTAGCTTCATCGCCAATATTCACCCTTTGCCCTTGGTAGAAGTATGCTACAACTCCACACGAAGTCGGCCGTATGAATCAGACCACTGCTCCATGTAGCCCCATATTTCTGGCCAATAGAACTCACAGAAAGCTGAGTAGCTGGTGAGGAGAGTGAAGCAGGAAAACAAACTCCATCGAAAGAGGCCTTCACTCAAGGATATTTCCATAAGAAATGGTTCTGTTTGACACATGGTTAACAGGGAATGCTTGTTGGATAACTTCCATATTGTAGAAATGTCTCCCCGATGCTGCTACTCAGCAGCTGGTTTTGTACTGAAACACGTTAGCTTGCTCTGTAAGTTCCCATGAGCAGCATTTAGTTACAAAAATTGTGATTCTGGCTTTGAGAGACATCATCAATGTTACGAGCTCATAAGGACTATTTCCATAGCCTTGTAAAACCCCAAGGTACACCAGCTATACCCGATTACTGACTATGCTCAACACAATCCATTTGTTTCAAGACAAATTCCCTGTAGCCATTACTGTACTATTTTTATTACTGCAAGAAATTAAGCCAGGGACTGCCAAGTCCCCAGTGCCCTTTTGTGATACAGACTGCATACTTGCTTCTTTGGATTGCTGTTATCCTCTATTTTTTTACCCCTACGGACTGTATTTCACGGTGGTGAGCACTGGACTGACAAATCAGTGTCTTGGAAGAAGGCTGTAGTAAAAACACTCTTCTACAACTAATCAATAGTCCTTACTCTCAGCTAAACACTTTCCTCTTAACCCAGCTGTACCAGAAGTAACAATACACATTGTGAGAAGGAAAACAGCGTGCTCTACATACATCCTCTGAGATGGAACTTTTATTTCTCTTTACCAGTGCATGTCAAGGAGAAAGAGGTGGTTTCCTCCAGTCAAGTTCAGGCCAACACCTCCAGCCAGCAACGAAACCAACATCACCTTCAAAGGCCAAAAGAGAGTTAAATTAAGGAGCCTGTTTCCAGAAAATGAATGCTTCATATACTCCACATACTAATTTGAACCAAAGGATCTGTTTATCTTATTTATACTACATGTGTATATGTATTATGTATTTGGGAGCCTGCCAGATGCTACTTGATAAGGCATAGAAGCCTGGACATGGAAGTTACAGCTCAGAGAGGCCAACCTACCCCTCCATATTATTACCCCTACTTTTTACAGACTAGAGAAAGGACTGAAAAATTTAGGCTCTCTCTGTGTCCCACTCAAATAACCAGCCTCTCTGACAGCAGCCTGTTGCCAACAATGGGACCAATCAGCACCAACTCTGAATTAACAATAATGATTATTTAAACACTATTTAGCTGGCAGAAATCTTCCTTTGCTTAAGTTCAAAGCTAGAAGGAGAAATACCTATTTTGTAGATAGCGGCTTGTTCAAGAAATGCAGCAAAGAAAACAAGCTAATGCACCACATTCCCCACTTCCAGTCACAGATCCATCCTCAGAGGAGACAGCCTGTCCTGCCTCAATCACAGCAACGTCAGTGTTCAGATCAAAGTGTACCAGTATGAGCAATGCATTTGGATTCAGACTTCTTTAGTCACCTGGCAATCTTCCTTGCCTTAGCCAAAATTTCAGACTAGAAACTAGAAGAGCCAAAACACTGCAGCTAATCAGTATTTAAGAAAAAAAAGACACCTCAAAAATGAAAGAAGCAACAGAGAGGTCACCTTATTTTGGAAGTGTGCAACACTGACTTTTCTCACCCCCAGCCCAATCTTCCTATTCTTACACCGGGGTGAGATTAGCTCTTGTTAATTTTAGCCTCAGTCACACATTCAGCTGTCATTCTCTCTTTTCAAAAGGATTAGTCTGGCACAAAGTATCTGGTGTACTGGAAAACAACAAGAAAGTCTTACAGGTTCCTTGGCAAGTGGGTGATATAAAGAAACAGACATCTTCCAACACAGTGACATGAGGTGGAAACCAGCCTGCTCAGAGTAGAGCTAACTGGCCCCATATCTTCTACAATACTCTCTGGCAAAAACATCTTTGAACACACTCAAGATTTGGACAACCTTTGAATGAGCTTCGGAGTCAGATGATCTCAGTACAGAAGTTTAACATCAAAAGGAGGTTTTTAGCTACTGCTCCTGCCCATTATAAGATATACATTTGCTTTTACAGCTGCTTCTTTCCCTGCTGATCTTGGCACCTAGAGGTCCAAATGAAAGCGGTGCCAGTAAATGGACTAATGAAGTCAGCTATCACAGCTGCTCACAACAGCACTAGGAACTGTTTCCCTGCCCTAACTGCATACCTGAGGCCCTTTGGGATTGTTGTTGAACTCTTCTACCACGTCCATTCTCTGTTTAGGATTGACAGAGCCATCCACTGTTGCATACTTCAGCCCTAGTCGCTGGAGGTGCACAGCCACAACTTTTAACATACTCGTCCACTGAGACACAACAACACTGGAGACAGAAAAGGGAGTTTAGAATAAGTTCTGTGTGTACTGCAACGGTTTGGTTATTGCAGTGTCTCACCCAAGAGAGACAATGATTCACGCACTCTTCCCCACTGCAAACTGGAGCCAAGTCCCTTCCCAATTCAGAAATAGATTCATCTGTAGGTGTGGTGGGAGAATCTGCTGTGGAAGGCTGATAGCCAACAAACTTCAGACAAATTAAGTCTAACTTTCACCTCTATTTTTGGATTTTACATTGCCACCTACCAATCACAATTCTGAGCTTTTTCTGCAAAAAGAATCAATAGCAACACCAACCTTGGATTCCCCCGGCCCTCTCAACTCCCCACACTTTTTGGATTTAACAGTTTGGGAGGCAATAATTTGATAGCTTTTTTCGTAGGGAACAAAAGTAATGCTGGTGTTCCCATTCTTATGGTGGGAAAGCTTTTTGGAAAAGACTTTGGAAAAAAGCTATGTATGGTGCAACTCTGGAGCTGCCCAAGAACAGGATCTCTCCTTCCAGCCCACACCCAACATAACACAGGTGTAACTACTTTGCAGCCACACACCTGTTAAGTGCATTCTACACTGTTTAACAAAACCAAGCAGAAAACCCTGTAACACCGCAGTCTGGGGCAGAGCAAAGACAGACAGATCTTGCACAGCGAGAGCTGCAGGACTTCAGCAACACTTAAGTCCTCCGACCAATGCATTCCTTTATCTCAAACAGGTTCAGTTTTAACCACTACTTTATTCCCCCACTTTTTTTGGGTGGTGGCGTGGGTTACAGAGCTGAGGGCAAATATTTCTCAGCACAACCAAATTGGTTTTGGAGAAAAGAAAAGTCCTCCTGGGCCTCAAGGCCCGAGATTCCTCACACATTCCCTTATGTTTACACTTACCTACTTAAACTTAAACTACCCTCTTTTTTCTTTTTTTTTTTCCTCAAAATCCTCTTTCAACTACCGCAGTTCTGCCACCATTTTACTGTACCATAAGTTTTGTATTCAATTGTTTTAAACTATTTCTGCTGCTGTCAAGAGACATGCTTCTCTCAATCACTATGACTAAAGAAAAGGACATGTTTACTAACCTTTTCTGAGGAACTGAGTGACTCTGAATAGTTTTCAGTTCAGCCAAGAGGTGAGCTATCTGCAGGAAAAAAAAAAAGTTAGCGTGCTTGCTAACAGAACCCAGCTCATGCTTGGCTATTCTTCACTAAAATAGGAAGTGATCAAAATAACTCTTCAAGTGGAATTTCTTCCGTGCTCAGACTTTCAAAATATTTTAATAGTCATTAGTAAGAATGCTCCCTCCATGAAGCATTCCACCATGGGTTAAGAAATCAAATCATACAAACATAGATTCCAACCTTCCTGTGAGAAACCAAATTAGTCACTTCTCCTCTTGCTGCCATTCCATTTTTTTCTAGCTTTTCATGCTAGAGAGGCACCATGCTCTCACATGCCAGCTTTTCTAAACATCTGTGAACCCAGTGCTCCAGATTTTCACTGACAGTTCATCAGCACAGTCAGATTCTCACAGCTTTATTAGAACCTTTATCAACACCTGGTAAATTGGAGCCTTCCCAAAAGGGGTTCAGACTATCAATATATTCACCTGATTTCATCTGAATTGCCAACTTAGCCTGATCTGCAATTACCAATGTGTGATAATTCATTAACAATTTAAAAGGCAGAGTGCTGAAATCCAAGCTTCTCAGGGAAGGTCAGAAAACCACAATCAGAATACCTTGGTGCTCTCCCTGGTCATTTCAAAGATATCTGTTTTAAAAGCTGTGCCGTTGAGGTAGACTGTTGACTTGGAATCAGGAGTCTGGAGCTCAGACAGGGTCAAAGCACTAAGTTGTTCCTCAAGGGAGAGGGAAAGGCCTTCACTGTTCAAGTTAGCTTGGTCCAGAGCCTGTGGGAAAGAAAGCAATGTAATAAGGGATCACAGTCAAGCCTGAGATCAAATTCAGTACTGATCCACAGTCTGCACGATGTCTGCTGAGGACAGGGGGTTTGAAGGAAGCAATGCAATATGAAGACAGAAGGATTAAGAAACACTACTGGGTCACAGCAACAGTCCCTTTGGCCCCTTATTCTGCCCTAACAAGAAGCCAGGTAGGGAAAGCATACGAGCCCAGCCATTTTCTGTGGTCCAGTCTCCTCAGATTCCCCCTCCCATAGCATTTAACAATTGCAGCATTAAAGATGTTTGAAGATAAATCCCTGCCTGTTCCCCTAGTATCTGGACTTATTCTACAGCTGCTTTACACAACAGAGCAAAGGACTTCTGAAAGATCAGTCTACTCCATGCAAGGCAACTTCAGTCAAGGCACTTACAGAGCTCTCCAACACACAAGCCTTTGAAACAGGCTACGCTTGTGGACTTCTGCACTTTTCAAGACTAGGTTAACATCAAGACTTCTCCTTTGCCATTAAAATTCTATTTCTCTTTTTTAATCTGAGTAAAGGTATTTCCAGAGACACAACTGCCCACAGAGGTCACCCTGGGGAACTCTTCAGTAGGAAGTATGCCCATCTAAAACCTCTGGGGCTGTAAAACACACAGTCCTAGAAATGGCTCAGTTCATACACCCCTAGCTAGGAGACACAAGGGTGTTACAAAGTCTGTTAACTTACAAAAATACTTCAAAAAATCCCCATCAAAAAAACCCACCCCACTACAATACAAAGCAATTACCACTTTCAGTAAGGAGAGATGGCAGCAGCACTGACGGAGCCTCAACAGCATGGACAAGACGTGGACAGTACTTGAGACCTGGGAGGCACTTTGGGAGCCTGCTAGAAATTCCTTTTGACTGACCCCAAATTCTTGTGCAGCTGCCAAGAAAAGAAGACAAGACACATCAAGAGCTCTTGGAGGCATTTCCAAGCACTGCCCAGCCACCTCCAGCAAGAGTTTCGTCAATAAGAGACAAGAACCAACAGGCAAGCAAACACCTGATTTAACACAAGCACCCATCAAATCCCACTTAAAAAAACAGAAAAAAAAAATACAGCAACACAAATGAGAGTACCACATACCTTGTACTAACACTGACATCTCTAAGCAATTAGACTTTTATTTCAGAAGAGAATTTTAGACCCAGGGAGGTTAAGAGGTTTGCCCAGAACCACAACAGTGAGAACAGACTTCTGGAATACTATGGTAGGATTCTTTGTAACATCAAGGGAGCATTTTCCAAAGAATTTCTAAGTCCTGACCCCATGTGGCCAAGTCTGTTCCCCCTCCTTCACTGGGCACTTAAGAGTCACTTCTGCAAATGTTTTCAGGGGAGGGTGTGCTCAAACCTTTCTCAAAGGGGTTACCACCAGCATACTCTCTGCCTTCATTTTTCTGCTCTTGTCTCTTTAGGTAGGACTGTAGTGTTGACCTGGAAAAACAAGACAAAGATTGGGGGATTTACAGCAGGAAAAAAGGTAAGAGGGACCTGAACTTATCAAGCAAGCTGATGATGCACTAAGGTAAGGAAGCTTTCATTAATCATTTAGTCACAAAAAACCCAGTTTTGTTTAACTTGAATATGAGCCAAACCAAGATCCATTTTGGAAAACACAAGAGGAAGCAAGTCTGCTTATTGGAATACCTTGAGTATAGCAGGAGCCAGGCCCCAGTGGATAACATTCTTCATAAAAAAAGGACATCTTTAATTGCATATTTAAAAGGAAGGAAGACTCTTTACAGCAACACTGTTGAAAGAGACCCTAGAAGAACACAGAGTGGTGCTGGCTTGCACTACAGCCATCTGAGAGGCCAGCATGATTTCCAATTGTGTAAGTACCACAGGGCAAAGAAGATAAATTCTCTTCTTTACAGGTGCTGGCACATCATCATTTAAGAACTACTCTTGCAATTCCACATCTTTGTAGTCTTGAAATCAATGAGATTAAGTGTAGACTAGAATACAAAGCTCACACAAGGCATGAACATATGGGAGAAGAGAAATGAATCAGTTTCAACTATTACCAGAACAAGCAATGTATTTTCAAACATGCTTGACAGTCAGAAAGGGAAAAAAATTAACAGGAATTGTCCAAAAACTCTTCTCGTCTAAAGGGGATTTCTCTTTCTGATTTTTCATACCAGTAAGAAGCAAAACTACAAAATACCCTACCTCTACCCACATTCATACCTGGATCTTGCAAAGAGCACGTTGTACACAGACTGCTCCTCTGCTGAAAGTTTTAACTGATGCAACTGCGTGCTACGCTGGGGCAGAGCTACCTGAGGTAAAAATACACAGGATCAGATGTATGTAGCACAAAAATCTTCTACAGCATCACAACACCACTGTTCCAAGGTTTAACACAGTATTTTAACTTTAATGAAGAAACAGCTGTCTTCTGAGACTTATTTGTATTAATGCAACTATGACGCAACATAGACACTCACAGAACTCCAAGGAGCATGGTTAACACTCAAGATAAAAACCTTTATTCCAAATCATCCGATAACAAAAGGCACGAGCAACTAAGTATGGACTGCTGCATAACTACCACGGAGGGATTCATTTATTGCATTCTAAAAGTAGCCTCTCAGTTCCCCGTTCAGAATCAGACAGTACACCAAAACTACACTTTTTAAAGGCTTACAGACACACCAATGACCTAATACTCAGTTTAACAGGCTATTTGTAAGAGTCATGTAGAAAGCCAATGCCCCAGCACGCGCCAGATCCATTTGACATGCGGCAGCTTTGATTCTCAGAGACTTAAGGTAGCTCAGAGACCTAAGCTAGCTTTCCACTCAGTGGACATCTACTTGCAATTACTTGACATATTCTTGTCTGCATGTGATTTATAACTAAAAGGTTTAATTAATCTGTATATTTCTTCTTTCTGGATAAGCAATCAAAGCATCCCACAGGCGTTCGCTCCTCTTGCTCAACAGACTGCAGCAGACAGGAAAACCCACCCATTAACAAATTTATGCATGTAAATAACTGGTTGCTGCAAGGAAAACAATGGAATGATTGTCTAGTTGTGGAGGGTGAAGTTCTTACCAAGGGCTTGCCAGTGGAATCCAGCTGGTCCTTAGTTCTCCGTAATAAGAGGCTCCTGGTTAAGAGGCTTAGCCTCTCTCCTCCCTTCTTTGTGTTGTTATCTACCTGGTACTTCCACACTTTGTATTCATCAAAAGGAGAGCAACGCAGAAACCTGTGACAGGAAGGAAGGAGACTTCATACCAAGGGAGTTACTCTTGAGTGACCAGAACCAAATTCCTTGCTACCCAAAACAAACCATTTCCAAACGCCATAACTGCTAGGAGTCGTAAAACACTTCCAGTGTAATGGTGTCGATAACCTGTTTGCTCAAAAGTCTTACCATCACTAACACCATGAAAGCATCTTTCTGATTCTGTATCCATCACTTCCTCTTAGCTCATCGTGTCTCAAGCATCACCACCAAACGAAGGACATCAAGATGCAGAGGCACTTGCCAAAAAGCATATTCATTTGTTATTTCAAAATCCCATACCTCTTACTTGAAAATGAATTTCAATTCTCCAAAATTAATTCCAAATGCAAGTTCTCTCTGGTTCTCCAACAGCCTTCATAATCTTTCCCAGCTCAGCAATGAGGAGCATAGAGCTTAACTGGCTTCTCTAAACAAATGATAAACAGAAGTTTTCACCCCTTCCTTCAACACTCTTCAATAACATCCTCCCAAGCTGCCCTGAGGAACAAGGATTATCGCACAAAACTTCTGTTCATTAAAATTGGTTTTGTGGATATTCATCTTGGAGGCATAGGAGATCTGCAGTAATTTCCCCTTTGTCCTCTACGGAAGCAGAATAGCTACACACAACAGTAAACATGTGGTCAGCCACAGCGTTTGCAATCCAGGGCCTGAAGTGTTAATATCACTAGTCTCGCTACCCTACATATCTTAGAAACCTCTCAAACTTAGGAACAACTTCAGCACTTCATCAGCAAAGCATCACTGGAATTGAAGCCCTGCCCATGTGTTCCTGTGCAGCCAGCTCACCTCAGCAGAGAGTACATGTCCAGTAAGTTGTTCTGTATCGGCGTCCCAGTGACGGCCCATCTGGCACTGGCTCTCAGTTTGCACACAGCTATAGAGGTTTGAACCTTTGGGTTTTTAATATTGTGAGCTTCATCCAATATAACTCGAGCCCAAGCTACCCTGAGCAGAGGGGAACAGGGAGATGACCCACTCTGAAAGAAAAAGCAGAGTATTTATAACCCAGAGCAATAACCTTGCTAGGGTCTCCAAAGAGCCACAAGCAAACATATTTTTCCAGCAAGAAGCCTCTTCCTGATGTTAGTCAGCAGTAATCTCAGCTCTTACTGTCAGGTAAGAGATGATCTCAAAAAAAATCATCTCTTCAAAGCTTCCATGGAAGTTTATAAGCCAAAGAATCTTACATGTTTACCTGTTCTTAATAACTATTTCTAATCTTTTGCTGCTTTTCTTGCTTGTAACATTTTATCACCTCTTTCTTCCCAAGAGGCATTTCATATCAGTAAAATTTTGCTAGGCTGGGACCAAGGACCACATATAATTATTCTGAGCTCTCTACAGTTTTATAGATGCCACCTTGAAGTTTCAGGAAATTCAAAGGCCTGTTTGCTTTAAGAGCTCCATCTAGATCTGTACACAGAGGTCGGACACAACAATACCCATCGGCAAGGGACTTCCTCTACACTGTGTAGCCAAGTTCAATTAGCATTCAGCAATCACTTCATTATTTTCATAGCCTAGCAAATACACTGCTGTTTCTTCAAGAGTGCACCATGCAAACTGCCTCAGTCTCAGTTCAGACTGACCCAGATCCTGAGCGTGACAGGTTTCTGGTAGCTTAAAGTGATGTTAGTGCTTCAAGCAGCAAAGAACACCAAACAGGAGATTCTCGTGTTCCTTCACAGTCACACCTCAAAAGGAGGAGTATGAGATGCGTCATTGCACTCTTAAAATTACTTTTTAAGACATTTCAAGTGTATTCACCGTAGCGTATCCTATATTACTACAGGGCAGATTTATTGTGAATATTTTCCCCCATTGTCTTTCTGCACTTCACAGCACCTTCTCTCGTCACTTTATTTTTATTGTACAAACTCAACAGGGGACTTAGGGGAAAAAAAATATTCAACCTGCTGCTCACTGTAGCATATATAAGGTGCTACTTAAAACAATAATGGCTTGCAACACCCCAGAACAAAAGTTAAGGCAATCCTCTATCAACAGTATGGCTTCTCACCTCCACATCATGGTCCTTAGCAGGGACTTCCCCCTCCTCTTTGTTTGTGGGAACCTCCTTGGAGAGAAGGCTGTAGGTTGTGACAACAACATCATATTCAGAGAGCCTGCATAAAAGGGAAGTAGTAATCAGGAGCAAGAACAAATGAGGAATTCATTTTGCAAGGCAGACAAAATGCACGCTGACAAAATGTTTCAGAACAACACAGTTCTACAAGAGCTGAAATGCAGAGTTCTACAGAAAACTGAGCTTCATAGCAGTCAAACAGGAAGGACACATTGTCTCCATTTTATGGATACTGGAAGCAGACACAGCAAGCTCAAGAAGACAGTAAAAGCCAGTGGAACAGAATGCACACCACGTGAGATGAACCCTACTTAAGAGTCTGGCACCTAGAAATACTGCTCAGCATGGCCTAAAGTAGTGTAGAAAATTTTCTGATCTATACATACAGCTGATAAATAAAATACAGCCACAAAGCACAGGCACGGAAGAAACTGCCACTGACAATCTCTGCAAGCAAGAGATGTTTTAGAGAATATACACCTTATTTTTGTTGTTATCAGGAACAGCAATAGCCAGCACCAGAACCACTCAGCACGGGTACAGGCCATAAAGGTTTTGCTATATACACCTTGACAGCAGACATCAGCCTGACCGTCTGGATCCTCCACATTTCCATACTTCAGGTTCTTCCATCATTCTACAGCCACTGAATTTCAACTCTGATATACACAATCTCTTGCTAAGCAGTATTTTACTTTTCTTGGTCATATTTATGGTTTAGCACTTACGCCTCTGCGTGTTTATCTCTGTTTGGCCCATGGTACAAACAGACCCTCAGTTTGCCACAGCCCACGCGTCTGTCAATCTCTTTCTTCCAGTGATGGATCAAGGATGCAGGACAAATGATTAAAGTGCTGTGGGAAGGGATCACAGTGAAATCTGCAGGGAAATATTGCAGACAGCTTTCAATGTCTTCACATTAGACTACAACAAAGAATTTTTAGAAAGTCACAACAATTAAGAAGATTGGCCCAATGTTCCTGTGAACACAAGTTTGTGAAGCAGACATCTCCACATTGCATTTCCAGGGACTGTTAGTTTTGGGTGGAATAAACACTACTTAAACACTAACACATCACGTCCTGTCCATTCAAGTTATGCTATATATCTGTGTACTTCCTTTGGATTAGCTGAAAGGTTAGAATTCAGGGACTCACCCTGATCTCTCCTGAGAATACACTACCAAATCAATTCTTCTTTCCTGTTCTAGAAGACTGAATTGGTACCATTTTGAACCAGACAGGAAAAACAAACGCAGGGTTAGTAAACTTGGCAAGACAGGAAAAAATAGTCCAACCAGATCCATGAGGATGGAGACAGTAACAGGTTGTGGACACAGAAACAATACTCTAAACATCCCTTATCTCTATGGACAAGATAAAAGTAATCTTGGGGGGGGGGGGCGGGGAGAGAGATGTACTGTATGATGGAAACAATTCTGTACCATTTTTGGACAGCCATATTTCTAACTTCTCCTTTCTTTTCTCGGTCTTCAGCTGCTTCTGGGCCAGAATGAGAGCAATCATCGTTAGAGTCTTCCCCAAGCCCATGTCATCCGCTGGAAAAAGACACACCGAAGTTGTGATGACCTGCAGAAATGAGCCCCCCCCTAGCTCAGATCTACATTGAGATAATTACTGCAACAGAAATTGCTCTGAGGAACCCTAGAAATAAAAATACACGTATGACCATCTCAGGGTATGATTTAGTAATGGCTTAATAGCTGTAACTGCTCAAAGGGCACAGAAAAACAAGCCCCTTCGACATGCCTACAAAATAACTAGTTATTGGCCTCTGAGTAAGTTATGTGCCGAGCTGTTGCTGCCATAAACGTGCCCCCTAAAATCCACTTTCCCGTTCTGTTGCTTACCCAGAATTCCTCCACACGGTCTCTGACTCTCTCTCCAGAGCAGCCATGCGAGCGCCTGTTTTTGGTGCCACAGCAGTGGAACCTGAGAGGGCGAGAGAGAAGATTTGAAGGAAACACCTCGCAAAGTTCAGACACTTGTGCTTCCTGTACCACATTATTCAGTTGAACTGTCCTACTAAAATCTTACTAAAATGAGTTTGCCTACCTGTTCTTTTCCCACATGGACAGGGATACCCAAGATAAGCATCTCCTAGAGACAAGAGGTCAGCAGTACCATCGATCATAGTACTACTGCACTACACAGTACCGCAGTACTACTGCACTACACAGTACCGCAGTACTACTGCACTACACAGTACCACAGTACTACTGCACTACACAGTACCACAGTACTACTGCACTACACAGTACCACAGTACTACTGCACTACACAGTACCACAGTACTACTGCTTCACGCACAAACCAACCTAGTGCCTCACAGTGCTCTGAGAGCCTGTAAATGCAGCTCGTTCAGGTGGAAAATCCACCCAAGCCTACCTTGCTCACAACAGGCATCACCGTCAAGGAGAGGGATTGAGAACACCTCCCCTTTTCTAACCAAGTCTAAGACCCTACAGACTCTTAACAGACAGGAAGAGGGACTACATACAGTCATCATAAGACATTAAATGACCTTCCCCAGCACTGAAAAGATCCCAAGAGGATCTGCCAAGTGACACAACATATATACATCAACATACCATCTTGTAGAGGCATGTGCCTTCCAATATCTTGCACATAACCTCAACTATGGGTTCTGCACCATCTGATAGATAAAGAGCTGCTCTTTGGCAGATCAGAATGGACTACTTTAGCATCTGTTGAGTTGCATGAACTCGATCATCTGCAACACTTCTTTAAAAGACTATTTCTTATAGCTCACTGGGAGAGCTAACTGGGAGAAAAGAACAATAAGAAGGTTCTCAGTCTGTTCCTCGCTAGAGGCCTGCCTCTGTTCTGCCAGTCATGTACAAACAAATGGTTGTGGGTTGGTTGCTTTGTTTGAGGCACTACTACTTCATTCACACACTAAATATTCTGAAGACCTCACAGCAGGAGGGCAGAACATTAGTATTGGCAATCTAAAGCAACTCTCATGGATGGAAAGTAATTAGAGCATCTCCTTCCAGCAGGATGAAAACTGCAGAGCACCCCAAAGTGTGAATGGACAGGATGCTCTAGGATATGACCCACGTGTTACACTTCATTCATCAGCATGACATCCTCCATCCTTGCCAACTCACCTTCAATCCAGAGGGATCTTCAGCTGCTGTCTGCTCCGTCGGACAGGATTCTAGAGATTTGTGAAGATGATTAATAGCCTCAGTTGTGGCACTGTGTACAGCCTTGATTCGGTCTTCTGTCATTCTTCCTCCATATAGATTCTGCACACCAGAGTTCACTGGAAAGATACAATATTATGCATGAGACGTGTTTATGAAGCTAACCTTTCCAAGCAGATCTTTTATCTCAGTTTGATCTCAGTGGCTATAGATGCCTGGGGGGCAGTATGCACTTCACAGTAACAAAAAAGGTTTAGTACTCTCACGTATATCCACAAGTTGCAGAATTATTTCAGAAATAGTCCTCACCAGTGTTCTCTTTAATGAAAAAAAGTCTTTCTGTACTTACTTCCAAAACTGTGGCCGTAATATTCACTGGAACCCAAAGTAGCAGCAGCAGAGGGCTGACTGTGTGAGCCTGAAGAGGTCCTTGCTGTAGGCTCCTGGAGCGGTAGTGGTGTTATCAGCTTTGTACCACCTGGCCTGCCGAGTGGGTTAGGCACAGATTCCTCACAGCAGCTGCTGCTCGCGCTACACTCCCCTTAAGAAAGAAATTGCAGGTTGAAAAGG
The DNA here is from genome assembly GCF_013368605.1 of Nyctibius grandis. Classification (NCBI taxonomy): domain Eukaryota; kingdom Metazoa; phylum Chordata; class Aves; order Nyctibiiformes; family Nyctibiidae; genus Nyctibius; species Nyctibius grandis. Next base: position 5,559,507 of record NC_090680.1, on the reverse strand, counting down.
TTGCACAAGGGACCTCAGAGCCTTGTGTTACAGCCCACAGAAGGGCCTTCATTTTGCCCAGTACATTAAGGGGTCACACAGATTTAACAGCAGGTTACCCTATCACCTGAACCACTGCAACCACTAACACGCACGCTCTTAGCCTGCTCCTACACGACAGGTAATGCAGTTCAGCTCAAGCCTCAACGTGTGATTTATACCAACACAGTGAACTTTGCAACTGCGATGAGTGCAAACACAAGGTCAGCGCTGCACACTGTTCCCAAAGGACTTATTCCTTTTAAAGACATATCTCTTGTCAATGTTTTGGTCACAAAGACTATCAAAACATCCAAGAACTAACAGGCCAAGAACTCATGAGCTTTTCTCTCCATCCTGGAAAGGTCTGTCTTGCTCAAAACCAGATACGATCTAAGACATTGGGATTGCTCGTTGCGTGGTGGCCTGGGAGTTACTGTTTCCTTGCTAGAGATCTTCAGCTTCCAGACTCATCAAACCAGATCTTTTCATCAACACAACTGATATTATGATCACAAAGTAACTCTCCTGTTGAGGTGATCATACAGGTAACTCACCAAAATGCCTCTCTTCCACAGGTGATTAAGACTAGTCAATAGAATTAGGAAATCACTTTACAGGAATGCCACACTGGAACCTGCTTATCTTGTATCTGGTAACTGAAACATTCAGACACCGTAGCCAAAACATGCATAAGCAGCATGGTTCCATACTGCCACAAAGAGGAAGTTAACACTTCACTGGCAAGTTCTCAGAGAGACATCTGCCTCAATCACGTAGCCAAAGCTGGAAACAGAACTAGCCCTGGGTCCTAACCACGGGAGGAAACTCTTTTGGGAAGCCACCCCACTTCAGAGGAAACATTCGAGCTGTTCCATCCATCCTCTCCCAGACACACACTTTGCAACTAACACTTTTCATCTTCAGTGAATCTCAACAGACAAGCTTTATATATACCACATGCCATAGATAAGTTTATGCTATTTTTCCTCAGTATTAACAACTATAGTAAGACAAACTGGTTTGCAAAGTTCTGGGGCAAAAAAATTTAGCCCTACCTTTTTCAGTAGTATCTGCTGTCGAAATGTTAAGAGCACTGAGGGCAGCTTCCAAATCCTGCACTTGCTTTAATAACCGTTCCCCTTTATCTGGCAACAGCTGAATGTTCACTGTAGCCAATGTACTCTGCAAAACAGAACAGAATGCAAAAGCCGAGTGTGCTTACCAAGGTCCCTGCCAACAGGGAACAATCAGGTCAGAAGTTTACAAACACTAATCTTAAGCCATAGTAATTTGTATTTTGATACTGTTCTACAATCTCCAAAAGCATTTAAGTGCCATTCAGTGTGATTAAGTAGCCTTTTAGCAGAAAATAAACTAACCATTAGTGTACTTTAGAAGAGATGGAAGGATGCAGGACCTCCTCCTTTTTATGAAACAGGATGAACAGGTAGTCAAGTGACTTGGACAATCTTAACATCTCTCAAAGCACCCAAGTTCAACCTACTTGCACGTTTTTCTATACTAGTGGGAATGACATTTCTGTTTTTTTCTAGGTTCTTTTCTGAGCTCTAGGCAAAGAGGGGTTTTTATCATACAAACTATGGAACATAGTTACTAGCAATTACTAAAAAAAGCAAACAGACAGGTAGTTTATTTCATCTTCATGTGAGCTTTCATGGCTGGATCACTCTTACTCGACAAGGCCACGAGAGACCACCAGAAACAGCCACGTTATTTAAAAAGGTTAAGCTGGCTGTGCACTGTTCCATCTTATGCAAATTACTTTCTGGGTAAAAGGCAGACACAACCTCAGGCAGGTCAAAACTGAGCACCCCTAAATGCAGAAGGTTGCATTACCTTATGAAGATTGCCTCGTATGTGGCTTAAAACAACTAGCCTGTGCCTAGGCTGAATTCCCTCCCTTGCCCCATCTTCCTAAACCATCTGAACATTTGGAGCTTCTGCTGTGAGGGGATACCATATTCTGATCCCTGTAATGAGTAAGGGAAGTCATCCCGAACACAGAACCAAAAAAAGGAGTAATAGGTGCAATAGATGACCTTCTTCTGCCTCAGCTGGACTACAAGATGGTTGTGAAGAGCTTTAGGGTCCTGGTGTCCTTCCATGTGATGCGATGCTGCAGTTCCTGGCAAAGATGTTCCCTGCGTGCTCTTCCCTGATTTTCCGGCAAGAATCTCTCTTGACTGCAAACCCTCAACTGATTTCTCAGGTTTACTTTTACCTGATGAGGAATGAACAAATCCTACTTCATCACTGTCACTGCCAAAGACTCCATCAGGAGGCTCTCCCAGACCTGGCCTGATTTGTGTCTTGGGTAGCGCTGCCTCTGCTCCTCCCTCCAGGGCAACATGCTGCAATGCTAACTGTGGTAATGCTGGGGAAATCACAGCTTCTTTAGACATTGGTTGCGTCTCTCCATTCTTCCCACCAATGTATTCTTTCTCTCTTGTTTCTTTACCCCCACAGCTCTTTAAGCTTCTCTCTCCGAGCTGTTCCTCCTCTGGAGGCTTTGTACTTGTACTTTGCTTTCTAAGACCTAGTGGAAAGAGCTTTGATCTCCCGCTTGGCTCTTTCTCCACACACTCAGAAGACTTCTTGGATTCCCTGCCATTGCCATCATATTTCTTTTCCTCCCAGAGGGTGTTTTTCCCTTTCCAAGTCTCAGAAAGACCAAGCTTAGATTCAGACACTGTGCCTTCCTTAAGTTCTGGATCACTCCTATTTCCCGTGGACTGATTCTTTTTAGTTTTCAGCCCTTCTAGAGGTTCTTTCTCTATGGAGGAATCAGGGCTTGATTTCTTCTCTTTATGCGACACCAGCACGCTTTCTTTCTCTACTGTTACGCCTTTTGCTTTACTTTCCTCGCCATTGCCTTGCTTAATTTGTTTCCAGGATGACGGTTCACAATTCTTGTCTATCACTTTGAACGGATTTCTTTGGCCGCTGGGATTGGAGAGAGGTGCTGCGTTGGGCTGGGACTCTAAGGCTTTTGACACTTTGGCAGCTTTTGGATCCTGCAATACACACAAGTGAGTAAATGCTAACATGCAAATTATTAAAGCCTGCTAACTGTACACACAACCTGCTCATCTCAAGCAAGACTTCATTCTCTACAAACATCATCTTTCCTATAATTTTAACAGGATCAGGATAAACGTTTTACAAGGAAAATTACACAAAACTGCTGGTTTTCTGCTTTCTTTGCCATTCCCATGTTTTTGGGGGATCAAGTCCCAACAGTATCATCCTCAAAAAAAAGAGGACGGCCAGAAATCAAACCCTAGTTTCTTTTAAAACTAGAGAACAGAGATTATTTCACACAATTTAGGAGTAAGAGAAGCCTCATCTGGAGGCTGATACTCTTTTCAGCTATAAAACACAAACTCTCCCACTATGTAGTCTCCGAGGTGATTACAGTATACAGAATGAAATGTCATGCTGGAATAAGCTGATACTATAATACAAATGAAACATTCATACCTGCCATGGGACGCTTCCACACCATTTCTTCCCATTTAACTTACTTTTAAGGCATCGGTAAAACAACCTACCAAAGAATAAAATAAGATTTGAACTGCAGGAGCCAGTAGAAGAACTCTAAGTGTTCTTTAAGAAGTCCTTTACACCAAAAACGTCACAGACAAGTTCTCCTGATCCACAGTTTACATCCAGACTCTGCATAGCAGAAGGCCATGAACATTGGCAACAGTGCTTTTTACAAAAGCGTTGTTCTCTGGATAAAGATTCCTAGGGTTTGGGGTTGTTTGGTTGTTAATTTTAGCAATAAAATGTAACTGCTCAGGCAAAAATATTGGCTATATTCAGAGCCTCAGAAGCGTCCTATGATTTCAAGGTGTAAGGAAACAGATATTCTTTTAGTTACACTGCAGAGGCCACCTCATCTTTAAAGCACCTCAGGAACAGAAAAACTTTGTGTTTTTTTAAAACTGGCAGCCAACCAGGATTGCTGCAAGAACTTTATCAGAATTAAAGTTGGTGAATTCAATGCAACCATCGTGAGTCTGGAACGAACCCAACCACAGAGCCATGCTCAGTTCTGTTAAAAACAAACATTATTAGGTTTATACTACTGAATATAATTGATAATAAAACAGCAAACATTTTGAAACATGCAAAGTGAAGGCCTCAAGGCTGGATGAGCCTTTTCAAATCTAGAAGGAAACTGCAAGTCAGCCGCCACCAAACAATTCCAAACCTTTACAACAAACCGTTGTTTCCACTTTGAGGAACTTACTGATATTCATCTCTGTCCTGCTGCTGAACCAGGACTTGCAGCTCCACCGTACACCCCTCATGGATCAAGCAGTGGGAAGCAGGAATACTGAAAAGAGGAAAGGAAAAGAGGAAGAATAAAGACAAGACAAGACAAGCTGCCCAGGGAATAGCAACGGCAAAAACAGGCGCTTGGGACAAAATATTTGGGAGACTCTTCTCAGACTACGTGACTGAGGAAATGAAAGCTTACGACTGCTGACATAGCACTGAACTCCCCTCAGATCAGTCGTGCGTGTCCCCCCGCAGCCGCACAGCAGGGGGAGGCCCCCCCCGCAGCCGCACAGCAGGGGGAGGCCCCCCCGCCCTCCTGCCCCCCCGCCCTCCACCTACGGCGCCGGCAGGACGAAGCCGCAGGCCGCCGGGCCCTGCGCTCCGCACACGTAGAAGCTCTTCCCCTTGTTGGGGCCATCGCGGACGCCCGTCTTCAGGAAGCAGAGGGACCCTGCAGGGCGGAGAAGAAGGGATCTGGTCAGACCGGGACACCCCCCCGGACCGGGCCGCCCCCTCCCCGCCGCCCCTCACCGTGCTCCGCGCACGCCACAGCCTCCATTCCCGGGCGACAACCGCCACGCCCACTCTTGAAATCAACCAATCCTACGCAGCGCCTGCGGACTGCCCAATCAGAGCGGGGCAAGGGGGAGGTGGAGCCAATCACCGCTGCGCTGTGCCTTCACTGTTCCCCACCCCCAGCTCCGCGCGGGTTCCGTGTTCGAACGCCGGGGGAAAGGGCGGGAAGAGGAAGGCGCGCTGCCATTGGCGGGCGCACGCTGCGGGCGGGAGGGGCGTGGCCGGCCCGGGGTGGGCGTGGCCATGGCGGAGGGGGCGTGGCCTCCGCCGGTGCCCCGGGGGCCGGGGGCGCTCGGTGGGTGACGCGCGGCGCCGCCTCCCCGTCTCGCTTGGGGTTCAACCGGCTGCACCCAAGGGGCATTTTGATTGATTTTGTACCTAATCGAAGGCCTGTTCCCGTCTGCCCGGCAGCGGGAGAGCGGTGCTGCACCCAGGGCGCCTCGCAGGGCTGGGGCAGGGCAGGTCCGGGCGCTGCCGCGGCCAGGTTCAGCCCTTGAGTCCAAAATACTTCTAAAAGGTAAAATATTTAAAAATAAATTTAGGTTGAAATAACAGTAAAGAAACACCGCGGGCCATCAGAAGCTGGAAATCGGGGTTTTTTTCTTTTGTATTTAAGATGGGGAATACAATTTTACAAAACGTGTGCATTTCTTAATTACTGCTTTTGTTAACGATAAATTCAAGTGAGATAATGACTCTGGTAACAAGAAAATTATGGAAAGGTTATAACGTGTGTACAAAAAAATATTAACAACATTTACACTAAAGAACAGATTAGTGAAATTAACACTGACAGCCAAATTCAGTCACGCTGTAAACGGATGCAACTCCACTGACCTGCCTGAAGGCTGAATTTGGCTCAGTACCTCTGTGAAAAACGTGCTTTTTTACACAATACTAACAATTTTGTGCTTTCACATGTGCCTTGGAATTTTTTCTCCTAAATATACACCATTTTGGGCCAGCACCGACTTCACTCCACCACGATGCATTCATACTCACGTGTGCCCCTTTCACCTTCAGCAACAACTTTGCTCAACTTGTTTTGAAGCAGGAATATGAAATAAAAGGGATGCAGATAAAATACTTCAAGCTACCCGAGGCAAGTGTATACCTTAAGGAGTGCTGACTACTACAAGCAGCTGGCATTGTAATGTGAATGATGTGTATCTAACACACTAGAGAAGCAAAAACTACAGGAGTGAGGACCTCACTTCTTAGTCTTTTCATTCCTGCGTTATGCAAAGAGCCATCTTACTGGTGCTTAAGTGTTCTTAACAGCCTGTTCTTAATCAGCAAACCATGTACTGAATTTTAAGCATGCAGTTATACCTTACATGGGAATGTAATGGGATTCAGGCTAGTTCATAAAGTCAAGCTGCTTTGTCCAGAGACGGACATAAGCTTTTGCTGAAATATATTTCTGAGTTGGGAACACAAATAGGGTGTCTAAACACAGCACTGGGCTGAGGCTCTGCTTCAAAACCAGTTTGTTTCTGTGCCTCCAAGCCCCACGCAGCCATACAAGTGTACACCCAGCTTTTGTCCAGATCAAAATGCCCCTGACCTCCAAACAACCCGCAGCAAAAATTCATACAAACCACTTCTGGGGCAAGGTGGAGAGGAGGGGAAGCAGACACAGAGTAAACAAATGCAAATCCTTGGTCCTTAAATCCATTTGCTGCTAACACCCACCCCCAAGAAATGACCCTATTCACTTCTGTCTCCCTCTCTTTGAAATAAGCAGTGAGGCAGGGCTGTAACCCCCAACAACGTAAGGAAGGGGCCAGCTTGGTAAGGCACAGAAAGTTCCTCAAGCCAGGCATGCGTGTATGATCCGCCTCAGCCCTCTTCTCCTCACAAACCTTCCCACCTTTGCAGCTTGTTTCATTGCCAGCAGCTTGACTGCTGCGGAGTTCCCCTTCCTTGGCAAGCAGGGCTGATCAACCCTCACAAAGGCCTAACAAGGTAATGTCTGTGCAGTGCTTAAGAACATGCAAAGTGCAATATAAGTGCCAAATGTTCTTATTTTAGAGATTAATGAATTAATACTCCAAGAAATATAAGCACTGAGGTAACTATAGCTTAAATACTACATTCCCTCATGATAAAAAAAGACCAAACTCATAGAACTTTACTCTCTAGAAAAGATGAATCCTGAATATGAAGTGATAATACCTTATTTATATTCTGTCAAGCTTACCACAGCCGTAGAGTGCCCTTTTAGTAAAAGCAAAACCGTGGAAGTAAATTGAAGTTCTCAGAGAAACTAAGAAGTCTGCATTGATGATTTCCTCAGATACCATCTCTGTGATATTTCCAGCCCAAGTCTGCTCCCACCCATTCCATCTGCAGAAGCTGGTGTGTCATAGGGCAGAAGCAATGCACAATCCAGTTTCAGATCTAGCATTCTGATGGCTGAACGCCCAGAAATATCTGCCCGCTAGCAAGGGTAAGTAGGACCATATTCTGCATGAGCTCTCTGAAAAGCTCAGGTTTTGTCCCTTAGTGAAGTCCACTCTCCATCCTTTGGGAGTCTGGTACAGTAAGGCTGTATGTAGTATCCAATGCACAAGCTCCTATCAGAGCACTCCAGCTATGAAGTATAAACTGATTATCCTGGTGGTCAGAAAAGGATCAAAGCAATAATGAATTAAACACTGCACATACTTGTCCTTTTTCATTCCTGTGTCAGCTTTGGCCAATAATGGACCCAAGATTCAAGAGACTAATGATCTGGTCGATGAAACCAACTCTGCATTCCTATGCACTGTGTGATAGATTTAAGACATGGCACAAAGGAGTCAGTAGCACCCTAAACAGTAAACAAATACTGCCGCAAAATTCTGATGTAAGTACCAGAATTCAGCTGGTTTTCAAGTGTTAAAAAAAACACTATAAAACATCCCGACAAGCTATCCTGGTTCTGTTGAAACACTAACAGCTGTAGTAGGTCCCGCTTAGTGGTTTCATTCCGTTTTCTTACTCCAGTGCTCCTGTCAAATATTCCCTTCATCGATACTCTGCAACTGAAGTCTTTGGCTAGCATGGGGCCTGACACCACGCCGTGTGTTCATATTGCTTCCTGGTAGAGTCCGCACAGGGAACAGAGCTCCTGGTAAAGCATCTTCCCCAAACAAGCTGATTTTCACATCAGCTTCAATAGCTCTTGCTAAACTGGATGCGTAACTGTCCAGAGATTTATGGACTTCAGCTTTTACATGAAGAATAGAATTCTTTGCAGCTTCTGGAAAAAAAAAAGCAACATATCAGAAATTTAACAGTTGATCAGCATGGCTGCACAAATGCTCGAAGACTAATATTGATCCTTTTGTAAAGGTATGACCATGCCCTCTGCAAAATAACTACCCCACAGAGCGCATTTACCAATGATACCCAGGGTTCCTAAACCGTTCTATGAACACAAACTTCAGTGACCTCAATAGGTCAAGCAGAGAAAGATTACCTCCAATTCAAGTGAGAAAAAAAAAAGATCTGATGAAGGAAAGTGCTTATACACATCTAACTTTGAATTAAGTGTATGTCAAATAACTTCCTGAATCTGAACCTGTGCATGCAGGGTTTTATTGATCTGAATTTGTACCCAACTGAAGTCAACAGCCTGATTTCTGCTTACTACTTAAGAGTCCGGGATCAGGGACAATGGGAATTGTCTGGCATCAGGCAAGAATTCATGCAGAAGACAGGAACAGAACCCTCAATTTGTACTTCCTCTACTGTAAGCGTGACTTACAGCCTTACAGGGATTCTCAGTGCATTTGGACTAAAATCTCACACTTCACTGACATGAACAGTGCAGTTTAAGAGCTATTTTATACTATGTTTTAAGCCCAAACACCACACATTGTGTTTATGGATTAACAGTCCCCAAATTCCAAGGGCTTCTTCCAAGCAGTGATTAAAATCAGTAGTCTGCTGTCCTTAGGCTTAGATTTGTTCCAGCCACACTGTGGGACCCACCTTCCAGTGGGGAGGCTGTAGAGCTCTCCATGCCAGAAGAGGTTGAAGAGTGCAGTTGCAGACAGTAGTATACTTCTTCCTAACTTTTTATTACCTTGGATATACTTGCTTTTCAATGTTGATGTAGTTGCTTTTGTAGCATCTACATACCCCTCTACCCGCCAACCTGTTGAGCAACACAGGTGTTAATCCTAAATGTAATTCTTCAGTGAGGCTGCTGAAATAATTTGAAGTCTCAGAAATCCTGAAAACTGAGACATACAAAGGAGAATTGCTAAACCTGTGGGGAACTTTTGCACTAAGACCTCCATCTTTCACTGAACTGTACAAAAATGAGATGCCTGCCACTACATAATCACTCTGAAAGATAATGGAAAGCATATGGTAATGTATTTGTCCAAGGAAATAATCAGCTCGTGCTGGGAAGGGGGCAAAAGTGAATTTTGCCAAGATGTTTGAAGAAGTCTGTTTCCACAGAAAGAGTCTTCTCATTATTTCAGTATCATAAAAATCAGTCAGGTTTTATTACTACTTGATTCTTAAAGGTATTCTGCTCATTTTTGTACTGTCCAGAATAATTTATTGTTTAGTAAATTTAGTTGTTATTATCAAGCCTTTAGTCCATATTATCATAACTATCAGCTTAAATTAAACTAACTTTACCATATTTTACAGATGATCACAGCTTTGCTAGCAAAGAATCAACAAGTGAGTTGACTGAAAAAAAAGCGCATGTGGTTCATCTATTTTCACCCATATCTGCTGAGAAACGTACTTGGTAAAGTAAGTGAAGTAAAAGTTAAGTAAAAAAAAGTAAGGGAAACAGAATGAAATTATATTCAGACCATTAAAGACTGTAAATGGAAGAATTTCAAGTCTGTGGATGACAAAGTTGAGAGAAGGCAGCAAATGAGAAACACTGGGATAATGGAATCAAAGGATGAGGGCAGGAAAATGTATTCCCTGTGAAATACAAAACAGACTGAAACAGCCAGCAGGTGAGTGGAGTTGCAGAGAGGATACTGCTGTGCAACATAAATGATGTGCATGCAGGGAATCCCAGCTTCTGACTCGTGTCCTTGTCTGTTGCTACTTGAGAAATGGAAGAAAGACCTGGTCTTACTTGCTGTTGTACCTGCATGCATGGTCAGGTCTGTCAAGGTGAACAGTGGTCAGATATGTTTTAAGGCAATTCTGAAGATCCTGGGAGGCTTCCCAAGCAGGCAATACAGTTGGTTCTGAGCATTACCATACTCACCCCTAAACCCACCTTTAATTTGCTCTACTTCATCTTCAAAAGTCACTGAACTCCTCCTTCGAGGAGGACAGATGCAGTGTGGGGCATGAGGGCCATCTGAGCTATCATCTTCAAGAAGCATTGCATCTGTTCCTGAAACAAAGCAAGAGTTCTCAAGTAAAACAGAGTAACACTGGAATACAATATTTAAGTGGTGGCAAAAAGTTTTCAGTCTATAGCAGTTCCTTCAAAAGATGTCTAAACCCAGCTTTTGTGAGTAAATTTCAGCTTGAATTAAACACTGCGCATAAAAAGAATGAGGTCAGAGTTTTCATTGAAAGGATTTGGAAATCTTTTCTCATTAGCCACCTAAAACCTCAAGCAGCTCCGAAATGCTCAGCTGCAGAGCTTATAATGTCAATAGGACAGCAGACAAAGGTGAAACCTTACCTTCAGTAAATAAAGGGTGAAGTTGAGGGCACCTTCCCCCATTTCCTGATGAAGACAAAGGGGTAACAAAAATGGCTGCCTGAGAGGCAGACAACCATAGCTGCCAAATGTCACGTTTGTAATCAGACCTGGACAGAAATCTGAACTGGAGACGTTTTCTGCTTAATTTAGTTTGTCTCTAATAATCTATTTTGACTTTCTTGAAGTGTATTTTAATGGCGAAAAATCCCTTGCTGGTTGGGAATTATTTTTGTCTGATGAGTCTTTTTTCCAGTTTAGGAGACTTTTTTTTTTTTAATTTCACTTCCCTGCATTTGCTTTGCACCTCTCCAATACAAAAGAGTTCACAAGCACAAGGAAATTCATCTAGGCATCTCTGCAATGCTTTCACACAAAAGGCAAGACCGCAGCCTGGTCCTCCCTTGCAATGCTGGTCTCTCTGCCGTGTAAGGGAGATGTGGAGCAAACATTCTGTGGAGATGCTAGGACAGTGCTGAGTGAGCAGTCCTCAGGGAAGGTGCTGTTGGAAGACACAGCTTGCACACGCTCAATATGTGACACTTTACTTTCAGTTCATTTACTCCTGTGGTGTGACAGCAGGCCTAGGACAAAGAGCCTTCGCAGGTTTCATAACTCCTCCAAATGGTGGCTTCACATCCCTCTTCACCCACTTGACTGGCTTTGATCCCCAAATTTATTCTTTTAGCAATAAGGAGGTATTACAGTGCCCATTTTACAGAAAGTGAGATAAAGGCATGGCTGGGGATGTACCTCTAGACAACATACTGCTCCATAGGCCTAGTCTTTGCTGACAATTCATTGTGATATAGCAAAGTGATAAACTTTTTAAGGTGAAACTTGTATGTTGTGTCATACACCTCCCTCCAGCACACAAGAAAGAACGAGCTGCTGCCCTAATACACGGTCCCAAATAAGCTAATGATTTTCTGTGCTGTTCTGTGGATCAGCTCAGTTTGAGGCTGTCTTCTGAAAACAGCAGACTCTTACCAATCTCCAAGGCTACAGAGTCCACCTCAGAAACATGGTGTGCAACAGAGGGGTGGCACTAGGAAGAAAGAGATAGTTTCTTCCATGGAGCAGAATTTTAGTGCAGTTTTTCAAATGCACTACTTCAGTGCATTTTTTCAAATAAGGCTAGTGAGGAGACCAGCCTCTTATTCTTACAGGGTAGATCTTTGTCCTTGGAATAATTGATATTAAGGCAGCATTTCTAGCAATCAGCACTCTGGTCTCCCACTTCAGTGTTTTGTATACAGCTGGCACCACTGGCATTTTTTCCTCTCCTACTACTTTTACACAACGTGAAAAGCCCAGCTTCTGTTTACCAAGGTAGATAAAGACACAACTGCATCACAGGCCACAGGATCATGTACTGCAGCAGGCACCATCGAAGAGAGTAAGACTTTAGCTCCTGGTCTTTCATTTCTCACAGTAAAGGCATCCAGCGAAACAGCATCCCACAAGGGTGAACACTGTGTATCCATTCCCAGGTTATGGACCTTACCCCCTCCATAACAAACAGTGGCACTTCTAACAGCATTAGGTATGTATTTGGTTTGTTCATTTGTTTAAACTGCTCATTACCTTTCCTCAAAAGATGATTACACAACATCCTCTTAACCCAGGCAGGTTTACCAGGATGCTCTTCTCCTTTATCACATACAGCTGCAGAATACCCGTTGTTTAGCCTGGAGAAGAGGAGGCTCAGAGGTGACCTTATTGCAGTCTACAACTACCTGAAGGGAGGTTGTAGTGAAGTGGGAGTCGGCCTCTTCTCCCAGGCAAGTAGCGATAGGACAAGAGGACACAGCCTCAAGCTTCGCCAGGGGAGGTTCAGGTTGGACATTAGGAAGAATTTCTTCTCAGAAAGGGTCATTAGCCATTGGAATGGGCTGCCCAGGGAGGTGGTGGAGTCACCATCTCTGAAGGGGTTTAAGAAAAGACTGGACATGGCACTTAGTGCCATGGTCTAGTTGACAGGGTGGTGTCAGGGCAACGGTTGGACTCGATGATCCCAGAGGGCTCTTCCAACCTGATTGATTCTGTGATTTATTCTGTGATTTATTCTGTGATGTAACAGGCATAATACTACCGGTGTAAAACAACTACCAAAATCCCAGCTCCACAGACTTCCTTTACAAAAGAAACAAACCTCTAACACCAAGCAAATGTTAGAAGACCACCCTCTGGTGTCTCTAGAGCAGAAATACTCTTTAAAATAACAATAATGCAGTTAAGTATAACTAACTGCCAGAAAAATCTAGCTACAGTTCTGGATAGAAAATTACCAGCAGAACTCTATTTTTCCCTTTTCCAAACCATCTTCAACTGAGAGGTCTTAAGTGGTGACGAAATCATAAGCTGAAACCATCCTAAGTGTTTTATGTTTACACTGCAGGATGAACAAGACAAGGTCTCTCACAAACTAGAAAACAGAAGCATATTCTCCACAGAAGCACATTCTCCACAGCACTTTGTTGCTGTGTTCCTTGTGGATACAGGGCAAGTCCCTGAAGAACGACAGAAACTAAAGAAGGGCACAAAAGCAGCAAGTCCTGTTCCCAGGACACATTATCAAGTGAGGGTCGTCACTCCTTAGAGTAAGCAGTATTATGCAAGTAAATATATTGAGAGCAAAGAAGGAAAAAAGCAACTGCAGCAGTTTTGTTGTAACAGCTGGAACAGATGCTTCATGTCACCCATCCAGAGACATCTATGTGTGTAAATACAGACTATCCCAAAGAGTTCTGCAGAGTTACAAGTGCAGTCTTCTGCCCCAGAAAAGAGAGCAAAAGACTTTTAGTTACCTGAATCCTGTGAGCAGCTGAACCCTGTGTCTCCTGTGCTGCTGCTGTTCCCTAATGGCCGCCCACCTGCCATGAGGGCAGTGAGATGAGGAGATAGTCCCAGATCTGCAAGAGAGTTTTGGTCTTGTTACACAATGAAAGTTTAAGGGGTCTGCAATAGTAAAAGGCTCTTCCAGTAATACCCACTCTACTTATTTATTGTTCTACATATAAAACTTACCTTGCTGATCCAGAGTGCACAGCATCTGGACTTTCCACCTTAGAAATCCAGTCAGCAGCTTTCATGTATCCTTGGAGTCTTTCCATATGGCAAGTCTCCTTTCTACCTGCACCATCTCCCTCCCACTCTTTTTGCAATTGCATGTGTTTTATCAGCCAGACAGGCTGAACACGAAGCACATGCACTCACAGAGATGGGGAGACCTTCTAGATAGAGAATAACCTGGTAGCCACCAGCAGCTGTGACAGGAAGCTCCTGAACAAGACTGGGGCACCGAGATGCCTGGCTTCTTTCAAATCCCCAAAACGAGAAGGGAGGAGATTCCAGCATTCTTACAGAGGTGCTGACTTTGGATCCCACTTCCAAGATTTTGTTGTGGGTTTGGTTGGGTCTTTATCCCCCTCCCTATCAGCCTCCAGCTAATACACCTGACAAATCTGAAGCTGTCAGCTTCTTACTGCTTGGAAAGAGAAAAAAATTTCCTGTCTCTTCCCTCCCACCTCAGTTCCCAATGTATTCATCCGTAGTATCCCAGAGCTCCTGCAGCTGATGTGGCTGCAGCTGCAGAACTCTCATTTAGATGGGAGTCTCTTTTCTGATCCCAGGTTGCAGAAAAGAGAAAGGATGCCTTGCTGCTTTCCCCTTCCTTCTGCATTTTAGATCTTCCTTCCCAATTAAATTAACTTCAGTTCTTGCCTCTGCATGAAATGTCCCAAGGGACCCCATGAAGATGTCCTATTTTTGGAAGCTTCTGAACAGGACCAGGGAAATGATTAAAAAACAAAAAAATCAGAATTTTGTTGCATTGCTACTTAAAAAAAAAAAAACAAAACAAACTATGAGCAACTGAAGCTCTCAGCCTGCAACTTGGGAAGACATCAAATAGTTTTACTTTGTTTATGATCTTTTCTTCACAACCATTAAGTCTAAAAGCTGAATTTACAGAAATAGTAACACCACTGTAACTTCAGTGAATCTCAAAGAGTTGCAGCATAAAGCCAGGAATCAAAGAACAAGTGCTGTAAAATGTACTGTTGGTAGTGCTCAAGTCTGGGTAACACAAAATGGTAGGCACATGAAAGGAAATGCTTAAGAGAGAAGAAAATAATTTATTTTTATTAACCTCATCACTGTGTCATGTCTGGCAGAGAAAATTTAACTACAGTAAGAAAGAGGTTAACTCCCACAAAAAAAAAATTCTCCTTTCAAGTGTCCATGATAACCTGAACAAAAGACTGCTGAAACCTCCAGAAACATCCCACTTTGTTTACAAGCAGACATTAAGCCTTGCTCTTACTGCTATTAAGTAAGAGTGCGCAGCCATTCAGAGAGACCTGGACAGGCTGGAGAGTTGGGCGGGGAGAAATTTAATGAAATATAACAAGGGCAAGTGTAGAGTCCTGCATCTGGGCAAGAACAACCCCATGTATGAGTACCGGTTGGGGACAGACCTGGTGGAGAGCAGCGTAGGGGAAAGGGACCTGGGGGTCCTAGTGGACAGCAGGATGACCATGAGCCAGCAGTGTGCCCTTGTGGCCAAGAAGGCCAATGGCATCCTGGGGTGTATTAGAAGGGGTGTGGTCAGCAGGTCGAGAGAGGTTCTCCTCTCCCTCTACTCTGCCCTGGTGAGGCCGCATCTGGAATATTGTGTCCAGTTCTGGGCCCCTCAGTTCAAGAAGGACAGGGAACTGCTAGAGAGAGTCCAGCGCAGAGCCACGAAGATGATTAAGGGGGTGGAACATCTCCCTTATGAGGAGAGGCTGAGGGAGCTGGGTCTCTTTAGCTTAGAGAAGAGGAGACTGAGGGGTGACCTCATTAATGTTTATAAATATGTAAAGGGCAAGTGTCATGAGGATGGAGCCAGGCTCTTCTCAGTGACATCCCTTGACAGGACAAGGGGCAATGGGTGCAAGCTGGAACACAGGAGGTTCCACATAAATATGAGGAAAAACTTCTTTACGGTGAGGGTAACTGAACACTGGAACAGGCTGCCCAGAGAGGGTGTGGAGTCTCCTTCTCTGGAGACATTCAAAACCCGCCTGGACCCGTTCCTGTGTGATATGATCTAGGTAATCCTGCCCCGGCAGGGGATTGGACTAGATGATCTTTCGAGGTCCCTTCCAATCCCTAACATTCTGTGATTCTGTGTGAGTGTCCTTCGCAGCCACGCGTCTCACCTGTGATCCTGTTGGAAATGCTGAACAACCTCGATGTCCTGTGCCGCTGGACAAAGGGCTCGCGGTAATACCGATCCCCAAAGCACATCCCAAGTAGTTCCTTGCGCACCGTCTTGTTCCACAGTCCATAAATTAACGGATGGCAAATGGCACTGGAAAAGGACAGCCATGTAGCTAATGTCTCCAAGGCAGGGGAAATACTATTTTTTCCCCAAAGTGCCTCTGATGTAATTACTACCATGTAAGGCCCCCACGTAATCACAAAAGCACCGATGACAACCAAGATGGTTATGAAAGCTTTGCACTGGTTGGCCGAGTAGACAACCCCTTGGAAAGCGTTCCTTCGGCTGCCAGAAGAGGACGTGGAGGTGCTGGAGTTCTTCCTCCCGTTCCTCTGGGAGTCCTCCTCCACGATGACGACGCTACCACAGTGGATTTTGCGGGCCTTAATCCTTGCCACGCGGAATATGAATCCATAGCAGATCATCATGACCACGAAAGGCAGCAACGCGCACCAGATCTGCCAAAAGGCAGTGTAGCCAGCCTCTTTATGCCAGGCCGCCACACACATCCACTTGAACTGGTCAAACTCCAAAGACGACCACCCAAAAAGGGGAGGGAGGCAGCCAATAAGGGAATGTAGCCACACATACACAAGAGCTACCACTGCTCTGTTGCCTGTTATCTTCATCGGGTAAACCATCGGGTACAGCACAGCGTAGTACCTGGTGGACAAGAAAAGAGTGAGTCAATAGGAGCACGAAAGATGTACAATAAAAAAAGAACATATTTTAATGGAGTTGATATCTAGTTCTCTTTCCTCCACACCTTGAAGCAGGATCAAGGACCCTGTTTATAAAAATAATTATATGTAAAAATACATATTGTTGCAGTCAAGATTGTAAAACTTGGCTGAAGGCACACATGCAGTTATTAAATCTATCCCTATGTGTGAGTGCATGCTTAGGGTATAATCTGGAATTTTAAGTCATTATAGTATGTTATTCTACCATCAATAGCTTTAAAAAACTCTAGATCCATGTCTGCATTTTGCATTACTGATGACATCACTTTCTTCTGTTCTGTATCAAAACTTCACAAGGGGCTGAAGGAAAAATGACACTACAACGGTCTGCAGCATTATCCACTGCAGCGCTTTTCAACTCTATGGACAGGCAACAAGTCACTCCATGGAATGATGAGGCAATTCATTACGATTCTGTACAAAAGAGCTGCTTACCGGTCTATAGCTATGAGTCCAAGAGTGAGCATGCTGGCTGAGCTGATCAGCATGTAGAGCAGGGCTGAGAAATTGCACCAAACAACTCCAAAGATCCATTCTCGCCTGATGGAGCTGGTGACAACAAAAGGCAGCACCAGTACAGAGAGCAGAAAGTTGGAGAGGGTCAGGCTGAACACAAACTTGTTGCTCAACGTGAGAAGGTAAGACTTCCGATAGAGGGTGACGACAATCACCAGGTTGCCCAAACAGATGAAAATAGCAATGACGATTATAGCAATGGACTCGGTGACTCTGACCGCCCCGTCTTCCTGCGTGGTGAGGTTCCTCAGGCCCTTCACATTGCTGAGGGAGGAATTGCTGCTCATGGTCAGAGCGTGCAGAGCTGGAGCAGCCAAGACATGCTGAGCAGCTAGAAGCAGAACAACGCTCAGAAACATTCAGGCAAGATTTCTTCAAACTCTCTCCAAAGACTGGAGGCCCTTTTGCCTGTGTTAATTAAAATTTACCTGTAGGATGCAGGAAACCATTTCAGATGGGAAAGTAAAGGGGCAGGAAATTGCCTATAGGTACACTAAAGAGGTCAATGACAGCGCCAGGCCTAGAACAGGGAGGAAACTGTCTGAAAGACAAAAAGAGGTGGCAGGGGGGAAACAAGGAAGAAAATTAGCACGTTTTACTTCAAAATTTTCTAAGGATTTTACATGTTTCTAAGCGATACTTACCAGCTGTGCAACTCGTTCAGTCCCTTCATCTAGGCTGTGAAGAAACAAGAATGGCACTATCAGTCTTTGTTTCTCTCACTTTCAAAAAAGTAACTTTTTTTTTTTAATTTTGCCTGTTTATCCTGATTGTTACCTTGTGTTCTGCCTATGCAGCATTTGCTGGTGGCCTGTGGATGCCTGGCTAGTCATACCCCACTGACTCTTTCTTAACAGTCGCTAAGTAACATTCAAAGACTCAGGGATCGTTGCACATACTCTCCTAACATTGCTTCTCCATGTTCATAATCACCTCAGCTACAGCAGTGATTCTATTTTACTGCCAACACCAAAGGACTGGGGGAACTGGCTGTCTGTACATGAGGTTTGAAAGACACTTCCTTGCATTAAGCTGCAGTCCACCCTACAGAAACGTTTGAGAACCTTTACCCCTTGACTTCTTAGTGTTAGCATCTGTACCCATGACTCACAACCCTGTTTTGTGAAACCTGGGTAATTCTCCCAATTCCTTAACAGCCTTCTCCCCACTACCTCCAACAGGCACTCCTACCTACTTCATTCAATTCTTCACCCACCTGCAGGCCAGCATACTGAAGAAAAAACACCACCAAAAAATGCAAATATGCAAACCAGAAAACTAAAGAGTCCACCAATCAATATAAAGTTGATATTAGCACTTCTTGGAAATCAGGGACTCGGGGAAAGTTATCTCAGCTAACTCTGTGGCTGTACCCACCCATGGCTCCCAAACGGCCAGGAGTACTCACAGAAACGCTTCCATCTGCACGGCTGCTGTGGCCCGAGGCAGCAATGCCAGGCTGGAAAGCCGTGTTTTTTCCATTTTTATCCGTGCTTTCCTAAGAGCATAATTAAAGACATTACTGGCCCATGCTTTGTAAAACGTAACTTAGCTCTTCTCTAGCGAAGCTGCCTGTTTGCAAGGGTGCTTCTCAAGTTTCTCTCCAGACTTGCCCGCACCACCCCTGGGAGCCTTCCCAACACTTTTTGACTGGTGCAGGTTTTTGCAGCCCCCTACCCCGAGGGGCTGCGGCCGCTCCCTGTGCTAACGACGCCCGGGCCATCTGCTGCTCCCCGTCCCCTCACGGCCCTGCTGCACCCCGGGGGGAGAAGAAGGCCTCCGGGAGAGGGAGGGAGCATCCCATCCCTGCCCGGCTGCGGGCAGCCCGGCCAGACGTGCCGGCACACACAAAGCCAGCGGCGACGGGTTGGAGATGCGCTGGGGAGGGAGAGAGGGGGTCGCCATTTTGCCCCCGCGCTCCCTCCGGCAGCGAACAAAGGGCGGGGCAGGGTCCTCCACCCCGGGCATCTACCGACACCCCCCCACCCCTCCCCGGCGGCGAGCGGGTCCCGCCGCCGCTCTGTCCCCGGCCCCGCCACGGCCGCCGGTGCCGGCACCGCACTCACCGCCCGCCGCCACCGCCGCCAGAGCGGGAGGTTTCGGGTTACAGCGCCCCGGACCCCCCACAGCCGCCGGCGGCAGAAAGGCCCCGAGCCGCGGCGCGGCGCACCCGGACCCTCCCCCGCCATAGCCGTGCCCCTGCCCCCTCCCCGCCGGCCCGCCCCACCGTCTCATCCCGCCGCGCCCCCTCCCCGGCCTCGCCGCCCGCCATTTTCTCTGCAGCCGCCCCCCGGCGGGCGGTGACCCCCCTTCTCCCCGAGCCGGTGTCGGCCCGCGACGCGAGGGGAGTGCGCGGAGCCACCGGGACACCCCCGTCCCGGGCAGAGGGGCTCCCCCGGCCGGGCCGCTCCGCCGCCGCGGAAAGAGTCCTGCCCTGCCCCGGCTGAAGGGGGCACCACATCTACCCCGCGGGCCCGCCCCGAGGCACAGCCGCCACCCCCGGCACCGCAGGGCTCCTCACAGCCCTCCGCTGAAAACGCAGGAATCCGGTTAGAGGGGGGAATCCATTTTACACAGCTCGGGGGAAGTGACTTGCCCCAGCACACAGTGCAAGTCCGTCGCAGAGAGAGGCAGATCCTAATTACCAGACTTCCTAGACCCCAAAATGCTATTAGAAGTAACACAGAGCAGATTTTGGGAGGAGTTTTTCCCCCCCACACCTGCAACAATACACGGGTGAGCACAGTATAAAGGGTGAGTGATAATTAAGACTAGGTTTGTGCATCCCTAACTCCTTCGGCTTCCCCGTATCCTGGTAAGGCCCTTGTGTGCAGAGGACGACTGCTCTGACCTGAGCTTCGCTGTGTTTTGGTTGCTCTGTTGTTTGGAAGAGAGGGAGTTTTTCATTACATGGGTGTCACGTTCCCATGGCCGCTGTCTTGGCTTGCCCTGACGCTGTGGCCTAACCAACAGCAGGAGCCAGACTGTGCATCGTGCCCCAGTGCTAAGGGAAGTTCTTGGGGAGTGTCCTGGTTTCATGGGGATAAAATTTATAGAAGCAAGTTTGTGTTAGATTTTGCCTCAGTTTGTGGCCAGCCATGGTGGTCAGGGCCATTAGCAGTGAAAGCCAGGGCAGCTGACCCAGGCTGGCCCGCAGGTGTGTTCTATAACATAAATGTCAGGTTCACTATAAATGGGAAAGCTTGATGGGGATGGGGGGAGTTATTTTTGCTCTGCTGTCTTCTCCCTCTCAACTATTGCTATCCCTGGAGCAACTTGCTACAACTCTGTGGGCTAAGTATAATTTTGTGTGCTTTTTATTACCATTGATATTGGTTTCTTGATTTTATTAAATATGTTTAAATTTAACCCTTTTCCCAATTCCCTTCCTCGGTTGGGGAAGGGACATTGGGTGATAGAACAACTGCTTATTGTCTACCCCCGGGTGTGGGCTAAATGAAGACAGGGAGTTAAGTCTGTCCCTTTGATGATGCAGAAAAGCAACATGAGCACCTGTCCATCAGTGCTGGAATAGTGAATTATGTGTCATTCTTAACCAGTTCTACCCATGCTTTTCTACAGGATTTTAAGCTTATCATGCCATCACATTTTGACTTCTAAAAGACCATCTTTGGACAGCCTTCAAGAAGACATCCAACCAGCACAGGAGATTCCACACCTACTCATGCACCTACACGTGTAATACCTAAAGTAGCCCAAGATATCCGTTTGTTGGAGCTGGGAAACGCTTGCTGAACCTTCAGGGAGCACAACCCGGGACCATCAGGGCTTTAGAGCTCCCGTCACCGCTCTCACCCACCCACCAGCAGCACCGCGGCAGGAATCCTGCGTTAGCGCACAAACGCTCGGCCGGGTGCCACCGGGGATGCGGCTGGAGGCAGGAACGCCCGCCGGCAACACGCACGTGTGGCACCGGCCGCTGCGGCCCGGTTCCCCGGGAACGGGCGCTCAGGTGAGCTCGCTGGCTCTCCGCGCCCAGCTGCCCCCCGCAGCGCCGCCGGGTAGAGGAGGACGGAGACACCGCAGCACGACGGCTCCGGGGTCACGGAGGAGCTCGGGGCCCGCCGCCATCCGCGCCGCCCATCCCGTCCCCTCCGGCCGCCTCACGACTTCCCGGCTGCGCGCGCATGGGCGCGCCCGCGGAAGCGGAAGCCCCTTGAGGCGGCGGTTCCGGCGGCGGCGCCGTAGCTGCTGTTGGGGTGTGCGGGGTGAGGCAGGGCAGGCGCTGCCGACCCTCCCGGCCCCTCTCGCCTTCCCCTCGGCGGGGCCTTCCCCCTCGCCTCCGCCATGCACCCCGTGTTCCAGAGCAGCCGGCGCGACTTCACCTTCGGGCCCTGGAAGCTGAGCGCCGCCCAGACGCACATCATGAAGTCGGCGCAGGCCGAGAGGTGGGACGGGGGGGACGGGACGGTACCTGCGCTGCTCGCTGCCCTTCGCCGGGGCTGGGGCTCGGGGAGGAGCCTCCAGTGAGGGCTGGGACCTCCCTCCCTGACAGCGAGGGGTTTGGGTCGCCTTGAGCAAGAAATAAATAACGTTCCCTGGGCGGGGGAGACGCTGTTCAGTCCAGTAGCTTGGGTGGGGGTGGCTCTCTTTATGTGAGGGTGAGCTTGATTGTTTGGCTTGAGAAACTGGGATGATTTGGGTTACAGATGGCTTCCAGAATTTTGTTTTTAATGATTGCTAACGGTTTTGGAGATCTGGACCTCTATGAGCTGAAGCCTGCTAATTAGAAGCCTGTTTTTCTTAATTACTTTTTAATGGTGATTAAGGTTCTTTTAAATGTGGTCCACAGACTCTCATAAGCTCTTTCGTGGTAATGGCTACTTTAAGATAGTGGTTTTCATTAAAGATTTATTATTTGCTCTCTCCTTGTGGTGGTAATTTCCACTGCTGTCAGGCTGTTGGAGAAAATGCTCCTGTATCAGCATCAAGTACTTCTGGAATACATACATAGAAATCTTGTTAGTCTTGTTAAATGTATCTTCATTGATGTTGCTTTTAACTTTTCTGAGGCTAATTTGCCTGATAAAGTCCCATGTCTTGAAACGTTATGCTTTTTTTTTAAATTATAGTGAACTGTGTAAATGTGAAGTTTTTTAATACAGGTGAAGCCTATGTACTTTCCTCCGTCTTTATCCTATGTTCAATGCCTAAAATAATCTTCTCGAACTGCTTCTGCCTAATGGTCCTTTATTTTTTTGCAGTTACAGGTAAGAAAACTTGAATCCTGTGATTTAGTCATTATTCTGTAGTGAGGATTCAACATCCAGCCGAGCTGCACCTGTGTTCTGCTGGGGAAGAAGGGCTGTTATTAGAGTATCCCGTTTTTATGGCGTGTTTGTGAAGACTTATTTTGTAGGATGCTACATCTTAAAAATGAAGATCTTTATTCTTAAGATTAGGAGCATGTTAACTCTGTCCTTCATCTGTAAACAAGAGAGAGACTGGAACTGCTAGTCTAGAAGCCAAATTGCCTGCTGTACTCATCTTCTGATCTATTCAGTTTCTTTAACTGTAGCTATTTTAAAATAAACAGTCACCTCTGTAATTTTCAGAAATTACCTATATCTGTTTAGATGTTTTTGAGGGACACACAGTTTTTCAGAACATGTTGAAAAAGGCTGAAAAGTAAAGTTGCAAGAGCCACAACACAAGCTTGGAAGAACACAGAACTTTGCAGAGTAGGGAAGAGAAGTCCAAAATTAGCCGTTTACCTGTAGGTGTTGGTACCTAGCATGAGATCCCCAAAACAATTCCTCCACTTCAAATTTGAAGAGTTAAGAATTACCCAGTTGCAGTGCTTTTAGTCACCTTCCTTTTATAGTGTATTTCTCTTGGCATTTTGCCTTTTTTGTTGCTTGGGAAACATCATTAGTATCTGCAGGAGTTTTATTTCTGGCAGACATATATCACAAAAATCCCTCAGCAGCCTCTGTGGAAAGGTGAAGGATTAAATGTGCCATAGCCAAGAACTCCGTTCTGTGCTGGAGTTGGTCTCTGCAGGTCAAGGGGCCTGCACTTGAAATGGAGAAGTTCATAACGTTATTCTGCCTTTTCAGGGGAAGACACAGGATCTTACTCTCCAGGCCTACGAATTAGCTGGGTTTGTTTCAGTTTGGTTAGCATAATGTTCTTTTATATGCAGGGTTACAGAAATAACCACTTTTGTTCAGGAGTGTCTTATTATCAATGCGAAAATTGCAATTAGGACATTTTTTTTCTCCCCTCCTTATAATTAGTGTATTTCCTGAAGTTCTCTTCTCTCCAGATGTCATGTATTTCTTTTTGATTTTGATAAGTAAAGTAGGTAGTGGTAGGGAGGAAAAGAAGCCTTTTGGTAAATAAGGTCAGTATGTATGTAAAGTGGTGTTATATGTGTGTGTGTTTATATACGGTGTATGTACATATATAAATAAGTATAAAGAATCATAGAATCACAGAATCAACCAGGTTGGAAGAGACCTTTGGGATCATTGAGTCCAACCATTGCCCTGTCACCACCCTGTCAACTAGACCATGGCACTAAGTGCCATGTCCAGTCTTTTCTTAAACACCTCCAGAGATGGTGACTCCACCACCTCCCTGGGCAGCCCATTCCAATGTCTAATGACCCTTTCTGAGAAGAAATTCTTCCTAATGTCCAACCTGAACCTCCCCTGGCGAAGCTTGAGGCTGTGTCCTCTTGTCCTATCGCTAGTTGCCCAGGAGAAGAGGCCGACTCCCACTCCACTCCAACCTCCCTTCAGGTAGTTGTAGACTGCACTAAGGTCACCTCTGAGCCTCCTCTTCTCCAGGCTAAACAACCCCAGCTCCCGCAGCCGTTCCTCGTAGGTCAGACACTCCAGACCCTTCACCAGCTTGGTCGCCCTCCTCTGGACTCGCTCCAACACCTCAACATCTTTCTTGAAGTGCGGGGCCCACAACTGGACACAGGATTCAAGGTGCGGCCTCACCAGTGCCGAGTACAGAGGGACGATCACTTCCCCAGACCGGCTGGCTACACTATTCCTAATAGAGGCCAGGATGCCATTGGCCTTCTTGGCCACCTGGGCACACTGCTGGCTCATGTTTAGCCGGTTGTCCATCAGCACCCCCAGGGCTCTTTCTGCCATAAAGACTGATGTAAAACAAAGTGTAGAACAGGATGGTTTGAGATTTTCTGGGGGGATCATGCTTATTTGGTTCATGCAGTACTTTGTTCAGTTGGGACTGTGGCTATGGCTGTGGCTTTCATGCTTAAGGTTACGAATACCAATATGAATTCTCTACCAGCTTGGGAAGGTAGTAGAGCTCAGTAGTGTCTTCTGCACTTTGCACGTATTCTGGCAGGGTTGTTTTCAGCCCCTTTTTCTATGTTTCTAAATTTGGAGGTATGGACCACTGTGTAGTGAATTTAAACTTGATGACAGTGAGTGCTCGTTCCTAAAGCTTTTTTTGGGCATGTGCCGAAGTAGTACATGGACCACCCAGGGATTTGCTACAACAGGTTGAAAGCTGCTACTTCTTGCTTGTCAGATATTTTTTTGATTCCTCACATATGAGACTTGTGTATGAGCCTGATGGAGGAGGAATGTTTTAGGAATACTTTTGTGGTGGAAAAGTCAATCTGGATCAATGACTCTGCAATTCATGTCAAATGATTAAACTGGAAAAACAACAAAATTTTGCAGAACATATTGATGATGTGTCTTCTAAATTACCATGGTCTAAAGAATACTTATGCTAAACCAAGGACTGCTTTCACTGAATATAGCTGACTGATCTCTCTTCATGGGACTTTTATTTTTCTGTGCAGATTGGCTGAAGAATTACACATGCCTTCCCTGCCAGAGATGATGTTTGGAGACAATATCCTAAGAATACAGCATGATCGTGGTTTTGGAATTGAGTTCAATGCAACAGATGCTTTAAAATGTGTCAATAATTGTCAAGGTATGATCAAAGTGGCTTGTGCAGAGGAGTGGCAAGAGAGCAGGTACAGTATTTTATCACCTGTGGGCAAGTACTGGTGTGTTGTATGTGAAACTGTCATAAAGTAGTTAGAACTCTTGAAGACCACGTTGCATTTGGTTCTACCGTAGATACAGTGTGTGATCACAGAAGTCGCGTAGCTTTTCTTTGCCATGATCATCCCATCTGTTAAATTGGGTCAACTAGATATTTCAGTTGTGTCTTGGCTTTCTTAAAATAAACGACAAGTTTATTATTTTTATTATGGCTTAATGCTGTTTCTGTGGCGTTTCAAAGTGCAAAATGCTGTACGTGTTCAAAATCTTAGCCTTAGGAATGTAGCAGAACAATTACCATGCATGACAACTAATTGTACTGCTTAGTATTTACCAAATTAGTTGCAGAGCACCTAGAAATAAAGCACAGAGAGAAATCAAAGCTGTCATGAAAACTAAGGCAAATAGCAGTGTTAATGATTGCTGTGTGTTACCAGCAGGTTGCTTTTCTGCCTACTTAAAGAAAAAGTGATCTTGAAATACAAATGTTTCAACAACATTGAACTAGAATCTTTATTTTGACTCATAGGACTGAGACAGTGTTAGCACAGGAATTCTGGTAACAGTTTTCTAATTTATTACGGAAACACGTTGTGGAAGAAGCAATACTGTACCATTAAGTCTTGACATCATTGTGGCACAGACAATGCTGCTGTTTCTCTTCTTGAAGAGCGTGGGAATTGTAATACATAATCTTGTGTGAGGTTGTAATTTTTTAAGAATTACTACAAAGCATACTGTTTTCTCTTTCACTTCTTGAGGAGTGAGACTGAGCACACGAAGGAAGTTGTCAAGCCATATGATTGGACTTACACAACAGACTATAAAGGAACGTTGCTGGGAGATACAGCAACGTTAAAGGTAACCATTTTCTCCTTGGTAAATGCTGATTGCATATTTTTTCAGTCAAACACAAACACTTTTTTTTTTTAAGCTGTCATTTACCTTTCAGTAGGCTTCTGTAAAATCTTTCAGGCTTCATAGTTTCTGACTTCAGAGTATAGTTTGGGCTTTTCATGTCTCAGCATGTTATCCTAATCAAATCATGGCTTATTTTAATAACTGGGATTTTTTTTAAAAGCATTTTAGGATTACATAAAAGGGTGCCATTCTCCCTTACTGAGGGCTTACTCAGAGAGTGAAGCACGTGGGAATCTTCAGCACTTGCTGGATGCCCCTCTGAAGCCCTGAGCTCCTCACACACAACAGAACTATCAACTGTGTAATTCTCTAGTACCTGTACTCTCTGTTACTTGCCCATTTGTCTAAGCAGATGTGTTGATGTGGCTTTATGTTTTTCTGCAACAGTAACTCCTCATATTTAAACTCACAGGCCCTCCCCTGTCATTATTTACTTTAAAATAAGACTGAAGTTCCCAGCTTCTCTTTACTGTATATGGATTGCTTGGTACTAAGCAGATAATCTATATTAATTCACTAGGATTGCATTAGTTATGGATCACTTGAGTTATTCTGGAATTAAAAGTGCAGCATAAAAATAAATGATGTCTTGTTGGCCCATGGTCTTTAGGCAGTGGAAGTGTATGAGTGTATATGGAGACCATGAGATGGAAAACGTATAGGTGCTTGATTTTCATGGAAAGACTTCTTTAGAATCCTGTTCAGGGTTTCTGGTGGGCTAGAGATACTAAATACATGGAATCCTGATTATAACCCAGAACTTCTCATTTGTATGTTAAACACAAGGCATGTTCAAATGTTTTGAAATACAGAAAGTGAGCAGAATTGTTTGCAGCTGAAACTCTACTGAGCCTGTACCCAGAGGGGAGTTTATTCAGAATTTTCCACTTTTGGCTTTTGCTTTGATTGATGTTTCCTCTTGGAAACTTTGGTTTTAATTTTAACTTTTTCTCTTAGAAATTTGGGATGTTTTAAGCTTAGTGCCCTAAAAGCTTTTCCCTTTCTAAAAGTAGCAGTTGTGGGATTTAAAAGATCAAGACAAACTTTCTGTAGCTTGGCAACAAATTAATATGCTAACTGTTCTTAATCTTTTTTTTTTTTAGGTTGTCCCTACAACAGAACACATAAATACAGAGAAATTGAAAGCCAGAGAACAAATTATGTTTTTTGAAGAAGTACTTCTGTTTGAAGATGAACTTCACGATCATGGAGTATCAAGTTTGAGTGTAAAAATAGTGAGTACTGAGAGGTGTATGCAAGACACTTGGTGGCTCCGTTGGCTAATATATGCAAAATGCAGTCCCTTTTTGCATGATGTTCCTTCTGGGATTTAAAGTTTAAAATGCAAAGTTCTTTATCCTTGCTCTTAGAAATATAATCTTACTGGAAACTCTGTTGTCTTGAAAATCTTTCTGTCAATTGCTTCAGGGAACAATCTTTCTCCTCTTTCTGCATCCTGCCTGAGAATATTTTGAGACACTGTCTGACCTGCTGTCCGATGATAGCTGTAGCATATCAGCAGCCCAAATTTTGACTTTACTACCGAAAGCTCCTCATACTATCTTTTGTTGTGAATATCTGAGGTAGATAAGTGCACACTTAAAGTAAATCTTTGCCATGTGCTGAATGGAACATCTTTATTTTTGCAGAGAGTTATGCCTTCCAGCTTTTTTGTGCTGTTGAGGTTTTTCTTGCGAGTCGATGGGGTACTTATCAGGATGAATGATACAAGGCTTCATCATGAGGTAAACCCTTATTTGCCATGGTGAATATTTTACAGATGCTCCCTTGCCCTGTTACTTTCAGAGAAGACCTTGTGATATTCCTGTAATTTAATACTGGCGTTTGGGGGCATAGAGGTTACCTGAGCTGAACTTTCAAGTGTATTTTATTGTGATGCTGAAGTAGCATCCAAGTGCTGGATGCCATGGGGCTAGGTATTGTATGAGCAGAGTAGTCTACCCCTCACGTGAAGTTATCATTTGAATATATTTGACAGATGCAGATTAGAGAGGAAGTACAAGAGGAAAAATAGGCAACAGTAAATGGTGCGATATTGTTCTTATCCTCGTCTCCAAGTAAATGTTTTTTGGCTTGTCTAATACATGACTGCAAGTTTTAACTTGCAAATAACTGTCCATACTACACTGAGTTCTGGTATCTCATAAGTAATACAGAACGTAACAGTTGTGGTTTGCTTATTCTGTCCAGCTGTATTTGTACTGACGTAGGAGTTCTAGCTGAATAAAGATTAACAAGCATATTTAGCCATAGAATTTTTTTTTTCATGCATGCAGAAAGGTGATTTTTGGGAAGGAGAACATTGCTAAACATCTTTCTCTGTCTTTGTGAATTTGAATGTACTTTTCTGCTCCCAGGTGAAAATCTGTGGTCAACCAAATTCAAATACTTACTAAACTCAATGTATTTAAAATGCTCATTTTGCACTGATACTAGACTATAATTTTGTAATTAATTTTTGCCATTTTTTTCCCATTAGGCTGACAAGGCCTACATGTTGCGAGAATATACATCCAGAGAAAGCAAAATATCAAGTTTAAAGGTATTGCATTTTTTTTAAATGTGTGGGTTTTTTTCTGACTGCTTTTTAAAATTGTTTTATGGTCAGCATAGAAAATACTGTGTCTGTAAGTCATTCTTTGTTAGTTTTGGAATTGATACAGAGGAAGAACTTTTCTGCTTGTGCAACGTTTATTTTGGTGATTTCAGGGCAGATTTGCATTTTTAAATGCTCAGATCACATGTCAAGATATGGGATTGGGTTACTTTTTCTACTTTTGAGTTAATAAGATTTTTTTAAATTATTTTATTTTTTCATAGAACTGTTCAGCAGCAAAATCAGGTAGTCTGTGTCCCGTGATGCTAAATTTCAGGCTGGTTGTAGGCTTGCAAGTAGTGTTAGGGGTTAAGATCTGTTTGGTAAGAGACTCATTAATTTTTTGTCAAATAAGTTTAAGAGCCCACCTTAAAATCTCGTAATGGCTCAGAATAATGTGGCGCATTTGGAGTTGCAGCTGTTGATTTTATTCTTGACCCAACACCTGATCTGGGGTATTCTTGTTACTTTCCTTCTCCCTTGTTTTTCCTTCACCTGTAAAAAAATGACTGATGTATTACTAACCTTCTGAGGGAGTATTTTTGCAAAATGCTTTTCTTCTGGAGGAAAGGGGCACTGTATCATTTCTTAACAATATGTGATCCCTATGAACAGGACTAAATCCAGACATGAGCTTTTTGATAGTTTTGTGGGTTTTGAAATATAAATCAGTGATCTATGTTTTACTTCACCTCACGTTTAGAAGTTATCATCTGTGCTGTTAAATAATTTTTACTGCCTGTTGTTATAGAGAGGAAATGCATATGGCTTTTCAGTTCCCTAGGTCAGCTTGCATAGGTAAAGCAAAAAAGATTACTGCTTCACTGAGGTTTGAAATAATTGAAACAGCAGTATGATTCCTTGCCTGTTAGGGGTAGCCAACATACAGATGCATTTGAATAGCTCTGGATACACTTCTTAAAGAATGCTGTTAAGAAAGTTTGAAGGTGGTTTGCTCAGTATAGATTTTTTTTTTTTCCCCCATCAAATATTTTGTATGTGGTGAAGTTTCCTACAGGAATCTCCAGAGAAAGATATTAATGTAATAAAACCACCTAATTTCTTCAAATATGAAATTAAAATCCAATGAGTTTTAGTATTTCATATAAATGTCTGTGGTGGACTTCATAAAACTAAGATACATGTTGAGGTATATCCGTTATCAATGGCTAAATCTGAGCAATTCCAGTGAATATATTGCAATGGCTGGAAGACATTAAGCATGGGATCCCTTGGGGCCATCCTAGTCTCATCTAGAACTAGAACCTCGAAAAGACTCTTTGTTACATTCAAATGATAAATATATTTTTTAAAAAACATTTTAGCTTTTCATGAATGTCTCTGAATTTCTTGTGTTCTCATAACCTGCTGCTTGAAAACATTAAATACCTTTCCTTAGCCTATTGATCCACAGAAAGAGTAAAAGATTGTATGTACTCCTGAAGTTATAAGGTAAATTTTAATAATCGTACCTGACTTCAGGTGTTTAAATCAAGGGAATTGTAGATTAATTGTCTGTAAATGTTTAGTTTTGGAATACCTTTTTTTATTTTCCCCCTTCTTTCATTCACTTGTTTCATGTAAAATTTTTGCATCTTAGCACGTTCCACCTTCCCTGTTCACGGAACCAAATGAGATCTCTCAGTATCTACCCATAAAGGAGACTATCTGTGAAAAACTAGAATTCCCAGAGAAGCTGGAGCCTAAAGCAGAAGCATCACTGGAAACCATGTGTGTTAAGTCTAAATAAATGTGACTTTATATGGACCTGAAGCAGACTGGAGATAACGTGATCATGTAACCATTGCCATGGGGGGCTGTTTCACTACTAGTGGAATAAAGAATTTGGCTAATTTTTCTGTAGCCCTGAGAGAAAACATTTCAAGCAGGTTTTGCTAATGGTATTTTTTGGGTTTTTTTGTTTGTTTGTTTGTTTTTTTAACCTGTATCTGGAGTTAATGATAGACTGGTGGTGAGTTACAGTTTTCAGCGGCATTGGAGAAAGACTCTCACACTTAATACGAGTCTGGGTTCTGTTTAGTTCAACAGTTAGGCAGGAGTATTGTCTGGATCCTCTACCACAAACACTTCTATGAAGATTTTGTTATTGCTGCTTCAGATACTAAGACTACTGGAGTCGTAAAATTGGCATGATTTTTTTTTACTGAAAAATCAACCACAGTTTAAAAAAAAAATAATGTATTTTCCTCTGCATTAATTTTGAGCTGTCAGTCCTAAACTACACCTTTTGCTTGCCTTCCCCTACTGTGAGCTGATAACCAGCTAAGTTACTTTTTGGAGTCTTTGATCCAGACTCTAACTTAAGAATATTAAAAAAAAATACATTTGTTTGACACTATATAAAGGTAAAATTACCTTATTTGTGAGGCATTAACTCCAGAGCAGGAGAAAACCTGGAGGTCAACAGAGACACACTCTGGTAAGTCTCTTCACAAGTACTAGTTTAATCTGGTGTCAGCCAGATTTCTCTAGGCAGTTCTGGAGACTATTGCTTGGGGTCTGTATGCTGCTACAGTCACATACTGTATTGGAAATGCATTGTACTGTATTGACCTTCTGTTGGACACATCAGATGGTGCCCACGTGTGATGGTTATACTGCCCTGACACTCAAATTGCTAAATTGCAGAGTGGCTTAAGGCTGGGGAAGAGAGGGGTGTTTAGTCTCTAATCCCTAAAGGGTGCTGGTATTTGCAGTTTGAGAAAAAAGATCCTATACAGCCTTAAAAGGAATGCTAACATGTATTCCAGATACGTCATTTTGGTTTATTTTTAAAATTCTTTAAGTTCTGATATTAATAGAAGTGTGATCACATGTATAGTCATGGTTTTAACTCAACACTTTGTAGATTAAACTTTAAATATTTGTATTGCTTTTGGAAATCCTAAATTAAGTTAATTGTTTTAACCTAAGAATGAGGGAGCTAAACAGAGTTGTCTAGGTTTACTGCTCACACTAAATGAAGGGCAAGAAGCAAATGACTAGCGAAAAGCAGGCCTTGAGGTTTAAGGTGATGGCAGGTAAGAATGTGTACACATTCTGATTTCTTGGAGTTTTTGTTAAAAAATCTTCATATTCTCCACTGCATGGCTTAATAGAAACAATCCACCTGAAAACCTGGTATTTAACCAGGTCTTTTGTCTAAGTCAAAAACATTTCTCAAGACCCTGAGGGTTTTAGAAAAAAGTCTACTGCCATCTAAGTGACTGTTTTCATAATAAAAACAAACACCACACTTAGTTTCACTTTTATTTGAGGCAGGAGGAACTAACGGCAGTTCTTCCTGTGTCACTGATTTACTCTAAATACAGGGAAGTCACTTCTCTGTGCCTCAGTTCCCTGTGTATAAAAATGAGAGTTAATACATGCCTACCTCACTGAGGGTCTGTGAGGATTATCTTGTAAAAAGTTATTGATTAGAATATTTTTTTCCTGAATACACCTTCAGCCTTATCTTTGCAATCCTTTGGAAAGGATTTCTGCAAAAAATCTTATGATCCATTGGATAAAGTGAGTGAAGAGAACTGATATTAGACAGTCTCTGAAAGAAATTATCAGCTGGACATAATCTGGGTGAGTGAATTTATGGCCACTTTGAAATAGAGGTGAAGTCCTCTTTATTCCCCATTAGAGTCCTAAATTCTGTTGGCTTTTTTAATCTTCCTGCACTTGTTTCCTAAAGATTTTAGCATCAGGATGAAGAAGGGGCTGCAAATGAATGCAGCATGGAAGTGATCAAAATTTATCTGGTAATAGAAGATTACTTAGGTCCACTCCAGTGATAGAGGGATATGGGGAGAGAGTGAAGAGGAAGGGAACAACAAATGAAGGTGAAGAGAGATTTTGCTGGTAGAAGTAAATCATGGCACTTCTTTTACATATATTATTTTACATGCCTTAAAGGCTTACAAAAACACACTTTAAAGCTGGTAGTGACTGAGAGGAGAGCTGATGTAGCGCTAGCATGAAGGAAACTATCTGCATTTTTTAATGAAAACTGTGATTTGGGTGTGGTCAGTGATGCTAACGTTAAGCTCCATTGGGCTAAAGTATAGTGGGGGGGAACCCACAGAACTGACACCTCGTGTTGCAAAGGGTGCTCTGCATGTTTAGCTTATACTGTGTATTTTATCTTGTCCGTCACACATACTAATTTGTGACCTGTTGATACAGTTGTCTTGAATGGACTTGAATCCTGACTATATAGATACATGATATTCATCTGTTTTGGGTGCTGTGCATTTAAGTGGAACACACATGTTGGGGAACTCACAAGAACATGTTCAGGAGGTTACAGTTACTATAAAATAAAACTCGGAGCACTTTGTGACTTTCATACTACACAGATTATCAAGAAGCAGCAGTGTAAACTGGTGTACCACAAGCTCTCTGGTACAGATTTTCCACAGAAAAGTACCACTTTGGATACATAATTTTAGAGGGAGGGAGTGGGGTGATTCTCCAGCTGTTTTGTGGCAAGTTTAACATGTGACAGTTTATATGCCTTCTTGTATGTTGCTAAATAAAATGTACCAAACATTTTATAGTTCTGTTTTTATCTGAGCAAAATAAACTGAAATAACTACTCGTGATGCTGAATTTTGCGTGCTAGTGAGATATTGCATCCTTGTGCCTTTGCCTGTCATCAGACCACTGTGGCGAGTCAGGAAAGTAAGGTGAGACTTTTTCAGAACAGGGGAAGAGCCACCGTAGTGGTAGCAAAATGAAATCTGTATTACTATTTCTGCGAGCTTCACTCTTGCGAAGTAATGTATTCAAAAGTGGTGTGAGGAGATAAAAGGATACAACTAGAGGAGTAAAACTGGCAGAGGGTGTGGGCTCTATTTTCTGAAGTCTGGAAAACGCTAGGACAGTTTAGATGTCAGCTATTGTAGGGTTGGAAGCTTAAGAAATGCCTGGCTCTAGGGGAAGTGGGAGTGTTTGCTGTCTCTTAAAAAACCCACACCAAAGCTATGAATTATGAAGATGATTTCTCTGCCATATGAACCTGGGAATCGGCGCTAGGCTGGTCGTTCTTCATCTCAGTGATGTGCAAGGTTTGCAGTCCTGAAGGTCGTGCATCTGCTCCAGGAGAGCTGTCACAGGGCGGCTGGAGTGCCCGGGGGGGAGCACAGCACCAGCTACACCATTTCAGGACCTTGTCCCCCCTCAGCGTCTCTCACCCGACCCCCCGTGACGGCGGGGCACGGCCTCAGGACACGGAGGTGCCCCAGCGTGGGTCTCGCCGGCCCGGCGCGGCTCGGAGCGCCTCCAGCTCTCCCCGCTGCCCCGGGGGTACTCACCGGCGCTTCGCCGCTCGCCACGGCCTGGAGGCGGCTGGTGTCACCGCCGGACGCCGTCCCGCCTCCCCCGCCCGCCGCACTACAGCCCCCGGCAGCCTCCGCGCCGTCGCCGCCGGCCCTCACCCACCTGCCGAGCGCAGGTAGCCCGCGGCGGCGCGGTGCACGCCGGGGCCGGTAGTTCCTGAGGAGGGGAAGGGCTGCCCGGCCGTGCGCGGGGCAGAGCCGCGGGCGCGGGCCGAGGCGGGCGGCATGGACAAGCTCAAGCGGGTGCTGAGCGGCCGCGACGCGGAGGAGCCGAGCGGGCTCTCGGAGGTAACGCTGCGCTCCCCCGCACCTGCCTCCTTTCCGGGGCCCTCCGTGCTGGGGCCCGGGCGGCGGTTAGCGGGGGGAAGGAGGCCGCGGGCCGCCCCTCAGCGCCGCCCCTCAGCGCCGCCGCGGCCCCTCAGCGCGGGTCGGCTGTCGGCGGGTCTGGTCTGTGCCGCCTCAGCCCGTCGTTGGGCCTCCGGCTCCCCGGGGCGGAGCCGGCTGGGGGGTGCCGGGGACGGCGGTTCGTCTGGAGCCGGTCTCTGGACCTTTCCCTTGCGCCTAAAACCTGCCGTGTTTTACCCCGCGAGCAGCCGCTGCCGGGGGTGCCGCTGCCTGGGGAAGGGGCCCTGGCTCCTGTGTTTTGTCAGAGAGGATGGCTCGGTCTCCCGAGTGAGCCTGGGCCGGGCACGGGAACACTGGTTGCAGCGAGGCCGAAAATGAAGGGAGGGGAGGGGAGGGGAGGGTGCCCATGTCGCTGCTCCCCGAGGGGCTGTCCCTCAGCGGGCGGTCCCCTGGCAGCACCCGCATCCCAGGGGCGATTGAAGGAGGTGCTGAACACCTGAGGCTCCGGTTGCGCTAGGACACAGTTTAGCATCTTAAAGGCAATTCGCACACTTGATATGTGGCAAGATCTGTTAGTAAATAATAACTTGCGCTCTTATTTTTCTCCTCCTTTCTAGGTTATTGATTCAACTTCGTTAGGTTGGGGCACCAGAGTGAAAGGCTTCATTGCTTGTTTTGCAATAGGATGCCTGTGCTCGCTCTTGGTAAGGACCTTTTGCCAGATCTCCCTGATAATGGAGTTTCAGGAGCCCCAATAATTACAGCCGTGGTGTATCCTGTTGCTTGACTTTTTTGAGTCTCTGCGAAGACACCTGACTCGGTTCCAGTTAGATACAATGCACTAACTCTTAACAAGAATGCCAGTAAATGCAATTTACTTTTATGTGTGTGTGTGATTCTGCAGTTTGGGTTTAAGTTTTCCTAAGGCTTCTTTTGTGTTGTGACATTTCTTGAATGTATTTCTTTTCCACTTTAAAAACAATATTAATTCCCCCCCCCTCTCTATCTCTAAATGTTCCTTTTTAGGGTAGTTGTCTGCTATGGGTACCAAAGAAGGGGCTGATGCTCTTTGCAGTGTTTTATACACTGGGGAACATTGCATCTATTGGGAGGTAACAATCTTTATTTATTCATTCCCTAATAAAGATGAGAAACTAAAGCAGAATAATAGGTGAAGGTACCTAAGTGGTAGAAACTGTTGCATTTCTGTGAGAAGAATTGCTTATGTAGATCATTCTGTTGTTGCTGAATTTTAAAGAACAGCATTTCCCCAGTAGTGCCCTGAAATGGTAAAGAAAATTTTTGTTTATTGTTATTAGCAATGCATTCAAGGTCAAAGTTAATCTTCAGTAAAGAAGAATCAAACTCATGCATTGAGTATTGAGATTTTTTTATTTTGTTGTTTTTTTTACCCCCTCAAGATAAAAATAATTCTTCGCTGTTTTGCATTTGGTAATGTTCTGTGTGTTTTGGTGAACATATTTGGGGCAGCCTATCTGTCCGAGTAGGCCTGCTTGATAAGCCTTCATGGCCATGGAGGTTCCTGAAGCACAGCTCCACTGACTTTGTGGCAGACACAACCTTCTGTGACTGAGGAAACTTAACAAGATGTTAGAAAGCACAAGGAATGGAATTGGAAATAATATAGTAATGAGGCAGAATAATATAGTATATGAGGCAGAAATATCACTTTAGATAAAACTTTCACCTTGTATAATTCATGCAGTATCAATCAGGCTCTAAATGAGGGCTGCAGATCTGGTAAGGGATCAGAGAATAGATCCAGGCCTCAAAACAGCCCTTTATGTGGAGGAATTGAGCTGCATTGCCTGGCAATCCATGCAGAGCCTTTGTGGCTGGTGGTGTTGAAGGGCGGGTTGAAAAAGCATCTGTCAAGAATCATCTAATTGAAGCTGACCTTGACCTGTGCTTCGAGCTTGATAGTTCTGCTCTGCTTATGTTAATTGTAACTGAACAAGTGTGAATAAAATTATAGAATAAACACCTTGCACAAAGAAAAGCAGGAATGGATTTTGTCTCATTGTATGTCCTGTTTCTTTTGGTGTGCAGCACTGATCACCATATCAACATAGTGTACTGATGCCCCATATGACAGCAGATCATTTAACAAACAACCCCCCTTAATGAGGAATCTTACCTAGTTTCACTTTTGCCTTTCTGCCTCTGTGTTCATCTTGTTTTGTTTTTCACAGCACTATTTTTCTTATGGGACCAATGAAACAATTGAAAAGGATGTTTGAGCCCACACGTTTGATTGCTACTATTGTTATGCTGGTAAGTATCAAAGGAATCACTTTTCACTCATGCTAACTTGTAAACAATTTCCATTATAAAGTCCTTTCATATACATTGATCTAACTATGTCTCAAGATGTGTTCGTGGGTGGTTTTATTTTGATGATTTTTTTTTTTCTTAAACTATCAAACATCCTGCACATCTGCTATAGAGGAAAGGTATGTGTAGCACCAGAAAACCACCTTCCTCTTATGAAAGACTGAACTGAAGCCAGGTTGTTATGCTAAATGAGCATTAAGGGTCTGTGGCTGGTGTGTGTGAACCATGCACATGCCTTTTTAAGGTGCTTGAGGTCACAACATCATATTTTCATCCTTCTTGAAAGATGGGAAGCTAGTTTTTAAAAAGATGCACTATGGAAGTTGTTAGACATTTTATTTTGCACGATTTTGTCTTTTTTATGTTCTATAAGATTTGCTTTTAAGAACTGTGTAAGTATTTCCACCTTGATAAAATGGTTATTTCCTGACAAAGCAACTGGGGAATCTCTATGCTTGGGTCATCTTGCATTAAAAGTACAGAAATCATCCCAGTTGGCCAATAGCTTCTGGTTTTACAGCTCATATGAGACAATGAAATTGCAAATTCAACATTCAGCTGAAGTCAGCCCTTGGTATTATTTTTATCTTCAGAAGATGGGAATTGTGGTTAACCTTCTACTGGGCGGTTGTGTGTGAAAATTGCTAAGTTTCAGACTCTTTCTTGTTTAAAGTGCATGTGCTTTGTTGTCTCTTCAGCTTTCTCATTTTCTCTTGGAGAGTCTAAAATCTGGAAGGTGGTTTAACTTGCACGAAACTGTCCTCCCATTTCCAGTGTGAATGTCTTCAGAGCATTCACTTGGCATCAGTGCTTCCTATTTTCTCTTTAAACATCCAGAGAGGCTCCAGGCAACTGGTGGAGCTTGAGAAATTGACTGTGTGTGCTTGCAGAGCAGCAGCACACGAAGCCTACTGTGTGGTGTTTGTTTTGTATGCATTTAGGATGCCTGGACTCAGGAGAATGCCTGGAATGTTGCTCACTGGAATAAAGCCAGTTGTTAGATGTATGATGTAGTATTTAGACCAATATACAAACCACCACCTCTAAACTAATGGAAAAACTACATTTAATGTCAATAATTATGTTTGAGGTGAAGTATATGATTTCTTTGGCAATGCATGTGTGTCTTGAATATGTCTTGAATATGCAGTACTAAATCTTTTTTTTTTTTTCTTACTCAAGCAGAAAAATGCACATTATAATCTCTCGTAGCGCAGTGGTGCATGTGTATCAAAAGGCTGTTAGATGTTGACGAAGAGAGATCAAGTATCAGCATCTGTCATAGCTAAATGAGCTGTCATGTCTTAAATTGAAAATGAGAAACTTGAACTAAAAGGAGGCTCCTGTTAAAACTGAGGGTTAAACCAGAAAATAATCCCAAATGGCCTACTATCCCCCAAGATTTTAGCTGTAGTAAAGACACAGGGCAACTGTGAAAAAAAGAAAAAGTGCTGGTTTGAATGGCTGTGCTGGACTACACGTTAAACAGGAGAGCTACTAAGCAATAGCTGAAAGTTCTTGAAAGTGTATTGTAGTTTTAATTGGTAAGAATTAAGTAACGACATAGCTTCAACCTCATGGTAACCTTGAGAATCAACAGGAAATGTGGCATGTGCAGAAGCAGAGAGACTAGAGCTGTAACTGAAGTCTTACTTACGCAAAACGATGAGGTGCGGTGTGTAACTATGACACCAAGAAGTGTGGGGGATGAAGTAGGAACCTGCTGATGTTGCAAAAGAGCTGTAGGAACTGCTTCCTTTTGTTCCTTTGCAGCCATAAAATTATTTTCTGAACATATCAGGCTGATATTTCTACGTTGCTTTAATTCACTTCAGAAATGTAATAGAGAGCACATTTTAAACAAGGGAAACTCTTACGCAGGATTGGATAAAACTATGAAATAATGTAACCTCTCTCTGTGAAGGAACCCATTACAGTGTTACAATATGTATAAAAACTGGAGTAGTTTCTATGTTTAATAGAAATTGTTTGTTTTCTTCTAGTCATGTCTCATACTAACACTGTGTTCTGCTTTCTGGGTGAGTACTTGAGTCCTATATGTACATATAACTGGAGTATATTTTAAGAATAAGATGCTTACATTGGTGTCTCATTGTGTGCTATGTTTCTCACCTCCTCTCTTCCTCCAGTGGCGTAAGGCAGGACTGGCACTCCTTTTCTGCATCTTACAGTTTTTTGCCTTGGCATGGTAAGTGATTTCCTCCCCACACGCTCCATTTTCTATTACACCTAACATCAGTAGCTGAATTGTGAGTGGATTTTGACCTTGCGTGAGTTAGAGGGAAGGAGAATTTCTACCTCACCGTTCCACTAGATGCAAGACAATACATCAATGATGAGCTGACTTGTTGCTGCTTTTTGGTCTCACACCACTTCAGAGGCTTTGGAGACAGAGCTCAGGGCTCCATTTCTGGGGGAAGTTCATTTGAACATGTTTCATTTCTGTGAGCTTGAAGTAAAACTGCTTTTTTTCCTTTCCCTTTTAGAACAATTTGCTGTTTACTGTCTGGTATTCCTCTTTTACGCTCTTCTGAATTTGTC
Organism: Nyctibius grandis; assembly: GCF_013368605.1. NCBI lineage: Eukaryota > Metazoa > Chordata > Aves > Nyctibiiformes > Nyctibiidae > Nyctibius > Nyctibius grandis. The sequence goes on along the minus strand of NC_090680.1, from coordinate 5,520,213 downwards.
TTGTTAAAAGACCCACATGTGCCAATCAAATTATGTGTCAGTGTTCTTTAAGTTAACATATGCTTTGTGTAATGTCCCAGAAGCAATATAGAAACTAATATGAACATCTAGAGAGCCCTCAAGACTAATCTTACCTGCCTGTTGGAACGTGAAGAATATTGGGTGTGAGAGAATTGTGTTTAAAATGCCTCCTGATTTTGCCATAGTGTTTCACAGCCTGGCTGGGCGAAGATGACTTGCATTCCTGTTGCTCACAAACTCAAAGCTTCTCTTTTGGTTGTGTATCTTGCAGTTACCTATTTAGAGCAACAGAGGGGTTATTCCCCTTGTTTGTGACTGTAATATAATCTGACTTGAAAAGTAACCTTAAAAATGTTTCTTCTTAGGTACAGCATTTCCTTCATACCATTTGCAAGGTAAGCTTCCCCACTCCCTTACCTTTTGTCATCTTGAGGTTTAATGATACAGAAGATTCATTTATAGAAGCACTGTGATGTATGGCTTTAGAAGTTCTTCCATGGTGGTGTTTTAGGGGGAGGAAATATCTTTTAATAAATTAAATTATTTATATAAATAAATAACTAAAACCTGAAAATGAAACTAAGCCTCTTCTTTAGTGGGAGAACACAAATGTAACAAAATGAGAGGATTTCCTATAAAAGTATGTAAATGCGCTGAGCACACACTAAACTTAAGGCTTGCCTTTGAAATGCCTAAATGTTGGTCCAAAATGCTACTAGGCAAGTGTATTTTCTGTACCTTTTTTCCTGTTCTCCCCCATGAGCACACAGGTCTCTATCCTGCCCCTCCCCGATGCACCGCCTCGATACAGGCCTACAGGGGTCATTTCCATTGCAGTTGGGCAGGTGGGCAGTGAGCAGACCTGCTTGTCTCTAAGGCATCCATGTAGTCATGCAAATTATGCAATTAATACATGGTCAGCTGATCTTTAATGTCCTCAGTGTGACAGCAGCATGGAATGAGTCTCATCAAGCACCATAACTGAGGTGACTCTCTTTTTTTTTTTTCTTTCTCCTGTCTGTAGGGATGCTGTGAAGAAATGTGTTTCTGTCTGTCTGTCCTAACAGGAACACTGGATGCTTCACAAAGTTCTAGGAAGCGTAATAGAACTATGTTAAGATCACTGTGTATGTATTTTCCTACTTCTGTCTTAAATATGTGCCTTTCAGCTTGTTGTTAGAAGCTCCTTGTGCTAAATCCAGTGTATGCAATTGCTTGGGTTTGTAAGCAATGGTGTCTGTAGGACAGGGGGCTTGTGATCAAATGAAGGTCTGGTAGAAGAACTGGGTAGAGATCCAGAATTTGTTATGATAATTCTTATGTAAAATCATGTATTTGTTTGGTTTTGCAAAAGAAACAAAGTAATGTGTGAAGTCTGTAAAATGGAGACCTCGACTCTGATGGGACTGTGCCAGTCTAGAGGATTCCTTTTTCAAGAAAAAGAACTCAGTTGCCAACCAATTTTTTACTGACAGCTTGGATTTTTTGAATAGCCTTATGTCACTTAAACTTTGCACTGTTCACCTTGGGTAATGGAATATTGGTATTCTCTCTTTTCCCACCTCTCTAGAGAAATTTTAGCTTTATAAGATTTCTAAAAGATTTAATTCTAAATGAAAAGACTGTTTTGGAATAAGTATGAAATGTTTGCATCTTTAATGAAGTGTTTAATTTCAGTTCAGACTGATGTTGTTTCCTTAAAATACATGAAAGGGACATTTTCATCTGTAAAAACTTGTTCCCGTAGGAAAAGCACTTGCAAAATAAGGTTAATGGAATTTTTCAGCTGCCCAGAACCCGAGTTCTTTGCCTTGCTTGAACCTAATGGCAATACATACAAGGTAGGAAACTGAAATTTTTCACACGAAGCAAGGTACTCCTCTTCTTCCCCAGCTGTAGCGTAGGAGCAGTGTGAAGCTGAAGGCAGGATAGGTAAGCAAAGAGAGAATTTATGTATGTCCTTTCTCAAAGGACAAACTCTGATAAGGTGGAAATGGGCTATTGTTTAAGCTGTCTGGGCCGGGGAGAAGACATTTTCTTCTGAACTTCTAAATAAGTTAGAACCCCAACATTTTTTTTTTTTTTATTCTTTTTGTAAGTGGGATCAGTTTTGTTTCTCCTAAAGCTCTTGCATACATTAGTGAACTCCTGCTTTCAGGAGAAAGTACGATTTTCTGTTGCCTTTCTTAGCAAAGAAAGCGTGTAACAATCTAGCTGCCTGCTCCAAACAAATGCTGAACAGTCGGTATCCAAATTCCAAGGCCACTCTACATCCTCTTTATCTTCTGAGCTATGTATAATCATTTACTCCCAAACCATTGCAGTCATCAATTGTTTAATATCTGAGCAGATTCCCACTTCTGCTCTGTTAGATACTATTTAACAGCTTTCACCTTTCCTCTTATCAAACTGTCTTGCTGGAGTCAGTGTCCATGAAGATGATTATCCAGTGGACGTTAGTATGAACTGAAGCCTCTCTTCCTCCAAGAGTTCAGTCATGTATCCCTGACTTGTACCATAAAGATTTTAATGTAGGAAAAACCCAGATCTACTTGGCAATAAAGTATAAGCCCACAGTGAAGCCAAATAATTCTATGGCTTCCAGAAGATTACTAGAAACTGAGTTAATTCAAAATCTTAAACTTAAGTGTCCTTCTGAAAACTTATAAAGCACAACACCATCCTGTTGTCAGGATCCTCTAAAAAAGAGATTCCCTTTTGAGGATGGTGAGAGGGAAATTTTAACAGGCTCTCTGTGGATTCCAGCTGGCGAGAGCTACTGTTACGAAGGCATTTGAATGGAAGATGCTGCCTTGAAAACCTGGCACTGATGTTGGGATGAATCAGTTATACAGGATCATGTTTAAGTGCTATGTCCTGGTGTTTTTTTTTTTTTCAACCCCCTAGGATTTGGAAGTTAATGTTGGAATAACTAGGCTGACTATTACTTTTCCTGAAAGGAATAATTAGTTAAACACCCAAGAGAGACTGGGAATTAAAGAATACTGATACTTCTTTTCCCTGACTGATCTAAGACAAGTATCTAAACTGATGTGTGTCTCTTTTATCAGGGAGTAGGTTCAAAACCTAATTTACATCTGTCAAAGGACCCATGTTAGCCTTTTATTAGGACTTTGGTAACATTTACAGAATTTCTTTGATAAGGACAATTGAAATGCAACCCTAATGCCTTTTACATTACAATATTTCTTTAGTCTTAACACCTCTGGGTGTTCCTGGAGAACACTACAAGTATAGCATACCTTATTTCTCCTTCCCCTCTCCAGGAAAGTTATGTTAACTCAGATCATCATTCCAGGCTCATCAGCAGTTGGCAGAATGGAATTTGACTTCTGGGATTCTTTTTTTGAATACTTTAGATTAGAAGGAGTAAAAGCCTTTGCTCATTCCTTGACTAGCTTGTGCAGGATTTTGGTATGACTGACTCTGTAGCAGTTCCTCTAGAAGAACACTAGAATTGGGTATGCTGAATATTAGTTTTTCAAATTGCATACTAGCTAACTGGAACCTTTAGGTGACTGTTGTGAGCACAACCACTTAGAAGTAGGAAATTTAGGAAACTACCAATAGATAGTGGCTGAACTTAAATGGATCCCCTCTCCCCCATCCATTTTAAAGCTGTAATTCCAGCTCCACAACCTTTAATTCAATAAAAGAGAAGAACAAATCTTAAAAGAAGGGAACCCAAGGAGAGATGGTAAAGACATAAGGATCACCAGAGTGCCACTAGGGTTTATGTTGCCCTTTGTATTCTGTTCCTGTGAAGGTCAGACAGTAGGAGGGACTCACCATGTTCTTGCCAATATGTGAAACATACTCAGGGTTTGTCACTTCATCTACAAGCAGTTTTGATTTAAAATAACTTCTCTATCCGAACAAAACTCTACAGATCCTTACTAGCTTATAAGTAGTTGTGTTAGGACTATTGCCAAGTTTAGCAGCAAAAGATCTTTCCACTTTGTTAAAATACTTTATTTTATATGATTTTACATAATCAGGGAGTAAACTAGTATATGAATGAAACTGGTCAAGAGGGAACAATTTGAATTAGATTATAGCATTATACCTTTTTTTTGTCATTAAAACTACTCTGTGTTAACCAAAGCTGATGATATCAAAACTTACCTGCTTGGCAGGAAGTGTGGTGGGCATTTCTGAAGCCCCCTCTAGCTTTCTATCCTAATGTCCTTCAAGGCAGGAATCTTTGTGTGCGCTCAACTGCAAATAGAGATGTTTGTGGTTTAAATCACAAAGCTCCTTCTTTCCTGAAGTCTTTGCTCTGTTGCCTACAGCACTTAACTCAAGGCTGACTTCCCTAAAGAAACTTGTGTGATGTTGGATGCCTGTCTTGGTAGAATTTGATCTTCTCCCAGAACGTGCTTTTTGCCCAGCCTCACTATTGGTCAGCTTGCCTATCCACCTTTTTTCACTGTTTTCAGTAACCTTAGCATATAGCTCTAGCATAAAATGTGCATATCTGGGATCAGCTGACTTTCCAGGTATAGTAGAAATGGAAGTGGTGGTGATGGATCTGTTCCCAAAGTACTGAGATTCTATACATTAAAATGTGGGGGTTTTTTTCATTACCTCAAAGTTTTGCTCTATTTTATGTGATGAAGTCCATTGTGAATACTGGTACTATCTGAGATGGTTCTACAGTGATGATGTGAACAATTTCATCTTGTTTAGTATTTGCAGTAATGATTGTTCATGAGTTGTTACAAAACCCAAGGAAGACATCTCTGCACCAAGCTGAAATTCTTTTAAGAAATCATGTTTTAAAAAAAGAAAGTGTGTTAGTCTTTATGTGTGAATAGATACTATGCCAGTTTGGCAGAGACTCTGCTCTGGGATGGCTTCCAGCAAGGTGCAGGATGTCAGGCTTGATCGTAGCTGGTGGGAAGATTGCAGCTGGCGTGCAGTGCGTTTGGAGGCTCATGGCACGTGCAGTCTGAAACTCATGTCCTGGGAACTGCCTTGTGGAGCAGTGTGGGCACTTCCACCTCATCCCCTTGTGCTGTGTGCTAAGAGATTGAAAGAGCCTCTGTTGAGTTTCTGAGAAAGGTTCTTGCTTGGTTTTGGTACTTAATCATCTTAACAAAGTAAGATCACTTGCTATTGTAGACTCTCCAAACTGAGCAGGAGGATGATGTTTAAACACACGTTTGTCTTAAATACTGATGTTTACAACCACAGCAAATACTGACCATGTAGGACAGAAAGCACAGACATGGTATATTTTCCTAAAACCACGTGCCTCACTGTAATGTGACAACACTAAATTTTTTTTAACAGCTGTGGAATTGTTTTGTAAAATAAAACCCAAACTCTCAGAAATTCTCCACAATGTTTTATACTGTTACTGATTCTGTTTGCTGTTGTGCTTTTTCTATGTATTTACACTGTTTGATTTCTACTTTGATGAACTTTTTTCCTAACTGAGAACTTTCTCTGTAATGAAGTAAAACATTTACTTACAAGTGCTGAATTTTTTTTCCTTCAATAAAGCTGTCATTGCAGTAAATGGATTGCTTTTATGGTTAATGTGGAGTTGTTAATGATGCTGATTCTCCAGATGATGCTGGAATTGCTGTGGGTCGTTCTTTTGTTTTGTATGGGGGTTTTTTGGTGGTTTGCTTTTCTTTTTAAGAAGTGATTGTCTTGTCCTGACTGACTTTGCTGTGTACACATGTGCGCTGAGGGGAGTTTCTGTGTCACCACTGCTGTGCAGCTGCTTCACCCAGCATATATCTAACTCAACCAAGTTCTTACTGGCATAGTTGCATGTGCCTAGACAACTGGTTGGCACAACTGGAGTTCTTAAGGTGGGGATGATATTTTTATTCTTATTTATGTACCTCAAGAGACAACCTAGATGAGCTGAGAAACTATTGACTTAGTCCATGCTACAGAGCAAATAATTCCTGATGCTATTCTGTCAGCAAAGACTAGAGTTATGAAGTAACATGCTTCTGGCTCTTGTTTGTGGAATAAATACACTCTGAATACTGAGATACACTGGAAGTAAAAAGCCAATGATTTATGAATGTGTGTTAGAAGCAGAGTTAGAGGTAAGGATTTTGATATTTTTTGTGTGGTTTTTTTTAAACTTTCAGAAAGCACGTCCATTTCAGTTTGTGCCTGGTACGCATCCAAACGCTTGATACGGTTTCAATATTCCTTGGCAGTGCTTTGGGCTGTTCAGTGTGCATTCAACTTTCTCCTGATTGACAGGGCAAACCAAAGTGGTGGTGGTGAGAGGTGGTTTGTGTGCTGTGGGAGGAGACTCTGTTAAGTTTTCAGTTACTTTTTTTTTTTTTTTTTGGATTATTCTTCTAAGCAAGCTCTGTCTCAAAGCTGACTAAGCTGAAATTTCTGTCCTATAGGAAACTCCAAAGTTCTGTTTGAAACAGAAGCAGCAGCCTGTCTTCATGTGATATAGAAACTAGGGGTTTGTATTTTATCTTCTTGAAAAGGTTAGAGCTTCCAAGGACTGTCAGGAGAGCTTGATATATCTATTTCCTATCAAGACAGCTATGAATCAGAGTCCTAAAAGGGCAGTAAATCCTTTCCATATTTAATAGCTTAGAGCTACTTTGCTTGCCTAGTTCAACCTCCTGCATAACGACAAAGCTGTTGAACTTTGCCACATCGTTCTCATGCTGAGGTCTTAATACCTGAATTATTTAAAAAAATAAATAAAATTAAGTCTTCATTTGAAACCTCTAAACAATGAATGATCAGCTGCCCCCCAGGGAAAGTGTAGTCTGTAGATGGCTTTGCTCCTTAAAAATGCTCTGAAAGGGTTTATCAGTTGTGACAAGACTTGGAAGGCTGCAGTACTCATCATGTCTGCACCTTTCCCTTCTCCTTCCACAAGGTCTGATTTGCAAGAGAGGGCATTTCGTGGGTGCAAGAAGTTCAAAGTTGGGGGTTGATATTTATTTCATTCCCTTACTTGTACCTTCCCTATTGAGTTCGGTCTTGGTTGCAGCATCAGTGGGGGTACAGGCTTGTAACTGCCCAGCCGTGAAGAGCTGGAGGTGCCTAAAGGGAACAAACCTTCTGTTTTCTCACTTTTCTGAAGAAAGCTTCTGATGAATTAGAGATGGAATAGTATATCTAAGCTGCCAGTCTTTGGGATTGTGATTTTAAGTTAGCCTATTTGAAACCCTTTTAAGCTTTTCTTGGGTTACCTTGTGGCATCTCTGAGAGGTTATTCCTGAGAGTTTGTGCTTTAGAATCTCTGCAGAAGCAAGTGTAGAGTAACACTGGTGTAGTGGAAAAATGATACATTGAAAGTATGAGCTGGCCACCATGATTTCATTGCAGCTCTGAAGGGCTGTCCTTCCAAATATGTGGAGGAAAATCAAATTATTTTATCATGGGCATGTACTCCTGTGTTTTCTAGTTGTGTGTAACAGGATGTGTAGGGCTCACCACTTTTGAGAGAATCAAATGTCTACAACTACCTGAAGGGAGGTTGTAGTGGAGTGGGAGTTGGCCTCTTCTCCCGGGCAACTAGTGATAGGACAAGAGGACACAGCCTCAAGCTTCGCCAGGGGAGGTTCAGGTTGGACATTAGGAAGCATTTCTTCTGAGAAAGGATCATTAACATTGGAAGGAGCTGCCCAGGGAGGTGGTGGAGTCACCATCTCTGGAGGGGTTTAAGAAAGACTGGACATGGCACTTAGTGCCCTGGTCTAGTTGACAGGGTGGTGTCAGGGCAACGGTTGGACTCGATGATCCCAGAGGGCTCTTCCAACCTGGTTGATTCTGTGATCCTGTGAAATGCTTCAAAGGAGTTATACTTGCAACTTGTTAATTCTCATAGCTAACAAAAAGCTTTAACTTACACATTCAAGTCAAAAGTGCATGTTTTATTTCTCTAATATAAACACTGAACCGATTACTTTTGTTCTGAGATGTTGTAAATAGAATTTAGATGTTTGTTTAGAATCTCTTAAATTCTTCATTATTTTCTGATCCTAAAAATGGGGACAGTAATAGTTTCTTGCTTTAGGTATTAATGCGTGTCTGGAGACAGTGCTGAAGATCTTCAAGTAGGAAAAACAAACTAGGGAAAAGTATAATTATTGTTTAAAACAAACTAACTTACATTTATCACCAGCCTGACTACATCAGGGCTTTTTTTTTTTTCTTCTTTTTTGAGAAGAAGAAAGGTTGCTCTGGGAAGCCTCCCTTGCTTTCTGGGCTCAGAATTAATCTCGGTTCTAATCTCAATTATAACACCAGCCAGGGGGGTACTACTTGAACAAGCTGCCTGCTTCACTGCTAAAAACGTACCTGGAGGAAGTTATTGAAACCATCCCCTCAACCCCCGACGTTAATGAAAAGGTTAATCTTCTCTAAGTCTCTTCTAACCTAGCAATCTCTTAAGGGGCTGGATCCATGATTAAAAAACAGAGGGAAAGCAGCTGTCTTTTTATCCTCTCTTAATTATTCCTTGGTAGTTGATCGGTGTTGATTTCCTGGGAGTGTCATGGTGATGGAGGTTACGTTTCCCTGTGTTGTTGGGACTGAATGTTCAGAGGGGGGTTAGTTGTTTGAATGGTTCAGTGGGAGCTTTGGAGATGGAAAGAGTGAGTCTTGTTCTCTGCATTTCATTTATTTGGAAACATGCAGCTAAAGGCCAAAAAAAGCTATCCAATGTCAAGGCAAGGAAGGCCTCTTTAATTACCTTTTCTCTTTTCTTGTTTTTTTTTTTTTCTTTCTGCTGTATCTCACCAGGTGGTGGCCAGGAGGGTTTTAGCATGAGTTTAATTAGAAAGTCAAAAATAACACCTTGCTTTTTCCTGCTGTAACTTGGTGAATCAACTCCGGTTAGTGTTGCAGGATTGTTCTTTCACGGCTCTCCCCAGTCCTCATCGCTTCATTTGAAAATATGAGTCACTAAATTCTTATTAGTAAATCCTGGCCATGGCTGGAGGTGATTGCGTGTTGTATTTTTATCTAGAAGGGGTTAGTTCTGACTGGCTGTGAGCCACGAGGTGTCTGATACCTGCTTGGAAGTGCCCAGCTCTCCCAGCTGGGTTTCGGGGAAAGTTTACAACATTGCAGGTGTTGTATGAGCATTTTTTTCCTCCCTCTGGTGCACCTACTGATTTGTTTGTTTAATTAAACAGGAGACAAGTGCAAGAGGGGTAATAGTCTTCTGTCCTTTGGCCCTGCTCTGTCCCACTCGCAGTGGCAATGTCAGTCACCTTGTTGCTGTGTTACTCTCTGAGTGTGGCTGCCTTTTCTTCCAATGTCAGGTTCAGGGAGGTTTAACTTCCAGCCCAAGAAATAACCCACCTGACATCAGAGAGTGGGTTATTCTCAGTGCCCCAGCAATACCTACATCCAGTGACAATCAGTTTGTGCCTCAGTTTCAGCATCTGTGGACTTGGAAAAACTAATCTTGCAAGAAAGTAGGAGAGAGAAGGGATGTTTGGGATGTGTTCAAAGTCATTATTTAGGTGAACAGAGGGACATAAGATTAGAGGATGTCGCTTACTTCTCCTAAAATGGGCTAAATATTCAAAATAAAGATTTCCACTCTTGATACTTTTTAAAATGAAAAGCCAACAATAAGCAAATAACTTTGACTATGAACCTATCTCTTTGGTCTCTCTTCTGCAGCCCTCTCCCCTGGCAGCTGTGTGAAGCAGAGACAACGTACGATGTGAGGAAGCCTGATGTGTGGGGTGGGATTCATACGGGTCCGGGTGTGTAATTTAAAGTAAAACCTCAGGCCCAAGTGCATTCAGCTGATCATCTGCTTGCATCCATGCAAACTTGTCATTTCTTTGGCTAATTCTTCTAGGTTGGAAAGATATGTCAGTGGTGAGCTGTGCCCTCTGGATATGTTGCTACAGACATCACAAATTGCTCTTAGTCTGAACTCTTACAGCTGCATCACCCTTCCCCATGCTGAAAATAGCAGTTGGGCTATTCCCACTAGCCAACCACAGGTAACTACTCTCATTTTGGAATGTGTGGTTGCAGGCATCCTGAGCTATGGTAACATAGTTAGAAAATTAAAATTCAAACTGTATGAAAGTCAGGTATTTTAAGAGATTAGATTTGTAGGGGTTTTTTTTCCTCTGGGACACAAGACTTTCAGGCATCATACACCTTCTGTGAGTGATAACCGTAAGTACCTAAGTGTAACTTAGTATCTGAAAGTGCATTTTATTATTGTGCAGGATGCAAATTTTAGCATGATAATCCAAAGCAAATGCCTTCGTGCATCTGCCTTAGGAACGCTAGCTGTAAAAATCCAGTCTTAGTGATGAAAAACTTGCTTCCCAGCCCATTACTGGAACGGGTCCATTATCCATTCCTTCCATATATCCTTCCTCCTCCACAGCTCTGTCCCAGGAGTGCTTTGGGCAAGCAATGCACTCAGGGCAGGACTCCCCTTTCTTTTGCTTCGTGGCTGCCTCCATTTCCAAGCCACCTTTGCTGAGCATATTCTTTACCTCTCCCAATTCACGCATGTCTGCTGGTGAGACAGTGTTTCAGTTCCTCGTTTTGAAACTCTTCCTCCAACGTGAACTGTTGATGCTTTTGTGCATGCTTTTGATTTCCTTTATGCTCTAAGCATCTCGAGGAAGGCGGATTTGGTATGATTTTTCAGAGGCTCTAATCTTGTATCACTCCACTTGAAGCCCTGTGGGAGAGATGGGTAGTCAGTACTTCTGAAAACTAAGCTGCTTCCCTTTTTATTTGTCTATGGAAAGAACTGTGTGTAACTACTGAAATATTCCTACTTTTATGAGCTATTGTCTCTACTTGCCTCAACTTGGAATCTCCTGATTTCTGAGAAACTAATTCTAAAAAAAGCTTTGTGGAAATACGGCTTCGACTTAAAAAAAAAAATAATCCCAAAATAACACAGAAGTATTTGTTTTAGAGCTGTCTGAAAAACTGAAGTTGTTGAATTGAAATACACAGTACTTCAACCAGCTTTGATTTCTGGGTTTATTTACATTTATAATATAATGAAACCAAAAACTCTCTCACATAGTCTCCTAGGCATTTGCTATGCCATTTGATCACATGTGTTAGCTTCTCTGTCCTCTTTGAGCATTTGGAAAGTACCTGAAGGGAGGTTGTAGTGAAGTGGGAGTCGGCGTCTTCTCCCAGGCAACTAGTGATAGGACAAGAGGACACAGCCTCAAGCTTTGCCAGGGGAGGTTCAGGTTGGACATTAGGAAGCATTTCTTCTCAGAAAGGGTCATTAGACATTGGAAGGGGCTGCCCAGGGAGGTGGTGGAGTCCCCATCTCTGGAGGTGTTTAAGAAAAGACTGGACATGGCACTTAGTGCCATGGTCTAGTTGACATGGTGGTGTCAGGGCAATGGTTGGACTCGATGATCCCAGAGGTCTCTTCCAACCTGGTTGATTCTGTGATTCTGAGAACCCAAGTATAAACATGTAACATGTTACACATACTACCTGAGATGCAATTATTTTTCCAAATGCAAAGTGGCACACTGTCAAGTACCTAAATATCCTACAGATCTTAAAGTACATTCTTCAGTTGTTCAACAGCGAAAGTGGGCTAGATATTAACTAGAAGTTGCTATTTGACACCTTCTAGTGTAACTCACAAGGTGAGTTGACTGCTGCAGTAATCTAGGTAATTTTGTTGCTAGTTGACAATTAAAAAAAAAAAGTACATAAAGGCTGCAAAGAAGAGAGGGAAGATGTGTTAGAGTGTGAAGTTTGAAAGTAGCATGGTTGGGATCACCCAGGTATAAAAATACCTCAGACCTGTCTGGCTTGCACCTTTGATGGTGCTGAGATTGCTGGGAACTGAGGGTTCTCTCCTAAAGTCTCCAGTTCTGCAGAACATCACATTGCTGCACACCTGCAGCTGCAGTTTTGACAACTTGCAGCCTGTATCCTTACTCCATGTAGGGCTTGAGGAATTAGTAGGACTAGTTGCCAAATAAAGTGCCATACAACACAAATAAGATCAAGCTCTGGCCCTTGCCACTTAGGTAGAGAGTATCTCTCAAGCTTTTTAACTGCAAGGTCTGTTGAGCCTTGTCAAATGATGGATTTATCTTAAATCCTGTTTTACAAAGTTAATGGACTCTTTCTTGTTTTTATAAATCCCATCAGTGATCCACCAAGTCATTTCATCTTTTAGAAAGAACCAGAAGAACAGGAATTCAACAGGGACTATTGAATTAAATGAATACAAAGTTCTCAATAAGTAGCCAGAAAATATATTTCTCTAAAAACAACTTCCAACAGTATGTTTTCATAATCAAGTCCCGGACTATCTCATGTCCAACAGACCAGAAATTTCAGAGACACTATCGGAGCTAGATGCATCAGAAGAAATTAGGCACTCAAATGCCTTGTTATGTGCCAAAGTCCAGTGTTTATGGGTCACCAGTATTCATGTGGCCTTCACTTAATCCTTTAGCATGGAACTGAACCCAGGTCTCTCATATCCTTGGCTGAGTGTCGAAATTGTTGGACTTCTTAGTAAAATTGTGGCTTCTTTGTGGAGGGTATGTGTGGTTGGATTAGCCTTGTCAGAGAAGGTCTCAGCCTGAGGCAAGAGGGAATGTCTGTTCTGGGGATGCTGAGGGAGCTTTTGTATGAGATGGACCTTGAACAGGTCAGCAATGCCAGGCCTCAGGCAGTTAGGCTTGCACCCAGCCCCAGAAGCATGGGGTCTATCCCTGGAAATGCAGCCAGAGGGGAATTCAGCTGCTCATAAGGTGCAGCAGGGGTTTTGTGAATGATAGTGGGACACAGGGATGGACATAGTAGGCATCAACGGTGGAGTGTAGGATTGCTACCTTCTCCTTGTGCATTGAAAGGTCAGTGCAGAAGGGTCTCTTACTATTACATTTTGATTTAGGACCATAGAAGAATGAGGTTAATGCGTTTATTCAACATGCCCAGTGAAAATATTTTAAGATTACCTTCTCTATGTAACTATCTTGACTGTTACCATCTCCTTCAGTTAGAGTCCGCATCAGTGTGAACGCAATTTCCATGCATTGTTTCAGCCTGGAAATGAAACAATTTTCATTAATGGCAACCTGGTTCTCAAGCAGAACAATTAGACCCACTTCAGGTTGAAAAAAGATAAAAGCATGCTAATTTGGATGGAGGACTCTTCTTTCAAGGCAGCCAATTGAGTCATCAGCCTGCCACCCACCTGACCGTCTGACAGGTAATTAGGAGATAGTCCTCTTTTGTGTGGAGTGTGTGCGTAAACCTCCACACGCCGGTGTCACTGCCCATTGGGACTTCCAGAGGAAAGAGCTAGTCAGTGGCAAAAGAGTGAGGAGAGCACGTTTGTCAGACGGTGCCCAATGAACTGACCTGTTTTTTTTCTTTAGCTCATTATTTTTGTCTTTTAACAGCTACCCGAAGTTTCTGGCAGTAAAGTCGTCATGGCAGACCTGGGCTGCAAAAAACCCAGCGACTGCACCGTCTCCAGGCTGCTCAGCGTAGTGGAGAGCGAACTCCGGGCTGGGAGAGACAAAGGCGACCCCACTGAGAAACAGCTCCAGGTTGTCTTAGAGGATGCGACGCTCTGGCAGAGATTCAGGGAAGTCACTAACGAGATGATCGTCACCAAGAACGGCAGGTGAGTGATCTGCTCAGCGCTGTGGGCTAAGTGTAGGTGACAGCTAGGGGGGTTAAGTGGTGTGATAATAAACTCTGCGTGCAGACTCGAAAGAACTGCAACGAGCACATAACAGTTTCATCCCCTAAAACCAGCATATGAACAGAATGGGGTGTCCCTGCTGCTTTTTGGTCACTGCTAAACCATTCCTGCCACCCTTTATTCCTGCTTGTGACACGTGCTGGACAAATACATTGACTGATCTAAGGTTGCACAAAAAGGGAACTTTTGCAAGGGAATAGATGGTACCTCTCAAAACTTTTTGAATGACTTCTTGTACTAATAATCATCAGCCTTTATTAGCAAGTCCTTACCTGTAGACCTCAAGTTACTGTACAGAAGCAGATTGGTGTTGTTATCCTCAGCTGCAGTTCCTGTCTCTCTGGCCTTGGGTGTTAACAGCTTGTACTAGAATGGGGTACAATAAAACTGTGCCCTACGTGGCATGTATGTGCAGTCTGGATTGCGTGGTCTCACAATGGTGTTGCTCCATAGTTGTTGCTGGTGCCCCTAGAAACAAGTGCGGAATATTGGTTAACGCAGTTTTTAGAAAGACAAATTATTGTGATAATATTGTGATGTAAGTGGATCACATATTTGGGGAACACAGAAAGGCACAGGAAAAGAGTGCAAAACCTGTCGAGAAAGATACTAATTGTGAATCAGACACTGGCTTGAAGGAGGCTCTCCACAGAGGTTCTGCTCTGAGCTGGGCTGACAGCAGAGTCCAGCCCATAACAGACAGGCAGCTACTAGAATAAGGTACGCTGGGACAGTGGTACTAAGGTTTTGATTTAATGTACCCTTGCCACCCCTCTGCCACCCCCCCACAACATGCACACATTTCTTTTGCAAGACCTCTCGGGAGATACACATAGGAGAGAGGAATTAAGAGACAGAGAGAAAGATTTACTCCTGTGGTGTGACTTTTATTAATTTTGCAGACTTTGCGGACAATGTTACTGTTGACTGTAGCTCGACACGGGACACAGGCGAAAGCAGTTAGAAGGAAAAATCTAGTCTGTTGGCTCAGCAAGGTTATTCTGCTGAGAGAACAGCTACCTTCCCAAAAGATCAGCTCTTGGTGTAACACTGCCTGTTGCCATTCTGATTCCTCCTAATAACCTATAGGGACAGAAATCTTCTGCTGATGTTCTCTTTACACCGAGAAGCTGCTTTTGCATCATTTAAATTGCTTTAAAAACTGCTGTTAGGCTAAAGCAAACTTCTGAGCGGACTTTCACCTAGCGTACAGTAGCTTAAGTTGACTTCTTAGCAGCGTGGCCAAAAATGAGGTAAGATAGGTTTGCCTCAAATTAATTAAACTGGTACAAAGAACCACACCTTACCAATATTTTTTTTTCAGTTTCTTTCCTCTCAGCTAGTGTAGATCATGATTGCATGGTGATACTAGTTCTCTCTAAAATGTCTAGGTGAGTGCATAGATAAAATCTTTTTATGATTATGATAAGGGAATCATTATTTGAATTATTTTTCTTTATTCTAACTTACAGACTCCTTATCAGCTTGATCTTATTTTTCCTAAAGCCAGTGACAGCTTTAGTAACATCAGGGGGGGCAGGAATAGGTTCTTTACAATCAAACTACAGCAATCTCAAAAAGTTATAAAAGTATGTCACACTGTCGTCTGCATAAATCCTTTTAACAAAGTCACTGTAGCATCAGGGACTGCGAAAAAGGATCTCTTGCATTTCTGAAAGTATCTTCCACAACAAACACATCAGTGCACCAAGAAAAGGAAATACAGTGGCCTGCAGCAAAGTTTTCTGAACAACTCCATGCTGTTCAAAAGGAAACAGACTTGAGACAGTTTCCTGTGAGTGCTGAGTTTTTTCAGGTTCAAGGTTCTTCAGTGATTGTCTCCAGAGAGATTCTCAATAGAAAAAACATTGATCTAATTCTGCTGCTGCTTAAATCAGTAGAACTAACTCAGTCATTCTTTCTGAAAGGTATATGAATGCTTTTGAAAACTGTCTTCTACCATAAACGAGAAGAGCCAATCTCAACTTGTGTGTGTGAAAACTAAGACAGTTTGTGCGGACACATCGTTAGCAAAATTCAGAAATTAAACTGAACCCTGATACAGGAGCATCCCAGAGAATGAAAGGCTGATTGATTAGTGATCCCCAAGTGTCAAATTGTAGCACGCACAATTCTATCTGCTGTGATTGAATAATCTCTAATTGGTACTGAGGGTCCCAAAATGTCATCATTAGATGAAACAGCTTCAGTGTTAATACATAGATATGTCTCCGTTACTTCATTATGATGTTACGAAGTTACTTCGTACTTCATTATGATAATCACTTGCCATAGCAGTATGCCTAGGTATACAGGGAGGATAGATATATTCCGAACAGGATAGATATCAGTGAAATTAAACAGCATGCTGTATCACAAATACATCCCAACGGGTGCAGCTGATACGGTGGGAATCAGTCTCATATTTTACTCAGATTTATTGTATTCAATTGGCATTTCAATAGCAAACGCTGTGTTTTCTGATCGAGCAGGTTTTCTCTCTCAGTGTTTATACCATATTAGCTACGCAGTGTCCTGAGACTTTGCAATCCACGTTATTGCCCCGAGGCAGGAAGGTGCCACCGTTCCCCTCTGCGTACGGGGAGAATCTACAGCAGATCAACGCAGGCAAACGTGAGTGGGGGGAAAGAAGCCCTTTCCAGATTTAAATGCTAAAGCAACTTTACTGGTTACTACACATTCAAGTTTGATATCAAACATCTTCCTACTCAAGTTCTGTACTGTGGAGTAATTGTAGCAGATCTGCTCTAAATAAATTGAAGAGGCTGAAGTGCTCAGCTATTGCAGTAATGGAGGTCACGTGTGTACCTGCCTGATCATTGAAACAAATATTCTGACTGAAACAGATTTGGAGAAATCATCATTTGCCATACTAAAAGACAGACAAATGTGATTTTAACAGTAAAACCACTTAATCAGCAGAACAAGTGAGGTGGTAAGTTTCCCATCGTTAGAATCTGTACAGTCAAGACATGCCGGTCCAAGTGAGGTGGGGATTAATGGTGTGTGAAGCAGGTTAATGCAGGGAAGTGCTATAATCTCTGTGATACAGGAGGTTAGAGTTGATGATGACTGTATTCTCTTCTGGCATTAGTCTGTAAGTCTTTCAGGGATAAACTCAAGCCTCTCAAGTAGAAAAGCAGAGAAGTCTGCACTGTGGGCTGAGGAATTAACAATCTGTATGTAATGCAAATCGTTTGGAGAAGTCTCGTGAAATTAGATTTTCATGTGGATGAATTTCCCCCTCCACTTCAATTTCAGCTAAATAGCTAAGTGTGTTACTTTGAAGACTGACTGTAGGGCATCTGGGGGTGCAGGGAGCAATGCATCCATACTTGTTAGCACATCCCAGGTCGATAGCTGGTGCATCCTGATCAGAAAGACACATTAAATGTAGCATATAAATCCTTGGCTAAGCTTCCATTTAGTTAGAAACATCACGGTTCAATATATCTTTCTCAGTGTTGTACTGGCCCTACATCACCAAGTATTTATATTAGATGAAAAATCTAATCACATTTCACAAATCCTGCCTTTTCCTGTCAGCAGAAGGTGCTGAATGTATACAGCAAGAACTATATAAAGGTGTCCAGAAAGGTAGGTGGTGAGTGGGATGTCATAGACGATTGTTAGCAATCTGCAGTTGAGTGTCACTGGCGAGTATGGCTGCAGGGGCAGAGACTTTTGGTGTCCCTTGAGAGAGCTTGGAGTTTCAATTCTCTTCTTGTATATTTTGGATGTCTTGCACTGCTACCTAACTAAGCCTAGAGAGCTACCTTACCTTAGCCCCAGGCCCATGGACCTCAGGCAATTGCTGTGGTTGCTCAGTGTAACCAGTCTCTGTACCCGTAGAGAAAAGGAGCTTGAAGATTCATTGGCCTGTGCATAAAAATGTGGCATGGCAAAATGGCAGTTGCCAGGAGAGGTCAGTACGGAGGTGTCTGGGGCAGGGAGGCCTCTTACTCATATAAGAATAACGTAGGAGGTGATACGTAACATCTATAATAATCCTCCACAGTAACGACGTGTATTCCTTGACAAGCTAAGAAAATGAAGAGGAGGCTCAGAGGTGACCGTAGTGCAGTCTACAACTACCTGAAGGGAGGTTGTAGTGAAGTGGGAGTCGGCCTCTTCTTCTGGGCAACTAGTGATAGGATAAGAGGACACAGCCTCAAGCTTCACCAGGGGAGGTTCAGGTTGGACATTAGGAAGAGTTTCTTTTCACAAAGGGTCATTAGACATTGGAAGGGGCTGCCCAGGGAGGTGGTGGAGTCACCATCTCTGGATGTGTTTAAGAAAAGACTGGACATGGCACTTAGTGCCATGGTCTAGTTGACATGGTGGTGTCAGGGCACCGGTTGGACTCGATGATCCCAGAGGGCTCTTCCAACCTGGTTGATTCTGTGTGATTCTGTGTGTGATACCTTTATTGGGAGACTGTTTGCTGACCACGAATTTTTCCCAGTTCCTGAAACTGTTGGAGCCCTACTAACTCTACTGCTGCAGGCTTTCAGGCACTGAGATGCCACACAGCTGTGTGGTATGGATTGCAAGTACTGGGACAGACAGAAAACTGCTGAGAGTCTAGCTGTGAGCTGCTGCAAATCTCCTGTACAATAGAAAATATAATAATTAAAAGGGGATTGAGAAAAGGTGGCGTTGGATCTTTAAGCACAAAAGGAGCACTTTCCCAAAACTAAAGAAAAGGCAGGATTTCAGTTTTAAGTGCACAAGATGGTGGGAAGGCTGGATGATAGATGCTTAGAGCTTAGTAAAGGACAACATAGCATCTAAGCTGGAACTAAAAGCAGAAGAACCTGATCAAGCTGATGAGGTCAGGGAATATGGAAGGATGGGACCAAATTACTGGAAGAACTGCCAAGTGCAAGGTATAATGGCAAGGATTTTAACCAGACTTCTCAAACTGGACATTTACGTAATGGTAGTGGGAGAGTATGTGAATACTTGCACTTAAGAAAGGGAGAAAACACATTTCAGCTAACTACAGAGTTTCTAATATATCCCTGTAATAAGAATTCAGGATGTATTTTGAAGGAAAGAGTAATGAAATATGTGGAAGACAATGGAAAATGAGATAAAAAGGCATTTTATTAAATTTAAGTCATGCCAGACTAATCTGACACAACCTTGATAAAGAAGTATTTTTAGATAAGGAAAATGTAGCAGACTTATTAGAATAGCACTACCTGGAAACCACCACTCATCAGGAGATGTTGGGGATTAACACAAGAACCACGGGAAATGACAGAGGGAAGTGACTGATGTTGCTCACAGAGGTTATAGGATATGACCAGCCCTTCCAAGGAAGGGAGAAAAACCTTTTGTGTAGAGTTAGCATGGTCA
Organism: Nyctibius grandis; assembly: GCF_013368605.1. Taxonomy (NCBI): domain Eukaryota; kingdom Metazoa; phylum Chordata; class Aves; order Nyctibiiformes; family Nyctibiidae; genus Nyctibius; species Nyctibius grandis. The sequence continues at coordinate 5,501,078 of NC_090680.1, read as the reverse complement.
ATACATCTAACTGGAGCCCGAGGAGTAGCTGGCTGGGATTACATCCTGATTGCTGGGAATTGCAGGATGATTTCAGGGGATATATCCACAGTCAGACACAGTGGGACTTGGCCACTGGACAGAGTACGGGGCCATGTGTCGTGGGAATCTAAGCACCAAAGAAGGGCACTTTATAATAGGATTCTGCAGTTAATACGGTGAATCTGTGGTTCAGCTCCACCTTCTCAGCCATTTTCAACTCTGTTCAATCCCATTCATGCCTTCTTGTCCCACACCTAAGGATATATTTAGCATGTCCAGATCCCATGGACTCTGCTGATGCTATACACCGTTCATTATGTTCATAACTCTTGGCATGACTGAGACCTTAGTGCCCTACTTTAGAGATAACATGTTTTTTCCAAATGATTGAAATAAAATAAAAATAAAACGGAGGAGACTTCTTCAGCTTTAAGAGAACTTTAAGAGACTTCTTCAGCTAGATAGAGGGAGGAAGGATGTTTTTTACATTGACCCAATCTGTGAGCATCTGGTCACAAACATACTGAGGAGAGTCTTTCAAAACCAGTTTCCACTGGTGTCTCCTTTTCTTGTTTCCTGGCCAGGCGGATGTTCCCTGTTTTGAAGATCAGCGTGTCAGGCTTGGACCCAAACGCCATGTATTCCTTCCTGTTGGACTTCGCCCCGACTGATGGCCACCGCTGGAAGTATGTCAATGGAGAATGGGTGCCAGCTGGGAAACCAGAACCACCAAACCACAGCTGCGTCTACATCCACCCAGACTCTCCCAACTTTGGGGCCCATTGGATGAAAGCTGTCATTTCCTTCAGCAAAGTCAAACTCACCAACAAGCTCAATGGGAGTGGGCAGGTATGGCCTGATGTTTCCCCATACACCTCTTGGCTTCAATTGCAAGTACCTACCAATCAAGAAATATCAAGGGTGCATTTATGTAATTATAGAGGCCCTTACAGGCCTCTTCACCCGCAGATGCCAATTATTCTCTGGAGGCCAAATGTAAACAGGAATAAACAGGCCTTAATTGGCGCTTTCAGATTTTAATGGACTTCTTGATGTTAAGAGAGACAGAGTGCTGTGGTTTACTTAATCATCAGAGGGCTTTTCAGAGTTGGTCTTGTGTGCTGGGGATTTTTACATAGGACTTCAGAGAAGGGGGAAAAAATGGTCATGGGTATTAGGTTTTTGTTGTGTTCCCCCATGTTGTTTGGTGTAAGTGGAATGTTGGCAGGAGTCAGATAGCAGAATAAAAGGCTGCTCCTAAATGAAATAATTACTATGTCTGCTTCTGCATCATGATAATTATCAATATTCTATTGAATCAGCTTTGGTCTTTGGAAAGAAACCACATGTACCAGAAATAAGTGACTTTCTCTTTGAACCCCTTAAAAATGCAAACAGGAAAATTAGTTTTGTTTCGTATTTTATTTTTGATGATGCATCTAAAGGTAAAGTGTTGCACAAGACCTTTTGTTTGCTTGTTTGTTTTGTACAAAACTCCTACATTGGATGACACTTGTCAGCCCAGTATCAATTCCTTTCATGTAAATATTACCCATTCTCTATCTGTTATTTCCATTAGGTTTGTGAGGTACCTCCATAAGACTAGTACCCTAATTAGGTAGGAAATTATCTCAGTTTTTACAGACTGAAGAACAGAAAGATGACCTGACTTTTCCTAAGTCACACATGGAATCAGCACACAAGATTTATTGTGGAGCATAGAACAGGATCTGAATTTGCAAATTCTTGTCCTGCATCCAGGACCTCAGAAGAGTCAAAGGCATCCAAAAAGTATGCACAGGGGTAAAAAAGCTACAGGAAACCACCTTTGAGAGTCAAAAAGACTCTGGGGAAAAAACAGGGGAACACACTATGTAGACAGGGTGAAGTGGAGAGGAAAAGAGTAGAAAACAGAGGAGGAAAAGTCATATAAGAAACAGAGCCCAAACAAAAGTCACTAAATAAAAGTCACTACATATATATGTATGTAAGTATGCACACAGCACTTTCCAAAGTACAGATTTTTTTAAAAAAAATCTTTTTCTTGCAGTAGAAAGAATTAAGCAATATAATAGACTTCCAGAGGAAGGTGTGTTGTGGAATCAACGCTATTCACAGCTTTTAATGCCAGGTTAGAGACATCTGCCAAGGCTTGCATAGATACATTTCATCTTGCCCAGAAAGATGACTGGGTGACCGCCTCAGCTCTCTCCTGGCCCTGATTTGTGTGATGGTGATTCTGAGTCTTTCAGATGGTAGAATTGGGACAGGGATTGCTCTTTAACTGTTTCAAAAGCCTAATGGTTTGAAGGCCGTAGGTGCTAACACAAATATTCACTAATGCTGCTGTACTGAAAGTGTTAAATCCAAGTCCAGTGAAGTCTCATTCTATTCAGGCCTGTGTTTCATCAGAAGGGAGGAAGGCACCTGCCCTTCTGCTGTCAGTAATCGCTGACTGGGGAGGTTTAGCAGTGACATCTGGTCTATTATAGAGCCAGAGCGAAAGAGGAGCTGAGGGGTACCAGAGTGGCATTAGAGTCTGTCTCTCTATTTTGTTTTCTGCAGATAATGTTGAACTCCCTGCATAAATATGAGCCCCAGGTACACATAGTTCGCGTAGGAGGCCCTCACCGGATGGTGATGAACTGCTCCTTCCCTGAGACACAGTTCATAGCTGTGACTGCCTATCAAAATGAAGAGGTAGGCGCATGCCACGCTGTGCTCTTGGTCACTATTGATGAGAACAAGTCTTATGAGGAGCGGCTGAGGGAACTGGCGTTGTTTAGCCTGGAGAAAAGGAGGCTCAGGGGAGACCTTATTGCTGTCTACAAGTACCTGAAAGGAGGCTGTAGCAAGGAGGGTGCTAGTCTCCCAGGAAACAAGCAATAGGATGAGAGGAAACGGCCTCAAGTTGCACCAGGGGAGGTTTAGATTGGATATCACGAAAAATTTCTTCACAGAAAGGGTTATCAAGCAGTGGAACAGGCTGCCCAGGGAAGTGGTGGAGTCACCATCCCTGGAGGTATTTAAAAGTCAAGTAGATGTGGTGCTTAGGGATATTGTTTAGTGGTTGACTTGGTAGTGTTAGGTTAATGGTTGGACTCGATGATCTTAAAGGTCCTTTCCAACCAAAACGATTCTGTGATTCTGTGATGAGATATATTAAAAGCTTATTAACTGCAAGATCAGCATGGACAGACTGGTCCTTTTCTTGTTTCCCCACCAGTCCCATGCAGTGTAATGTTCTATCCAGTCTAATACTCTGTCTTCTCTCTGCAGTAGAACATTGTCTAATCTAGTGTCTGGCTGCAGTGCTAAGCCAGGTTTAGCTTAATGTCCTGCCACGACTACTCCAGACTGGTCCATCTGTCCTGGCATCTCAATCTCTTACTGAAAAAAACCCCTACAGTCAAGTCCAATATCTTTCTCCAGAAATGACTGATGGTTGCAATGATAACCCTATCTCTCCTCGCTCCTTGTAATATGTACAATTGCAGAACAGCAGAACATTCCACAGGAAAAGTTCTTCCCAACCCCAAAACTGTAATTGAGGGATGCTTTGGATTGTGGCAATTGCTAACTCATGTGCCACATCCCTTAGCTAGTGTTGCTGTAGATATGATTCATACTTGGTAGGAATTCAGAGTTTAAACTCTCTTGAAAGGGTCCACCATCCCACAGGATCTGCCAGACTGGACCATGCCATTAGGCTGCCCTGACTGTGTTCTGCCTGTGGCCCTGGTCAGTACACAGCACTCTGCAATGAGCAAAGCCCTCTCCTAAGCAGCCCTGGAAAACATCATGTGTGGGGATGTATTTTGTTAGGCTAACCAAGGCAGTTCCACTTAGATTACTCTGGACGATGTTTTGTCAAGTTTCTATTCAGAATTGCCTTCACTAACATGCCTTGTTTTCTGTAAACTCAAGATAACAGCTCTCAAAATCAAGTATAATCCCTTTGCCAAAGCCTTCCTGGATGCAAAGGAAAGGTGAGTTCATCTTTTTTTGCTCCAGTAGCATTTTGCTGCTGGTATCGTTAAAACTGTGGTATCACAATGTGAAAGATTAAGTTCTATAATTTATCTTGTTTCTGCTGTCTTAAACCCAGAGTCGCTCCACTGATATTAGTGGTGAGACTCTATATATAATTATTACAATAGGGTCTGAAATGAGTGAATATCCTCTTGGGGAAGCCTGAAATGAGACGGTGTGAAGTTCCCCAGTAACGTTATACACTGCGTATGTTCACTACACTGTACTCACACTCCAATGAATCCCATAATTTGATAGCTCAGGGAGAATAAAAGTGAACTGCAGACGTCAACAGGATAACTGAAGTGAATCGCACTGTAATTGTAACTGCACTGCTGCTGTTAAATCTGTGTGATAACGTATGATGTGTTTATTAAAAGTAACCTGTAGGTGCTAACTACATAAGATGTTAGAGATGCTTCCATTAGAAACGAACTGGGGTTTATCTTTCAAAGTTTTACTTGCGTGATCCATGCTAATGCAGTGGGGCATCCAAATGATGCATTCCAGTCCATTTGATCTGGACAGGTTGGATAGATGGGCCGAGACCAACAGCATGAGGTTCAACAAGAACAAGTGCCAGATCTTACACTTGGGCCACAACAACCCCCTGCAGCGCTACAGGCTGGGGGAAGAGTGGTTAGAGAGCGGCCCAGCGGAAAGAGACCTGGGGGTGCTGATCGACAGCCGGCTAAACATGAGCCAGCAGTGTGCCCAGGTGGCCAAGAAGGCCAATGGCATCCTGGCCTCTATTAGGAATAGTGTAGCCAGCCGGTCTGGGGAAGTGATCGTCCCTCTGTACTCGGCACTGGTGAGGCCGCACCTTGAATCCTGTGTCCAGTTGTGGGCCCCGCACTTCAAGAAAGATGTTGAGGTGTTGGAGCGAGTCCAGAGGAGGGCGACCAAGCTGGTGAAGGGTCTGGAGGGTCTGACCTACGAGGAACGGCTGAGGGAGCTGGGGGTGTTTAGCCTGGAGAAGAGGAGGCTCAGAGGTGACCTTATTGCAGTCTACAACTACCTGAAGGGAGGCTGTAGTGGAGTGGGAGTCGGCCTCTTCTCCCAGGCAACTAGCGATAGGACAAGAGGACACAGCCTGAAGCTTCGCCAGGGGAGGTTCAGGTTGGACATTAGGAAGAATTTCTTTTCAGAAAGGGTCATTAGCCATTGGAAGGGGCTGCCCAGGGAGGTGGTGGAGTCACCATCTCTGGAGGTGTTTAAGAAAGACTGGACATGGCACTTAGTGCCATGGTCTAGTTGACAGGGTGGTGTCAGGGCAATGGTTGGACTCGATGATCCCTGAAGTCTCTTCCAACCTGATTGATTCTGTGATTTGCTAATAAATTTTGTTTGGACCTGCTATGTCTTCTGACATGTGAAGTGTCCCACATGCCTGCAGGAAAATCTGCATTTCTTTCCATGCATCTCACCACTCAAGAAGCTGCTGTGTCTCAGGGTCGGGGTTTCCAGCTGCAGAGGGGGAATGCTGCCTTTGGCTTGCCTGGCTGAGCAGGAGGCAGAGCCCTGCCTGGGTCTGGGTGGGAGGCCAGGCTGAGGCCGTTCATGCAAGCAGGAACAGTGCCCACAGGTAGATTTAGAATTTCAGGTTCAGCCCCCAAATTTGGCACAAACTGAGGAACATTTTTATGTGTGCCATGAAACATAAGTTCCTGCTTCCTTTATGGCAGACTGCAGAAAAGTCTACTGCTGCCTAGCAAGTGGTCAAAGAAGATGGATTTCCCTCCTTTTTAACTTAATTTTCATTTTTTTTAGTGAATAGTTCTGGTTTTAACTTTCTTTTGTAATTTCTCAATGAGAAGTTTTACCGTTAAGTATTTTGCTTTTCAGAAACCATCCCAAGGATGCTCCAGAAGCAGTCTCTGAAGGTCAACATATGACATATTCTCACTGTAAGGTTTTTATTCGCGTCAGCTGGAAGTTTTGTGCTATACGATAGGTGCTGGGAACGTGGGACTTGCTTAACTGGATCATACCAGCCTTTCACTGAGTCCTGAATTGTGTTGATAGAAAGCGACCCTTTAAAAAAAAAAAAGATTGAAGAAACCTCACAGTAGGAAATAATGCAACAGCTTCTACAGAGGGATCATTTTCCTTATGATCCAGTCTTTCAATACTAAAAGGAATCTAGAATCGAGATGATGTATGACATTTTTAGGGCTTTCTCCCCCTTTTTTTTGTATCTGTAACTGTGAATATTTTTGTCACCTATAAAATTACCTTTCATTGGTGAACAGGTTAAAAAACATGGGGAGAGCAGAGGTTGTGTTTGTTTTAATGACATTTTCTGCTAGTTTTTTTCAGGTCTTGTTTTTAGGGTTAGTGGTTTTGGGTTTTTTGGGGGGTTGGGTTTTTTTTTTCCTTTGGTTGTCAGTTGTTTCATAAACCAGTATCTTGGAATCCGCTTGGTATTTCCGAGGCACAGCTGATGATGCCAGAAGGCCGGTTACTTTCTTTATTGTATTGCAGTGTTTTAGTGCAGTAATAGTTTTCTTCTCTCTTTCCCCTCAAAGTGGGTGGCTGGTTGATTTCCAACCCAGATACAATGTGTGCATCAGGAAGCTCTAATTATCAGTACCCTGGACCTTTGCCTCTGCCAGCTCCACACACTCCCCACAGCTGCGAGCGATATTCAGCGCTGCGAGGGCATCGGGCTGCTCCGTACCCACCTTCCTACGTGCAGAGAAATCATTCACCTACAGGTACAACTGTGATGCTGCTTTGCTTCCAGGGAACAGACACTCTGTCTGCCTAACCCTTGCTCTAGGTCAGCATAAGCATTAAAACAAGGAAGAGCTGAGGCTAGAAAAGAGCTTGATGAGTCTCTAACAATCTGCCCTGAACCCTTCGTGCACAGAGTATGTTTAAGGCAGCAAAACAAGAGGTACAAAGAGCTGGGTGCACTATAATTGTTAATTATAAATGAGAGTCAATGATCTAGCTTAAAGTACAGCTTGCAATCCTACAAAAAGAGCATTGCAAGCCTTCTTTCAATGTCATGCCATGGAGCAGTTGCACTCTCAAGTTGAAGCAGCCCTTAGGAAACATGGTAGGAGCTGACTTGAGATGAGGGCATTTTGCTATTGCCAGAATGTCTTTTGAGTCCCTCTCACTCTCTAGATCTGGGTGCAGAGTTGCAGAAATTGATTCTACTTTGATCAGAGGAAATTGGCCAGAAACAAGAGTAAGGATAAAGTAATCTGCTTGCTAATTATAATTTAGCACAGCATCCTGTTTAACGGAAATATTTAAGCTCAAGTTATAAGGAAATCAGTATGAAAACATTGCCAGTCAAATGGCAATTATCATTAATGAAAACACTGTTAGACTTGCAAAAATGCATATCCTATGTCTATCATGCTCTGCTTTCTCATATATTATACCTGGAATTACAATGGCACCTTGCTACTCTCTTAATAAACGTGAATTTTGTCCTTTTCCCTATGGGTAGGAACTCATGATCAGGTTGCTTCCTCAGGCCCACCCATGTTCTGTTGCCTTAAGACAACGTCTCTGCAATAGTCACTGAGGATTTGTTTGTTGCTTTTTATTTCTTTTCCCCCCAAAGTTAATTTGTTGGAGAGCTCCAGCAATAATCTTCAGGTATTCTCAGGACATGACAGCTGGACTTTGCCATCCTCCCCACATGCCAACTTGCTCTCAGTGCCACACACGAAGGGAGCTGCCAGCCCTGGACCCAGGTAAGGTTACGGGAAAACTGCTGGTATTAGGAGCAGTGAGGCTTGTAAGACTGCCCTGGTGATTCACGCTTTGTTCCAAGCTTTAATCAGTGTCCAGGATTTGAAACATGTCCTAAGTGCCCAACTCGAGATTCCTGGACAGATCTTTCTGACAAGATAATTATCTCCTGCTCTGAAATCAACGGGAGCTTCGTTTTTCCCCAGCACTGCTGAAAACCAGGATCTTGGAACAGCCACAGAGCACTCTGGTATCTACAATCTGTGAGCGTTTTAAAGCCAAATTATTTTTCTCTATATAGTCCTCACTATTCTCCTGCACAAAATGAGGACCCTACTCCCATGCAGGGATGTAACAATCTAATTCATGCTCTATTATAAAAATATTGTTAATAGGGTAGTAAACAGTTGTAGGACTGGCCGGAATTTAGACCTAGAGTGTCAATGAATTATCAAGTGTTTCCCTTCTTTTCCCAAAATAAATGCACACATTTCTTCTCTAATTTAGACGCCAGGAAAATCAGCTGCAATTCTTTAAAATTCATAAACATTCACAAAAAAGATCTTTAAATCTTGAAACCTCACATGTATTTGTACATTTCTCTCCATGCCTTTCTCCAAGGTCTGATGGTCACTGGTAGTTTTTCACTTCAGATCTGCGAGGCTGATCTAGTTTAGTAACTCGATTCGGATAGCTGCCTTTTAGCAGATAATGCACTTGGCTTTACTGTGGTAAGTCTTGTGCAGGGGAATGTGCTTTGAAATAAGTCATTCAATTTGTACTGCTTTTTTTTCCAGCCACTACCCTTGCCTGTGGACAGTGAGCAACAGCGCTGTAAATGTTGCCAACCCAGGAAGCGAGGTGAACAGCAGCCCTTCAAACATTTTTCTAAGGGGTAATGTCCCCTTACCCACTGCATCATCAGTCCAAATCCCTCTGCAGGGAACAGTGCCTGGCAGCATGGAAACGCAAGGAGAAACCACTCTAAGCAGACTAGCTGACTCGGCGTGGACATCCTCACACTCCTTTTAATGGACAGGCAGCTCACGAGGGAAGCTCAGCCGAACAAGAGTGACACAAATGGCAAACGATCCCCAGAACTGCAGCTCAGAGCAGGGATGCGCATGCAGAAAACTGACTTCATCAAACATCACTTTCCATAATGTACCTCCTGTGTGCCAGAGAAGCCAAAATGCATAATGCAAAGGCAGGAAATGTTATGGGAACCGGCTTATTACTGTAACCTTTATGCATCATTCAGGATGGTGTTCAGAAAGAATCTTTATAGTTAGTTTTGCTTCTATGTCACATAAAAAAATAGTCAGAGACATGGGACTGAGTGAAGGAGACATGGCAGCTGGGTATTCACATGTCATTTTGAAAGTCCTTTCTGTAACTAATGGCCGAGTCCAGGGGAACTTGTGAGGAAGTTCACAACTGGTCCTCTCATGTCCTCTCCCTGTTGTCCTCTCATGTACCTGGGAGTCGGCCTCTTCTCCCGGGCAACTAGCGATAGGACAAGAGGACACAGCCTCAAGCTTTGCCAGGGGAGGGTCAGGTTGGACATTAGGAAGAATTTATTTTCAGAAAGGGTCATTAGCCATTGGAAGGGGCTGCCCAGGGAGGTGGTGGAGTCACCATCTCTGGAGGTGTTTAAGAAAAGACTGGACATGGCACTTAGTGCCCTGGTCTAGTTGACACGGTGGTGTCAGGGCAACGGTTGGACTCGATGATCCCAGAGGGCTCTTCCAACCTGGTTGATTCTGTGATTCTGTGGTAATTTGAAGGGACAGTGCTGCTTTAAAAACTTTCTGAATCTGTCACATGAAGGTTTTCACAGTACCTGAAACTAAACCCTTCTGGGGATGAAATTAGTCTGACACCTTAATGCCACCTGCATACAGTGTTCTCTGTCCCCTTCCCTTCTCCAGCTCCTGTTTGCTGTTTGTGAGCTGTAGGAATAACGGACACCCTCAAGCTGAGAGAGTGGCTGCATTGTAGCAGCAGGGTGAAGGGCATCTAGTTTAGCATTTCTAGTCTGATGTGACGGTCTTTGAAATGTAAAGTTCCAATGTTTTCTATATGTGCTATTTTTGAAAGGGTGGAGGGAAAAGAATTATACAAAAAAGATTCAGCTTGCATTTCCACTTTGCTTCAGATACAGACTACAAATAAAATATGACTAAATGGTGTATGATCTCAGTGCCTTTTCAAGGTGTAAACACACGTACAGTCTTTTTCACCTAAGAGCCTCTGAGCAATTTAAAGCAGCTCTGCCAGAAGCAAGTTGACAGGACAGAAATTTTCTGTTTCTTGGCCAGTAACTGGCGGTATGCTCTTGGGCATGGTACTTCATGTCTTTGTACCTGTTTCCCCTCTCACCTTTTGTCTATTTCAGCTTCCTTTTTCAGGCTACTGCTTTTGCTGTCCTGTGTGAGTGTACAACATCTAGCATAGTGGAGGCCTGATCCTGTCTGGGATTTCTAACTGCTGGTGTGATGCAGATAATAACAGTCATCCCCCAATCTTCCTTGTCCTCTCATGTACCCCCTTGGGCAAGTCCTATCAACTTCTCAGAGAAAAGTGCTGCCATTTGATCTCTTGTAGGTGTAAAGAAAAAACTGCAAGCTAACTCATGTAGATATGTCTCTGTATAATGAAATGCCCAGCAGCAATTCAGTTCTCTTTACAGACATGAGCATTGATAGGGTCTGGATAGATCGCCCTTGAAGAGGAAATCCTCAGCATAGGTACAGAAGAGGATTCTCCAAAGCTTCTGTGAGCTGGTGTATCTACAGAGGTGTTTCTGCTTCTGCCAGATACGGCATCATTCCCTTTGTGAATACTCGTTTATTGCACAGAGGCTCTGGGAGCAGCATTTTATTCTAGGTAGGCCTTAGGGGCAAGCAGCAAGGAGAACATTTTCATTCAGGCCATCAAATGTGCATCTGTCTGGTGAACTCAGCAAGCTCCTGTTTCATATTCTATTACCTTGGCCGTGAACCATCCCCTTAAGGTGCTCTCAGTGTTAGGCATTTTCATGACTTCCCCATCTGGCCTTTCAGATTTGCTGCAGGCAAGACAAGGTGCCAGGATGCACTCAGTAACGCTGTTAGTTTTACTGACTTGTGCTGCTATCCCCTAGAAGAAAAGTAATGAAGTTGCTTTGGATGTGCGTTTTTATTAATAGAGGCACTAGTCAAACAGGAGATAATAGAGTGCAAAAAGCTCCGTGGCCTGCTATCAGTCTAATCCTTGTCAGTTCTGACTGTAAATCTGCCCTTCCCCATTCTGTCAAAAACTTGGTGATGAGTTTCTCAATGTTATGTTTCACTACCTTGCAGCCAGAAATATAAGTAGGTGTTTCTCTCAAAAATAGCTCTGCTTTACAGATGAGGTTTACTAACTAACTTATGCTACCCTCTTCTGGCTGTTCAGCTCGCCACATGCACACCGTATGCTGAGCTTATATAAGATGGCTATAGATGCTAAAAAAAGGCACGTGGTGACTTCTCTGTGTTCCAGGACTTGCTATGTTTCGTTCACGGTTAACGAGTTGGATGATTTCTTAGTTTTTGCATTACAGTAACAGAAGAGTGATTATAAGGTGTTACGCAAACAGCATTTCTATTTCACAAATAAACAATCTAGGACAAAATCCAGTTAGCTTTCCTTATAGTCCCATAGGATTGAAAGGATTAAAAAAAAGGATCAAAATGAACAGACAGAGTCATTTTTCTTTCTTATCACTGTAAGAGCAACCATGTCACAGGAGGCAAAAAGTTCTGAGATCTCAGAAACAAGTTTTTGTCATTGCAGACAATCTGATTTAGCCAAAGCCTGAGAAAGGACCTGGAGGGATAAAAATACCCCCGGCTTGCTCACTATCTTGACATTTTGCTACTTTGGTAAAGGCTTTGAGAATTGCTATCTGCCTTGGACAGATCACTTCCAAGGAGCAGTGGGAGCACTGGAGAAAGCTTTTGCCACTTGTTCACGAGAAAAGCTGCTGTTTTAACTTTGCAGATCTCCTTTCCCAGAGCAGTGGAATTCCCTGCAGTGCAGTAACAGGCAGGGATGCTGGATGCACTGTTCTCCCGTGGGAGGCACATTCCCTTAAACTGTATATAAACCGTTCCCTGCCTGATAACCATTGTTGTGGATCTGGTTTTGCACCTATAGTGCCCTTGTTCCCCAATAGATTTCTGCTTGCCATTAAAAACCATACAATAATAATTTCTGACTGAATGTTTCACCGGTTACTATAAGCAGTAACCAAAATTTCGGGAAGAGAAAAAAGCAAACATGCCCCCTCTCCAGTTTTTATATATTTTGACAAAGTCACTTCTTGATTTTGTGCAAGATAAATATGTAAAGAGACTGGAAGAGCTCTTTTGAGGTCTTTATGACAGTTTGTGTTTTTTAACTTAACTGGATTACGGAGTCTCTTGGCCCACGAAGCCCAGTAGGTTTTGTCCTGACTGAGAAGCAATGCTGGGTGCACGGGCTGCAAGGACGGACCTGTATCAGGCCTCTCACCTGGGCAGCCGGAGGGCAAGGACTTGGGGGCACATCTCCATACAAATCTTCATGGAATTAGAGGGAGGAACAATTTGCTTTCAGTTTCTGCAGGGCTTTAGCACTGTACCCAGCTACTAAATGTGAGGATGCAAGGTGGTTTGTGTGACACCTCATTTAACCATATTTAAAAAAGGGGGGCGGCGGGGGGGAAGGGGTTAGTAAAAGCATAAGATCTAAAGGTTAAAAAATAAAACAAAACTTTAAGACAAGTTGTTTTGCCTCCGATGCCTCTGCAGCTGTAACAGGGCCCGCGGGGCCGCCTCAGCCTCGGTCTCCCGGCTCCCGGGAGCGGTGCCGGGCAGCCCCGCAGGGAGGGCCGCTGCCCTTTAATCGCTCCGGTGGGCTTCCGCGGCCATTGCACCGAGGCTTCTCCTCAGCTTTCCTGCCCGCTCTCGGCACTGCCCGGCCGTGGCACGACGCCGCTCCCACGGCCACCGCGCCTCTCCCGCCGGGACGGCGCCATTTTGGGCAGGCGGCGTGTGGTGCCGGTGGGGACGGGCGGCAGCGGCCCCCTCGGCTGGTACCGTGCGCGCTGGGGCGGTCAGCAGCCCTTCCCCGGGGCGGCAGCAGGCTCCCGCGGGGGCACACGAAGGGGCAGCAGCCGCTGTGAGCCCCGGGCCCAGTCTAAGCCAAGTTCTCTTTTGCCTCAGGCTTTTCCCTCAGGGTTTGTTTTCCTGGCACTGGGGCAGGTGTCTCCTCCCAGGGAGGCGAGGAGGTGCCTCTGGCTATGCCTGTGAAGAAGCTTTGCCCTCAGACGGTAGCCCACAGCTCCCATTTTAAGCCCGCAAGGAGGGCCGATGCCTGTTGGCCTCTACGTGGCACAGTGGGTGCGCTCAGCAGCCTGGGTGGCCCCATCCCAAAAAGTCACACCTCCTGTTCTTCACACTGTCCCTGTTGGGTCTCTTGTTCCACTCCTCGCGCCTCACTTCAGGCACCTACGTGTACGCCAACAGAGGGGCTAGATGGCTTCCAAGGTTCCCTTCCATGACTGTGGAGTTTTAAGGGAATGTACCACACCAGCACCCTGAAGTCCCCGGCAGCAGCCCAGGTGCTTCTTGGTGAGCCAGCCCTGGGTGCACATTAACACCCGTGCCTCTGTTGCCAACAGAGAACAAGCAGCAGGTAACCTCCTCGGAAGTGAACTTTCCCCCTTCGCAACCTTGACCTGCCCCGTTGCCCCCGGGCAGGCTGTAACCTGCCCTCCCCAGGAAATCCTGCCTCTGTGCTTGCACTGGACCCCCTGTCGCTGGTCACTGCCCCTGCAGGTCTGCCCACATCATCTCTCAGAGCAGACTTGACTGACGAGTTATTTCTGAGTTCTCAGATCATCAACAGCTCTCAGGCTTACAAATTTTCAGGTGTTTTGGGGATTGTCCAGTGAGGATGTCCTGCCTGCTGGGGAAATGCTTCAGGATGACTGCCTGTTTTTTCCTGGTATGTACCGATGCAAAAAGCACAGGCATTTCGAGAAGGCTCAGCACCGATTTAGGCAGAAGGGTGCTCCATAGTGAATCACTAGCATGATCGCTGGGAGGATCTTACTTTCTCCTCCTCTCTGTGACTCACTCTGAACTGTTTTGCTTTCCTCTGTTATGCTCACACATATTATCTCAGCCATAACACTGAGGGAATTCAGGAAGTCAGCAGTGCTGCTGGTGAACCAGCCATCCATCCACCTCTTTCCCTGTTGGAGAGACGGCTCACGAAGGCCACACTGTATGCCATACTCTTTGTAAGTTTTGGCCTTGATCTTTTGTTTTTCAAGGTGTCTTTTTAAAAATCAGCTCATGTTAGTCTATACTATCCTCTAGGAGGAGAGTTGCATATTGCAGTTGAGAGATACATTGCTATAATCTGTGTGTGTTCATCCTTGCTTTCCTCCTGCTTTCCCCCTGCTTTCCTTTGCTTTCCTAGTGTGGGCTCTCCATGGTAGTGTAACAGTCCCATTAAGGCTCCCTGGACTGAGATCTGCATTTGATTTTTTTGCATCCCGCACTTCTAGACTACCTACAACTTTGTGTTCGATACAGACGTGAACTATTTTTGTAAAATATGGATCATTGAATCTGAAATGCCATGCAGTTTGCAGGGTAAAGAGAAGAAATTTGCTTCTGTATTTGGATTCAACCACTGGATCAATCACAAATTTTCTTAGGGGACAGCAATTTTCCAAGTGCTAGATCAGTTTCCACAGTCTTAGCTGTTTAAGAAAGTTGTGTCACATCTTCTGAATCTGTGAAAAAGACTTGGTAGTGTCCAAAAGACTAGACCCAGCTTCCAATATTTCCATGTTCTCCTGTTTTTTTGACCTCTTCTGCCATGAAATGTCAATTCTCTGACCCTTTGTTGTCTGGAATTTAGCAAATGCAGAAACAGGGAAAGAACGGCTGGTAGTAAAGCTAACAACACTTTAAAACTTAGAAGAATCTGGAATTTTATGCTATTAGAAAATATTTGTGTCAGTTTAAACTTAACTGCTATGGTTTGTCCATGCTGAGGTGTGACACTGGGTGCTCGCTTCAGTGCTCAGGTGTAATTTTGTCCTGAAGCTGGTTCTGGGTTCTCATCCTTGGGCAGATCTTCTGCGCAGCTCATCTGAGTTCTGTGTTTCTGTTTGCTCTTAAAATGAGCACAGTAACAACCGATAATATTTAACCACTTTTATATTTTAGCCATATATACTGGTTATAAAAGTATGTAGGTTGGAAATAATCCTTCCAAATATAACACACTGGTACAAACCCACTGTTTCCACCTAATGCCTGCAGCTATCATGTGTCATAGTCTGCTAGGCCTACAGCAACAATAAATAACAGTCCTTACCACAGAGATGCTAATGCTTACTATATGGTTTGAAAGTCTCTAATTTAATACGTTATCGAAACATAAAGGATGAGTGATTTTTGTGGTGAGCTGAAGGATATGCTCAGTTTTTAAATGAAGAATTGATGGGGAAAGAGTGAACTAGGGGAGGATGTGAATTTTCTGGACTGAATGCCTATAGTTTTCATAGACTTTCTGCAGGACTTTGCATAAGTCACTTTCTGCCTCATAGGTCAAATGCCTCAACATCTTTTTCATCTCAGGGGCAGTGTTGCACCAGACATCTCAGTTTCTCATCTGAAAACTGGGCATTTTGCCTTTCTCTCAACCTCTGTAGTGGGAGATCTGTGGGGTAGGAGTTTTACTGCACATACGTACAGCACCGGCAAAACAAGGCCTTGTCTTGCTGGGGCATTTTGGTGTACTCTTATACATAAAAATTACAGAGCCTTGAGTACGTTTATCACCAGTGGAGGCAGCAGTCAGTAGCACTGTGGTCCTAGTACTCTAAAACCTGTGAGCTGGGCTCTGAATAAGACGTTGTTGGTGTTCCCAAAACACAACCTGACTCCTAGAAGGAAGCAATCTGTTTAAGTAATCTGCAGTGCTGGATGATCCTGTATTTTATATTCCAGCAGCTAGATTGCTTTTCAGAGAGGATGTAGTAAAAACAAAATATAAAAACATAACTTCCTGGTGATGAGACATTAACAAGGCACCTCATTTAAACCACAAAAATATACTGTAGCCCTTGGTTTTTGATAGAGCCCTGGGTGCACTAATGAGCCTTAATTGCCCTGATGAGCCTCACCTGGGGCCTCCACCCACACCCCTGCCCTTGGGCCCAGGTGCCTCATTTAAGTTCAGCCTGAGGGGTTTAGTTTCTGTCTGGGCTGTGTTGGGGAGTGTATGCTCTGACTCTCTTCCTGAGTTGGTGTTTGGCTTTCCTGGACCTGGCTTCTTGCCTCGCTTGATGCTTACTGAGCTGTTACTAGGATGTGTTTCCATCACAGCCCTACCTTGCTGGACTTAGCTGCGGTGGGCTTGTGCCCTGCTGAGGAGAGCCCTGCATGCACTGTAGCAGCCCTCGCCTCCCCATCTTTTGGAGTGCAGCTCTGCTTTTGCTCCCCTGGCAGGTTTGTAGCTGTTTAATTTCTGTTTTACTTTATGTGATCTTCTCTGGTCAATGAGGAGCTACACAGGGCAGTCTTGATGCTGTCCTGACCAGATTCAAATGTGTGTGGCTTTGTTTCTATTACGGGTATGATGCTTGAACCTTCAGAAGGGTGACACTTCAAATGTCCCTGATCGTGGGCTGTTGGCTGCCGGTCAGGCTCGTGTGGTATATGCAGCTGAAACTTTGAAGAGAGAGGGCCATCCCTAGGAAGGAGCTGTTTTACTGTCCAAATTGATACTCTGGTTGGTGAAGAAGGGTTGTTCATCACTTGCATGGTGGCATCTGTTGAGTGTCGGTGTACTTTGAGAGGCAGGTCTTCAGGGGAGCACAGGAGAAACAGAGATAAACCTATTTAACACCTGTGTTTTGCCTCTACTTGTTTGTCCTGTCTGTTCAGGCTGTGAGCTCTTCTGAAACAGGACAGTCTCAGTGTTTTTTTCTTCAGTTCCTTGTTGCTTTTTGGGGAAAACAGGGCTTTTAGTCACAAATGTAATGATAAATAACTGCAGTGGCTTAAAAATTGCATTCATTGATATTATGACATATTAGGTGTGTATGTATGCAAAGAGGTGAGGGTTTCATGGCCAATATTTATTGTTGCTACTACTATAAAATGCTAGTTTTGTAAAAAATGGAATTTTATTTTCAGAGAAGACCTGTTCTCATTGATATTTTAAAATTGTTTTGGAGAGGTCAAAGTGTGGCTTAAAATGTTCAGAAGGGTGGTTGAATGGTGGTACTTCGGTTTAACCTGACTTGCACTTTGAAACTTTGAAATTCAGAATTGTTACAGCTTTAAAAAAATTAAACAATAAAAACTTATTTTGAGGGTACTGAACTACTTAAGGTGAGATATTTACTATAATTTCTTTCCAGATTTATGTCTTGCCCTCTCTCTCAATTTGGAATATGGAGGCTTCCAGATCATTCTTTTTGGGCAGGAGATAGGTAAACAAGTGCTAGATCTGCTAGAACTGTATGACCTGGTAAGAATAAAGTAGGATTGTACTTCTAAAGAGTGTATTATTTTTCCAACTAACTGCACACTATAATTATGAAGGACAAAAAAAATCTGTGGATTTTAAGATTTTTTTTTTTTTTTGGAAGAATTATGTTCTAGAAACCCTAGGTGGGCAAATTTGAAAGGAAGACTTAAGTGTATATGCACAATTGAATGTATTTATGCATGAAGCTTATGCTTTCTTCCAGCAAAGTCAGTAAGAACAGTTTAAAAATGATTGCATAAATTCTTCAGCGAGTCATTTCCTACAGAGCCAAAACACCTATTTATGCTTGGTTGGGGGGGGGGGGAACAAACCAACCACCACCTCCAAAAAAAATCAAAATCAACAAAAGAAAATTTTTTCAAAAGCTCTGCCCTTCTCCTCTTGTTTCTATATGCCATTGCAAGGCAGTTATGACTTTGCTTTTCAGATGCTGTATCTCTAAATGTCTTTTGCTCTCCTCTAGTCACCTGTTGTTCCAGAGGACAGTATAAAATACAGAAGGTGCAGACTGTGTCTCACCTCCAGAGGAGTAAGCCATGATCAGAGCAGAACTGTGGCAGTTTAACCAAGGGGGAGAGTGAGTGTGAAGCAGGTATAAAATAAGCATTTGGGGACTAGGCAAGATGAGGTAAGCTGAAGGCAGCTCTTCTGCTGAGACAAATGTTCTTGCTGGTGCAAACCATCTTCCCTTGGACAAGAAGAATTTCTTTTCAGAAAGGGTCATTAGCCATTGGAAGGGGCTGCCCAGGGAAGTGATGGAGTCACCATCTCTGGATGTGTTTAAGAAAAGACTGGACATGGCACTTAGTGCCATGGTCTAGTTGACATGGTGGTGTCAGGGCAACGGTTGGACTCGATGATCCCAGAGGTCTCTTCCAACCTGGTTGATTCTGTGATTCTGTAAGCTGACTTTGTACTGGCTGATGGTGTAGCCCATAGTGCACAGCTTGGATAAAAGCACAGGCCATCCTTGGCCTTCTCACCTCCTCTCACTTGCCCACCGTTTGTGTAGGCACTCACAAATGATGACCTGAGGCTCACTGTACTCTGCAAGTGGGGGTACTCATCCTATACCCAGCCTGGGCTGGGCACTGCACGTGCAGTACATGTGGTGTTCAGGGGGAAATGTGGTGTTTGCTGTACAGACACAGTAAACTGGGAATCTCTGCATGTGAGCAGGGGCGAGGCTGTACAAGGCACTGCTTTTTGTGATGCTGCCCACAGGCTCTAGGGAGCTGCGTGGTCATAGGGTGGTGGGACTTCTTTCCTAATTGACTAAATGCGTGGGAGTCAGCTTGTTCATTCATGCAGAAGTTCAGGAGAGTACTCGGTCTAATGGAGTGCTGGTCTTGAGCAGGTCCTGCTCTATATGAAGTAACTGTGTAACTTGGCAGACTGTAGGGCTGAGCTAACCCTACTGGGGATCAGGAAACCAAGTTGTTCTGGGGCAGGCTTTCAGCTATTGTGAAATTCCACTGTGGAATGGGTTTCACCAGCTGAGCATCTTCCTTTCAAACCCTAGAACTTTCAAACCCTCCAGACTAATCAGTTTTAGCCCTAGTTTAGCTGTATGTGTGTGTCTGCACGTGTGCCCATAGAAAATCTGTGTTTGTAACCCTTCCCATAACAGTAGCTGGCAGACAAGAAACTGGCCATGTTCTCTGTCGATGTGTTTGAATGTCCTCAGGTCCTTGCTGTCCCCTGCTATAAAAGTTTCTCTCTGCACAAGTAAATACCCAGACAAAAAAATCAATTTGTGTAACATATGTTGGTCAATTGAACCAATTTTGCCCTGAAAAGTCAAATGTCCAAAAGGGACACATTGCTTTTGATTTATTCTGTCAGCATGCAATAAAATGCTTTGCCCAGATTTATTTGAGTCTTTGGTTTGAGTCACCTAAGGCAGACTTTTTTTTTTTTTGACGTTGCTTATAGCAAGAAATCTAGTTTCTGGAGCCTTTAAATGTTTTCAATAATCCTTCTATTAGAAGGGTTGATGTAAAGAGACAATCAACCTACGAATGTAGGATTGGCAGGGAGGTCCAGGAGAATGCTCTATTCCCCTGCCACTGGAAGGAAAACATCATTCATTTTATAAACTGATCAAGATTTCTTGGAATATTAACTAAGGATTAGGACCCAGGAGCCCAGTGAGAAGGCTGACATTTAGAAAGCTTATTTCCAGCCTCAATGTGTTTATGGTTAATTTATAAATGTTCATTGTTGGGCTGGCATTGTCCCTTAGCTGAAATTATTCATTTATTCTTTGTTGGGTTTTTTTGTGTTTGGTTGTGTGGGTTGGGTTTTTTGTGGGCTGGTTGGTTGTTGTTGTTTTTTTTGAACTGCTGTACTTAGCAGCATTTCATATATTGCCCTCTTAAGACATTTTTACATTATGCCTCATTTGATCTTGCTTCTGCTGAAAGAGGCGATGCTTGCTTTTCCCTCAGCTGCACACTCCTGCTGCTTCCTTTGTTCAACCTCGCCATGCAGCAGCAGAGCGAGCTCTATGGGCTCGTCATCTCACTCCCTCAACGCAAGGGAGACAGTGGGACTGTGGGACTGGGGCAAGTGGGACTGCCCTTCTGATGGAAAGCTGCTGTTAGAGCAGATCAAACATATTTTGAAACTGCAATCCCAGCCTTAATTTTGCTGGCTAACCAAGCAAAGGTTTGGGTTTATTTCATCCCCCCCTTTCAGGTATTTGGTTTTCTCTGCTGTGTTCATCCTAGAGCCCTTTTCTGTGCTGACTCAGTTGAAATTCATCCATCCTGAACCCGATGAGCAGAGCTGTCTGCACCATTTCAGAGGCAGCCTTACCAGTGTCTTGTACAGTGCCACAAAAACTACCCTTTTTCTCCTGGGAATACTTCAACAAATTCATCCTATTATACTTGCCTCTGTCACAGAAGGTAAGCTTCCATTTTGGGCAGCACTGATGCATGAAGCATGACCTTTATTTCCCCTTAGTGCTAAGGGGATCCTATTATGAGGGCTCCTTGCAGCTTTTACAGCATTATCTGAACCAGCCTGCTTACTGCTGTGAGATTTGCTTTGCTAAAATATTGGTGCTTCCAGAAAAGCTGGAGCAGAAGAAAACCTTGAATAAGGGAGCAGATGCATCGTTAGCTACACAGGGTAAGATCCTGGTAGTACTTTCACTGACTTAGAGTAAGGAGTCAATAAAGACAAATTGTCATTTCGCACAATGTCTGGCTGACTAAATCGGGACCTTACATAAAAGCTGATGTCTAATAACTGTTGAACATGTGATTCATCCCTAATTTCAGTATGCAAATAGGAAAACAGTGGGGTGAGAAAAGGAGTGGGAAGTAGGAAACACACAACCTCTGTAGTGAGTTTTATACCTGACATAATTTCATCCAGGCCTGTGTTTCACCCTGGTGAAAGAAAAAGCTTAACCACTGTATCCCATGTTGTAAGGAGCTAGGTGATGTGTGAAATAAATTGGACCTGAAGAAACAAAAGGGGATGAAGTCTCCTGACATAAATAACTAATTAAAAGCTATCGTCTTGCATCTGACAGCAGTGGCAGCTCTGTAATTGGATGTTAAAAATATCCTTGCCAGTCTTTGAAAAGTGCATGTTTGCATGGTGGTGAGATAACTGGTTCTTTGGCCTTTGCACAGGACGCAAGAAGCCAAGGGCTGATGTCTGAGCTCATGTCTGGATGTGTAATGGCTGCTTCCTCCTGCTGCACAGGCTCCACAGCCGCAGCTTCTGACTCATGCTGAGGTCCTGGATTTTTAACAGAAAGCCAGCTCATTTCTGCGCTCCTTCTCCTTCAGAATAGTATCCTGACTTTACAGAAGGCTTGTTTTCAGGGTAGCTTCTTTTTCTGGTGTTATTTTATTTTTATTTAATCAGGAAGGGGTAAAACTGGTCTGAAGATCAGTGGTGACCTTGAAGTGTAATTGCACGGCACAGTCCCCTGTACAATTTTCACAATCCAGAGCAGAGGACTTCTTGCCTTTGTGATTGCCTGTTAGTGCCAGGTGCCCAGATCTGTCTTTCAAAAAGAGGAAAGAAAACAGAAATAAGGTATGGGTGAGGGAGGAGGAACCAGTCA
Source organism: Nyctibius grandis (assembly GCF_013368605.1). Taxonomy (NCBI): domain Eukaryota; kingdom Metazoa; phylum Chordata; class Aves; order Nyctibiiformes; family Nyctibiidae; genus Nyctibius; species Nyctibius grandis. The sequence continues at coordinate 5,479,633 of NC_090680.1, read as the reverse complement.
AAGCCAAGCCACAGGCACCCTACTGTGTTTGTTTTTTTTTCTTCCTTTCTGCCCAGCAGTAAGTTGCTGGTATTTTTTACTTCACAATCCAGCAGATGGTGTTAGATGGCTATTTAATGACTCGCGTGGGACTGAAAGAAGATATCGGTGGTGATGGAGATAAAAGGATGCAAGAAAAAACAATTTTGCAGGGATGTTCAGTGAATCTGAAAGCTGTGAGAGGCTCCTGTTTCAAGCATCTGTGTGTATGCTTTCAGCTTACTACTAGTAGGGGGTGGGGAGCTTCATAGCTGTAGTACTCTATTTAAATCGAGACTTTTGTGACATCTATCTTACTTCTTCCTCCAAGGGTTTAGGTGTGTTTGAGTCCAATGGAGCAGAATGAATAGAGCCAATGACCCTCACTGAACACTTTGGGGTTGGGAGATGTATAAATTATTTTTGGTATTTATTTTTTAATTGCATTTCCTCCTTGCATGCACATGAAGAGGGAGAGTGAAGCGGTACAAATTCTCTGCAATGCACTGCTGTGACAGAAGTTATTTCCTACATCATATGACATCAGTTTCTGACTGCTTTCTGTTAGCTGGTGTGATGAATGCACTGGGTCTTGGTCAAGCTCCTAGAGAACAAGTGTCTGTGTATACTGCTGACCTGGATCTGTTACAGACAATAATATTACCTGTGGAAACTGATAAGTGTGAAGTGATGAGTACCTCTGGGTGGGGGAAAAAAAAAATCAGCTTGAATAGATTTATTTATACACACACACACACACGGGCTGTAATTTACTACCATTTAGAAAAGATCTTGGGGTCATTGTGGATATTTCATAGACTGGTTAGCACACAGCAGGTTGAAAGTTAGGAATTGTAGGGAAAGAGATAGTCAAACATCCATTCTGTTACCATGTAAGTCAATGGTGTAACCCACCTCTTGAATACTGTAGCCAGTTCTAATAACTCTGACTCAAGAAGCTTATAGAAGAGCTAGAAAAAAACACAAATAGGCAACAAAGGCATGGACTTCAGCACTGGTGAGGCTGCACCTTGAATCCTGTGTCCAGTTCTGGGCCCCGCACTTCAAGAAAGATGTTGAGGTGTTGGAGCAAGTCCAGAGGAGGGCGACCAAGGTGGTGAAGGGTCTAGAGGGTCTGACCTCCGAGGAACGGCTGCAGGAGCTGGGGGTGTTTAGCCTGGAGAAGAGGAGGCTTGGAGGTGACCTTAGTGCAGTCTACAACTACCTGAAGGGAGGTTGTAGTGAAGTGGGAGTCGGCCTCTTCTCCCGGGCAACTAGCGATAGGACAAGAGGACACAGCCTCAAGCTTCGCCAGGGGAGGTTCAGGTTGGACATTAGGAAGAATTTCTTCTCAGCAAGGGTCATTAGACACTGGAAGGGGCTGCCCAGGGAGGTGGTGGAGTCCCCATCTCCGGATGTGTTTAAGAAAAGACTGGACATGGCACTTAGTGCCATGGTCTAGTTGACAGGGTGGTGTCAGGGCAATGGTTGGACTCTATGATCCCAGAGGTCTCTTCCAACCTGGTTGATTCTGTGACTTGCTGCTATCTGAAGAGGGCATAAGTGGTTTGACTGTTTACCCTGGAAGAGAAGGGACTGGGATAGGGTATGGGGGAGTGCTATAAATGATATGGTAAAGATGAACAGGGAAAGACTATTGCTATTTATTGAAATGCAATTGAAGGAAATGCCCTAAAAGTTTGGGGTGTTTTTTTTTAAGCTTGCTGGTTTCTGTAGAGCATAATGAAATAGTGGAGCTTGTTGTCACCTGATTTTTCTTTTCTTTCTTTTACTTTTTGGTGGAAGTTGGGGAAATAAATGGATCCAAACCAGGTTGAACAAATTCAGAAAACCCATTGCTGGCTGTAAAGCATGGCTGTATGAATGCAGGCTCTGACAACCTAACATGAGAAGGGTCAGCCTACACATTCCCTTTTCAGTCTTTTGCCAAGCTTAGTCTTTGCTGGGAGTTCCTGGTAGGTCACCTCTAGGTCTGTTCAGTGGTTACTCTAGGTGGCTGCTGGAAATGGGATTACTGACTTGTGAAGGTTTTCCTTTCCTGTGAGATAACAATGCATATTTAAGTGATGGGTTTAAGCGGTAGAGTTTTGTAGATATGTTACTCTAGGTCTACAGGTGGGCTACAGTACCCTGTTATTCAAAAAGCTGCTTGTAAAACTCAGTCTAAATCTGCTTCTGCCTTTTAAGCAGCCTTCATTCTAGACCCCAGGGCTGGGTTCAAGTATGCTCGTACGATTCACCTTAACATTAAACAGTTAACAGACTGACATGGAAAATCATCAGCAGAACAGACTTGACATACCAGTCAAGGGCATAATTTATACAGTCCCAGGAAATTAGTTTTATAAAGTGTCAGCTTCTAGTACTGGGTTAACATATTCTACTTGGTAGACTTGTTCCTGAGCAGTCGCTAAAAATAGCAAGCACTAGGGTATACAAATGTCTTGGGTAGAGGCAGAGAAAATGAGAAAGGTGGAGCAGTGTGACTTGTCTGCTGATAGACTGCAGGACTGGTGTTTTTTTGGGAAGGTTTTTTGTGGTTTTTTTTTTTTTGTCTGGTGGTTTTTTAAGAGTTATACCTCTGACAGGACAAGGGCTGGTTTCTGTCCCATAGTCCATGAGAAGGAGTGTATAAATCCACACCTAGTAATAAGAATAATTTATGCTATGATATTTAATCTTAGAGCATCCCAAAGCAATTTACAGGTGACTAACCACAAAAGGAGCCTTCTCAATCTCTGCTCTGGGAAGCTGAGTCATCCCTAAGTGTGACCAGCCCTTTGATAGGACGTTAGCTGGAAATCGTGTGTCCATTCTGGCCTGTGGAGGGGACACCCTCCTGCCCCCCAAACCTAAACAAACAACACCCACCCCCCAGGAAACCTTACTTCCTATTTTCTGGTATTCCTGGCCACCTTGCAGTGTCCTTTAGGGGAGGGAGGGCTGTGATCTTGCCTCATTCCCTGAGTTTTCAGAGGGGACTTGCTTTCTGCCATGTCTTTCCTTTTGTTGGACTGCTTAAGAAAGAGTAAAGGAAAAAAGCATGTAAGGAAAGGCTTCTGGTTAGTGCATCTCCAAGCCCTTGCTGATTTGAAGGGGGATGTCGTGGCTAGTAGTGCTGCCTTGATGTCTGATATATGTGCAATTCTGCATTGCAGATCTGATGTATATGAGCTGGCTGAGTATGTAATATACTGTGCTTGGGCATTAAAGCTGTCTCCTTAGGCTTGCTTAGCTCTTGGTTGCTTTTTAAAAATCTTTCACTGCTTTCATCCCTTCTGGTTCATGTCCATACATGCAGTCCTTGGTGGAAATGAACTCATACTCACATTTGCAGTACAATAATTCCTGTAAGATACTGAGTTTTGGTTAGTTTTTTTTTTATTCTTCTAGTGTCAGTTTAGCTTATTGGCTTCTGAGGCAGCCGTGTATGTCGCTGTCTTACGTGGGCTGAAGGAGAGCAGAGGCTTTCAAAATGGTCCTTGGCAGTCAAGAAGGTGCATGGTCATAATAACTGTTGCTGTGGTTACACATGATCACTGTCCCTGGGCTGAGTTTTCACTGGTAGGTGCTAACATTAGAAATGATTAACCTGGACTGGGAGCTGTGTTGGTGGCAGAGAACTGCAAAATGGGATTAACCACTTGAGGTGTGTTAGGCAAAAATACTCAGTACTTCCACAGATGACTCTGAAGACTGGTGAAGGGATAATACAGCATTTAGGGGTTTTTGGCTCTTCAGTGGTCTAAACAAAGTGTGGGTATGCGAGTGCAATAGGGGGTGAAGTCCCCAGGCTTTCCTTCGCCTTCTTATTGACAGTCTTAGCAAAAAGTCCGAGGACTGATACAAGAAATTGCCGTGCCTCAGATATGTTCAACACCCTCCTTTCCTTGCCAATGACCACTGACCAGACAGTGCTGGGACTCTATGCTGGTGCTGTCCATACTGAGGCCAAGTCATCAAAATCTTCAGGATGGTTTTAGCACAAGTTCAGTGTTAGTGAAAGATTGCAAATGGAAGTGTTGCTCAGGAATCTAAATATCTTCCTCTTTTCTCCCAGTTATGCTGCTTAAAAACAATTTGTTCTATATTTAGAGGCCTTCTAGTAAGATTAAAAGTGTTATTTAATGTATAAACTGCCTGGACTGGAAGAACAGCATGCATTATTCAACTGCCCTGTATGCTTCTTAGTGGTGGTGTTCATTCTCAAATAAAGCTGAGTTAGATTAACTTCATTGTATTTACATTCAGTTTTGTTTTCTGGTGCGCATGCACTAACTCCCTGCCCTTGTGTCTTCTTCCTGGGATGAAGAAAGGTTTAAGGTTTATTTCGCCATTTTTTTCCTTTTAGTATGAAAAGATGTTTGTTACTTCTATTCATATAGCAGCTCTGGAGCTTGAGAGATCTATTTGTTTCTAAAAGACTTCCTATTTTCAGAATGAATTAAATCATATATCCTTCTGTTTCAATATGAAGTATCTTTTTTCTTTCTGGTGATACCTTCAGATATCATGGGTTATAAGCTTGGATTTAAAAAGAAGAAAGTCTGTCTTCTCACTGCTACTCTATCCTTTCTTGCACAAAGTATGTTTTATTTATATAAAACATGATGATTTCTTCTGGACTTCTTGATGTCTTAAGATATTTACTCCTCTTGTACTGTGCGTGCTGTATCACATTAACACACCTTAAATGGCCAGGTTTTGTGTGATGACTTAGTACAGGGCTTTCAGAAGTTCCAGATATGGTGATTGCTATATGACATTAGATCTTATTCTATTTTTATGAACTGTTGATCTTCTGTGAACTTCTGGCACCAGCAGCTTTTGCTTGAAGAACTTTGCTCTCTTTGCCTCCCCCCACCCCTTGTGTCGCCTTATGATACATGTCTCTAACTTAACCTAACCTCTTCTTTTCCATAGTAAAGCAGTGTTCCTATCTGTTTTCAGTGATGCAAGAAACTGCTTGTCTGCCAAAGGTGTAAAATAACTGCGATGCCTCAGTAGCTTCATAGTGATTTTGTGTCTGAGAACTGACTGCTGGTGGTGATTGTTTGCAATTGTGGGCAGCGTAAGCCTGCAGAGCTCCCGTATGACCATTGCTGAAGAATACATACAATTTGGAGGTGCATTTGGGTCGGGGTATGGTCTCACAACATAGAAGCTAAACAATTTAAGAACTATTTGAGCCAAATGCTGATCTGGAAAGATTGGAGAAGGTGGGGATTAACTTTCCTGCAAGTCTGTGATGCAGCCTGCCTGTTCTGCAAAACTTTCTGAACTTTGACCAGGTCAGAAAACTTCTTGTGATAACTTGCTCATGGCTACCTTCAAAGGTAAGCATCAGCTGGTGGATCTTCTCCTCATGCTGTTGAGGACCGAATGGAAAGGGCTAATAACCATTTTTACCTATGGTACAGGAAGCTGAAGTATTTCTCCACACTGCCCTCATCTGAGGCAAAGAGATACAGCTTCATTCTAGAAATTGGTAGGGTCGCTAACATAAGGAAGTCTTCTCACCACTGAAATAATGTCCCTGTGGCAAGGGTGTGTAAGGTTTAGTATTTGAGACTTTAGCTTTGAAGTCTTCAGTTATGCCCTCAGGCCTGGAGTTATCTGGCAACAGGAATGGGAATTTAAGGCATGAAATAAAATTTGGGTGAATGGCAAAATGCCTGATGAATTCAGGAAGGGAGCCAGCATTCACTTTGTCCTTCCCTGATCTCTTATCACAAATAAGGAAGTACTGTTGACAACTAGAGATTGTTCTAGTGTGAGTGTAAAGTCCTATGCTCTTCCCTGCTTTCTCTCCGCCCAACCCTGGAAAAGAATATTGCAGAACAAACAGAATTTGCAGATAGCTAACTAGTTCCTTATTCTTCTTTTTACACCTGTTGGGAGACCTGTGGTAAGGACCCCACAGGGCCATGAGAATTGCTGTTCCTTGCAGGGAAGATTTCACCCAGGGACTTGGGTAGATGGGTTCCATTTCACTTAGCTCTTTGATGATTTGTTTGGTTTTTTTTTCCTGCCCAGGTAGACTAAAACAAGGGACACTCAGAGTGGATATAAGGAAGAACCTTTTTGCCGAGAGAACAGTCAGGCAGAGGAGCAGGTTGCCCAGTAGGGCTGTGGTGGCTCTGTCCTTGGAGGTTTTGATGCCCTGACTGGGTAAAGCCCTGAGCATCCTTGTTGGACCTCAAAGCAGGTTGTGCCTTGAGCAGCAGGTTGGACTAGAACGTCCTGAAGTCTCTTCCAACCTGCATTATCTTATGAACATGGACCTCCCCTAAGCCCCAGGCAATGCAGTCATGTTCGGTGCAAGCCTGTATGGACAAACAAGATCCCAAATTCACATCATTGCTCACCCATACAAGTTCAGTGAAGGTTTTGGATCATCTCCTCCTAGCACGTATTATTATTATTGTGAAGTAATAAAGGTACTGGAGGATGTATTGTTTTTAAATCCCATGGGAACAGCTGGAGTGCATCAGCACGCACTCAGTCTAGAATGAGCTATTCGCTGTGTTTTCCTGATCCTCACCAGTACCTCTTTCTTGCCTCTGACAGACTTCCAGTTTTTGTCTACTTCCTAGCAGGACAGTAGCACTCTAATTACAGTGTTAGAATTGTACCAGTCTTACTGTAATTCCCTGTCTGGACATTCAAAGCAACATAAATGACATCAGAAAAAGGTGCACGTACTGAAGACTAAGTTTGTGTGCACAAGGAGATAACATCAGTAATAATATTAAAACCATACCAGTGTAGTCCAGCTGGAAAACTCCCCTTTGTAGGGGACCCTGGTGACTGTCACACTGCTGAGTTTGATCTGAAAGAGCCCGTTAGGCTTAAGCTATCTATGGTCAGCAAAATAGTCCAGCACCTTCATGCGAGATCCAAAAAGCTCAGAAGCTTATGTCATCTCTTCAGCTGTTCATGCCAAAGTGCTGGACGTGAAAGACTAAATTATGTTTCATCTTTTGCAAATCTTTCCCAGTCACTTCTGCTTTCTTTCTGCTATGACCCTCTTGCTGGGTGGCTGAAAGGTCTGCTGCCATTCCCACTCTCCGATGACTGTTCTAGCTCAGGGATACTCAGCCTTTCCCATATCACGGCCATCTTTTCATGTATTCACCCTCCTAGGCCTGCAGGTAACGTCTGCTCTGTGCTGACAGGACCCTCAGGGGACAGTTTTTCACCTTCATGGCTTCTTTGCTCTGTCTGTGGGACAGGCAGCTACAATGAGGCTTACGCCATGGCTCTTTACAAAAGTAACTGCTTTTCTTGACTTCCAACAATGTATTCCTTATGCTCTGCTGGTAGGAAACCTCAGAGCAGATTGGTTGGTTTTTGTTCTGAAAGTGTCACTGAGGTTGTGTATAAGATGGGCTGCAATGCTTTGCTGAAAGCATTTTCATGGTGGGAACGCAGAAATTTTAATCTTTCCTCTTGCTGTTTCTTGTCTTGCTGTTCTGTGTGGCTTGTTTTCATAATTTGATTACTGTGTGATGCTGGAGAAGGAAAGAAACAGGACACTGTTCCTATTAGAGTTGCAGAAGCTGGGAGATGGTCAGCATGCAAGTCACAGTCTACATGGTCAAAACTAAAAACTTTTTGAAAGATGATGGCAAAGATTGTTTTTGAAGTTATGGCTTCTCTGCACAAAACCAATTTTTTTTAAAAAAAGAGCAATGGTCTTGTTCTTACACAGTGATGTGATATCCACAGGTAAGGAACAGAAATGAAAAGAATATCCTACCATTCCCAAGAACAAATGCATAAGAGAAAAGAACAGCTCACCCCCTCCACCCTTTCACAAACAAATGCCTAAACATTGTGCCTCCACTGCTGCTTGAAGATCAAGGCCAGTCTGGGAGGCCCCAGCTGATGTAAATGGATAACAGAAATGAGAGCTATGCGGGAGGTTTCAGGTCTAACGTTCTTGGTCCAAGCATGTCCACTACCTGAGCACACAGTGGTTATGGATCAACGTTATAAATTAGCATGGCAAACATGAGCCTTGTCTCTTTGCTTGCAGCACAAATGCTGCCCTTGCTGGTTTGGTGTTTTTTTTTCTGTCTCACTGGAAGGGTTGCCTTATCCGTAGCGTTCACATTTCTGTAGCTTATCTCAGCAGGCAAGTGGATGTTGGGGCCATTCATTTCATTGACCCAACAGTGTCGGGCTCCTACCGGCAGCCATTTTAAGCTGCCTTCAGGGGATAAGTTAATTAATTCATGACATAAAAAGGAGGAGAGGTGAAAACAAAGGATATCAGACTAACTTTATTGGAAGTACTGAGTGGGATCTGTGATAGCCACATACAGAGCAAAGACTCAGACTTCCTTGTCTCATCAGAGGTAATCTAACATCCACTGCATTTACCCCAGAAGGATGGTGGAGAAGGGTTAACCTTGATGGGTGTTGTTTCAGGACTTGAGTATTGCTTAGCAACAATGTTGCAGCTCTCTTCAACCCTATCTTTGCACTTGAAAGGTGGTGAATAAGGTATTTCAAAGATGAAAGGACTTGCCTGGGGTTATCCTGTCAAGGTTGGAGGTAAGGGTAGGGCCTAGAAACCTTAACTCTTTGGCCAGCTCTGGATCTGTGCACTGGGCTGTGCAAGCCCCCGCTTTAGAGCGTGCATTTAAATCACGGAGCATCTGACATCAATGTTGAACATTGCAGGTTAATGTCTACGCCAGGAGATTGTTTTATTTATAGGCATTGCTTAGTGGAAATGGTAGCAGGGTTTTTTCTTAGCCACGCCTGTCTGGAAGTGGTGTGCAGGTTGAATAAAACCAAGTGTTTGCTTGTCTCTGCCCCAACTGCTTTATTTCTCCTTCACGTCCCAAGACTGGCACGTTCAAAATGCAAATGCTCTTTGACAGGAGCTGCTGTGACTTTGCTGCGTTATCTGTGCAGCTCCTGGTTCCCGGGACCTTCGCGCAGGCCCCACGGATCAGCAGCGGGCGGAGGGAGATGGCTGTTGCCATGGCAAGCGGCGGTGACTCACCCGGGCAGGGAGCAGCCAGAGCTGTGAGGCTGCAGTAATTTTCCAGATGCTTTAATCCAGCTCTTGATCCTTTATTTCTCTCGCTGACAGGCAGAAATCCTCCTCTGCCTTTCTTTGCTCGGAGACCTAGGCAGCCTGCAGCCGTACGTGACGCAGAGTAGTCCTTTGCGGTGCTTACCCAGAATGGCGTCACGGAGACGTGTCTGAGACTGGCAGATGAACTACTCCATGGATTGAAACTGTAGCCCCCAAAGGCAGTAAAAATAGAACTGTCAACTGCCCGTCTGCAAAAATACCCCTGTGTGTCATTGGCTGCACTCCATTCCTATCTACCAACTAGCATCACGTTTACTGTAACTCCAGCTATGATATATTAAATCAGTTCATCTTGTTCCTTTTCAGTAACGAGGCTGTGCCTGTGCTGCATACAGAATGTGCTAAAAGGAGAAAAGTGAACTGCATTCAGCACATTCATTTCCATGAATTAGCTTCTCTTTTCTACGACCTACTAATTTTTGTGCATGAATTTCAGTTTGCAAGTGATGAAATAGAGCAGGTTAAGAGGCTTATCTGGGAAAAGGGCAGCAAAAGGAGCAACACCTTACGTATTGCTCAAGGGATGCCTACCTTGCAGTTTTCCTGCAATGACTGCATTGTAATACAGGCATCACCCCATTTGGGGCACTGTTATAAATGTCCAAGTAGTTATTTACCTGCTCTGGTGGCAATGAGGAGTTAGTTCTTCATGATTGCAGTATGATGCTGAAAAATCCTAGTGTAACTACATTAAAGGTAGCTTCAGCTTATTTACATGAGGAAGGAACATGTTTCCCTGTTGAGCTGGAGGAGCAATTAGCACAGGGTGAGAGTAGAATTTGGTTTCCCTGTTCAAGTGAGTTCATCCAGCTGCAGGGGATGCAAACCTGCTCTGTGGCATGGGGAGAAGGAAAAGCTTGTGAGAAAATAGGAAAAAAAGTGACAGAGCCCTGTGTTTTGTTTTGGGAGGCGGCGGGAGGGGAAAGTACTGATGCTGCCAGCTGCTGTCTCGTGCAGTCCCTGGCAGGCAGATGGCTTTCTGTTGGTGACTCAAGTGAGACCATCAGCTCCTTCTCCCACAATGCAGTCTCTTGCTTGCAAGCCCTCATTAAAGTTTTGGCAGGGTATGCAGTTGAAATGAGCTGCTGCATAGCTGACAGGCTCTGTACTGTGTTGCTGGCTGACAGCCAAATCCATGTAAAGCCAACAAATGTGTGGGCATGAGGAAGCTGTAGGTGATGTTTGTTTTGCACTTCTTGTGTTCAAGTCATCTGCTAATAAATATATGAACTGTATTACATGAATATGTATTACCTTGAATCTTTGTCTCCTGTCAGCAGGTGGGATGCGTAAGCATTTAATGAATGTGCTGTGGCTGCTCTTCAGGGGAAACAAGTTTTAAATCACAGAATTGTAGAATGGTTTGGGTTGAAAGGGACCTTTAAAGGTCATCTAGTCCAACCTCCCTGCAATAAGCAGGGAAGCTCTGAGGCTCATCTTTTTACTGTGAGATCCTGAGCTCTTTCTTGGTGTGCAGCTGTTACTAACTGTGCCCAGGTTTTGTATATCCAAAGGGAAAAGTATTCCACGATCAAAGTCTGGTACTGCAACCTCACTCATGGCTTAGGGCTCTAACCCTATTTCAGCTCATATCCTTTCATGAAAACTAAGTTACCATGCAACAGGTTGATATATGTGATGAATTTGCTAGAAAGTTGTCCTTTCTAGAAGCACAGTTTTAGAAATGTAGCAAAAATGAAAGCCAAATATGAGATTTTGATCCATTCATCCTGCCCCCCAAGAGAGGAATCATTTGCTAACTGGGTAGCATGACGTAGGTAATGACAAAAATGCTGCTAGTCAGATCGTCTGCAATTTCAGCAGCAATTATTGCAGGCCTGCATAGTTGTGCTAGTTTTGTTATAATATATATAGATAATTAGCACCAAAAGTTCTGCAGTCCTAGGAAACTCGTTATGTGAAAATCATCAAATACCATCAGTTGCATTAAGCTTGTATATATATCATGGGTCCTAGAAAAAATGCTGGTCTCTGTCTTTTTGGAAAAGAAAAAAAGTTAAAACCCGCCTGTTTAATGCTGTAATATTCACTATTAATAGGGATGTATTTTCTTGCTAATGCATTTTGTGATCAGTCAGACTTAAGTAGGTTGCCTGAAACCTCGTGGAAACGCATCTGCTATGCTGACAGTAGAGAATGATATTTGTAATTAGTTGCACGCTAGTTTCTTGGTTAGTTTGTTTGCAGAGAGGATGTTCGTGACAGAAACTGGCTAAGGCCACTGTACGCAGTGAAGGTCCCCAAGGACTCGGCCTGTGGGATGATTTAAGAAGGGATAAAAGCCTGATTCTTTTTCAAAGTAACACTATATTTCCAGATGCCTGTTTGCTTTTGGAATACATGATTACTAATAAATGTGACTAGATAAAACCTTTAATAATCAGGGCAGCCTTGGGACACGTGGAGTTGATGCACAAATCATACACTGTTATTAGCCTTGTTGCTTCTCAAAACAGGTAAAATTGCACGCTTCAAGTTTTCCCCTTCTGGATATTTTCTGTCTGAAGGCATTTTTGTGTCAGGGGTACACTCTTCCGAGTTCACTTGCTGGGCATCCTGTACTATGGGAGCCTTATAATGTAGAAATAGTAGTTCCCATCTCCCTTTCAAAGCCATTCAGTGCATCAGCCAGAGACGATCACTGCAGGGGGCCCACCAAGACCTCTCGTCTCCCCTCTGTAACCCATGCTGGGGATGAGGTAAGCCATCCAGCCTGCATGTCAAGGTCTGCCCACCTTCAGTGGCTTCTGCCTCATTCATCACCAACTGTGCAATTGCTAGGCTTTTGGGGTATTACAGAAACACATATGAATAGATTTGGATATCAAAACAAGCTTGCAGATTGCTGAAGTCTTTGTGGGGCTACAGTAAGAGGTGTGAAGGAGTGTTCAGTGGAGATGCACTGAATGGTGCAGTTAAGCATGTGCATGATTTCTGAGCTGTCTGGCAGCCTGGAGGCTGCTGGAGCAGGAGCACTGTCCGTCATTGCTGTTAGCTAAGGTGACATCCCACTGAGCCGGTCAACTCTGCAGCTAGAAAAGGGGCTGGCATTGCATCTTTGTGGGAAGGAAGGAAAATCAGTAGCTGCCCTTGACTTCACAAAGCTCCAGGCTCATTTATCTCCTTGGAAATGCTGTACAAATAGGTTTTATTTTTGCTTATCTTAAACTAACATAAAGCAAAATGTCTTTTACAGGAAAGAAATATTCAAGCCGTAGGAACAGCTTGAACTAAATCCCAGGTTTTAAATGCTGAGCATAACTTTTCATTTGGGTTTAGAAACTGCCTGTTCTCTTATAGCATGCTCTTTAAATCCCTCTGATCCAAACTATTGTTTGCTGAAAATAGGAATCTTATGTCTTTGGGACATGAGGCCCTGGGGAAGCTTAAAATCCGGGTATATCATACCTCATGCTGCCCTATAACAACAAGGGAGTGGGGAGCTCGGTTCTCATCTCGATCAGTGCTTGGCACCTCTGTATGGAAATTACCCATCAGAAGCCAGTTGCTGCTAATTTAGTTTTGGCATTTGGATGACTGTCCTTTGAAAACAATATCGTAGGCTGTTGAAGAGAGAGCATAGTCATCCCACTAATGAGATTTATAAATTGACTTGTTCACCTTCAGTTTCCTCCATAACATTTCCTGATGGTAAGATGTGTTATTTTGCTAGTTTTGCAGGGGAAGCAGTGTGGAAACACTAACTTCTGAAACCTTAAAAGCCATAGCTACTGAGAGTTTTTGGGAGAGGTGCTCGTACGTGGTCTACAGTGTCTGACATGGCAAGATCCTAGTGGATATGGCTGCTGCGTTACCCCTGAATAGCACTGATATTCACTGCAGCACTATGAAGTTGTGCTCTAATTGCACAGTGTTTTCTAATACCAGGGTGATGAGTGAGAAGGTGGATCCAGCATCACTGGATGATGGCAGAGAAAATCAAAGTCTTGTTGTATTCCTAGGTTCTTTGTTAATGGGATTTATTTTTCTCCTTTGTGCTCTTTAAAAGATGCTTACCTGAACTTCCCATGTCTAGGGATGCATGGAGCTGCCTGTTAGTCTGTCTTCTGTACAGGAGACACCAGAAGAAGCTGCTTGTAGTTAAGGTCGTATGATACTAATGTTCCTGAAAGAAGAATCCAATGCTTTGGATAATTTTTTGTTTGCACTCTAATTTAGTCTTATTATTTTGTGGAAGTAGAGCTAAGCATAATACTTAAACCTCTGGCCTGCCTGCACTTTACACAGGCTAGAAGTCTCCTTTCTTTGCCTCGTGAAGCTCTTACAGTTCAGTCTTAGAGCTCTGGCTTTTCTTTTTCCTACTGTGTTACATAGTCAATTCCATTTATGTCTCCATAGTATGTCCCAAATATCCACGCCACTCCTGGGCACTGATTCAGAATTGAGTGCCATCTCCTATGCCTTGTGTCTTTCCCTAAGGTGTGGTGAGACTTCTCCGCAGATCTGTCTCTGAAGCTTGGGCCAAGTCTGCTCTGCTTAGATAACTGCATTCACCACTTACAGTTCTTATCTTTAGCTTTCTTCTCGTGCTGACTACTCACACATGTTTCACCATGAGCACTGCAGAATTTCCTGTGCTCAGCAGCATTGTGTCAGCTCTGAAGCTTACTTAGTACCGGTGTGGCTAGGTGGTTTGCTGCTGAGCACAGGTTTAAAGCCTGAAGAACTCCATGGAGGTTGCTTGATTCGCCCCCTCATTTTCTGTTTTTCCCCCTCTGCATTTGTGTCAGTGACTGCTTTGGCTTTGCAGGTAAGAACCCTTAAGACCTCTTCTGTCCATATCTTGTACAGCACAAGAGGTGACTTGAATGACCTGTCCTTGCAAAGACCACTGTATTTTAGTAACACCCCTTCGAACATTCCCCTGAAACAGGTCACCTATGTATATAATCACCTCCCTTGAAGGGAGGTTGTAGTGGAGCGGGAGTCGGCCTCTTCTCCTGGACAACTAGTGATAGGACAAGAGGACACAGCCTCAAGCTTCGCCAGGGGAGGGTCAGGTTGGACATTAGGAAGAATTTCTTCTCAGAAAGGGTCATTAGCCATTGGAAGGGGCTGCCCAGGGAGGTGGTGGAGTCACCATCTCTGGATGTGTTTAAGAAAAGACTGGACATGGCACTTAGTGCCATGGTCTAGTTGCCATGGTGGTGTCAGGGCAACAGTTGGACTCGATGATCCCAGAGGTCTCTTCCAACCTGGTTGATTCTGTGATTCTGATTCTGTGATTCTGTGATTCTTGTGCATTGTGTAACAACACATCATATCCCTGTCATTCATTGGTCTGAGGCTTTTGTTGCCAAAGGGGGTATTTGGCACCTTTTGCTAGCACTATATTCTCCACAGTACCATCTGTCTTAAGCAGCGCTTACATTTCCCAGACTTACAACCACTGCCTTGGGATTCCTGGGATTATCAGTAGAGACAAAGAATTTTCTTCCTTTACAGAACCCAATTTCTGATTAATTTTTTTTACTCCTCCCCTAATGTGCCATCTGAAGACACTGGATCTAAACCCCTTTGTTGGGGCGGGGGGGGACGGGGGGGTTAGAAATAAGCTCTGAAAAGTAGGTTTGCACTTTGCAATGCTCATCTAATGAAGGGGATGAATATTTCTAAGGATACTCAATTAATGAATTTCTACAATACTATTTTGTAGAAACACACCACACTGTCCTCCTGCAAAATACTTCAATGCCTCCATTTTACTTGGAAGTCGACTGAGGGCCAGAGAGCCTTTGCTACCCTGAAGCAGGGTATTAAACCAGCCCTTGGAGTCTTTGTTTTCAGTTTAGAGGAGCCCAGCCTGAATTTATGCCTTTATCTGACATGTTGCCTGTAAGTATAATAAAAAAATAATTGAAGTTTAAAACAATTAAGTCAAATCACTCTTATTTGAAGAGCCAGCATCGTGTAGCTTCTAGAACTTTCTGCTTTTGCATGGAAGTTTTATATGCATCTAGTAGAGCTGGCCAGGATTTAACCAATGCCTGTTACCACAAAGTTAACATGATGGTTTCCTCCTTGAGCACAGAGCCTAACCCAGTGGGATTTAGACCTAATTCTGCATGGTAAGGGATGGCAAAATGTTGGTTGTTTTTTAAATTATAACCTGTTTATTCCTACACATGTTGCAATTATGGCAAATCATGCACAGAGATCATACTAGCCAATGTTTTTCACCTGCCAAGTAAAATTGTGTGACCATACCCAGGATATGGGCATGTGTGAGCTCAACGAGCCCTCTGAAGGGTAGGTGAGGAAAAGTGCAAGTCAGTACCTTAAGGAAGAGCACTTGGATGCAGAATGATCCATTCCCCTACTCAGTAGTGGCAGAAAGCCCATGCAGTTACCTTCTTGAGAGGATCACACCCAAAATTGCTACAAGGGTTTTGATGAGGCAAGAAAAAGAATTTTCCCCAGCGCATCTTACCTTGAGGCTCCAGCTTTTCATGTCATGGTGTGCCCTTATACAGAGAGGGTCACAAGCCCAGGTTTTGCTTTGGGCTTTGCCCACTGCTGTGGCAGCGTGTGTTCCCTGGGAGGGATTCTGGCTGATGTGACCCACGAGGCTGGGGTGTACTTCTGCTTCCCAATGGGTGGGCTCCTCCAGCCTCCCCTTACAGCTGCCTCTTGCTTGTATAAAGGTAATGATCTAAGCCAAAGGGAAAGGCTTAGAGGCTTGCTAATGGGTGCTGGAGCATTTTAACCATTCAGTGTGTTGGTTCAGCCCACCAGTTTCACCTGTTGGGCTTTTCTGCTCTGTCTTAGAGGAGTAAGCAAGGCCTTGATACCATTTTCACTCCCCTCCTGAAAGGTGCCTTTAATTATGAGCTGCCAGAGCTTGTAAATCTAGCAGATCTCATCAAGGGCAGACAGTTTCTGAACACAGGCCACTTAATCACATTCTCACTGCTAACGAGGCAGAGGGAACCGTCAACTCCTATCTTTTTTTTGATGGTTAAAAACTAATTACCCCCCCTTCCCCATGAAAACCAAATGAATTCACTCTGTTGGGAGCGAAGTGTTCAAGGACAATCCTTGACAAAAAATTCCCAGGCTCCATTTATAAATGCAAATAGTTAGTTCCAGTGCAGTTTCCTGGAGCCACAAAAAAAGAAAGTTGTGCCAGAAGCAGATGCAACTTAGGAACTTCAGTGAAAAAGGTATTCTTTGCATGTATTTTTTTTAGTGTATTATTACTTTGACAGATGCAGGGTTTGGATTACTCTGTAGTGTGGGAGATTTAGTACAGACCTTCAGGAAAAGATGTTCCAGTAAGAGGCCAAGCAATGTAAGGAAGTTATAAATTGCTTGATATTGGAGATGCTTTAGAACTGATCATACTAACGTATTGGGGATTATCAGGGTAAACTTGATCTTGTTTCAGAGGAAACACATGAACTGGAGAGCTCTCTTTCAGATGCATTTCTGGAATAGGCAGTCCTTCCTTTACACAGATCTGACTGTGGCAGATTGTGCTACCACTAGTACCTGATAAGCACAGAAATGGCTTTAAATAGCCAGGAAAAGGAAGGTGGGAGGCCTAGGTTCTATTTCTGCTCTGCTAAACAGCTGTGGACAAATCCTTTTTCTTCCCAAGCAAACCACCCACACCTTATTTCTGTCTTGTCTCTCTGATTGTAGATTTGTTGGTGCAGGGCTGATTCTCAGCATGTGTTTGCAGAGCACTGAGCACAGCACAGCTCCAGTCCCCCTTGGGGCTGCAAAATGATAATAATGTTGATTTCTAATCTCACTTACAGATGAGGGAAGCGTAAAAGACAGAAATGTGAACACTTGAAGTGTTCTTTCTTAATAAGCTGGGTCACTATGATTATTAACAGGGGATGTTTTAAAACATTGGGAACTGCTTCTGAGAGCAGGTCGTGCACGAAGAGGTGGAGCTGGCAAGAAGGGCAAATATCGGCCTTGGAGAGTGGATATATTTGCTAGTTGACTCATCTCTTGTGGGGGTTGATGGATGTTGTAGTGCTGGCAAATGGTTAGTAAGTAATCAAGTTTTAGAGCTGAACACATGAGTTTCTGAAGTTACTAGCTGGGACTCAGCCTGCAGGTCTGGGTCCTGAGTTGTGCTCGTTTTGTCTCTTGTGCCTATCCTCCAGCTTACTGACTATATCTGCATTTTTGTTTTAAGTTAAGAAGGGAAATAACAACTTTGAATTTTGCTTCTGACGTTTGTTTAGTGAGGAAGGTAGTAACACAGAGCTTCCTACCCTCCCTCTGTTTTTGCCTGGTGTTCCTCATTTGCTCCTCACAATGAGCAGGTTGGATGGTGAGGAGGGAGATGTGAACAGGATAGCTCTCTTCCTTAAAACAGCTCCACTATTTGTTCTTTGCATGTGGAGTCTGAGAACTGAGGCACATCAATGAAATATTCAGAGAATGAATCTTTTTTTGAAGATCGCTTAAAAATCTTTTATAGTATTGAGTGCCCCACCTGGCCTGTACGATGGAAATATCCAGTGTAGATACCTGTGGTTTAATTTTTCTTGTAAGACCACCTTTAGCTGTAGCTTCTTTAGCAATGACATGGCTACATTGGGATGTCAGAACGTGACAGAGAAACGGGATGGGACAAAAAGATGTCTGTTAAGGTCAAGGAAGCACATGTAAACCTCAACCACAAATGACAGTAGAACTGTGCCATTTATGACAGATCTTTATTATATGCAATTGATGGCATCCCTTATTTTATCAGTAAGCAACAGTTCCTAGCTGTTAACACTTTTGCTTTTAGCAGTAGTGAGGCTTGTAATAAAGCCTCAGATGTGAGGAGACCACAAGATGATTTCTGTAGAGGAAAAATCTACAGTAAGAATGACCAAAGCTATTTCTGGTTCTTCATTAAATATATAGGCTTAAAAATAAAATTAAATGTTCAGTGTGATTGCTAAAAGAGCACAGCCAGAGTGGGACCAGCCAACTTAGGTATGACGAAGACTCCTACATTGATTTTTTTTGTGATGAAAATATAGCAAAGGCAGGCAGCCATTAGCAAATGGCTTTTCATACTCATTCCTGCTATTTTTAACACTGAATATTTTTGGAAACTATCTTTCTCTACCTTGGAAGAAGTGAAGACACGTACAAGTTTGCCAACTATTATTATCCTGCAATTGCCATCTGGCCACCAACTCCAAGTAACTATCTAAAATAATGGAATGATTCCTGGGGCATGTTGTCTGTCAGGGAGATCTTGGCTGGAGAGGTGATGTGTTATTGCCAGTGTTATTGGGTAATTGCGTGTTAGCTCTTTCCCTCTGACTCTGAAGCAGCGTTCAGAAACTGTGAAAGACAGAGGGAATGACTCTTCTGTTGGTACCCAGGATGGAAGCTACCAACAACTTCAATGAAAAAGTCTTTCAAAAAAAAAAGTGTTGTTGTTAGTAAAATCCTTTACAAATGTAGTCTTTCTACTAAAAAAAAAAAAAAGCAACCTGATGCTTCTGGTTCTGTACCAAGCATGTTCATTCTGTGAGTAGAAACCTGGGAGCTTTTTTTGTAACTACCTCCTCTGCAAACTCAGGTGGTGGCTCTGTGTGATGATGAGCCCCGTGACAGAAAGAGACAAGATTGTACGGGCTCAGTCCACACAACAAAAAGTGCTGAACTGGTATAAACTCTGCCAGTAAAAGTTTGGTTGGAAAATGTCGAAGGGGCAGTTTCATCTAATAGCTTTTATGCCACATTGTTTCATTTCTTCTTCTGCAGCTGGGATAAAAGAATAAAGCTGGCTGACAGTATCACGTGTTCTGCATCACTTAAAACTACAGCTGGGCAGCTGTGCCTAATCCTGATCAAATTTGTGCTGCTCACTCTCCAGTGGTACACAGCTCCCCTTGTTGGGTGCCACAGAAGCACAGTCTACTGGGGGTTTGAAAAGCCCTTCCTCTGAAAGGTGTTTACAAGCAGGTTGCCTTTGCTAAGGATACAGTTGCACCACCACAGAAAGAATACATGTAACTTAAACAATTTAAGTCCTGGGATTTGGCTTCCTCTCTTTAAACAAACACCAAATTTGAGATCTGGCACAGATGAGAAGACCTCATGAGGTAAGAGATGGGAAATGGACAGAAGGAAAGAATGATGAAGGTCAGGGACAAGCAGGAATCTTTTAAATCAGCTTTGTTGTCAGAGAAATAGTGGAACCACAGCTTTGATCTGAGAGGGATTTATAGTCAAATAAATCAAGACTGGGACTTGGTAAATGAATCTGCTGATGCAGAGCAGACCCACATGTGCTTTTTCAGAGCTGGGTTACCTCTGTGTGGTCAACAGGAATAGAAAACAAAAAACTCAGGACAGCCAAACTAACACTTACACTTGCAAGTAACAAATTTTTTTTCGTGAGATGAGAAGTAAGAAAAGGCTGTGGTATGTGGAGGGTTTTTTTTTTTTTGATTACCATTTCTAGTGGAGCTCTGACACTCCACAATGCACTTTTAATATTGGCCATTAAGCATGGGTGTGAATTCTGTGTTTGAGTCCTCATCCTTACTTGATCCCAGAAAACTGGGATGCTGAAAACTCCCCTCCTGCCTTTGGAATATGTCCTACCTTGAGCCTGTATGCAGGGCAGACAGATTTCGGGTCCTCTCTGAGGAATGAGAGGGAGAGGGGAGGACACTGCAGGCAGGCTGGATGATGCTGGTCTTCCCCGTGGAAACCTGTGCCTGACTCTACAATGGTAAGAGGATTGTGTCAGGTTGGACTTTCTCCTCTACACCTAATGAACGGGTGTAAGCTTAACCAAAAGTACATGTTGTTATATTTGTATTCCTTCTAACACCAAACTGTCTATTTTACTTCTTACCTTTTCCCTTCTGTTTACAGCACTTCAGTAGTTGGATTTGTACTTGCGTTTCGGCACTTCTGTAGAAGTAGAGTGCTGTGTCCTGAATTCTTGATCCTGCCTCGTAATGGTACAAATGGGTAACGCTGTGCTCAGTGAGATCAAGCCAAACATGGTATTGCTGCAGGTGTGAATAAATAGAGATGGGATCAGCAGTGTAGCTGTGCAATAGAGGAGGCAAGTTGGGGAGAAAAATAAAGTAGACTGAGGCAGAGAAATAAATATAGTCTTTGCTGCAAGAAGATAGTTGTATCTGAAATAAAAAGTGTAAAGAAATGAAGTAAGTCTTTGTGGCCCTGTATTGTAGGTTCCCAATGCTTCTGGCTGTGTGAGTGTAAATGTCAGTGCTATGTGCTGAGAAGATGGGCTAGGTGTCTTAAAATAACTGTCCCCTGCCTTGTTTCCCTTCCCACACCCAGATCAAAGGTGTCAAAACCTACACATATATTTGAAGAACCACAGTCAGGAAACTGAGGCAGTCTGCTTTTTTTTATTTCTATGAATTTTTTAAGAAAATGAACAGTTGTGTCCCATCACTTGGTCAGTGAAGCCCTAATGTGCTCGTGTAAGTAAGCATATTAAGCTGTAAATAATTCACATACCAAATGAAACCTATTCTTCAGAAGCAATAGCTATTTACAGACTGGTTATGAAGGGAAAACGGATCCTGGTGTTGTGAAAGTGGGATGACTGGTTCTCTGACTTGACTTGTCACTTCTTTCCATTTGCTTTTTCCATGTAATTTTTTTTTTTAGTACTTTCTAATGTAGAGTCCTTAATTTTCTTCCCTGGGGAACAAACTTTCTAGTACTTTTTTAAGAAATCATAAAATCATAGAATGGTTTTGTTTGGAAGGGACCTTAAAGACCATCTAGTTCCAGCCCCACTGCCACGGGCAGGGACACCTTCCACCAGACCAGGTTGCTCAAAGCCCCATCCAACCTGGCCTTGAACACTGCCAGGGAGGGGGCAGCCACAACTTCTCTGGGCAACCAGTTCCAGTGTCTCACCACCCTCACAGTAAAGAATTTCTTCCTAATATCTAATCTAAATCTCCCCTCTTTCAGTTTAAAACCATTCCCCTTCGTCCTGTCACTCCATCCCTTGTAAAAAGCCCCTCTCCCACTTTCCTGTAGGCCCCCATCAGGTACTGGAAGGCTGCTATCAAAGAAGTTGTTCTCTTTTAGTATTAGTGTGTGTACTTAAGTCTGGTCACAAGTGTTTGTTGGGAAGTATTAGTGTTGGTCTCACAGACATAGTTTGTTTTGTGTACTGTAGTAGAGATTTTTCTGGAAAATCTGGCAGGCAGAAGAAGTGGCTTTAAGTGGTTTAGTCCTTGACAGTCTCCTTTCTGAGTAAAAATAATCTCATTTTTGAAGTGAGAGAACTGGGTAGAAGAATATAAAGGTTTGTTAGGAGGCTTGGGTTGGGAAGAGAAGCTGAGCAGAGGAGTGTTACTCATTGTAGACTTTAACTCTCTATTTTGTTGCTTATTATTCTTTGTGATGGGATGTGCAGTCCAAATTCCTTCACTGTTAGTGGAGGAGGAGCTGAGCGAGGCTCATGTTTAAATAGATGATGGTCTGGATTCTCCAGGATGGTCTCTCTTCACTGTTCATACTCTGGCATGCAACTATATCCTGGCCTGGCTGATCTTGTGCAGGCTATCTCCAGGCTTGTGGCCAGTTTTCGTGCTGGCACTGCTGCTTTCTTGGCACCAAAGAGGCCAGGAGGGACGGACTGATGGCAGCCTGGGTCTGGGAGAAGGGGAGTTGGTGGGGTGCCACAGGAACAGCCCTCAGCTGGCAAAAGGCCTGCTCCACTTACATCTCATCCCCTGTGTCTCCAGCTGGGGCTGGGGTAGAGTTGCAGCTCCCTGTTTTCTCTCAACAGGTCAGAGCTGAAATGTACCTTCAATAGAACAGTCTCTAAGCTGCTGCAGGTCCCCATGTAAATTGGTATGGACTTGGCTACCTGCATGGCAATAGACTGGCTCACTCTACAAAAATGAGAACAGCAAGTGGGTATCCTTCAGCCTATGTGTGCCATTTTCATCCATGGAGAGGCCATGCTGGACTATAAGGATTCCCAACCTTCTCATTTCTTTATGCTCACCCAGAGATGAGATTTTCCAGTGAGCTCCAAGGTTGGAAGTTTTCTAGGAGAAAGGCATGATTTCTTGTCATCGTGTTTAAAACAACAGCAAGCACAATGGGATGGCAGTGTATGTGAGAATGAAAAATGATGTGTGCTGGGTTGTGACACCAGGAAAGGTCTGGATGCAAGACATGGAGCAAGGCAAAGGTTTGGTTTTCCTGGTGCAGAGCACATCTTGCAGTGGAGAGCCATCATGGAGGGGTGAGGGTATAATCTTTGGAGCTGCTGTTGAGGTCAAATGCCTGCTTCATTTCCTCCTTCAGTAGCCATAATGAATTAATGGGCGTGCCTGTGCAGTAAGATAACCAGGCCTTGCAGCAGGATTGGGTTTGTAATGACCACAAGTGTCACTTGATATTTTGGCTTATCTGAGCTCCTGAAGTAGCCATGCTTCTGCGTGGGCAGCAGGAGCTGGATGTTATATGTCACTGTAATTGCACCAAGCAATGAAAATGCTGCTTGCATGCATATCTTAATGAAAGTAATTTCCTGCTTTTTATGCAGTTTGTCACACCTAGAGAAATGGTTCTGTATAATGCTGTCTTGCTTATTAAGGTGTGTTTTCACATGGATTGACAGGCCATTGAAAACCCAACAGAATGGTCTCATAGGGAATTCTTAACCCGGCCTTTCTGGCTGGGCATTCGCTAGCCCTTTTAGAGTGAATAGATGGTAATGGTGCTTTAATGGGCATGAAGAATAGCTCCATCCATCTGTGGAAGTCAGGACTCTCTGTCACAGGGATTGGTGACCTGGCAAGCTGCTTCTGGAAACATGGCTTACTTTCAGTCTCCTTTCTGTGGGCTGGCACTGTTGCTTGGGTGGGACATGCAGTGCCCCCTCAATGCTCAGTCTCTCCAATGGGCATGTTCTAGATGCACTGCAAGTTTGCTGTGAGTTCTTGTGGCATTGCTGCCTGGTCTGAAGTGGGCACAAAGCATGAACAGGGCTTTGTGTTCTTGGTATGAGGAAAGGAATCAGTTTCTGAGCAGCATCAGGCTTGGATCAGTTCCTGGAAAGCTACATGGACTCAAGTGCACGTATTTTTCCCAAACACCAAGGAGTTTACAGTGTAAAGGAAAGATCCGAAGATATTAAAGGGCTCCTCAGTTTACATACAAGTAGACTTGTACTCACCTTGTTTATGTACAAGTGTCAGTCTTAAAATGCTATGGAATATGCTAGCCAGATATCCAGGAGTACCTATGGCTTCACTGTTTGACAGACATAGCTGAGGGTGCCCACTGGTCAGTAACTTCTGAATTGTGTTTGCTGTTCCCTTGGCGTTTTTTCCTTTTGAGGTGTTTGTGAAAGCAGTGGGAGCCTTATTCTTTCTGACTAGCAGTTAGTGTATGTTTTGCCATTCCTGAAGAAATCTTTGCAGATAGATGTGGCTTAATTAGGCTCTACTTTGTGGGAGAGAAGCTGATCAAAGGGAGGATGTTAGAGTGGTGGCTTATTCCATTTTTCCTTGGAATGCTGCATCAAGGAATACTATTCTTTGAAGGCTACAGCTACTTCTCTTTTTTTTTTTTTTTTTTCTGTTACTTGTGGTTTTAACTAACTGGGGTGTGTGGTGAATGAGCTGGGTACTTCCCATGCTTAGTTCAAATAAGTGATTAGGCTGTCTAGGGAATTCAGCCACTTCAATGATACCACATTCCTGCCTTACTTCCAAGTTGGGGGTAGGGAGAGAATATATTTAAGATACTGCGAGGTACCTGGGTAGTATTGCAGTACATTTTATTTACTCATGACAGCTTTGTGAAGTACGAATGGGCTGTGTCCCCTATTTTTTGGATGGGAATCTGAAGCACATAGACTGTCACACTTTCAAGGTTATTCAGAAAGATAGCTTATGGTTTTGTGTGTGTGTTTGGTCTGTTTTTCAAATCCTTTCCTGCATTAAAATCGCTGAAGTTGAAGACCTAGGTCTTTTGGAAATCCTGGTGAAAACCTTTCTGTAACTTTAGGTGTCTGAAAACATTGCAAAAAAATCTCTTGGGAACAGACTTCCAAAGCTCAGGCAGAGAGTTTGGGAATCGAACCTGATTATGGAAAAATGCAGAGCTGAACTTTTGCCATCTGATTATCTTCCTGCGTTTTCATTTTCCAACCCAGCCAGTGTGGTAAGTGCAGAAGGAGGATGAAGTGGTAAGAAACTTAGCTCTGTTTCAGTGGTGTTTCTGTAGTGGCCACCCCGTCCTGCCTACTGCTTGACACAGTACCAGTTTTCTGAGGAAAACTTACACCCCCCAGTGAGACATGCCCTCGCAAAAAGGAGCCAGGAGTGCAGAGCTGTGCTGCAGACAATGCAGCTCTGCCCCTTCTAAACAAATCAGCTCAGGGTTTGCTGGAGCCTGTGGCACCATACAGTAACTCCAGCAGTGCAGCTGTTGCAGAGTCTGCAGGGAAGCTGCTGGCTGTGAGGAGCTTCCCGAGCACCAGCAACCCCCATAGCCCGCTGGCAACAGGGCCGTGTGGCTGGTACCTTTTCTCGGATGCAGTGTGTAAATGAGGATGTGTATGTGGTAGCTCCCTCTGATAAAACTATTGTGTGGTTACAGCAGGTAAGCAGAGATTACCCAACAGTTTCCCTGTATGAAAACTGAGGAAATTACAGCCTTCACTTTTCTGGCTTATTTTAGCGATCATTTTATGGCTGACCATGGGCAACAGCATGATCTGGTAGTGCAGTGTGGTGTAAGCTGGCATCCTGATGATGAGTATAAAGTATATGATATCAAGCTAGAGGTGGCTGTAGTCACTGTAGGTACATCTCCTCCCTTCACTTCAGTGTGTGCTGAAGGTTGTATCTAACAAGTGAATATTTACCAGACAGCCCTGCTTATATCCCAGGCTGTGATCCAAGCTGGATGGCAGTGTTGCTTCTTGTTTTGCAGTTCATTGTTCAGCACGACTGTGCACAGTGCGTTAGGTGCCTCAGCCCCTTATATCGCCCAGGGCCTTCTCTTTGTGGCTCCGCACCCTGCCCTGCACAGGCAGCTCTGCATCCTTGCACCCAGGCTGCCGTGGCTGCCTTTCCCAGAGCCTCTGGGGCAGTAGTTTCTTTCCCCTTGTTGTTGGTGTTATTTGCATGGCCTTGCACTTGCCACACCCTGAGGCAATATTCACTGCTGAGAGCATCACCCACTGGGCTGTAGCCCTTGCTTTACATTAGGGGACCCAATAATAAGCATGCACAGAATTGGTGCGCAGCACGTGCCACTGCTCAGCACATGCTCTAATCAGTGCTAGCAGTATCATACGCAGGGACAAGCAACAGGGGATTTGAGTGGATCTTGATGGAAACTCTACAGTTGCTATGGGAAAAGGATGGGAGGAATGACTAGGTGCACTGGAGGGGTGCCTGGCAAGGATGCTCATTTGGGGACCTCATCACTTCTTGTTCTGGATAGCTGCTGGAGAGAGTTTTTCCTTCCCCTTCTAATTCTGTCTATCTCCTCTTTTGTTGTTTTTTTCCCCCCAAAAGGAGCTTTCACCATTACAATTGATATATGGCATCAGCTATGGATGCTGCTAATAAATCTTTGTGCATGTGCACATCACACCATTCTTTGTGAAGATGTTCTAGTCCCAAGTAAGTTGGTCCTTTACTATGCCAGCAGAATAAATGCATTTAATATTCATGATGGAGAACACTGGAAAACAGAAAGGTAATTTCTAAACATATTTGTACAATAATTAAATACAATTGCTTCTGCTTTGAGTAGTGCTTGAGACTGATTGTGTCCAGACCCAAACAACTACTGCAGCCTGCCATATGCTGAGAAGGACCTGGGCTCTGTATTAAATTAATATATATGGCAGCTTGTTCAGATAGAGGCTTTGACGAGGGTTAAGGTGGTCTGGACCCTGCTTCCATGCTGTGTGCCTGAGAGCAGGGACAGAAAGCAGCTACAGAGCTGTCATTTTGCTGATGCAGTTCCACACTGACACAAACTGAGGTTACAGCAACCTCAAAAGATCTCGTCTGTGTCAGGCAGAGCAGGCTGTCATTCTGTGTCTGTGTTACTAACCTCAAGAAATGATGGGATCGTTGTGCTGGCAGTGATTGTGCTCACCAATTTCTAACTGGGGACGATTGCTCAATTAGGCTTGGGGCCTTGCTTGCAAACCCTTGGTTCCTCTCCTTTAAATTAAGGTACAGCTCTTCTACTTGAGAGGTAAAAAAGAGCTGATGGCATATGTGGAGAGCCTGCACATCGAAGGCACAGCTTCAGGGTTTTTCTTTCTGCTGCTGTTGCCTTCTTGCAGCCTGTGTGAGCCCTGGGTGAAGGCCGTGCTGTGCCATGGCAGAACACCAGTGGCCTGCGCCTCTGCCTGCAGCTCAGGTGCACGACCTGTGCTGCAGCGTAACGTGCCCAAGAGAAGGCAGAGCTCTGTCTTACCTCAGCCTTTTTTTCTCTCTGCTTTGGTTTCCTCTGATTTCACAGCAGGAAATGCTTTCTGATTTGTACCTGATCTTACGGGGGGTGGCTGTGAGGATGCATGAATGTTTTTGAAGTGCTTCATGACATATTGTTATACACATGAATCTTTTTTTTAATTTTGCTTTTATCTTAATGTGTACCTTTAGGCGCCCTAGGGAAAAGATTAGTTGGCAAATCTGATATGATACACATATATCTATATATAAACACATCTATGGATGTGTTTAAGAAAAGACTGGACATGGCACTTAGTGCCATGGTCTAGTTGACAGGGTGGTGTCAGGGCAATGGTTGGACTCGATGATCCCAGAGGTCTCTTCCAACCTGGTGGATTCTGTGATTCTGTGATTCTGTGATTCTGTGATTCTGTGATTCTGTGATTCTGTGATTCTGTGATTCTGTGATTCTGTGATTCTGTGATTCTGTGATTCTGTGATTCTGTGATTCTGTGATTCTGTGATTCTGTGATTCTGTGATTCTGTGATTCTGTGATTCTGTGATTCTGTGATTCTGTGATTCTGTGATTCTGTGATTCTGTGATTCTGTGATTCTGTGATTCTGTGATTCTGTGATTCTGTGATTCTGTGATTCTGTGATTCTGTGATTCTGTGATTCTGTGATTCTGTGATTCTGTGATTCTGTGATTCTTCCAGCATATATTTGTAGTAGGAGGTCTCCTTGTAAATGGGGCTGGGGGATGAAGAGGGCTTGAAGGAGGAAACTTTACAAATAGGATTACCGATGAAAATGTTGACAAATATTACAAGCTGTAACGTGCATCCCCTGTAGATAGACTGAAGTCTGGTGAGTTTGCACTGCCACCGGGAACTTGCTCTAGCTGGAGTTTGCTTTCAGAGTTACGGCATCAAAAGTGCAAAGAGGGATGCTGAGCAGGTCTTGCAGAAGCAGCATCCAGATGGATTTCCCCACACTCTTGTTATTCAGTGCTTCTTTACCTTACAGCACACTAATTGCATCAGAAAACCTGCAATTTGGGAATTGTCTGTATTCCACAAGATCCACTGGTCCATCTAGTTGGATACCTTTGCTTCCAGAACAAAGCAGTGGTTCTCCTTGTCTCGTAACACACTTCCTAAAATGATGATAGGAAAGTGAGATTCTGGCTGCTATCATGCCAGTTATAACGACTATAAGTGTATCAGAGGAAGGTGGTTGCTCATCTTCCCCATGTTTCTTTTGTAGCACCTGGACAGTTGAATTATGTCATGTCATGGGAGAGAGAGCTCTCCTTCCTCTTCCTCCTCCACCAGCTTCCAAAAACACTTCATACCTGGAAAGTGCCCAGAGTAATAATTATGCAGCTAATGTCTTTCTGCTCATTTTCCTATCTGTACCATACTTGTATGGTGTCTTTTTTTTTTTCTTTCTTCCTTTTAGTGTATGACCTCTTTGGCTCTAACTTTGGAAACAAAGTGTAAAACCACATTTTTTTTTTCAGATACGCTTTTTTCCTCTTTGGTTTGGCTTCGTTATGTATGTTATACGCAGTGAAACATACTGTCCAGACAGCATAATCACAGGCCTTGGAAGCAAAGACGGAAGGGGCAAAGTGCCATCAGTACAAAGATGAGATGAGCATCATCCAGAATTGCATGGAGCGACATGGCACAGCTTATGGACAAAGTGCAATTTCACTGACAGAAGTTGCTTTGGGAACTGGGAACACTTCTGTGCTGTGGGGTGGAACGTTAAGTATTATTTCAGTCTCTTTCAATTTCTACCACTTGGCAACGTTGTTTGAAAAATACAGGTTTATACTATTTTATAAAAATATTCCTTAATCTAAAAACATTGAAAGTGGAAAATAAATGATTTAATATACACAGAGATCATGATTAGAGGAAAACTCATTTTTTCACCTAGGATCTGGCGTTGAGGAGTTCTGCTAGTTCCAAATTTTTATTCTCTAGCTCTTAAACAGATGTAGGATCAGTTTAGGAAGAAGTTTCAGCTCTTATTCAAAAGGCAATGAAATGTACATGTATATTTTAATAAGTCCCAGTGCCTTGAGGCAATCAATATTGTTGGTGGAAATCGCTGCATGCAGAGGTCATTTTGGAAAAATTCTCATGAAATAAGCTGTGGGATGGTGCAGAATTATGCTAACAGAATGAGCCTGAAACATGAATGGTTGCTCAGTCATACTGAACATGTGAACCAGCCAAGTCCAGAACTGACATCAGATACTGGCTGTTATATTAGGGATGTGGAGGTCTCTTTTGGATGCTAGAAAAATCTATAAAGCTGGTTTAATATAAAGTTACAAAACAAGCAGTTTTGCTTTAAAGAAAATTTTTTTTGAAGACCTGACCTTGTTACATGCCAGTCAAGAGAGCTATTCTGAAAGACTATATAGAGCAACTGAAGGCACTGCCAGATGTGCAGGGCGTGAATTGTGCAATGCTGGGGTGGGGGAACAGGTGGTTATAAAATCCCAGCATCCTTATGTACAAAGGGGTCTGATTCTTCTCCTTTGTGCTGTAGCGTTAATGCAGAATGGCCAATACTGTCCATTCGCGCTATTAAGTGTGGCACAGAGCTTCGTAGCTTTTCTTTGTCTTTCTAGTATACAAACTGCTTTTCTAAATATCAGCTGAGCCACATACTAAATACTTAAGCCCAAATCTGACAGAATATAGGAGTATCTGTACAGGGTCAAGTGCCCATCTAATCTAGTACCTGTTTCTGACAATGACCAAAAGTGAATGTCAGGGGAAGTACAGGAGAACAGCTCTAGCATGGGTGGTACTTTCCCTAGAGTACTGTCTCAGACCTGGCAAGGGATTATATGTATTCTAGCAATCCTCAGTTCTCTTCTTTGAATTTGTCTAATCTTGAACCCACATGAACTTGTACCATCCAGAGGATGCTGTGCAGTGGGGTTTATGAGTTAAATGCAGAGCAAAGAGCCATCTCCTCTGGATTGTTTCTAGCCTGTCTCCTACCAGTTTGATTTGATGTCTGCAAATCCTTGTACTGGAAGACACAGTGCAGAGCTGAATCTCTTCCACACACAATCTCCACACAACTTGGGATTTTACAGACCCCTGTCATACTCTGTCCTCAGACATCTCTTTCCCAGACTTGATTCCTGTCACAAATCTCTCCTCTGTAGTGTGACATATTTCTGTTACTATACCGTAAAAACGGAAGCAAACCAGATTGCTAGGGCTCAATCTGCCTCCAGATACAGTGGCAGTAGGAACCGTAAAAGCACTGGTGATCTCTGAGAGGGGAAGAATTTTTCTGTTCTCTGGGAGGGAGGAAGTGATGCTGCTGCCTGCTGTACCATAGAGGCCCTGTTTGTTCCACTCATGCTCTGAGCTGCCCAGACAGATGCCATCTCACATCCAAATGCTGTGTAGTGCTCAGCCCAAACTAATGTACTCTGTCTCCATGGGACCTCTAAGCTGAGACTCTGCTAACGTGACTACGCAGCTTCTGGAAATAAGCTGGCTTTGAGCTGGCTGGGTCAGAGTGCGTGGATTGGCTGTGGGACTGCCTGTCCTACACCAAACTGTGCCAGCACAGCCAAAGCGATCCCCTTATTGCACAGCCTGGTAGGGGAGTCGAGTAAACTGTCTCCAGAGTAGTACTCTACCATTAGGCCAACTCTGCATGAAATAGGAGGCTATCTAGCACACTGCTGCAACACAGCTACTCTCGTCCCAACTTCTTATTGCAATGTAGGTGCATGCTGCTGCTCATACCTCTGCAGGCAAAGCCAAGCAGGCTGTAAAATTGAGTCTTGATTTTGAGTGAATAAACATTGGTGGATTCAAGGCTGGTTTTCATTACAGGCACAGCTCCTTGGGCAGTAGATTTCCAGGGACAGTAAAATGGTCACAGCACTATTGCTTCAGCCAAAGCCCTGAAAACCTACATTCATGGTGGGTGCTGCCTGAGAGGGGAACTGTGTATGGGACAACACCCACTGCTGCGTGTGCAGGAGAAGTGCCATCTCTCAGCAGCAGCCCCTGCTCACCTTACATTTCCGATACCCTTGAAAGCGATGGAAGCAGTAAGATGTTCTCCAGAGCTGTGTACTATCTGGTTGGGTCCTCCCTTCTTCCTACCTCTGCTTCTTCCCTTTCTGTGGTAGCAGGGGCCCAGCTCTTCATCCTGGGAGTAGCAAAAATCAGTTTTCCCTGTGCTGCTGTGAACTGCTGGAAAGGAAGACTAGTTCTACTTTTTTCTATACTGAAAGAGATGGTGTTCTTCAAATGATAGATACTGCTGAGAAACGTAAGGGCTGTGTGAATAGGAGTTCTTTTCTGGCTTATGTGTAAATCGCATAATTGTAGCCTAAGGGATGGCTGGTTTCCATCTGCAGTCATATCCAGTACTTGTTCCTCCCTTTTTTACCTCAGAAATAAAGGTTCAGGGGCATTATGTATTCTTCAGCTACTCCTGACTTGAGCACTGTCCAGCAGAAGGGATGCTGGATACCCTGGTAATACAAAGAGCTTACTTGTTGATTGATCTTTATTTTCAAATCATAGAACCATAGACTGTTAAGGGTTGGAAGGGACCTCTGGGGATCGAGTCCAACCCCCCTGCCACAGCAGGACCAATCTAGGGCAGGTTACACAGGAACGCATCCAGATGGGTCTTGGAAGTCTCCAGAGAAGGAGACTCCACAACCTCTCTGGGGAGCCTGTTCCAGTGCTCTAACCCTCATGTTGAGGTTGAACTTCCCGTGCTCCAGCTTGCATCCATTGCCCCTTGTCCTATCGCAGGGCACAAGTGAAAAGAGGTTGCACCTTTCCTCTTGACACCCAGCCCTCATATATTTATACACATTAATCAGATCCCCTCTCAGTCTTCTCTTCTCCAGACTAAAAAGCCCCAGGTCTCTCAACGTTTCCTCATAAGGCAGGTGTTCCAGTCCCTTAATCGTCCTCGTAGCCCTCCATTGGACTCTCTCCAGTAGATCTGTCCCTCTTGAACTGAGGAGCCCAGAACTGAACGCAATACTCCAGGTGAGGTCTCACCAGGGTAGAGTAGAGGGGGAGGAGGACCTTCCTTCCTCCTCCCATCCAGAGAAATGACATGCAAAATTAAATGCTTGCCGGATGTTCTCCATGGTCTCAGATAATCACCATTCAAAGAAAAGTAGGGAGGGACACCTGCAGGCTCCTGGTCAGCTCAAGGAGAGACGTGTGGTGTTGCAGAGAAGTGGTGGCTATTCAAAGCTGGGCAACTCTTTCTGCTGTTGCAGGAGAGTAGAGCAGGTGGAAGAAAGTCACGCACAGATGGCAGGACAACACTTAGCTGCAACAAAGGTGCCCAAGGGCACTGTGCTACCAGTGAGATGCTGGATGTGCTCCAGTCTTTTCAGTGCCTATAGGCAGTGCAGGCATGAGGTGCTGTGTGATACTTTTTGGACTCCAAACTCTTTCTGACAACAGCATTGACTGGAACATGTGTGACTGCTGTGACATTATGAGAGTAACCTTGTTATATTTCAGTCTGGTGGTATTTTTAAAAGGTGAATGTTACCAATGTTGTAAGCGGACAAGAAGCTATTGCAGAGCTGTTTGCTGAGCGAGGCTGCTGCAGGAATGCTGATGAGCAGCGGGCTGTTCCTTGCCGGTGGTGCAGAGAGCTACTGGTAAGCTGGAAGGAATTCACAAGGAAGAAGGGAAAGTTATGAGGGGCCTGGAAGTTCTGATATATAGGGATGGTTAAAGTGCTCAGTATGTCAGACTAGAATAAGTGATAGCTGAGAAAGGACAAAACAAACAGTTTTGTATATATAGTAAGAAAGGAGAATTATTTAGGGCCCCTTTTGAGGGCAGAAAAAGGGAGGTAAAGTACTGAAGCAAGGAAAACTGAAGTTACATTGGATACCAGGAAGAACTTACAAATAGGGCTACGTGTTCCAATGAAGACCTCAATATTCACTTGAATACATGGTAGCAGTCTCATACTTTGGAAATTGCAGTCTTGGATGGGCCCCATCACTTGTAAATCCTGTGCTGCTGTTCTGCAGCAGCTCTTAAGGAGCTGGGCTGGCTGAAGCTAACATTTGTTGTAGGGCTACATCAGAACCTGCTTGTTCTGGACACTGTGTAAGCTCACAGTAAGAATGTCCCCAGGTGAGAATGTAGGTAAAATGGAAGGAAAGACAGACACCAAGAGAGGCAGTGATGTGCCCAGGCTCATATCACAAGCTGCAGAGGGTTTATGCGACAATTTAGGCCCCTGCTACTGGATCTGGCACTTTGCCCTTTGGGTCATCTACTTTTTTCAGCCTGGGATTGACCCGTCTCCAAGTCTGGGAAATTACTACAGGAAGGTGTGCTACTAGTTTAGTGGAAGCCATTCCTTCTCTGGGCATCTTTGAGACTACTATCCTTGTCTTCAAGTATTAAAAATAATTTTACTAATTTCACTTCCTCACCAGGTTTTTTTACTTGTTCCATTCCCTTCTTTTCTGTTTTCAGTGTTGTCTCTTGGTAATGAATTTATGCTTGTGGAAGAAGAATTTACTGATATGCTTGAGTTATCTCTTTTCTCTTTTGGTTTTCATGTAACCACTTTCACTCTTTCAAGGTGAAAGCTGTCATAATATCAGTGCATTATAAGTATTGAGGTGAGATGTATGACCAGATGAACTAATCCACTTTTCTGGTACTGACAAATTGTTTCCTAGTGAGATGTCTGCTTTAGTTTTGACATTCTCAAAGCAATGGACTTCTTGCTATTGCAGTGGTCAGAAAGGTGTTTTTTCCTCAGTCTTTTTTATTTTTTTTTTCTTCCTCTGTCACCTTGTTTTTGTTAATAATGGTCTCTTGCACGATGCTTGCCCATTTGCTTGGTTTCTCGGCTTTACACTTTCCAAAAATATGTTTGGGGTGTGGCATGTTTCAATGCTTTACTGATGAGGTCAGCATTACTATTCCCAGTTTAGAGGTGAGGAAACTGAACCACAGAAAGGAAACTAAATCACCAAAAAGCCAGGAACTGAACCCCCAAAACCTGGTTGCCAATCTGATGCTGCCCATCTGACCCTATTTTTTTTGTTACAGTTGCTCATCTCTGCTAGGTATATTCATTGAGTCAGCCCCTTGGGCTTCTCTGCCACTACTGCTGGATCTGCCTGCTGTCTTTATGAGCTGATGGTGAAGACTGGATGCGTTGGAGCCTCAGCTTTCTCAGGAGGCTAGGCCATGTCTTCCTGACAGTGGCCATGGGGCATCCTGGAGGATCATGTAACTATGCCACAACAAGACAAGCTGAGTCCTGGTCAGGCCTGTGCCACACATTGTCATCTTCTGTTTCCAAATTCTGCTTCTCTGTGATAATGTCAACTGGCATTGCATGATCTTATTACTGTTTGTTTTACAGTAATACTTGGAAACCCATCTGAGCTGCCTCTTACACCTGGCAGGTCAGCAGTCCCATCCAACATACTCTCCTCTATGTGTAAGAAAGGCATACAGTCACGGAGAACTTAATCTCTTGCTGCAGACCCAGAGCATGAGTTGCAGTATCAGGCTGGGCTTGTATCACAGCCACTTGTCCTCATTTCTGGATAGAAAAGTCAAAGCTGACTGGATATCATGGCAGCTACATGCTCCCTTGTGTGCCGTCGCTTCTAGAAGCAGGTATGACTTACCTGTTTTAACCTGAAGGAGGGATGCTTACCGTCTAGTTAATTATTGGAGATCCAGTAGTATCTAAAAACTGCCATCAAGGACTAATGTGCTGTTGCGTTGGTTGTTGGAGACAAGTGAGCACAGCAAACTTTTCTGTGTTAAGTGACAAATAAGTTCATCTTTGGCACCAGTTCAAAGCTCTGCTGGTGCCAAGCTTGTCACTAGTGCTAATGATTCTTTACTGCTGTCCTGCTAGTGTGGAGTTTTCTTTTTGATTTGGGTTTTTCAAGTTACTTAAAGTTGTCCAGTGGTCAGTGAAAGAATTAGAACCAGAATTGACACACAGCTGGATCTTTTCCTTCAGTGTAGTTTGTGCCTAGATCATTAGCTAAATTAAACTTCAGGCTGACTTTATGCTGGCAGAACATTATTATCCAACTTTGTCCCTGTCCAGAGTGGCAAAGGTAACGCACTTTTCCAATGAATGTCTTGAAGTGTGTTATCCTACTATGCCTGCCTGCTATTTCTTTCCTTCCCCGGTGGGAGTAACCTTGTAAGCAGCTCTGATGAGCACAGATGGCTGTGTCTCTGGTGTTCCAGCCCTCCCAGCAGCCTGCTCTGATCTCAACAGATGGAGTGGGCTTGGTGCTCTAGTGTTAGGAGCTGCAGAGGACATACGTATGCTTGGTGGAAGCAGCATACTGAGTCACTCAAATATTTATGGTGTTCTTCCTGTTGAAAAGATTAATGTGGAGACGAAAAGTGAAGTGTAGAAAAAATTGCTATGCTGCAGAAGTAACTGTAGTTCCCAGTGTGGAACTATAAACAACAAAACTGGAAACTGATTTATGAAGAACGAGAAAAGGAGGCGTTCTGCAGAGCACAGTTAAATGACGACAACTGCTAGGCCATGAGGAAGGCAGGCCGCTGTTTAAAGTGGGGCACAACGGCCCAGCCAAATACAATGGAACAAAAACGAGTGTACAAAATGCTGGCTGAACACTGGAGAAATGTTCTGGGCAGTGAGACTTTTCTTCTACTTCCTAAGGAGGGTGGGAGAGAGCCCCAGCACTCTAGATAAATGGGTTTGTAGTGAATAAAACAGGCCTACGTTGTGTCTTAGAACTTGATGGCTAGCGAGGGAGGAAATATGGACTGTTCAGACCTCCGATCTGGCTGTGCAAAGGCAAATTCTTGCTTCTCTGCCTTGGAGCAGGTGTGTGAAGAGCAGCAGGTAGATGCAGCAATTCTTTGTCCTAAACCATCTCCCTCTCTTTCTGCTTCTTTTGATGAAATCAGGGAATTACAGTAACTCCTCTGGCTCTTTTGTGAATCTTTTTTTTTCTTTCCTTATAGCCTGAGCTGGTTCTGGCTTGTGTACGCTGCAGGTTCTTCCTCGTTCCTGGAGACTTCTGAGGGGATTAATGTTAAACTGGAGCCAGGTGCTCAGGCTTTCTTCATGTGACAGATTAGCTTGGAGATTTGGAAGGGAAGGCATATGACACACACTTTGGGAACAAATGAATCAATATCTCCAGCTATACATCTGAAATGAAAGAGGCTGAAGGAACTATGAAGGTTTTTTAATGTCCAAATAAATTATTCCTACCGTGGCAATACCAGTGTGTGGAGCATTTGATTATTCCCAGCTGTAAGTGATGCTGGTGAGGACAGAAATATTCATGCTCTGTATTTAACTGGAAATTAAGAGCATGTATCATTTAGGTAACAGTTAGGTTACCCTGTGCACATATGGCTGTGTCTCAGATAGCAAAGATCATACTCCTTTAGCTCATCCACTGCTAGGAAATCTCTCAGTCCCCAGTTTCCTAAGAAGAGCTTCAGCTCTGTTCCTTCCCACAAGGTAATCTGTGCAGTCATATCGATTCACTGAGTGACACAGGCTTTGAATATCAGATAATTTACCACCCAGGTGGAAATCAGTAGCAATACCAATTAAGTCAAAACGTTATCGAATTTGAAAGCTGTAGGAAAGTAGAATGAGACCCTACCATTTAATAATGAAGCATTTATGATTTTTGAAGTATTTTTTCCTTCATGGGAAGCATCCTAGAGCAGTACATGATAGATCAAAAAATAACAAAATGCCAGAAGATAAAAAGAGAAAATTTTGGAGAGTGATGTGCGATTCCCCTCAACACAGGGCAATCAGTCTCATTCAAACACTACTTTGAAGTTTGGTTTTTTTCCCTTCCCCTACTGTAACCCGTATCCTAGTTCACATAACGTTGCCTTCTTGATAGTTCAGCTTCTTACTTTAGAGTAAACAAATCAGTACACTAGACAAACAACCCAGACACACTTCCAGATATCCTTTTTGTTCCTTATTGATTCCTCCGTAGAAAGTACACCATTCCCATTCAGCATCCACGCAGAGCTCTGCAGTTAGGTACTACAGTGCTCTCTTACCATTTTAGAACGTGTTTTCTTGGGGAACAGCAAAGCCAATAAGTATTACTGAGTTGTGATTGTGCAGGTAGAGAAGCAGACCATACGTTCTGTGTGTATCTTGTGTGCAAACACAGGAGCTGCTGCACCGATCCATTGTGAAGAGCAGAACAGCTGTCTCCTACAGGGGCTAATGCATGTTCTTTATAAGTAGGTATAAAAATCACTTCTCAATTTAATGACTCGGGTTGGATCAGTGAATAACACTTCTTTCACACCCTGTGTGGAGAGCAGCTTTCTTGTATGAAGTAAGAGAACTGAGAACAAACCAGGATTTTATCGTTACTAGTGTAACAACACACACTGTGCTTCACCACTCAGTGATCTCAGACCTTTTGTTGGCTTTTACAAAGTTACTGTACCACAGTCACATCTCATACCAATCGGTTTTCTATTTTTCTCTTTTCATCTTCCCAGAATCTCTAATGCATGAGGTTTCATCCAGTTTCTGCCATTTAATCTGGACTTGGAGCCAGACAAAATGCCACAATTTTAGCCTGTGGAGGACTTTGAGTGTCATATTGGTGAATTGGTCTTTTTTTCTTCTACTGTTCTGTAAAATTTTTCTCTAGGTCGCTTACTCTCTTTCCCAAAGGATGATAGCACTTGATAAGGGGATCGTACAGGTAATAAGTCCTGGGACTGTCTACCCTCTTACCTTCTACCCTCTTACTCTTGTTACAAAAACTCGCAACTGGCCTTTGCCAACTGAGGAGAGAGGCTAGGAAGCAAAGTATAGTATTACAAAGGTAAATATTTATTCATGTGCATGAGGTTTCCCAGTCGAACTGGGGTA
Organism: Nyctibius grandis; assembly: GCF_013368605.1. Taxonomy (NCBI): domain Eukaryota; kingdom Metazoa; phylum Chordata; class Aves; order Nyctibiiformes; family Nyctibiidae; genus Nyctibius; species Nyctibius grandis. Next base: position 5,442,063 of record NC_090680.1, on the reverse strand, counting down.
CCCAAAATGTGGTTTTACACAGGGTTCACATACCCTTCAAGTGTTCAGGTACAACACGATTTGACTAATCACTAATGCCCACACTACTGATTACTAATAATCGTAAAACTTTGCAAAGCAACTGTATTTCTACAGCATTCTTGCTGCTTGTCTATTGATCCAGATGTCCCTGGAGTCAGTTTTGCTGTAGTTCCTTATCTATGATGGCAGACGACACTGGGAGGGTTTCAAAGATGTGTTAGAGGGGCTAGGATGCTGGTGTTATCTTGGTTGTCCAGGGGTATCTTTTATCCTTAATGGGCAGCTCAAAGCTTCCAAGAAACAAAACCCTTATTTCCAGGGCCAGGCTGTACTTTAGTTTGTTTTATGTAAGTATGAACAATGCCAAAGCCTCCAGTAAAATTCTGCTACCTCATTACATTGTAGTGTATAACGGGAACTAACATATTTTAACACAGTTAATACATTTTCATACTATATAAAGACTGATTGATATTATAGTTAGGGAAGGGAATTCTCAGAAAAATAGTTTAGAATTTTTTGGAGAAACTTCTCCGATGGACTCTGAGGATGATTTAATTTTCCTATCAATCAATGTGGCAGATTTTTGTGACTTCAGTTCATGAAGACGGTGTTGAAAGTTCATGTTTTTCTACCAGCGCTGACTGTGCTGCTTGTTTGTTGTGCTTTTTATAATTGTCTTGCTACGCAGCACCTAATACGGTCTTCCCTCTTATTACATGGCAGATAAAATTATTTACATGTTTTAAAATTATTTGCATCTTTATCTACATTTGAGGGGTGTCTTTAGGACAATGCTAGCCATGTATTTTGTCTTTCTGTTATTGATAAATGAGTTCATTTATTTGATTTCATGTGCTAGCAGGAGTCGCTCCTTCCATTCAACAATGTTGAGCAGATCTTGGCAATGTCATTGAGACAACCCAGTATAATCTTAACAGGTTTTATAATACTCCATTATATTTCTTACATGCCTGTGATAATCTCATCCTCTGTGGCCTGTGACCCAGTCCATACAGAGGACAGTACAGTTGTTATGTGCTCTTGCTAAACTCCAGCTGTCATCGAAGACCACTGGCTGATGCTGTCCCCATCTTCAACTACACGTTCAGTGGCATACAGTTCTTTGAGCCTTGATTATTTTTGCTACTAACCCAATATACTGTAATCTCCTAGAGATTTGTCTCTAGTTGCATGCTTTTAAAGATCTTGCAGGAACTTCTTCGCATTTCTTGCAAGAGGTGCCTGCTGCTTTACACTTTGTTAGTATGGTAGAAGGCAATGGTGTAGTTGGCACGTGAACTCCCTGTTCTGAAATTTGCCTCTTTCTTTCAGACCTGGTGATCCCTTTCTTTATAATGGGGTAACATGTGCCTTCCCTAAATACTACACTTGGGCAGGTCATCTGTCTTGGGCAGCTTCACTGTGAGGCTTCTTCCACAGTGGGTTCTCTTTGTTGGTTTATATCTTCTTTCAAAGTGCATGGAGACTCTGGAGGATTTTTCTGTCACTTGCCTGGAGCATCTCTCCAGTAATGGTTTTCTCTCCAGCCACTTCCCTATTTTTGTGTTTAATAATGGAATTTCCTCTCAATGTTACAAATTAATGACACAGAAGCTCTAAATATTTCAGTTTATGTTACTGCTTTGCTGTCTTCTCTTCTGAGTGTTCTTTTGAGCTTGCATCAAGGCAGAGAAGAAATGGTTTCTGTATACCTTCTTATTTCAGATATTTGTTTAAAGTGTCACTCATTTGGAGGATTGTCACTCATTTGGAGAGTAATTGCTTATTTTAATCCCAAAGCTACATGATATAGCCTTTGATAGTAGTTACAATCAGAAATTAAAAAGTAACAAGGACAGACGGAGTCTTCCATGCTGAAAGTATGAAACTTGGACATATGAATTGCCTGAAAGAATAACTTTTAGGGATCTTATTTCAGATGTAAATCACATCTTGCTTCCTACTTTTGAATATACATTTGCTTGAAAATTTGCACGTTGTTGAGTCTTTATGAACTTGAAGATAAGTTTGTACCAAATCATCAAGTAGGAGCATTAAAACATTATTCTCTAGCTGAGATATAGGACTGTACTCTGTGCGTGCTGCATGCCTTCAGACATGGGTTATGAGGTGATTACACTTGTTTGGAGTATGATTGCTGTTTGTTACCAGCTCATTATAGTTGATTCTTGCAGTAATACCTGTGGGTTGTCCAGAAATTAAGTTGTGAATAATCTTTGTCTTGTGCTGTTGCCAGAGCACATGTCTGATGCCTGGAGTCCTGTATGCAGTTCTGGGGCTACTGAAGATTTTTAAGAAACTCCGTTCCCTATCACTCCCCAGCCAAAGCAAAATACCAGATAAAAATCTACTGGAGTATTTTGAGCACTGCTGATAGAAGAAATTTCTGGCAGTCCAGGAAGACAGCTACTTTTCATGAGATGTCAAAATCAAGGAAGTTTATTCAAGTGTTCAAGTTTGGTTGCTTTTTGAGACCCTTAAAGCTGACCTCATAGCTTCTACCTTTAAGTGTCTCAGTACTCATTTATAGCATCATTAGTAACTAGTAAGAACTCAAAGTTGGACCAAATGTGAAGTCAGATCAAAGGCTCATGAGTCAAGAATAGCTGATGCTTTTTCTGAATTGTTGCACTACACTTAATTTGTTCTGGGCTTTTTTTTTATCTCTTATGTCACAGCATATAATAAAGATTTGGCTGCTGGAACTTGATTGATTTCTGGTTCAACTAACGATGAACAAACCAGAATGGAAGTGTCTTCTTTCTCTTTGCTGTTCTGTCTCCTTTGGGTTAATTAGAGGATATCACATCAGATCTTTGGTCTCATATTAACTTCCGTGTGATTGCAGAGTGATATTTTTTTTTTTCCTCCTTGTGCTCACTTTTCCAGCCTTTGCCACATTAAAAAATATGGACCTTAAATAGCCATGTTTGTTAGCTACGTGCTGGTATTGCTACTCATCCCCCGTAGCAGGGCTGCTGCTGTTGCGAGGCTGTGGGACCGTACACAGTCATGAAGGACTTTGCCCTCTGTTCACATCAAGGCAGCACCCATCCTTGTTCGTGGCCTTTCCTCATGGCTTCTTTCCATGACAATGGTGATGGCCAAGGGTCAGGGTACTACAGCAGTGATGGCAGAGGGTCGCGGTGTTTGGAGGTCAGGAGATGGGTTCTTCACTTTCCTCTCTGAACACAGGCCTGTTTTCAGGCATCAGTGCAAAAGTCGCTTCTTCCACTACGCTCTCCCTCCATCAGCCTCTTTTTCCACAAGCAAATAAAAACGAGACAGTCCTCAGATGTGCAGCAGCAGTTTGTCCCAGCAAGTGAAAAAGGGAGGAGTGAGAGTGAAGAGCATGAAAACTCAGGAGACAACCTTATCTAACATAAGTGAGGATGGTGCGTAGCATGGGAGAAGTAATTTTGTGGTGGCTTTTTTCGAGTGACTTGAGGAGACACAGGCAAACAGCAAGCCAGTAAGGCACAGCTGATATGCAGGAGCATGGTGCAGGACAGCCAAAGCACGTTACGGGCTGGTGGGCCCCCACCAGAGTTACAGACAGGTTCAGCAAAGAGCTGCCTCTTCCCCTGCCTTCAGCTGGCAGTGCCTTGCCTGGTTGCTTTGTGATGAGAAGCGTCACTATTTCTGTCTCATAACCCTTTATACTTAAGCTAGGACAGAAGAAAACATCTCCACCATCTCCCTTCTCCCACACCAGATGTTCAGTCTTGCCTTTCTGGGTTCATTCTCTGCTTTGCACCTGTCACGCTGGCAGAGACTCAGTGTCTGTAAGGATGTCTGAGAGCAGACCAAGTTACTGCACCTGTGCTGTTTAACAGGTACCTTCAGGTGATTTTTCATGCTTTTGCTTCTTGCTGTGTATGGCTGCAATCTCCACGTTATTTTCAATGATTTGGGAGAGCAAAAGGCTTAAAAGAGCTGGCAATGCACTGATTTTCAATGCCGCCAAAGCGGCATTTCACTACTGATTATCCCCATTTTAAGATGGGATGGAGAAAAAGTTGTTGACGTGAGGGTAGGGATGATCATTTCTGGCAGAATAACAGAGTGGATCTGCTCCTCAGGCGTGGGAAATAAGGGGCGTGTGAGGGAAAAGATGGGTAATTTGGAGATTTGTCACTGAAGGGTGGAAGGGAATAGTGAGGAGGGTGGCCTTGTGTGTATGGAAGTTGATTGGTTTTAGGAAGAAGAAATGTGTCTGTGATCATGACAGAAAAAACAGTAGGAGGGTGATGATCTTGGGGGAATGCCATAGTAATGGGAATGTCATATGACTAAGGACAGGAGATGACTGCTTTGAAGGGAAGTATACGTCAAAGATTGAAAACAATTTGAAAAACAACAAAGTAGGGAAATCCTAGGGCGATCACACCACATCAGGTTGTTGAGGTTTATTAACTTCATTGAACTGCCCTTTAATTGTAGGAAATATCCTACTTCTTGTTCTTGTTTAACTGTCCTGTAGCCCTGGGCGAGTGGCCTGTTGCACAGCAGGGAGGAGGGCGTCCATCACAAGGACAGCATGCCTGAGCATGACCTGCATCTTCCCACTTGCTCTGCAGACCTGTTATGTACCTTGTAGCAGCCAGGGGCAGGGAATGATCATGTTGTTGCCCACTTAGGGTGGTGGTTGAAGTAAGTCTGGCCTCAGCTGTTTGTGCTGGGCCTTATCCTGTTTGACAGGGTAACTGAAGGCTCTGTACAGATTTTGAAGGGCTTCTCTGTGGCTTTGGGCGTCGAGTGAGATGACACTTACTGAAAAGAAGGGTACCAGCTGATGTCCTGATGCTGAGAGCAATGACATCTCTGGCAAGCGTAATGTGATAGGACCACAGTGCTAGACAGTTTTTCTATGTGGACAGGCTTCTGAAATACGTGTGAAGTGTCATGGGGTGATGTAGGGTGGGGTAGCCACAAGAGCCACAGGAACAAGTCACTCTGGCTTGACTCTATTTGTTCAGGAAAAGCACTCTATGGGACTCTGGAGCTTTTTCTTGCTTAAGTTGCTCATGATAAATGGATGAGCTGAAGAAACAACAAGGCATCCTTCAATGTAGTAAAACAAGAGACATCTTGGATTAGATAAGGGGCAGTGCTAAAATAACACTAGCTGCTGTATCCTACAGGTTGATGGGGCTGTGACAAATATAACTTGCTACTCAGATCTAGCAAAGGGCTGATTTGAAGGCTATGCTTCCTGGTGACAAATACTGAGTGGTTAGGGCTTCCTGAGCTTGGGGACTTGGTAAGAGACAAGTTTCACATGAGAAGAGCGGCAGTATACTTGTTTTCACAGCCTCTCTGAGGAAGTCCTGTTCAAACATGTGACCCACAGTCCAGGCTGTGCACCCAGGCACCGTTCACCTGGGAGACACAAACTGGAAAGCTGAGGCATGCTGAGCAACAGAAAGTTGACTCCTGTTTGTGGGTATGTGTATGGGATCCATGTAGAGTGGATCATCTTTATACAAGGATATGCGGTCACCTATGGGAGACAAAAGTAATACTTAATGGAAATGGCTTGTGGAAACTGAAAAGAGTGTGCTCACCTTGTCTCCTCTGTCAAGAGCAAGGCTTTCGCTATTTCAGGGAAGTGGCTGTTTTCTCTCTTTCACTGCAGTGTGCTTTGCCTCAGTACTGAGGTCTCAGCCCTAACTTTGCAGGGCACTGAGAGCAGTAGGGTATGCAGTGGATTGTAAAATCACAGCTGTGCCAGAGACACAGCAGAGTACTCATTGGACCACTGCTCTGAAACACTGAATTGAGAGAGGAGAAGAGGAGAATGAAGGGCTTGGGAGAAGAGGGGAAAAAGAGTTGACTCCAAGCCACTTCTGTCACTTCTGATGGATGGCTCATTTAGTCCAACATGTCTCCCACAGATTGTCTTTCTTTTCTGTGTCTAAATATGAGCATTGCTAGCTAAAGACCACTGTGTTGTTGAGCCTGACTCCACCATTGCAAAAAAGTAGAATGATGCACAGAAAACAACTGGGGTTCCTCACTTTAGTTGTATGTCTGGGAAAATCCTGGCTTCCTGTGACACGTTCCATACATGTTTGTCTCTTGAGATGCCTCTGTTCAGACACGTGATAGCTGGCAAGAAAAGCCTCATCCAGAATCACGTTATGACAGCTTTTTAGTAACATAATGTCTGTATCTCTTTGAAAATGGATGAAGAATGTGGTCCTAGGAATTGCAGAGAAATGACCACCTGATACAGAGCCAGATCATTTGGATACCTGCAACCCCAAATGCACTAATGTCTTTGTGGATATAAATTCCTCTTAACTTCTTTCCATCCAGTTACTCTGACTAGTCATCCATTGGTCTTGCAACTCTACACAGCAAAGCCAGCAGGATACAAAACAGGGGGAGATGCTTCTAATCTTTCTTTTTTCAGTTTTGCATCCTTCTACATCATACTACATGCTTGCAGCTTGCAGCTAGCTGCTCGAATAGTCCTCGACATGAAGCAGAGTTCGTTGTGTACTGGCTCTGGAGGATCTGGCTGGTTAATTGTCTGCAGACTGATGTGGGTCTGGTCAGTGGTACTCTATATCCTCATTAGCAGTGTGGAGGAAAGATAGAGTGAGCTCGGGAGTTTAGCTGATCATGGTAATTTGTTTCAGTTGGTGAAAGCTGTTGAGGTTTGCTAGACACTCCAGGGGGAATTAAACATCTTGGCAGTGGAGTGAGAGATGAAATTTGACATGCATAAGGCTACAATAATGCCCATCGGCAAAAGTAATCCAAGTTTCTCTTCACTTGCCTGGGCTCTGAATTTGCAATCTGCTCTGAGGGCAGAACATTAGGATGGATGTTATCACCGAAAGCTTAATGAAGTGTATAGCTGCAATTTTAAAAAGGGGATGGAGCTGCTTGCATATTTGAAAAAAGTAATATAGTAACACAGATCGAACTCTTAGTTATGGATATTCTGGTAGAAAGTTAGTGAAGAGCGCACACCACAAAATTAACACTGTGGTTGCCTACTTGCATGAGTATTAGAAATGCCTCAGGTTAAATGATACGAGAGAAATACTTAGAAGGCTATTCCATCTGTATTCTTCAGGGGCATAAGCTAACTCATCTTTGAGGCATGAAAGAAAGTGTTATGGACATGGTTATTGTTTCTTAGCAGATTTTTATACATATTTTCTTTGAAGCATTAGTACTGGCTGCTGCCAGTGGGACAGAACATCAGAAAGGACTTCAGGTCTGATCCAACCAGGAAATAAATTTCCATAGCAAAATTACAGTGATACATAGTACAGTGCTCTGTCATATCAGTAAGTTTTCAGATAGTACTTAGTTTTGGTCTCTCCTTTAAAGAAATGCACTGACATCTTGTTAAATGGTCGATCTGTGAAATTTTGTGCTGAGTTGCACAATACTTCATTCAACAGGAGATAGTTTCAGAAAGTCTAAAACTCAAGTGCAAGAGGTGATGTTTTAAAAGGCTCTGGAAAACTCTGCTCCTGACAAGGGCAAGTGTTTGGCTACCAGATTGGCCTCCCCAGGAGCAAGGCACAGCAGAGTACATGAAAAACATATTGACCTCTTAAGGGTGAGGAGCATAAGGATGTACCAGAAAATACAAGGAGAACCAAGGGCAAACGCTACGTTTACAGGTTGCATAATGCGCTTAATGTTTATTGTGAGTGTTTCAAACCCATGAAAGTAGGAAAGACAAACATTTTCAAAACAGTTCTCAACTTACCAATGTACAGGGTAGACAATACTGCCTTTTCATAAGGTGGTCAAATGACACTGGGGGTTTTAAGTACCTTACTTCTTGATTTGCCTTTTCAGTGCCAGGTTACAACCCAAATGCTTTTTACTGGAGCCTTAGTCATTTGGGAGCCATTATCGCATCAGACAGCACAACTTTGGTTTCTATTTTTTCCTCAATTTGCCAGTCTGGATTTGTTTTTGTTTTGGAAGCATTATTGTGCTGGGAAGAAGTATTATTCTGTCAGTCTAAAGGTGAGATTCTCCTTTTGCAGGCTACAGCGGGTAAATTCCCAGTCAGCACACCTGGTGCCTCACCTGTAAGACCTGGGCATGGGAGAAGAGTTCAGTCACCAGGGCATGGTCAGTCCTTGTGCTGGTAAGTGCATGATGGGGCCTGCTGACGTGACCATTTTGCGGTATGGACTCACAGGCGTAAAACTGAAGCAAATCATTTCACAAGGGCCCTTTGAGGCTCAAGGGTTTCCCATTGCAGATCTGAGGTCTGTTTCTTCAGAGTACCAAGATGAACACGTCAGGTGTGTTTGCTTTCAGCCTGGAGCTACCAGTGTTGTGCAAGTCGGTGCCGGTTGGGAATTTGAAATGCCTGGTGTCATTTCTTCAAAGTTTTACTTTCATTCAGTGGTCTGGCTGGGTGCTCAGATGGCTTTACCTCAAAGCTTGTGCAAAACACTCTAGGGCCAGATTTTGCAAGAGTCTCACGCTTGGCTGTTCCCAAAGGGGACAGTGGAAATTGTTGGCTAGTGAGAACTTCAGTGAAGGGCACCACTAATGACTGCGCTTCACAGTACTGACCTTGTATCCATCCAATTCCTGAGACACTAGCCAGATGTATTTAGTGGTTTTCTCTGAGGAGGGAAAATATGAAGGAACACGTTTTCCCAAAGTCTTGTTATATGCATTTATCACTTTAGTTTGCAAATTGCATGCCTTCTGTAAAGCAGCTGCATGGTATTTTCCTTGAGTCTAGGTCATCATTTTTTGAGGAAATAAAGACTGTGCCTAGATCCTCAGCAGAAGAAAAAAGGGATTTAAAGCCAGTCTGTTTTTGCTAGCTAAGGACTTGACTCCTCCTCTTTAAAAGCCTGCTGCTTTCTTTTTTCCTTTTTAGTATTTCTTGTGATGGGAGACAATTATGAAGTAAAAAGAGAAAAGACATCCAACTATTGTCATGTATAACTCTTCCAAAATACAATTGAAGGGTGAGAAGAAGGAGGCATAAATAGTGTTTAGATGGGGAAGCAATAAAGCTTTGTCACCTGGTCATTTGCTATTGTCCTATAATAGAGCAAGGACTTTGAAATCTGCTGCAGCCATAAAGGAGTTTTGCTCCTCTAGCCAGGAACAGCTATAGTCTTGTCACTGTAGATTGAGGCTCTGGGTATGTTGTCAAGCGTTCATAGGACTGCCACTGAGTACAGGATACTCCTCACTGCATTCAAAGCTGTGCCTACAAGCAGTGTCTAGTCCTTAGAATTCAATTGCATTGAGAGTCACTGAGTGGCTGCTGTTCTTCTTGAAAAGAACATTTAATTGTTTAAAAATATAATAGCATCAACAGTTATTGATTTGCAGTCTGCTCTGCACTTGCAGCATACTGATGTTTACAGCCACCTGTGTAGTTAACCCATGAGAGCGGAGGTAAAAAGCCACAACCGTGCCTCTGAGCATAGAAAGGAGTTAACCATACATTTTCTGCTGAGCATCTTGGAAGTTACGGTAAAGATTAATGAGCTCCAGTCAGGTGGTATTGGAATGGGCTGCCCAGGGAGGTGGTGGAGTCACCATCTCTGGAGGTGTTTAAGAAAAGACTGGACACGGCACTTAGTGCCCTGGTCTAGTTGACAGGGTGGTGTCAGGGCAACGGTTGGACTCGATGATCCCAGAGGGCTCTTCCAACCTCGTTGATTCTGTGATTCTGTATCTTGCAATCACACATCATTGCCCCTGAGTCAGTAAGACTACCCATGGCACCCCATTTGCTCGTTCATGCATGTTGATACAGCCCGGCCCTATGCTGCACTTCAGCACTAGAATGATGAGATGCTGTAGTAACTTGGCTGGTCGGTGAAGTGTTATGTACCTTCCTAGCACTACCATGGGTCACTGGCTTATCTAGCAATTTTCAAGATACTAATGTAATGATCTAGATTTCATTTTCTCTTCTTCATTGTGCAACTTATGTCATCCAGGCCTGGTACCTCACAAGCTCTCCTAGTGTCCTGTGACCAAATGAATGACTTTTTTTTTTCTTTTTTTCTTTCTTTAAATAAAAACCAAACCCCCTCATTTCTCTTTAGCTAGAATTGTATTTTTTGTGTTAAGTATGTGTTTTGGGGAAAGAAAGGCAGGTTCTTAAAACAGCTAGTCTAATTCCTGTTTTGCTGAAAACTTCATGCGCTTTCACCAGAACTCCTGCAACTTGCGCTGTGTAATTACTGTCCTATTGGCAGGCTCAGATGAAAGTCCTGCTAACCGTATACAAACAGAAAAGGAACTCTCTGATCCTACAACAGGAAGAATTCAAAGTGTTTTTGACTGGTACTATTACTCTAGAGATACAGAGGCAAACCCAGGAATTTTTGCCATATATTTTTAGGCACTGCCTAAGTGTGCCTGCAGAAGAGGATGGCAGTTTTGCACAGGAACTCAAGTCTTACTGTGTACATATACGGTGTCTACTGAAGAAGATGTTCAGGTGCTGTTGAGTGATATTCATCCCCTGACAGAAAGCAAAAGCAAATATTAAGCCTAAACTTTTTTTTCAGGTGAGTATCACAAATGAGAGGAAGGCGTTACGCTGTGTACAGAGATCAACCTGCTGAAGTTCTGCTGAGCTATGCACAGAAATAAATTCTGGAGTCATGGACTCTCTTTTAACTGTACCAGATAACGCTTGATATCTTTTAGCATGCAAATGCTTGTTTCATTAGTCAGGAGCCAGTATCTACTAGGACATGTAGAAATGGCTTTGGCTACATCTGCTGGGGAAGACATAGTAAGTCCAGGGAGCATATAATTTACCTTAAAGCCTCTAGTGCCCCCTTGTATTTTCAAAAAGTTTTATGTTTAAATGGGAAATTAGAGTGATATGAAACTTGCAAGATCTCATGCAAGAAGGCTGATGGAAGGAGTTGCCATCATGACCCCTCTGCCGCCTGTCTTGGGGTTTTGAACGTAGCCGGGCTGGCTAGTGTGCACTGCAATCATCCTAGCTGGGGCTGGCTGCCACAAAGTCTGGTGAGAAGCCTGATTGTTCAGAGTTGTTTATTCTGAGGTGGTTAAGTGGAAATTTGCCACTGTCCACATCCTCTTTGTGTCTGAAATTTGATTGTAAGGGCTATTTGGACTTTCTCTTTACAAAGGACGTGAAAGGTCAACATTGATTTCTCAGCCAATATCCATATAATTTACAGACCTGTGTGGTGTTTCCATCATCTTTTTAGCTGAAAAGCATCTTGAAGAGAAGAGACTTTATCTCTGGTCTTACTGGGAAAATTCTGAGGGACAAAGCTCAACTTTTTTTTTTTTTTTTTTTTAAAGTCAACCAGTCAAGGATAAAATAGCCATTCAGGAAAAAAGTTAGTGACATTTCAGATTTTTTGAGGTTCCAATGTTTTATTTATTAATTTCTATTGAGATTTTATCTGCCATGGAATACGATTTACATCCAATACCTTAGTGATTTATGCACCCACACAATGGTGGTGTTGGCAATAACATATTTTATGTTATTTTCTGGAGTTGTTTGGATACCTAGACCCAAGAGAGTGTGTTAGAGGAGACTGCTTGGCTTAGAAGTGGCAAACAAGGCAAGCAGAGGATTTTTGTTTCTGAAATTTGTCATTGTCACTACAGTTCACTCACAGTATGACCAGCTCTCTGAAATTGTAGAGCTGGGACCCAAAGGCAGGTGCTTCATGTGGACTGGCCATTAATGCTCACAGGAGTTTGTTCCTGTAACAGAAATGGCTGTACAAGGAGGGTCTGGGTCTCACAAGTGAAAGCATGGCTCGCTAAAGAGCACAGCGGTCTTGTGGCCAGGAAACAGTGTTTCTTCATGGTGTGAAGTATGTGGTAAGGTGGGGAAAAATACGTATGTGATGCCGCATACTTGGAGGGGAAATGTCAGCTGAGTGGAGGGATGGAGTGTGTGGGGAAGAGTCTGCATGAAGTGCATGGGTAGGAAAGGGTTTGTGTGCAAGGAGGTTCGTGAGAGTGCTGTGAATGAGTGAAGGAAAGAGTGGGCTTTGCTGACTTTGAGTCTTTTTGAGTGGGCTTTGTGTGCTTAGTAATGCTTTGGCTTGCAGAGGAGGAGAAATGTGGAGATGAGTGGTGTGGTAGGGCTCTTCTGAGGTGATAAGTAACTTCTGGTTTGAGAAGACTTATCCATAGCCATGGGTGGCCATCTGAATGGTTGTAGTGGAGAATATGCACACTGGTTCAGTTTGTTTCCCTTTCACTAGTGTCTGTAGTTTTTAAGCAGTGGCTTGGAGTAAGGCCTTTCTGGTGAAGGATCATAGAGAGATCAGAAACATTGACTCCAAACCATACATACTCCTTCCTTAGCATTTGGGCTGTAGAGGATGCTCTCTGAAGCATGGGGCTTTCCAGAGGTTACGATTCAACTTCTGAGAGGCTGGTAATCTCTTGTCTGGTGGCTTTGAGCATTAGAGAGCAAGTAATTCAGGCAGTGAGTTTTAATAGCATATGAATGCTTAACTAATCCCAGTTTCTGGATCCTGTGACAATTCTTGGTAGTATTGTAGTATTTTGGCTAACAAACTTCAGATTCTTCCATCTTGCGGAGGTTCTTTCTCTGCACTGTGGTTGGTACAACTGTGTCTTCCCCTAGGACAGCTACACCTCACTGGGTTTGGAGAGTGGTCTGTCAATGCAGTTTGCCTGGTTTAGACACATCTGTTTTGCAGTTCATTGTGTGGTATCCGGAGCACAGTTCAAAAGCCAAGTCTGGCACCAACAGTCCTGAAGTGCTACCTGAGGTCACCCTACCCCTGAAAATGCAGGCTAAAAAGCAAATAGCAAATTTAGTTGCTGGTAACTGCAAAAGCTAATGTTTCCTTCCATTTCTTTATGAAGGAAGGTCCAAGCATGAATGAGGATGCCTGTGAGATTTTATTTTTAATTGAAAAATAAGCAAATAATCCTTGCCTGTTCAGGGTAAATCCAGTTACTTGCCAAGGAATGCCTTGTTCTTTCAAGGCTGTAGGCATACATGCTTACCTGGCAATGTATTCACAGGCATCTGTGGCAGATCTGTGGTGCCTGGTGCTCTGTGATGTTTACCACGTTGCAGATACTTTACTGGTCCCCAAAATGCATCCTGTGAAAGACAGCTTGTAAACTGAAATTCTTCTAATTTCAAGCTGATAGCTCGTCTTAAAGAAATGAGTTTGCACTGAAAGGGGCATTGAAAATCAACGGTGGGGAGGCAAATTCAGTGTACTGTTTAAGGACACGTTTATATGATCCTGTCAGCTTCAGCGTGGTGACTGCCATGGTGACCCCTCGCTGTACCCGTGGCTGCCTTTTTCACTAACTTTCAACCTCTGACTCCAAGTACATCTGTGACAAGCCCCAAGGCTTTTACCTGTTGCTGCATGCAGACCTTTTCTTTGGTTAAAGAACAAAACAGCAATAAACTTTCCAAAGGATGAATACATGGAGGAACATGTGAGAGTTTTGTCTTTAGTGCTTCCTACTGGCTTAAATGATACAGAGGGAATGTGTGATGACTCGGTTGCTAACGGTAAGTTGTGTGAAAGCAAGACTTCAGAGGGATATTGGTACAGGCATTTGTAAGTCTTTATTCTAGAGCACATTCCCAGGTTTGGGGAATAAAGGACAGTCATTCAAGGTGAAGGTAAAACAAAACTACCAGCTAATATAGTGCTTTCAGTTCCACTAATTTATTTATGCTGAGGATCTGGTACCTTCTGCTTCTGTTTCAGGTAGGCTCAGTTTTATTGTAACTGGTTATTATTGTTGGCATGGGAGGCAAGGGAGCAGCTGCAGGCTTTGTTTGCTCTGATTTTGAATTTAATTTCTGGCAAAGGCAACTTTGTATCCAGGGCCAGTCATTTCTTTTCCATGTATTTGTTATAAAACCAGATAAATAAAAGTCTGTCAGCACAGAAGTTGAAGGAATGGAGTTGTACCATTGGATGAAAAGCCAAAGAGGATGACATTAATTAGATACCAGATTTAATAACCCCCCCCATCAATTATGATGTGACAGTATATTTCCTGCTCTGCCATAGAAATGGATTGCATTTCTCTGTTGTGTAAAGCATTATAATCTTCTCTCACTTAGGACTAATAGATAGAAAAATGTGATTTAATTCTTATGAGAAAACACTTTCTCCTCTTAGTACCCAGGTCCTGGTCAGGAAGCAGGAGAGCAGCAAAAGAGTATATGAAGAGGTGAGCTAGAAAACCCATGTCCAGGTTGGATGTGAAGTCAGTGAAAGAGGATAAATTTAGGACCAATTGTGCTGTTACTTGTTTGCAAAGATCTTTTTCAGGTGAGGAACAGGAATAGGGAAAAGAGTGAGTGGAGTGAATATGCAATGCTTGTTAGACTAGCAGCAAGCATTTTACAGCTGTGCTAGAGAAGGCTGTAGTTGAATTTTGACCAGCTAAAATATTATTAAGCTAGTTTTCTATTCATCTGACTGCATCTTGAAAATACTTAACTCTATGGTGTACTGGGACTTTACTGTTGGTGCATACCCGCTGGGAGGGTAAGTGGTTATCTATGAGCGTTTCTGTTTACAGTAATATACTGTGCACTGTGGGGAGGTAAAGACAGGTAATTAAAAATATCTTTTTGGCTCATTAAGCTCCATTTCAAGCGACAATGAATTGTCTGAACTCTGTGCTATCTTAAGACAGCCAGCTTTGTAACAGACTTTTCCACATTCAGCCTTGTCATAGGCTTTTTGACGTGTTGCTTATGGTCTGCATGCCGTATATTTTGTGTACCTGTTTGTGCTCTGTGAGCTCTCAGCTGTGTGTGCTTGGTCTTTCAAGCCTATTTCAGTTGAAGCTGATGACTTCAGAGAACATTACCTAGGCCTGCAGAAGGTTTACTATATTTGAATCAATTGACTTTAATAACCAGAAGGAAAATAAGTATGAAGCATAGATCCAGTACAAAAATAGCTATACAAGGTAGGGACATTCTTTTTGGAAATGCACACTGGGAACTTGTTCTACCTGTGGTAACTAAGCTATTCTTTTGAAAGCCCCAGTTTGAAAAATCCCTAAGAACATCTCCAAGGTTTAACAGGATATATCCTCTTATATTGAACAGCTTGACAGTCTGTAGTCTGTAATAAAACACAATTTAGACTTGTCACAGAATCACAGAATCAACCAGGTTGGAAGAGCCCTCTGGGATCATTGAGTCCAACCGTTGCCCTGACACCACCCTGTCAACTAGACCATGGCACTAAGTGCCATGTCCAGTCTTTTCTTAAATACATCCAGAGATGGGGACTCCACCACCTCCCTGGGCAGCCCCTTCCAATGTCTAATGACCCTTTCTGAAAAGAAATGCTTCCTAATGTTCAATCTGAACCTCCCCTGGCGAAGCTTGAGGCTGTGTCCTCTTGTCCTATCGCTAGTTGCCCGGGAGAAGAGGCCGACTCCCACTCCACTACAACCTCCCTTCAGGTAGTTGTAGACTGCAATAAGGTCACCTCTGAGCTTCCTCTTAGGAACAAGTTATACCATGTCCTTTAGGAACATGGTATAACTTTAACATGTATAGTCAGGACAAGGACTAGCTTAGAAACATCTAACCATGATGCTCAGCTGAACATTGCTGAGAATCTGACCCAGAGCTGGTTATCACCTCAAAAGCTGTTCCAAGTCCAGAAATAAAACTCATTTGCATTTGGTGGAACAGTTAAAAGACGAGTTGACCATGAAGCAGATGTGACATATCAATGACAGTTTCTGCAGATGAATAATAAAGCTCTTTAGGAGTGCTAAAAATAGTCATAAGCTATAGTTGTGAAGAGGCAATCCCTAGTAGCCAATCTATAAATAAGCATATGTCTAGTAAGGTTTATCTCATTTATTTTAAGCACTTCTGAAAGCAGAGGTAGCATGATCTGGAGGTTAGAGCAAAGAACTGGGAATGGAGGACTGTTTCCAGTCTCTACGACCTGGTTTGTGGGACTCACAGTAATCCACAGCCACGTGTTTTTTGGGACCTTGCAGAGCAGTGGTGCTATTTTCAGCCGTCACTGGTTTCAAAATGTGGTCAGCTAAGATGGGAGGGACATTTTAAAATGCAATCCCACCACTAGATGGGGGGAAATAGTTATCTTGACAGTACTTTACAGTCCCCCTTACTAAAAGGAAAACCAAAAAAGCTTTACTGTACATGTACTTCTTTACCATATATGCTGTTTTTAAGCACAGTTCATCTGACCCAGTGTGGATGCCTGCAGTTTGAGCAGGCTGCTTGGACTGCAGGTTGAGGGAGGTGATTCTGCCCCTCTACTCCACTCTGCTGAGACCCCACCTGGAGTACTGCATCCAGCTTTGGAGCCCTCAGCACAGGAAAGATATGGACCTGTTGGAGCGGGTCTAGAGGAGGGCCCTGAAAATGATTAGAGGGCTGGAGCACCTCTCCTATGAAGACAGGCTGAGAGAGTTGGGGTTGTTCAGCCTGGAGGAGAGGAGGCTCCAGGGAGACCTTATTGCAGCCTTTCAGTGCCTGAAGGGGGCCTCTAAGAAAGATGGGGACAAACTTTCTAGCAGGGCCTGTTGTGATAGGACAAGGGGTAATGGTTTTAAAGTAAAAGAGAGTAGATTTAGACTAAATATAAGGAAGAAGTATTTTACGATGAGGGTGGTGAAACGTTGGAACAGGCTGCCCAGAGAGGTGGTAGATGCCCCATCCCTGGAAACATTCAAGGTCAGGTTGAAGGGGGCTCTGAGCAACCTGGTCTGGTTGAAGATGTCCCTGCTTATTGCAGGGGGCTTGGACTAGATGACCTTTAAAGGTCCCTTCCATCCCAAACTGTTCTATGATTCTATATCAGGAGAACAATAGCCACATCAGCAGTTCATTTTCGTTTTTCCTAGAGTAGATCTCTAAATATATAGGCAGCTGAATGACATTGTAGAAGTGCTTGTTTCCCCTGTCCAAGACTATAAAGGGCATCCTAAGGTATCTCTGTCTCCATCTTCTTCGCTCTGTCTCCATCTTCTTCGCTCTGTCTCCATCTTCTTCGCTCTGTCTCCATCTTCTTCGCTCTGTCTCCATCTTCTTCGCTCTAGATGTCAGAAAGCGGATGAAGCAAGTCCCATTCCTTTTCTTCACTACTTGCAGGTGCCGCTTTTCACAGTCTTCCTTTTTGGGGGAGCACTGCTGGCTACCAAACTGAAAGATCAGGGAGGCCCCTCATCTGCCTTGGAAATATGAAAGACTTGGGAGAAGGGTATGTGTTTCTCTTTCACTGTCTATCTCCTCTTAAGCAGGGGATTCTCAAGGGAATACAGTTGCTTTGCCTATAGCATGGGACTCCCACTGTGGCCAGGGCTCCTGCACGCTGCAGGTTGCTTAGACTGTCTCACCAGCGTCACATATGCTCCAGCTCTGTGGTTATAGCTGGGGGAGACTTAGAGTAATTTCCACACCTACTCCTTTCTCCAAAGTGCTTTTGCTTTAGCTCATGAAAATGTACAAATGTTTGGGGGAGCTTAAAGCTGGGCTTCTGGAGGCTGTGTTCAGTTTTGTAAGACTTATGTCTCTTATGATACCTAAACCAAGCTGATGATGTCCCCTCAGGTAGTTCCTCACCTTTAAACAGATATTTCTGAGAGACTTAGGTCTTGATTCAGCCCACAGAGAAAACTAATAGCAAAGTTCTTCTGAGTTTTGTTGGTGATGGGTGAGGCGCAGGATTCAATCAACAAATCCAGATGGGCTCCCATACTCAATTTTTCCAGCAGAAGCGTTTGCAATTACAGTTTATTTGGCAGCTGTCACATTGTAAAAAGCATAAAACCGCTCCCAATCTGCATCTTGCAAGGCTGTCCAATTTATCTCCTTCCCTGGTCTCTTTGTTCCTGCTAAGTTAAAAGGGCACAAGTTGTTGCGACATGGGCTAGTGATTGTTTATCGCTCTTCCTTCCTTCAGACAGAGTCTTACATGAGAATGGACACAATATACATGCCAACAACTTCTAGATTTTGCAGAGGCTGCCTGCTTCCTTTCTAACACGCAAAAATGTGGTTTTACTTGCAAGCAGGTCATGGTGAGAACATTGTCAGAGATACACCTTGGTATTTAGATGTTGCTGGTTTGTATTCAGTACTTTTTTTTTGTCTTCAGCAGTGATTCACAGGAGGTGCTTCTAATGGTCCTGCAGGCTTTGGTGAAGGTTGATTTCATATCTATGTACGTATATACACACACATAAAATACATACAAAATTTTGGGTTGCTCTGACCAAAGTTTGCGATGAATGGAACTTCAAAGTATAGCTGATTTGGAAGAATACATATTTTTTTTTTTTTTAATTAAAGGAATAAACTGCTTTTGTTTAAAAGATATTTCACTCAAATTATCATTTTAAAATAAAAACCTGAAATCTTTAATTTTGCAAATCTCAAAACAAAATAGTTCTGTTTTCTGAGAACTAAAAAAAAAATCATATATTTTCATCTACATGCGTTGTGTGATTTCACAAATATTATTGCTTGTCTTGAAGACTGCAATTCTGGGGAAAATAAGGACTGAAGAAAGAGGAAACCAGCAGCTCCTACAATGCAATGAATGTTCTCATTAGGCAAGCCAAGGACAGGTGTCATTGCAAAAGGCAGAGTAGTTGCTTTAGACACAGCTAAAGCTTGCTGACAAAGGGAATATTTCAATTGCCAGGGCTGATAACCTTGACTTTTTATTGCCATTATAACTGATTTTTCTATAAAGTCCAGTTGGGAAGCTCGACATTTTTTTTTTCTGTGATCAGAGATCCAACTGAGAAGCTTGTAGGGTCCTTCCCATCCTCTTGAGACAGGAACTCTTGCTGGATACTGTGCAGGAGTAGTTTTCCTCAGCTGTTAGGTTTCCATCACTTTTCAATTCTACTAGAGCTGGAAAAAAAACCCCTTTCACTGGAAAATACGAGTTCAACAGGATCGCTGAAAGAAATATGCTGCAGTTTCATGGTGGAAAGGTTATTTTTCTACCTGAGCTATGATATAATAATACTTTTAAGCTTTCTATTATCCATCTCCCAGCCAGGGTGGGCTTGCTCTTTGAGGCATAAATTCCTTTGTTCTGCCAGGAAGGCTCTGCATGAGGAGAGAAAGTGTGATTTAGGAGCTAAGCTGAGAGCCAGGAGAGCTGCATTCAGTCCCTTGGACTGTTAACTTCAGCAAGTCACTCCTTGGCTTTCTGCCATCTATAAAATGGGATGAGAGACGCATTCACTTGCTGTTCGTCTCGCCTCTGTAGGTTGTGGAGCATATGGTGCATGAATTGCCGTTTCCTCCGTGCCAAGGACACTGGGGCCCCAGACCGTGGTTGTGGCTTCTGATACAAGCTGTAAACAATAACAGGAAATGAGATTTTTGTCTTGCCTCTGGTTTGGAGGGACCTTGTTAAGATTTTTTTTTTTGTGTTCTTCCACTTAATCCATAAAGATACGCAGCTAATTCCCAAATGGGGGCCAGCCACTGTGAAGATGGAAGTGGTATCCTCAAAGTCTCCTTGCTAGTGGAAGCTCCTCCTCACCTAACCCTGCCCTTCCAACCAAGGGACTGCTTGTTTTTCTTGCCGAGACTGACCTTTGACTCGTGAACCAGCAAGGAGGGAGGTGTTTTATGGAGAAGAGAGGAGCCAGTGAGGGGGTGTGGTGAGAGTAAAGAAATGGGATGTATAAAGCAGCAGAAGCATTAGTGCTGGGGAGGGTGTTGAGCAACATAGGAACACAAATAGGGCAGACAGGGAGTCTTATGGAGGAGAGGAGGATTTGGAGGAAACATGTGTGTGTGGTATGATAGGATGTACAAGATGAATTAAGAGCTGCAGAGTCCTGTAGTTTGTTCTGCTGCTGGCAACGTAGTGATTTTACTGAAAATTTCCACAGGGAATGCTATCTTTGAATAAGAAACTGGGGTTTCCTTTGAGGAAAAGCTACCTGAAAAATTTCATGTTAAATAAGTATTTTGAAGAGAAGTGATGATTTTCATTTTGCTTTGTCTTAAAATGCTTTTCTCTTTTCCTTGTTTTTTGAATAAAAAGTATAAAACACAATTCAGTTTTAAATTGAAATGGAACAAAAGCCATTGTTTTATATCAAACCACAAGCATAAGCGTGAAATGGGATTTTTCTGTTCACAATTTCTTGGCTTAATAGTTGTGAATAAAAGTTTTTTTTTCCTCTTGAATTTAATCAGTGGAAAAACCATCTGGTTTTCCAGCTCATTTTTAACTATTGTGAAGTTACACAGTACTGTTTAGGCACATATAATATTTATTGACAGTTAAGATAAAATGTTTTGTTGGGAATGAATGGCTGCAGTGCTACGCACTTATGATTCACGTCTTGGGTAACCATGGCTTGCGTGGTCTCTCTTCTGCTGAATTCGAAGGTATAAATGAGTGCAGAAGGACCACCTTACGAACGTCACCAATAGGACACTGGGAAATGGGTGGTCTCCAAGCATTACTGAAATCCTTCTGCTCTGTTGTCATCTGTCCTTATCTGCAGGGCCAGTTATATGTGTAAGAGAAGCAGGCAGCTGCCCAAGGTAAGTAGGCTACTGTGGGCAGTGAGGTGGCTGCCTGCCTGTCCTGTGCCGAAGCCCTGCAAGGCCAGCCTGCTGCTGGAGAGGTGTGAGCCCTGGGAGGCTGTGGCTGGCCCTTCCTGGGACCACAGCCTCCACCCACCCTGCCATTGGCCATGCAGCTGCTGGGGCTTCATGTCCCACAGCTCTTCATCCCAGGTTCTTCTAATCTTTTCCTGTGGCAGGAGCAGCTTGTCCCTGGTCTCTCATCCTTGGGCATCCAAACTGACTCAGTGTATATGGATGACCAGCCTTGGGCTGGCTCTGCTTGGCTGCACAACAGGCAGACTCTGGGAGTCTGCTTCTCGCTGCTTTAGGCAGTGCTGAGGCATTCATCACCTGCAGCTGCTGCTCAGAGAGGAGGGAGACTTGCCTTGAAAATAACTCCCTGCAGATTAAACTCTGCACATTGCTTGAGTCAATCTGATTTTTAGCAGGCTGCCATAAATCTATGTGTGTCTTTCTCTTTTTAGAACAGTATCTCCAGCTTTCCTTTTAAGATAAAAAACTAGAAGAAAGTCAATCTGGCAGTAAAAATAATTCCTTATATGTATATACAGTTTGCATAAAATATATTCCAGCAATGTTTGCTCTGTCAGCTGGAGAACAGAACTATTTTTTTCATTTACGCTTTGTTTTTTTGGGCTCTGACGTACCAGACACTCTGGAAGAGAGTGTTAGCCTCGTTGTCTCTGGGTTGAAGCAATATATAAATGGTTCCATTTTTGGTGCAGCTCTAACATCAGGATGGAAGTCTTTGAGATGTCAGAAAAGAAACTAATTATGGTCATGAGTTTTGAACTGCTACCCTGTCTTGACAAATGGCGTGGGTAATTGGAAGCAGCAGAATAACCCGTGCACTCTCTAATCTTATTGGAAAAAAACCCTCATCTATCATCAAATAAATCTCTTCTCTTGCCAAATGACTGTTGAAATGAGAGTTGTATGTTCTCTTGCTGTGGACTGTATGGAAATAATAATCCAAAGCAAAACGAGTTATTGTGTTAGCATTATATACATACACAAAGCTGTAAACCAAGTATCAGGGAAAAGGAATTAGAATTGAAAAAGTAGAGTAGCATTTGGAACTCAGAGAAATATGTATATTATCTTGGTCTTCTGGCTGTCAGGATCAAAGGCCATGTCTCTTAATCTGAAAAACTCTCTGGTGTGTACTTGGATAGGAGTCTTTCCACTCGCATCTGTACTTCCCTGGCAATGGTGGTGATAATTTATTTTCTCTCTCAGCCAACCCGAGATTGATGCAAAAGGGGTTTTTAGACTTAATGGTGCAGGAAATACCATCCTTGAAGTGAGATCTAAAATTGAAGAGTTAGCCTTTTTATCATATCATTCCACTCATTCCTTCAAAACTTTGTTTGCTGTAGTTTTGTTTCTTGTTTCTTGCTGTGATAAGGTCTGATTTGTCTGTTATTTCTTGTTTCCTCTTTTCACACTCTGTTTTGGACGTGAGTTAAGCTTGAATCCTTTTTACTTTAAGCTTCTCTCCCTGATACTCTTATCCCTGATGCTTAGTGAAGTGGGAGTCGGCCTCTTCTCCCGGGCAGCTAGTGATAGGACAAGAGGACACAGCCTCCAGCTTCGCCAGGGGAGGTTCAGGTTGGACATTAGGAAGAATTTCTTTTCAGAAAGGGTTATTAGACATTGGAAGGGGCTGCCCAGGGAGGTGGTGGAGTCACCATCTCTGGAGGTGTTTAAGAAGAGACTGGACATGGCACTTAGTGCCATGGTCTAGTTGACAGGGTGGTGTCAGGGCAATGGTTGGACTCGATGATCCCAGAGGTCTCTTCCAACCTGGCTGATTCTGTGATCTCTGTATTAAGTTGAAGCCCATCCACTTAGTGAACCCCCTTTTGGAATTGAATGTAACAAGCGCTTTGAATGTCACAGTCACTTTCTGTGTTTGACAGTGCTTGCCAGAAGATTGCTTAAGCTGGAATGGAGTCCTAGTGAATTCAGTCCATTTCTGTTATTGTTCATAGTTGTGTAATAACAGTTGCCACATGGAGATCTGAGCCTTATTGCACCTAGAAGGTGCATCTCCTGTGGAGAGACTCAATATTCAGGAGTGGCTGGGAGACAGTCCTTGCTCCCTGACACTTGCAAACAGTAATCTCCTCCATCTGATCTTGCTAATGTGAATTTAAAGTCTGTCTCGAGGCAGTATTTTTTTTGTGATATATCATACTATCTGGCCAAAAGCACTAGGAAAGGATTGAGTTTTGATGATGTTCCACTGAAAAAGTCCAACAGGAAAATTTCTAACTCAGGATATTTTTGTCAGTGAAAAAATGGTGTTTGTGACAGTTCACCTGGAATGGCTACTTCCCTTGTAAATGTTTGCTTTTCACACAAATTACATATGTGGTGCTGCTTCTATCTCTGGTTGCATTTGAGAAAAATAACCTTTAAAAACCCAGTGAGTTTTGAGGCAAAAGTCAGGTCTAGAAGCATGCCCAGGAATACAATTAACAGATTTTTTTTTTTTTTTTTTAAATTTCTGTCTCAGGGCTCTAGCAGATGAGCTCTGGTAAATCATACTGCAGCAATTTGAGATGTCACCTTACCCTTGCTGTTCTTCGTGCTGTCAGCTCGCCAAATTTCATCGTCATGTAACAGCACTGGCAGATAGGTATATGTGTCTCTGTCTTGGCTACTCTGTCTTAGTAAATGAATCTGGCCTATTAATTTACATTTCTAATGAAAATGGGCCTGCAGTGCTTTGCTGGGCTGGGAACTGGAGTGCCAACCAGACAGATGCACCAGTCTAAGCTGGTATAACAGTGGTGGAATTACAGCAAAACCAGAACAGGCCAGCTCTGTTGCTCTTGACCTGGGCTTGGTGACTTGAGCAGGCTGAAGGTGGAAACACTGTCAGGTGCCAGGCAGAGCTGGCTTGAGTCTTTATCTGTGCAGTTTCGTGTCAAAGGGGAAAAATTTCTGCTCAAGTGAGTGTATTCCAAAACCTTCAATTTTAATCTGAGTACAGGGTAGAGATTTAAAAAAGAATCTTGGAAAATACTCATAAGAAAATGAAGAAAAAAAAATCACTTTTAAAAACCCAAAAAGTCCTGTGGACTATACTTGCTATTTATTAAGCTTTCATGCTGTGGTCAGCGTCACTCATAGATTTTGCTGGGGCTGTTATAAAGCAGAAGACAGTTTGGAAAATGGTCTCTCTAACTTGTATCATTGTCCATGTAAACTAGTATTGCTTAAGATGAAACTTAGTTCCCCCTGTACTGCTTCCTGGGCCCAAATTCTTTCTGACTTTGGGGAACCAAGCTTTGATTTGTTACTTATACAGCAGTATTAAAGTACCCAGTGCTTCCCCACCAAAAAAGACAAGTTGTTTTTTTTTTCGGTGGAGATTGTAATTTCCCAGTCTCCAGTCATGTTCATACCCCTCTTCAAATCAGAGGAGCATCTCTGGTGATTGAGGCCCTGAGCCTTCAAAGTTGTTTCTGGGATCTCTGTTCTATAACCACATCTCTGGAAGTTCATACGTGCACAGATAGCCTTAAGTATATGCCTGAATTTTGCACAGCCTCAAAAAAGATAGGGAGCTGGAGAACAGTGTGCTGAGGTGGATTTGTTCTGGGAGTCCTGAGGTAGCACTGCTTTTTGCAGTCTCAGCTCACATAAACCTAAAGCCACCATGAATCACTGCATAGTTTTGGTAAGCGTGAAGGGGAGTGAACATATTTAAATTTACAATTGGCTAGTTGTATCCTCAGCCCTAGGCTTGTTTTTCACCAAGTCAATGGTGAAGAAGAGCAACGGGCTATTGGTAGCCCATGCTCTGCTGGTTTCTCGTGCTGCTGCTTTTTTTTTTTTCTTCTTTTTTTTTTTTTTTTCTCCACATTAACAATTGTAGAAGGGATCCTTCCGGCTTCTCTGGCCAATTCAGGATGGTTTCCTTAGAGAAGTTTCATTAATGAAACGACTGCTGTTTGCATCTGGAGAATGTTTTACTGGGTTTAATATTTAATATTGATTTTAATATTTTAAATATTTCACAGATTTTATCTGTTCTTTCTTCCATCTGTAGGATTTCTCAAAGAAAGTAGCAAGTGTAGTGCTTATTAGGTGAAACTGAATCCAGTGTCTGCTTCAGGGATGTGCTCAACTGCTCAGTCGTGCTTCTGGCTCTACTGAGGTAGATGGGTTCACATTTCCTGTAGCTGACAGACACCATGACTGCCCTCCCAATAACCCTGCCCAACCATCCTTTCCTCTGGGTGTTGTGTATGGGTATGTAGTTTCATTAATAAATAACACTGGCACAGGACATGGGCTGCTGCAGGGTTCACTGCTTTAATACAAACAAACCAATTTACACATGGCTGAAGTCTGAGGTCAGGGGTGCCCAGCATTACAGGTGCCCGACTCTTAGCCATACTCGTAGAGGGCTGGGTTTGCCTTTGGCTCACACACGCTGCTCCTGGCAATGTGGGTGTCCGTGCCCTTGCCAGCTTGGTGGGGGCCATTCTACCTTGCAGGGAGTTATGTCACCTAAAGTAACCTTGCCTTTTAGGACAAGTGTTCCTGAAGCACAGCAGGATCTCTGCCTGTTGCTTAGACGAGAGGTGCAACAGGCCTGTCCTCATCTCGTAGAGGCAAGGGGGAAGGCACATTGTACAGGGGCACATTGGCTGCTGGAGACAAACAGGACATGGGGGCTGAATCCAGCTACCGGGTGGTTTGGAGAGCACGAGGGGAGCTAAGTGCCCCTTCCTGCCCTGTGCTTTGGGCAGTGCTGGTGAGAAGGCTCAAGCTCCCACTGTACTGCTTCCTCCTCCCTCCTGGTTTTTCTGGTCTCTGACACTGCACTGCCTTGCACAGGAAAGCCAGACTGACCTGTGAAGCACAGGGACTCTGGTGAAGGGCTGAGCAGTGAAGACTGAGAAAGGAGCTCAGGGTTTGGCTGTGGGATTTGTTTACGTTTGCTCTTGCCTTGGGCAAAGCACAGTGTGGGAAGAGGTGGATCTAAAAATAAGATGGGAGCTTATATGAAATAAGAATAACTAAAAAGAGGGTGACAGGGAAAGCAGGAGAAATAAATGGCACAGCAGCACCAGCTTGAAACAGAAGGTGTGGCAGGAAAAGTAAGGTGAAAGCAATCCCTGAAGTCCCCTCTTCCTACATCATCTTACATGTAGGTCTACACAAGGCTCACCTTGTGTTCACACAAAACACAGCCTGTCTCCTCTGGGGTTTTGTGTAGGTGTGGAGATCCATCCTCAGAGCTGCTTGCCACTTAGCTAGCTCTGCTTGAGGAAAGAGAGAGTTGCCAGGAGAGAACTAGGGACAGATAAAAAAGCCTAATACTGGGATGTAGCCATACGTGCAGCCTCTCAGCACCAGCAGAGGACAAGCTCAGCTCCTATAAGAGAAAATGAGATCGCCTCTCAGGAGACTGAAGAGATATGCTGGTATCTAGTATAAGCCAGAAGTTTGGCAAAGGGAAAGTACCAAGTCAGCACTGTGACCTGGTGCTATTTTTTTTATCCCATTAAAAGCTCTAAACCCCTTTTATTAGTGGAAAAATGTTCTCATTTTTTAATAGGCTTTTATCATCATAAGATTATAAAAGCTTTCAATGAACATCCGCTGCATCTGGGAAGGCTGGAGGGACTAACCTTCAGCTTTCAGAGCCTGGGATGAGGAATCTGCTGACAGGGCTTTAAAATAAGTCACAGAAGAACAGACTGTCTTGTGAACCTGAAATAGACTGTCAAGGGAAAACACCCTTGCCTACTCATTGGAAAAGCTCAGCATAAAAAGCCTGATAATTTCAGCTCCTTTGTGGGAAGTTAAGCTGGAATGTCAGAAACGTGGGGGTCTTGGCTAGCTAAATCTGTATTTAATGATAGACCTATTGTATAGGTACACACTGTGGGCTGGTTTACAGTTACCAGGAGGCTGCTGTTCCCCTTTCTGGCAGTGCACAGTGGTGAGAATCTTCTCCTGTGTATATGAATGTGTGTAAAATGTATCTGTAGCTATTTATATAAAATGAGGAGGAGGTTGAAACAGTGCTGGTTATTTCTGAAAACTCTTTTGAAACAAATCACCCATCCTTCTGTCTACATAATGTGTATTGGTCTGTCTAATACACAATGTATTTCAAATTTTTTTTTCAGAAATAGCTGTCATCCTAAAAACTCTGCCCTCACTGAGGACAGAGCTGATGTCTTTTTTTTTTTTGGAGCCACCATTTATCAGTGTTTTTAGTTGCAATTTGGTTATGTCATCTGAGACAGAATGTTCAGTTTCTGAAAGTACATATATAAGGGCAGAGAAAGAGAGGTACTTTAATGGTGTAAGGAATTTTATTATATACTTGGCAATATTTGTTTGAGTTTTCTACATAAACAATGTAGTAGGACTTGCTGTAACACTTTACTGCTTCTGAAAGCTTCCTTTAAGTCATGGATTTCCGTTAGGCTTGCCACCTCAGAAACACACATAAAAGAAAGTGTTCAGCCACCCTATCTGGAGGTGATCTGCAGGTTTAGTTAGTGCAACATTGAACTAATGAAAAAAGACAATTTATCACATTTTTGTGACTTTTTTCCTTCTGAATTTTGAAGCTGGGAAAAAAAAAAAATCATTGTCATACAGGGTTAAAAACCATTAGTGAACAGCTTTGAAAAAACTTTCCTTGCTTAAAGTCGTGGTGTCCCCACCAAGTCAGTTCTAGTTCAAATTAAGTGTTAGACACCATTGAATAAGCTTTGCCAGGGGAGGTTCAGGTTGGACATTAGGAAGAATTTATTTTCAGAAAGGGTCATTAGACATTGGAAGGGGCTGCCCAGGGAGGTGGTGGAGTCACCATCTCTGGATGTGTTCAAGAAAAGACTGGACATGGCACTTAGTGCCCTGGTCTAGTTGACATGGTTGTGTCAGGGCAATGGTTGGACTTGATGATCCCAGAGGGCTCTTCCAACCTGGTTGATTCTGTGAATCAGGACAGTTTTATGACCGATTTACATGGAACCCCAATTCTACATACAGCATTCCCTCTCTTTTCAGGAGTGTAATGAACCAAAGCACAGAACAATGGAGAATCCATTGTCAGTCTGGTATAGTCAAACTAACTTTCTGCTTTCTTCCTACTGTCACACATATATTTAATGTTCATACTCTGTTTTTTTTTCAATTTAGAAAATATTTCTGTCCTCAAATGTGGATTTACATAAAAAATTGTATGAAAAAATACATAAAACTGATGTATGGGTGGACTGCAATAAGAAATTTCTTGCATTACAGACAGACTAAGAGGCCTCTTCTCAGCAGATCTTTTCTGGAGATGACTGGACCTTGACGTATGTTTAGAGAATCCACTAAATAGTAGGTAAGCAACTGATGGTTTATACTACTTGAAATTCTTGTGTAGTACTTAGGATATTTTTAATTAGATGGGTTGCTATATAAAACAATAATAAAGGTAAGAGCCTGGCAGATTGGAGCATTTTCTAAGACTAAGGAATGATGTGGAACAAAGACTTTTGCTCTGTTATTAGGTCCGACACTTACTAGCAGTTTAACAACAGACGTGCCACTCAACTTGTGTGTTACTTTGCTCATTACATGACGATAGGTAAGATTTATCAATACCTAATTGCTGGAGTTGTCATGAAGTCTTAATAGATGTTCATTATGCAACAAGACTCTCTCAGGTAGGAAAGGCTATCAAAATGTTTTTGCAGCTAGAGGTAGTGAAAACTCAAGATTATTGACTCTTGGGGAAATTATGAAATTCAGGAAAAAAGAGCTTTTGTTTCTACCTGGAAACAGCAAAAAAACCCCTAGAACTTTCTGTACAACTGAAAATGTTTTTTCCATTCTGAGGGAAAAAAAAAAGTTGAGATATTTTATTTGTTCATTTGAAACATATCCCAGCTTTTCTGGAACTGCAGTTTTAGGGATTCTCCATGCTGCTGCCAAGAATTTAAGGGTAGCTGTTATCCCTTGGTATAGTGAGTGGATTTGGTAAACCATGACATGCCACCTTGAGCAAAGGTTCTTTGGGCTTTTTGGGCTCCTAACAAAGTCTGTGTATGGAGCATGCGTTTGCTTTGGAGCAGTGCTATGATATCTGCTTCTCTGATATCAGAGACCCCAAAGTTTTCATCATCTGAAACTGTGGGTTTTCAAAGTGCACTGCTCCAAGAGAATGACAGAACACATGGGCTGTCCTGGGGCCAGGCCACATGCAACTCACACATGAGCCAGAAACACAGATGCTTTGAAGAGTCACTGTCTTCCCTGCCGGCCCCATGGCAGGGCAATGGAAGCTCTGAGAAACCAGATTTAAGCCACAGTTGTCAGCACTTCCCATCTCCTTGCTGCAGCATGTCCCACCGAGCTCCTAGTGCTGTGTGGTCTCCTGTTAAAATCTTGGGGCAGTCTGAGCTTGAGGGAGTCTTGTGGAAGCCTGTTAGAGTCCTTGTAGAGTCTTTCGAGAGGCTGTTTGACCAGTAGGAAGGAACCAGGCAACGAGTCAAGAAAAGCTCTTTGGAACTGTGACATTTCTGTACTGAATTTTTATCTTAGGGCATCACAGTTTTCTTTGTTAGGAAAGATGTGTCAAGCTGTAATTACAGTTTTGGAATAGTGCAGCTTCAAGTCAGTGTGCTGATCTGTGTTAGACTGACTTCAAGGCAGCTCTGCCAGCGTTCCCCAACTCAGCAGCAGGCCCTTAGCATTTCTGTCTCCATCCTGAATTGTTGATGAGTGTTGCTAGAGAACCGTTTCACACAGCTACTGAATTTCAGTGCTCGTTAATTCTTTGTGCATTTGTGTGGAAGAAGTAAGCGATGCATGTACTTCATAAGCGTTTGTAAGGCTTCATTTGCTTGGAGATGCTTTGGGTGAAAGATACTGCAGGTGCAAAATAAGAGTAATAGAGGTCTATTGTACCAGAACTCATAGCAAAGGAATACTGTTATAACAAAATTCTTCGATTTATTGTACTCTGCTAAACAATGGGTAACATAAGGATATGAAGAAAAACACTCACTGACTTGAATTGGAAACGAGAGAACAACAAGCTCATCTTAGCATTGGTTACATAAATAAACATGGAGAAGAGGCTTATCTGCCTCTGGCAAATAGCTGAAATGAATGTTTCAAAATAAGACCTCTCACTCTGCTCAGCAGAAAGCATCCTATTTACATGGTTAGCTTGGCCTCTCCCTGATGCTCATTGTCTGGTTCAGAAGGGAGAGAGCATTATGTTTCCAGTCACCTGAGCTTAGCTGGGAAAGTGCATGACACTCACAAAGCAAGCCCAGATTGAATTTCCAGCCTTGCATATACCATCCCACCTTCTCAGCTGTAAAAAGGGATAAGGATTGTGAAGATTGCTATAGAAACACTATTGGCATCTTTACTGTTACAGCCCTTGGCTGCTTTTCCTGTTAGTCAGACGCTGGTGACCACTGAGACTATCCCCCATGTGAAAAGTAACTTGGTTTTATAATTGATCATGGTGGTATTGAGGTGATCTAGACTGAGAGGCCTAGAACCTGATGTTCTCTCTCCACAGAGTGATTCCAGCCTGAACACCTTCAAAACTAGCCTTGCTTCTCAGGATTTACAGCAGTGTTTAACAGGTACCAGCAGAGGAAGCAAGAAGGGAGATTAATCTGTACAATCTAGATCTGTGCTACCTGAACTGTGGGCTATGAAAGTGCCCAGAGGGGGTTTATGAAGCATACAAAAAGCTGAGCGATCAGCATCTTATTTTGTCCAGAGAGTGACTGTATAGGGATGTCAGTTCTGGGCTTTGAGTTAGGTCTAGACCTTCTTGTGAGGTCCAAAATTATTGGCATGATAGCTGTCCATCAGCTGGCCGAAAGCACTTACTTCATGGTGAACAGCTTGCCACGTGTTTTTGCAGCTCCCTGTTGCTACTCATCTACAAAAGGTATGGTCATACCACTGATATGGGAGTAGTACAGTCCTTTTAGCCTATTATCAATCCCTTGGGCATCAAATCCTATGTATCATGGGTTGCTAAACAGAATTCTGTGTGATTTCAAATGTAGATTGTATAGTATCAGTTTTTATGGAGGATTGTTTCTCATCGCTAGCAGCAGTCCAAGATGTCTTAAAGTCCAAATCATTCATTATCAGCATGCAACGCACTCAGATATATTCTGTCTTTTTCTCATCACGTCGCATATGGGATCTACTGTTGTTTCAGTGGAAAACTCCCCTGCTGAATAGTTAACAAAAAGCAGCAGAATCAACAGAATCAACCAGGTTGGAAGAGCCCTCTGGGATCATCGAGTCCAACCATTGCCCTGACACCACCCTGTCAACTAGACCATGGCACTAAGTGCCATGTCCAGTCTTTTCTTGAACCCCTCCAGAGATGGTGACTCCACCACCTCCCTGGGCAGCCCCTTCCAATGTCTAATAACCCTTTCTGAGAAGAAATTCTTCCTAATGTCCAACGTGAACCTCCCCTGGCGAAGCTTGAGGCTGTGTCCTCTTGTCCTATCACTAGTTGCCCAGGAGAGGAGGCCGACTCCCACTTCACTACAACCTCCCTAAAAGCAAAAACCTGCTTTTGATGACACAAGGACCATTTGTGGTTGTGTAAGTAAGCAGAATTTTTCTTATGCTCAGCTAAGCAAGTAAAGTTAGCAGAGAATTGTCTCTGGCATTATAATGGCTTTGTAGAGACCCTGATGAAAGGACTGTGCGACCCTGCGTCCCGGAGGAAGCACAGGAGACCCAGATCGTCACTGTGCCTCCCAAATGCATAGCCCTTCTTCCCCTAGCAAGACTGAGCTTCACTAGCTGTTTCAAGTGATGGAGTATGTCTGCAGGCATCTAGTTGGGTGCTTGGACTTTTTTCTTGAAAACTGTTAACTTAAAATCTGTTCAAGTATTTTCAGAATTAAGAACAGAAAGTGATTAAGCAGCTAAGGTTGTAATCTGTGAGTTTAAACTGCAGGAATATGTCTGTCAGCTAAACTGAAAGTTACCAGGGCATCCATTTTGCACCAAATAATCCAGCCTACAGTAAGGAGAGACATTCCTTTGCATGTCTGGGATGGGTTTATAACTGGGTTACAGTTAGCTCTGTGATTCTAGCTGGTTTGGTCTGAGGCCAGGAAAGCGGGATGGAGCAGCTCACATAAAAATGCAGTCTCATGCAGTATTATTTCATTCTTGGCAGTTCTTTTGCCTTCTTGTCTTACTTAGCTGTATGCAGAAGATCACTGACTCCTCTCTGACTGTACCAGTTTGCATTTGGAGGCTTGGAAGGATGGCTCTGGCTGAAGGACATATGAATCTTGAGCAGTTGTGGCTGCCCGTACCACCCAGGAGCAGAAGCAGAAAGGCAGTCCTTCATACAGTGCTGAATAAATCCATGAAGGAGCTTGGCAGAGAAAAGGAGTTAAAGGTTAATTAATCTGAACAATGGCAAACTAACACACACCACCTTCCCACCGTCCCTGCCATCAGATCTGAATCAGCTCTTCTGAAGTCTGGAAGTGCTTTCCAGTAACCCCCTTGAGCAACAGCAAAAAGAATTCCCATGGGAATAATCAGCTAAAGCTACCATGATTTTGGCCAGTTAAAACTAGTGGGCCAAATTCTGCAAGTCCTTCATCTGTATTCTTCTAAATTCCTGCTGGCATCAAAGGGAATAATTTTGCTTGAGTAGAAGGGTTGTGATTGTATGGTGCTGCTGGACTGAGTGAGTATACCTGGATCTGTTTGCCACTTGCCTGCAAGAGCACCAGCAACACTTGTCTGCCGCAGGAATGAGCAAGAAGCCATGACTGGTGTTTGCCAAGAGAAAAATCACACCAAGTGAATAGGCAGAAGGTCTTTTTGTGCCCCAGAATCACAGCTGAACTGTGATGATACTTTTGTGCCCCAGATGATAGCAGGTTGGTGGGTATAGCCAGACAGAAAGGGAGGCTTCGTGAAGCCCTTAGAACTAGCCTTGCCTGCTCCAGGTGAAGTACAGGATAGAGCTTTTTTCACTTATCGTGAAAGTGTGAGGGTAGATAGGGACTATGTCCATGGGAAATTTAATCTGAAATAATAGAAGGGAGAGGGGAAAAACTCACTACAGTGTAGAGGCAGCACAAACTGTGGCAATGCTCTGCTCCAAGCATCTTTATCTGGTGGTGGGCTTAGACTACAGTAGAACATACTTCCCCTCCCTCCTTTGATGCTGTTCTGTATATGAAGGGAGTTTGTATTCCCTGGAGGATCTTATTTCATTCAGCAGCTTCTTCAAAGTTGTAAGAAAAAAATGGTAGGTTAGTTGATTTGTTAAATATATTCTTTTAATTGACTCCTAGAATTGCAAGCTTCCTAGGTTTAAGGGTATCCTTTCTTCTTTGTTTACTGAGTTCTCTAAGGGATGAGCTAATTATATTACAGCAAGTTCAATGCAGCCATATGTACGCCCTGGGCAGGTCTTAAACGTTTGCTGAAAGGTATAATTGGTGGCTAGTTGGTAGGTGGTCATAAATTTACTGTATTAAGTAAGGATTCAAACATGCAGCTAAGTTGTGTCCTCTGTCTCCTCTCCCCGCTCTTGTGTGAAGATGGTGTCTGTGTTTTTTACTGCGGGCAGTGCCTGGCAGGGATCAGGACACTGCACTGAACACCAAAGCAAGCAAGATAATTTCCACAGTTGTTATCTGAGTGACAATGAGGTTTTGTTGGATCTTCCCCCGACCACCCTCATGCAACAATTGCTTCGTTCATTGTGGCTTCCCTATTTGATGTATTTTCCCCTCCATTAGCCCCTTTCGCCAGCCCACCACTTTGTCATACGTGCAAATGTCAAGTGGCTTTAAAAATGAATCAGAACATTATTTCTCTCACCCTCAGATATCCGATCACCTCTGTCTCTGTACTCGCCCTCTAAAATGCTCTCTGTAATTACTCGGTATGCGCTAAGTTGGACTAATTTAGTAACAGATAAGCGTAAAGTGAATTACTGGAACTTATTCTGTTCCTCAGCCAGATTTCAGACTTCTCACATCTCTTCCCTTAGTTGTAACAACTAATATGTTTAGTACCTCATCCCACACCATATTAGCATCAATGCCAGGATTTGGGAGGGTTCGCAAGAGTACTCATTCCTCATTTGCTCTCAAATTAGGCCAAAATGCTAACTTCATAGAAACAAACTAAACTCATTTTCCAGGAAATTAATCTTTGTGATTTAATTAATTTTCAAGCTCTTAAAGATATTTTTAATTAAACACTATATTATATAAAATATATTAAATTATAAAAATATAATTTAAAAATCTAAAAGTAAATATATTTTAAAAATTTAAATAGGATATACAAATATACACAGTTGGAACAGTTAAACCTTTCAGGATGTGTGGGATTTACTATTTGTATTCTCAACCTAATAGTTTGCCAAGGTGAACATGAATTTGCAAAACATTGTGGTCTACCTGAGACTTCTTTTTTAATTGCAGCAAAGTCTTAACCACCAAGTGTCATCTTCAGCTGCATGACCAGTATTCTTTACTGGAGTGAAATAATATAATGCTGTGGCTTCAAGGAGCTGTTTTGGTTCATTCAGTGAGCACGGATTTACTCAAAGGGCTCTGGAGGGTCAGAGAACTCAAACCCCATCTTTCCATCTAACTAGCAATGGCCAGCACGATATATACATTCCTCTGTCACATGATGTAATTACAGCTGGATGGCTATTAACCTCATGTAGTAGTTAATTCCCAGAAAACACAAGCAGAGATGTAGGGTTGAATGGAGCCTGAATTTGTTCAGAGACTTTCTTGTTGCCTAGTGAGCAGCAGTTTCAGGTAGTTCAAGGTGCAGGTGGCGAGGTTCAAGGTTTGCTGTTTCTTGCTATACTTGGTGCCATGTTTAGTCAGCTGCTGTGGGTTTGCACTATCATTTATGAGTGGGTTTAAGAGTGTCTGTGGCTCTGAGAGTGCCTTTGGGAGAGACTACATGGTTAGGAGTGGATATAACTTTAGGAATAGTCTTAGGAATGGACATGGCCTTGGGAATTGGTTTGGGAGAGATTATGGTGCTGAGGAGGACACATCTGGGGAAGCATCTGGGGCTGGGAGAGAGAGTGGGCTTGGGAGTGAATGGAGCTTTATGAATGCATTTGGAAGATGACATGGTCTTGGGAGGAGTACCAAGAGTGGGCATGGTCTTTGGAAAAAATGCAGTCCTTGGTGTGCTCTTGGAGGTAGTCTTTGGACTGACTATGCCCGAGGGTTTGGGAACTTGTCTCGCCTTTTGTGTATGTTAGGATTGGCACTTATGGCTTTGCTGGAAGGGCTTTCTTTGACCTGTTATCTGATATTTCCATGGCATCTTGCACCCACTGGAGGTCAGTCCTCACATAGATCTTGTGGTGTGCTGTAGTAAGGAACGTGCAGTAGAGAAGCAAAGCCAGGCAGCCATTACACTTCTGGTTTCTAACACAAGATTCACTGTAAATGTTACAATGAGACCTTTTAAATTAATTTGTCATCACATATTGCATACAAAACCAGACAGCAATACTAACTGTTCGTACATTGCGCATGAGTATAATTATATATAGTATGAGTATATATGAATATATATAATTATGCTCATGTGCAGTGTGTGAACAGCTGGTGTTGCTGCCTGCAACTGTGAACCACTCTGGGGAGTCTCATATAAGCAAATAGCTGGTGAACAGCTGGTGAAAGAGTTACTAAGCTAAAGGATAAAAGTACCTGGCAAAAAGCTTCATCTATGCTTAGAAGATAGGTATGTTTGTGGAGCAGCACTAAGTACCACTAGTGGGAACATCTCAAAATGTACTCCGAGGATAGATCAATAGGATAGGATGAAAACCGTGCTCCCTTTTTCTCCAAGTGGATAAACTGCAGTGGTTTTATTTTGGGTGCCAAGCTCCAGTGCTGTACAGCACCTGTAAATTCTGTATGCACAGCAGCTCCAAAAATGAACGTTAATTTGTCTTAAGGTAGGTATCCAAAAATAGCAGCCACCCCCTCCTCTCACAGAATCACAGAATCAACCAGGTTGGAAGAGACCTCTGGGATCATCGAGTCCAACTGTTGCCCTGACACCACCGTGTCAACTAGACCATGGCACTAAGTGCCATGTCCAGGCTTTTCTTAAACACCTCCAGAGGAGGAGATAACTCAAGGGAGCCAGTGAACTGCTAAAAGACTGTGACTTATTAAGGACTTAATGGCAGCTCCTTCATACCACTTTCTCCTGAAACAACTCCCTGTCACTCTTTTCCTATTTGTTACTCCCCTACCTTTCCCCTCACCTTCTCCTGTACTGGCTTGCCATAAAATTGGAATTAGCATCTTCTATAGATGCTAATTCAATTCAACCCCAATAATTTGGGTTGAGTAATCGATTAATTTTCTATTTAAAACATAAGGTTAACTTTCCAAAATCCACGTGGTGCATTGTTCCACAGGGATGAGAGAAAAAAATATTTGTATTTGCTGCATTAACATGCCTTACTTGTCATGTCTTGTACCAATATTTGGCAAAATACCATCACCAATGCCATAATATTTGTACACAGGTACCCAGTCCTCCTCCCTTTTCTTCTTCCCATGTAGGGTCTTGAGCAATCTGTTAAAATAGGTGATCAGCTGATTAAAACCTCCAGTGTAAAGCAAAGCAGAAATGATAGTCAGAAGGCATGTAAAAAAACCAATTAAGGAATATCCCAGCTCATCACTGGGGTTTAGGGATTGAATGTTATAGTAACAGTTTCCGGGAAAGCTGATTGTCATCGTAAACCCTTAACTTTCTAGTTTCTTAATTATAAATAAGCAGTGAAAAGGATACAGCTGCAGCTATGTGAAGTCATTGCCCAGGAAGTATACTTTTTTAAATTCAAATAGCCAGCGTGCCCAAAGGGGTGGGTAGTTGTCCTGTCTGCCTCAGAGTTAGTGAAGCTCTGAATCCTTACACAGGTTGAGGGTTTGTCCACTGTGCTCTCTGCTGTCTTTCCCCTGTGCTAAAGATCTGAACACAGCGCATCTCTTCAGCCCCTTTGGGAACTGTGTGAGTGGTGTGCGACAGAAGGGAAATGGCTGGCTTGTTTCCAGTATTGCTGCTCCCTGGTCTGCCATGTGTAGGGTCCTTTCTGGCGAAGTGGTGCCCGGATCTCATAAAAGGAGTCAAAGGAAATTAATGTTCACGTAACAGGCTGCAATCTAGCAGAGGATGAGCAGGTAGGGAAGCTGTGAGCCCCCTGCTCCCTACCTCACTTGGAGAAGAAATGGTGGGCAGCCAGGTGCAGGGAGGACATCAGTGCAACCACAGCCCCAGATTTTCAGATGTACCTTGGAGCCTAACTTTCTGTTTTTCTAAGCGAGATGTTTCCTAAGGATGTTGGAGAGTCCGGGACTATGGTTCTTACTTGCCTCCAACACATCAGCAGCACTCTAGTTCTTAATTTTGCACTTTCCTTTTGTGCGTGTGGGTGAAAAGGAGGTTTAATCATATTTTCAATTCTTTCTAAAGCATTTTGAGAGCCTCAGGGAAAAGTGCTAGGCAGGAGCAGCGCCGTTACAGATAAGCTTCCAGAATACACACAGTGAGAGATGACAAAAATAGCACACAACTGGGACCACAGCAAGGACTGGGGTAAGGAACAGTCAGGGAAAGACAGGGAAGACCCTGGGGTTTAATGGCTGAGTACGAAGAGATGTTGAGACCACTGATGACCCATAGTAATTAACTCCCAAGAAGTGCACAAGGATCATTACAGATCTTGCAAGGTATAACAAACAAGATGTAATTATTAAGCAGGATGAATTACTCTTAAAAATTATTACTAATCTTGCTATGAACTGTGATGAGGATGAGCAGGTAGAAAGTATTAACTGCTATGTGATGGTTAATTAATATATCCTCAGGTTGTGATAGTCCTAATTAAAAAAAAAAAATTATATTCACTTCAGCAAGATTAATTCCAGGATAAGATAGTACTGAGTATGAGCAAAGGCATTAAAATTCTGCCTGCCAAAAGCATGTTAGTTAGTTCTGGTCCTGGATGAATTTGATCAGTAGAAGCTGATGGTATTCATCTGAGAGAGCTTGCCATAAACATGCTTTTATAGGTGACCTGGTTTTGTAGCCTGCTGATAGTCTGATGATGCTGAAGGGAACAGAAGTGTTTCTGTTGTCTATAATATGAGGGACTGGAGCCATGAGATCAGTGATTCAAAATGAATGAATGCTAGTTTATCTATTGCCATACTCCAGAAACATCTTATCGTAACATTTCTTTCTACCTGTAAAGCTCTTCTTACAAAGTTTGTAGCAACAACTATTTTTTTCTAGTGTAGTTAATATCAAGAACTTCAGTAAGGAAGCATCACTCCGAATAATGGAGGCTCAGTAGCCTGCCTTGGCTCTGTTCTGTGGTGTGACACAGTCATCCTTCTCTTCCCTGCCTGAGCAGTAGCATTGCTTTAAAACCTGTCCTGTATAGTAAAAACTAAATGCATTTCCCTTTGCAGGGCTGAGCTATGACAAAACATGAGCCACAGGAGACAAATTCTGTCTGCAGACTTGACCAGAGCAGGGAATAGTAAAGACTGGCTTTTAGAGTAACGTGATCTTATTTGTTTGGAAGTGCTGTAGTTTCATGTGTATCACTAAGAAGTTATTTGTGATGAAAAGCCCATAGTTTAGCAGTGGTGCAGGCTACATATATGTGGTAGTACGAGACGAAGTTTATTCCTGAAGCCCCTCTGCCTATACCTCTCCTCCACCCCTCAAGCTCCTCAAGCACCTGTTTTTTCTCTCTCTGTCCAGAGCTCTTCCATGTCTGCTTCTGAGAATGTGGGGATCATCCTGGTGTTGTATGAGGTCTGACTTTTAAGTACCTAAACTTTTAAAGAGGTGTTGTCTGAAATGTGGGCTTTACAGCTGAAATATGGTGTAGAAAGTTCAGAATCAGGTTGCTTTTGAACAATCTGAGTCATGAGTTGGCAGTAGTGTCGGTTCTACCTGGCTTGCCCAAAAGTTCTCAGATTTGCGCTGTCATCTTGGTACTCGTTTCAACAGTCTCCATCTGCATTACATACAAACAGACAAATGTGCCATTTGATTCCAGGTACATAGTAACTTTATTGAAATTGAAAACCTTCTGTTAGTAGAATTTATGAATTTTTAAAATATAAGACATTTATGTATACATAGTTCTCTAGGGCAGGGAGTTCTTATGAGTTTGTGAAATACAGATTCCAGACATAGTTTGTTCTTGCTTATTCAGAGAAAAGCAAAGGAAAAAGTAAAACAGTTGTCTCAGGTTTGTCTCACATGACAATGGAACTGAAGTAAATTCACAGAGGTCAGTGGGTAGGATAAGCCTTCCCCAGTACAAGGCTGAATAGGGTTACGTTCATGGAGTTACACTGAATTGCTCCAGGTCATGCCTTGGTGAGAGTATCCATGCATCATCATGGACTGAGCTAATAGTGCAATACTGTGTGTAAAAATAGAAGGCCCAAGGATCATCTTCTGAATATTGCACTGATCATGTGATAGCCTGAAGCATGAGGTTAGTTTACTTATAGATTATATAGGTATGAGTAACCATTAAATTATATAGCACCTTCTCAAACCCAGCACTCAATGCAGAACATTCTGACCTCCATTACGATAGAGGTCTACACTCATCCAGCTCAGTGGGAGGTCATCTTCTTCCCTACAGTATGTGACACTCTCTGCCATTCACCCTTAAATGCTATAGTGGTCAGGACAGCAAGGATGAGAAGATATCTACATTCAGTTGTAAATAAATATTAGCAAGCATTTCAGAAAATAAACAGTGTAAGAGTCCAGCTGTGAAATGAAGAAGTCAGTAGACATTCAACCAGTGATGAACAGATTCTGGTGAGTTCATGTTTGTTCAGACATTTTATTGTCAATTAATAAAGAGGAATTAAAAGCAGATACTAAGGCTTTCTTCCCTGTTACATGCAGCACTGATGACGATTCCATTTAGTTGGCCTTAGATGCTTGCCTAGGACAGGATTATCTGCCTTTGGTGGTATTTTTTTGGTCTATTTTCTTTATAGCAGTCTGCACCCATTTCTGATCAGGGCTTACACAGATCTTGATACCTTTTGTGGTGATAAACCTATAGGAAGAAAGAAAGAAAGCAAACCAGACAGCCATTAAATTCCAGCCTTCAAACCCAGGTTCACTGTTCTTGGTTTCTATGCAGAACATGAGGAACAATGTGGTAAAACCATATCATGTGCCGGAGTTTGTAGTTGTTAGTTGGAATAACACCAGTTAGCAACATTAGTTCCCTATTTATGGTGTAAGCATGTGTGTAACGTACATGATCATTTGCATATATACTGATATTTAAAAAAAGAGCATACCTAGTATTCTGAGATTTTATATGAAATCATGATGTACGTTTACCTCGCAGGAGCAGGCCCCAGATTTTATAAAAACGCATGCTCGTGAGATCAAAAGACCAAACAAAGCTTCTAGCAGGAGTCAGTTACCCCAAACTCTTCCACATGATCTTTCCCTTTGGCTTGATTCAATTCACTGGACTTTTGACTGATCCGCCCTGACCCCTCACTGAGATTTTTCCCTACTTTCTGGACACAAAAGATTTGGCTGTTCAGTGAGATTTCTGCCAGTGTTTGTGCGCAGCATACATCTCCCAGCTCTCTGAGCACCCTCCTCCCCCTCTCCCCTCACTCCTTCAGCTGCCAGGTGACTGCTTCATAGGGGAACTGGAAGAATGACCTCAACTAGCCAGATTTAGTGACTTGGGCCATGAATTGTCTTCTGATGCCCTTTCCCTTTTCAGTGGTAGTGTGTTTGCATAGACAAGTCTGAAGATGAACTGTGCACTGGGTACTTACATGATAGCATTTACTGGAATTTGTTGCCTTTCATAACTGACAAGGTTTCGGATGTTCAGTTGCTTTGTAGACAGACTTACACAACTTAATCTGCGCATGGACTGACTTCCAATGCTCCCTAGAAGGGGAAAAATATATACATGTCAGAGGCAGTCAATACTATATTCATATTTAGCCATAATTACTTAATAAATTCCAGCAGATTTCCAGCTGTGGTTAGAACATGAGTGTCTCATGATGTACAGACACGATACCAGTTATACAAGAGAGCTTAAGGTATTTTTCTGATACATCGTACCATCTCTAAAGTGTTATTGCTATTTCAGTTAAGATACTAATCTTCACTCATTCTCCTGAACAATTGTTGAACAATTCTGCCCCGAGAGAGTCACTGCTTCCAGAGGAGAAAAGGTATTTGGCATAATTCATAATTAGGTCTGTATCATCTGCAAATAAGTGTCCATATGGAGTAGTGCTTAGAACTGGCACCTGTACTGGGTGGATTTCCAAATGCCATCTGAATGTGGATCAGTAATTTCCCCTACTTTCCAAGGGAAGGAAAGAAAAGCAAGGCTACTTGTTTCACACTGGAGCATTTTTAATGCTCCCAAACTAGCATTAAAAATAATGTTGAAAGAAAGGGAGATATATCTGCCAGAAGACTAAGTACTTGCATATTCGTGCTATAAGTCTGGTTTCATTGGCAATGGAGTGCTACTTAAATCCTCTCTTTCCTCCAACATTTTCATATATTTCAGGGTGATTAATAAAGAGGATTGCGACATCAGTGTAAAATTCTCTGGGCAGTTGTTACCTTACATGATGATAACTAAAAATGGGAGCTCATTTAAGTAAGATGGAGTACACGTATACATTAATGGAAGCCTCTGCTTCCTAGTTTCTGGTTTTCTCCCACCCATCAAAGCCAGGTTTGGGAAAGCATGAGGGGACAAACAGAGCACTGCTGTATTCTGACATTTCTTCTTGAAGAATTTATAGAGAAACTGGCTTGAGAAAAGTCCAAGAACTATTCAGGTACAACTTGCTAAATATAAAACCTGCTTCACATAATCTCATTATCTGTGAGCTTTTCTTTGTTTGAAATAATTGGAATAGCTGAGGCAAACACACATCAGCCT
Source organism: Nyctibius grandis (assembly GCF_013368605.1). Taxonomy (NCBI): domain Eukaryota; kingdom Metazoa; phylum Chordata; class Aves; order Nyctibiiformes; family Nyctibiidae; genus Nyctibius; species Nyctibius grandis. The sequence continues at coordinate 5,400,343 of NC_090680.1, read as the reverse complement.
TTGGAGAAGCTGTAGCATAGCCAGTGCACGGGTGTTGGTAGAGTTACTAATTTTTGAGTTTTTGCTTGAAGGAATATCTCTTGTGATCTTGCTTTAGTCATGAGTAACATGATATATTTTTTGATGATTCATTACAAATATGTATTCTACTGCCTCACTCAGACTGGTTTCCAAAATGTGGCATTGAACTCAGAGATAGTCAAGCAATCCTTACTAGTCCTGGAAATATTCTCTCTGCTACTAAACTATCTCCAGGGAATGCATGCAGGGAATACCAGCAGAGCTTCTCTAAGCCTGGGAACAAAACCAAACTGCTCTGCACCTATAGCTACCCTTTTTTCTGGTGTGTGGTTTCTTTTTTCTTTATCGTTCTTCTTTTTCTATCCTTTTTCTACCCCTTGCACAACACCTCAGTGTGCTTTTTCAGACTTGGTGATATTTATGGCAAATTATACAGAATCAACCAGGTTGGAAGAGCCCTCTGGGATCATCGAGTCCAACCATTGCCCTGACACCACCATGGCAACTAGACCAGGGCACTAAGTGCCATGTCCAGTCTTTTCTTAAACACATCCAGAGATGGTGACTCCACCACCTCCCTGGGCAGCCCTTTCCAATGGTTAATGACCCTTTCTGAGAAGAAGTGCTTCCTAATGTCCAACCTGAACCTCCCCTGGGGAAGCTTGAGGCTGTGTCCTCTTGTCCTATCGCTAGTTGCCTGGGAGAAGAGGCCGACTCCCACTTCACTCCAACCTCCCTTCGGGTAGTTGGAGACTGCACTAAGGTCACCTCTGAGCCTCCTCTTCTCCAGGCTAAACAACCTGGAGAATGACATTACAAACTGTCAGTCTGTGATACAAAGCCACGTGTTGCAGAGATGAACATTAGTGTTAATCAACATATGGGAATGTAGTATGATCGAGCTCTAGGGACACTAGGTCAACATACTCAGTGTGTAGCTACATAATCTTGTGAATGCTTAGCAGGTCTCAGTTTGGTTTTGGTGTGGTTTGTGAAGATGCCTTTTCTGTGTCTTCCTCTTTGCATAGTTTTGTGGGTTTGCATATGGTTTGCATATGAGTGTGTTCTGTGATTTTTATGTGCTTGTTTGTGTGAATCTGTGTATAAGATGACATGGACTTATGTGTGTATGCTCAGGGTTTTCACATGATACATGTAGCCTAAATCCAAAAGTCACAGACCTAAACATCACTGTAGACAAACTTATTTAAAGCCTGGCTAATAAACATGGCTCATCTCAGTGCTCATAAATGGTCTCAAACAAGATGTTAAATTGTATGAAGTCAGGAAGAGAGAGAAGACATTGTATAAATCCATTGCTCTCCTTTGCAGTTTTTGTTCATAGTTTGCCTGTCTGTACCAAAATATTTGGCTAGAAACAACCGAATAGGCAATATGTGACACAGAACTGGAAGAACTTTTTAAAACAGGGACATTAGAGGAATTAAGACTATATAGTTAGAGAAAGACAAATAGAAAATAATATAATAAAAATACATATAAAAGTAGTATATCTGGAAAAAGAAAAAAGTACATCTTATTCAAGAAATATTTTTCGTTAAATGTTATTAACATCTAGAACTCATTGCTACATGGCATCAGGGAGGTTAAAAGACATTGTGTCTTCAGGATTTCATTATTTTAAGAGAGAGAATAATGCACAGAAACCCTTTAAGTATTCTAAGGCACAGAAACTCTCCTTGCATTAAGGTAGAAGCCAACCACTAATTGTCAGCATATCAGCATACCATAAAAGCTGCCTTTCTTGCAGTTCTGATCTGGATTTCTTGCGAGTTTTTTAACTTATGAATCAGCTCTGGCTGAGAATGCACCTGCAGTCTGATGAGCAGGATCCAATGTGGAGCAATTCCTCTCTTACTCTTGGGTTGTAAACTTACCTTTTACCGTGTGCACAGTGAAGATGCCAAGGCAGAAGATGACGAGAACAGCTGCAGCGTGGAGTTTCATTGCTGGTGGCTTCTTTGTCGAGGCAGAGAAGAAAGCGGCTATTGTCAGCCCTCTTTCACAGAGCTTATATATTGTCATTCAGTGGTCAGTTCTTGTGTTCACTTTTGGGGCGTCATGGGGGGGCTGACTATAAGTGGAAAAAATTGAGTGGCAGTACTTTTTCTGGTGACAGAGAACCACCTCCTTTCCCCCACCCGTCCTTCACTAGCCCCCCTGTGAAGGCTTTTCCTGCTCAAACCCTGCTGTGGTTGCGCTTGCTTCTGTGTTGCAAGTAGAGTTCATTTCAAGCTGCAAAAAGTGAGAGCTCTTGTTCTGTAGTGGAAACCTTTAATAAATGTTCCTGTCCTTTCACACGTCGATTCGGAGAGCAGTAGCTAAGCCGCACCACAGAGGCACGGAGTCGACATTCAGAGTTACCTCTTTGACCAATGGACCACTAAAAAAGGGAACTGTGAGCTAAAGGATGATGGAAACAGGAACGCCTTGGCTTTTTCCATAGTGACTGTAGATAGCTGGTCACTTCAGTGTGTAGCTTTGGAGGGGTATCACTCCTATTTCCTCTGTGTGGTGGAGCTTGTCAAAACTCTTCTGTTTTCTCCATCATTTGCTATGGCCAAAGCTGATATCACTATGTGCTGAGAGAAGGAAGAGTGAACACACTTTTACATGCAGAGCCAGATCCACTAGCCCTTCTGCCAGTCAGGCATAACTAAAATACAGTGGTTTCAAAGAGGAATACGAGTTTATAAAGTTGTTTTTTTGGGTGTGTGGGGTTTGTTTTTTTTTTTGTGTGTGTGTGGTGTGGTCTTTCTAGTATAAAGAATGGAGCCCAAGAAAGTAACCAGGCAATCAGAGAGGCACAATTTATAGGAAAGAAGAAAAAAGTTCATTGTACTTCCATGTAAACATGTTGATAACACGTCTGTCAGCTTGTTCCAACTGTACCTCTATCAAAAGCATCCTTTTTTGCGATCTGTGCTAGTCCTATTGCCCAGTTTTAGGTGTCGTTTCTATGTTGCAGTAAGGTGGTCTGAGCTACCGGACAGCATTACTACACGCCAGCAGTTTTGCACCTGCAAATATTTTTGAAGCAAGCTGCGGACGTCCAGGCCACACACGAAGCACCACCTGAGCTGGCATCATCGTCCAGAGCCTCTGAGCAGAAATCTCTCACACTTTACACTCTGGAGCACTTCTGTGCCTGGTAGAAAAAGCCATGCTTTGCTAGGCCCATGGAGACCAAGCCAGGCCTGGTGTGAATAGGTAAGCACTAGGCTGCCTGATGCCTGAGATTGCAAGGCAGTGGTGTAGAATAGCTGTCAGTAGCAAAGCCTGGAGCAAGCGTCCATTCATGCGAGTCTGAAGTTTCCCCTGCTCTTACCGCCAGGCCTTGCCTCAGTTGGTTACTTCCAGTTTTCCAAATTCTTGATAACATCAATGTAAATTGCTTTGCATGAGGAAACGCAGCATGTGGAAGTCAATTCCCTAAGATTCCTCAGGCAAATTAATATCGAGCTAAGAACTGAGCTCAAATACTTGACTCCTAGGCTGTAACGGCTGGTCTGTAACCTCAGGAACAGTCGATAGGTCTTGCAGGTAGAGAACACGCTGCTTGGTTTACTTGTATATACACATACATTCTATGTTCCTTTTGGTTTGATCCTTTCATCTTACATTCACCGTGCAACCCAGGGAAAAGCAATGGCAAAAGTAGACAGTAAGCAGGTGTAAGGTACTTGTTGCTTTACTTCAATGCCTGCTAAACCCACTTGCAACACTAATGTAGGCTGCAATGAAATAGAAGCCAAAGCTTCAACCAAAGGCCTTAAAGGACATGCCTGATGCCACACAGAAGAGTAACCATACTGACCTCAGCAGCACTACTGGGAAATCTAATGTTAAGTTTGTGTCCAAGCAGTGCAGCAGCCTGGTGTTTTGCTGAACACTGCCTGAAATCACTTCTTGGATGAGATAGTCTAACTTTTTGATACTTGGCAGCTTTGACATGCAAGATAACAACTTTGTCATTGACAGTAGAGAGAAGTTTTTTTCCCATTAAGATAGGAGATGCTCCTCCACTTCTGCTCACTGATACGGTATGTACATGTATGTATATACTCACTCTCTACTCCTTTGAGAGGAAGGGTCACCAGCTGTATTGAGCATGAGCCAGCTCAGAAAAAATCAGTCCTTCCCACAGAAGCTTCTGCAGGTTGTAGATTAATTCCCAAGGTGTTAGAAAGCCTGTTGCTGCTTCAGTTTTCCACCATTCTTAAGGTGGGATGGGAAAATTGCCCTGTGGCAAGTTTTTCTGCTCTTTGTAGTTCTCATTTGCTGTGGCCTCCTGGGCTGTCATTCCGTGTAGCTGGCTTATGTCCAGTGAAGTCTGTGTTTTGGAGAAGTGTTTTGTGGGCTGGAGTCCCACAGCCCTGTCTGTGGATATCTGGTGATCTCTGGTGTTCTAATGTTGTATAAGGCTCATCTTGCACATACTTTTAACAGCAGTGTGCACTGCCTCTGTGCTGTGGCAAAAGCTTAGTGCAAGATGATCATATGTATGATCTTTCTGTTTTCTTGCTGGTAAGTCATATTAAAAAGACAGCTAATAAGTGCCCAAAGTACCTTCCTATTAGTGCTTCTCAGCTCTGGATAAGCTGAATGCTAATGATACTTGTCCTGGGGCTTGACTGCCTCTTGTACGGCTCACTCATCACAGGCTGCTTTTAAAGCAGTCTGGAGTAAAATGATCATTTGCAGCTTGTGATACAGCCACCGATGAAACGGACGGTATGATTATGGAGTTCTCTAATAGTTTGTAAAGTCTGAATTGTGGATAAAGATGACTAACTTTACCGTGATGCTTCCCAAAGCCTTGGCTACAGGTATGATGCTGTGTGCGCTGTGAGAGCTGCCCTTTCTCCTCCCCTCCCCATCTCATGTTTAACACCTGCACTCTTTGCTGAAAGAAAGCAGGTGCAGACAGTGGATGTTGCAGGTATGGATGTGTAGACGTGTCAGTATTTAACCTTTGGAGCCTGCTCATGTGCAGAAAACCACAGGCTTTGAGTTAGTCTCCTAGGCTTCCTATACAACGTGGGGAGAGGTTGGGATACTCATCCCTGGGAGAGGACAGCAACAGCAAGTTCCTGTTTGAGGAGTTCAAGGGCTCTCATAAGCCCTTCAGCCCCTGCTCACGAGGAGCAGCCTGCTTCCATTTTACCCATACAGCAGCTGGGGCCCAGGGAGGTGAAGGGACGCGTGAGACTGCTCACACGCAGCAGGAGACAAAGTCAGGGCCTGCTCTAGCACAGCTCCTAACCAACTGCTCAATGCAATAGCTTTCTTAATTTTTAACAAAGTCAAGAAATTTTTACTGAAATAATTGTTGTATATATCCTGTTTCATGTCAGCAAGCCTGCTGAAGGAAAAGAAATATGTAGTGAGCAGAGCGTTGGGCCTAATATCAGAGTTTACTTACCAAGGTAAAGAGTCTGAAGTATTGCATCTTCTCATACTCTAGTTAGCTTTAGGAAAGAGAGGGCAAGATCTTCACAGATAAGTAGATTCTTATGCACTCCAAGAAATGAGCCCCTTGAACTTGAAGATGTGCCAGCAGGTCACTATCACTTTTGAAGACTAAATCGGGGTGTTCAGTGACTTTAAGAGGGGACCTAAGAAATTCATCTTAGACACATCTATGTATCAGACAACTTTTTAGAGTGGGAGATGTCACCCTCAGGAGATACATGCCTGTCTCTATTATCTACAGAAGCAATATACGCATGTATCTCATGCTGGACGCAGTAAGTTAGTGAAGTTAGGTGGGATAAATCTGACCCTAATGTATTTTCATTTTGCATTGTTCCTTAACCGTTGGACTGCTGGTTTAAGAACTACCAGCAAGTGACATCCAGCTGTGATATTTACATGACTTGCCTTCCCACCCTTCTTCCTTTGTTTTTCATCACTTTTGCTCTGTATATTTCATGCTGTTTTTATAGGTACTTCTGGCATTTAATTTCACTTTCTTATTGAAATTGCCGTTGCCTTTCTATTTGTGCCTTCCTACCAGGCTTGGTTATGCTCCATAGTCCAGCATAGTTTAAACTACTTTTAAGCTCACTTCTGAATGTATGCCTGCTAAGCTGCACAAATTAGGTATAAAGACCCACGTCAGTATCCCACTTTTAGTACCTGCTTAGTTTTTTAGTTAAATCTGTGCATTGAAGTATGGTCAGATAACAGCTGATGACAGAATTAGCGTGATTTAGGAAGTTTCTTCCCCTCACCTGGGAATAGCAGTTTATGTTCAGTATTTTTCATTCATATTGTAATGGAGTAGAAACACACACATGCTTGGTGCTCACGTCTCAGCTGAGAAACAATGACACTTAATCTAATTTGATCACTTAAATCACATTTTTAATAACTACTCTGTTTTGTGCTGGTTTTGGCAGAACTCCTCCTTTAGAAATGTAACCCTATTAACAATACTTTCTCTTGCTTGTAGACCATCTGTTTCCACTACCATACTGCCAGCTTTTCCCTGGTCCTGCTAACATGCTCCTCCCTTGATGTATCCTGTGCTCTTAAATAAATTAGTTGACTCAAAATCCTGCCTTCAGTCATCCGACTTGAAGCATTCAGATACATAAAATTAGACTGAGAATGATTTGGTTTGAAAGGGACCTTGAACCGAACATACAAAGGCTACTCTACACTCTACAGTCAACTCTACAGTCGTCAGCTGTGTGCAGGCATGCACCCATGCACTTGTTTTGCTGATGTTTTAAGCTGACTCTACATGAATGTGGCATTCTCCATATAGCAGAGGTCTTTGGTCTTTCTTTCATTCAGTGTTGTTTTGTTTTTCAATGAGCAGTTATACAGTCACCCAAGAGTTTACAAGAGAATGCCTAGGATTATAAGACAAGGATCAGAGTCTATCTTGTCTGTTTTGGTTCTTTGTGAAATACAGGAACTAACTAAACACTGTGCAATGCTGTTGCTGCAGAGAATCACAGAGGTGACTATAGCCCAATTCTGTGAAGGTATCTAAATATTGTACGTGCTGAAACAGGAGCCAAATACCTTTGGGAATTTGTGGAATATTCTCAGTCCATCCTATTGTTTTTATCTTCCTTGTTTTTTGTTATTTCTCTTTCTGCTTTCTCTTCCTCAGCTCTCACATGAGACAGAGAATGCAGATTTTGTTTAGCGCTTCTTTCTGTGCGTGCCATATCTGTAGGATCGAGGAAGTGGGAACCAAGTCTTATTCTGTTAGTCTTCAGGAGAAGAATCAAGACCATTGTGTGAAAAATAAACATACTACTTGGTTAACCATGGATAGTCAGTGTCTGTAGACACTGGAGCTGGATCTGAACCAGTACGTTGCTTCTGGGTGAACCTGAGCTTTTCTCAAAAAAACGAAGAAGCTCAGATGCTTACGTTTTCTCATTGGGGATAGCTTCTTCAACTGTATTTCAGTTGAAGAGCCCCTTGGCCAATCCGTATCTGTTTGGATTCCTTTGCTCCATGATGGTCATCACAGGAAATATGCTGAAGAGCTAAGATTGTTAGGGGAAGAGGGGAGTTATAGGTATAAGAACACACATCAGTGATATTTGTATGCCTCCCTCTCATCTGTTGTGCGTGTGCTATTATTTACAGACTTTTTCTTATCACTGCCATTAAATACTTTTGCAGTCATATCTATTTTAATGAACATTTGGAGCGGGGCTATGTAAAAGAGAATCGCAAATAAACCAGCAGCAGGTTCCAGGCAGCAGAGCAATAAGCACAACCAGTAAGCCTGGATTCAACTTTCAGTCCTTTATCTGCTAACTTCTCTTGCCTCCACCCAAGAATTATTCTAACTCCTCAGCATGTGTTTTCACCTGCCAGAGAAAACTGTGCACGCTCTCTACATGCTGTCTAATTCACATGTGCTGACAGACCTGCTGGCTCGTGACAAGCATCAAATACCCCTGTGCTTCTCCCCACAGCAGAGGCACTGTTCAGACACGAGGTTTTGGAAAATTCATAGGGATTTCTGCCTTTTGTTTAGCATTGGTTGAAACTGGCCAGTGGATTAAAACAAATATACATATATTAAGGGAAGACAGATGAATAATGCAAAATTCCTTTTTTTGAAAACATCACCTTCTCTGAACTTCTGAAAAGGGAATCCTTGGGATTTATTTCTTCTGTTTTTTCCCCACATAGCTGATTTCTAGTAAATGCATTTGTTTAAAACAATAGTTATACTTGTAAGCATTTTTAATAACCAAACCTTCATAAGCTGTAGCGATAAGGGCTATAAGAACTTGTGGATACCCCCTCCTTGGAAGAGTTCAAGGCCAGGTTGGATGGGGCTTTGAGCAACCTGGTCTAGTGGAAAAGTGTCCCTGTTCATAGCAGGGGGGTTGGAACTAGATGATCTTTAAGGTCCCTTCCAGTCCAAACCATTCTATGATTCTATTCTATGATTCTATAGGTCCTATAACAGAGTTTAACAAATTTGACAAAGTTTAATTTGGAGTTATGGCGTTAACTCCTATGGCTTCCAGGAAAAAAAATAATACAGAAGGTAGGAAGAGATCATTCCAGAATCTTTGCAAGAGAAATGCATGGATTTTTTTTTTAATGAGGATATTTTTTTCTTCCTTCAAAGTGAGTTATAATAGCCTCTGGAATAGGTACTTTTCTACTTCATCTCTCGGATGAAGAACTGTCACACTTTCTAACCACGCCACTGGTGAGGTACATTGCCTTGCTTCACACTGGTTACTATAATCTGACAATTTTGGGCCACATCCTGTTCCACAAAGCGTTATAGAATTTCTTAAGACTGATCACAGCACTTGATCCTCATCTGCCCTATGAAATGAAACTTGGTGCTCATGCAGCAAGTTTAACGGATACAGACTGAGAAGAAGTGTTTTCCTGTCAGGTGGCTTTTATATTTCCTTAGCCATTTGCTCGGTGAGCCCACAACAGCAAGAGAGTCACCGTGCAAATGAAGGCTTAAATGAGGGGCAAGGAAAAAAGAGCTCAGCTCACAGGGGCCTGCAGCAAACACCCACTCTTGAAAATGTTCCACTCTGAACTTTCTAAAAGAGAGTCCTTGGAGTTTATTCGTTCTCTGGGTTTTTCCCCCTCATAATGACTGTGAGTATGAAAGCATGTGTTAGATAAATGCATCTGTCTATATTATTCACCTGAGCTCACTGCAGTGAGTGATGCAATGTGGGAGGCAAGAGGGGATGGGAAAATTCCCTCCCTCCTTCCCCCCTCAAGTTAGCATTCATTTTATTCTTTGCAATTTCAGAGATCAGCCTGTGACTGTTAAATGCTGTTTCACTTTTCCTTTGCAAACTACTTTTATCTCTTACTAAGGGCTGTGGAAACCCCCACCGTGTCTAAGATAGCAATAAATTAAGAGCTCCCTCCCATGGTTATCGTATTTCTTGCACTTAATTCATCTGATTTCAGCGTGGTCATGGGCCACTATATCCCTCCCCCATGGTTCAGCATGGCCTCATGTGCAGCACTCCACCCAGTCTAGCCACATGTCACAGTGGCCAGTAAAACTTCCTGGTTGTGCCAGGTCTATTTTCACATTATCAGTTTGTTCTCTGTGCACTGGCTTATTTACTGACACAGGACACTGGTTTCTTCCATCTTCTATTCTACCTTCTCTGGGATAAACAAATATTTTCTGCATTTTCTACACAGAATGAAAAGGAGGCTACTAGTATTGTAGTATCAAGGGCATGCATGGGAATAGGTGACTTAATCTCTGCTTTATGGGGCAGTTTGTACTTCAGAGCAAAGCAGATATTGACACAGCCCCAAATTAAATGTGACCAGAGTCAGCGGATTGTTGCCAGTTAAAAAATTTGGGGACTGCCCTGCCTATTTATACCAGTCCTTACCTTGCTCCAGTTCTTCTCTCTGTTGGTCCACCTGTGAGCTGTTTTGCCTCCTCTCACCATATGCAACCAGCAGATTCATTGTTAAGTAATGACACTGCTCTTGCACAGCACTTCTCTCCTGAGGTTCTCAAAAGGTTGTGAGTATTAGGAAGTATAATTAGCTTTCCTACCACAAAACAGAGAACAAGTCTGGCAAAATAGAAAAGTAGTGCTGTAGCAGTGCACTGTTCCTCAAACTTGCTGCGGAGAGGGCGTTGTAGCTCTAGGGCACCACTTGTCTTTGCTGGATTCCTGTGCTGTCAGGACATAGAGCTCTGTTGTTCCATTAGATGTAAAGTAAACTGCATGGCCTAGGTCTCAAAGGCATTAGAAAATAGCTACTGTGAAATAAGCAGGAGCTGAACTCTCGCCTTGAGTTAGCAGTAACATTTTTTCAGTTGCAATTTGCTATGGTTACTAATGGTTAGGTAAGATTTGTGTGTATGTTTTATTGTTTGGCAGTGAAGCCCACTGGAGGTGTGCAGATCTGGCGCTCCTTGCAGAACGGCAGGAGTTCCCTCACAGGGAACTGGAGCTGGGAAGTTTGCAAAGCCTTTGTCTCTCTCTCCAAATCTGTGCCTGGATCCTTCCATCAGAGATTCAGCTGTGCCTCACAATCGTGATTTGTTCTTCAGCCTTGAAGCACACTCATGCTCCCACCTGATCTATGCTTTCTTCTATGCCCTATGACTAAATAGATCTCGTTCCTGTGTTTTTTCTTTGTGAGGGAGCACAGCTTTCATTGCAAATCAACTTGACAGCTCATCAGCTGGATCAGAGTCCAAAGCTCTGCCTAATTTCTCTAGGCTCTTGTGTGCCCATTTGCTTCTCCTCTGAGTGGGGTGAGACAGGTGGGTCATGGAGGCTGCTCCTCCTTCCTTCAGACCTTGGCTTGTAATGTAGGTAGCTTGGGCAGGGAGTATGGGCTGTGTTACAGTGCCATTGTGCCGTTCTGCTACAAGGTCTCACCACCTCAGTGTATGGGAGGGAAGTACAAAGAAAAGGGAGGGAACATAGAGCTTTCAGGGGACACTGTAAAGGGGAAGTGGCTGGAGGTAGCTGAAATCTAGTCCAAGTCACTCATAGCCTTTACTGGCTTATCTACTCACTTATTACCTGTTCTCTGGTGATTTAAGCTTTACATTAGGGGAAGAAAAGATTGAAAGGTGTGCCATGAGCCCAGGGCCTTAAACCTGGGAGAATTAGCTAGCCTGAGGAACCAGGAAAAAAAGAGTGATTGCAGAGAAGAAACTGTCAGGCAAGTGTTAAGTCTCCTCTACCTGGGCAAAAGTGTTGGAGGGAGGAGAGAAGAGGAGGGAGTTTTCAAGGATTTAGAGGCTTGGTTGCCTTGGAGAAATGCAGCCTAATAACACGGATTTCAAGGGCAACCTGGGCTGGCTTATTTTGTTGTAAGGAAAGAAACTGAATGTTGTTGGCCATGTTGTGAACATCTCTCATTCTTTCCAGTCAGGGACTGGAGAGGCTGATCTTGGACCTGCCCTGGCCTGCCAGTACCTTGCTGCCAGGTGAGAAGGAGGTGCCTTTTCCTAGCAGCTATTCTCTGCAGCAGCCTTTGTCATGCAGGAGGTCAGGGTAGGTGGTCTGCTGGTCCTTTCTGGCCCAAAAAACTGCTGAAAACCATTTCCCCTCAGCAGAGCTTGCCTTGCAGCAATTTAGTTTCAGCTGACTTTGGGCATGATGTGGCTTAGGCATCTTCATAGTAGGGGGGAGGAGGATTGAGTTCAAACAGGTGAGAATCACGTTTTGTGCCTTCGTGATCCTGACGGCCGTTGTGCCTTGGAGGCTCCCTGTGCTCTGGTTGCTCTGTGTGGGTAGCTCTAGCTGGAGCCCAGCAAGGCAGGAAACTGGTGAGGCAGAACACCAGAGGTGGTTAAAAATCAACAGGGTGTACCAACCAGAGAGAATCTGCCATGCTCTCAGAAAGGGAGAGAAATGGCTGTCAGGGCTGTTTTTTCAAGACCTTAATTTCGTGTAACAATGCCTGGATATGAAACTCCCTCTTTTTAGCAGCTGACTGTTGAGGAGCATCTTTTTACCAACTGACTGTTGAGGAGCATCTACATTTGAGTTTTATTTTCTAGGCTGTGTGTTAAGTCTGTTTACAGGCACAGTTGTGCAATACAGAGAGACCTATTCTCCTTTGCTTCTTACAACAGCAGGGCAGAATTGCAAGACTTTCTGCAAGCTTGGGCTTGATAATCTGCCAGTACCTACTGAAGTGTAGTTCATTCCTGCTTGACATTGGGCTGGGCTGTACACCAGCACCAACAACTGTACACCAGCTTTGCCTGCCTACGCTGCCGTTGTGCAGCCATACTTGCTGCCCGCCACGAGCAGCTGAACTCCCCAGTTGCAGACAAAGTCTAAGTAACACCCTGCAGAGCAGCAGGATCTGTCTGCACATCAGACCCTGCCGTGCTGGGAACTCTGGGCGGCAGAAGGGGGTTCTCTGGGCTGCTTCTAAGGGTTGTGCAAAATGGGACTAAGGAAAACCTGACAGTGGATTTGGTTTCATCGTGTGGAGTCTGTTTCCCAAGAGCAAGTTTTTTAGGGGTCAACATGTTGAAAGGGTTACAAATCCTTGCACTTGAATGATTCTAATTTCTAGGCAAGAGCGTGGGCAACTAATTTGATTTGGGCAGAATAATAAAAATAATACAGTATTTTCTTTCATCAGCTATATCATCATCTTATTTCTGAATGAACTGGATGACCTATACTGTCTTTCTAGATACTTCTAAAGCCCCTTTAACCATAGACTTGACTTAATCCAGAGGAATTTTTTCTCATCCCCCTCAATACGACAGTATGAGATCAGGCCTGCCTGGTACAGTGTGAATAAGTGAACACATGAACAGTACTTACACAAAGTGCACAAAGGGTTGCATGTGTTTTGTCACATCTTCTATGTGGTGTATAGTATTGTCCCTATTTTATCTGACCTCTAAAGGAATTAGAAAGAAAAAAAGACACTCAGCTGAAGCAGACCAGAAAAATGTAATTCTCCGTATCTTCCACCTTATTTGCTGTAATTGTTAAACAGTGACCCTTTCCCAGACCATCTGAGTTAAATTATTGGGTTCAAACTAACAACAAGCGGTCTATCCAAAGTTATCTATTCTTATACATCTTGGCACCTCAACATCCTGACTGGGATCAACAGGACTTCTCAGCTGGTAATTTTGCAGGTTCAGAAGCAAGAACTATTGGCTTGTGAAAGTGTTTAAGCACATCTAGGACCTGATTTGGGTTAAGCTGAGGGGGCTTTCCAGAAGTCTGTTATAGTCTGTTACGAAAGAGTAAGTAATATTCCCTGCCAGAAGTATGAAATGGCGAGGTAAATGAACCTCCTGACTTTGTGAGGGTCACTTGGGACATTTCTAAAGGCCGCCTGTCTTTGTCCCCTCTATTTCATACCCGGGGCTTCAGCTTGTGTGCAGAGATGACACCTCTCTGCCCTTCCAAATGGGGTTGCATAGCAGGTTCTTTCCAGGGCAGGTTTTGTTTTTCCTTCCAGTCTGGCAGTGGCTTCAATTAAGAGATTTCAGGCCAAGTCATTGCAGTTGTTCTTTATGCAAAGAGAAAGGCTCATTTTTTCAGAAGGCACTACAAAAGTATTCTGAAAATCTGGGTTTGTGTTGTGCACTACTGATTTCCTCTTGTAACCTTTTGTATGCTGCTTATATTGGCTATGCCTGCCCTGTGAGAATATCGTTACTTTCTTCCTCTCCTTTAAAATGTATGCTCTCAGGAGATTCGTGTATATGATAAACAGCTTTTTCAATCCTGAAGTCCTAGAAGCTGAAGGTCCCCAAAACATGAGGTTAGATTAAAAAATCATGGTACTTTTTTAATCAAGTGAGGGATTTGCTTTTCTGTGCTGAGAATTTGGAGTATTTAGGGACATGGTCATGTAATATTGTCAAGATTCTTCAAGATCTTGAGGGGAAGATTTATTTCCCCGGAAGGTAAAATACAAACCAAAACCCCCTCTTGCCGTCCATGAAGAAGTGTGTGCTCACCTCGTGAGTGAGTAGGGAAGAAAAGTTAGGAAATGTAACTGTCCTCATTGTACTGGGAATTCTGACAATGTTGAATGTCAGGTGACACGTCACTTGGGCACTGCTCTAAAATAATGCTGGTTTTATGGTTTCACAGTTTCTTCAGTTGGGCATATGGTTCCAAATAATGAAAAAAAATGGGATGAGTGTTAGGCTGGCATGTGAAACCAAACCTATACCTTCTCTTGCTGCTTGTGCCTCTGACTCACTTTGAAATGACGTGCTGAGCATAGGTCTCATCCATAAAAACAGCTGGGTAGCTTGAAATATATGAAGGCACCTCGGAGCAAGAACGTGCTCCTGTGGCAAAAGCTGGACAGGCTTCACGGCTTTTCCTTTCATCTTAGATATTCTGTTTGAGCTCAGGCCTCTCTGAGGCCCTTGGCAAGTAAGTGCGTGCTCGTACCCACCGCCAGCTTAGCAGGGTACCTTGGTGGTGGCTGGTTTTGCCTGCACTTGTAATGTTGCAGAGTAGCAATTCCAGGAGGCACAGAGACCTTGCGGTGGTTTTTCTGCTTTCTTTAAAAGCCTGTACTCTAGCGAGGCTTTGGTCAAGGTGTGCTTTCTTTCCTGCCCCTGCCTGCATCGCTGTTTTCCACACAGTTCGCAGGCAGGGAGCGAGGTGACTCTCCAGGCCTGCCAGGTTGTGAGCTGGCCCAGTGGGAGACAGCAGAGTCCCAAATGCTGTCCAAACTGTTCTTCGACCCCACCTGAAATTGGCTGTTTCTGTTTTCCCTGATAATAAACAGCATGGTTGTTGGTGAGTGCAGTCTTGGGGCCGTTTTTACCAGAGGGTGCAGACCTTGCCAGTGAATTTTGGGATCCTATTCTGAGAATGTGAAAGGCTGTCAGCTTATATAAAGCCTTATGCAAGCAAGAAATTATTCTAGGGAGAATTCAAAGCTGATTTTTCCTCCCACCTGTGGCTATCCATTACATTTTGCCTACATGTTCTTTCCATGCCTTTTTTATTCTTTAGTGAACTTAATACCTAAGCTACTGAGCACATTAGTAATGCTTGATTGCAGCCCCTAGCCCCTGCACTTCAGTGCCATAGCTTTGTTATTACAGAAGTGGGAATGTCCTTGGCCTCTTACTCAGCTGCTCTGTGAACAGGAAACACCACCTCATTAATATCTTTTACTGACCGTGATTGCTAGCTGTTGCTTTGTGGGACGAGAGAAGGAAAAGGCTCTTTTATGGCATTTGGCCATATTTATAGGCCATTGGATATTTATAGGTCTACTCTGCCTATAAATATACTTGTAACGGGAATTGTCTCAGTGCAAGTTATTGATGGACCCTAGTATTGTGCCAGCATGGCCTCTACTCTGAGCTGTTGCAGGCTTGATTGAATGAACGAGGTCTGGGGCCCTGCTGCACCGCCAATACGGGATGCCGCGTGCTTTGGTGGCATGAGGAGTGGGCAGCTTGGGGGGAGTGGTGCTTCCACCCCATGAAGCAGGGGGCCCCCATGGGAGCATGCTCTCAGGGCCTTAGGTGCACCAGGGAGCACCTTATGGCAGATAGAGGAGCATGAGAGACACCCATTACTGCTGACTTCTGAGCCTACTTTCACTTCAATCAGGAGCAGCTTGATGCTGATATGAACTAGTGGGACCTGTGCTCTACGAGTTCTTGCCTGTCTCATGTGCCATGAATTTGATTATATTGATCATGTACAGTGATGGAAATTTGTGTCTTTCATGGTACATTTTTGTCTCTGTGGAGAAACTGAATGGTGCCGTGCTGTAACAGTAAAGCATAGAAGTATAGATAACAGCGTTTGTGGATGGGGATAGTATGTAGTCTAATTTATGTTTACTCTCCCATACACTTCAATTCTCTGCAGGATGGATTTCGTTGAAAAATGAGTTTCTTTCATTGATTCATGTATTTAGAAGACCTTCCTTCTGGGGTGAGTAGTGACAGGACACCGTATGCTGCTTCATCCTGCTCTTCACTCTGAAAGAACTGCTGATGTTTCTATACTAATGGTGCACAAACATTGCACTGCTGCTGGGGAAGGGCAGCTGCCTCTGGGTTTGGTGTGTACTAATGGTCAGAAGTGATTTGTACTTTATTTTTCAATTCAGCATTAAAGCATTAGTCCAGATATATTCCGAAAGAAAGGGACCTTCACTCAAGTTCCTACAGTACTGTTTCTGCTTGCTTCTTAGAGATCTCCTGTGTGGCTATTTGCCAGAGGTCTGTGTAATAGGTATCTAAGGAAAGGTGGCTAATAAGTAGAGAATACAAGTGGAAAGAAATTCACACACACAAGCACTTGTGCTGGAAAACTGAACCTAAGAATTGTGCTTATCTGGGGTAGAAACGGAAGACTGCAGTATGACTTGCATAATGTATACAGTTGAGGCTGAGAAAATTCAACCCAAAATTTCAATTCTGGGTTCTCAGAGAGAACTGAAAATGATCTAGGGATAAGGCATTGCTGACCCACAGTTATTTGATAAATAATATTAATGATAATAATTATGCTTAATACAATAAATTAGTTCAGAAGCTTTGTCACAAATTATTCTCAAATTAGGATGAAGGAAACTTCATCAGATTAAATAACTTTCTACCAGTCAGTTAATAAGATCTATGAGGGACTGATATTAAGTCACTTCAATTTTAAATCAGTAAGGTTAAAATTGCCTTTTAATTCAGGGAATTTAACTACATTTTTTGTACTTGTATTTTCCCAAATCAAGACTTGTGGCACTAACAATAAAATATTTTTATTTGATTGTTGTAATCAAATAAAAATCTTTACACAAAATGGTTTTCTTTTTTGGCTAATAAGGATATTCTGTAGCTGTGTACACTTAAGCAATTCTATAAAAATATTTTTTTGCATTCTAATATTCCCATTGTAGTAGATTTAGGAGAAGGTGAATGAAACATTTCATATTTATGGTATAATTAACTTTCTACTTACCATTTGTATCAAGTTAATTTTGGAAGGAGACTGGAACACAGATTCATACATTAAAACCAGCATTCTGAATAGTTTCTAATATGACTTAATAGGTTTTCCACACTGAACAAATTTTGAAGTCTTCAGTAAAAGTTGCATTTTACAAAATTCTGGATAACAGCAGTGAATATGCCAATATAGAAACTCTGTAGGTGATGACATTTGAATGAATAGAAACTTTCTTAATTCAGGAAATGATTTGTTGTACTTTATTTATAAAGTGGGATATGATAATTTAGTTAAAGTATTTCACCCCATTCTTTCTATAAAAAATTTAAACTTGTTTAACTACTTCCAAAAGCTCACTGATTCAAAGAATGACAGTTTTCAATTGCTTGATTTATAGTATTATAGTTAATTATTAACATTTGTTGTTTCAAGTTCATTTGAGAGATAAAATAGGTTCCTTTTTTAAAGTATAGTAATACAATCAGAGAAAGATTTGACTAAAATGAAAACCTCTATTCTAATAATTGATTTTTCTCCACCTTATTTCCTTATAACAAATAGAAGTTTCAAAAAAGATAAAGCTGCCTTATTAAACATAAAGCTTGCTGAAATCAAAGAAAATAACAAGTAGTCAGCAGTGATTACAGCAAATTGCTGTGGGTAGCTTGGAGTAAGAGCTCAGGTTTCTAATAGCAATAGAAATCTAGTTTTCCCTCATGTTGAAACTAATTTAAGAGGTTGGTTTATTGCCTGCCTGTACTTTAAATTACCAGAATGTATTTCAGCTCTGTGCAGGAGCTGGGTGTTTAGCTGGTGTTGGCTGTATGCCTGTTCTGGATGGGGACTTCATGTGTCAGTAGGTTCTCTTCCTCCTCACATGATTTATGGCACGGGGTAGTACCAATGGGATGTGCATTGCTGGTGGCAAATCCACCTCTGCTTACTTTCTTGCATGCTGCAGTCCTGTGAAGTTCAAAGTTATGCTTCCTGTATGTCGAGTCAGTTAGTTATGTAAATATCTTAAAAGCTAGAAAGCCGTAACTTGTGACTCTGATTTAAAAAAAAAATGTATTTAATAAGTTAGTCTGTATTCTGTTCCACTTTTGGCACTGGGAGGTTGAATTGGCAGGCAGAAGTCTTGGGATGTTGCTTTGTTTTCTTCATTTTATTTTTTCCCCTGCTGTTTCTAGTGTTGTCACTCTTTGCAGCTTTGATCAAAGAAAGCTTTGAAACCTTTCTTCCCTCAACTCTTAAGAAACTATAACTTTAGATCAACTAACTTCATACATGTAAAGCCCAATTCCCTCCTGTTTAAAGAAAGTCAGCCCTTCTCAGTGTGGAAAAGTGTACCTATTCAATGAGTAATGCAAACCAGAGAATTAGGAAGTTTGGTTCTTGCAAAAGAGTTCTGCAAAGTAACTTTGTAAAATTATGTAAATAAAAAGGTGGGTTTTAAAAAACTGTTTCATCTATGTTTAACAGAAATGAAACTAGACTTCCTTTGCCGCTGTTTTAGTGTAGACTTAGTGGAAATGTGAAGTTACATTGTGAAAAGATGGGAGATAAACAGAAGGATAAAACTGGAAATAACCACACTGAGCCCATCTCAGGCTGACTGAAGTGCAGAAAACAAGCGAACAGATTCACTAATGGATCCATTTTACTGCCTTAGCTCTATCCTGAGTCAGGCTCTGCTATTTTACCAGTTGCCTTCATCATATCCCTTGCAAGCAAAATAATGTGCATCTGACACCTATGACAGTGCTATGATCCAAATGTGTTTGTCCATCCTTATGGTTTGTTACAAGGTGATAGAATTTGTACTTTTCTTTGCTTTCTTCTTTCCTTCTCCAAATTATGGTCAACTGGCCTCAATCTCTACTGTTTTCTTCTACTGTTGGTGCTTAAGGTTGGAGTGATATGACAAACTGGACAAACCCACAAAGTTTCTACAGGATAAAAAGAAAACTTGGATATATGTGCGGAGTATTTGGTTGTACATATTTTGCCTTTATTATTCTAATCGCGAACTCCTGTTCTAATAGAATTATCATTGCCTAGTGTACTCTGACATGATATATGAATTCACTATTTTATCTTAATCTTGGGCTCAGCAAGATCATTGGGTCAGGATGCTGTCAGATTAAGTAAATTACCTCTAAAGTAAAAGATTGAATACTGGCAGAATTATTCAAGCTAGGTCATGGATAAGGTTCCTTCTTTTCCATGTTGTTCCTAATGTTGTGAAGAATTTCTATCTGAAGATTGTTTACACTTTTTTGTCTAGCAATTAATCACCCCATAGACAAGGAATTACAAGGCATTTTTGTAAGTCCTAAACATTTGATTTGTTGGCTGCTATCCAAGGTAGAGTCCACCGATCACTCCTGATTCCAAAGGAGACAGCATTGGCTGCGTAAGCTTGAAGATGGGTTGCATCTTTTCTTATATACAACTTACATCGACATAGGTGATCCTTTAATTGAATTGCACATCTTATGTATGTCTGTGGTTTCATCAATTATTCAGAGATATTGGCCTCATGTAAGTGCAACAATCACTTCAGTTGATAGCTTTGGGAAGGATATTTTTGGCCTAAGGAAGAATTTTCTTTGTCATCACAATAACATCCAGGAACTCCAGTCTTGCACCAAGAACCATTGTGGCAGATAATAGACAAACATGTAAGAGAAAACCACTCTGTGAAGGACAAGCCTACAACCTAAGTAAATAACCTGAAAGGTCTATACCAAACAGCACCCAAGACCATGTTTGAAGGAAGGGCCCTCAGTATGACAGTGAAGTTGTCGCTATGCCAAATGATTTCATGATATGCTGTAGGTCTACCTAACCACATAAACATCTATTTATATATGTTACAGGCATTATATATGTTTCATATAAGGGTGATAAGTCCTCTGCGTGTCTGTTTAGAAATACAATATTAATAGCTTGTTGTAATAGCACCAACTAGATTGTTTACAGGCTGGAAGGCCTCCTAGCCCATTTCTTCTTCACTCTGCCTGTCGGGTACCTAGGCAGGTGGTGAAATGTTTTCAGTGAATTTCTGTTACAGGAGCTTCTGTGGTCAATGCTGATCTGAGCAAGAGTTCACTGGACTTCTGTGTTTCCTTCTGTGTCCCTTTACTGCTCGTGCACACAGAGAAGGGAATAGGGAAATAGGAAAGTAACTCTGAATCTTGTAATACAGAATTGAAATTGATAAGAACTCCAAGACGTTCTTGGAGAAGGAAAAGCTCAGCTAAACAATCTGTTTTGCACAACAAAAGAACTGGGGGTTCTCACATTCACAAAACCTCTCCTAGCTGACATTGATTTAAAGATTAAATTAGTATGTTCATCTACATGACAGCTAAAAGAGAGTACATACTCATGTTGATAAGGATGGGAAGTGTTAAGCTAAAAAGGGGAAGTGTCATTATTAAGAACTAAATCCAATAAGATGAAAATTTAGAGTAAATACCAAAGTATGATTAATAATCAAATGTCTGAAGATGCGTAGTAGTATAGAGTGCAAGGGAAATGTTATCTTTTTTTTTTTTTACAGCTGAAATACCAACAGATAAAACCCACCGAAAGGCTGCCTACTGAATGTCTTGCAGGGCCGGGGATGTGTTGTGGATTAGCCCCAGCAGGCAGCTCAGCCACATCCAGCTGCTCGCTCCTCTCCCAGTGGGATGGGGGAGAGAATTGGAAGGGAAAAACAGTAAACTTGTGGGTTGACATAAAGACAGTGTAGTAGGTAAAACAAAAGCTCCATGTGCAAGCAGAGCAAAATAAGGAGTTCATTCACTGCTTCCCATTGGCAGGCAGGGGTCCATAGCTTTCCATCTTTGGGAACGCAGGGCTTCATCATGTGTAATGTTTCCTTGGGAAGACAAATGCCATAACTTTGAACATTCCCCCTTCCTTCTTCTTCCCCCAGCTTTTATTGCTAAGCATGATGGCATACAGTGTGGGATATCCCTTCGATCAGCTGGGATCTGGGTCAACTTCTTGTGCACCTCCAGCCTGCTTGCTGGCAGGGCAGGGTGAGAAACAAAAAAGACCTTGATGCTGTGTAAGCACTGCTCAGCAACAGCTAAAACATCCTTGTGTTATCGACACTAGTTTGGTCACAAATCCCAAACATAGCACCATACAAGCTATTACACAGAAAATCAACAACCAAAACCAGTACAGGATAACATATCCCTTGCCTTTTGAAAGTACAGAGGACTGAAAATTATGGCCTGTAGCATTGGAAGTGGCTGGAATTGTTACACAAGACTAAAAAAATTCTTGATACGAGTCTATGAACAAGGAAACTCCTGGGGACCTGGATCCATTTACTTAATTTTATCTCTTTTTTCCTTTCTCTATATAATCATGTGCTTTGATTGGCTTTTTTTTTTTCTGTTTCATTGTCAGTCTGTGGTATAATGAGTCTGTAACGCATGTTTCATTAGGCTTATTTCCAGCTGTGCTGTCACTGGCCATGTTGTATAGCTGTGAATAATTAGTATCTGAAGTCTCCACTGGCCCGTGTGAGAAGCGTGACAAAAGGATCTGAAGAAGCAGCTCTACAAGTGGGATACCACCTCTAATGTTTTACTCATCGGGTTTGTGCTCATGAGCCCTTGGTATCAGAGAGGGCAGAGGTTTTGAAGGAAATGGTAATATCTTTTGTTCGACCAGCTGAAATATTTAGAATAGTGAAAGAGTATCAGGGTCATGAGAGGCTTAACTGAAGGAGGAGTGGAGTTAACCTACCTTCAGCCTTTCAGAGACAGAAATGAAAAACACAAAAATATTCAAATTAGACATGGTCTTATACGGAGTCCCTTCTTTCCACGTGCTTTCTAATTTTGTTGCAAGGAGTTTATATTTGGAAATGGTTTCTCCTTTTCTATCTGTCAATAGCTACTTCATGAACATGCGGTCATAAGGCATTTTTGTAAGGCCTTCTGAATGTCCAAGGCTGCCTGTGCATGAGTCCCAAGGGAGAATGGTTTGCACACCAAGAGGCAAAAGAAAGTGTAAAGTAATGGATAGGATAAATATCATGAATTTTAAAATCCTGCTGATTGTTGCCTTTCTGAAAGGACTCATCTAGTCCAACGCCTCAGTGTGTCAGTTACACCATCGTTGACTCCCAGGACCAAAACCTGAAGTCATGGGGTATGAGTTAATTGCTGGCAAGAGAACTGGTAGATGTGCGTAGCCTGTGAGTCAGACCAAACAGTATTTAATTTAAAGTTATTTACTGGATGTATTGAAGGGAAAGGCAGACAGTTTTGGTGTCCTTGGTTTAAACTCAGTGACTATACCTATGCTAATAAATTAAACAGTCCCAAAGGTTGTTTCCAGATGCTGAGTATGATTTTGTTTATAATGTTCATCTATTGTCACTGACCTGTTTTGGCCCCTGCCAAATAATACTCTCCCAGACAATTCACATGCACAGCTTGAAAGTTAACAAGGACCAAAATGTTTTGGGTTATAAGGGAATTTGGCTCTAAGAGTAGGTGAAGAAGGGCCAGTCTGTACTAGAGAACAAGTGTTGGGCACGTTAAACTTCCTGGTATAGACGTTAGGTATCCAGTGAGTAACGTACTTTTGTCAGCAGTCCATGGTAAAACAGTTGTGCAGCTGTCACTTATCATGAATTAAGCAGGGCTGAGTCTAGTCTGGACTTGGAAAAGGGTATTTTTGGTCATTATATTTGATTCTGACAGGAACATTTGGTGGATCCTATTGTTATTTTCTCTATAGAACAGGTCATCTTCTCCATCATGTAGTTTGTGTATCATCATCATCTGTATGAAAACGAAATAACTATGTTAGTGGTGTTTTGATTTGGTTTCCTTATACATAATAGTTCTCCACCTGGAAGCTGATCCGGCTCGTTGCCTTTTTTTTGTATTGGAGAACACTGCAGGTACATGAGAATGGTGGTGGAGAAATGGGACTCAGTAAAATTTTGAAGAGAACTTAACCCTTACACTTCTAAAATGCCATCATAATTCCTGAAAAGGGTTCCACATCAGCTGCTTCCACCCCTCTAGTCAGCGGCCCAGCGTGGGGCCACCTCCTTGAACTACATCTCCCATGATGCATCCACAGCCTTGGCCATCAGGCCTTGGGTGTCTGGTGCCTCTGGGCAGTCACCTGCTTTTGCTGATTCATGTGTGATGATACCCACCAGGAAACCTGTTTTCAAGCAGTCAGACATTTTTCTGCATAGTATTTGGTCAAAATCCTGTCTTTCCAATCTTCCCAGCCCTTTGAGGTTTCTCAAGAGAAGTCAGCCAGCCCACATGAATGGCTCTAACTCTTCACTCGGCTCTGACAATGCTCTGCAGCACAGGAGAAATTCTGCTACCCGCAGCTGTTAGGTGGGGAAACCGAGGCACGTTGTCTAATCCGCGGTGAATAGCACAGCTTGGGAACAGAGTCCAGGTCGTCTGCCCCCCTGCCAAGTCTGCTGGAGTAGGTGACTTGGAGGTGAAAGGCTGCAGCTGTGAGGTGGCCAGTCCTTGTTTAGCAGTGATTAACATTCCTGAAAAGCCTGCCCAGGCTTATGACGAGAAGTCATGATTTACTGTGTGGGAGGGTCTTTACATAAGGCTTTACGTGACCACCTGTAGCAAGCTCAGATGCCTTCAACCCTGATTTTTTTTTGTATTATTTTTAAGTCTTTCCTTGATTGATTTAAGTAAGGAATAATCCTAAATATTTTTGCAGGAATAACGTGGAGATATGTCATTTCTTAGGGAAGAGGTAAACTAGTGTAAAACCTCGACTAGGGCATTGAACATTTGTTTAAAAAGAGAAAATCAAACCCAGAACTGAACTTTCTAGTTCAATTCCTTCCTGTGCTGGCACAATAGAGCAGTGGCTGCTCATGCATCACCCAAGCTTCCCTGCCTGCAGTGGTTTTGCTTCCCTGCCTCCCGTAACGAGGTACCTCCCCTTCTAACGCAGCAAAGCTAAATTTAGCCCCTGCAGAGTGCACATTTCCTATATTTAGTGTTGTGAAAGTCACACTTCAGCAAGGAACTGGCTAAACTATGAGGTGTTCTGCAGTCCAGGAGACAGAAATAGAAGCACAGCAAAGTGCCTCCTTGGGTTTTCCCCCTCTGGCCAGGCCGCAATGACAATGGAGGGGCCTGTTATATCTATCAATCATGGCAGTTATCATGGGATTCCTGAACGTGAGCAGACAGAGCTGTGGAGCTGCTGGGAGGACACAGAGCATAGCTGCTGGCTTTGTGACGGAGGGAGGCTGTGAGCAGCTCACCCAGCCCTGGCAGCCCCGTGGGAACACAGTGGTGGTGGCTCTGGCAGGCTGATGCAGCACCCCCAGGTGCCCGGCACACTGCAGGGGTGATTTAGGCTGTGTTTTACTCCTCTGCCCTACAGCTGTGTGTCTGCATGGGTGTGATATATGCAGAAATATGTGTGTGCTCGTATATACAGAAGGGGCCCGATTCTCATTTACCCAAAGCTTGCCTAGTATCAGCTTGGCAAGATTTGTAAGGCAATATAATACTGTTTGTTATAACCAGGTGATATGTTTGAGAGAAAAATGGGAAATTTGGGGGCACTCTCCTTTGGGTCTTGCATCAGAGCAGGTGATGCAGGGCACAGGTATGGCAGTGGGGGTGGAAATGTGTTGTGGCTTTTACTCACCTGGCACCTGACCAGATGGATGAGCAGGGGTGGTCACGGTGGCACCCTGATAACAGTGCACACTCCCTCTGAGACGGCCCCTGGGCATGGTGGGCACTGGTAGAGGGCTCGCAGACTGGGACTTACCACATCTAAAAGCAAACTCTAATTCAAATTGTAAGATGTGCCAGCATTGACCCCCTTTTGTGCTACAGCGGGAGGTTAACAGAGGTAATATAAATGGGTATTCAATGATCACTTTAGACTGCCTCGTGAGTACTGCAAGCCATGTGGTTTAATTCCCGTGTGAATCAGAAAGCATCTTTTGGGCAAACATCAGATTGATTTGGTTGAGCAAATCACTGTTGTTTTTTTTTCATTCAAGTCTGGAGAGTTTGCACCTTAAACAAGATTGGATTAAAATTTGATCAAAAAGGCTGGTACATTGCAGAGACAAGCCTCCGTCAGGGTATTCTAAGAGCCTTGTGGGAGCCTGTTTTCAGAAGAATGTAAATGCTCTAGAAAAAGAAGTATATAGGGCTAGAAGATTCCTGAAATGATCCCCTGCTATCTTAGCCATCAAGCCATACAATGGTAGAACTTTCCTAAACTGATCTTGTTATTTCCTAAAAATAACCATGGCGTTTTGCCCCTTGTACTCCTCCTGGGAGGCTCTTCCAGAACAGCACAGGTAGAACCATTTTCTAATTTCCAGCCTAATTTGATTGTGGCTCACTTATTTCCATTTGTTCTTCATTAGCTCTTCATCCTCCCCCATGTATCTTCTCTATAAATATACCTGGGATAATCATATTTTGTGCCAGCCTTCGCTCGGCTGGCCTAAACAAGCAGAGCTCTTCAAATTGCGGATTCTGAAATAGGCTCTCAAGCTTCAGGACTGTTGCCACAAGGCATAAATATTTCCGTTTTTTCCTTCTTTTACCCCTTTGTCCATTAGAGAACATTGCACAAGTGGGGTTACTATGGCATGGGGAAAATTTGCCATTATGTCTTATTATGAAGTGTGGCATCAGAGTAGTTTTCTGAGACAGAGCACTGCACTGAGAGAACCATTTTATGAGGCAAGTTGCCAAGTACTGGTCTAGATGGCCATTTGCCTTTTCTAATACCTTGATTTCTAATTTTTTTTTTATGCAGAATAGCTTAGTTGCTATAGAGAAAATCATACTGTTATAAGCCAAGGAGCGTGACCTCAGAAAAGGGTTGAAAACAAAGCAGCAAGAGCAGAGAAAAAAAGAGCAGAGCCTTCAGAACATCTCAAAATTTCCTAACTGTTCTGAGATGCAGGAGCATATTAAAGCATTCAGGACAGCATATTAGTAGCTTCTCACATATGGGCTGGTCCTTGGAAAGGGGAAAATGTTTCTAGCCTTGTGACGATATCCCAGACTGGAGTGAGCCCTCTGTTCCTTTTGCCTCTGTCTCCTGGCTGAGTTTCCATGCATGTAATGAGTTGCCATTGATGGCTTTTGACCACTCCTTTCAGCTGGGTGCCAGCAGCATGGAACTGGCAGGCAGTGAAAACTGAATCTGTGTAGGAATGAGAAGAGGGACGCATCTCTCAAGAGCAAGGCTGAGTTCATGCAGCGCTGAGTCCGTGCGGCGAAGCAGACCTCGTGACTGAGAACAAAGAGAGAGTCAGGAACCACTGCTGTCTATGGAATCACGAGACCTGAAACATCCTGGGGTGGGAGGTGTTTGTTGCTGCACACTGCGGCCTCGAGTGACAGGTACAAAGACAATCCCGTGCTGCTCAAGTTCCCATTAAATTTGTCTGTTATCCATAAAGTACACTCTGACTTGATCATTCATTATTTTACACAAGCATTAACTATATCTGCAAAAGTATATCTATCTTGACATCCTTTGGCCACATGTTCAGGGCAATGCTTTGATAAAAAAGGGGAGTGAAAGTATGTTATTTTAGCTGGAGGCCAAAAGCTGCTAGAAAGGAATGGAAAGGGAAGGGGATTCCATGCTGAAGGTAATTGGAGAAGATGAAGTACTCAAGTGAATGCTTCACTGCGCTCAGAGTTAATGCTGAATTTCACTGGTCTGGGAAAAAAAGCTGAAATGATGCTGTTCAGATTTGTGTTAATAATTTTTTTTATGTGCTACTAAATGACCCAACTCACTTTGTCGTGGGAACAGAATAGTCATGGTCCAACCAGTGCGCTGAAGACTCCAGGAAAAGACTCAGTACAAAGAAAGCCAGCTCTGTGAATGATTTAATATTATCTCACTGGTAGATCCAAGAGCTAAAGGAAATGGAGGCCTTGCTGGGCAAACAGGGTCCAAGAGCTAGAATCACAGCTCCAGTAACTCGTAGTCTGAACAAATGTAATGAAGAAACAAGGGAGGATGTGGCATCAAACTAAATGGGAGGTGAAAAGCGATAGTGGCATGGTATGATGTGGGAGCATGTGCTGCTCCAGCAAGCAGTAATGGCTCCCAAAGATCTGACCGGGTGCACCCGCCTAGACAGTAGCGCAGCTTGGTCTTCACGTGAACCTCAAGTCTCTGCTGTTTCTCTGTATCACGTGGCGCTAAATCCATGGTGAAACCCAGCTCTGCTCAGGTCTGTTGCCAACTACCCAGTGAGTCTAACGAGGCCAGGATTTCAGCCTGGCAAGCTATTCAGTAGTGCCATCCTCACAGCCACAGCCCAATTAGCCAAGAGATGCAAAACCGTTTGTGATTTTCCCTTCATGTTCCCAGTTCATCTGCTAACTAGTTACTGAGTACCAGTTGCCCTTTTTCTGTCTCTCAGGTACTTACTTCTGTGGGCAAAACATCTCCCTCCCTGGCAGACAACGTGAGGGAGGATGGTGCCCCTCTCTCCTTCCCCAGATGGTCACTGCCGTCTCCTCCTCAGCCACCAACTGCTGAATGCGAAAAGATTCATGACATGAGTGTCGACATAGTGAGAGGCTGAGAAATTCCCTGGCTTGTAGTACTGTCCTCAGCCCGACCTTCCTCATCGATATTTTTGTTTGCTGCTCGGGGTGGGGGAGTGTGGCCATGAGTCATCCTGGGGGCTGATGACTCAGATTTTCAGCCCGAGCTGTCGGCGTGCTGAGGGTTTCTTGAAGCTCTGCCCAAGCTTTCGTGCCCGGAAGCTCAGCAGAAGGAGGGGGCTTTCTCCATCGGGGGTATGCGCATGGGTGTTCCTCACTGTGATTTCTAGCCCCCAGTTGTCTTTTCTCCGGATTTCATTGTTTCCTCCCTTGACAGCAGCTTTTCCTCCCCCACGATCCACCTCTGTGCTTTCCAGTTCCAGACTGATTCTGCCTGTTTTCCATATATGTTAACATTTTCCTCTAACATCCCGTACTCTGCTGCTGCTTGGAGAGAGCCCACTAGTATTTACTGTCTGTATGAGATGCCACTCCATCATGGCTTGAACAGCCTGTGTGGGTGTGCTTTAGGCTGTGCTAGGGAGTACCACGTTCTTCTGAGCGCTCAGAAGTGTACATGCTGCTATATCTCATCCCTCACAGCTGGCATCACCGTGGGTTAAACATGTTACTTTCCAACTGTGCATCTGTGGTTCTTAAAATACCCATCCAGTCCCCAGTTGAGGTTTGCATATCATCCATGGTGACTGGCTGAAGCAGCTGCTAGGCCCAAGCGTTACTTCTTGTCTCCTCTTTTTTGAGGTTCACCTTCACATCAGGCTACAGTATTAAGAAGTAGCACACGTGGGATCTCGGGGAGCAACAGCAGCTAGGAGGTTGTCCACACCTGAGGGGGGTCTGCTCCAAAACAGGGTGATGAGAGACAATCTTGAGATGGTTGGTGGGACGTTGCAGAAAGAATGCTGCTTGACATGTAAGCCAGTGGTAATATTAGAAGGGAATCTGAAGGAGAAGGGTGTGTGAGAGGTGCAATAGGCTGGGGAAACTGGAAAAGAGGACAGCATTGGAGGGTAGCAAGAAAGTCATTGAAGTAACCCTTCCCAGCCTCTTTGAACTGAGGAATATTCTGACATTCAAAAGCACCAAAACATGAACACACAACCCCCCCCCTTATTTTTATCATACAGTGCATGACTGATGTGTTGGTAATGGTTCATTGTCACTCTGTACGGCTTTTAATTGAGGTTACCTAGAAACAGTAAGGGACAAAAGTGTTTCACTATGAGTTCTAACCATGGGAGAGTTTGTAGGAAAACCAAAATATATCATGGAGAAGAATGGAAAGCCAAATTATGTTTTCTCAGTCTTTTCAGTTTCTCCTTTATTTGTAGACTTTTTAAGTAAAAAGTAAGAAGGAAGTGATGCGAACAAGTTATGATCATATTTTTTCTCTGATTTCTCTCCTTTTCCCAAATTGAAGAGAAAAAGAGAGAAAGGAGAGAGGGAAGTGAAAAATAATTCAGTTTGGGGCTCTTAATTGAAACAAAAGTTAAATTTTTAATCTCACTACAAATGTTCTTCATAATTTTCATTTTTTAAGCAAGCCAAAGTTTTTGTGTTTATTGGAGAAGGAAACCAAACCCATATGAATTGAAACTTTAAACCACTCTGTGGCTGACAGAATGAAGAAATGGCTCCTGCTCTCTGCATACATCTTTGCTTCAGTATATTTAAAGATGCGGTATGCATAAAGAAGACATAATAACTACACCATTTACCAAACTGTAGTGCATCTCACATTTTGTGTGATAGGTTAAAAAACTTATATTTCATCTGAGCCAGCTCGTGTATGGATAATAAATAAATGAGCTGTTAACAGATTATCAAGGATGTGAAGCCATTCTGCACCCTTGTCTAATTATGAAGTCTGAAAAAGAGTATCAGGCTAGGAAGCGTATATACATAGTACTTCTCAGATCAGTATGTCCCCAGAAAAAAAAGATTTGCTGGAATAAAGGAGCTTCCAAAAAACTCTGGATAGTTGTAGTGTTAGTGGAGCCAAGTCCCCTGGAAGCTGCCAGCCGTGTTGTGTGTCTTTTGGCACCTCTGCAACATACGTAAATAGCTGGAGACCTTTCTGCAGCCAGGAACAAGTGAGAAGAGAAAAGGCTCTGTTTCTAAATTTGAAAAGAAAGCTGTAAACAACGGGCGTGCTGATTTTAAGTATGCCAGGGGACTTCAGGAGCCTGCCCTTTGGTCCTCTCTGCAGGCAAGGTCAGCTTCCCCTCTGTTTTTTTTTGTAAACACAGACAGTGCATGAGCACAGTCTGGGACTGCTCTTTCCTGAGGGCCAAATCCCAAACTGGGATGAATCCTGGTGTGATCAGAAGCCCCATGCTCACACTTTTGCTTTAATAATGTTTTGATTACAGATTGTCCAGAGCGGCTGCCTTAACAATACAAGTCCTGCTGTGCAGTTCCTCTTCTTAATCTAGCCTTTGAAGAGGTCAGGCAGGATTATTTTTAGGGGAAATCAGAGCAATGAATAAAGATATTAGGCCGTGGAACACAGTGCTAAGTTAAGTAAATGGCAATTCACTACAGTACGAGTGGTGACAGAGTTCACATCCTACCCCTGTCCAGGACCACCATGTGTTTGGCGTCTATTACATGAATTTGTAAGAGATATTAGATGTCTTTGCTGTTCTCTAGTCCTGTTGAAATGCCAGCTATATTTCCCACTCCCATGAGCTCTGCACACTCCACTCAGCGGGCCGCAGATCCTATCGATGGTATGGTTTTAACCACTTCTGATCCGGTTAGGAGAGAGCAACGTGGTCTACTCAGAGAAGCAAAGCCATATGTTAAGCTGTCTTTTGCCAGGTTTGCATTATTTAAAGAGTAGGGGTCTCATTTTAAAGTGTTTTAGTTTCTTCTTAACTGTAAATTTAGCTACATTATTTTGCAGAGGTGGTTGTGTAATTTCATAGAATCATAGAGTCGTTTAGGTTGGAAAAGATCGTAAGCGCCAGGTCTACACGTTCATGTATCTGAAGAGAAACGTAATCCAAGAAGATAACTGAGGACTTTTCCAGCCGCAGTTTTATGTCAGTGGCATTTTAGTTCCTTTAGAAAAAAGGATTGTAGAGTACACCAGGAGCACAACTGAAGGCAGTGGCTACCCAGGTGGTATTGTGTGTCAGTGAAAACTGGAGCCGAGTAGGCAGCTGCACGTGGTGCGTTTCACACCTCACCAGCTCATAACCACTAGAATAACTTTTCAATTATTCCTTCCTGCAGGCAAGGTTGTGAACTCCAGAGAAAACATAAACCAACGCCTAATTCCCCAAATTGCTCAAAGTACTTCAGTTTGTTAAGCCTTTTGGCTGCTTTTTGCATGCTTTTCTAGTTCACTGAAGTGACCCTTTGAAGTTTTCAGCACTTTACAGGGGAGCTCTGGCTACAAGCACTATTTGTTAGCTTTCTTTGTTAATATGTTTCAAATCCTGTTCTTTAGAGTCATTGTTTCAGCAATTTTCTACTTCCATCTTTGTAAAGTTAAGTAGCAGATGATCAATTTTTATACTCTTTTTTTTTTCTTTTTGGGTCTAGACTTGATGTAGGAGAGAAGGATTAGTTCTATGGGCCACCAAAATGTTCGCAGTGGCACTTTCTGTTCTGCTGTTTGAGAGGATACTCCTTCCTCTGTCTGGCCAGTCACATTTACCCAACTGCTTTTTCCAGAATCCACAGCCTGTTTATCAGTCACAAATGGTCCAGGAGTATTCAACTGTATGTGCAAAGCGTGTTTTCCTCAGAGATCTCCAGTCTTTTATAGATTTTGCTTTTTCTTATCTTTTTCACGGCGTTCTTGGAAACGTCACGACACTGTTCATTGATTGCACCTGTCACCACAATAAACTCAACTTTACTAGTAGTATGTAATAATGTTTAATAACGTACACAGCAGAGTCTGGACACTACAAAAGAGATCAGTTTCTCTGGTTCACAAGGGAGCACTGTTCTTCCTCTTTTATAGACAGAGAACAGGGCCTTGAAGAGACTGACAAGGAAACCATGGCAAAACCCGGTTTATTTTCTGAATCCTTTTTCGTTATCCTAATCAGAATAAAATCCTGCCTTGCTGTCATTCCTCTGGTGCTGTGAATTACAACATGCTTAACTACCAAGGAGCAGTGTTCTTCCATGGAAGAATATTTTGTTCCCAAATCTTCATCGCTTCAAGACACAAGAAATAACTCTGCGGATGAAAGAGCTGTTACTTCAGAACAGCTGTTCAAATGCACATAAACACCCTGCTGAAATTGCTTTGGCTATTTTGCATATGATTTACATTACTAAGTAATAACCATTTCTAGTATGAAATTTCAGCTCGTGCTTACAGCAAATACTGGTACAAGTTGCAGTAGATTAGAGCGGTGCCAGAACGATGTTCTGCTGAGTTACCTGCTGAGAGTGGAGGTGGCTGAGAGAAAGCTGCCTCAGGGACACATAATGGAGGACACTTCTCACCTGTTGCCTAATGATTTTTATCCATTTTATCCCCAAAGTTCCTACTTCTAACAGCTTCCTAATGTCCTCTGTGCTGGGCATTAGGATGGCTTCAATTACACTCCTGGTGAAGTGTTTCTGTATTAGGGTAGCTGATGCCCTGGGGTTTTTTTTTATTGTCATAACAAGGAAAGTATCAAGGCAGTGGGGAGACAAAGCTGTTCCCTAAGTGTGGGGTTAGGCTAAAAGCTCATTGTGGTGTGATGGAAACATATCTGAGGTGTGGAAAAAGAGAGGGCTACCATCTCCATGACACTGCTGCTCTTCTTAAAGGAGGATACTTTCTTTTTCTTCTCACATAATGAGTCGCTAAGTGACTGTCATGAAAATGCAGACACATATAAAAATGAGATTTGGCTGCATTTTGCACTTTTAGTACAACTGCAGGGAAAACTGTATGGGATGATGTGTTATCAGTAGAAGTGGATATGTGCATACGCACATTGATCAGATCTTGAGTGGGTATAAATTTGCTCAGTGTGTTGACCTTTGTGGAAGTACACCAGTTGACAGTGGATGATGGTTTTGCCAGAGGTTCTTATGTTTGTAACATAAAATGCTCAATTAAGTATATATTTGATATCTGCTGTTTTCTCCACCTTATCTTTTGTTTCTAAAGCAATTTCATTTCCTAGGTCTAGTACTACAACACAGAGCATTCAGCTATCAGTAGAAATCTAAAAATCTCCTTAATAGTGTTGCTGTAGCAGCACAGCTCTACAGTTGTCAACCTGCGTCATAGGTATAGGGCGAGATTGTAAAAATGTCTCATTTGCTAATGGTGGTTTGTTTTTTGGTTTTGTTTTTTTGTGGAGTTTTTTGTTTGTTTGTTTGTTTTTTTTTCCCCAAGCTTGAAGGTTTTGGTGATGATTTCCTGAACAAATAACTGCAGGTTGAAGACTGACCTCAACTCCCAGGGAATATGATGGCAACTGAAAGTGGTGTGATTTTGTCCTGAGCATCTTGTAAGAGCAGGGTAAAGCCATCTCCCACTTCACTTGGGATTGGGAGCCAAAAAAAAGCCCTCCTACCTGTGAAACAGAGGATAATTGCCCTGCCTTGCCCCTGAGAGGGCTGAGCAGATGGATATACCTGTTTGATGGTGATGGAGGCCAGCAGAGATGCAGCCATGTAAGTAAATAGTGAGTGTTGTCGATGTATGTAGGTTGTTTATATATATTCCTTGTTAGTGTGTGCATGCCGCCTGTCACTTCTTTTATAACTATTTATTGTGGGAATTGGTCATTTTCCTTCCAATACACTGACTCGTGCTTTTTAGCTCTCAGTCATGGATCAGTCCCCAGTGAAAAATGCGTTACTGTCTGTACTGGGTACAGACAAGGAACAAGGGGAAAAAGCGTGAGAAACAGCCCCGTGAGCCCTGAGGTGAGGGCGGGAGGAGGCGCCCCAGCAGTCTGCAGGGCCTCAGCACTGCACCCAGGGGCAAGGGGCTTCCATTGGGAAGGTTTTCCCCATGATCCTAAGAGGTTGCGTTTCGAGACGAAATGTTACAATCTAGAAGTGTAGACTGCTGCCGGGCTGTGTCTGGGGCTCATTCTTCCACCCCAAAACTGCTGTTAGCATCTTCATCCCAGTTGAGAAACTGAGAGTTTGTGAGGCTGAAGAGGGGCTAATGAGTGGGAAACTGTATCTTATGTGTTTGTCAGGTAGTGACATGGCTGTGTAAGTGAATACTCCCTTCAGGTTTTTTAGCCTGGAGAAGAGGAGGCTCAGAGGTGACCTTATTGCAGTCTACAACTACCTGAAGGGAGGCTGTAGTGAAGTGGGAGTCGGCCTCTTCTCCCGGGCAACTAGCGATAGGACAAGAGGACACAGCCTCAAGCTTTGCCAGGGGAGGTTCACGTTGGACATTAGGAAGAATTTCTTTTCAGAAAGGGTTATTAGCCATTGGAAGGGGCTGCCCAGGGAGGTGGTGGAGTCACCATCTCTGGATGTGTTTAAGAAAAGACTGGACATGGCACTTAGTGCCATGGTCTAGTTGCCATGGTGGTGTCAGGGCAACGGTTGGACTTGATGATCCCAGAGGTCTCTTCCAACCTGGTTGATTCTGTGATTCTGTGATCGACCCAAAATATTGAAATAATGCCCTTTGCCCATCTCTGTGGTTATACTTCTTTTATTCTACTTGCAGACTGATAGGTAAGACTGTCTATTACACAGAATGAGAAAGACATGTTTTCAGTTTGTTTTCTGAATATTAAGTCAGCTTGGCAGCCGAGACCTTCAGAGGAAGGACAACCTAATGCCCTTGCATCAGGACAGTACGGCTATCTAAACACAGCTTTTTCTGTGTTCTGGAACTTGCAGCTGTTGTTATACCAGAGGTGCCACAGTTTTTTCAGTGGTTTAAATAATACTCAGTTTTTCTTGGGCTCCTGGCTTTCTGGAGAGATGCAGGCTTCTGAGCAATCTAGGTGGCTTCCCTCAAAAGTTGCCTTGGACAGTTAGTCACTCGGAAAACTGCACTTCTCAGGGCACTGTGCTTTTCAAAGCAGTAACAGAATTTGTGATAATGAGAGAAGTGCAAAGAAGTGGAGAGTGAGGGGAATTAGATTACCACCCTACGGGGTCAAGCTGTCTGGCTGGGAATGTGTCCAACATAACAGAGAACCAGCAAGACACTGCAGACCTCTTCCTGATTGCAGTCTGAGCTTTTTATGGCATGTAAAATCCTTGCTCCTTCAGTGAAGTGGTTGCTTATGCTAAGACCCTACCCAGATCCAGGTAGAGCCCATGGAACAACTCCGTGGAGTCCCAAGATTTTGGAATGGGCACCCTACATTTTAGTAATCAAAAAAAGAAAACTAGAGTTGCACCCAAAGAGTTTGCTTGGGCAGGCTGAGCATGATGAATGGCAATGTGGCAGAATTGGGTAGAAAGAAACAAGCATTTTGTGAAGAGAGGAGGAGGGGGGTATCATCTGGGTCAAAGAGAGCAGGTAGTAGGAGGATAAATTTGAAGGATGGAGGACAAAGGTTTACCAGGCAAAGATTGTAAAAAAAGAATATGCTTGTGCAATTTTGTTTTGATGAGCTCTTACGGATTGGCACCAAGGTATCTATCTAGTTTACTTTAGCAATCTAGATGAGCTCAACGGTTAATCTTCCCCTAGTAATCAGCCACTGATGCTGCGATACGTTACAGAGAGAGCCTGTGTTTTAAAAAAAAGAAAGTGATTTATTGAGAGCAAAACATCACAAGCCGGTGTCAAGATAGAAGGGGAACAAAGAGACTGATACATTTGCAACTTCACATTCCCAGCAGCCTGATTACAGAACCTGCCTCTTCTAAGTAAAGGATGTCACGTTTTCAAACACAATTAGATCCCTAAAGATGCATAGAGGAGCCTCACAGCATTTGCAAAAGTGTTTACACATCCTAAAGAAGGGCAATAAGTGAAGTAACTTTCATTTCCTTGCTTGCATTTTGGATGCTTAAAATTTTTTAAAAAGCCAATGCTGGAAGGACAGGTACGTCACAGCTTATGTTTTGTCCCGATTAATGTGTACCTGTGGTCACAAGTATTATTTAAACACTTTCACCATATTTATAGCCATCATACAGCATGCATGCCACAGGATTATTTTAAAATTGACTATATGTTTTCTTAAGGATTTATAGAGATTATTTCCTCCCTACTTTCCAGTTCTCATATAAAAGGCATAAACAATATGGGGTATTGTGATGGTGATATGTAAAGGGTTTAATTGATCTGAATCTGGAATGATTTCTCTCATGGGGCCTACTGTGATTTCCTTTCTAAAGAATTATCCATCTCTTCCAGAGAGCTTTGATTTCCCAGTGATTACTTAATCATGATTCTTATTATAAACATTGGGTTAGACTAGGCATGGAAATGAAACCTCACCTTTAACAGAGGTGAGAAATCAAATAAGCCAAGTACGTGTTGCAGAATGCACAGATTGAAATACATCTCAAATTATTAACCAAAATTGTTAACCAAAATGTTGTTTTTATGTTCTTTTCTCATTGCTGTTTCCTTTGTTTTTTCTATTTCCTTCCTTCCTTCTCCTTTATATTTCTTCTGCTTTCTCTTTGCTTTCTTCCTCTCTGCTCTCTTTTTCTTTCTTGCAATGGAAACTTTCCCCCAGTGCAAAACCATCTCGTATTGAGTTATGCAACTTCCACCAAGTCTCCAGAGTGGATTACTCATATTATAGTAACAGCTAGGCCATAAGAGCCTAACAGGGAACAAAATAAATAAAAACTGCAGAATAGGGATCTGAAGAGTCATGGTGGCTGCTAAGTGGTCTGCAGCACTTGAGCACTAACAGCTGTGTGCAGCCGTAACTCAAAAAGCAGCAAACAAGCTGCTGCCACAAGAAAATGCCAAAATCACAAGTAGAATTTTGTTTTTCTTGTTGGATGCATTTGGCTGTTAGTTTGAACTATGTCTTACCCTATAGAATTAGCTCTTTCATCTGATCTTAAAAACAGTGTTCAGATTTAATAATTTCAAAGAGAAACAAAGGAAAATTGCCAGGAAACCAAGCAAGCCACTTACTTTCCCTGTGGGACACAGGGCGGTAAGTTCTGTAGGTAACTCTGGTTCATCAGCCTGCCTGCAGTGGGGAGACAAACCCCTGCAGCCACTTCTTGTGCTGGAGCTGTGCCTGGCGTCACTTTGTTGTCCTCTATCCACAGAGTTGGTTCCAAGAGCACAGCAAGGCAGCCAGGTTAGCCAATCTGGGAGCTGCATTCCTGCTACAAACCCCTAGAGATTGTCCTTTCAAAGTTGCCAGAGGCACTAATAAAATCAATAGCCCTTGACATGCCAACAGGCTTGAAAGACTGTCCTGCTGGTGGTACCCCCAGTGTCCATCAAATTACTACTTGGCTCTCAGTGGCGAAAGAGAGTGGGAATTTGTGGTGAAGTGTGAGTCAGGCGCCAGTACGAGCCTGGGCGGAGGCGAATGAGCCTGAGAACAAGATTTGTGTTATAATTAATGCTATTGAATAGTGCTGGATAATAGTTGTTCTTTCTGTGAAGTCACTGCAGTTGATGGCTTGAAAATGCAAATGCTCTCTGGCTAGCTGGCAAAAAGATGCAAATTAAGCCAGCTGCATTCCAGATAGGGCACAGCAGTACCTTCGTGTGTTACTGCTGCTTCAGTTCTTGGAGGAGAAACATGGAAAAACCACGGGTGGAGGGGACAGAAATCTGAGTGAAGGCAGAGAGTGGTAGGCACCAGGTGCTGAGCTCTGTATGGAGGCTGTAGGCTTCCCCTTCCTGCCACAGGGATGGTGCTCGCTGCTCTGACCAGCTTCCTCTCTAGCAGAGCACAGAGCTGGCACAGTCCACTGCTTTTCCAGGGGAAGGCACCTACAAATAGATGAGGGGAAACAGCCAACCTAAGAATGTGAGCTTGTTGAGAAGCTTGGAAACCTATGATATACAAACAGTGCTCCTGTGCTTATTCCATAAAAACTTCCTGAAGGTATCTTTTGATCAGAATCATATAAAATGGCTCATAAGGAGATATATGAAAGGTCTGAGAAGGAAAGAAGGTTGCTGAATGACATGGGCTGGATTTTACTTGTTGTTAAGTGTTTGAAGAATTCAGCTTTTTACTCTCCATTTCTGATGCAAATCAGTTACAGCAACAAGTTTTAACATTATTTTCTCAGCGGAAGATCAGCCTGAATGGAGGATGGTGGTGGTATGTCAGCAGGCTGTAGGAAGCTTTCTTTGAGGCCTCGATGCAAATTTCCACTTGGAAAGGTCTTTACTTTTATGCTGTGTTGCATATGCTTTTATGCTTTTCCAGACTGCTGTTTGTGTAGCCTCACAGTACTGTAAAAGGAATATCCTAGAAACAGCAGTCCACAGTAGTGGCTGTGGCTGACCTGTGTCTTGCAGCACATTGTCAGTGCTTTGTTATCAGCTGCTTTTGTGTGCGTTCCCCTCTAAAATTCCAATATATCATTCTCCCAAATTGATATCTACAGAAGACATTTTTTTGCCATTCTAGCTTTCTGTGGGCTGAGGTTTTCATAGCTGATTGAGCTGTGTAATGCTCAAAGTATGATGAGCAAATGAGCAAAGTATGTTTCACTTCTGTCTTTTTTCCCTTGGCGCTCTCATATTTGAGGCAGGATGGGTACTAAAGTATGAAGAGACATGGTTGCTCTTCATTTCAGTTTCATTGTGCAGGGAGGTACAATTATGAAACTGAACTGGCTGCCTACGCTTTGTATATTAGCCAAGATAGGACAAATCAGAACATTGTTACAAGGTCCTAGATATGATTGTTGGGGCAGGTAATTTTCACATGAAGATACCTGCCTACCTCAGGCCTGAGACAACCTTTACTGACCTACATTTGCTGGATAGTAAGGCTGGTTCCCTGAATGGCTTCTTCAGCTGGGTGGAGAAGGGTGTGAAGGAGCCATTCTATGGCAAGTGAATGTGGTGCTATTGTAGTTTGCAGACTGGCTTGCAGGATGCATTCTGAGTCCTGTGTGCATCGCAGTTTTGACAAACAGTATAAATATTTACAGATGGTGCTTCCTTTTAACTCTCCAAACGGACTTCTTCATGAGAGAGAGAACTGGATGTTATGTGCTTCCCACACAAGCAGCAGGATATGAACTGGGTTTTGACCCTGTGATCATTAAGCCCATCAGATTCAGAGGTTTACGGACAGCCATGACATGACCTTCATCCAAAGAGAGAGCTGCAGAGCTATGACTGTGTCACGTAATGCAGGACTGCAGACTGCACTGATTGGTGCTGGTAGAAAGACTTAATTTTCTGTAAATGTGTGCTTAGGTTTGCAAAGCCAGCATTTGGGGAATGAAGGGAACATTATTTTTGTTTTTAGAGACTTCATGTTTCATCTGGAGTTAATGAAAGGCAATAAATATTGAATGAGAAAATACCATATTTAGTGAATCTCTTCTGAGGGACAGAAATAATGGCTTCTGAGTTGATTAGAAATGTTGTGTGTGTACTCTCAGTGGTTGTATTCTTACTGCCTAGCGGAGGGGTTTACTACAGATTCAGGACGTAAATAAATAGGCAGGTGTGGCTGTACAGTATTCAGAAGTTTGGTCAGGCTTCCCCTTAAGCTAGATGATGAGCACAAATGAGCAGGAAAGGTTTTGCTTGGGCAAATAACCCTTGGGCTTCTGAGCTTCCTGGGCAGCATCCTTACAGTACAGACTTCTGCCCTCTGAGAGGAATTAGATTTAAATCATCAGCTGATTTCTACAGCCACCAAACGTCACATCAGATTGTACCAGCTTTTGACCACTGTGAAACTGGACCAGATTTAGGTTGGTCATGTTGACCATGAAATGGTCAAATAACCTGAAATGTTATCAGTTGTACAACCCCCATGAATCACTCATTGCCACAGATAGGTTTACCCAGTTTTCTCCTCATCCTTGCAAGTGCTTTCCCTCCATTTAATTTTAGTTTGTATACTAATAGTAGCTGCTAAATAATGCCTGTTTTATTTATTTTTCATGCCACCTTTGTTTTATTTCTTCATCTCTACTTTAGCTGCCGTTTTGTCATTATAAAATGATCAAGCAGGTTAACACTTTTACAGTAAACTAGAAGATACATGGGAATAAATGAGTGCACAGGTAATACCAAAATTTTGATCCAAGGGTAATTTTGCTAACAGTTGGCAGTTTCCTGTTTCATTAGAACAGTTCTTAACCTGAAAATCATTCTGACCTATCATTCTATACAAAGATTTATTATGAATAGGGAACAAACTGGGTGACTATTTCCTTGTATATCCACACACACCTACACACTTTTATAATTTATTTCTTCTTCCTTTTTTTAACCTATAATAATGACAGAAAAGCCCAAGTGAAAATTATGGCTTGGAAGATATTTAGATTAGTTTATGTTGAAAGGATTTGATGTTGTTATGATGTAAAAACTGTTCTTTGCACCTGTGTCAAAAAGGGCCATATAAATCATCAACTTTTACCCAATTACTTCCTTAATTTTCTTCCTTGATGAAAGGATGTGACTGATTGTCATAAACTAGATAAATTTATTTCCAGTGTGCTGAGAGAATGTAATAGGAGGCATGGGCAAGTGACAAGGTTTAGTGGCTGACTAAGCCATTAGCTATTTTTAATGACCTGTTTGGCCTGTAATGGTACCTGAGGTAAGAGTAATTGCTTTTCCCCACAGCAGAAGGCTAGGGACGGCTTCCCCTGGCAAGACCCCATAGAACAAGGTATTTTGAAAGTCCATATGGTTTTGAGAGGCCATGTGATTGCAACATAACTTTTCCAGACAGTGATTTTCCCAGTGTGATTAGGCTGAAGCCTGCCCTCCTCAGGAAGCATTATGGGAAGGTGTTTTCACAAACTAGATTGCAGGTTTGGCTCCCAAAATGTGGGCATATCAAAACATGGGAGTTCAACCTGTGAAAATAAGAAAATATCTTAAAGCTACACATTCTCTACCTTCATTATCAACACCTGTAGCTAGATAGCTTTCCTGGCCACCCAAGAAAGGAAGAAGAGCAGATCTCAGTGGTCTTCACTGCCAGGTGACTGACCTACTATCTGGGAGATCCCTGCTGATGAAAAATCTGTACAAATGCCTTCTCTGTTGGCTACCTTTTGCAACTGAAGTAAAAATCCTGCAAGGCTCAGAAAAGAAGGTAACAGGTCAAAAGTAGCTCATAATTTCTGTATTCTAAGGATCTTGCTTTTCGTGTTCTCTTTTCTTTTGATTATGAAGGAAAGTGTTTCTGGTGGCAGCCTGTGGAGTGTGTGTGTTTGCATGCAGACACATATTGAAAAGACTGCCTTGACGCTGGCCCTGGTAACACTCCCATGTCTTTATAAACCTAAATCTGCAGTTCATCTGTTCCAGGTATTGCTTCGTTGAAGAAAGTTATCTGAAACTGCTACCTTGTAAGGTGTCAACTTTGTTTAGTAAAGCTACTTTGATCTGAAGTAAGTAGGTTAACTGCTCTGTGGGTGATTAGATTAGGAAGAGGATACGTGATAAGAAGACAATGATTCTTCCTGTTGCTAGCTGCATGATCTGCTCTGGCTGTTGATAATTTAACCAGATAGCAGTAATGTCATTATCAGCCGATCTGCTGATCTGCAAGGTCAGGTGCAGTAGTGAGCAAGATTTTGTCATTCAATGTTAGTGAAACCAGGGAAGTGTTAACAGTTTTCACCTATATGGTAGGTTTCTTTTAAATTAATGTCATCTTGCTTATTTATTTTATTCAGGCCTGTGAAAATTAGGGAGCACTGATTTACGCCTTCTGAAAGCCTCATGGGCTGGAAATGTGTAATGAGGTGGGGTAGTTGAGTTTATAGGAGCTTACACTGAGACTGGACATGACACTTAGTGCCATGGTCTAGTTGACAGGGTGGTGTCAGGGCAACGGTTGGACTCGATGATCCCAGAGGGCTCTTCCAACCTGGTTGATTCTGTGTGATTCTGTGATATTGCCTTCTACACACTTTAAAGTGTTATTCTTGCAACCTTTCAAGAAACAAGTATCATCAATGTTAAATGTTATATTTTGGAAATTAGTCATCCTTGCAATTGAATATGATGCCACCAAATGTGCTAAGCAAAACTATATGCTGGTTCTGCCTAAACGGACTGTGGTCACCCCTTGCAGACCCAAGAGGAATTAGTCATGGACTAGGCACAAGTAAATGAATGAAAGACAAGAATACGAAAAGGTAGTTCCTGTGTTGGACAGCTTGTAGCATGTGAACTAATGCAAAAAGATAGAGACTCTGGTACAGTTTAGACACATGGGCCTGTTAGGTTCTGCAGAATGAGAGCTGTTCTTTCCCAGAACTTTGCATCAGGTGCTAGATGAGCTTGTAACTTAAATTTAAATTCAGGAATTGTAGCCAACTTTCAAATCACCCATGTGCTGCCTTTCTCTAAATCCCAGACTTCCTGTAAACTAGAATAGAGTTAGCAGCAGTTTGACTGATGGATCATTTGTCTTTGAAAGTGCAGGAGAGACCATCCATTGAAACAGCTGCGAGATATCATGTCACATAGCTTCTCTAAGAGATCCCCCACAGACAATCCAATGCCTGCCCTCCCCTTTTTGCCACTCCTCTTCTGGGAAATAATATACTAGATCAGTTAGATCCAATATCTCATGAGAAACTGGAGCACATTGCAAATTGATGAGTATTGAGATTTCTTTTTGTATAAACTCACCCTTAGTAGAGACGGGGAATTAATTGTAATTGCAGGCCAGAGCTTTATAATTGATTGGGAAATATCAGCCTTTTTTTTGAAAGGTGTTTTTTTTATCCCAATGAATATTTGTAATAGGTGACATTAGTTTTCATTTTGATCTACATGTGTCATAATTTCTTGATGTTTATTGAAAATGACAAAAAAAAAAAGGAAGAAAAACTTCTTCCTTTGGTGGCCAAGAAGTTGTTCTGTTTCATGAAAGATTGGATCCTTTTTTTCTAAGAACAAAGGCACTGCTGTGTCTGAGGACATAAGCATACTCTTACGTGCTGTAGCCAGGGAGGGTGTTTGAATGCTGGAGAGGAAGGTATGAACTTCGTATTGTGGGTGAGCTTGTTCTGTAGCACTGCTGTGGAAGAAGAGGGAGGTTTTTTTAGGCCTCAGCCTATCGGCCTGTGACACGAAGGACTAGCAGCAGTCCTGCTGTCTTGCTGTGGTATGTGCTGCTACAAATGGTGAGTTCTTCTCTGGAAGAACTGCCAGCCTATGGTGCACAAGATAACAGTGTGTCAGTTTGGGGAGTACATAATCTCTAAGCAAGCACTATTCCTGGTTGTGTGAATACAGCACAAGTGAAGCTCTGTACTCTGTTCACAGCCACATCTCCTTTTTCTGTGGGAATTGATGGACGATTATGGTTGAAAGACCTATAGCTGGGAGGCAAGTGCCTCTTGGGGGATCAGCTGGTGGCCTGCAGGCGTTACCATCAAGCTTGCCTGGGTGCTTTGCTTTTTCTGAAAATTGGACAACATGCTCTGATACTGCATTACAGGGCAACAAGTGAGAACCACCTTCAGGGACCTGCTGGGAGAAACAGGGATGATGTTCACTGCATGTTGCCTTCACAGTCTTTTTGAAATAAATCCAGTATACAAAGAGAGCTTTAGGGGAGAGCGTCCGGGATTCCTGTCGCAGTCGTGGCACTAACTCAGTATGATCCTGGATTAATCTTTTCCCCTCGCTTAGACTCATTTTCAGGAGCCATAGTATCAGCCACAGAATAATATTTGCTTCTGTTACCATGAGCTGTAAATGACTGGGAAATGCTTTGAGGTCTGTAGGCGAATGGCACCAGATTTATTGAATACAATGTGCTGCATAAAAACTGGGTGTGTTTGAAAGGGATAGATGAAAAAGGGCAGATTATAGAGCCCTTTGAAGTCGATGTTAACGTTTTCACAGCTTTCTGTGGGCTCTGGATCAGATAATAAGTGTGGAGGGAGGGTGGGAGGGAAAAAACTCTTATGCAAAGTCATCATCTACTTGTTTTTAAACAAGGAAGCAAGCTGGTGAACTTGTGATTGATTGCCCTTTACGCTGGTTCTCAGAAAAAAAGGAAGGTGAAGGAGACGTTATTGAGATCCCATTGATGTGCAGCCAGTTTTGGAAAGGATCATGGAAACTCTCTGCATCGACACTGTCTGAATTTCTTTGTCTCTATTTCTCTGTCTGCAAATGATGATTCACTGATGAACGCACTCATAAAAATGAAAAGAACTCTCTATTCTGCAGCCCCACTCGGCAAATCCTCTCACAAATAGACCCTCCAGCTACTCAGAGTCATGTTGCCTGGATTATTGCAAGGGTCAGTGACCGGGTGAGGAATGTGACGTCTTGGGCCATTTATGTAACCACCTAATCGTGTAACAGGTGAGCAGGGAGCTTGTGTACAGTGTAAACAAATCCCTTTGCCATTTTTCCCTGCATTGTCAGGCTAATTCTGATGAGGCAAACACACGAAGCTGAAGCCAGGGAATCAAGGCTTGGAGCCTGCTCGGAGCTTCCAGAGGAAGTGCTTCAGTGAG
Organism: Nyctibius grandis; assembly: GCF_013368605.1. Taxonomy (NCBI): domain Eukaryota; kingdom Metazoa; phylum Chordata; class Aves; order Nyctibiiformes; family Nyctibiidae; genus Nyctibius; species Nyctibius grandis. The sequence goes on along the minus strand of NC_090680.1, from coordinate 5,356,161 downwards.
GGCACTTTCCGGCGTGTTTCAAGTGAAGACTAAAATATTTCCCCCGCCTCTGCTCTCTCATTTGTTAGTTCACTTCTGTGCCACCTCGGCTGGGTGCCAGAGATGCTTGTGCTCTGAGGAGGAGAGAGGGTGGTTGACTTCGCAGCAGGTGGCTTGGTGCCAGGAGCTGTGGTCTGCATGCAAATCGTTATGTGGTCCCTGATCAAGTTACCGTGTCTTGGTTTCTCATCTGTGAGCGATGCGTTCTAGAAGAGGCTGTGTTCATTTGGTGCTTCCTGAAGGAGGAGCTGGGTGTCTTCATTGCCTCTGCCACAAAGTTCTCCTTACCTGGTGTCAGGGTTTGAAGCTGGGCTGGCTATTAAACGGATGCCAGATGCTTCCTATTAACCCTTTCTTCCCCCCAGAAGGGGAAGGAAAAGAGAAAAGGGAGAGACACCTATGGGTTGGAAAGTTAAAACAGTTTTAATAAACAATAACAATGAAAAAGAGTATAATAATAATGGAAATAATTAAATATATACAAATATATACAAAACCAAGGTCGAGATCCCCCGATGTCGGTCACGTCACCACTGGCACTGCAGAGCAGGCTCCGGGAAGGCCGAGGCTGGGTTCAGCGATGGACGGGAACTGGATTCAGGGATGCACGGATTGAGATTGGAGGCAGGAGAAAGATGGACAGAGTCCTCTTCAGACACTGGCCATAGCAAAAAGGGAGCAAGACCCCCGTGATCCCCCACTTTATACTGAGAATGACGTGTATGGGATGGAATATCTCGTTGGTCACTTTTGAGTCACCTTCCTGTCTGCTCCTTCCCAGAGGTGCAACTCTTCTACAGCCCTTCGCTTGTGGATCATGAGGAATTTAGCAGTGACTTTGGTTTCTATAGGAATAAGTATAAGCAAGAGCCTTTCTGCATACTGTTCCTACTGATACCTTAGTAATAACTATAGACTTCGAGTATTATCAGCCCTAGAAGTGGGCACTGTCTGAAAAACATGTAGTTAGTTTCAGACAGTGCAGTTACTTAGAAGAAGCTTAACTGAAAGGAAAAATCTCTGAAAGGAAAATTGATTCTGTTCTAGTCCAAGCCAGGACATGCTACCCCTTATTCCATACCATTTACATCATGCTCAGGTCACTACTGCTTTTTCATTTTCAAATATATACAGATATCACTAGTTTATGATTAATCTCTCTATACAAAAATTCGTTAAGTTCATTTAGTTCATGATTGTGCGTTTCCATCTGGCATAGCAGTCTCTCAGGGCAGGAGAGATGGTATGAAATTTGTCATGGTTCGTGCCCACAGGTTGCGGGTTAAAGATGTCCGTCTTGAGGAGGCTACTGGATACCACTTGATGAACCTAGCTCCAGTTTCATCACCGCTGCACTAACCTGAAAGGCACTTATTGAACACTGTTAGTATTATGTAGCAATTAATATCATACAGTTTAGAACTGAGTATTCTCACCCAGAATTAGGTCACCTTCAGGCACACATCAGACTTCACCATCCTGCAGCGTCACCCACCAAGTACATCCAGGCCCTTGAGTGAAAGCAATCCCACGAATGGGTTTGCCTTTGCCTGAAGTAGCAAGAACCCAGACAGTTTTCCTCAACAAATTCCTTTCATGCACCACGGGGACTTTATCCCCTTCTACCATATGTAGAAGGTCTGACTGAGCAGGGCCAGCTAAGCACTGGCTGCAGATGGTGGAAAGGTGCCTGACAGCAGCTGATAACCAACAGGTTTTCTTCCCCCATGAATTTGTGCAAAAGAAGAGCTCCTGCATCTACTTCCCATCATCAAAAAAGAACATTTATAATGGGCACCTCTTAATTGTTCAAGACCATCATTTACTCCTCTGGGACACACCATAGATTCTGGCATGCATTTTACATTTTTTGCAGCTTTCTCTCCATTTAAGTGCAGCGTACTGTTATACATAGAAAGCTCAACCTGATCTTTAAAAAAGACAGACGTTTCTCCAGGTTTACCAGGGCTCTACTGTAGTTATCATCAATAAGAATATTTAATAACTACTTGCATTTTATTGAGGGAAGTATATATGTGTATGGAGAAGCAGTGCTTGATGCCAGCTGAATATTTTTCAGGCAACTTTCATAAGCTACTTGATTTTTTTTGCACGTGCTTTCTTTGGCAAGCACACAGTTAAAGGCAGCATTGTACATATTTTATGGTACATAGTAAATATGTTTTTAGCATTATTAGTCAGGTTAAAGGGAAAGAATAGAGAATTAATAGCTTAGGTTAAGCTGATCTCAGAAGGCATATAACTCGCATAGCTAATATATTTGCCACATTTCCTAGTTGGCGACCAAATTGTCTTGTATCTGCATAGCACTTCACCACTCGCTGGGCTGTTCCCCTCTGTACATATAGTATTCATCATTAATGTGTCCATTAAATCAGCATCCTTTAACGGATCTTCGTGTTGCTTGCGTTTTCCCTGTGCAGTGACTATCTCATGTCTTGTCTATGTGAGTGCTATTTTTATATTAGGGGAAGATAAAGAACAAAAGAAGCAGCAGTGCTCTGATGCTGAGTCACAGTAAGCAGGAGGTCTTGCTCTGTGTGTGTGTGTCTGCCAGTGCATCCTCACACTGCGTCCATAAGTCAAGCAAGAACTCATCTTACGCTCCATACATGTATACACCAGAATCACAGCAACTCCCTTAAATTAACACATCTTCGTGTTCTGAGCCCGTGCGGACACCAGTCTAAAGCCTGCTGAATTCCTGGGGAGTTGGTTTGTCAGCGGAGATAGTCTTTATTATCTAGGAGAGAGTCAGGAGAAGGAGAGTATCAGAAGCAAGTAGATGTGTAGGAGGAGTTTCTCCCAGCTAGTCATCAGCAGGCAGTACTCCTGGAGGCCACACAGGACCAAGGCAGAGGGAGAGAGAATTCTGTTGGACCTCTTTAGGAGATCCAGAGGTGGATCTTCTTTATGTAACACTTACTGAAAACGTCCATGGAAGTACAGAAATCCCAGACGGAGAGTTACTCCACCGAGAATCAGTGACAAACATAGAGAATTGTGATTGTCCAGTCCGGGTGTTTGAAACACCCCAGGTACAGGCCTTCAGCACTCAAGCACTCAAAACATCCAAGCTGTTTGCAGAAGCTGTCCATATGTTTTACTGCTAAGCAACTGAGATTTTAATTTTTGCTTCCTTTAGTTTGTGTTAACCCATCTTTACTGGAAACACAGTGGTGAGAGAGTGGAAACAATTTAACAGGATTTGCAAAGAAGGGAATGATGCTGTACTAAACCTGACTCACAGTAAACCCACTAAGCCCTATGGAAAGCCTTAGTTATGGCTTTGGGACCTTAGCTTTGGTGTTGAAAAATATGCCCGTAATAGCTCAAAAATGAGGCAATTTCTGCCTTACTGAGGATTTTCCGTTGAGAATTCCTGTGCAAGGTCTCCCAGTGTCTGATGTGCTTACCTTATGGTATGAAGGCTGCCTGAATCACCACTCTCGGTGCTGTGCTTTTCATCCGCTCACTTCTGGACGCAGTCCAGTGTCCCTGAAGTCCCTCCATTGATTTCGACTTGCACTGGATTAAGCCCAGCGGTCGCTTAAGCATATTGATTTCATGGTTGTTTGTGGGTTATGTTTTGGAGGTTATAAGGGTACTGACTGTTATAAATATCTTTATAGTTTGGCCTTATAAAGATGCAGTGCCTTTACCATGTCCTCATGCCTTTATTATTATCATTATCGAGTTACCCCTTTTAACTACTCTGTGGTTTAAAAGTGAAAATCCTTCCATTACAAAAACATAGCAACCTCCTCCATAGAAGAATATGATTTAATGTCAAGTCATTAGCTGTGGGGCATTGTGACTTGGTTCACGAGCATTTACCCTAATCCACCAGCCAATGCCAGTTCCAGCAGGTGGGTCTTAGTTCACATTACTCCACACTCAAAGTTTCTTTAAGCTCTGTGAAAAGCTGTGCTAACTAGAACAGTGACTATGCCCACATGTCACTAGCAATCTATGGAGGCAAGTTTCGAGAACACGGATCTAAAAAAGGGTTCACATTTTCTTGGCTACTGTATCAAGCTGCTTTATATCAACATCTTCAAGTTACATCTAGCTTTGACCTTCAGGGTCTGGCTTGGGACTTTCCAGAGTGAAATTCTTTAAATGAGCAGTACCAAGAGCTTGGAGCCCAGAGTCTGGTCTCTTTTGCATGGGCTACCACAGGAGATGCACATACAGTCGCACTATGTTTTTAAAGAGCCAGTTCCACAGAGAAGCGTTAAGTGCCCTGTTAGGTGCCTCGGCACTTCCTTTCAAACCCCACCGAGCAGCTGTTTCAGTCAGACATACCTGATTTCTGTATGTGTATGAATCTTCCAGGAAAATCCTGACTAATTTATGCTGCTGGGCACAAACTCAGCTGCTCAGTTTCAGTTGGCTCCAACCTTAAAATCCAACAGGGTTCTTGGGCATCTTTCACCTGCAGAACCCAATTTTGTAGGCATTCCCAGGTCTAGCGGTCTGCTTCAGGCTGTACACAAGCAGCAGTGGTTAAGCTTACCTAAGGTGTAGGTGAACCAGTTTAAGGTCCCTCCATTGCCTGATTTAGAGTAAGAATTTGCCTTTGGGTTTTCCACTTGCTGGAAGCTATTAGGCTGCCTTATCTTCTGGTCTGCATTGCTTGTTTTGCTGAAGCCCTTCTCCTCTGCATGAAAACATAATATTTGTTAAAGCAAATTGCTTTTTATAGTTGAAAATGTGAGCTGATCAAGTTACTCTCTCCTTTTTTGGGGGCTCAGTGAATGGTAACAGTGTATATGCTGTTGTGGGCTTGCACAAGAACTTATTTTCTTCTGAGATTAGTAGAGGCAATAAGTAAAACAGTCCTAGGTCTTGGAGGAGGTTAAGGGGTGGTTAACGTCGCCCAGTATCATAACCATGGAAGTCTCCGTGTATTGAACGGGGCAAAACCACTTACACACACACACACACACACGCATGTGAAGTTCGCTACTTCCTGACAACCTTACCCACCTGGGAGACTTTTCTTCCTTTATAGGAAGAGCCACATAGTTTGAGGGACTGTGTATGAGTGTGTAAGAAACAGGGTTTTTTCCACCAAATCACCACTAGTAAGAAACTGTAATTAAGCAACTGCATACCATGGCATCTTTCCCTGATGGAAGGCCTTGGTTCTCCCCTTCTGAGTAAAAACAATATGTTGTGGACTGTTTAAAGCATGCATATGCCAACTTCAGCTACTCTTACTGCCTGGAATGAGAGTTGCAAGGTAAGACAGAAGAGAAGAACAAAGGAAAATAACAATGATTTATTCTGGTGGGTTTGAGTTAGAGAAATCTATTCTTACACCCTGTGAAGAGTGTAAAATGAATTACTTGGGTTGGTAATAACACAGCAATGCAAGTGAATCACAGCTTGCACTCTTCCTAAATACGAAGTATATGTCTTTTATTCTAGTATAAAACTGGTAGATCTGGTCAGGGGGGATGTGCCTGGCAGCTCCTTAGATCAGTGTCTGTAAAGCATTTTAATCCAAGTCTCACTTCATTCCTTTAAAAACATTTTCCCTCCTTGCTGCACTGGAGGTGTGTGGTGATGGCTGGGGAAGGTGTCCTTTGTACCACGCGTGTTGCCTGCAGCAGTTTAATGGTCAGTATCCCATGGATGAGAAGTGCAGCTCTGGTAATTTAGGGGCAGCAAAGTAGCTCCACAGCTCTGTCCTGAAAGACCCTAGCCCAGAAAATAGGTAACTGGCATGGCTGAAAAAGATGGCGCTTGCCTAGACCACTGGTGCACCTTACCTCTTCAGCAAGTGATTCCTGAAGGGTTTAGACAGCCAAGTCCCATTCACGACTGGCTCATTGACACCATCTGCATGTGGTAGCTTGCCTAGCAGCAAAAGGCAAAGTAGGTAGGGTGTTGGTTGCTGGCCATGTGAGTTGTTACACGCTGCCACTTCCAGAACAAGTAGCCGTATTTGATGGGCTAGAAATGGTCACCTGAATGGGGAACTTAGCGCTGTTTGGTGCATTGTGATGACTGTGCTGACTGGGAAGCTGCCATGCTGCTGTGTTAGCTCCCGAGGGACCTACAGGGAAGCAGAGCCCTGAGGAGCTGAGCGTGATACTCTTGGCATTGGTACTCCAGGCAAGCACAAAATGCCAGAGTGTGGAGCCAGCACTATCACATTGTGATTCATCTGATCTGTCATGTTTAGAGGTATCTCCTTGCCTTCTCCTCACCATAGTATCTTAAAGTCTCACTGTTGTCATTGCATTTATTTGTGCACAATGCCAGTGATGATTACTATCCCTGATTTATGGAAAGAGAGATGAGATGCAGAGAGACACAGGGCATGTTTCATATATCTAAGTTACACATGAAACAAAGCACAGTCTTACTGTTAACCGAGCTGTCCTGGAATCAGGCAAGCAGTGTTAGCTGAAGTAAGTGCTTGGATTAATTAGCAACCTGGGCACAAAGAAAGTATTGCTTTGAAAATGTGTGTTGGCATCTCTGTGTGGGGCTTTTAGGAGTATCATCCTGCTCAGAGCTTACAGAATTATCTTTAGCCTTCTTCTGCAGTGTGACATGGGAGAAAAACCCAGGTGACCTGCTCCGCTCACATGGAGAGTGGATGGCCAAGCAAGAGCCTCTCAAGTCCCTGGCTAGCACTTTAACCACTGGGCACTCTTTCCACGGAGACTATTCACAGTGGGACTGTTCACAGTGGCTTATAAGAGAGTTTTTCATGGGACTAATCACATCTCAGTCCTGCTGTGGATGCTTATTCCTCAGGACTCCCTTATTTTGTGGAAGTTTCTTTCTTACATCCATTCCTTCTCATCTTTCTTTTCACTGTGAAACAGTCTCTGGCATGACTCAGGCATCTTTTTGCCTTGCACAGCATTCAAGACACAAATTGCAGCTTGAGCAGCTTGTTGGAACATGGTTCTCTAAACAGAATGATGGATTTGTTCCCTCAGTTGAAGGACTTAGCAAGAAATAGTTAAAAGGCTTTGCCCAGGTGAAGCCTGGAAGATGACGCAGGTGATCACATTCTGTGATTCTGTTTCTGCACTGCACTTTCAACCTGAAAGCCCCCTAAGAAACAGGCAGTTGTAATTATTTTTGCTGGAATTATCTTCAGGTTTATTATCCTGTGCCCACACAAGCACTCTTCAGTTTTTAAGATTTCAGACAATTGACTGCTTCATGAGCAAAGCCTCATGACAAATATTCCTTCTTAATTTGTTTTTAATTGGAGTTTTCACACTTCATCAGTGTAACATTTAAAGAAAACATTAGCTCTCTTCCTACTTGTCAGGTTGGCTGCACGTGGTTTTAGGGTATATATTTCTTCTGTACTTCTCCCTGTCAGAGCTTATGCTATTTAGGCACGTGCCTGGCTCTGGCATTCAAATCTATGTCTGAGCTTGGCGTGAGGTATGGGGGACCGTGTCCATTGTACCAAGCTGATGCTTGTAATGAAGCAGATCTCACCTTCTTGTCCTTTTGCATCCCCTATCAACCTCAATTTCTAATAGAGTTTTTTTCATTGTCTATGCAGAAATCAGGAAAATACAGTATGTCATCACAGGTGAGGAGTGAAGAACACTGGGGGTTTGTCTGCGTTGTACACTGCATGGAGTACCACATAGCAACACCCAAGCAAATGCTAAGCAAATGAGCTGGGATACAGAAATATATCTAATCATGACAGAATGGGCCACGCTGGGCTATTTTACCTTCCTCCTCTAGAAGAATGTCAAACAGCACTAGGCTTTGTATCAGGGAGATCTAGGTCTCAGCAGAAAGGAAGGCCCAATAGTAGAAACAGTCTATATTCTGATGACAGCTATCTCTGAAGCACTAGCAATTTTTTATAGTTTTTAATTAGCTCAACAGGAGATGCATGATAGAATTCTTAGTGCCAAGCTCTGGCCAACTGGAATTAGACTGCTCTAGCAAGTTCATTTCAAGATGCTCCAGTGTGTCAGCAGCACACTGCAGTCTACTCTCTGTTGTGGCTAAGGCCCTTGGTGACAAGGGGAGACAAAGGAAAATTCAGAACCAACATGGGAACTGAGGCATGTCTTCCATGGCCCATCCTTTTCACTCAGGGTGTTTGGCTCTGAAGAGGTCTCTTCCAACCTGGTTGATTCTGTGATTCTGTGAAACCTACATAATATCTTGATTTTCTTTAGTTCTGCTCATCCCACACCACATCATTAGCCTCTTTGCTTATTTGGCATGGTCCTCCAAGCAACAGGCTGAAGGCTGAGTCAAATTTTTAATAGAGCAGGCAGGAGAATAATATATATTAGTCACTTGCTTGCTCTTTCTTTTTGCTTGATCAAAAGAGTTAATTCATTGCTGCTGTAAACTTTCAGCTCACAAAGATGTAACAACAGCTCATTATCTTTGCAGGTATTCACACAGCACATTATGGAAATATGTCATTAGCTTTATTGAATATGTATATAGAATTTGAGTGTTGTGGTACAAGTGAATGTAGCTGACTTTGCAGAACCAGAGTTGTTTAAATGTCACTCAAAAAATTAGATCAACAGGCACAACAAATGGAGAACAAAGGCACACATATACTGTTTAAGTAATTTGGTATCCTTCTACGATAAGGTCACCTGCCTAGTGGATGAAGGGAGGGTGGTGGCTGTACTTTTTCTGGATTTTAGTAAGGTGTTTTGATACTGTCCCTCACAGCATCCTTCTGGACAAGTTGTCCAGCTGTGGGATGAGCAGGTTCATGGTGCGCTGGGTGAAGAACTGGCTGAAGGGCAGAGTTCAAAATGTTGTAGTGAATGGGGCTACATCTGGCTGGCGACCAGGCATCAGAGGTGTTTATTAGGGTTCAATTCTAGGGCCAGTTCTGTTCAATATATTTATCAATGATCTGGATGCAAGAGTTGAATGCACCATTAGCAAGTTTGCTGACGATACCAAACTGGGAGGTGCTGTTGACTCTCTTGAGGGACAAGAGGCCTTGCAGAGGGATCTAGATAGACTGGAGCATTGTGCTATGGTTAACGGCATGAAATTTAACAAGTCGAAATGCCAGATTCTGCACCTAGGACAGAGTAATGCTGGGCACAAATTGGGAGAGGAGTGGCTAGAGAGCAGCCCTGCAGAAAGGGATCTGGGGGTGCAGGTCGACAGCTGGCTCAATACGAGTCAGCAGTGTGCCCTGGTAGCCAAGAGGGCAGACAGCATCCTGGGGTGCATCAAACACAGCATGACCAGCCGGTCAAAAGAGGTGATTTTCCTGCTGTATTCAGTGTTGGGGCGGCCTCACCTTGAGTACTGTGTGCAGTTCTGGGCCCCACAATTTAAGAAGGATGAATGCATCCAGAGGAGGGCAACAAGGCTGGTGACAGGGCTGGCAGGCATATCCTATGAGGATCAGCTAAGGACTTCGGGCTTCTCTAGTGTGGAGAAAAGGAGGCTGAAGGGAGACCTTATCACTCTCTACAGCTCCCTGAGGAGGGCACGTGGAGAGTGAGGTGCTGATCTCTTCTCCCTGGGATCCAGCAAAAGGACGCATGGGAATAGTTCAAGACTGCACCAGGGGAGGTTCAAACTGGACATGAGGAAGCATTTTTTTACCGAGAGGGTGGTCAGCCACTGGAACAGGCTTCCTAGAGAGGTGGTTGATGCACCAAGCCTGTCAGTGTTTAAGAGGCATTTGGACAATGCCGTTAATAATTTGCTTTAAGTTTTGTTCAGCCCTGAAGCAGTCCCTTCCAACTGGAAATATTCTGTTCTTTCCCTTTCCCTTTCCCTTTTCGTTTCCCCCATCCCTGAATAGATGCAGCTAAGTCTGAGAAATCTCTGCCAACCTGTTAAGCTGGCCGTTGGGTGTAGATGGCTGCTAGTATAAGGAAGATATGATAAAAGTAGAGTCAACCCAAGCGTCAATTTAGAGAGAACCCTTGGCATTAGAGCAAGGTTTGTTCAAAGGCACCAGAATAGTGGTTCCTGATGTGTTAGGGTTATTTTGTTTTTCAACAACATATGGAGTACCACTGGTTGTGTTTAAATATCTGAAATTCCATATGGTGTTGATGATTTCACTGTTTATGTTAATAATTTTTGTTGTTTAGTCATTGCAATTGTTACTATGGTGTGAGGGGAAGAGGGTGAAATGGGCATCTCAAAGGGCTTGACAGGAGCCAGGTCAAACTAGTTACGCTGTGGAGCGGCTTGTGGCATGCAGCACTGTTTGGGCAGAGCACAGAGGCTGGGTGGAGATGTTGGCAGTGAGATTCCTTGGCTCTGAGCAAGCAATGGGAGTCGGCCTCTTCTCCCGGGCAACTAGCAATAGGACAAGAGGACACAGACTCAAGCTTCACCAGGGGAGGTTCAGGTTGGACATTAGGAAGAATTTCTTTTCAGAAAGGGTTATTAGGCATTGGAATGGGCTGCCCAGGGAGGTGGGGGAGTCACCATCTCTGGAGGTGTTTAAGAAAAGACTGGACATGGCACTTAGTGCCCTGGTCTAGTTGACATGGTGGTGTCAGGGCAACGGTTGGACTTGATGATCCCAGAGGGCTCTTCCAACCTGGTTGATTCTGTGATTCTGTAATGCGGCCACATGCTCAGCTCACACCAAGCAGAAGAGGTTCCACTATTGCTGAGGGATCCAGCCCATTTGTACTAGCCGGGGGACCAGGAGACAAATTCAGTTTAACAGAGGAAAGTAACGACCTGAAATCATGACATACATTTCTTGCTAGCAATCCTGCGAATGTGCAGTATCTGTATGAAATCAGTGCAGAGCAGTGACACTCTGTCAAGTCACCGTTTCAGATTAATGCTATGGTGATATATGCGTTTACTTTATCTGCTGAACAGCACTTAATTACTCAAAGCCCTTTTTCTCTTGTCTGCTTTGTTAAATAACGCAGAGAGTAACTGCAAATGATAGCTCAGGTTATTGGCCTGTGAATTCAGTGTTTGCTGTGCTGAAGTGTTAAGTGCAGAGTCTGTGATGTGTGTGCTGCAGTTCCCAGCTGCAGCAAAGGCAGATGGCAGACAGAAGCATCTGGAAAGCAGGTAATGTTGAACCAGCAAAAGAGCAAACTGCAGGTTGTGCTGCTAAAAGGTTCAGATATAGCACTTCTAAGTGGTAGAGAAGGATGTTTGCATCAGTCTTGTCTCGTCTGGTTCTCTCCCTGGACTGTAGTTAAGTTGGAGTAGGTGACTTTTTCCAACCCAGTGCAACACATTCAGCAAATAAAATCCTTGGAAAAAATCTCTTCTTGATGCTACAGTCCAGCCTGTGAGCTGTAACAAGTGCAAGCCTGTTACAATTTAATAACTATTTGATTGCTGATCTTGAATTAAGTTTATGGTCACGAGGCAGTTTCTAGCAGAGAAGCGACAGCAACTGGCATTACTTATGCCCTTTGTTGCTTGTCTCAGCAGTACATCTCTTGGTGAGTAAGCCAGAGACACTCAGCTGTTCTCCTAGACCCCAAAGAAAGCCAGAAATACGTGACAGAAAAGTGCTCTGTTATGTGGGTAAGAGTTTCTCCAAGGCCACCTCAAATTTTCCACCAGTGCCAAACTCACTGTGAATAAGTAAAATGAAGATACACAGAATCACAGAATCAACCAGGTTGGAAGAGACCTCTGGGATCATCGAGTCCAACCGTTGCCCTGACACCACCCTGTCAACTAGACCATGGCACTAAGTGCCGTGTCCAGTCTTTTCTTAAAGACCTCCAGAGATGGTGACTCCACCACCTCCCTGGGCAGCCCATTCCAATGGCTAATGACCCTTTCTAATGAAGAAAGAAAGGAACTTTCTGTGTAAGATCGTGATCAGAGTTTATTTATTTCTTATAGCAGGATCCCCTGCCTGCTGCTAGCTTAGGACTGAGGAAGAAATGTGAGCTTTCTCCAGGTGAGATGGCTCTATTTCCTCACACAAGGAATAGTGCAAACCTTATAAAAATCGATGGAGAGACTTCTACCATTATCAGTGGGCTTTGGACCAGGACTTTGGGCAGTGGGGATGTGTATCTGAAATGACACTATGATATGCTGTCTTAAGCTGTTGTCTTTTATCATTTTTATGGTACTTCATGCAGTTAGTTTGTATGTGACTCGACAGGCCAGGCAGGCAGAGAGATTGTTGCCCCAAAACCTTTCAGTAACTGTAAGAATAACGTGAACACAGGAAAGAGAGAGTGAAAGCATGGGAACAGACAGCTTCAGTGCAAAATCATGTGAAACTAGAGGAAGAGAAGCTTGACCGTGAAAATGACAGAGGAGAAGCGAGTTGCTTGCCTCCCAGGTTATAGTGTCCTGGCCTGGGGCTACCAAGATGAGAGCCACAAAAGGCCACCTTAGATGCTTTAGAAGGCCATGTTCCCTGCCTCCCAGATGAAAACAGAAGTAAGGGTTGAGGAGGAAAAAAAAACCTGTGAGATTGTCTGGATGGAAACCAGTGGTCAGGATTCACATTCACCCCTGGACATAGCTGTGGCATCTGTTAGATTTCAGTGGAAGACAAAAACACTTAATTTTGGATGACTTGTGTAATTATGGCAGTGTTTTTGCTGATGAATATATCCATTTCCAAGTCAGAGCTTGTTCACTTTAAAATGGGTCTGAGCCCAAAACAGAGTCTTAAGTAACTTCACACTTTAAAGTATCTTGAGCAATGTTTTTATGTTAGCTGAAGCAAAACCTTGTATGCAGCCTCACACAACCATGAAAACCTAGAAGTTCAGTTCTGGGGCCACATGTTGTGCTGAACGCCCATTTTCTTTAGTTTGTTGAGCATTTATTTGCTTTTGGTTTTTTCTTGCCTCTTTCTTCATCTGTGATCACACCTCCTCCTTCTACTCACGCTCTATTGTTAGCTTATTCCTTCTGTTCTCATCTCTCTGTTTTCTTTGGTCAAGGGTTAAGAGCTCCCAACACAGATTAAAAGAATTGTATCAACATTATCAGCTGGTTCTGTTTCACTTGGCAAATCCTCTGCTTTTTAAGGATGGCATTTGATATACTGTGCTGGCTTTTTTCTTTGCAAAGTTATTTGGGGAGCTTTCTCCAAATTCTTGAAATTTTGCTGGTATTAAATTATCCTAGTCATCTCATCTCCTAAGATAGAGGAGCATGCATTTATTTTAAGAAATTACATAATGACATATTCTTCAGGTGGCTTCAACGCTCTCTTTCACTGTTTTCGCTTCAGTTATTGTCATTCCCCTGTTTTCTCTCAGATAGAACTCTCTTGTGCACCTGTGTCATCTTTTGTGTTCTCCACAATTTGGGCTGATCTTTTGAGGTCCAGGTTCTGCAGTGTGGTGACTTGTCTGGTTCAGGCAAGGCCTGGAGAATTTGATCCTGCATATAAACTAAAACTCACATCCTGAAAAAATGTAGCTGTGACTTTTTTTTTTTACGTACTGGGATTTATCCTATTGACATGGCTTTAATACTAAGCTCAGCAAAACTTTTCTTTATTCTTCTTAAATGGATTTAAGATAACCTAAGGCAGAGTGTGTCCTGGTCTTCATGAGGTTAAGTCAGTTAAGTTTTTCAAGTAGAATAGAATAGAACAGACGTTTTCAGTTGGAAGGGACCTACAACGATCATCTAGTCCAACTCCCTGATCAATTCAGGGCTTTATGTCTGAGAAGGTATGAACAAAATATGCAGTGCCTTGTCAGCCCTGTGTATCTTGGCTCACTCTTTGATTGATTCCCTCTAACTCAAGGTTCAATTTTTCCAGTCTTCCTTGTAGACATACACCAGCTAAGCTAAGATCCTGAAAAGTATTTAGATGCCTGACTCTTGCTTAAGGCCAAACTGCTTTGATTTTGGCCAAAGTTCACAAGCTGGATAAGGCTGAAATCAATGCTGTTCAGGTATGGAGCTCAGAAAGACAGACCCAAGCCTGCTGGCTCTGACCCACAGGCCCTTGTGCATGACTTTCATTTTCAGCATGTGGGCAGCCCTACTGCCTTTTCTAAACTTCTCGATGCACAGGTCCAGATTACTATGCAGAACATCAGCTATACACGTACCAGTACCCTGAAATAGTGAGGAATAAGGTAGCAGTCCCCTCTGTAACTACTGTGTCTTGAAAAGTAAATCTAGGCACAAGCAGTGTTTTATGTTTGATAAAGTGTTATTAGCAGAACTCCTCCTGCCTACGGTTCACGCCAACAACTCTGGCGCAAAGTGCCACTACCAGTGATGTTCATACTCTCTGTTTGCAAACAGTACTGTAGCCTTAAAGATGCAGGCCGGTACAGTAACATGTTGCTGGTACAACAAACATGGGCTTGAAATAAAGTTTAAAACCAGAAAAGGATTCAGTGGCTGTGACTCAAGTGTCAAGTCTAAGTAGGTTTTCCAACTGGTCTTCTGCCAGGTCTTCTGCTTCATCCACAGACTGGTTTCCCTTCGGCTATGTTGGCATCTCTCTCCTTAGGTGATGCCATGACTTTCTGCCAGGTTTATCTCATATTACAAAATCCCGAACACTGGACTGGAAGAGGCTGAAAGGTCTCTCTGGATTTTACAGGAAATATGCCTTATTTCAACATGGTTCTGGGTTTGCTATTTCTCTTTTTAGTCAGTGCTGTATTGCTAAGTCTGATATATTTATCATTAGTCTCATGGTGTTTGATGTCCTGTAAAACTAATCCCAGCTCTCATTGTCAAGTGATTAAATGAGAATCTCAGCCTTCACTTAAAAATCACATTTCTAGGCTCAGCGTTGTTGCGAAGTAGTTGAAAAGTACTGTTTGAAGCACTTGAAAAAAACTGAAAGTGAAAAATGTTGAAAAATTTTGGAAGTGCTTACATGCTCTGCAAACTGAGAAATCAGAATATATGAAAAAATCAGAGCTCTGTTTTCTACAAAAGTCCCATGGTTTTCAAGTTAATCTTGAGGTTTGGGAGGAAGAGCATTCAAGTCCTCCTCTTTGACTGTTTGGGGTTGATAGAATTGTCTGTGTTTTCCCCAATTACTTACACTGTTCTCTTACTCAAATCTCTCTTCAAGAGAAGTGGATCAAACGGAGGATGTGGGTTTGGCTTAGCACCAGCCTTCACTGAGTTTCAGGTTAAAGGAGACCCAAAAAGGGAGTCAGTGTTGGTATTTCCCTTCCCCAGCCAGCCCACCCCACTTTTTCATCTTCACCTTTTTCATTTAGAGTTAGAAAAGCTCAAAAGGTTCTCCTTGTTTTCTGAAGTTTGCTGCATTTCCCTTTGTGAATGCAAAGATTACCCTGCCCTAGTTTATCTAAAACAATCACTGGCGGCGCTGACAGTATGCCATCTGCAGCCCTTGTAGCATGACTGGGGCAAGGCTCAGCATTTATGAAAGAGTGCTGTTCTCTCAGATGTTTTAATTCAGTCCATACTGTTGTTATTTATTAAATAAATAAGACTTTATTTCCTGATGTTTTATTTATTAAAAAAGAAGGGTTTATTTAAAATGTTAGGCCTATATGGAACTTCAGTAATGCACAGGCTCTGTGTTGGCTCTCAGATCAGGGGTGACTTTTACTCCATGTCATACAAGGGTAGATGGGGTGCTTCTGTGCCACGGAACACATGAGAATGAAGAAGTGCTGTGGGCTCCCCATACTGGGCATCTGCACTCAGTTGCACTTGGTCTGAATAGGCAGAACTCTGTTCGTTTCCCTGCAATGGCATCTGGTTTGTGTTAGCACGAGGGAAAGGTGGGTCAGGTTTGGTAAGGTGTCCTAAGCAGGTTGAAAGGCTTTCTTTTCCAGAATGGCTTTAGGAAAGTCAAAGCAGGCTCTCTCGGGTTTTGAAGCCAGTGAACTTTTGCAAGGCAGGCTTGTCATCGCCTTGCTCTGTGCTGAGGAATTTGGGCTGGAACCTTATCAGCTTCGGAGCAACGTCTTCACACACGCAAAGATTACCTAAACATTAGAAGTGGATGCTGCAACTTAGATAAAAACTAAGTTCAGTTCCTAGCTTTATTAACTAGCTGTCCTAGGACTTCACAGGAACCACTCTTTCTCTGCCTCAGTTCTGCTTTTTGGGTTGTTTTTGGTCCACATCCCATTTCTGCCTTCCCCCAAGATACATTCTGTTTCCCACCCACGCCTTTCCTCATCTGAGAATTACTTAACTTTCTGAAGAGGAGTCCTGTGAAATGTATCCTACACAGATGCACTGCTAGGGTGGAGCTGGGAATAGAGAACGGGTGGAAGGAAGTGACTGGGACAGGGATGAGGGAGAAGGGTGGCATATGGGACAATATGTCACTGCAGCTCCAGTGGACAAGAGAGCAGAACTGCTCCTTTCCGTGGTGCTGTGGATCTAAATCAGCTTAAGCTGATCTTGCACTGTCCCTTCAGAGGCCTTCATGAGCTCATGGTATGCACACAGAATTGAGAGCAGCCTAAGTACTCAAGATAAAGTTGTGTGGGAGATAGGTGTCCATCTAGAGCAGGTGTTCCCAGAGATGATCCTCCTATGCCTAATTACAGTTCCTGGCCTTTTCCATCAGCTCCCTGGCGTGAGTGCCTTCTCCTCTGGTGCTCTCCTGTTTGGAGCTCTCTTGGCTTCCTCTGCCTGTCTACCAGTGTCAGCTAACAAGCTTCTCCAGCTTCCCTAGGCCTCTTGATTTCTCTTTCTCACTGTTACTTACATGTCTCAGCAACTGGCTGTCACAGAAACTCCTTAATCACCATCATGGTCTCTGAGAATGACAGAGGGTTTCTTTGTGTGCAATTTAATAAGCTAGTGTAAGTAAAATCAAGAAAGAACAAGGCTACAGCAATGCAAAACCTATTATTCTTTTATTGGACAAGTGTAGTTCTAATGCTCACACTTGAGGGTATGCTAGTAAATATGTTAAAAATACTTGGAACATGGAAACTGACTGGCTGACACCACTGTTTCCTATGAAGCTTTACAATGTTAAATTGGTGCACAGGGTCATCATGGCCCTTGAGCCAGGACTGCCGAGGCCACTGCTAAGTTTAGCATTGACTATATCAGCTAGGAAAACTGAGCCCTAAATTCTGGTTTGTTCAAGATCAAAAATCCTACCTCAGATGTTCCTGGAAGTCTTTCTTGTTGAATTACAGCTGCACAAGTGCAGTCTCAAAACATGGTCAGCTTATCCTTTACAGGGAATGAGATCTGCAAGCTGGAGGAGCTGCGGTCACCTAAGTCATTGGCTTTAGTTGTCTATTCTAAGCCAAGAATATATTACCAAGGCCAGATGGGTGTTGTACAGGCACCCATAGTGGAAACACAATCCACCTGAAAAGTAGACTCCTGACAAGTGCAGTATACATATTTACTGAGAGTGCAAGTGGCCTGACCTACTCCTGGCTTTGCCCAGAGTAGAGCTTCTGGCTAGTTACGTCATTAGAGACTTTTAAGACAATATAAAGGAGACTATCAGTAAAGATGGGTTAGGCTTCTGTTTTTATTGATGGATCTACTCTCATTTTAATCAGGTATTGATGCCTTTCAGTATTGTAAATACCTGGAACTCCCCTGTGCAGGCAGACCTTTGTTGCAATGGAATTATGCTGAGGGCTGTAGAGGTAATGCTGGATGCAGAACGTCAAAGACCTCCTGATGCCGCTTTCAGCACACTTTCAGCTACTAAACACTGAGAAGCTGGTAGGGATCACTGGGTTGGTTCCAAGTACAAAGTAGAGACAGGAAAGTCTAGTGGATGTTGGAAAGCTTATAGTATGTTTCCACCTCATTCAGAGTGACTGTGCTGGGAAGCAATTTATACAAGTTGCTATGTGAAAAAAAGTTCTATGTGTTCAGAATGGCTATATGTATATATAAAAAAGGTAACTGCATATGCCATAGACCTGTGTATCATAAACGTGTGTGTCATAAGCAATTTTAATTGGGGGATACAACTGCCAGTGCAGCTTGAAGGAATCCTCCAAAGTCGCTGTTGCAAGCACATGGGCTGGCAATTTATTTAATAGCTCCAGAGGGAAAGAATTGTATCTTCAGCAGACAGCTGATGAGTCTTAGTACTTTTTTTGTGAGCCTAATTGCCCTTCTCCTGTAATCACTGATCCTCATCCCACCCTGTCCGTCCCCAAGCTTTCCAAGTTGGGAACACTCAATCTTTTTAAACGTTTTGAAATGGGCAGTTGTACTCTGTCATCCTGCAGACAACGAATTTCCACTGACGATCCCTGCATGGAAGAGAGATGAGAGAGATATTACTGAAACAAAACCGCAGAGGATAGGACTATACAAGTAAGAATAACTTTACACCAGGTATTGTGGCAACAAAAACATCTGTCTGCCGTTAGGTGATTTTCCTCTGAGTGCTGTGTGTTTTTATGGGCTGGAAGGAGATTAAATATGTCTGATATTTGTAATTCTTTCACGCTCCCTTACAAGGTAAGAAAATCAGCTCTCTGAATAATTAGGTCTCTGAGTATCCTTTAGAAGACAGTGACTCTTGATGGTGATCAATCCTAAATTGACTTTAAATCAGTGACCAAGAGGAAAAGGATGGTTCTGTCAAAAGTTATTGTCATGTGGTATGTAGCTCAGGAATGTGTACAAAGTAAAATACGTGGGTGATTTTCAAGCTATTTCTAAGTTGGGAGTTATCCCCACAGCCAAATTAACTATTTTTTTTTCTTTCCATTACGAGGTCTTCTAGCTAGTGTCCTTTATTAGAGATGTGAAGGAATCAATAGTGAGAGAAATTAAATTCACTTCTCATCCTTGATCTCCACAAGTCACATGTGAGGCAGAGTAACGTTTATGAGTGTAAGGAGGGTTTATGCTGTTCTTGTTTGTGAGTAATTGGACACTGTATTCTCTCTCAGGAGAGTGATAAGATGCCTACTAACAATTTTTTGTAGGAAGCATGGCTGGAGCAGCAGGATTCAACAGTGGAGGCCAGTGATTTAGTGTCCCATAGCTGCAACAGGCTGCACATTTCCACCTTAGCTATTGTGCGTTAAATTCTCCCTTGACAAAAAGGCATGAGTTCAGAGGATCAAACACTGTCCTGCTGTGGAGCAAATGTTCGATTTAGGCTGCTTGGTACTGGCTAACAGGAGTTTAGATCTAAAGCACAGTCCTTGCACATGGCAGCCGTCATTGGTAATGTGTAGTACTCCGAGAGGTTTCTGAAAGTTTGGATTCTGCTAGTAGTTATCTCCCAAACCTGAGGCATGGGACAGGTAATGCTGCTGGAGTGGTTCAACAGGAGTTTGCTTTACAAGACCCCTGCACAGTCCTGGTTTTCTGGTGGCCAGCTCCAAACAGGGAGGAAACTGGTGCAGAACCTGCTGCCTCTTAGGGATGTGCTGAGACACCTGAGCCCAGATTTTTGTATTAACTGCTCTTAGAGTGTTTCATTGACTGGGTGACTCTGTCCTGGAATAAGATTAATTTGACTCTTAAACTCTGTGTAGGTATAAAGTGTCTCATTTCAGCTTTCATTTAATGAGGTTTTTAAATTGGAAATTTTCGATGGTACTTTATCAGTTTATGCTGAGTGTCATTTGGAACTGGATCTGTCTTACACACATCAGTGAGTCTGCATTTAGTTACATAGTGTTTATTTTTGGTTTTCTTTAGGCCTTTCCTAGATGGTTTTTAATTGTAATTGCCTCATAAAACTTTTATCAAAGTTAATAAAATGCAATATTCATTTTTAGGTTTATTTTAGAAGTCCTCATTTAGACTATGTGCTTGCTCTTCTAAACCAGTTATTACTCTCTTGGTCACTGAGCTATCCAGAGAGACAAAAAAAATGATGACTCATGTGGATTAACAAGATTATATGGGTCAAAATTAAGGTCTGCTAAACTAGTACCCGTTGTCAGAGAGACTTTTAGCTCAAAAGCTGAGGTCAAGTAATTTTTCTAAAAAGGGACATTATAAAGTTAAAAGTCAAGTTCTTTAAAATAAATGTATTTTAGTTACCTGAATAATTAACATGCTTTAAAATATTAGAACAGAATTCTTTCTAAAGTTGTAATTTAAGCTTGAACTTGCAGACTCTTTAGCATATATGCACATGGTTGATGACCTGTGGGTTTATGCCTTTAGTGTCTTAATTTATCTTTTTTTGCATTACTTGTGTTTGAACTTAAGCATATACATCCAACTTTCCTGGATGCAGGCAGTTACTTTGTACCATTGGTGCTGTGTGTTTATTCAACAGTTATCAGCCTGCTTCAATTTGTAGATCCCTTACAAGTTTTCCACTGGAGGTGCAGATCCCATCAGAAATTGCCCTATGTGGAGTACTCTAGAATATATATGAACTTGCCTTAGCAGATCCTTAGCACTAGTTTATAGGTCCCCCACAAATTACTAATTCATGCATTCTCCTTGGCTTGGGGAGTCTATATTGAATTGCCACTTTTATTCTCCGGCTGTCATGTGCTGTCAGATTTGAATTTTTGATGCTATAGGGAAAATGTCTCTTATCTCCAAATATTGCAGAATAATCTGTTTCCAATTCAGTTAAAAAATTCTGTGAATTCCTATTCATATTGAGTTTGACAAAATCCTCTTTCTTTGGTCATATGAAACTTATTAGGGACCTAAAATACCCTCTAATTTAGCTCAGCTGAGCTCAGTAGATATCCAGCTTGTCCAGGCATTTCAAATGTACTTACTGCTGGGCTATCTGGGTGCTGATCTATCTTTCAGTGATGATGTCTGTGCAGTTAAGAAATTATTGTCTATTCAGATCACCTGAATAAATGGAGCAGAGAGGAGTTCCGTAAAAGAAATGAGCTTATGACAGTCTGCACATGCTATTTTTATACTATGCATCAAAGGGCAAGCTGTGGCACCTACCAAACACGTCTGGTAATCCCCACCTCCCTGTCCAAGCTACTGTCCAGTGTGTTGGGCTGTGAATGCTCCAGTGGTGCTCTCTGGACTCAAGAGACTGATCCAACCAGACCACAGCCCTGTAACAAGCTCCACGAGGGAGCCATGCCATCATCACCTAGCATGTTTCAGAGCTCAGGCTGAAGCTATTTTGAAGCTATTTTGACCTTTTTTTTTAATTTTGGAAGCTATTTTGCCAAGTGTTTACAATGTGCATGTCTATCTGTGCAGTTTCAGTTGTTTACAACCTGCTTCACATACCCCGTGTACATCTCTGAAACTTGACTGTATCAGTCTGTCTAACAAAAGGTATTGCCTTCCCCTGCAAATGTTTCCTTATTTATGTCCGTAGGTCATCCTGCCTGTACCAGTGCTACCACCACACTCCCAAATGTGCTCCCAGAGATACTTAAGTCTCTGCTAATTCTTTCCAGCTGCTTTTGTCTTGCTTTATAGACAATTGTTTTCTCCTTTTGACCCATTTAAAATGGGACTGAAAAATGTAACTGTTAACCACTTCCAAAATCTGGTCTCCACAGAAGAGCACTTAAAACCTCTGGTGATGAACAGCAACTCCTTCATTCGTTCCTGATACACAGGCAAGAAAACTCACAGAGGGTGATTACAGAAGAGGAGGTGGGGATACCACCTTTCTAAACTTTCTGCAGCTTTCAGCAGAGGCATTGCATGCTCTCTCAAATACCTGTGCATCAGCAGCTACCCCAGTGACCTTAGGGAGTAGGAAGGGAAGATATGATTTCTGCAAATTTATTGAAAAAGTCTAAAAATACTTAACTCTTTGAAGTGATTAGGAAAGCTTAAACTAAGATACCTTCAAAGGTTTTTTTTTTTGTGCCTCTCGTAAGCTCAAGAACATTACCCATCATGGGCTAAATGGCATGGACGCAAGTTTAACGTGCTTGTAAATGAAGAGCAGTCTCAAAATCTACAGCATGTTTACACAAACAAGCTGCATGTGTGCATGCTGCTGGCAGGCTGGGACTGGGAATAGCTTTTTTTGCTCCTATGCTGCCTCAACCAGCTGCAAAGAACCATTTAGGGTGACAAACTTTGCTGACTTTTGCAAGTATACCACTCAGGAGAGTTACTGCATGGATCTGAATTATGACCTGGCGTAGCAGGAATTTTTTTCGCTTCTTACACAAGGCAACACAAGTTGGTTTTAGTAGTTCTGGAAGCTGGGGCCCAGAAAGTTCATTGGCACAGAAAAGTTTCCTAGATTACAATTCACAAAATGTTTTCTCTATGTTTTTTACCTGCTACTATTGCAGGTTCATCTACGGTGTCACAGTAGTGGTAGGACAAAAGTGTTGGTGGCTTCTTCCCTTTCCAAGTGCTGTGGTCCCATAACCTGTGAAGATCTGATGTACATCCCTGTGATGCTGCCTCCACTCCTGGACAGTCCCCCCACTGCCACCCCGTTCTGATGGCTGCGTTAAGCCTTCAGAAGTCACAGACAGAAAACTGCTCAGAGGCATCAGTTACCTCAACTGCTCTGTTTTCCAGGCTCGTCCTTGTAATTCCTGACTTTACCCTGGTCCATGTCTAATGGAGGCTGGGATCCAGCTGCAAGGGAGTGCACTGTCTGCATTATCTCCCCTACTCTCCGCCGTGGCCGTGAGGAACAAGGATTAAGAATAACACTAGGGAATATTTAACAGAAAAAAAACAGAAGAGGGATGTCCCTTGCAACCTTGTAAATTCTTTATCCAAATGGATAAATAGATAACTTTGAGTCAATTAACTGTGAAAGTTATGCTTCTGTTTGTAGGAATAATTTGCAGTCATGGCTTCCATTTGTTAATAAACAGGCTAATGAATTTTAGCCAGAAAATTACAGTTATGGACCTGCAGTAATCTGACAGTGTGTTATCATTTCTGGAAAGGTCTTCTTATTTTAGGTAATCTTTTTGGCTGAGGGGATCCCTAGTGAAATCGGGCAAGCTGAGAGTATCATAGTGATGAAAGCACTTCAACTCCTTTGAGTGCTATCAGAGACAGCTTAGAATGTTGGTGTGTTTAAACTCCTCCTTCTCTCTTCTTTCCCCCCTTCTCCTGTAGCCGGTCTTGGCAATGATAGACCAGTGCAGTGCACCTTGCTTTGCTGTCTGTGCTGTGTTTGGTAACAAATGCTTTAATGTACTGGGCTGAGGTTGTTTTTTTTTTTAAATTTCTAGTGAAACACATGAAAAGCAAACCTGTGCACAGCAGAGAAAGTTGTGGTTGCTCCACGGATGTAATGGTCATAAGTGTACATCATCATGTCCATATCTTCTCCATAGTGTCCCGGATATTCTGTTGTTAACCTTTACATTAAGGAAAAAGAAGATAAAATAATTTACCATCTTATAGAAAAGTCCAGTTGACTGAATGAAACTCAAATAGTAGATTTTTCCTGTTTCTTTGAAAGTTCTTGTTTCTTAATAGCACCACAAGACGCAGTCTGACCTATAAGACTGCATTTATCTTCTACGCGACTAGTTCGTGTAGCTATTTGAATAAATTTCAGTAAGTTTAGAACTGTTAAGAGCAAGTTGGAGTATTATATGTATACACATGTGCAGCTCTGGGATAAAAGCAGCCTGAACAAGAACGTAAAGCTTGTCTACTACTTATGTCTTTATTGCAGGGATTTGCTCTGGCCTGTTGTCAGTCTGTTTGGTTTGCTGCTGTAGAGTTCTGTAAATGGTGCCAAGTCAAATAGCTACAAGCATTTATCTATTTATGAATTATATTAAATGAATGTAGCAATTAATCCATTCTTCTTTCCACTTTCTGCCTAGTTTATAATGTAAAAATATTGGCCTGGACAATATATGTGCAGTGTATTTTATCTAAGAAGCTCAAAGTGCTTCTTCATTTATTAATCAAATTATGGTTACTGCTTCCCTGGGAAATAGGCAAGTAATACTGTACTTGGCCTTACAGACATTTCACAGACAATGAACAGATGCAGGAAGGGGCTGGAACCTTGACCGGTGCTTTATGTCAACATCATGTTAGAGGTCAGGAATGGAAACCTGGCACTGAGTCTTTCCCTGTATTACACCATTTTACGTGGGAGTTGCTAGTGGGGTTGCGTCAGCTTGTCTCCGAAACGGCACAGGGAAGAATCAGGTTCCGCGTAAGGTAGGTGCTGTCCCTGTGGAAATGAATGGCTCAACTCCTATTGAGACTAATAGGGTTAAGAAGCCTTTACAGAATTCCTGACAACCGTTTTTCTGACTTAATTCAGCCCAGCAGCAGTACTTGAATGATGCTTGAAGGTGATCCCAGCACATCCCAGCCAAGCACTCACGTGCATGTTTACTTTTTGTTAAATCAGTGAGGTTTCAGCACAAGCTTAAGTATTTTACTCACTAGGAACATAATTATTGGCATGGTTTTAAGTTTTTAAAATTAGATGCTTTGAGGTTATTTGGAGCCCAAACCAGTAACTGTTGGAATGCTCAGAAACTGAAAGTTTACCTGAAAACTGAGGGACTCTGGAATATTAGGCAGCTTTCTCCTAGAGCTTCTTACTATAACAAAAAATCCTCTGAAATTGTCACCACTGTCTGTATATTTTAAATGTATTTTTGATCGCTTCATTTACCCCATTCTTATGCTGTTTACATCTTCTTTGTAAAGCAGATGTGACTTAATTCCAGGTCATTTTCAGCTTTTGAAAATGAAAGAAAACCACCCTTCAGTTGGAACTTTATTCCTAACAAATCATTATTCCTTGACAGACGACAACTGGGACTGAGCGTGAAACTCAAGCATGGCCTTATAAGATCCCTAAGTCTCAGCAGTCAACTTCTTTGAACCTATCTTGTTCTTGTGCCTCCTGTCCTTTGGCCACGG
Source organism: Nyctibius grandis (assembly GCF_013368605.1). Taxonomy (NCBI): domain Eukaryota; kingdom Metazoa; phylum Chordata; class Aves; order Nyctibiiformes; family Nyctibiidae; genus Nyctibius; species Nyctibius grandis. Next base: position 5,331,378 of record NC_090680.1, on the reverse strand, counting down.
CAATCATCAAACCAATTGCTAGTTGCAGTACAAGAACACCCGTGCCCAAGTGGTTTTGGGAGGCAAAAGATCAGGCCTGGTCACAGCATCCATTGTCAGAGCTCTGACCAAGGGCCTATGGATCCGTAGAGTCTTCGCAGTGCTGTGCTGTTGATCAAGAAATGAACAGCAGTATTTCACAGGTCATGCAGGCAGCTACTGCAGGCTAGGAGAAATAGAAGAAATCATGTACACTGGCAGTTGTTAGGATGGTGAAATAGGGAGAGTCATCAGTATGCTCTGCAAGTGCAAGGGAAAATCAGAGCCACAGATTTCCGTCCAGCCCCCAAGAAAGTTTAAAATGAGACCGCTATGGATTTTAAGGGAACTGGCTCTGACCCAGACAAAGAGCATAAAAAAAAAATACTACAAAAAGCTGCTTCTCATGGCTTCTCACCAGTTAGCTGGTGGTTTTTCCTAGACGAAAGATCATCACCTGAATGTGTTTCTGTCAAACCACGGCAAACCTAATTTATCTGTTACTTCGATTGAAGGCTGATATTATCATTTTTACTTTCAGGACATCTCCCCTTGTGCTCTCAGTATATATTTATTTGTCAGTGTCAGACAGTTTACAGCTCAGATTTGAATACTTTTTTACCTAGACAATCTATGACTTGAATCTCTAATACACCTTTATGGCCCCATAAAAGAACCTTAACCTGAGCATAAGCTGGTTCTTCAGTACAGCCAACTTGCTGAAGGCCCTCCAGTTTGCAAAGAGATGCTTTTGGGGCCCTGCACTCTGTGCCCAGAGCAGTAATGAGAGCTAGAGTGTACTTCACAAAGCCTGACCTCTGCTACCTGGTCTGTATTTTATCCATTTCCTTTATACAGAAATCAAGGCCTTGAGGAGGACTTTTCTGCATGCCTGAGTCTCCCATCAGTGAAGCCATGGATCTGAATCTGGGCACTTGAGAGTATTTCTGGATCCATAGCCAGAGGCCAAGAGAAACTGGGGCTACATCTATGCTAGTAAATATTTCTGGGCACTATAACTGGATTACCTAGGCATGTAAATTATTAGAACAATCCCTGGGACAGTTTTAGCCCAGACCAACTAGCACAGTCTCTGCAGATACCTTAAAGACACTGTTTGTGAGTTAGCACATGGTAAGCACCATTCCTAACAGGCAGAAGGTGGTCACCGTGTTTTGGAGGGTAAGAAAGTTTAATAGTGTGACTGCTTCCTCTGCTAGAGGGGAGTCACTGTATTTAGTTTCCTAATTTGTAGCCTGAGTGTCTGATAGTGCATCTTCGAAGATTCCTAGGTCACAGCAAGTTTTTAAAAGATGTGGCATGATGACCAGCTATTGACCAGGATTTCATTTTGCATTCCCCCATCAATTCCATGTTTTGGGGCTTTTTTGGGCTATTATTATGAGAAAACACTAAGGCGTGTGTTTATATATGTTCCACCAAAAGTGTTTCATAACATCTGTTTGGCATTCAGCAAGGAAAATGTTCTGTAATCTTGACCAATACTATGTGCTGGGCAGATGAGACTGTGCAAAACACAAGGTTAAAAACCTGCTTTCAGCTCTACTCGGAGACAGAACTGAGAGTCAGTTCTTTGAACTTGTTTCATGAGCCTTTCCGTTGAAAAGTAAATCTGATGACAAGCTCCTGAATTACTGTGAAGGGTCTTACAGACCTTTCGCAGAAGCAGGCAGAGTTATTCTGGAGTGAATGGATGCAGTGGGGAGCCTTCATTTAGTTTCCCTCTCTTTTCTTTCTGCCTGCTGTCGTCTCCTCCTCCCTCTCTACTAACTTATTCACATTACCATTCAGCCTCTTCAGGCTCCTCCGCTAAGAAATGTTCGAAAATCAAAGATATGCAATTACTAAAAGAGAATAATATGGGGACTTGAGCTGCTCTGAAGTTTGTCTTGTTACATAGACAGATGCCTACTGACTCCTTTTGTTCTGGAGAGAAAAATTATAAATAGTGCTCTGACAGCAACATTCAAGTTCACTTGGGTCTGTGTGGTCTGTCTGTCTAATTCAGTTCTCTTTGATGTTTGCTGTACTCATTTATGAAACTATTCCCTTAAGCCCATGCATCTCAAGGTCATCTGGATTGCACTGTATCCTTTAGAAGGAAAGGCAATTGGTTGTCCATGTAGCAGGGCTCTGGGGTATTGCCCAGCCCTTCTCTATTATCCCCGTTTTTGGATCCCTGGGGATAAGTTGCGCAAAATATATCTGCACTGAGAGATGCTCTAGTGTTTAATGCATAGGGATATTCAGTACTTGGTTTTCTCGTCGTGGATGGGAGAAAGGTCATTTAACTCAGCCGTTAAGGCTGTTCTCAAAGTGGTCTGCCCAGCACAGGACAGTGGTTCCCTCAGCATTTGTTGAGGGTTGGTGTGTAACCTTATTATCAAGTGCTTAACTGAAAACATTAAGTGTTTTACTCTATAATGTATTTCAGCTGCGTACCAACTGTGAACCACCTACCAGGGCCCTACAGACAGGTAATTTATTCACAAATGTGGTAGCATTTGTGAGCCACGTATGGCAGTCTATGGTTTATACCTGAGAGGAGTCATGAAACAAGTGAGAGACACTTTTTGCCCTAGTTGGTGAGGGTTTGCCTGCCCACAGGAGTCTGGACTCCCAAGGGCAAGACCCATTTGGGAAGAGCCATCCACACTAATCTTCACGAGGGCCCTGTATGCACTCCTGGCATTGATCTCTTAGAAAAGAAAACGAGGCTAGTGGAGCAGTGAGAAGCTTGGGAATTGGCAAGTGGTGAGACAAACTTGCTGCTGCTGTTTGGTGTGATCTAAGGCCCCTAGGACCAAGCTGCGGTGCTCGTGGTGCCTGAGAGGGTACATGAGGGAAAGCTCTAGAAGACAGGCTTGCAAAGAAGCTGTGAGAAGACCGATGTTATACTGATCATGGGACCTAGGCACCGTACTGTAATTTGATGCGAAACGAACCCTGAGAAGGCAGGAGATCGGTGTAGCGGCTAGCAGGGTGCATTTAGTGGGATTGTTTACTAAAGCCAGGTATGCACATAGGTGTTAAGTTTGGAGAAGGACTCATAGGGGAGACAATAGCAGTGTGAAACCTTTAGCAAGTGGTAGTATTTTCAATTTGTACGATCTCTTTGCAAGAATTAATACAGAAAACAGAGTAATTCTGCTTCGGCTTTACAAATCCACTTCAGGTTAGTATCAGGTCTATGATGTTTGGACACAAGAGACTTGTAGTACTAGTGGCATTGTCGAGAGAGGAGAAAGCAGGTACTTCTACATTAAAGACGGGGAAAGAAAAGCTTGTGAGAAGGGGTGTAAGTAGTTTGGCATGTGTGTGGGAGAGCAGGAAAACCTGACAGAAAAAGGTATTTTCATAATGGGGTTTTTAGCTGGTATAGAGTTGATGTAGGATGGTTTATCTTCTGACTGGTTTGCATCACCCCACCCATCCCCACGTTTTTCTAATGTACTTTACTGTAATCCTATAAATCTTGCTCGGGGCAGGAAACATATTGAAAAAAGGCATTTAATCTTTAACAGGATTACTGTTGTTATTATTTTAGTCTGAAAGTAGTAATGTTGTTTATTTTCTATGGTGAAGAATTACTATGTTAGAGATTAATAGAAAACAGAGTTACTCGTTTAGCACTGAGAAGAATGTTTTGTACCAATCTACAGTGGTCCCTAGCACTCTTAACAATCGACTTCAGAAATAGTTATCATGAGTCTATTTTTGATGGATAAGAAGACCGAGTCACACCAATGGCCTTATTACTATTGTACAGCCTGCCCCTTAGAGAAGCCTTGCCTTCAGATACCAAGCAGACAAAAGAAATTAGTCTTTTAAAATATCAAAGACAGTCAATGGTAGAGCTCATGGTTTCCTGCTCCAACTGTTGAATGTACTTACTCCCTGCTAGTAAGTAAGTATGTTGTTTCGGAGTGCCTTACACATTTCACTTCTTGTGCAACTACAGTGCTAGCAAGATGAATGGCTCCTCCAAGAGCCATGAACCTGCATGTTACATTCAGTAAACGTGGGAATTACATGCTCTTTAATCAATTTCAATTTTTCCTCCAGCTGGAAGACAGCAGGCATCCCCTTTTAAAAAGCGTACTATGTTGAAAAGCCAAAGAAATTCTTAGTAAACTATCTACAGAAATTCCTGCCAATGCCTCCAGTATAGATCCCAGATTGCTAGGCTGCCAGGGAACCAGAGGTGTCCTGGAGCTGCTCTAGAGATGAGGAGTTCTCTCATGTGGCCATGTCACATAGATTTCGGCAGGCTTCAGGCTCTGAGGTCATAGATTCAACTACACACATCACTGCCCTTCTGTTTCCACCCTGTTGTAGTGAAAACCACAAACTCTCACAGGGCTGAGGAGCCACAAGGCCAACACAACAGGACCACGGTTCTTGGAGGCCTACATGAGCTAGTGCAATACAGATACAAGCAGCAGCAGAGAGCTCAGGGTACCTTATGCCTGTTCCACCAGACAGACATGTCTGAAATAACATTAGCCAGCTTCTCAATGTTAAGCAAATGTGTTTCTCCTAAGATGTCTCTGGAAGATGGTCCTGGAGATTGAACTTTAAAGTTGTATTTGCTGGGATATAAAAAAAAAAAACAGTTAAATACCTTTTTTTTTAAAAAAGGAGGGGTGGGAGGTGAATTGGGTTGCCCAGAAGTGCATGTTACCACCACATCTATTCTGAGTTCGCCTCCTGGATTTATATCTGCTGTTGGTAATCTCTGAGAAACCTGCATAGGATCTCATCAGTTTCAATATGGCTTTGGTGGCAGGTTGAGTCAAGAAAACAAATAAGTTATTAAAGCCTCGTAACTCTTGGAAAATGGAATTGTTGCCTGGACAATGTCACTGTGACAGAGAGCAGCCACAGCTCCAGACAGACCTTCTGGCACTTGGACTGCTGGTTGTTTGGAGAGGGGAAACGGTCGTGAACAGTCTGTGCAGACTTGGGGCTGCTCTGTGACATGTGTTTGCTTTTGAGAGTATGGAGTCAAGCTTTCAATTTCCTGGCAAAGAGAAAAATCTGAGCTCTAATGGGACGACTTAATAACACTGTCTCTGCATCTGTGATGGATTTCCTTCCTTTATGGTTCGAATCAGCACACAGTTTATTTTACTGTGATAGCGTTCCCTAGCCAGGTAAAATAATGGGAGATTTTCTGCCTCCTGCAAAGAATGTTAATTGTTTTCAGTATGGTGAAAATGTGCAGAATCCATGACAAGACTTGGCGTGGTGAGGAAGAAAACAAAGTATTTAAAAAAAAAATAAAATAACAAGTGCAAAGCTATGAGACTGGAAAAGATTAGTGTGTTTATTTGCAGTATTGACTTACTGTACAGGTAAACGGGGAGTTAATGGTGAGAAGATGAGCTGTGAAGCAGAACTGCTGGGCTCTAAGAGAAAGGATATAGATGCTACCAAGTAAAGTCTTTAAGCATGTATTTGGCTTTAACCATGTTCTTAAGTTAAGCAAAGTGTTTGAGTGTGGATTTCAGTCAGTATGATGGTGTCATAAATCAGTATTCCAATAAGTATTAGCAGGACGCAAAAAACACAGCTGTAAAAAACAGATCAAATTCTAATAAGCCATTTGCATGGCTCACATACATGGGGAAAACCTGTCTTTATTCATTGTAGGGAAGACCAGCTCACTTCAGGAGGAATGTAGTATTGAAGAAGAAGAGCCAAGAGAAACCATGCATAAGGATCAGCTGTCGTACTGCTTTTATATTTGCCAGAGAGCCCTGTAGAGAGACAACTGGAAGAGGAAGGGATCATATACCCAAGGTGAGAGCTAATTTAAAACAAAGGTTTTTGTTACACCTCAGTATTGTCAGTTTTCTTAAAAATGCCTTTCTGCCCATATTTGGTTTCATAATGAAGGATTCATTGCACATTAAAATTCAGGGTTGCTGAGAAATTCTGCAGTGTGGATTGTCTTTGAATATGGATTTGCCTATGTGTCACTCATGATCCATGAGGTACCCCAGTCATTACATATTTTCCTGGAATTACTTTTCTACATAGTCATATACTTTGTATGAAATTGTGCTGCTTCAACCAAGAAACAGGAGTCAGCAGCATGTTAATAGCCATTTCTCCACAGGTAGTTTATTGACAGCTAGTTTCTTGAACAGAATAAATACCATTATAGGTTGGGGCAGAAATTGTAATAAATGATGATATTGTATATGCACACACATTTTTATTGTGTCTTATACGCATATACATTTTGAGGTCCTACCCTTGGTGGCCCAGAACTGCTTTGCAGATTGTTTGGAAAACACAGTCTCTCTGTCAAATGCATCTTAAACAGAGTGCAAGACACAGACCAGAAGTATGGTGTGCAAACAAGGTTTTGTGACAATAACTTGGAAACGCCAATGGAAGTGGAGTTGTGAGTGAGATCTCCTGGGTTTAGGGAATGGGAATTTTAGTGGCTGTACACTGAAGTTTAACAATTCAGACAAGTCACATCTGTAGTGTTAAAAGTGGGTCCAAGGCATGGGGTTTTGCACTACCACGTTGCAGTTCATGTTGTTTATATCTTAGGATAACAGCTAGCACTCTCCCAGACAGTGTCTAGGCAGGGTAAAGGGAATAAAACAGAAAAGAAACCATTTCCAGCAGACAATAGGTAGGACACCACTGTTCTGGAGAGAAGAGTTTAGCTGCATGGTGTGGGCCCTGCAGCAGAGTCCTCCTCCTATTTGGGATTGTGGGATAACTCTGGTGGAAAGGGACCTCAAGAGGTCTCTGGTACAGTCCCATGCTCAAAGCAGGGTCAGCCATGAGGTCAGACCAGCCTGTTCAGTGCTTTATTCAGTCAAGTCTTGAAAACCTCCAAGGATGGAGCCTGCACAGCCTCACCAAGCAACCTGCTCTACTGCCTCGCTGTCCTTGTAGTGGAAAAGGTTTTCTTTATAACCCTCTGAACAGCAGTTCTGCCCTCAAGCATATCAGCTGTTCCCCCCAGATTGGTGTCATATGCAAACTCGGTGAAAGAGTGCTCTGTTGCCTCCTCGAAGTCATTGATAAAGATGTTAAGCAGGGTGTGTCCCAGGGTAGACCATTAGTTACAGTGCTCTGCTCATAATGGGCAGAGTATCACTCATTAACCACTACCCTCTGAACCTGTTAAACCGCCAGTTTTTTACCCATCTAGCTGTCTGTCCATCCAGACCATAACATCCTGATTTGGTTAACTTTATGTAGAAGGAGCTTGTATCTACCTTGCTAACTCCAAAGGCAGAATGAAAGTTTGAAAGAAATTGGAAGAAATATATTGTAAGGAGGCACTTCAAAGAGTAAGGTCAAACAAGGCTCTCAAGTAGAAGAAACTGTATGAGAGACTGTCCAGGGTGAGAGTGGATACGGAAGTGTCAAGATAGGCCAGTAGCTTGAACAGAACAAACTGGGCTCCAAGTGAAGTGACTGAGCCTGGTAATACAGGGTACAAAATGTTTTTTTAATGAACACATAATCAGAAGCACCAGAAGCTTTTCACAAGCCAGGTGACAGGCCTTCCCAGACGTTTTGCAGCTCTCCCTACCCAGAAGAATGTAAGCACATGGGATTTCTACGCTGCTTAGAGGGAGAAATGCTTCACCTGCCTTTGAAATGTTGCCTTTTCTGCATGTAAAGACACAGTAGCAGCTGAACTGCGTAAGGCATTATTTTCCAAGCATAAAAAATGGAGTGTTGTCACTGTTGGAAATAGAAGGGCAGTATATAGGAGCCCATGTGCAGCTGGGATGGAAACACAAGACATCAGTGACCGCAGACATTTACATTAGGATTTGCATTACTCTGAATGCCAATTTGCAAGGCAGAGACAACGCTGTTCCCAGTTGTCAAGATGATGTCTGAGGGAAGCAGAAGTGTCAACAACAAAACAGGTCAGAGAAGATTTCTGTTGTCTCTCTGAAAATACATGCAATATTAGAGGAGTAAGAGAGATGGGAAGAACTGCTTAAAAGTTAGAGTTTGTCTCAGAGGGAAGAGCCTGGGCAGGTATGTAAATAAACCCCCAGGCAGAGAACATCCGTAGGCAGTGTAGGCTGGAAAGGGGGCAGAAGAATCTTCAAAGACTTTGTTACAGAGTTCCTGTCATTTAAAATATTTAAAAATAATAATAAAAACCCATTTATTTTCTTCCTGGCTGCAAGGAGACTGAAGGATGAAAAGCAAGGCACTGCTGTTGTGTTTGGCCAGTAGCCATCCAGACAAGTAAGACCAATGGGCATTTAAACAGTTTGTAAGCATCTCAATGGGAAGTTTACTTCAAAGCTAAGTTCTGGAAACAAAGATTCAAGCACATTTTTTTTTCCCCTCCCTATTTTCTTCTTTTTTTTTTTTTAAAGTGCAGGCGGGTTATTCTTTCTATCAGTGAGAATAGCTGGATTAATAGCCCTGGAGCATAAAATCATGAGTTCTGTTACACAGAATGGACAGGAGCAATATGAGCTTTCTCTACACAATCTGCTACTGTGCTTCTGTCTCAATTTAGAGAAACTGCACCTGGGGACACAGGGAAGCTCAGGATGTGTAGCTCATTTTTTCCATAGCCTCTGTGGCATTGCCAGCACCAGTTGTGATACTGTGTTGAGGTGAGGCCACCTTTTATCAGGTTTGGACTATGATCAGTAGCTCATTTTGACTTTGGTCTTCAAACAGCCTTGAGAGAGAGAGCAAGTTGTACGCGCTACAAATACAAAAATCCCAAGTTGTCAGCCAGAGGATATTTTTTCTGAGGTAACTGGCAGTAAGTTCACTCCTGTAAGTCTTTGTGGCACAGCTGCATAGTGCAGAGATGCACCTACTCCTGTAAATGTGCTGGATTTATGGTGGGAGCTATATTACCACCTTTGAAATGCTGTTCCACTTTGGAGACTTCTGTCATGGTTTCCAGCATAGCTAGGCTGCTGCTGATACTGATACCAGATGGTTCAGTTCAGCAATGGTTTAGCAAGAGTAGGCCTCAGAGTTAGCAACGGTTTAGCAAGAGTAGGCCTCAGAGTAGGCTCTAAAAGGCCTGCTCTGTGTTACCTTTACACAGAACAAGCTTTCCTGTCAATAATTTTCCTTTTAGCTAGAATAATAGAGAATAACAATAGGTTCTGAAGCAAACTACATGTTTTGTAGATAGAGTTTGTTTATGGGATTGATAACAAGGTTCTAGTAGACAATGATTCATGCTGTTTACGCTTAGTCTTAGAAAAACAAAGCTCTCTGCTAATTATAAAAGGGCCAAAAGACAAAACAAAACTGTAAAGAACAACTTTGTGATGTCTAAATTAACTTGATTCATAAACTCTTGTGTCAGAGGAGAGATAAGTCCAAAACGATATCTTCTTCTTGAGAACACATGTACTTGTAAACAAGAAGGCCTCGACCACGCTTGCACACAAGCACGATTAAAGGGGGATTGGGACCACCAGCGACCCCCAGAGACCACCCAAGACCCCTTTCCCAATTTAGTACACATGCGTAAAGACATTACGTAATGCATTACATAATGTATTAGCATATTCATAAGTTTCTTGGAATGGGTGGGCTTTTCTTGGAATTATATGAATATTCATATTTGTGATGTATATAATGAGCAAGCTTTTGTTCTTAGGTGTGCATGCTAGGAGGAGATATCCCCCATGCACCCAACTGTAATAAACCAATGTCGGCTTTCTAAACTATCATTTGGTTTAGAGAGTTTTCTTGGTTACTATTTTCCAGTAACAGTTCCCAGACCTGTTCATTTAGGGCTAGCTACTACGTTGCGCTCTTCAGCATAGCTGCGCCTTCATTCTCTTCCCTTAGCCGTGGATCCTCAAGAATCCTGTTACCAGACTGGAAATAACTTTCTTAGCCCCATAAAACACAGTTAACTTTTTCTCAGGCAGGGTTTTTGATGGGCCGAGTGGCCAAAGACATTTATAGGGGCTGCTGGGGAAAAGAGGCTAACAAACAGGTTTATTTTCTGCTTGAACTCACCAGCATGAATATGGGCATCTCCGGCTGTAGCGGCAGCAGTAAAATTGCCATTCACGGTCAAGCACAGATGGAAAATACTGACTCTGGAAACCAGCCACCAGCCCATTGTTTGAGCAGGTTTGATACCTAAGAAAGAGGAGAAAGAGAACACATAAGGAAAACATGATATTAGATTCCCCGATAGTTTCAAGCATTTCTGAAAACAGCATTAAAAATTTTGATTCAGGGTGGAAGCTAAGGGTTTGGCTTTGTATTGAGAAGCACTGTATGCACTTGCTGTGTATTGAGTAACCATTTTGCATCAGAAAGCAGCAGTAGTTAACTAATAATGTCTTAACATTTATGTTGCACTTAAAACTAGTTAAACTGTTTTTAAGTATTTAATCATTCCAGTATGCTAATCAGGCAAGAAGATTACTCTGGTGTTGACATTCTCAACTGTTTACAAATCATGAGACTGACTTCAAAATAGGCCATTAATACTTTTATCTTTGACTGTTGCTATTTGAGCATTTGGAGTTCACTGGATTAATTTTTTCAACTACTTCTCTACAAAAAAAGAAGCCTTAGAAACTCTTTTATATGAGAAGTTCAGCAATTTCTTTTATTTTATTTCTTTCTCAATTACCTGTCTCCAGGAGAAGGCAATTCAAAACACTACGGGCTTGTGGTGAAATCATGATTTGATAACAGTCATGTGAGGAAAACTGAGATTCATCTGTTAGGAAATTGTAAGACTCACATAAATTTTATGGTGGGATTTTCAAAAGAAAAATCTGCTGCTTCATGCTTTCTGTATACTCGGGAATTCACGTAAATCACTGCCTTCAAGTAGAATAGACATGGTCTCTAAGTATGGAGATATATGCTTTTCTTTCTGCACACCCTACAGGCATCTGGACACTGATACCCAAAGTAATTCGAGTGATAATCAGTTTGAATAGCTTGCTTCTTGGAGACTAAAGACAAGGAGAGCGTGAAAACAGACACCTCATTAACTCAGCTGTTGAGTGCTCATTCCCTCTAGCACCCTCCCAGCCTCATTGTTTCCCTATTGGAGAAAATTACAGGAATTCAGTTTCTTCTATTTCCTTTTCTTTCTTTTTCATTCATTAAGGAAAACTGTCAGCCTAGAGCTGTAGCAAACCTTACTTGCAATAACATAAAAACAAATACATTGATATATCCAAAAGAGACGTTCAGAACTAACTTTACGATTAACAAATACCAAAAATTTCCCCTAGTTTCATTCAATGACCTCGTAGTTTATTTTACTGAGCCTGGAGTTCCCAGAAGGGAAAACACGTCATCTAGCAGAGTTTGGTGTTTGGAAAGTCATTCACTTGTGCATACAGGTGTTAGTGCTCACAAAACTCGAGGCTCAAGTGTTCGTATGCAAAAGCTGAAAAACTGGTCAAATCAATTTTGACCAGTGCAGGGATGAATTCCTCTGCCTAACTTTCAGCTTCCTCCTTTGAAGCAGGGGTCTCTTCTGTATGCCCCTTCCACTGTGTTCTGTTGTTCAGACAAGATTATTTACGTTTGTTTGTATCCCCACATCTCCCACGTTGCTGGGGCCACATGTACTTGCTGTGCTTTGTGAGACTCTTGTGAAGACCTTCAGAGTTAAGCAGTGGTGGGGACTCTGAGTTGCTATGGTATCACATCAAGTAAGACAATTTGGCTTGCACTCAGAGGATTTCAGCAGGACTTTGATAGGAAGTTGCTCTGTTTTTTGGCACATAGGCCATGGGAACATATGGCTAAGGCTCTGTGTAAACATATTGGATAGCTGCAGATGATTGGTGTTATCCTGATGGAAGAAAGGTTGATACACAGAAATATAGGGAATGGTTGTACCTGTTGTAAGATGAGCACTTATCTGCATTAATCTGTGTAAAGTAGAACAAAACCTGTGTCTCTTCATCTTCTGTCTCTCCCCCTTCCCAGTTACATGCATTTCCACTGCTCAAGTCCTCGTGCCCCCGGGGAGATTTTCTACCTCTTTGTGTAGGTGCAATAATGGGAGCATTTAGTTCCTCCTTTTCTTTTGCACTTCCTCTCAGGGGCTCAGAATTTCCTTGCAATTTCCCATCCCCACCGATCAGCATCTGATATTCCTGCCCATACTTGTCTTTGCAGGAGGTTTTTCCTTCTTTTCTCTCCCCACCTGCTCATATTCAGTCTGGGAAGTCCTTCCCTCTTCCCCACTTTCTTTCCCCTACAACAGTTTTTATTTTCTTGACACCTATACTAATACACTCCAGTTTTGATGGAAAGATTCATCTTGAGAGAGACTTCACTGATGGACCCTTCTCTCTATAGTGGATTGAAAAAAATCTAACATAACACTCTCACATTTACATGTGTATGTATTTGGGCACCAAACCTTAGGAAGGTTTGGTTATTTTTGATTCTGATTCTATCTTCTCATGAAAAGTTAGTTTAAAAAAAAAACTATTTGGAGTTGCTTTAAAAATTTCTTAGATGGAGAGTATAACTGGACATAAGTCATATCTTATAATTAAATTGCCATTTTATTTTAAAAACATTCAAAGTAAAATTTGAATGATACTTTTAAGCTCATGTTCACTTCTCCCTCTCTACTTCTGTCTCATGCACACAAAGTCCTGCAATCTGTTATTCAAGCTCAATATTTGGTTCAGCAAAATAAAGATAAGAGTGAAGTTGAAGTACTTTAGCTTTGAGGTAACACAAGATTTTTTTCCCTGTTCTTCCTAATTTTCAAGTCAAATCCAGATATTCCTCCAAAAGTGAAGAGATGCTCTCAGAAATTGGAGTGCTTATTTGTGAGCTCGTATAAAATCTTTTCTTCTCTTTCCTTTTCCCAGTTGGCCTCTTTCCTACAAGGAGAAAATAATTCTTCAAAGGAAACAAACAAGCCCTCCCCACACATCTTTTCAGTCAGATGCTCTATGCATTAATCTGAAAACAGCACTTAATGTGCGAGGATTTCTTTCTTCTCTGTTGAATTCACTATTCCTGTCACAGCAAATCCTGCAAACCAGTATAGTGAATAAAATCTTTGATTTATGGCCAAGTAAAAAACCCTGCCTTTTTCACTAGACCCACTCTGTAGCACTTTTGTTACAGAGGATAATTCAGTATGCAGAATTAATGTCACTGGGTTCTCCTCACTCATGAAATCCTGACATTGCTAAGAAGAGAGGAAGATACTGCTTAGGTGAATGCAGAAGAGCATGAGAAACCATCTGGGATTGTGTGGGATTAAACTTGGCAATGGATAAGTTGTTTTGTTTTTCTATTTGGCTCAAGTTGCGATGCCCGAAGAGTTGCCTTTTGGATCCGGTACTGGGAGAAGAGGAGGTGAGCTGGCTGGTAGATGGAGGAGTGGGAAGGTTGGTGGTGGTGAGGGTCAGGTGCTGTTGAACGGGAAGTTGCCCTTCCCTTCCCTCATTTACATCTGTTGGAAATGACTGCAGTGTTTCTTAGAACGTAAGTAAACTATACAGCCTTATTTTAGGTGGAGTTTCATGTAGTAATAGGGATATGCTAGCTGAGACTTTCCACATCCTGCTGCAATTGCTGTGGAAAGCCTCTCCTTTGCCGAACGTGCTTCTGATCTGGTTAATGAGTGTTGTACAGCTGAGTTCTGTCATGGCAAGCAACCAAAGTGTGCATCCATGTTATCGGTTTAGTTCAGGTCAGGACTGCTTTCCTTATTGATCAGTGAGCATTTATCTGTGAGACCAAACTAGAGCTGGTTTGAAACAAAACCCACTCAAAGTGCATATGTGGATTTTCGGTCCACACACACACTGTTTCACCTTACAGATCCACTTAGATTGTGCAATGTTAGTTGCAAACACTGATATAGCCTCAGTGACCAAGCGTGTACTTCATTGACTCAACAGTTGCCTGCCAGACTGAAGACAAATATTGCTTGCAACAGTATAATTGTTTTGAGCAATGGCACCAACTGTGGCGACACTTCATAATTATGCCTACAGCTTATTTTTGCTCTTTGCTAGACAAAGCCTCAGAGTGTTGTGCCCAATCTAATGCTAGTGCTGTGTTGTAACCTCTCTCAGAGGCCCTCTGTCCCTCATATACATCAGGAATTAGCCCGAGCAGCATGTTGTCCTGAGGACAACAACCAGAAGAGGAAGCCTGTTCACTACAAATCCACTCAGGGAAGCCCAAGTCAAGATGCAGTAAGTGGTGCTGTTAGAGCCTGCGTTGAGCCCCTGCCGCACTGACCAGGTAGCACTACCTGTGCTCCAAGTTTCCTGCGTGGAAACGTGGAGAGTCTAACACACAGCTCAGTAGTCACTGGGTCATGCCGCATTAAGGGCAATTTGTTCCTTATAAGAGGGTAACCTTCTATGTACTCCAAAAAAATCCTACTGTTTTACCGTAGAGCAGATGGCTCCTGTAAAACTTGTATCATTAATTACTTTAAAGCTGTCTCTCTAGAGCCTGTCACAGCAGAATCGATCTATATATTGTGGACATATGTCAGACATGGCAAACTGATCCAACAGAAGTAATGCTTTCATCTGCAGTCCTCCATGGAGTGCATACCAAGAGAGATGGCCTAACCTCCCGCAGGCAGTAAGACCACAGTTAGAGTGTGGGAGGTGTTTTTTAATAAGACATTAGATACACTGTTTTCCTGGAGTGTTGTTTCACCAAAACCTGTTACTGTCAGTATCCAAAACTTAATTTCCTTTTGGTACAGCTGTGGAGGGGAGGCCCGGTCCTGCTCTCCTGGGTTATTTTTGTGGAGTGTCCTCCTCTGTGTAGTTTGGTTAGTTGCATGATGAAAGGTAATTTAATGGTCAGTCTGTTACAGATGAGTGGGGAGAGATAAGTGGCTGAGGGCAGGCTCAGGGCACTTGAAACACTGGCACTCAGATGAAGGGAATGATGTTTCCGTGTTTGATTAGGCTGTGCCAGTCTCCAACGGCCACTTCTGTGAGGAGTCTCCACTATCTGTTGTGGGGTGGTGAGACATGTTGTCGTGACTCCCACATGCCAAAGGCAACCTCACTATCATCTTCAGCTCTCTTTTTCTTTCATTTAGGGGTCACTGATGACTTACTTTCTCCTCCTTACCCAAAGGGAAGGCAAGGCCCTAATCACCCTGTTGATTGCTTCCTGACAGATGCTGACGAGGCCTCTCTATCTACAGAAACACCCCTCTTCTCAGACACTCCCACTGGACTCAGTCCACTGCAGCTGTGCTAAGAGCTTGTAGCACTATCCCTTTAACATAAACCTAGGGCTTTGAAGAAAATTAACTTGTTTGTGTAGATAGCACAAATGGGAACATTTTGAAAGGGCAGCTTGATTATCGGGTTTGGGTAATACAGCCTCAGATTTCAGACTTGGCATTGGTCAGAGACTGAGAACAAAAACACTTCCTTGCAGATGTACCGGGGTGGGCTGCCAGCGCCTGAACAGGAGGCTCGTGCAGATACTTCCTTGGCTCATGGGTCTGTCTTTGCACCCAGTTTGTAGGAAATAGGGTTGTGTGCCTGCTTGAAGGATCTGTGTGCATGTGTTTATGCACTTAAAGAGAGGGCAAAGGAGAGTGAGAATGGGAGTGTCGAGGGAGAATCTAGATATCTGTTTTTTCCAAGTCCCATCCAAACACTTTCTCAGAAGTCTAAACAAGGAAAAGAGGCAATAAACATGCATTAAATACCACTTGGCTGGAAATGTTTCTGCTTTGTGCCTTATGAGTAACTGGGAGTATATTGGGGATACGGCATAGTTCCATCTGTGTTACGTGGTGTAAAACAAACATTTTCTCCTGGAAGGAAGAGTTGCTTGTCTTTCACTTGCAAGCTTTTGTTCGTTTGTTTGTTTGATCCCTGTCCTTTGGTAATTTCAAGCAAGAAAAATAGTTTTTCTTAAGTACCTTGTTCAAAGACTGGTCTGTAGAGACAGCTCTAGTATTCAGCAAAGCAGTGAAGAACAGTCTCACCTGCAATCACTCAGATCTTACCTTTTCTTACGTGGCAAAATATTTACCCACGGTCAAACTTCCTCCAGTACAAATGGAGCTAAAACCATAAGCTTTATTCTGTCTGAAAAGGCACAATTCCTTGAGATGTCACAGCGTATAAATGATTAGGAGTGTGTAGAATCAGGGGATGTCCTGAAGACTTATCCCTGCTCCAGACATGAGTATTTCCAAATCATCCAGGAATAAATTCTGCTTCCAGTATTGAATAGCGTCTTGGTTAGCAGACAGCCTTTGCAGAGGCAGTAGGGCCAGGAGTGAGGTGTTGGGACAGATTCAGCAAAGGCTTTGGACACATACTTAACTTTAAATATATACACTGATTAATGAAGCTGAGAAGGCATCACTGATCATCTCATCCAATCTCTTGCCAAAATTTTTGCTATGAGTCTTATAACACGTTCACAGGTTTCCCGTGTCCATTCAACAAAATGTAAAAGAACATGCTTTCTTCAGAAGTGCGTGTACACAGATGCCTAACTTCATGGATTCGTTTATTAAGTGAAGCACTTATAGTTAGATGTATTCTGAAATGCCAGTAGGTAATTCTAGGCAACTGTCAGAGGTGATTGGTCTTCATGAGTCTGCTTCTGGAGAGAGATGGGGTGCCCCAGAGGGCAGTTTTTAGAGTACCTGTTTCTCTCCATTGACTCTGGAAGGGGGCAGAGGTCATAAATTAGACATCGCGATTAGATGCCTAACATGTATCTGTGGCATGGCCCTCTTTCTCTTGAATATTTTTTCATATATGTAAGATGCAAAGTCTTACGGGTTTAATCCTAGAAGTCTATATAATACCTAGTGTTAGTGTGGAAGCAAACTTACCTAAATTAACTCTGCCAATGGTTCCCTGCTGCCCTCCAGTTCCCCCCACCTCTCCCATCCCTATGCTCCCCACATCCATTTCTGCCATTTCCCCCCCAGTGCTAACAGTCAAAGAAATTAATGAGTTGGAGACTCTTTCTTCTCTCTCCTTTATATTCCCACTTCATTTTCTTTCTAAAGCTTTTCTTGGTTTGTTGTCTTTTCTAAATAAACCTCTCTTGGGTTTGTCTCTGTTGTGCAGCTGCATAACTGTCAGGAATGGTGATTTGTGACATGCCACAGATGTCATTTGTCAGAGGTCATTTTTTGGTGTTTCTGCCAGATTTAGAGTTTCTGGGACAGGGGAATTCAGAGGAGAGCTGTATGTCCGATCAGCACTTGCTTAGGAGTGTTGGAATATAAAACTTCCAAAGAAGAACGAGAAGAACAGAGACATGCTCAGCCTGTAAGGAAAAGCATGGGTGAAGGAGCGTGGGTGAGGGAAAGGCATGGCTGCTACCTATTAATAAGTTAAAGAGATTTTACAAAGGATGCAGTGTGCTTGTTCTCGTTCCTCAGAAAAGGTAGAGCAAGGAATAAAAAGTCTCAATTACAGCAGAGGAAGCGTAGGTTAAATTTTAGGAAAAACGAGGCAGCTCTGTAGTTACTGGTGGTACAAGCCATTGAATCTCCTTGGATGTGAGACAAAATACCCTGTGAGGCAGAGCCAAAGGAGGAGTATTACAATCCATCCTACCAGGATGAGGAATGGACCAGTAAGTCCAGCAGAGTGTTGTGTCAGCTGACATGAGGATGATGTATTGCTCACCAACAGGTTGGTTTGTCAGGAGATCAGCAGGGAAACACAGGTGGCCAAACAGGAGCTAATGGTAGATTGTGACTCATATTTGTGGTCCCACTTGATTATTGAGTGAATCTCTACAGAACTGGGGGTGGCTCCAAATAGCACTGAGATGGGCATGGAAGAGAGAGAGAAAAGAGAGGCAGCTATGAGATGTAAGGCTGCCAAGAGAGATGTGAGATTGTCAAAGGCCCCACAGGCTACATCTGTGCCGTCACATTAATTTGAGGTTTGACTGCAGTCAGACACTCCAGGCTCTCTGCCTGCTCGCCCACACTTTCATTTCAGTCTGGGATGACCCTGCTGGTTTCTTGGGCAGCAGCGTCTGGGCACAGTGAGGGACATGCTGGCTTACAAGAAGCCTCTCTCCATGAAGGACTGTAGACATAACCAGCTCAGTCCTGGGTGCAGAAAACTGCAGAACACAAGCAAGCGCAGCTAGCTAAGATGTATGGAAATAGCCCAAGTAATTAGGAGAACCAGTTCACCTTTGCAAAGGGATATGTATTCCTTAATCACTTTGGTGTATTCCCCTCTCCCACAAAAATAGATAAAGAAAGAAGGAGATCTATGGAGAGAAGACAGATAGATGTAAGAAAGTTGGACTGGAAAGGTGAGCTAGGGAAGAAATAACTAAAATAACTCCAAAAGCTAGGAAAGAGAATGAAAGAGAGTTAAACACATTACAGAGTGGTTGGAAAAGAAAAGAATTTGGAGAAAAGATAGGGTTGTCAATAAGAAAAAATGTAGGCAAGAAAGAGGACAAAGTGGGAAGATATTTTTAAGAGGTGAAGGAAATGAGAGTCAGATAATACACTGTGGATGTAGTCATGCTAAGCATATGAAGCATGGTGATGACTGTGGCTTCATGGTTAGATAGCAGAAGAAAATGTTCTGTATAGACTTACACAGTATTCTGGTTGTGAGAAGTGTACTTGAGTAATTGCTGCCAGGGATTTTTAGAAAGAAAATAATAATTGTATTTTGAACAACAGAAAAGTCTAATTCAAAATTACTATGCAATAAGTAGAAATTGCATCAGTGTATGAAAAATGAAGAAGTCATCAGTGTGTCTTTTTTCTGCTGTTTTGCAGCCCTCCCCCTTTCTTTTCAGTTCTTACTCCAAAATTAAGTATAGGGTCAACCTTTTTTCCTTAGCAATTGCATCAGCCATAGGAATGTATCACGTGGTAAATGAAAGAGTATGAATAATTCAGAACAAAATTTTGAATCATTTAAAAAGTAGAAGCTTCACATTTCATTGTTAACCTGTTCCTTTATAATGTGAAATCTACAAAAATCATGTTGCAATTGCTGGAGCAAAACCATTTAAAGTATTTGAAAATATTATTGCATTCATTTCATTCTATCCAAAGAATATTTCAAACTTAGAGTTTTCCAAAACTGTGTTTCACATTTCATGAAAAAATCAGAAGATAATTAAATACTGGGTATGTGCTGCCTAGACATGAAACACCATACATATTTCCAGAAATTATTGTGGCCATAAAACGTGATCACCTTTGCCTCTAAGGTTGATGGAAAATGTAACATTTAGTTAACCAAAAATGACTGTATTAGGGAATTAACATGACCTTCTGCTATCATTATCATGCATATATATGCCACTATCATTGCTCGTTAGTGTGGATTTTTGGCTCCTGTAATACCAGCATGAATAGAAAACAGCCTTTGACTGGGTCTAAGCCAAAAACTTAGCAACAAAAACACAAAGAGAAAAGCCAGTGCAATACAGAGAAGAACTTTTTTTTTCTAGTGATAAGAGCAGGAGGTCGGAGTGAGGAGTTTTAAAATTTGTTCTGCAGTTTAGTCACTGATTCAATGTGTGGCCTTTAAAGAGAGACTTTATCCTGTCCTCACTGAAGGTTCATGCCTCGTTTTCCTCATCTGTGAAACCACAATAGCAAGACCGAACCACTTTGCAGCTGAGGTTGTGAGTGACCAAAAGACAGCATTTCTAAAGCAGGGTGAGACCTTGCAGCAAGAAATTGCTACAGAGAAGGCAAATATGATACTAACCACCTCACACGCATGCATCGTGATTAATGAATCTCAGGCAGTCGTTCAGGGCAGTGAAGCCGCTGGTTACGATGGCATTAACACGCGTTTGCATTGCTCTGACTGCACTATTAACCCTTGCATTGCACGGGGGGTATCAGGGCTGCGCCCTCCAGGGATGGTTGGGGTATCCTACCATTCAGTTCCTGCCCTGTTGATCTCTTCCCACCAGCACTCTGTCGGCTCACCGAGGCTCTGGGCCGCCGGCATGCAGGCGTAGTTCCACAGTCTGTCGGAGCCTTCCTTCTTGCTGAAAACACTCCTGACAGCCACAATCACCTGCCCGTGTGGGCACTGGAAGTTGAAACCCTGGCGATACACATTGGCCCATTCATCATTATCTCCGTAGTTATAGGGGCCATAGTAATAGTCACCGTACTGGCCCCATGCCACGGTCACCAGAGGCAGAAATACACAGAGAAGGACAAGGTCCATCCTGAGGATGTTCCTGGCTTAGAAATGCCCCACTGGTTTGTTGGGCTGGCCCTTTTATATCGCCTCTAACATTTGGCTTCCAGATGTTATGCTTCCAGATCCAAGTGCAATGTGTCATTGCTTAGCAAACCTTCTCTGAGTTACAGGCACGTCCAATTACTTTTAAGGTGGAATTCTGCAAGTACAGTAAGTCTGCAGGCTCTGAGAGCAGGGTCTTCCCACCACCACAAACCATCTGTAATCCCTTGCTGCAGAGCTACTGTATAGAGCAAGATACACGTAGTAGTACAACTGTCACAGACATCCCACTTTTATCCTCAAGACAGCAGTTACGTGTGAAAACTACTTTATTTGAAAATAAAGCTCTATTTGAAGTTTCCATTTTCCATCATAAGTAACATGCAACAAAATGCGATCCTGTGTGTGTCTCCCCACTCTCTTTTCCCTAAATATGTGTGACATGATTCTGCGAGTCCCTAGAAAGAGGGGAATTGGGCAAAGTGGAGGAATTCACTGCTCCTGTTGTGAAAAAATCCTTTAGACCTTTTGGTTTGGTTCGGTTGGAGGGGAGGTGGAGCCCGAATGACTGAGATTCTGGCTTGGCATGGAAACAGCCCACCGTGAGAAGCAGGGCATTGGCTTCTTCCGTGCAGAACTGATTTTGCTACGACTGTGTGTGAGCACTGTAAAAGTGTGGACTCAGCAGATGTTTTAATGTGAGGATAAAGCACATAAGGAAGTTATGGTGAGATAAGCTTCATGCGTCACCATAGCCTATTGAAACCTTTGAGCAAGGCCATTTAAGCTACCTTGCATTTATCATGGGCTAGAAACATGGGGCTACTGCTGAGGAACTGCTGTGCTGCAAGTTCAAAACCTGGCTTGCCACTTGGAAATGTGTTTATGTGCCACATTCTCAGATAATTTCTTCATAAGGAAACCACCCTATTCAGGAGAGCGTGGAACGGTGTGCTTTACTTAACTGTGTACTTGGCCCGTAGAAAACTGTGGGACTTGAGCATGTTTTAGTAAGGAAGACAGTCCAAAGTCAGTCTAACATAGTCTACATATGCATATGTTGCCTATGCTGTGTTACTAGTGAAATGAGTGACCCTTGGAACAGCTCCAGATTCAGATCCTGTCTCTTCCAGGGAAATCACCACAAAGAATCCAGAGACTGTTTCTTGCTGCAGGTTCCTCCTCCACTCTTTTCACTGCCCCTCTTTCCCATTTGCGCCATGCAGAAAAAAAAAAAATGCGTAAGAGCTTTTATTCTGTTGCTGCTATTATCAGAAAGAAGATCTGTGATGGGTAACAGTGGACTTGCTCTTCTCTAGGGATCTCCAAGCCCATCATGCCTGGTCATCGCTTTGCAGGACCATAAGCATCTCAGGAGGTGGGTGCCTTTACTAACCAGCCCCAGATCTCAAAAGCTGCCTTCAGCTTCATCAGCCCAGTGCTTTTGTGCCTTTAGCTAACAGCTTTTTTTTGTAGCAGAGCCTTGTTTGACAAAACTGCAAGTGGGGGTTGAGGTCTTTGCCAGGAGCACAGTGCAGCAATACCTCAGTTGTTCTTGCTCACAGCCAGTGCAGGTCCATGTGAACCTGGCAGCTGAGAGCTGCTGATCTAGCTCAGTGCCCCACCTCCAGCTGTAGCAGCCCCACATACCTGGGGAAGAAGCTACGGAGACAGTATAGAACAGCCCTTTCCTTGGAGCTGCCCTCCTCTAGATCTTAGGTAACAGTAGGGGACACAGGTAGCCAAAGTCTAAAGAGGAAATTTAAGATTAAAAAACCTATAGTTATCTGATGGGCACCAGAGTGCAGACCTGAACTGCACGATCTCATATGAGTTTTTCAGCTAACTCAATAGTGTATGTTTTTTCCTCTCACTTCCTTAGACACGTAGTCAACATCTGGGAGCACTGCACACTGCTGTTATATGCCTGAGAGGCATTCTGGAAGACGTTTGAGCAGGAAGCACCACATTATCATATGTATATGATCCTCACCTCACATAACCCTTTATAAGCACCATTCCTTGGAAAGAAGTCCTCACATAACCCACACAAAATCAGGGGCAAGAGGGGATGAGAAGGGGGAGGAGGGCTCTATGACGAGTAGGGCACAGGCTTCCTTTGCCTACCTTTGACGTGCGGGTGAAGCTTCGAGGTGTCTGTTGTCACTTCCTACACACAGTCTACCCTGCCTGATCCCAGTTAGTGGCTAGGATGGCACTTCCATGCTGCGCTGTGACCACGAAGTGGTTTGGCTGGGGGAAAAAGCTGTGCAGGGAAGACAGTGAACACCAGAGATGTGGAACTACAGCTCCCTGTAGCAGTCGTGGCAGTGCAGACATGTCCTGACCAGGGACTGCCTGAAAATCTACAGTTCTCTGTTTCTGGATCCAGTGCTTTCTGGGAACTTTTAATATTAAATTTCTTTCTTCATTCTGATAAAGAATAAAAACAGAAGAGAGCAGAATTTCTTACAGGAGGGACATGATCATTTTCAGTCACCTTGGAGAAGGGTGGTATTTGTGAGTGGGAGGAACTGTGGTTTGAAAATTCCTGTAGAGGTTAAAAAAAGAGAATAGTGTGCATACATGAATTTTGTTTCTGAGTAATGCTCATTCAGCTCTGCGGCTCACAGCTGCTTGGCTCACGGAGCAAAGCCGAGGCTACATGCGACTTGTTTCGTTAACATTTCACACCGTTGCTCCAACCCAGACAATTCCACTGATGTTGCCAGTGCTGAGAGTTGCAATTTTAGCTGTGTTTCCGTTGACTCACTGTCATGTTAACCACTATGCCTTATCCTGTTCTGGCCAGTGAATCAAACATAGCAGTTTAAAATCCAGTGGCTGGAAGACCTGAAAAGTGGTCTGCAGTTTGGTGACTTTGGTTGGCTTCAGCTAGAGTTTGCACTAGGGGAAATCTCAACGATATTTAAAAATCAGTCCCTCTCTGAAATTACTTACCCTTTAATTTAACTTTAAAAATGTCAGCTGCGTGCCTTGCACATCCAATCTTTGGAAAAGCAGAAAGTGTCAGTGAAGTAGTAAATACGAGCTGCCAACCTTTCATTATCAGTTCCTTGCTGTGGAATCTGTTACATTGGCTGGTAATTTTATTCCCTATCAGTTCTTAGAAATGCGTCGTTTAATCCACACAAACAAGCATTTAATTTCTGTCTTGCCCAATGATGGCAGATGAAAGTGATTATTCTTGATACCCCCCCTCCCTGGCCTAACTTCGAAGTTAGTTCTGCTTTGAGCACAGTTTAGACTAGAGGCCTTAGGAGAGATGTCCCTTCCAGCCTGAATTATTCTGTGTTTCTCTCCTGCTGCAGGTACTAGATGCATCATTGCTTAGTGCTGCAGGCATTATTAGTGCTTTGAAGCCATTAGGAGAAATACTGCAGTATTCTCTTACCATGCCATGTTACAGCAATGAAATGCAGAGAGATTGCAGTGCCTTGAACTAAACTCACAGGTGCAGCAGTACTATTCAAATGAATACCAGGAGCCAGGTTAATGGGTTTTATTTTAGCACCCAAGCTCTGTGCTAAAATAGGGGAAAGAACAGAAAAGCTTTCTTTATTATTTGGCAAACACAGAGACACTAGTCCTGCAATGAGAACAGCGAGGGTTCAGACTTGATCAGTGACAGGTACAACTGGACCTGTATCTACAAAACTGGGTTGCATGAAAGTCATCTGGTTTTATTGGAGTAGCTGTGCTGCTGAAGTTCCTGCGTCTGCAAAGGTCTGACTCATGGGCAACCAGTTTTTTGCCCTGCTATGAGGGCAGAAGGAGCATATAAGGGGGTAATCTCACAGCACTTCATCCTTGAGATGCACAAGAGTGATTCCATCCCATATTACTCAGGACTACAGCCAGAAGTGAAACTTTGTGCTGGTGAAGGAGGTTGAGCACGTATCCTCTGAGCCCTGAAGTCCTCTGTACACAAAATAGGTATGGCAGAAGCACTGACAGAAGCAGCAGCAATATATGTCTGCTTCAAAGCTAATGCAACCACATCATGGCATTTCACAGTGAGAATAAAGTGTTTTTCGTGTCAGCTCATTGCATCAGTGAGGCTGCACATTTTTAACACATTTTCCATATTTTATTACGCACTGTCTCAGAGCGATGCTGGCAGTTCTGATAAAGCAGAGTTGCTTGGATGAGTCAGGGAGGCTGCATGATGTGGGAGCTGTAAATTGAATTCAATTACTGATTACTATTCCATGCTGTCTTTGCAGCATAATTTTTTTTATAAGCTTCCTGTGTTGTCAGTTTTTATAAAAGTGTGAGGATTTGGGGTGCCTTTGTTATGTTTTTGAAATGAGGTTATAGAAGCCTTGGTAATGTGGAGAAGGATGAAGCTGCTAGAAAGCTCTGCTTCACAAAGGACAAAGGTTATCCTTGTCAACCTTTTAGCTCAAAGTTATTACCTTCTTTCAGAGTAATGTATATGGTGAAGGCTGAAGTTCATTTGTCAAGGCTTCCTACTGATAATGATATTTTTTTTCTAGCATCTGTCACTTGATGTTCTCAAAGTACTTTGATTAAGTTCAATCACTTTCTTGAAAAGTAGGAAAGGTTAAAAAACCCTTATTTTACATGGTAGGTCCAGTGACCTGCCCAATGTCCACCAATACCTCAGGGCTAGAAAGAGATTTTAAACTTCAGCATCTAGACTGTCAGCATCAGACTCCAAAACTTAAAGTCATAAAGTCTCTGAGGAAAGGGTAAGGAAGCTGCACTGAAACATTAGTAAAGAAACAACTGAAACAAATTTTCCTGGTCTGGGGAACCGGCTAGATGCCATGATAAATCTTTTCCATCTGCAAATCTGAAATCTAATATTTTGAAAGAGTAGTTTTCAAGTAATCAGTGAACAACTGTTTCATAGATTGATCACCATTCCTAGATCAGGTTACCCCCAAAAACTGGGTACAAAAGTGACAGTCACAAACCTTTGTGGCAAACCTTTCCCTGCTCACAGAAAGCTTTGAGCAGGGAAAAGTCAGAGAGAACCAAAGAGCTAAATTGTGAAAGGGGAGGCATCCTTATCAACTGCAGGGTTTGTGCAGACATCCTAGAATATCTACATGGAATATTCTGCTGTTAAATAACCCAGGAGCCTATTGCCATCATTACTGGCTTCCACAGATCTCTTCCCAGAAATAATTTCAAATAGATTTACTAGGGGATATTTAACCAGTTTTGATACAGCCATTCCTCAAATCTGGGCATGAGGAACTGTTGAGCTTGTCTGTTACGTATACATAGTAAGAAGACATGCATGGATTATGAACAGAAAATGATGCATTTTTTGTTCAGGTCCACTAGTAGTGAAGAAGTTAGATGGTTCCTGCTCTTTCACCTCTTGCATGGTTTAATCATAGTAATACAGGCTTTTGTCAGAGTGTCCTCCCCACTCTGCGCATCAGGCTGTAAAAGTTGCCCTGTTCTAGTAACTCTTACCATTTGTTCTAATAAATTCATTCCCTAAAATTGTTGCAAATTACAGAGCTGTTGCAATTACAGTGACACTTCCAGGATTGTTACAATGAGGAAAAGCTGATTTGATGAGTGTTTGCAACTACAGTTTCAAATGTCACGACAGGGCATGGTATTTTTCCAATTACATGTCACTACTAAAAGCTAGGTGTTTTTTCCTTGGACTCTTTGCTAAAAAAGGTCTTGTCTTATTGCTGTAGCTGTTGTTGTTATCACTATTTCTTTTAGCATGTATGCTTACAATCTGTAACAGGTCTTTAGCTACAGTCCCATATTATGCCTAGTCAGGCAGGGTGCGGTGTTTGAAGGTGAAGCTGCCAAAAGAAAAGAAAAAAGCCTCAAGGCTACAGGAAATTCAGGTGGCATTGATTCAGGAGAGAGCCAAATGCTTCAGGCCGAGTGCTGAACCTCCTCACAGATTTAACATGCAGCATTTTACCAGGACTTTTTTATACATAAGCTGAGTAACTGAATCTCCCTTTTAATTGAAGATCTCATCTTTTTGTAATATAATGGCTTTATATTTAATATTTGGGCTAAATTCAAGCTTGGCAATCTCTGTGATGTCTAGAAGTTGGTGGTTCCTACTTGATATAGCTGAAGAGCTTTCTTGGAACAGCAGTCATCACCAGATCATGAGAGGCAGAAATATTCTAAAACTTTATATGACTCCTTCAGAAAGTGATTTCTTCTCCAGTGGGCTTGTTGGACATTTGAGTGAAATTGGTACTAAACCTAATGCATAAGGAGTTTTGAATAGATCTCTGAAAAATTACCTTTTCCCTCTCTAAACTTGTAAGTTTGGCCTCAAAATGTGTTGCTTTATCTGATTCTTGAAACATTGAGAAAGTCTGCTGTGATAAAATGGTAGGAAAAATGTTAAATTCTAATGCAGAAGAAGTTAGAAAAAGCAATCGAAGTATTTTTGAGGTATTCTTCATAATCTGAGAACAGTTACGAAAAAGGTGCAAGTCCTATTTTGTTTACTTTGTAAGTCTCACACAAAGCTTGTTTCCAGTCACATTTTCTTTCAGTTTAATCTATGGGAAACCTTTTAGAAAAGGCCACAGCAGCCAGCTATAGCATTTTCAAAATCCATGGACTACTGACCTGAGGCTTAATCTGGGCTTTTCCAGGGGTGTGACTGTGGCCGCCTGACTGCACAGCATTAAGAGGTCAGTCAGCAGTGATCCTTGTCATTGGAAACCAGCGCTTCTGGAGGGTGAGCAGGTTTCTGCTTCACAGAACTTTGGTATCATTAGAAAGTTCTCACATGGCTTTCTCTAGCATAGACTGTGACCTACAGATCATAACGTTGCTGTGAAATGCTGGAGGGGAAAATCTGAACTAATCACTCATAATAACTCTGCACAGACCCATGGGGTAAGTCTGAGGTCAGGGCTGAACCCATCTTTGATGTGAGAATGGCAGTAGCTGTAATTCACTTGCTGGTCATGGGAATGAGACTGAGCCAAAAACAGTTTTGTCTGAGCTAGGTAAGGGGGAGAAGGGGTGAGAATGTGATTTAGGAGTGTCTCAGTTTTCATGCCTGATCATTCAGGCCAGTGCAATGCGAATGCTGAGTAGGAACACTAAGAGCTCCTGGTGTTTTGTACTTTATTTGTGCGGGCTTCTTTGTGTCAAAATAAAAACTTAAGAGCTCAGAGTGATCTTGCTTTAACAGTCGCTAAAGCTGGGTGCTGTCTGGCAGCCCGTGTTACGTGGGAAATGAAAAGTAATGCTTAGTTGGTCCCTTTTGGCCATACGGTTTGTGAATTTGGATAGCTGGAGTGACAGCATAGCCATTGAAACCCAGCTCCTTGTGCCCTCTGTCCATTGGCATTTTTGTCATGAGAATTGTTTATCTTTTCTTTACTTTTTTGCTTTTGTGGTGCTTCAGATGGTGAGGGGAAGAATGGGGGAGAGAGGAAGAGAAAATCTGGGGAAGGGGCTTCTGTGTCCTGTCACTATAATTCATTGCAATCTGACCTTCTGGATTCAGTCCCGCTCAGCCATCCACCATTCTCATGTGACTGTCACCTCACATTATTGTAATTAGCAACTGCCAGCCCCAGAGATTTGATGGTGGAAGTGAAAAAGTCTGGGAAGCTCTCTGCCAATTTAAAATTAACCCTGTCACTGCAGGACAGATTTTCCTGCTCCAGAAGTAGCTCCTTGGCATTCACACTGAGACAATCCCATGATCCTGCTGTTGCAATCCAGCTCCCTTATCTCACCCTGCTTTGTTCTCCTTGTGCCCTCACAGCTCCTAGGGCTGCTTCACCCTCCTTCCTCCCCACATGCCACCCCTCTTTGCTGGCTATGAGAAGTGAAGCTGCTAATGAGAGCACTAAAGCCAACAGTCCCAAAGTCCATGTGGGTGGGTGATAAACATGGCTTTGCCAAATGAAGTCTGTCTGCCCAGCCGCAGAAAAGACCCTGCTGCTCTGTGCACGTCTCTCTTCTCCTCCACTTCTACCTGGGACTTCTCCTCCTCCTGTGCGAGCACTGCAGAGTACAAAACCACCTGGGTCCCTGCCCATTTACGTGGCCGTTGGTTCATGCTGCTGTCTAAGACTCACCATCTTTGCTGCTGTGGATACCTCAACCAGGTGGATGAAAGCTAGGTCAGATCAGCCTCCTCATGCTACCAGTTCCTCACCTTTGCAAAGGGATTGTAGGCTTTCTCCAAGTGTGACTGGCAACTGCTGTTGTCAAGGCCCTTGTTACATGGGCATTTACAAATCTTGCTTCAGTATCTTGTAAGCAGGGGGTGGCTGGAGGTCATCCTTGTTGTTACTCTGTTTGGCTAATTAGGAGCAGCTCCTGCTCGCCTGCTGTGCGGAGGTGACAGCACAGTGACAGCTCAAAGGAAGGTTGCCTTCCCCCCGGAAATACCTGGGGTTTCAAATAAAAAATTGGAATACGGAGGATGCAACAATATCTGACAGCCAGTCTCTGTAGTCATTTTATCTGTTCAAACAAATAGCGCAGTCAGGTGACAAAGATCCTGCAATTCAACTGGGTGATGAACTATTTCAGTGTGTTTGACAGGCAGGTTTGACACTGCCCAGGCTCAGATACCATTCTGATAGTATTTGCATAAAACAAAAAATATATTTACTTGACCTATTCTGCACCCTCCTGTATAGGTACATGGTTTTTTACTCCCAATTTCATAAAAGCTGGTACCCCTTGTCCTTTAGGATAAGACCAGACCCTTTTTTGCAGTAGTTCCACACTGCCATAATTAGTTCTGATCTGATGTGCTTCCCCCACCCCTCCCCTTGTTGTTGCAAGCAATTACAGCCATCACTATTGCTGCAAATTGCCTATTTCTTAGTTCAGCTTCTTTGTGGGCCTGAGACAGATCAGCTCCTCCTCATCACCACAGGAAGTGTGACTTAGAGCCCCTGAAACATGATTTCAGTGTCTGGTCTTTACACGCTCAAGTCATGAAGTTCCTGAACCTGCTCTCAGCTTTCAAACATGCAGATTTGCCTTTGCACCACACAGCTTATCATGCCTTGTGCCCATCCACGTGGCAGGCCATTTTTGTAAGAGCACTCTTGTACTTTGTCGGTGTGCCTGACACCGTGCTAGATCCCAGCAGTAACTGTGTTCACCAAGAAGAAGGAAAATGCCTACATAGCTATTACTGCATTTAGCTTTTCTAATCACATCGAATTCTGATGGCTTGTCAACTATATCCACAGAATAATGCATCCTTTTCTTTATGCTATGCTCTAGGTTATTTTATTGCATTGAGAAATACAACAGCTTTATTAGGGCAGCATGGAGAAATGAAGAGAAAATAGTTGCCAGTAAATGTAAAGATAGACATGGAAAGAATGAAGAATAATCAGCAGAACTGTAAAAAAGTCTTTGGAAACAAAGTTATGTGTTCGGGTTGTTCTCTGACCTACAAGGAACGGCTGAGGGAGCTGGGATTGTTTAGCCTGGAGAAGAGGAGGCTCAGACGTGACCTTAGTGCAGTCTACAACTACCTGAAGGGAGGTTGTAGTGAAGTGGGAGTCGGCCTCTTCTCCCAGGCAACTAGCGATAGGACAAGAGGACACAGCCTCAAGCTTCGCCAGGGGAGGTTCAGGTTGGACATTAGGAAGCATTTCTTTTCAGAAAGGGTCATTAGCCGTTGGAAGGGGCTGCCCAGGGAGGTGGTGGAGTCCCCATCTCTGGAGGGGTTTAAGAAAAGCCTGGACATGGCACTTAGTGCCATGGTCTAGTTGCCATGGTGGTGTCAGGGCAACGGTTGGACTCGATGATCCCAGAGGTCTCTTCCAACCTGGTTGATTCTGTGTGATTCTGTGATAAGGTGAGGCATTAGAAAGCAGGCACGACAGGCACTAGTGGAATAGTTTGTGCTTGTATTTTGTGACTGCCTTCAAGGGAATATGACACGATTAAGAGAATTTTCTGCTCATTACTTAAATGCCTGGGTAAATGCTATGTCCATGCAGTGCAATGCAGTGTCAGCACCCATTGGTTCTGGAGCTCATGATTTAAGCTAACTAGAAATGTGTGTGGATAAGTCTTGCACTATGAGGTTAATCTGCCTCTGTAGCCGTACCCAGTGACACTTTCTGGTGAAGCATGGAAAATGGAAGGGTTTGTCTTCAGTAGCCATCAAATACTTTGCACCAGCTGAAGGAAATAAGGGCCGGAATCACAGAACCACAGAATCGTCTTGGTTCAAAAGGACCTTTAAGATCATCGAGTCCAACCATTAACCTAACACTACCTAGTCAACTACTAGGCAGCCAGAAGGCACCTCTGGAGGTTTCTGGTTCAACCTCTTGTTCAAATCAGGGTTGGCTGAAGATCTGACCAGGTTGCTCACAGCTTTATCCAGTCTTGAAAATCTCCAAGGATGGAGAATGCACAACCTCTCATTTTTCCACCCGCAAACAGAAAGTATAAGTTACAGTGCATGGCAAAGTAATATCTTTGTGACCAGAGGAACTTGACAATAGAATCAAAGCTGCTGTTACTCTGCTGCTTGTGCACTCCTCTGCTCTGTGGCTGTATTTATCACTATCCACTTCAAAGTGTAACATTGAAAACAGTACATTTTTCACTTTAGGAGGCATGTCCTGCCTCTGTGACCTTAGAATATTTAGCAGCATGGATGCAGATGCATGCCACACATGTAGTAAAAGTTGAAGACTGTCTCTGAGCCTATGTTAGGCACATTTGCTAGCTCTTACCTGGTTATTTTTATGAAGGATGCAAAACCCAGCAGCTAAAAAGAGTGCATCAGTGTTCTTTTATGTTGTCAGCAATGGGTTAGACCAATTGTCTGGGGAACTATCACTGTCCCTAGCCCAGTAGTGCTGCAGCTCTCCAGATGCCCTGGCAACCTTGCACCCAATAAAAGAACTGTGCTAATTGCTTGAAACTCTTTTAATATCTTTCTTCCAACAATATTTTTTGTGTATTTAAACCTAAGCTTCAGAACATCAGCAGTTCAGCAGAAGGTGCTGGTTTAGTAAATCCTGGAGTCCTGGGTTAATAAATCCTGACACACTGGGTTTAGTCATTGCTCAAGCTGGCTCTGCCACTAGACTCCTCTGTATCCTTTAGCAAATTACTTTGCCCCTTCATGTTCCTGTTTGTCCTTCAGCTCATTTTTGGTCTTTCTGATGCTGTAAGCTCAGTTGTTAAGTTACTGTCTCTTAGTATGGATTTGACAATCGATGTCTTGCAACCCCAAGCAAATGCCCGTATTCCCCAGCTGTTAACAATTTGTTTCTTGCTTCTTGCTCTCTGTTTTCACTGGAAAACCCACAAGAGTCTCTGTCTTGTCCTATTGTGGAAGAAGATGGGGAAAAAATTTTCCAACTGTTCAGCAGAAAATGAAAAATTGTTTCTTACCCAGCAGTTATAATAACTACTATGAGCCTGTCTCTCTAGATATATGATTTCCTGACATGAAATGAATTTGACATTTACAGCTGCTTTCATTTCTTCCAAGACCCTTGTCTCTTTTTTCCCCACTTAAAGTGCTGTTGTACTCTGAAAATTGTTGTTAATATTGGCACCATGGGGGCTCCATATTTCTTAAGTCAAATTTACTCAGAGCACAAACGTGTGGATCGACAGCAAGAAACTCCTCAGCTCTTGTGGTCTTTGCGTCATGGTGGAAAAGGCCTTTGCTAACTCATAACCCTGCAAACCCAGATCTCAGAGTCTGCCTGAACTGTGCAGAGGTGATGAACGGTGATGAAGGAGAGCGTGACGCACAGTGCTGAGAATAGGCTGTGCAAGAACAGCAGAGACAGCAGGCTTCTCTCCCTTGTCCTGCTCTTGCTGCTACGGAGGATTTGTGACGTGGTAACAGGCTTTGCCGTGAGTTGAATACAAATAGCACTCCTCCCGGGCTGTAGTACAACCAGCATTTTTGCTGCATTGCCTTCATCGCTTTGCTTCAGTACTCCAGTGAGCTGACTGGCAAAGTCCAAAGCTGCATGCTAAGATCCCTGCAGCGCCGCAGGCAAAACGATGCCCAAGCTGCAGGAATAAGGAAATAATGTACCTTGTAAGTGCCCTTCACTTAGGCAGAGATTCCCTGGGGAACAGTGAAAAACCTGGAAAGGGTGTTGCCAAAAATTCCTTTTTCACTGTCATCCACTGCAGAGAAGATAATTTGCATATAGTTACTGCTCTGTGAATTGCCTGACACAGTCTCAACGCTCCGCAGCAGAGAATTGCTGGCTGCCTTCATCCACAACAGACAGATCCAGATCCCCATAAACATGAGGCTGGGATGATGGGATTGCTTATAATTTCACCAAGATGAAACCCAATTAGAAAAAGCAATTTCATTGCAGTGTGTACCTTTCCTACCAGCTTACTCTATCCATTGTTGTCTCTTGCTTACAGTCTAAACATGAGACTCTCGAGTAAGGATCATTAGGTGTTCACAGTGCTGAACACAATGGGATCCTGATCTCCCTTCATCAATCACTCTCACCATCACATCAGCATTTATTTGTTTACAGTCTGTTCTTTCAGTAAGAAGCTCTGCTGGAACCATAGTGGGAATAAGGACAGAGCACTGCTTTTCTTAGTTATGCCTCCTTTTAAGAATATAAATGGTTTAGCTCTTTGTTGCACCCAAAATTACATTTTTCCACAGATACCAGTGATTATTTTCTGAGTTGGCTTTTCTCTTTTATGCCTATCTGATTTTTTTTTTACACTGTAACGTTTTATAGATTTCTAGCACTTTCCATTTAAGGATCTTGAGGCTTTTATATCTAGTGAGGTATAGAAATGTTATATCTATTTTACAAGTGTGGGAAACAGAGGAAAAACATGATACGGTTTACTTGTCATCAAAGTCATCCACTGAGTTTATAGCAAAGCTGGCAATTAAATAAAACAGGTCACCACCATTTCTTCCCCTGTTTTTAGCCATTCCCTTCCTTTGTGCTTAATCTCCCTCCTGTTGTCTTATTCTTCTACCATTTTGCCACTGTTTTATGCTCCCTTTCAACAGGTTGTATCCCTAAAAGTGGGGTTTGTTTTGCAGTTTTACGAATCTGGATCTGATCCCTAACCGTTCCTTTCATGTACGCATATGTGCTCACACACTGCCAGTCCTGTTTCTCTTTTACATGCTAGCAGCTAGGGATTTCCATAGCAAACTCCCAGCTATTTCGGGGACCTTGGACACTGGCAGTAATTCCCAGCTCTCCTGCTTTTTTTTCCTGTGGCCCATTATAGTACTGGTGTTTAACTTTGTGTTATTAGTATTTTGCTTTATAAATAGGTCATTTTGAAAAGTGTCTGTAGGCTTGGAGAACAGTGTTCCCTGGGCCCATCTGGGGATGTGGGCTGTCTTTTCCCAGCCTGTATTTCAACAGAGATTCCTAATAGAAATTTTCTGTTATTCCCACATTGAATAAAAAAAAAAAACCAAAACAGTGCTTCCTGGATGAAATCTTCAGTGCACCCCAAAAAGACAGTCATCTATGTATGATGCAGCTGGATAAAGGGAAGCGTTTAGGGTTTGAGTGGCTTGTTTGGGTTTGGGTTTGTTCTATTTTTTTTACCCTTCACAAAAAGCAACATAACTTCTGCACATGGTTATTTCAAAAAGCTCTGGGCAATGTACTCTGTGAAGTAAGAATAGCCAATTCAAAATTCTGATTTCTATGGATGTGGGCACTTTTTGTGTTTTAGGCACTGTGTAAATGCCTTTTTTGGATAGATTTGTTATCTCGTTTTTAATACATTGAAACAAGCGGCAGCTGCTAAGGAGCAGGGGAGGTTCTTTGCCCATGTAAGGACACCAGGGAAGCTGTCTGCCAATTTCAATATGAGAAGAACAATTTTTTTTCCCCTTTCCACTCCTCTACTCTTTTCCAATGCATCTACTCCTTCACATTTGCTCCTGGATAGAGGTAGGAGTTCAGTCTCCAAGCTGAATCAATTCTTGCTCCCTTCAATAAGGCTGTCAGCAGAGCAGAGCTATGTGTCATGACAGTGTTTTTGTGTTGTGGGTAGCTCTTCTCTATGCACTGGGTTGATATAAGTGGGCTTATAGCCCCTTTCTGCTTTAGCCTGCTCAATGCAACATGCATGCTGCAGATCACTAAGGCTGAGGTTACTTGGCTGTACATATCTTGCCTAAAATGACTTCAACCCCTATCTCTCTCCTAAAAGCACCACAAGATATCTGAAACTGTGTCTTTTGTCTGAGTGTGCTCAGAGGAAAAATTACTGATTTTAAAGATCTCTTTTTCTTCTCACTTGTTTTACATCACCAGTTATCTGTATGAACAAGGCAAGGCAAAACAGCCATGAGAAAGAGCAGCCCCATGCTGATAAGCTGGCTACCAGCTGATCTGACTTTGCAGCATGTTCCAATTAACTCTACCCAAGAAAAGTATCAGTAACTGGAATAACAACTGAATCTCAAGGGATTCAGCCAATGCCAAGTGGATCAGCAGCCTCATGTTAGATGCTCTGGTACCAGCGGAAATGGTAGTTTTCAGACGGGACAAAAAATTAGCTCCCTGCTATGCTATTTTCCACAAGAGTAGAGGCTGTCACAGTCTTATTCTAAACATGCGATTACTCATCCGTACATGTCTGTGCCACTTCTTACTAGATGCTGGTTACGTTTCATTTGCACTCTTCATCTGCAAAAACAGTCGTCCCTACTTTCTGCCCTGGACTGCTGCTAAATAAGTAGATGTGTTACTGTGTTGGGGGGAAATTTGTCCTGTATGCAGAGCAGAGAGTATCCTGGAAATGGCCAATGTCAGCTAGGCTAATCAATGGGATGATGAAATTTGTCCCAGATGCTTAAATGGTGTCATTCATATGTCTAGTGATGGAGTATTAATCTGGAAAGAGGAACTTATCAGCTTGGAAATCCATGCATGGTTGGCGAAACAGCATCTGAAGTTGGCCTCTTGTTCCCCCTTAAAGTTTTAAGTGCACTTCAGCTTTTGAAGCTAAACCACTCTGCTGGAGGACTGCCCAGTCTTGCTTTGGCTTGCCTCTTTCTCTGGAATCCCGCCACATGAGAGATGTTAGCTACTTTGGTTGTGTTTTAGAAACATGGAAAATGTGGCTCATGTAAGCTTATGTTAATGAATTGCTAGACTCTTCAGGCTCACGTTGACTTTTGCATTCTGCATTTCATGCTCAAGAAGGCAATTTTTTTTCCCCTTGTCTAAACCTCGCCCCTGTTGTTCGTTTGCAAAGAGAACTCTTTTGCAGAGGTGGCAGGATTTGCCGAGAGTAGGAAGGGAAAGGGGCTTGCCATGTAGATGTGATGTTTTCTGTACCTCGCTGGAGCTTTGCAGCAGGATCTTGTTTCGCTGCTCTCTGATGTCTTCTTTTGCTGTACTTTTGACAGATGTCTGTTAATGCTTAATCACCAGTCAGCAACACTTGATCTGGCTCATGGCTTGTTGAGGTCCACTGAGTATCACCATGTAACCCACAGCAGCCTTGGGTTTGTAACATCAGAGTGAGAAGAAAGTTAGACATCTAACAAAAGCACTTCTTCCTGGAGCTTTCAAAGACAGCCACCACAGCTGTTATCCCAGTGTGGGTAAAGATATGCTCATGAGGTAACAGGTGTGAAAAAAGTTATTTATTTAGTAAAATGACATATATATTTATATATCCATCCCTATTTATATATCCTCCCCCCTATAAATAAATATTTATATACCCTTTCAAAATTAGGGACTGTCAGTGATTATCTGCAGTGCAGGTACTAAAATGGACCATTTTGATATGAGGCCCTTGGGCATATGGCATCCTGGCCTCTATTAGGAATAGTGTAGCCAGCCGGTCTAGGGAAGGGATCGTCCCTCTGTACTCGGCACTGGTGAGGCCGCACCTTGAATCCTGTGTCCAGTTCTGGGCCCCGCACTTCAAGGAAGATGTTGAGGTGTTGGAGCGAGTCCAGAGGAGGGCGACCAAGCTGGTGAAGGGTCTGGAGGGTCTGACCTACGAGGAACGGCTGAGGGAGCTGGGGTTGTTTAGCCGGAGAAGAGGAGGCTCAGAGGTGACCTTATTGCAGTCTACAACTACCTGAAGGGAGGTTGTAGTGAAGTGGGAGTCGGCCTCTTCTCCCAGGCAACTAGCACTAGGACAAGAGGACACAGCCTCAAGCTTCGCCAGGGGAGGTTCAGGTTGGACATTAGGAAGCATTTCTTCTCAGAAAGGGTTATTAGACATTGGAAGGGGCTGCCCAGGGAGGTGGTGGAGTCACCATCTCTGGATGTGTTTAAGAAAAGATTGGACATGGCACTTACTTAGTGCCATGGTCTAGTTGACATGGTGGTGTCAGGGCAATGGTTGGACTTGATGAGCCCAAGGTCTCTTCCAACCTGATTGATTCTGTGATTCTCTCCATACTACAAGGCATGGGCTCCCCACATCCCTAAGGCTTACCTGCATAAGAACAGTTATGCTAAGGTATTGTGGGGCTTCACTGTTTCACTTCTCCCCTCCTTTCGTCAGGTGTGACTTCGTGCCAAGGGTATGGCAATATCATCTTGGCATCAGACTGGCTCCAGGGAAAGAGGGTTGAGTTAAGAGTTACAGACCCAGCTTGTGAGACAGTTCATTTTTTGTTTGGCCTTTGCATGCTTCAAGCGCTTCAGCCATTTCATGTTTGTAGGGCAGTAACAAACTTCTCAAGCAGATGTTAATATGTGAACACAGGGAAGAGTGGTGAAGTGCACAGCTCCTATCCCATGCTGTGGCCCTAATTGTTCTGAAGAATTACATACTTTGTCAAGTCCCGTTTGTAATTCCCCTCTTGATTCAGCCTATTTTCCACCAGAGGGAAGGGAAGGTGAACCGCTTAATTTACATAGCTCTTGGAGGAAAAAATTTTCGGAAAAATTAGGGCCTTGACATGGTGATTTTGTATGCATGTGGATGTCTTGTCAGCTCATGGTCATCCCACAGAGAGAGCGTTTCCCTGAACGGGTAGGTAAGGCCTATGTGTACAGAGTGTATGAAGTGCTTTTGGTTTCTGATGAGATGAAATGCCCTTAAAATAAACCCTGGCCCCACAGAAATCGAGAGAAAAGCTCCCAGTAACTTCTGTGGGGCCAAAGCATTACAAAACTTGACCTTCTAGAAATGGCTGAAGTCTAGATGGGCCAGACTTTTCTAAGCTGCTAATAGACTGCTATACAGAAGGATCTTTTTTTCTTAGCTTAGTTTGCTGTGAACATATATATAGTGACCAGGTCAAGAGGGGATCATAACCACACACTTGATAAGAGTCTACAGCTATAAGGGATGAGGCAATAATGCTCCTCTTTGAGCAGCGTGGGGTCTCATGGAAAAATCCTGAAGCACCCGTCTGGAAAGGCTAGGGAGAAACCTAATTGCACATCTTTGATTCAGCTACCCTGGTGTTTTTTCAGGGTTCAAATTTCAAGCCTGAACTGGAATCCAAATAGAGGAAAATGATCATTCTCTCCTTAGACAAGACCTGAAATTGCAGGCTGGCATTTCCCTGACCTCTGAGTTGTTCCCACTGTGTGTTTCGTGGCGTCAGCCCGTCTCACCAGCGGCATTAGGTCAAAAGAGACCCAGAGGCCTCCGTGTCAATGACAAAGGAGTTGTGCTTTCTTCCCTGACACATCATTCCCACCCACAGCCGAGCTCTGAGATAAAGTTGGCCTAGGAGGATTGCTCTGACGTGCAGGTCACGGGGAGGCCAAAGCATGTAACCTTGGAGTGAGTCAGCCTCAGTACGCCTGTGAGACTGACATTTGAAGATGGAGAGAGAGAAGCAAAGACAAGCTGTGAGTGTGGGTGTCGATACACTTGTGTGTGTACATGTGTGAGTGAATCTGTGGGTAAGAAGCTGAAAGCAGAACTGCTGCCGTGCTTGGCAGGCAACAGGGGTAGCTGGACTGACCCTGAGGGTGGGAGGAAAGGGTAAAGGCAACTTCAGACCTGAAAAGTGCCATCAAGGGGACTGGACTGGATTGACACCATGCCGTTCCACTGATTTCTGTGCCATGCAGTCGTGGTGACTGCAGCCATATTTAATCACAGAATCACAGAATCAACCAGGTTGGAAGAGACCTCTGGGATCATCGAGTCCAACCGTTGCCCTGACACCACCCTGTCAACTAGACCATGGCACTAAGTGCCATGTCCAGTCTTTTCTTAAACACATCCAGAGATGATGACTCCACCACCTCCCTGGGCAGCGCCTGCCAATGTCCAAGGTTTTCCTCTTCCTCCAGGGGAGGAGAGGGTCCAGAAAAGACCCACATACATTAGCCAGTTTCGGAGCTGTGCTATAGCTCTTGTTCATCCAGGGGCCTCTGAACCAAGTTTCTCACTGCAGTATGACCAGTGGGTGTTCGATACCCACTGCACAAGGCTGCACAGGATTTGCTTGTATGAGTGAGGGGAAATGGTTTACTCCATGCCAGGCAGGGTAACACCAACAGGAATTAGAGGAAGACTTGTGCATAAGAAGGAGGTGGAACTAAATCTGGCAACCTAAAGCCAAAAAAGTGTACTTCTTAGGAATTACATTAGTAGCGGTTAACTACAGGATCAAGATGAGTCATATGGGCAAAGGGCAGTAATGGGACAGTTTCTACTACAAATCTCCCTGTAGCTGTTGCACAGATCAAAAGAGACCTTCAGCATTCATTCCTGGGAACAATAACATGGAGGCCTGCCTCTCCTCTTGATTATAGCGGTATGAACCAGGAGTGAATCTGTTGGAGTCAGTGCAGTTGTCCTGACATAGTGAAACAGAGGATGAAGATGCATAAATCTATCAGCCAGGAAAGGGACAGCTCTGAAGACTTAAAGATACGCTGAAATGACTGGTGCTAGAGGCAGTAAGAGTGCAATTTCTTCTGTTTTCTGTATCTATTTTGGCTTCTTGGCTGCTCTGCACCATCAGCCAGCAGGAGGGCTGCTGTGAAGTGCCTGGCATCAGGGTACCCAGCAAGGCACCCTGCTCTGGTCCCAGCACAGGCCAAAGGCTACCTGTGGCAGTGTGAATAGCTCTGAAGGAGCAGTCAGCAGCAGGGACTGGTGAAGCCTTTTCCTTGCTAACCCTGAGGACGGGCAAGGACTCACAGGGATTTGTACTGTTTAGTCTCATTGTTTGCTCCCGTTTCTCTCAGTGCTGGATAATTGGCTGCTGAAGCTGAGGTTATTTCCAACATCTTTGGCAAAGTTTTACTTCCACTCTCTAGCTGGTCACATTGGTGCTTTCTTTTCCCACTGTTGTGCATGACAAGGCTGGCTGGACAGTGCAGCCCAGAGCAGAGCTACGCGTCCACAGAGCACCCAGAAGTGAGCCCAGGACAGCAAATATCACTGCTTCTGCTTCCATGTGCAACATGTTATGCCCACAGCAAGGAGAGGGTTTGGGATGCTTGTAGGATCTTTTTGATACAGATGACAAAGATGGTATCTTCTCCTTCCCCAAATATACACTGTCCTAGGCTGTAGCTTTGCCTAATTTCCTGGGAGCCCAGACCTTGGTGGGAACCTGTTGGCACTGTGGTATTGTGCCCCTCCACAACACTGGTTAGCCTTCATTGGCCTAGTTTTCCACTGACTCTGGCCTCCTATCAACACTGTCAGGGAGACTTGGATGTAAGGTGTCCTCTTTTATTCCTCTGCCTGTAGGAAGAGTTGGTGATGAGGCTTGGAGGACAGGCAAAGATAAAAAATTCCTACTTGCTCTCCATTTCCAGTCTCCACTTCCTCCTCTTACCAGATTAGGAGATGTCTATATTTCAGGTATATTTTTCCAGTTTTAATGGAGAATGCCTGCTAGTATTTTCTGGTTGACTGCATTTATTTTAGAGAGCAATGTTATAATTTTGTCATTCATTGTGGCCTTCTGTTCCCTCTAGTGGTGGCTGGGCTCTCTGTAAGCCGTAGCTACATAGGGAGTTTGTTTTAGGTCTGAGGCTACTTTCTAGATCTAATTTACCCTCAATCTGTATTATTCACCACAGATACTCACTAAGAGGGCTAGGAGACATTTAATCCAAGCTCTGGAGTTTGGGTATAGTCCTTCTGCAGGCCTGAACTTCACACGACCTCGTCTGTCAAGCACTGGTCCACCAGCAGGTATCCCAGAAGCCCATTGGTTTCTCACCACAGTAGGCACAAGATCTCTCCTATCTGGCCTTGGATCTTCTGAAAGGCAGTGTGGATGCTGTGCCACAAGCAGGATACAGCCAGACTAAAAGCACAATGTACAAAGGGAAAGAGTGTGGATCGTGGGACTGGGTATGCTTGAGCCACGATCTTCACCTCACCACGGGGATACTCTCCTTTCAGGGGCTGAGGAGCCTGCTGTTGCCTTGGTGACTGGAGCTGGCTCTATTAGCACGAGCAGGAGAGCCTAATCCAGTTTAGTCCAGAGGATTAAGAATGATTCCCTGCAGCACAGCTAGAGAAGGTGTGATTTCAAGGATGACGTGAGGCAGATACGGTATTTTGTGTCATGTTTGGCCAACACAGGTGTACTGGATTGAGACAGTCATCTGCTTATCATTCCCCCATGCTGCAAAGAGAGCATTATCTTCCTTATATTCCAGAAGCCCTTCGTCTTTGAAAGGGGCAAGAACTTCACTGGGGACTACCAGTTCTCTATTAGCAGTACTGTCAACAGACAGTAGTTTCTCTGGCTCTTGCAATGGAAATGAAACCTCTCTAAAGGAAAAGCAGTGATAATGTATTAGTCCCTGACAAAAGCACAAGAATATGTGCTAGCACCATCTAGCCAGCATCCCCATCATTGCATCACCAGCTACCTCTTTCTCCTTTTTTTTCCGTCTTCCAGCTCGATGCAAGTAGTTGTCCTCTATTTTCAGCTACAACTCGTATTTACTGCCTTGTATCCTTTGTCCTCTGGCATCATTGCACATCCTCCCCCACACCCCATTGTCTTTCAGGGAGAGGCTGCAAACTTGCAGGCAAAGCCATCAACTATGTTCCAGTACTTGGGAATGAGGAGAAAGAGAGATGTTCTGGTGATATCTAAAACCTCATAACCTCTGACAAGGGTGAAGCCGAGGTATTCCTGCACTCTACTTACTGTAAGTGCCTGAAACGTTGTGAAAATTGCTACAGGGCGTGTGTGGAAGCAGGCCCTGGGGAAGCTCTAGCTTGACACAAGGCACAGTCTATCAGCCCTAAAAACAGGGAGCTGTGAAGTCACATTTGCTACCTGCTGTCTCCAGGCGGGGTAGCCCCAGGCATGGGTCAGCTGGGCCCAACTGTCTCATTTCAAGACCATGTGTTCAAAGCAGCAGGGGAAGGGCCAGATCAGCAGCAAGTAATCACCTGAGGCAACTAATCACCGTAGACTAGGCAGGGCTGGGGGCCAGCCATCCTTGCACACCATGTAAGCAGCACCCTGTTTCGTGCGGTGGAGGCTGTCCTGGCAGCCTGTTCTGTCTTGAAGCTTGCGTGGCTCCTGAGCTCATCTCCCGGCCTCCTTTTTTTGGGGTGTGCTCTGCCTGGACAGTGACATGGAGGTAGCACAGCAGCATGTGAGCGAGGGCAGGAGATCCCTGCAAGCCTTGAGTCCTCATCCCCTGTGCGTGAAGGTCGCTGGCTCCTGGGTAAATTTCCATCGGATGCGGCACTCTCCCGTTGCGACTCAGCATTTCTGACACCCAACTGCAGTTTCTCTTTCTCATTTGATCATTTTCTTGGTAAGGGGAACTAACAGCCGTTACTAGAGTGATTTGGCCACTGTCCAACAGTGTGTATATTACTCACACATTTCCCTGCTAGCAAAAGGCTTTTCTTTTTTCACTGTCTGGTTGCAGCCTCTTCCTATCTTCATCATTAGATAGCTCAGAAGGTCAGTGCTAAAACAGAAATCTCGGAGGCTTTTTTTAAAACCCAGAGTAAGGGAGGGTGGGGGGGGAGGGGAAGGTTGAGAGGGAAGGGAGGGTATGCCCAACTGAATTGATTGTTCACTAGGATTGTCTCTGATACAGCTGAAAACACGATCCTGGAAAATGGGATATTTATAGAAACTGTACTGCCCCAGTTGGGTAAATCTCAAGGTCATCTGATGATCACTGCAAAAGGAATGGCCAGATACTGCTGCTGTTGCCCAGCATCATGAGACTGTAAGACCTGCAGTTCAGCACTGAAATCTGCATACAAAATGGGATCCTGCTCCCTCTCCCTAACAACCATCTCTCCTGAAACTGCAGTAAGGGAATACACAGCCCAGCAGTAAGGCTGCTCAAAATGCCTGCATGGTTGTTTGTTTGTTTTTTTTTTTTTTCTGTGAGAACATTAAGCTATTAACTCTAATTCCCTCAGAAGTAGAGGTCTGCAATTTATTTCACATATAGGGCATCTCAGGAGTTTGCCTGAACAAGCGAAGGACCAAGTGCTGGCCTGAAGCTAGTTCTTTAATTTTTGAGCCGTTCCCATCCCTTGGGTAAATTCTGCACGGAGATGCTGGATGCCAGAGTCCCCAGAGAGAAAAGACGAGCTGAGGAGTCGTGTTTTCACTATATCTGTTATATTCCTACTCAAAGACAAGTCCTGACCTCATTGTCAGGTGAACACAATCCTTCCACTGCCCTCACATCCCCAAAAGTACCAGCTGTCAAAGAAATCTGTGGTAATGGGGAGAGGTGAGAGCAAGGTCATGACTGCAGCTATTTCTCTCTGGCCCAAACAACCATCCAAGTCTAAAGAATGAGGGGTCTCCTCTGGAGAGAGTGGAGTCAAGAAGGCACTGTCCTGAGACAGCTACCCACTTCTGAGAGTTTAAAACACTACTCCTTCCAAAACATTAAAGGTAAACTCAATGTGACCTCTAGACAACCTTCCTGAATTGCCTTTCCTGAGGACAGAGCAACATCTTCCCTAGTATTTTCTGTTTCTGACATATCTTTTCTCCAGTGGTGGTGCTTGCAAGAGCCTTTAAGTTTTGTGTACAGGGTTAATAGGGTAAGTTAGGGTAATTATTCATGTATTCAAACATTTGTTCTGCTGTGAACCAAACTACTTTATTGCAGTGACAGTGTTGTAGCAAACACAATGCAATGCAAAGCTGTAACAAAAGCCAAAAAAAAGTCAGACTGTGCCACAGTGGTCTGTGATATATGTGAGAATAACTGTGTGGCAACTGCAACACGGAGCGTGGAAAGCATACAGCAAAGGCAAATGCTCACAAGAGTGTGCTGCATGAAGGGTACATTTTTTCTGTTACATGACCTTGGGTCAGATTAAGCTAGGACAAGCAAATACAAGTGTGCCAAGCTGTACTGGAGCATGTCCTTTGAAAAGGTGTGCTCACT
This sequence comes from Nyctibius grandis, assembly GCF_013368605.1. Taxonomy (NCBI): domain Eukaryota; kingdom Metazoa; phylum Chordata; class Aves; order Nyctibiiformes; family Nyctibiidae; genus Nyctibius; species Nyctibius grandis. The sequence continues at coordinate 5,287,772 of NC_090680.1, read as the reverse complement.
CAGGTAAGGCTGTAGAACTTCTGCAGTCACCTCCCAGATCCTCAGCCCTGTAGTACCCCAGGGGTACATTTTCTTCTTGAGTAGCTGGAAGCTGGTCTGGTTGTCTCCATAGAAATACTAGCAATATTGCCTGCCCATCAGACTGCATTGCAGGTGGATTTAAACCTGGTGTATACTGTCTTAATGAGGGGCCATTTCTCATGTGGAAGTAGCGAGTAGATAGCTGACCAAGAATATGCAGCCCAAGGGAAGTTATGGAAAAGCACTGGAAGACTAGCAGTTTTGAACATGGTGGCTAACAGTCTGAGCCTGAGCCAAGCTGAATGGCTCATTAAGCTCGGGCGATAGGTTTTTGTGGGTCAAGGGGAAATGGATCAGGAAAAATGATGTGGAAAAGCTTAACTTAATGCTGCAGGTGAAGGTGAACACTGAGTGTGAACATGCAGTGCTGCACAAAAAGGTGTACAAATACAAAAGGGAGATACAGGGAAAGACAGTCCAAAGCATTTGACCTCCAAATTCCCAGACTGAACTTCCCTGTTCTGAGAATAAAAAAAATTATATATAAGTTTAAAGGTGGCTCCTATGCGAAAAGCAGTGGTTGCTTGTGTCTGTGAAGAGAAGAGACTGTATGGGGGGTATAAATTCCTAGCCTAGGATGGTCTGTCTTGCTAGGACTTGTGTGAAATTGAATCCACTCTAGAGGATTCATACCAGAAAGGCTGCAGCTAATACACGTGACATTCTCAAGGATTAGAAAGATGATTTTTCATGGGCCAGATGGCTTTAGAGACATTGGTGCTATTATATCAAGGTGAATCCTATTATCCATCCAGGAGTACACATGACAAATATGTGAGCACCACTGGGGTATGAAATATAGAGGCAGCTTACTTACATGGGAGGAGATGGTTAAATGCAACAGTGGGAGAGAAGATTGTAAGTACGCTGTTTGTCTTAAACTTTCAAAGTTTACGGCAGAGATTGTCTCTGCCTTGTGTTCAGTGTTCTTAGCCATATTTTAGAGAATGTAGGGTTGGCTTTTACTTAGTGAGGCCCAGCTCAAAGAGCCAAATTGTGTATGAAGCACCCAAAATATGGCTCCGTGTAGGAACTCTACACTGTTTCTTGATAGATGTTGTAAATTTTCATTTGAACACTCTCAAAAGGGAAACACATTGCCCTGATCTGCTGGCTGTCTTGATGATTAATGCACTGCTGAGGCTCTAGGTGTCTTCAGGTAGCCTCACAGAGGTGTCTGATAAACAAGAAAGACAAAGCTGTAGCTCAAACATTGTGGAATCCTGTGTCTTCTCTTTTTTCTCTTATTTATTAACACTTCTTGTTGAAGAACAACTGTACCATAATCTTTATTATGCTTATGCCCCAATCTATGTAATCGAGGCATGAGCAAAATTGTCTTCTCTAAGAGAATCTTTTGGGTGTAGCACCCAAATGTTGGAGCAAGAATAAATCCACACGTTTTTAACACTGGAACAACCATCCCCAACAGTGCAGAATGCTAAAAGGGCCCTGTGGAGAGTGTACGGGTTAGGGTCGTGCCAGGTAGGAGGGACATAATCTGTTCATTCACTCCCTCTAACACTGTTTTGTGCCTTTTAAATTCCACAAAGTCACAAGAGGCTCCTCCTGCTCTGCACATTTTTGAAAGACCTCCAGGCAGGATGACCTCCTCCTCCGCTCCCTTGGTGAGAGGACACCCTTCTGCCTACAGTGAAATGAAGCAAATAATAGCATCTGCTAGTCCAGGGGGCATCTTTCAGCAGCAGAAGCTTATAGGTTTTGCCTGGTATTTTCCCTCTTCCTAAAGCACATGTCAATGATTTTGACCTTTCTAGTAATTTGATTCCAAAAGCAGTGTTGCAGCAGCTGAGCCCTAAGCTGTCATTTTGAAGAGAGGATTATTATCTCTCTGAAGTCAAAGCAACGGGCTGCTTGTTCAAGCCTGTGTGGAGATCCCTTCATGTATGGAGATCCTCCTCCCTCATCTCTCTGTGTCCTCAGCTCTGGGCCTGCTGTCAAGAAGTTCCAGGCTGGCTGGCCAATGTAAGGATAAATCTGCTGCCAATTCTTTGCATCAGTGTAGTATAAAAAAGCTCTGAGAGCGCCAAAATGGTTGAATATTTTGGGGTGATACCAAAGGAATCCTTGAACACAGGTACCTAAGACAGAGGCGGGGGGGGGGGTGGGGTGTGAAAACATTTGTTCGTGGTGTGCAATAGTTGAAAGGACATTTAGGCTATTTGCAGATAGACCAGAAAGTGCTCCCTGCTTGCCTTAAGCAGAAGCTGGCTTGTGTGAAAGGTCTCCTCCCAGATCTGTGTTCCCTTGGCTCCTCCCACAGCGTGAATAATCCCTAACATTTCTGTGACTCAGGGGATTTGCGATAGAAATCACGGCAATATTTTCAGAGTCCCAGTTTAATACCTGAGCCCCGACAGGATTCTTGCCCCCACATCTCTGGCATTTTCCATAGTTACACAGCGCCTTTTACTCACCGCACCAAAATCAGGAGTACGTCCGCGTAGTGAGGAACTAGCGAAATTTGGGGTAAAATCCAAACCTCCCTTTTGTTCACTCTTGAAAACCTTTTCATTCATGTTTGAGTTTGCAACTGTTTTTTTTAATGTGATTTGCAGATAGCTTGCTCTATGGGCAGGAAGAATAAAGTCACAACTTTATTTTTAACTTCTTGCTTTTGTATTGCAAAATTCAAGTTACTGTGTAGAAAGAAAGTCCAAATATCTGCTTCACGAGACTAACATGAGCATCTGCCTTCAGCTTGGCTTTTCATCCCCTGTTCTCCCTGTCCCGTTCATCCTGTTCCCTAAATGCTCATTAAGAGCAGCAATTGGAAGAGCAGGTGTGTAAAAAAAGAGAAAGAAGTAATCTCATCTACACAAATCCCTAAACCCACGGCTGTGTTTCTTGTATGGACTGAACAGAAAGCTGCTGTCCTCAGAAAACTGATAATCAAAAACATTTGGCAGGCTCACTGCTCAGTGCAGAGCAATGTCTGTTCTCAAAGAGGACACAGCCTCAAGCTTCGCCAGGGGAGGTTCAGGTTAGACGTTAGGAAGAATTTCTTTTCAGCAAGGGTCATTAGACATTGGCAGGGGCTGCCCAGGGAGGTGGTGGAGTCACCATCTCTGGATGTGTTTAAGAAAAGACTGGACCTGGCACTTAGTGGCATGGTCTAGTTGACAGGGTGGTGTCAGGGCAATGGTTGGACTCGATGATCCCAGAGGTCTTTTCCAACCTGGTTGATTCTGTGATTCTGTGATTCTGGTTGCTCCTTTATGGAAAGTGTCCTTTCTGCTGTGCATGACAGAGGTGATTCTCCTAGGTTAGATGGAGCATTCACAGCCACATGCAGAGGCCACAGAGTCTTGTCATGGGGCAGGTACACTGGGGAATGGGCACAAGAGGACTATTCTGATAATTCTGTGTCATATTCAGAGAGGGGATTTTACCTGGCTAGCTGAAAGGTATGGGTAAACCACTGAGAGACTCACTGCAGACAGCTGGTGCAGCTGACACGGTGGTTGCCACTGTGTTGGCTCTGATCTGACAGTACTGCTGAGGGACCTTCCCCTTTCTTTCTCCTGAGGGTGTCTATGGTGAGAAAGTAGCTGATTATTTACACAATAGGTGCTCTTTCTTAAATTAAAATAATTCCCTCTGGGTTTTGGTCCTGTTCAGCTCAATCTTCCCTTTTTTGGCATGTGATGTAGTTGGGTGACTGAATAATTTATAGGTATCACCTGGCAGGAGCAGAGACACTGACATTTAAAGAGTCAGTAGGGACGAAACAAAGGCTTTGTTGTTTGATGGTGCTCCAAGAATAGGCTGCACTGAGAGCAAGCCACATCTAATCTGCCAGTTCTTCTTGTCTTTCAGGAAAAATTATGAGGTGGAAAAGAGCCAAACAGATTAGTTTGTATTTGGGCTAGGACTTTTATGGCTCATATGGATCTTTTATGGCTTACATGGCTATAGGCTATATCAGGCTAACCCATGATTCGTTGACTTTTCTAGTCATTCAGACTTTGCCTAGCTGTCCATCATCCTAGGAGCCAGCTAGTTTCCTGAAAACTAATTCTCCCTGCCAACACTCCCATTTCAACCCAATATCTCTGTCAATCCTAGGACACTTCTCTTACTGTTTGGTATGCTTGGGTCTGGCCTAGATAAACTAGGAGACCTTGCTATTGCTCTTTGAACAGCACAACCCTCTTTGCACTGATTAGCTGTTAGGCTAAAGTATTTGAATGCTCTAGGTGATGTGCTTCACTTTTTAAAAGAGAAAGACAGAGAAGAGCACAAATATACACACAGAAAGTACCAAATTATGAAAAACAAAGAGGTTTCTAAAGTTCTCTTTTCAGATTAATAACTGGCAATCCAGTGTTAACGGTGTATTGCCCATGTCTCCAAAAAAGATATTTAGAAGGAAGAGGGAGTTGCAGATTTCTGGATCTAGATGTATTGGAGAGGATAAACAGCTCCATCCCATAGTAACACTACTCAGTCAGGCATGTGCTGTGTGTCACTCAGTGGAGGAGTGCCTGCTCCTCACTTGTCTCGACTGTGCCATGTTTTTTGTGCCTCTGTGCCTTTTGCAGTCTCACATGCTGACCACTTCCACACTTTTAATCTCCTTTATTTATTCCCTCCCCTCTTCCCCACCCCTGCTCTTTTCAGCGTTATAATAGTATTTGGCACTTCTTCAAAAAACATTTTTAAGCCATAATCACATTTTCTTCAGGTTTTTATAGTTCTAGCCATCTCACAATGCCAGTGGGGAAAGTAAAGCTGAGCACACTTAGTGATCATCACAGAAAATGTTCATGTCAAAATCAGCAGCACACTTCAAGATATCTCAGCCTCAGTGCATGGTTCTGGCTCTCTTGCAGGGCACAGACACTGCACGCCAAGCCACTCCTGAGGTGGCAGTTCCTGCCATCACAGGTCAGCCAGTGGGATGGGCTGTGCCAGCCCCTCATAGTCTGCTCCAGTGCAAAGTCAGTTGGGAAGCCAGGCTGGTGAGCTTTGTACAGGTAGGTGAGAGTCATTCCCAGGATCCCATTCCCAGCCCAGTTCTGGGGCACCGGCGAGCGGCTGGCTCTGCAGGACTACTCTACATCTTCTCCAGATGCTTGAAACACACGCCTGAAAGCCACGGACTAGGCAAGAGGGAAGGATGTGATAAATTGGATAGATCTTTTATTTGCCCCTTCTGACATGCATGATACTACCATTTATGGAGGCTAGTCTATGTGTCTGCTGTATATTGTTCATCCTTGGACTGAGCTGTGCAATGGCTGTCAGCACACTGAAGGCTTTTATATATAATAGAAAGCCAACCTAAACTTCCCTCATCTGGTCCGGATAATCCGACTGATCTCACCATTCCTGCCGAACAATGGAAAACTGCCTGAATATTTAAACATGCATTGTTCTTAGGGAAACAAAATGTTCAGCTAGTTCAGTTGCCTTAGCAACATCCACTTCTAAAAATACAAAAGAGACAATCTACAAAATAAGTGAACGTGTAGAACAGGCAAGGAGAGAAAATGCTTCTTTCTCCCTGACCCAGAGCAACTGGGTCGTGGGCATGAAATGCTTTCATTTAAATCTCAGTGAAGTATTTAGGGTGTATCTATCTTCACGCACTTGTTGCACAAGTTTAATAGTTTAGAACATCACTAATGTTAAACCCACGCGAGCCCCTGTGACATCTCTTTTATACTGGCTCCAAACCAATTCTGCCGATGGTACGTTTTGAGTGATGTGAGCCCAGAAAGCACAGATTGCATCAGAACTAAGCAGCAGGTCACAGCGATGGTTTCTGTATGTTGGGGAGGCAAGGGGGCTAAAACTGTAAGGACTAATTAATAATGATCAAAGGCCAACCTGAGACAGACCTTGTGAAAGCAAGTAAAAGAAACAACAAACAATTCCTTTGTGATATGATGTGGAAAGGACCTGTAGATGCGTGGGGCAAGTAATGAGGGATGATGACCCAAGGACAGCATGAATTAAACGAGTAACACTTCAGTTTTCAGTAATTCTGACAACGGAGAACACAGGGCAAGCGCTGTGTGTTTAGAAAAGGAAATGACTGCGTTCGTGATGAGACAAGAACGTAAGCATCTTGATTAGCTCCAGTCACAGGGACCAGAATATCTCAGAATATTGAGATAGCTGGCATATGAAATGGCAAGTCTTCCAGGGTGGATTTTTAATTAATCTATCAAGTTGGTGGTGGCACTGTCTGACTGCAGAATAACAGATGCAGTACTTCTGTTATCTCTAAGGAAACGGGAAGGGTGCAATCTAGGGAAATGCGGACCCATTCTTCCGACTGCCACAGTGCATACAGCTTTAGAGCCAGTCTGTAGGAGGGAATAATAAAAAAAAACATGGAGGCAAAGGAACAGTGAGGTACAATGCAATATTAGTTTGTCAAAGGCAGAGCATGCCAGAATAATTCGATATTTCTCTTTGATAAGACAACTATTTTGGATAGGGGAAATGATAGAGATCTTATCTGTCCAGACTGCAATACAGTACTTGACACAGTGCCATATGTGCAATTAATAGCTAAAATAGAAGTTATGAAAAAGTTAGAAGGCAGACAAAGAGCTGGCTGATGGGGAGACAAAGGTAGGGTGTACGAAAAGGGAAGGTATCAGGTTGGAAGAATGGATTTCAGTAACTGGCTTTGCTAGTGCAGTAGCTTTAATACGCAGAAATGTACTGGCTTCTGTAGCAGCAACGCTGCGGTGGCTCAGCAGCTGGAAATGCCAGACAAGGACAAAAGCTCGCACTCAGTAATACACTACACGGTTATCACACAGTGACTGTAGGCCCCAACACGTTGCAATTGTGAAAAGGCAAATAATACCCAACAACTTATCCAGAGAGAGAAGGAAGAGTGAATAGTGGTATGCAGGACTCAGGAGAGATCTCATCTGAAAAATGGAGCGCAGTTCTTGTCGCCTACTTACTCGAAATATGTGTTCCAATGGGAACAGGTGAGGGGAAGAGCGAGCAGATGATACCAGGAGCAGGGAGACTCCCACCCTATGTGGAAAGACTAAGAGAGACTGGCTTTTACAGCCAACAAAGTGAAGGATGAGAGAGGCTGTATTTCCTCTCTATGAATGTATCAAGGTGTAAAAATCAGAAGAGGAGGAAGTTATTCCTCTTCTGAAGGACAATTGTATCCCAAGAACGAGTGGGTATAAACTGACCATAAAGCACTTTAGCCTGGAAATTAGAAGGAAGCTTCTAGCCATCAGAGCAATTAAGTTCAGGAACTGTCTCTAATGGGAGAGGTGAGGAAAGGAGGCCAGCGTGCTTTAAGAGGATTTCACTCAAATGAAAGACATTTCATGCTGTAGCTTCCTGTGGTACCATTTAGTGACCAAGAGGTTTCTAGGGCTATATTTGCCTAATCATAAATCAGTTTGGCAGCACCCATGTCCAAGAGGTCTCCACTTTACCTAAAATTAGGTATATGCTTTCAGCCATACCAGTACAACCCAGGGTACAAAACAATGATTCACTGGAAAACACTTGGTGGGGAGAGAGTGACAGGAGGGAAAGGAAAATATTATTTCAGCAGAAAGTCCTTATGCTTCCTTGGTGCTGAGGGACATGAAATAACACCACATTTGCAAACTGGGGATACAGCCCTGTGATGCTGATGCCAACAGATGAGCCAAAAGACCTTCCTAAAAGTATAGTAACTGCATACACTGTGTGTAGACCCATTGTGGAGACAGACAGAAATAGCCCCAGCTCTGTCCCAGTCTGTTTCTGTTTGGTTTCCCCCATGAACTGTTGACTTTGTTGAGGCTGCTTAGATGAAAGCCGCCTTTTTTCTGGATGTTGTTCAGCCTTTTTTTTATCACTTACAAGGTGGTTGCCATGCTGTATTTATGCTCCTCATGATATTTTGTGACAGTTCCTCTCACAGAAACTCTTTACTGAAGAGGAACTGATGTTCAAGCCGATGGGCTGACTTGCCTAAAGTGGCTTGGGAAGTCCATAGTAGAACAGATTGTCTACCAAATCCTGCTCCCTGCCTAACCACAAAACCAGTACCTCTGCTACCCTTTCTTTCTTGTTTCATTTTCCACTTCCATTTTAGTCGTCTTCTGTCAAGCTCACTCATGTCCTCTGAGAAACCTTCTCTTTGCCAGCTGAAGCACATGGTTGGGTGCTCTGCTGCAAGCCTCTGCCCTCTGATTTCTCATGGTTCTCCATTTGCTCCATTCATCGCTCTCACGGTTGTAGATCCCCACAGCAACAGCACAGGAGTGGTTAGGATGAACATAAAAGAAATGAGTTATTGTGATTCCAGCTGAGGCAATTTGCATGTACAAATGGGAAGCAGGGCTTTGGGAGAGCCCTGGGCAGGTTTCTTGGTTTATACAGTGGGTAGAAGCTAATATAACAGACTTGCCAGATCTTGCTCATCAAGGGTAAAACTCGTGCAATGAATTCCCACCTTGTACTCCCCTCAGCAGGCAGTTTTTGCTCTGTTTTCTCTGCAGTGTTGCAGCCTCTGTCTCCCCTGTGCCTCCCCTCCCATGCCAGGCACAGCTGGTGAGTGTAATCTGTGATCCACTGAAGACCTTCTGGGAGGACAGGGGTGCCACAGAGCAAGACACAAACCTCTCGTGCTGTCATGTAAGCCAGTGGGCCACATGCAATGCCCATCAGTATAATACAGGGAAGAGAAAAAGAGTTGGCAGAGAAGAAAGCAAAGGCAGTGGATACTGCGGTTGCTATGTAAGACTGTTGAAATGATCAGAAATTAATATTCTGGGGGGATCTATAATGCGAGGAAACTCACGTGTGCGTATCCTTCAACAGACAGAGTGAGCTGCAGCTCATCTCTACGTGTGCTTTGATTTGGAACAACAGCTAATTATATATCATTCACACTCTACTGTAATTATTCTGTCTTCAGAAACAAAATTTATGTGCAACGTTGAAAGGGTCTGTCAGTGCCACTGCAGCCCTTTGGGTAAGCAGGCTTGTGCAAGCCTGGTGTTTTGAGTAGGGAGATTTTATCTGAAGTATCGAACTTTTCTGTATTTAAGTTGTGATGGAATGGAGACCTTTCTCACCATCCACGTGTCTTTCCATGCAGGGAGTCTCAAAAACAACTGTGATATGGTGAACATAATTTCTGACTACACAGCCAGTTACAGAGATTCTTGCCTTTCACAATCTTCCTGTCGCTGTCCCATTTATATGTGTGTAACTTTTGGTGCAATTGCAGCATTTGTTTACAAGGAAAATGACTTGGTTATGTACAAATGTGGTCAGTGCCGTAAGTGTCTTGAGAAATTATTAATCATAAGGGACCAGATCTTCAGATGAATCAAGTTAATATTTGTCTCAGAGAAAAGTGTGCAGGGCAAGGTGACATAAGTTAACATTTTACCCAGCTAACCCTCACCCTGCAGAAAGATTAAAATGGATCCAAAGAGAATATTATTAAAAGGAGCTTAGGATTTGTGCTACCTGTGCCACAGGTATATGTCCCTTGGAGGCTGCTATAGTGACCAGAGAATTAGATGTGCTCTCCCCTGCCTGCTCCTAAATAGCAAGAGAAGCAAGAGGCATAAATCTGGGTGTTTCATGTCAGTGCTTATGAACTTGTCCAAAGACCACAGGTGCTTGGTAAGACATTAAAGGTTTTCTACAAAATACTGTAAAATATACACTGAAAGAAAACACACACCTACATTCCTGCTTGCAAGCAACAAAAAGGAGAGGGAGAAAGAAAATGCTATTTAATTTATATAAAAGGGAGGAGGAAAAAATAAAGGCATATACAAAATCCTAGTCTAATTTTTAGTTGATTATAAAGGAAAAGCAGTAAGCTGTGTCATTTTTTTTCGTAAAGACTGGATTGCTAAGAAACACTGCTACACACTGCCTCAGCACAATCCTTTTGATCAGCTTTCTGCCTGCTTTGTACCACAGGCTCTCTGACAAAGCTGAGGCCACAGATCTGTCCCACTTGCTTCCTTTTCTCTCCATCCCCCCTCTCAGCTAAGGTGCTCACACAACATGGTGAAGACTTGAGGGCTCAGATCTCACTATCTCCACTACTGTGCCTCAGTCTTACCCCCTAGAGAGTTATCACTTTATTGGCAAGATAATTAAAGGGAAGCCCGCTTCATACATCAGCAGCTCCGTTGCAAAGCTTCATGCAAAGCTTTCTGCTTTGACGTATCAGGAGGATTATTCTCCTTCCTTGTTAGCCAAATGGCTGATGTGGGCTCATGCCCTTTTATCTGAACCATCACGTCTTGATAACAGCAAGAGATTCTAACCCTCTGGTCCTATGGTCGAAAGCAATGATCCCATGACATGATTTTCTCTTCCCTGCATGTGTATTCCTGCTTGGCCTCTTTCATCAGGCTGCCTAGCTGTCACATCCCCTTCCCCACTGGTGATTTCCAGCTGCTGGTTTCCTGCTACCCCTTCTCTGACCTGTGATTAAAGTAGCTGTGGGAGTTCACTGACTCTGGGAATTGTCATCACAGGCTTTAATGAGTATGTGGTGATGTGGCAATGCATCACTTTACAGTTTGGGGACACAGAGTAAGAAAGAGGAAGGGAACAAGCAATGAACTAAACTCCAGCAGAGGTTGTGTCTGCTCGAAGACGTGGTGGCAGGCAGCCGCAACATCTGTATGTGTTTGTCTGTAGTTACATATGTCTCCTCTGTCATGCTCTCCTACGCTGCTTTCCACCAGGTGGGAGAATCTGCAAGGAGAAAAGCTAATCTCAGTGGGGAGACCCCAGGATTTCTCTCGTTAATTACAAAACCTACCCAGCTTATCTGTCACCAGCTTTTTGCTTGTAGCTTTGATCGCAATTACTGATCTGTTCCTAAAACTGGGGGCAGATATGAGTAAGACAGTAGTAATGCCTTTACTCCTCTTCCCTGTGTAGGAAGCAAAAATGGCCACGAACTTGGAGATCCAACTGGGTAAGTCCAGGAGCTGAGCGGGGCTCCTTGTTGAAGAAAGACTGCCTTGCTCTGTGGCTGCTTCTGCTCTTCCACTGTCAGAAAATGTCCTGAGCCCAGGAGTATCCCTGCAGACAGACACTAGTTAGAATCATAGAATCGTTTAGGTTGGAAAAGACCTTTTAAGATCACCAAGTCCAACCGGTAACCCAGCACTGCCAAGTTCACCACCAAGCCATGTCCCTAAGCACCACATCTACGCATCTTTTAGATACCTCCAGGGATGGTGACTCCACCACTTCCCTGGGCAGCCTGTTCCAATGCTTCACAACCCTTTTGGTGAAGAAATTTTTCCTAATATCCAACCTAAACCTCCCCTGGCACAACTTGAGGCCATTTTTTCTCATTCTATCGCTTGTTACCTGGGAGAAGAGACCGACCTCCATCTTGCTACAACCTCCCTTCAGGTAGCTGTAGAGAGCCATAAGGTCTCCCCTGAGCCTCCTTCTTTCCAGACTAAACAACCCCAGTTCCCTCAGCTGCTCCTCATAAGACTTGTGCTCTAGACCCTTCACCAGCTTCGTTGCCCTTCTTTGGACTCACTCCAGCACCTCAATGTCTTTCTTCTAGTGAGGGGCCCAAAACTGAACACAGTATTCAAGGTCTGGCCTCACCAATGCTGAGTACAGAGGGACGATCACTTCCCTCATCCTGCTGGCCACACTATTTCTGATATGAGCCAGGATGCTGTTGGCCTTCTTGGCCACCTGGGCACACTGCTGGCTCATATTCAGCCAGCTGTCGACCAACACCCCCAGGTCCTTTTCCACCAGGCAGCTTTCCAACCACTCTTCCCCAAGCCAATAGTTCCTGCTGTTGCTTCCGCTGCACAGCCTCTACCTGAGACCTGGGAGGAGTGTGAAGGAAAACTTCCATTATAGTAGAAGTATGGATCATGAAACCTGGTCTTGAATGGGCTAGTGCCTGTCCTCATGCGGAAAAAAGCTTTGTTTCAAGATATTTAAGAAACAGTTCACAGGACCACATGGAGGAACAGGGGAAGCTGTTCTTGTTCAGCTTTTCTGTCTGAAGCCAAGAACTCCCCCAAGGTTTCAAAGGTTTTGGAGATGGGGTGTATGATGTAACTAGAAGTTTGTACTTTCTAGCTAGCAGAAGGTTTCCTCATAAACAGGTCTAGTTGGCATTTAAGTACATGGCAGTACCGTACATTCACCATGCTTAGACTATGAGCAAAAACGGTTCCTGCAGGCTTCCAAGCACAGCAGATCTCCACAGCCAAACCCAGGCTCCAGTGAAGTCTTTATCTTGGATTTCAGTAGAGCCAGGATTTTGCCCCCACATCTACTTTCATCCGAATAACTTTTTTTAATCCTCCACACTGCTTCTTAGCCAGCATGCATCCCAAACCATCTATCTGACCAGTGCCACCTTCTCATTTAAATCCCTGGCTGTCTTCTGCTAAGAATTGCTTAATATGAGTTACTGCTTTTTCATTATGCGGTTATTTTAGATATCTGTAATCTGTAATCTGTCTGCCTATGCTATACCAGCCTAAACCGGGTCACTGTTTGTTGCAATTCCTCTCCCATATTGTCCCCCAATGATTTCCTTACCCCTCCATTCCCCTGCGATGAGATTCCAGGTTTCTGAGGGGAGCCCATCTAGAGGAACTAAAACCAGCAGGATTATGCCTACTGGAAAGCTCTGACTCACATCTGCGTCTCAAGGGTGAGTGCCTCCCACCCCTTGATGTCCCAGCTGATGTCCCCACCACTGTGCATGTCCATGGAGGCATGCCACCCAACCCTTTCCGTTCTTCCCAGAAAACCTGACTGGATCACAGCACTGCAGTGGGCACAAGAAAAGCTGCCCTGAAGGTTGCCTTTAAAGCCGTGAACTGATGACGTTGTCAGCACATAGTGTTCATTCCCAAGTCATGAAGTTTATTCTGGGACCACTTGAGAGCTTCAAAGGTCCGTCCCCTTGCCAGGAAAATATCTGTGCCGTAGAGCTCTCCTTCGGATTCTCTCCACATGCCATAAAGGAAATGTTCAGAAACCTAATCTGAGGGGGATCGGGCTGCCAATTCTCCTTCTCTCCGTCGACTGCATGAGGCACAAAATCTGAGGGTGCTGTAGGAATCAGGCAGCCTTTCTAATGCACACCAGCTGTGTCATGTGCATCCAGCAGGGAGGCAAGTGCTCAGATGTCCCTGCTACTTCAGGCTTTGCTCTTGCTGGTACCCTGTCACCTGTAGATAGGACTGCTGCTGTGTAAGCAAATAGGAATGATATGTTCTTCCCTTGGGGTAAGAGTGAGAGATGAAGGATAATCTTGTGATTGAGGCACAGAGCTGGGACTCAGAAAAATAAAAATTTCTGTTCTCATCTCAGTTGCTCCATTCTTGAGTGACCTTGACAAATCACAGTTACTGTTTCAGGTCCCATCTTTGACCTGAGGAAGATAATGCTTTCTTTTTTCTTTGACTAACCTGTGTCAGTCCTCAACTTTTTGTGCCACAGACTGTCCTCAACAGTATGTTTGTGTGTCATCTACCACAGTTAGCCCTTCACTCTGGGTGAGCCTTTAGGTGCTATTATGATATCCCTAAGTAGGAACAGGAGTGGAGCCTAGGGCATGCATGGGCAATGCACTGATCCTGACAGCTTCTTGCTGGTCCTGTTCTCTTGGCACATTTTGACTCAGCAAAGGCTGTCACAGTCTCTTGAGCATGAACCCCTTGGTCTGAGCTACAAATAACTACCACAGCCTCAAATGGATATACACCAGATGCTAAACATTCACTGTCAGATGCTGCATTGTAAGTGAAGGCAGATAGTTGAGCTACTTTGGGTACCTCATCCAGGATGTCAAGATGTGTTCTCAGTTCTGCTGACACAGACTTGAGGAGATAAGCTAAATCAAGCTACATAACCCCCATGATCAGTCATGTGGGTCATGTGGGCTTACGTGCCATCATTTAGAAGGACACAGAAGTGCCAAATGCCTCACAATATTTGGAAAGGAGACAACTTCAGCAAAGCAATGGCTGTTTTGGAAATTATATGTAACATGCCTATAATTGTATAGGGGGATGCCTAAAAAATGGAAGCCGCTTCTGCAAGACAGAGGGCACACAGAAGTTAGGTGGGAGATGAAGGGAGAATATGTGCCCATGCAGAAAAGACATTTCTTCACTAGAACATACTTGTTGGTAGGCTCTTTTCTTGGTCCATGTGATCCCAAGTTAAATCAGCTATTGAGAATGACTAGATGTCACCAGAATTCAACAGGAGGGTAAAGCCTTGTATAAATGAGCACCAGAAAAATATAGTTTAAGGATGTGATCCTGTAAGATCCTGCTTCAGAATCCAAACCTGGGTCAACTCTTCTACATCCTGAGCAGAACAAGAGCTGTGGGGTGGGGCAAGGTGAATTGTGAGGGAAAAATTGAAAGGAGGACAACAGAGAAGGATCTTGTGAAGAAATTGATGGAAAAAAGGAATGGGGATGAGGAGGTTTGAGAGAACAGGGTGAAGGAATGCCATGGGGGAGTTAGTGAATGGTTGGGAAAGAAAAAGAAAAGGTGAAAGAAAATTGAGAGGAGATGGAAGGACAGAAGATTTTTAGTGGGCGTGTGGTGATGCATTTGTTGAGCCAAGTGTACCTTGGAGCACACCTTGAATGATGGCCCTCCTGGTAGGCCTTGGAGAGGAATGTCTTATACTTTCCTCTTACCTTTTGATCTGGATGGGGAGAAGGATATTACTGAGGCTCAGACCTCTTCTTTTGGGTCCCTGAATATCGGAGTAAGCTAAAACCAAACTGTTTTCCCAAACACGCTTATAAAGAGTGACATTTTTTCAATGCCTGGAATTCCTTAAACTCCTATCTCTGATTTGAATAATCCCTGCAAAGCTATGTGATTTCAGGTATATCTTGCTGACAGCAAAGGCAGATTTAGGGAATGAGACAGTTTTACAGAAGTATCCTAGACCCTGAAGGACAAGGTCTTCTTTCATCAGGGAATAGCTTTACAGGCTCTTCCTGTTATTTTTATAGGCCAGTTGGAGACTCAGTGCTGGCTTAGATCTAGTATGAAGCTGTCTTTGCTTCAGCCTTTCTCCCAGACCAGCCAGTCACCGATTCCTCAAGAGCTCACTATGGCAGTTACCTCCAGCTTTCCTTATTTTATTGGGAGTTTCTCAGCAGTCAGAGGTTTTGTGTCAGAGTTACGGGCTTAACCAAGAGTCAGCTTTCTTTTTATTTAGTTAGAGTATGTTTCCCTGATGGTTGCTGAGAAGAGCTTTAAAACGTGAAAGTTAGGGGTTTAAAAACAAGAAAAAAAAATAAAAGAATTCCCCATTTCGAAAAAAATAGTTTTAACATGAATGTCATCATTGCTAGTTGCCTTATTTGTGACTTTTTAACAGATTGATTTTTTTCAGAGATTCTGAAAAGGCAAAATGAGATGGTAACCAATGTATTTGTGTAATAAATGTATTTGTGTAATAAATTTTCTGCAGGATTTTAAGGTAGGTCAGGCAAGAAATGTGCAATACTGTCACATAAATTTCTTTCAGTGTATTTTCTTCCCAAAAGTTGTTCCCTTTGAAACAGTGGCCAAAAAAAGTGTGAAACTTCATAAAAGTAACTCACTAATGGAAGTGAAGCTAAGGGCTTCTTAGTATTAGGCAATCTGCATAGATAAAAACTACACTGTGAAGGTCTCAGAATGGATCACGTTGGGATTGAACATGTGTTCTGGCATTTCCATTGGTGCACCTCCTGCATTTAAACAAGCCTTAAAACATTGTGGTATGCTGCGACAGTGTGTCAGAAATTGTGCTGCCCAGCCCTGGGAGTCACCTTTGTCTCCGATTCCTGCAGAGTCCCCTGGTTACACACAACAACATCCAGGCATTTTGCATGACCTTCCAGACAAGCAACAATGCTCAACCCCAATTCCTTAATTTAATCTTTGTGGTAGCAAAACCAAATAGACCCTAAAATTACTTCCTTGACTAAATTATTAACTTGTATTTACTGTTGCTTTTACCACAACACAATTTGTTAATAACCCTTAAGAGCCTTCTCTATCAAAGCACCCCACTGGCTAGTACAGGCTACACCACAGACAGATTACGGAGATACAATTGCAGAACAACAATCTTGCACATGTCTTGAGTCCCAGCTCTACTTGCTGTGCCGAATATATTCAGTCCGCAAATCTAGACAGCATCTAGGAACTCTCATGGTCTCACCCCACAGACACATCCTAAGTCCCACTGAGCCCCCAGGAGCAGCCAGCTGGTGGCTCCTCACCTGCCTGCAACCTGCCAGCAACCCATGGGCAGTTCTCCTGTCGATGCTTCAGTGCTCAGCCAGGAGCCCGGGGGCAGGAGTGAAGTGCTGTCGGCCAGGGGATTGCTTGGTGGTGGAGGCACAGAGCTGGGGCGTTGCAGTGCTGGGGCACTTGGCTCAGCAAAGTCTTTCTTACTTTGCTGACACAATCAGGCAAGGTTAGCTGTAGTCAAGACCAAGCGGTCATACTGGTGGCTTCTTTCCATACCTCACAGGCTGCAGTGCAGTGAAAACAGCATCTCTTTCATTTCACATTGTCTCCAGCCTTAGTAAAAGGATCACCAGCAGAGAACAAAAAAGGCTCTACCAGACAAAGTTGATTTAAAGCCTAAAGGGCATATGAGGACAGATCTAAATGGTCATCTTGGTGTGTGCTTGACTCAAGCCCTACAGCCATCCACACTGCTTCCCTGCTGGTGCTTATCTGGGCCCGTTCTGGTGTTTTTCTGGCTCCCCTTGGTGCCCTTGGGGGCTGCCACCACAGAGAGTGCAGGGGTAGCCTGAGAGAAGAGAGAGGAGTGCAGCCATCCAAGCCTGGAGAGAGGGAGACAGCAACAGCACCTGGTAGGAATACAGAAGCCTCAGTAAAGAGAGAGAAGACATAAAGAAATTGGCGGTCCTGTGGTGTAGGGCTGAAGCTCTTGGAACCCAGGATTTATGATATCCCACCAGTTTAGAGAAGGGTGGACTCTTCCTCATTTCGTTGTTCCTACATAGACTGTATATTATGGCAAGACTCTCTTGGCAATGGATTTGCATGAATAATGCGGCTGTACTGTACCCAAGTAAATCATATTTCATTCTCAAGCATTCCCAAGTGTTGTCTGTCTTTGGAGTCTTAAAATGCTACCTGCCTGACAAAAGGTGGACTTTGGTAAACAAAAGAAAGTGATTTATCCTGTAGGACAGAAAACCCTCTTCAAGACTGTAAGAATTTGGAGATTCCAGGGCTGCACAAAACAAACTTCACCCACTGTGGAGCTGTAGCTACTTCTGGGTTGAACAGCAGCTGTTGGGTATTGCGTGATACTATGATGTAGCAAATCAATTCAGGAAATGGAAAACTGTCAAGCAGATGCTGCTAGGACATTCATGGTGGGAGGAAGTACCAGGAATTTTGATTGAGGTACACCCTTTCCAATAGTCACCCTCTAGAAAAGGTATCTTTAAAGAGTCAGTCTCCTGTTGCTTTTACAGTGCATTAGAGAGCATCTTCAGAAGTGTAAGACTGCATGATACCACGTGAGGGTATTGGATCAACCCTTGAGCAGGGTTTTCTTTAAGGTTTCCTATCCAACTGCTGACAGGTGTAACTCAATAAGAATGTAACTCAATAAGAGTGAACAAACAAGACCATAGAAAAGTGGAATAAACATTATTTCAAGTCCGTGAGAGAATAACCAAAGCAAACATGCTGAGCTCTTTATTTCTAAAAACTTAGTCAGAGAAACCAGTCACCAGCCAGCAAACACCTCATAAGCTGAGGATCTCTGGAAAGGGAAACATGGTGTAAAAGTGGTTTGTAACTAATTAAACTAGAAAAAAATTATTTTTTTTCAATTTAAGGTTCTCTCATTACTAACAGGAAAAAAACAGAGAGGATGCTGTGGTAACTTGAAGCTTCTGGTGTGACTAAGGTAATTAAAGCAGCCCATATGGATTTCAGACCACCCACCTACCCACCCCAGCCCTTAGTCAAGTCAAAACAAAGCATTACGTTTTTGAAGAGTTGCAGCTATGGAAAAATATAAGCCTCTAAAAAGCTTGTTATTAGACACTGCCAAGATAGTTATTTGATGAGCATTTCTGTTAATTTGGCAACATAAATAAAACACCAGAGTTTTTTATTGTGGCACATAATTTGAGGTGGAGGATGTTTGGCAGGTATTCCCCTTCAGGGCTTGTCTCTCAGGCGTAGGAGATGCAGGTGGCAGGGCATGGTGGCATCTTCTCAGGTTTTCACACATTCATCTCAGTGAGCCAGATTCTCCTCTCTACAACGTGGCAAACCAGGAATAATTCCGTAGAAATCACTGGTACAGAGCCAGCGTGAGGTCATCACTGGAATGTGAGGTCACAAGCAGCTTCTCCCTGCGGAGTAGCAAGGGACACCCTGCTCCCACACAGCTGAGTTTCTGCAGGGGAGAAAAAAAATCTGTGGCTTAGGACTACTGCTCCTGTGCATTACAGAAGGTCCACTGTGAAATTTTCCAGCCCGAGTGATCTAAAAGCCTAATTGCCATTTACATGCAAAATTAGGCTCCTAAGCAATTTGTGCCATGCCTACAGACAGGAGTTCTGCAGCTGTTAGGTTTCTTGGTTTGTGAGCGGTGCCTTTATCATATCACCGAAGATGGTACTTGTCTCCCCGAATGTGGATGGTTGGCTGAAGTCGAAGTGCCCAGTGGAGGGTAAGCCGATGCTGTCCTCAGATCTTGATACAGTGCCCTGCAGGACATCTTTGCAGAGCGTTTCTGGAGACTGTTGCGACACTCAATAGACCATGGGACTGTTGTATCAAATTCCCATGGCTCTATCTTCCACTATGCATTTTCCACCTCTTCTAGTGTTTTCACCTCGCTGTAAATCTCCACTGTTTCTTGTGTCCCTCTTCAGGATGATAATGTTCTTGGTTCTGGTGTATAAACGGATCATGCATCCTGAGGAGACCAGACATGGGTTTCAGGAAAATGCCACAGCCCAGTGGTTGCATCTCAAGAGGAGGAGGACGAGGAGAAGGCCTTTGAGGCGTTGCTTCATTACAGCAGGCAGCACTTCTGTTTTTCTGTCTCTGAAGATCTTGAGGTCCCAGTGCACCTCTGTCCTCATGCTTCTGCTGTGACAGGTCGTCCTTTTACCTTCTGCCCATATGGGTTTCCTCTTTCCTTAGCCAGAAACTTTTGGATAGGATGAGCTCTAAGACGCAGTCTACGTCACGCTGGGTTTTTTTTTTCAGGTTCAGGTGGAGACATTGTGCATTTCAAGGACACACTGATAGGAGAGACCAGTTTAAAAAAAAAAAAGAAAAAGCAACAATAGAAACCTTATTAGATTTATACCAGTAGTCAAGAGGAGAAGTTATTTTTTTGATTCTTAAATCTTTTCTGTAACCTTCTGGGGAGATGCACGGAGGTGTTTTCCTGTCTTTGGAATTGCTCAGCTTCAAGTTATCCTTGTGGTCCCAGCTGTCAGCTTGTAGCAATAAAGCAGGGAAGATTGGTAAGGTGAGTCCTAGCAGAAAAGTGAAGGAACATGGCAGTAACTGTTGCTCTGACTGCTGTAGGGAGAGAGAGGTGGCTGTGGCTCACGCATCTCCCCCATGGCTAACGAATTGCTGGCAGGAGCAGATGCTTCGAGCTCATCCCAACTCATCTACTGCCCACCTGCTTTCAGCGTTTGTCCCAGCTGAGCTCCTCCTTGAGGCTGTAGAAAGGACTCCTCGGCAGATTGGGGCAGCAGAAGTGCCACTGCTAGGGCCAGTGTTAAAAGATCAGAGCACGTGGGAGCAGTTTTGAACCATTAGGACTGGATTCACTGACTGTTCCAAAATAATTGATAGCACTGCAAATTAGTGTAATTGTCTCTCTGCTGAGAGGCAGTCAGGTCTTTGAAAAGTGATACAATGAGTTCCAGCTTCTCACAACAGAGAAAACACAAGTCCGAAAGAGGGTCATGGCAGGGCAGTTTTGGACCTTTTTTGCTAAGAAATGTTATTTCAAGTGGAGCTTTTTGTTTCTGTCATTTAACTTGCACATGAGACACTCAGAGACATGGATAATGACTCAGGAAAGTCAGGCAGGGCAGAGCAAGCTCTTCAGTGCAAGAGCAGAGGGAGAGAGAGAATAGCTGCAGCAAGTACATTTCAAGGTCAGCTTTGGGGAAGAGAAACAAAAGGCTGTTGCTTTTGAAAGCCAGTGGCTCCTGGGTGTAACTTCTGCCTGCTTTTATGAAGTGGGACTGCAGGGAAGGATCCTGCATATTGTGACAACATTTCAGGACAGCGAATTTTGGGAAGCTCTCCAATACTCTGACAAGCCAAATCTCAAGAACTGTGATAGATGAATCTCCAAGTGTTGGAAAGTATGAGGTTTGTCTACGCAGAGAAATCGCAGTGGCTTTAAATATCCTGATGGAGTTAAAGCTCTGTGATCTCTCCTTTACTGTGAATGAACACTGTGTTTGTATAAAGGTGTATAATGCCAATACAACCATTTCTATATGTGGGGGGGAAAAAAAAAAAAAAGAAAACACACTCCCAACTGAAATAGTTATGCTACACCAGAGGGATCATTTCCTAATTTTTTCAGCCCCTCAGCAGCCATGGCTGTGGAATTTGTTATTGGCAAGCAGATATATAGTAGCTTTGATAATTCACATGGGAATGGATTTCAGATTGAAAGTTACCCAGATAAACAGCATTTTTGCTCAAGTTCCCTGGCTTCTCATGCAAACATGAGCCTATTCTCGATTTTCTCAGATCTTCTGAACTGAAACAACTTTTATGGTGATAGATGGGGTGACTTTCTAGAGGTATATACCTTTCCCTACATACATATCTGGACTTGAGCTTGGGGGTCCGCTTCAGTGGAGTATCAGCTGATAGTGGAATATTAGCAGATTCCTAGTTTAGCCTGAATTGACTTCATTTGCCTCATTCCAAATATAATTCAGAGAACATTATTCTAGGCAGCAGTGACAGCAAGGGACTTCCTCATGCCATCACCTAGGGGTGCAGGGGAGGATATCTCCTACAAATAGATGTGACAGAGTTAGGTGCCCTGGAAAAGAATAGTGTCCCCTGAGAAACTAGCAGAGGAGGGAGAAAAAAATCAGATGAGTGACTGGCTGAGTGACTGAATCCTGCTTTATGATTAGATGGGGTAGAGGTGTCCAAATAGGTAATTCCACTGGTGCAGTTGCTGGTATTCTGAAAGGGAAGCTTGGACTGCCTGACTGCTGGTTTCCTTGTCTGGTTAACTGATGAACAAAGAGTTTCAGTGTTGCTTCTCCACGATGTTTCTTCACCTTTCATACAGCCTACAATTACATGAACTCACTAAATAGTCACTAAATTTTATCTCCCTTAAACCTGTATTACTTTAGCGAAGTTGCAACCAGTTTACAGTAATGCTACTAAATTTATCCCAGTCTCTCGTCTAGCCTGTGTAACTTAAAAGGATGTGATGTATTAGTCTGAGTGCAGAAGCCAATAACTGTACATTATTCAAGCTTTATATTGAATAAAAAAGATCTGTGTAGCTCAGTAACCTACATGCAGGAAAAGGTATATAGCTTAACTCTCCCACAGAGAACTGCTATGTTTGACTGTAGCATCTGTGCCTCAGTTTCTTCCCTGTAATGAGACCAGACCTGCTTCTGTCAAGGGCTTGCAGCTTTCTGAATGACAAATAGCTGCTGTAATTGTTAAGGTTAAGAGCAGCTCTCTTGCTTGCACTAGGAAAATTGAAGCCCAAAAATAAGCAACTCATCATCTGAAATATTTATGTATTCAACCCTATAAAAGCATCTATCCTCTCTGCAAAACTACAGTGAAGCAAAATACACTTACTACAACTTAGAATGGCTATCAAGGTCTTCCTAATTGATCAATGTGAATTTCAGCGTATTTTCTTCTTTAGTTCTCTTTACTGCGTCATCCTTCTTTAGAGAGCAGATCAGCCCTCCTGGAGCATTGAATGCAAAAACTCATTGTGTACAATGCATAAAAACAGCGTCCATATTGCAGAAAATTAGTTCCAGTGTCAAAGATCTTGCATTAAAATTGCCTATCCAGTGGCCCCTTCTTACTCAAGCTTATTCTGATACTTGATGAGTTTAAGAGAGTAGAACAGCAGAAGTGCACAGATCTAAATCTTAATGTATTTCTTGGGCTACTCTGTCACAGTGGATGCTGAACAACTGGAATTATGGATGAAAAGGGAAGGAATGTATGACAATTTAAGCATTAGTCCAGGATTCAAAGACCTGCATTCAGTTCTTAGCTGTCATGCGATCTCAGTCTCTCTGTTCTCCATCTTTAAAACACCTTTAACAGCTGTAGCCTTTCTCTTTGGGAAGTCTTATGAAAGTGGATGCATTAGCATCAAGAAAATGTCTAGGTACCACACAGCTGTGTAAGCCAGTAATGTAAGCAATGTATTGAACAGTGTATTGAACAAACCATTTTTTCCATATGCCCTATTAAAAACTATGAGTCTGAAAAACGATGAAGTAGTGTGATTTTCCCTTTCCACTGATTCACAGCATTTTAGCAACCTGTAACCATTTTAGCATTCTGTAACCTTCTGTAGTCCTTTCAGGTTCCTTCCCAAGCCAGAAGGTGACTCAGATGTGCCTTCTGTGCCTTGCACATGGGATACAAAGCATCAGGACATGGTGAAGAGGTGGTGAGAAAGGGTTGTGCAGACCCATGAGGGGACAGGTAGTTCCCCCTGATGTCTCTGCCCGCCCAGTGTGCTGTAGGAAACCCAAAATGTTGGAGTTACAGATATGTTTCTCACTTGGAGCTTTTAGGAACTTGATGAAATTGAAGATACTCTCGTCTCCTCTTCCCTGAAGCCTCTCTCTAGCTTTAGCTGGTACAGCAAAGAATCCTTTATTCATTGGGAGGAAAGATAAAAAGGGGAGGAGGGGAAAAGTGGGAAAATAAACTTATCTTTAAAATCTAGTTGGAGCCGGTGATGCAGTAATTTCAGCTACTCGGTTGCTGCTTTGCAGGTTTGTTTCTGCTATCACCCACTAATGTAGTTGAAAGGCTAATTATTGAAGTCATTGAATGCCTTCTGATTTATTCTTTCCTCTGTTTTATATCCAGTATATGTTTTCATAAGTTGAGCTGTCATTACAGTGAAGGTAAAATTTCTGTCCTTTTCCTAGAGACTAAATGTAAAAGAAAATAAAACTACTAAATATGTATAGTATCACTTGCAGTGTATCTGAGTATACCTAGAGTCTAAAAATACTCATTTTAATTAGCGACCTCTTGGGGAGTGAGATGAGAGCTCCATTTTTAGTTACAAGATATTGGAGGAGGCGGAACTCCAGGACAGTTTCAGGGCAATAATGTAGCGTGGATTTCAGTAGGAGTGGGGAAAATTTGTGACTATGCTGTTCAGCGTCACAGTGCGCTTGCACTGTAACTACAATGTGACTGAGACATCTTTAAAGTCACAACATTCGATATTAAAAATCCTGGTGATGGCTAAGTGCTTAAAACATGGGGGAGTAAGAACTGCTAGGGCCTACTGTTATGGGAAAGCAATTAGATACTAAATACCTAAATGCAGATGCATTTGATAGAAGGTATTGGTTGATGGGATACTACCTGCATAGAACTGGGCTTGTAAAGAATAATTATAAGTTAATCAGTGGTATAAGACAATTTTTTAAAAAAGCTACATTAGAGAATTCTCCTCTGAGTTCTGCTTTTGTGTCCCCATTGGCATAAATGTGAGTGCACTCCTAAAGCGAAAGGCAAAGTAACAGCACTGTGTTAAATTATTTGCCAAATTTATAGTCTGTCACATCCTGCTGTCTGACTAACTCTGTTGGGCAGGGTTAATATTGCTGTGGAAAACTGAATTTAAGGTTGTCTGATTTACTAAATCTCAATCTTAACAAATATTGTATTAGGTAAGTGGGAGGAGGGAGGGGGAGCATTTATGTTGCACAGTGCTGTAAAGCAGTAATTGTAATTGAAAAGCAGTTGTGTTTTGTTATATTTACTTTTATTGTTCTGAAATAGTAATGATAGTAGACTGTTCCCTTGTTTTTCTCTAGACATTTGCAGATGTTATTGCAGGGTAGCTAGGGAAGGAGCTTATTTGCTACCAGGAGTACCAGCTTGTGTGCATGCTCTGCCCCTACAGTAAGTTTCAGCCAGCTTGCTTCCTTTTCACTAAGCATAAGCTACTTCAAGCTTTTATTTACTGCTGCATAAGAGCATGTAAGTGAGAAAATAGATAATATTTATTCCTGTGTTTGTGCAATAATAGCACTGCACTGACTTCAGAAGAGCAATGCCTGATCCTGAGGGTAAAGGAGATCAGACTGGGATCCACAGGCTGGAGTTTTCAACAGGGGGGAGTAGGGACGGTACCCACTAGCTCATGAAGTTCCCTTAGACCCTTGTGGAAGTACCACATGCTGTGCTTATCTCTGCATTCCTAGTTATTAGCTCCAGGTAGTTTAATAACAGTCGAGTTATTGCTCCATACTGTGATCAGTATGAGATACTGTTCATGTCCTGTCAGTGTGGGACATCTGGGCCATTTAGGGACACACACAGCTATCAGCAGTAGGTTAGGTTAGATGGAGGGCTTGAGCTGACTCTGCTGAAGCCAATGTGAGTCTTGCCGATGACTCTGATTTGAAGCTAGATAGAGCCATTTTTTGGCATGAAATTTATGCACACTTCTTAGAAAGTGTCCCTGCAGGACAGAGTTGAAACGCAGCGTTGAAGGAGGGCTTAAGAGAAACTTGTACAGCTGTGGACAGTGTTACACTTAAGAGTGTTCTCTGAGACGTACAAGCTGGCCCATTCCAACTCCGTTTACAGTGAGACCTCTCTTTTTTCCTAAGGGAGGTGGCATTTTTGGTACTTTATCCTTTCAGATGCTCTTCCTCCTCCAGCTGTTGTCAAATATACTGAACTGTTACACAGCGGCTGCATTTGTTATGCTGTTATATGACTGCATTTATAGGGACAAAAAGCCCAACAGGTCTGAAATGGTCTCTCTCTCTCAATGGCAGGAGCAGTGGCAGCAGCAGCACGTATTTACTAAGAATACCTCTGGAAGAAAGAGGAAGAGCAAGTACGCCTGTACGTATCACTTTGCACACTGACAGTCCTCCCAAGCGAACGGAGGAAATAAGCCAATTAAGCTTGAAAATGGCAGTGTTTGTTGAAGATCCTTCTGCCTGATTCTGCAAAGGTTTAACCAGACCTCTGAGTCTGACAAGAGATCCACTTTAAGAAACAACTGCTTAAAGAATTCCCCTTATTTGTCTGCTGTCAGCCAGAGTCTCAGCTTGCTGCCCCAGCGGTCAACATTCACCTCCACACTGTGAGTGGCTCTCTCTGTGTCCCCAGCTCTTTCCAGACAGTGGGAACTAACACCGAGGTGTCAGTGCATCTTTATTACTGGGAAGTTACACTATCTGTGTGCCAGTGCTGCTGCTGTTAACTTGAAAATCTGGCTGTGTAGTGCCAAGAGCGAGAAACATCTGTAAAACCGGGATTCCCTTCCTGGGTCTGCTGCTGAAGCCTAATCATTTGACTGTAGTTGGTGGAGGCATCACAAAAGATACACCAGCAAGACTGGTACACATAGTACTCTCGAAAGAAGTAGCCACTCAGGTGACCAGAAGGAGCTGCTCAGGTGCATTTATTGCAGGTTAGAAAGCACCCTTTAAGGTAAAATCTTCTAACTAGTCACAGAATAGGTGCAGCAATGGTAACAATTTCTACCAATGTGTTCAAGCTCTGACCACAATTAGACTCTGTGTCATAGTATCTGTCCCTGAAATCATACCTACAGGTTGTAGTGACGTCGCTTTATATGGATGACTCTCCACCAGGAACCAGATGAATTTGCTCTGCACAGACTTCTAATTGCCTGTTGAAATTAAAATAAGTTTTGGCCACTGTACCTTGGGCTGATTTTTAGTTAGGTGAAAGCATGGTAGTTCCCATTTGTATATATTAGAAAAGCTGGGAAGAGGGATGGGTATGAGATGGTAAAGTTTGCAGATAATTAGGCAGATAATTAGTTTGTTTAGGCTAGATAAATCTTCAAAGAGTGAGAAGCTTCACAGGGATATAGCCAAAGGTATGTGGATGGGCAGCAGGCTGGCCAATCTGTGCAAGTATGCATATGTATTAGTAACTACTGGGGAGCTAAAGGCAGGTAGGGACTATTAATGCCTCTTATATGAGTTAAATGCAGCCACAGAGCCAAGGCGCTTACTGCCACTGACTGTCTAATGGTGCTTCATTAGCACTATGCTTTTGAAATAAGTTCTATCTATTATAGATTACAGGACAAATTTATACTATTTCTTGTGTTTTGCCCAAAGCTTGGCCTTTCAGAGAGAAAGGACCATGGGCTGGATGATCTTGTGCGAACTGATCTGCTACAAAAGACTTAAAAAATAAAGGGCTCTGTAGTCCATTACCATTCTTCTGAATCTTTCGCATTATTAAATTAATCTCATTATAATGCCTCTTTTCAACAGGAAGCTATCAAGTGGATCCCAAGAATGTGGTCATTCTGACCCAGCTCATTCAGATACACTTATCTCACGATAAAAAGCATAGCCAGAATACACCGGCTGTATAGGAGAAGATAAATAGTTCAGATGTCTATTTGGAACCACTGTAAATAGATCTTTTCTCTCCAGTAATGTAATTTTATCTTGCTGTATCTAATTGCGGGTAGTTGCTGAATCTAATGATGCGGTTGCTCTGTTTTCTGTCTTAACAATGTCTCTAAAGCCCAAAGCAATGAGTAAAATCGAGATTATTTAAAATTGTCCTAAGTAATTCCATTGTTGCACAGAAGCATAATTTTCTTGGGTTTTCATGGATGTCAGTAGGTCAAAACTACATTGTCTTCTTTTATGGAAAATAAGTTCTAAAACCTACTGTAAGATGAGAAGGTTCATGAATTGGTTCAGTAGTCAACCACTGACATGTGAGACAGAGACTGAACTAGCCAAGTGTTCTCTTAAACACATCACCCCCAGAAGCCATTTCTGACACTTCCAAAATGTAAAATTATGCTTCTGTTTTGTGATACTTTACTGATTTACCTGTGGTTTGCATGATAATTTCTGTCTGTGGCAGCAGAAGGGATAACTGGTTGCTCTGCACTGTTAAAGCAGATCGGTGGCCTCCTGGAATGCAACTTGGGAGTCTCCTTGCCAGCCATAGACCCCTGATACCTGAGCAAGAGCTGGCTCACCATTCAGCTGTAGGTGTCTGTTTGATTTGTAGCTATCCCTGTCTTTTAAATTATTCAGCAAGTTTGATCCCTGCACTAGAGGGCAGTCAGAGTCAGCTGCACCAGCTGGTAGGTATGTCACACCAGCCCCAGGAAAGGTGGGAAAATCTGTGAGCAGAAGGGGCTGCCAAGTCTCAGGACTTGCCTTTTAGTCCTTCAGCCCCTTAGTATTAGCCCTTTGCCAGGTCCAGGAATGAGCAGCACAGGCACTGCCATTTCTCATCATGAATGAGAAACTGAAGTGTGGTGGCTGCTGGATCCCTCTCCATGAGGCGTTTACGCAAGTTAATCCCTTTTTCTTGGCTATTCTTAACCCCAACTTTGCATGTATTGGGTATTGTCTGGTCCCACCTTATAGATTCTTAATGTAGATAAATCAAAAGGAAAATAACTGGATAGGAAAGAAATGCTGAAAAAATTGCTGAATTACATGATTCCAGTGGGATAGGACTTGGACAGCTGTCATTGATTTCAATAGACATTTAAGTGCCTGGGTTTGTCTGGACGATCAAGTGTGATACATTTACACAGTCCCTTATACCACTGTAGAAGCCATCAAAGCATTTCTGTCTTCTGCAAAGCTTTATGCTGTTCACAAGTCCAATCGACTAGCTCCACATCACCTTCATGAAGGGCTACATTCACGTGTTTGGAAGGTCCTGCAAGATTTCAAATCCTGTTTGAATTGTAAGCAAGACACTAGGAGTATCCATTCCCTCACCTTCTTTCTCACGAGGGTGGCTGAACATGCCTGGCTTCTGGCTGCAGTTTGGTGTGGACTGTTGGGCTGTGTCCTGTGGCATGCCAAGGGCAAGGGATTTGGTAGATCCTTTTAGAAAGAGTGTGGCTCCCATGGGACAGAGTTCGCCCAAGATTTGGAAAGGAAAGCCCTCATGTGATCAGGGAAGTGTATGTGAGGCACAAAGCAGAAGAGAAAATGGAGTCTGATGGCCATAGGTCTCGGACACTGGGTAGTTGTTTTATTTAAGAGAAAGGAATTTTTCTCCCTCATAGCCAACACTGCACCATCCATGACATTCTGAATTTGCCTCTTGAGAAGCAGGCATAGCCTGATGCCTCAGACAAGATACTAGACTTGGTGGTTGCTAATGCGACCTGGCCTAGCAGATCCTGTGGTGTGTTGAAGGGAGAACCCTGGCAACCACCTGCTTGGAAATTCCTACCCTTGTGTGCAGCCAGATTTACAGCACCACAAGCATGAGGAAAGCATATCGAAACAGGAACCTCATGTAAATACCATGCTGCTGATTGAATGGTGACTTTGCAGACTGACCCCAAATAGATTTGGGGTAAGAGCTCTTCTTTGCTGTCAAAAAGCTGATGAAAGGCAGAGAAACAGACAGCTCTTCTGTCAGCTCTGGTTGAGGGCCCATGCCGCTAAGCCATCTTGGTGAATCCTCTTCTTCCCTTTGCATCTCACATGCACTGCTCAGGGCTGTCCGTAGCCCGCTAGGTGCCAAGCCTGGTTTTCCACCATATGCACTAGAAAACCTTTTCTTTTGGCTTGCTGGTGCTGTTCATGGCTCTCAGTTTGAATGGCAAACACGGATACAAGCATTACCAAATGCAAAGCCCCCTGTGGAGGTGGCAGTGTGCATCGGGAACTGGTCCACACTGAGTAAGTCTTCCTTCTTCCTTCACATGCTTAAGCAGGAACCAGGAAGTATCTTCAAGAAATTTTTTTTTTCTATAATTCCTGCTTATTCTTTGCATAAAGGGCTGGCAATTTGTAAACATCCCCAAAGCATAATGTGTGCTCTGAGCTTTTGCTTTCTCAGGTTTCATGTCTGTTTACACTACAATAAGGCTAAATACATGAAGGGCAACAGTAGCATCTCTTTGCTTTGTTTTCTGGCTGCCATTTCCAGTCTGGTCTGGAACAGCTGAACCCAGGAAGGGATTCCCACTGTTGTCAAAGGGCTCTGCATGAATATGTTCAGGGCCAGTCCTACATTTGTTTTATTTTTCCTGCCCTTAACTCCCACCAGTTTCACTGGGTGCTGACACTTTTTGCGAATGGCGGCATCAGATCCCCCAGCAGGGATCTCCTGTGTTGAGGCTAGAGGAGATTTATGTCTCATTTCCCTGTGCTGTGTGTAATCCTTTTGCTGCAGCATAAGGACATAGGGAGTACAAGGTCCTGCCATTCTGATTTCATAGTATTTTGTGCCACCTTTGTACTCTCGTCATTTCTGTAGGGGACTGCATGTGATGCAGGTCATGAGGAGGAGCACTGCTAGAGCCTTGGGAAGTGCTTGTCCTGATCACTGAGACTTACTAGCTCTTGGGCATGAAGAAATTAATCTAAAGAAAAGAAACCAAATCCATCTTTAAAATGTTAAGCTCTTTTCCTTTTCTTCCTTTCCCTTCACCTTTTCTTTCCCTTTTTTCTCTTCCTCATTTTTTTTCACTTTTCTCCTTCTCCTTCTCCTTCCTCTTCTCCTTTTTTAATCTCCTCTCCTATGAGCACCAAAATTTCTTTTAACCTTCTCTTCCAAATTTTCAGACAGCTCTGTCCTCAAACAAGAGCTGCTGTACCAAAACCCCGTGAGAGAGGTCTATTCTTACTATATTTCTGGCCTATTTTTGCTACAAAGATAGATGGATGCCCTCTGAAGCTCAGAATGGTATCTAGAGTCTTGTATGCTTCTCCTGACCACCATGGCACTTGTCCATCACTTGTCCAGAACACACACTCTGTTGTTTGTAAAGTACTCGTCCGCTTACAAGGGAAAAAAAAAAGTCACTACAGAGGTGAACTGCTGTCAGTCTGGAGAGTGGAACGGTGGGAAATGACACTGTCTTTCTCTTCTGCGGGGAAAAAAGTGGGAGAGCATATCATAAAATGAGCACTTGAAAGGCAGTAAGAGTAAAGGACATTTCAGGTCAGCTAGGTGCTAGGTTTTCCCCCATCCATGGTACATTACCTATTTCAAGCATTTTTCTTCACAGTTAGTAGACAAGGTACTTGATTTATGAATATGAAACTGAAAGACAGAGAGATAAAGGGGGCATTTGCTCCACAACACAAAGGTGAGGCTGTTCCCAAGGAGAAAACGCTGTCTTATAGAGACAGACCTAGGCCACTTCTAGGTGAGGCAGCAGGGTACTCGGTAGTACAATTCCATCAGCCTGGTGCTTACTCCAGCGCTGACAATAAGTCCTCAGGTAGCTATGGCTTTTTCTGTAGCTTTGTTTCCAGACAGTATGGCTAGTTTGGAAGGCAAACACCATAGTGATGATGCCTGAGGAGGGAAGTCCGTTATATTGCCTTCATGGCGCAGAATAAATGCAGGCAAGTGCTGAAGGGATGGGGGAGCAACAAACCCTACTGCATTTCACTGAAGTGAGAAGAGTTGCTGGAGAACCATTTCCATGGCAGCAGTTCTGTTGAGTTAATAGTATTTTTGCATAACAGTTTATCAGACTAGAAGTACAATTCCAAAAAAGACCCCCAAAACCCTTAATAATAATCGCTGGGTTTAAAGTAAGATGTATTTCACCTTTTTTTGTCTCTTTGGCTTTCCTTTTCCTTTGGAAAAATGCCTAATGGAAACCATATGTGTCACTTGTACACAGTAGTACATAAAATGAGAAAACTTTTCGGAAACTTTTCACCTCTTGTTTTAGAAGTCGATTCAGGCCTGTAAACAGATGCATTCTTCACTGCATTAGCAGTTTATTCCATTTTTAATCAGCCACACGATGCTATCCAAATATCATTTAACCTACAATTGTCTTTTGTCCAGAAGCCCAAATATTTGTATCACTAGTAAGAACTCATTAAAGTGGCACTCAGATTTTTTGTCCCCTGAATGCTGCCGAGTAGTTAAGTTATAATACATTCAGAGATATGAAAGGCTGCAGTCTGAGTACTCTCCCTAGTTATAAAATTGCTGTTCTGGGAACTAACTATCCAGTTAGTACAATTGCGTATTTCCAGTAGCAGCAGGTCCAACCTGGTTCAAAGGTAATATACCTGGTGATGTGTGATATCATAGTCTATATGGAGGTTCCTCTGAAGACAACTACAGTCACCTTGAAGCAACGACATTAAAAGTCCTTGAAGATCTGTGCTGTACATGGTGTTGGTAGAAATGCTGCTTTTCTTATATCCTGATGTTCTATTTAAGTAAAAAGTTAGTAGGCTCTTTTCATCACCAATAGATTGTGGCAATGTGTAGGGCAAAGCCAGGTGACGCTGCGTTCTAAAACGTCTGACTTAGCAGAGCTGAAGGGAAAGCCAGGAAGAACATGTGCTGTGCATGGTAATCTGGAATTGTGCACATAAGCAAATATTCTGGTACCAAGGATATTTCAGATCTGAAATACATGCATAGCCTTTAGATCAAAGGATCCCTAAGTGTTTTATTATGCTGATCTATCCAATAATATTGTGCAAACTCCAAAGTACCAGTATTTGGTAAACATTCACTTACCCACCTCTGATATGGAGCAATTGCAGGAATCAATCGTAGTTACTGTCTAACAGCGTGTAACAAGCTAAGCTCAGATTTGTGGCAAGAGGAAAGGAAGCTCTTACTCATATGAAATGATAGGACAAAGTCTTGAAGCTGGTGCCCTTGCCATAGTTTTACGTGTACATAGCTTGATCTTTCCGAAGGAGCAGAAGAGACAGAATGCCAGGTTAGAGGCAAGGTCTCATGGGGGGGTGCACTAGCACTGACCCAGCACAGGGAGACCAGAAGCAACTGAGATCTCCTTGAAGGTATACTGAGCTGACAAAGAGTGACTGGGGAAGTGAATTGGGGAAATGGACCTTCAGTGGTGGGTGGGTGGGTTTTGGGAAGGGGTGAAGGGGAGGGTGAAGGAGTCCTAGTGTTTGCAAGACGCTGCCTTTTCGCTCCAGTTCTGTCTGGTGTTGCACAGGTGGCTGTGCAGGCAGCAGTGGGGACTTCAGCACTTCTGTCAGGTTTCTGTGAGATTCAGCTACAGAGGGTACACTCAAATGGCTGGCACTGAGTGTGTACGCAGTGACAATTCTTGTTCAGGCTGGGAAGTGGTATCAGCAGTATCAAATGGTGCTGGTCCAGAAATGTCACTGCTGGGTTAACCACTATTGAATACGTTAACACACAAGGTGATGCAGCAAGTGGCTCTATGCTTGTCACAGCAGGTGATTGCAGAAGACTAGGAAGGGCGGCAGGCCCACTCAAGAACAGGGCAGCTTGATCTTAAGAAGGCAGAGAAATGGCATGAAACTGGTAGAGGAAGAGAAGGAAACACCCATCCCATACTCCTCAAAATCTCACTGGCTCCTCATTCATCATGCTTACTGGTATTGCCATGCTTTTCTGGCATTTGAATTGTGAAAAGTTCAAATGATGTTCTCCTGTGGTCGGCCGGAATACTGCAAATCAGCCAGAATCACATTTTTTCTCTGCCAATGGGACAAAGAATCACAATTTTTCCTATGGAAAAAAAGGAGTTAAGATGTTAGAGCTAGGGTGATCTTTTTTCTAGGCGTGGTTGGATTTTGGTTGGTTGTTTTTTTCCTCCATACCAAGCTTTTTCAGGTCTGTATTATTTTAGTTAGAACATGTTACTATTTTAATCTCTCATCAGCCCAAACCATTGACCTAAGACATCTTCTGAGATAAAATGCATTATTTGATACAGGAGAATTTGTGTCAGTTTAAAAAAATAAATTGCGTGCTCACCAGCGAAAGAGAGCCCTTAAGGATCAGGTCTCAGGTTCTGAATTTGCAAGTGAGTGCTGATTCAGGTAATCCAGTTTTTGACAAGCTAGTCAGCACCGCACAATGTCACATTGAGGCCCAAAATATATTTAAAGCAGCTGTTTGCTACGATCATGGATGTGTCCATCCATTTGTTTACAGAACTATCCTAAATACAAGGTCAAAACTTCACTGTAGTTTAGCCAAGATTCTGAAAAGAAAGAAGATCCAGTATGCTTTCCTTCTTGATTTCAGTATATTACGTGTTAATTTAAAACTTTTCCACTGCTGTGGAGAGCAGAAAATGAACCCAGCTAGAGGCAAGTGGTGAAGATAAAGACTCTGAATTGTTCTGACCCTGCAAACAGAAAATCCCAAGCACACAAATCATCTCTACTAACAGAAAAATAAGTCAAGTCCTTAACATTCTCACAGCTATGTCTGAGTCATGGCATTTTAATAACACCACTAAGAATGATATTGCAAATTGTCTGATTATTCAAGGAAGAAATTCCCCAGCCTAGGCTTTCTACCAGATCTCTTCTCACCATTGCTGGAGGACTGCTCTGAAAAAGGATGGCCTTACGCTGGCAGAACCCTTGTGGAAGTCTGTGGGAGTTTGCTTTCACTGTGAGCTGCAGGAAAGAGTTGGTGAAAATCTAAGTCTGATGGTAAGTGCTGTCAGGCAAAAGGCTAAGTCCGAGAAGGAACGCAGACACCTAAATTCTTACTGATCTCCATGACAGGCTGTGGCTTACATTTCTTCAGGTGGCTGGTCCTGTATCTTCTTTTGTCTTTTAGGATTAACAGACCGAAGTTCAAAAGCTTGCTTATTTTCATAACGAATAAAGAAGTGGTGTGTTTTCAAGAGCCGTGAGCAAACTGGGCAGCAGTGCAGAAAGGAGAGTCCTGGTGAGGATGGTTAAATAGGCAGGGGCAATCTTAGATTACCCGACATGCAGATAGGTTCTGCTGCATGCACAGTCCTTTGGCTGTGCTGCGTCGCTGGATGGAGGACGCCAACGAATGCTGGAGCATATGCAGTGATGCCTGGCAGCTTGCTGATGGCAGCTGTTCCAGTAAGGCAAGGGGTACACTGGAGAGAAGAACTAGTCCCAGGGCAAATGGAGCTGGTGCACTGGGGGCTCCGAGTGTCTTGCACAAGCATCCTAGGTGCCCCAGGTTTCCTAAAGAAAACCAGGGCATGGAAGGAACGAAATACCAGGGAGAGTTGTACCCTCCAGTTACCTTGCATCCTTGCAGAAGTCTTCAGAGGCCACTAAACCAAGTGTACATCCCTCACAATCCATGAGGCAAGAAAATACAATCTGACTGAAAAAGCTTTCCCTTTACAGAGATCTAGGAATGCATCAGATATAAGCCTGGGTGAAGTGGTATGCTGAATTGCAGCATATGTAGCTTTGATTTAGGAGTTGACAAGCCAAGCTTCCATTAGTATCCACCACACATGCAGAGCTCTCCAAGAGTTTTGTGATCTTCACAGGCCATGACTCTTCAAGGTGGCACCACTGTCCTCTTAGAGTCACTTCAGCTTGTTGCTGGGGACACACGTACCATGCAAGTGAAGTCCTCGTACAGCACCTTCTTTCCTGCCCTGTTGCGTCTCTACGCTGTGGAAGTTCTTTCAGACCAACACTCAGGTACAGAAAAACATTGCACAAGAAATGAATCTTTACCTGGGCAGGCACAGAGCAA
This sequence comes from Nyctibius grandis, assembly GCF_013368605.1. Taxonomy (NCBI): domain Eukaryota; kingdom Metazoa; phylum Chordata; class Aves; order Nyctibiiformes; family Nyctibiidae; genus Nyctibius; species Nyctibius grandis. Next base: position 5,252,901 of record NC_090680.1, on the reverse strand, counting down.
AGAGGACCTGTTCCACCTCTCTTCAGATATCTAGAAGGTTAGTCTTGATGGTGATGCAACTTGAGATCTGCTCTTTCCTGAATCCCACCTTTCGTGATCCACAGTGGACTTTGTCTTGCTTTGATACGTAGTCTTCAGGGTTGGGCCAGCAACCAGTCCTCCCAGCTCACAGGAGCACAGCCTACAATAAAGTGAGCAATTTTGCCTGCTGAATTGACATAGACCTTCACTTCATTTGTGGCTCCTGTGAACCAACTTGGCTGTAAATCTAGCTAGGCAGGTTGAACAGAAGTTTTGCTGAAATAAGATTAGCAAGTTCAAACCTGGATTAGCATCTAACTTCCAGAAGCGGATGTGCTCTAAGGAGACACATAAATGTTTGTTTCCTTTGTGAGAAAGTACAGTATTATTTAACTCATTGTAACATGTCAGGATTTCTATTAGAACGAGAAGCTCGAAGAGGTGTACATGCCTTTTTGAGAGAGGGAGAGAAAAAACAGAAATACAAAGAACCATCACATATGCATAGCTGCTGGAGAAATAAAGAAAAATCCAAACACTACTGCACACACACAACAGAGATGATATAATTCAAAATGTTTTAAGTGCAGCATTCATGTCTGGGGTGACCACTTATCCATCTTTTTTTATGTCTTAGGGAAAAGAAAAGTATTATTGCAGGCCTTGATAAATGGTAAATGAGTCATTTAATGACAAAACTGTAGCAAAGAGTCCAAACCTTTTAATTCAAGTACATTTTAATCTCGAGTCCTGTTTAATTATCCAGTTATAGCAACTTGCATGGAGAGTGATAGACTGTATATATCAAGTGACTTAAACTCTAGATTTTATTTGTAAATTATCAGTGAAGAGGATGGTAATAGGACTAGATCCTGACCTCTCCTGAGTGGTGTTGCACTCTTAACCCAGATGAAGAGCGTGCCCAGAGAGTTAAAAGGAGTTCAGTAAAACTTCAGTGAAAATGGAGAGCCATCACACTTTGAAAGGCAGAAAGAGGAATATACGACAGCTTGCATTATCGCTCAGTCACTCCATTTTTATAACCATTCTGCACTAAAACCAGAAACATAGCCCTGCCCTGCTCCAGAAATTATAACATCCAGTCATACAGTTTGTATGGAAAATACAAGTGTTCTCTGAACTTACTGTAGGCCTTTGTTTTGTTTTGCTTTTTATCTACCTTTTTTTTTCTAGTCTTCTGTGTTTTTCCCTTGGTCTTCTGTGTTTGCTAAAGCTATTCAAGAATGCAGGGCCAAACAACGCCCTGTTACTGCTCTGCAGCTTTTGTATGAGAAGGTAGCCTCTCAAGTGTACCCATCCTAGGCAGTGGTAGCTACCTTCACCCACAGTTAAGGTTGTACAATCCACAATCATTTCCATTACAAGAGTATAGTCTTGTTTTGGTTTTTTTTTTTCCCGAAGTTGCTTGCAACTTTGCTAAACTCTAATTCAGGCTGAAATTTTCCATGCTGGGTGTCTACCTCAGGCCTCTTTTGCTTAATTTAAAACCAAACAACTTAAATATCACCCATTTCTGAGAACAAGATAATGCAAACCAGCGTACAACTGCCCACACTAGAAATCTTACTGTCAATTGAAAAGCTCTGGTGCATTCACTCCTTTGCCTTGTCTGGAGGTCAATACAAAGCTGCCCTGCTTTTTAGAAGTGCCTTTATCATTACTGTGGTATTTCTTGAAATCTGAAAAAAAGTGTAGGACTGAAGCACTCGGGCTGTGCCTGGTTAGAAGGGGCCTAGAGTTTGGAAACTAAATTCTGTAAAAATATGCCAGCCTTTCACGTGGAACCCAGCACAGCCTGAAGTGGAAGTGTCACAGCAGTGGCAGCGCCTGCCTGGCCTCAGACAAAGAGCAGAGAGAAGAGGGTCAGCCACAGGCAGAGGATTTTCCTTTCAAGATCCAGAGCTTAGGTCTGGGTCTGTTGTTCATGTTCATAATTTTGAAATTCCCTGGCAAACTAGGTACTTGGGAGTTCTTCTTAGGGTAAGCCTACGGATATGAGTTTTCCACCATGGGTAGTTTCTCTCTTCTTCAGGTGGGGAAAGGCGGATGAGGAGCTGATGTTCCAGCTACATATGATAAACCTAGTGAGGACTAAGGTGAAATTTTGATGTTGCCGTTGTTTAGTTTTCTTTTAATACTTCGGAAACATTGTGGAATGTAATTCACACACCACCATTAACACTGCAGCCATTCAGAAGCCAGAACTGTCCTTGCAACCACATTCAACCCCCCTTTATGGCATGAGAATGGAGTGAAGAGTATAGAGAAACAGTTGAGAAATTATGATGTCAAGGTGACCAACTGGAGAACCACATCCACCTCCGGACTCTGCTCATTAAACTGTCTCCTTTTGGACTTTTGACTCTTCCTTAAGACGCTTCAAAGTATTGCCATTTTCTTTATGTCAGGTTTCTTCCTCTCATCCCCTCTCCCCCTGGCTTATGATAATTAAAGTATTACTACACTGTGAATAAAGAGCACATATGTAGCTAAAAGCCAGGATTACGGCAAGATATCAGACCTTTCGTCGTAATAACTAGGTGTCAGAAAGAAAAGGCAAAAGTGTTTTTTTTGAGATGCATATGCTCTTTTATTTCCATTTTTCCTCTTCTGACAGAAACTGTAGGAGCAGGTCTGCGATACTGCCACAAGGCCGGAGCAGCTAGAGACAGGCAAGAACAGACAACACAGGTCTGCCTGGGGCAGCAGAATGCTATGGGCTGCAAAGTGATGATTGCCACACTGCCTGCTTGGCCAGTACAAAAACTTTGGCTACTGTTGGAGGTGCTGCTGTTGCAGAAGGGGCCAGGGTCCTTCCCTGGCAGCTGCCGTAGGCCCCAGTGCATGAGGACAGGGTCTCAGTAAATTCAGCCCCTGTTCTCCTGCTTCTTCCTTCCTTCCTTCTGCTCTGACACCGGCCTCTCCTCTCCAAGCAGCAATGGTAACTTTGCCTGTGCTGCTCAGTTAATTTGTTCTGTAAGGGAAGATGCGCTTACTGCTGAAGGAATATTAGAATAAGATTCTTGAAAAACACCTCACTTATTTAAAAATATTTAAGAGTTTTTCCTCTAAAATGCAGAACACAGTTCTAGGAATGAAACTGAGGCTTTGCCACTCATGAGTAATGCAGTCATATCAGCCTCAAGCCATCTCACAAGTCTCACACCATTGTAAACGATCTTTAATTCCCTCCCCAACACACATGTAAAAAATTATGAAACATGCAGAGACAAGTGATGTTGAGAAATAATATACATGTAAGTTTTTTTAAGTATGTGAACAAAACCAGCAGGACAGTTTTCCATATTTTCTGGTGAAGTTTGCTCTTGGGATAAAAATTAAAAGATGGATAACCCCAGCAGCTTCGAATTTGACTTGTGTTGTGGACTGCATCAGGATTGATCATCAAGGCAAGATCACAAGGCAGATCTTTAGCTGCACTCAACTTACAAAAACTTACAATGAGGTCATGAAGCTGGAAGTGTGCATGTTTGAGAAAGTTGCAGTGCTAGAGTGGCTGTAATCAGGATCTCTGATACCCTGTTGATGTTGCTTAACTCTTAGTACTAATGAGTTTTAAGTGGCTTAGTTATCTTAAACTGCTCTAAAGGCTTAGACTGATTTAAGCAGTTTAGCTTATAGTTGTGCCAGTCATGGTTCATAGGGTTGAGGGATCCTTATTAAAGCAGTCTATGGTCAGGAAGTGTCAAGATATATAGTTTGGCTCTGATGAATGTTCAAATTTTGAAAAGGTCATAATTTTCAGGCTTTTTTCCTGATTTTTCTTTTAAATAGAGGATTATCACACATAAAAATCGAGGCTTTGCAGCATCGAGGTTCAGGGCAGATATGAATTTCCTAACAGTAAGGATGTTCCCAAATATTAACTCTGGAACTAAGAGTTGATCTGAAAATCTGAAATGATATTTCAGTGCTCTTTGGTGTCAGTAATTTGACATGTTGCTTATTTTTGATTTTTCACTGGTGTCTTAGGATTTTTCCCTAGGAGTAGATCATTGAAATAATGCCTAGCTTCTCGTAGTGCTTCTTGAGCTTTCTGGAGCTCAAGCTACAAAGGAGGGTTGCAGCCCTGTTCTTCTTGTCTAGAGTTGAAGGGGTCCATGGCTGGGTGAGTGGCCTTATCTTCCTATCACAACTCCTCTCTCCTCCTGAGAGTTTATTTGCTTATTGGCAGCGAACTCCTCCAAGAAGGGATTGCTCTGCCATTGATTCAGTTGGAAATGTAAGAATGGACCTTGCTGAGTGAATATTTATGTCTGGAAGATGCTTAACATGCTTGGCACATTGCTAGGAATACTCCACTAATAATAACAGTAATACTGCCTCTCTAGTAAAGATCTTTACAAACACAGAAGAGAAAAATGCAATAGGAGTGAAACACTACAGCTGTCCATTCATCCTGGGGCAGTCTCAGGAAAATCCTTCGCCAGGGACAACTTTGAGTTAAAAAAAATGCTTTTTGCTAGTGCCACAAGCTCTAACTGGTGAAAATAAAGGGTCTGTTTGCATTTGTGTCGAAGAGATAATGTTTATGTGTTCCTAATTTTTAGATAATACCACAGAAACATTTAAGAAGATAAGAAACATGGCTGAATAACAAAGAATAAGACAATGCCCGTTGTGTTCCTGTGGCCTCTAATTTTGTTTTTAGAGCCTATTGAGCACAGACACATTAGTCATAGGCACACATGATGTGTCCTTTGGGATCTGCCTTACTTCTGTCATTTTAGGATGAGACTGGGAACACTTCCCTGCTCCCCTTTCACCAGTCATTCCAAGTCCTTCAGCACCATCATCACTTCACCACTTTACATTATAAATACTTTACCAACTGCCTTGTGAGGAAAGAGACTGTTATTGTACCCATGTGACTCACGGGAAACTGAATGACAAGAGTATTGAGTGGTTTATGCAAGGATACATCGAAAATCTGGGCGAGACAGGGAGTTGAACCCGCATCTCCTAAGTTCTAGTTTTCTTTAAGGCCACAGGACTTTAGCAGAGGATATCTGAACTCTCCTAACAAGCTTGTCAACACACCTACTTAAAATCTCCAGAATAAAAGCACACACAGAAATCTGATCCTTGTGTTAGATCAGAATTCAGAAAAAAAGGCATTAACTCTTTAAATCTCAAATGTTAATTGTTGCCTTTAGATAGCCACACTTAATTGCCAAAGCTCTGGGTTGCATATCCAAGTTTACCTGACATAAAGGTACAATCAGTTCTGGAAAAGAATGCAGTAGCAATCTTACTGCATACAGCAATTTTGTAAGAAATCACAGAACAGCTTATAAGAAGGACAGAGAGGGGATGATTTGTGTATTTGTAGCCTGGCTCAAGCTTTTCTAAAGAGCTAATGGGTGAGAGGGACCAGAAATTCAAACTATCTATCCTGTTCTGCTGGTTCCTAATTTCCCCAGCAAGATCCCTGATTATGGGAAGTCGTGCAGGAACCAAACAAAGGCACACAAAAAAAAAAACCCATATCTGGAATTGCAGAACAAAAATGCAAAGCAAGCTGGGAATCCAGAGAAAAATATCTGTGCGATTAACGTGAAAGAAGAAAATGTAAAGCTCAGAAAAGGTTTTTTTCCTCTGTTGTTTGAGACAATAGGGAGTTAGTAAAGGATTAGTCTCTATCAAAAGGTGAAGGAGTAAGACCACTGTCAAAGAGGAAAAACATGTCAGAACCAGACTCTTCACTTGGTCTGTATGTCAGCCTGTCTTTATAAGGCTGTGAAGTCAGTGCTGAGGTCAGCACAGTGCCTGGGCAACAGATAAGACTTGGCTTTCTTTCATAGAAGAGCCTGGAGAAAGTGGGAGAATCAAAGGTGGTTGTGCAGAGGTGGTGGTCTCCTGAACTACCTCTCTTGCCACCAAGAGGAAAGATGGAGAAAAAGAGGCAATCTAAGAGGCAGTGCTGGAAGGAAAAACTGAGGGAAGTCAAAATTAGGGCCAGAGGACAGGAGAGCCCAGGAGGACATGTGAGGATTTATCCCAGTGCTGGAACAAATTTCTGGGAACATGAATATAGAGTAATCCTTCTTGGGCTGAAAGTGTGGATCCGGGAATAATTCTCCAAGGCAAAGAAAGTGATCCTGGGATCACAAGGGTGTTCTAATTGAAACTTTGGCTAAGACAAGGCAATAGTGCAGACTTGTTCTTAGCTTGACCTCAGCTTATGATTGAGGAGGAGATGCAAAAGATGACTGAAGATATTTTTTAAAGGGTTATTCCAGTTCAAAGAATGAATGGAGCTTGAAATAACTTGCTAAATATAAATACAGAAGGCTTACAGGTCGGGAGGTTACTTTTTGTCCATGTCTGCATCCAAGACTAGATGATCTCTCTCGTTAAACCTCTACTTTTCATTTGCAAAGACTGGATGATACCCCTCACCTCTTGAAGCTGAAGTAAAGGAGAGCATCTTCCAGAGTGGAGTGAGCTGTATTCTGCCCTCACAGCTATTGGCCTTGCCATTATTTTAAGTTTGAAGTGAGAGCTGGAAGAGAGAGACTGGCTGTCATTTCCATTAAGTAAATCTCCTTTCTAGCAAGGATTTTTATTAATTCTCAAAGTGTCCCTTGGATTCCTTTACTTTTGTCCCTGCAGATGTCAGGCAGGACTTCTCTCTAAGCCTCTTGGCTGAATTTTGAAGGCAGATTTATCCTCTATTATTTGCAGATACATGTCAGCAGGTTAATGGGGAGGTATGGAGAAGAAAGGACACGCTATCTAACGAGACATGAGTGCCAGGAACTTAGTCCCACAGTGAGCTGTGAAAGATCTATGCCACAAACAATGTCAAAAGAAGCAAAAGCTAATGTTTACCTCCTCTCAGTTTAATGCTCTCAGCTGCAGAGAAACAAAGCAGAAGAGAATTCAGGAATAAAATCCAATCAGCTACGTGCTGTCAAAGGGTTTCACCTGCGCCTGGGAGCACAGGTTGGCACAGCTGTGAGACACAGCCCCCACCACTGTCCTAGTCTGAAAAAAGAATAGGCTCAGAGGGACAAGCGTTGCTGACAGAAGTTTTGTGCCAGCTAAATAGCTGAATGAGGCTATAACGGACTATGGGTTTTTTTCTTAAGGAATTCCACTTTGTGGAAGATTACAGATTGCATTGATTGACTATTTTTATTGCATGGAGAAGTAATCTGAAAAAAATAATTTCCTCTAGATCTTAGACTGGCCAGCCAGAAAGAGTTAGAGCTTGTGATTTCTAAGACTCAGTCCTATGTGTGTAAAACAGGGTTAATATCCTTTCCCCACCATCTCTCAGAGCTGTTCTGAGGATGTCCATTAAGAGGTACGTTTTGGTGGCACAATGTAAGGCTGTGTAGCTGGGTATAACATGGCTGTAGGACACGTGCAGCGTTCAGAGCTGGCCCCGGTGAGCTGGCCTAGCACTTCTTTGTGCCGTGGAGACCTGCAGTATGATACTGTGCTGAGAGTACCGGGGAGAAATATGTACAGGGAAAATACCAGTTTTGCATTCAGTGCAGGATTCAGCTTGTGGGAGGATACAAGGTGCAGAGATTCACGTGGAATGAGGACAGTAAGGATGAGCAGGTTTGTTTATTTGATCCATGACTGTATGAGATGGTAAGTCCAGTTCTAGGACCAGAGCAAGCGTACCATGGCTGCACGATGCACCGTGCTGAAACAGGACATACTTGCACTGCTGTGTCAAATGCTTTTTAAAGAAGTGAAGGGACACTCTGTTCTGGCAGACTATATATCATGCACAGTCTGCCTGCGCTTCACTGACTTCGTGATGACTCAAGTATGGTCTGTCCTTCCACAGCTGGTATAAGTCCCCTATATGAATATAAAGCTTTCTAAATGCCATCTTGTGAGCGTTGGCTGAAAAGATTGTTAAAATGTGACTGTATGCGTGCGTCTGGTACAGATGAAATTTGTAGCGCGGTGACCCAGAAGTGTGCAGGCCACATATCAATGATCGTACAGTCCATGGTCAGGTTCATCAGTTCCCTGTGCAGAGTGTGGCACGGGTTCCTCGGATAAAACACCTTGTGATCCTGCGCTTGGAGATTATATCACAGTGCCTTCCCTCCAACAGGGAACAAAGGTTTCATAGGCAGTTCTAATACCTGTGAGTGCATGATTTTGTGCCTGTGGTGATGTTCTTTTTGTGTGTCCTATGATCCCAAGTCTACGCTTGTGAGCATTTCCCATGCAGTACTTGGGTATTTTGTCTATAACTCTTTAACAGTGTGCTTTGGTGTCTTCCTTTACAGAAGTTTTGCTACTACTCTGTTTGTAATCTTTAGTGATCAATTCTGCTATGAAGCAAAGCAGCCTAAGACATGATTGCTTAAGCATTCTACAATAATGAGACTAAATTTTGGCATCGAGGAGCTGATGTATACAGAACTCCTTTGTGATGGATTCCTACTGGAAGTTATTGAAATCTCATATCAGTATTTTTTGCCAAGTTTTAAAACATACTGCTTCCTTTATTACCTGCATCCCTGTCAATTCTCTTTGTAATTCAACAAATTAATAACGCAGCTGCACCAGAAGCCAGTTTTGCATCTGAACTTGAGGGTGACTTTCACTAGAATGCAATTCAGTTACGTACTGTGTCAGGTGCCAGGCGCTGGGGCCAACCTGGAACAAATACTGAGCTGGTTTGTTACAGGGCTTTTTGGAAGTGGGGCTGCTTTCATGCCTCTGCCAGGAAGGGACGAGCAGCCTTCCTCGCTGTGAGGCTGCTCCCTACATCCCTAACCAGAGGCTGCTGCTGGCTGTTGTCCCATTAGGAGCTACAGCAGCTAACCTGATTTTCAAATGGGAGCTTGCCCTTGGTAAAATCACAAACCTTCACACTGCAAATTGAGTGCGCTTTTAAATAAATGCAGCACCTCCCCAGAGCAGTGCCAGGTTTTCCAGTGACGTAGCAAAAGTGAATTTAGCTGCTTATGAGGAACAGATACTGAGATCTACTCCTATGACAGAAAAGGGAAGGAAGGGAGGGACTATGGGTGGGAGGAGCAGTGGTGGTGACCCTGCGTAGAGATCAGAGGAGTGAGGACAGATCATACTGCTAGCCCTGATGATGGAAATAGCAGCTGCCCACACACTCTGAACCCAGTCAACCAGAGGTGGTGGCAGCAGAAAACAATCTGGCTCTCCAGCATCCTGGAACAGGCAAAATAGACAGCTAAGTCGTAGCTGGTTTGCGTGCTTTGGTTTTCTCCTCTGGCAAGTTAAACGCTTTATTGATTCCTAGATCCAGCCCTGCACCTGTCTGCACATGGCCTCAATTATTTCTCTCTCTGTTTGCATTGCACTAGTTTTCTCTCTCCCTGCTAAATCCCTGCCCATTCTTGTGTGTGGTCCATTGGGAGGGAAAGACCTTATCAGCGCTCTTTTGTAACAAGGATGCTCTTTTAGTTAAAATGGTCTTTGTTTCCATCTTCTGCTGCCCACCTCTGCAGGGTGGACTACTGCACACATTTCAGGTCTAGCAGTAACGTGACGGATTGTCTGACAGCAGGCATGGCTGAAGCATATGAAAGAACAATAAGCATTCCCCAAATTGCCAATAAGGGTTAATATCAGCTTCATTAGTGGGGACTTCTCTCTTTTTCATGCCAGCACATAATTTCAGTGTTGCAACAGCATCTTTAGCTCTTGTCTGCTAACTGGTGAGGCCATGCTGGCTGGGAAAATACCCATGTGCCTGAATCCAGGAGGGCGAGGGGAGCATTTTCCCCCGTGTTGCAGCCAAACCCACTTTCTTCCAGCACAGCGCAGGCTGCTACACAAGCTTCATGCCAGCAGTGTTGAGAGAGCGGGGTGACATACGAGGAAAAGATGGAAGTGTGGCCAGAAGGCTGGTGCCCGAATACCTCTGGTGTGGAAGCTGCAGCTGCGTTTCAATGGCAGCAGCAAAGCACAAGAAAAGTGAGCAGCATCTCTTTTGTCCCAAGGGGCAGAGCAGCACAGACTCTAATCCAGACAATGTGTTAGGGGGGCAGCCACAGTTTTGTCTGGACCCTGGGGACCTGCCAGCTGTTCACAGCTGGGAGCCGAGGCAGCGCTTCCGAAGGAGTGAGTAAATGTGAGCATCATCTGGAGTGAGATGATGAACAGAAAGGAATTGGCAGATGGAAACAGAGAGGTTATCGTATGTTGGGGAAGTGGTTGGTGTTCAGGAATACTTGTCCTGGGGACAGTGCTAGCTTATGGGCTTGGAGATTGCAGTGTGTTCTGTGATCCAAAGGTTAGAAAGAAAATTAAACTTAGCAAGTGCAGCAATAAAGTAGGGAAGCCAAGCCGGCTCACAGAGTAAAACTCAAGAGATAGTGTAACTATATCATAGGCTTGCACAGAACTGCTTAGTAGATTGCTAGGCCTTGTTGTTGAACGTGGGTTGCAAAGCTTTAAAATGCAGCTTCCTATGCTCTTCCCATTTTCTGATACAAAAAGTACGTATGGCAAGCTTGTTTGCATCTCATAAAAGGCTAGAGGGGTGTTTCTGTTCCTCTGGAAGAACAACAGGGAGAAGTTTCCCACTGTGAGTTGTGGGCAGGCTGGATTGGAGCAGTGCCCCTGCTGCTCCCATGCACCCTGCTTCCCAAGCAGCCTCCCACACAGAGGGTACTGTGTGTTCGCATGCAGGGAGCAAGTGTGGAGTAGCTTGGGTATTGCAAATGATTCCCTCCATCTTCATATGTAGAGGCTTTCATCACAGAAAGTCGAGCATCCATGCAGACATTTTCACCAGTTCCACTGTACCAGTTTACTTCCACATCTGAGATTGTGCACTACTGAGCTGCCCTAAACTGAAAGAGCCCTCTGAAAACTAAGAGGTGGTTACCCAGCCCTTTGCACTGGTAAAAATTAGTTAAATTAAAAAAAAAAAAAAAATTAAATTTAAAATGTAAATTTAAATTTAAAAATTAGTTAAATTTTGAAGACTTAACTAATCTTCAAAAAAATACTTAAAAATTTATTTTTAAAATCCATTTTAAACTTAACTCCTGCAATTTTCTTGTGGTAGCAGAGGCAAAGAGGAGAAAGGAAGGCAAGAGGGCAGAGGTGGACCACCTATGTGTGTATGTGCGTGCTGCCTTTAAAAACAAGGCCTGGCTCAGGCATTTGGATGTCGCTGTTTCTCTTCTCTTCAGGAACCAATCTAGGAACATTTTATGAGCTGCCAACTATTGATAATATACCTGAGTGGGACAGCCTCAGTTTGGATTTGTAGTCACCTTCTCATTGCAATTTCAAACAAGACCAGCAGGGCAGAAGCATGCCTGGAGTTGAGAGGGGATAAGCAGGTGTCATCATCTCTTAAAATTATGCTCCCTGCCAATAACTTGCTCTTTTCCTGTGGACAAGTAATTTAGTTTCTCTGTGCCTGGGATGGTGGCTTGATGACACAGAGTCTTCTTTGGTAATACAGGCTTCAGGTATTGCTACTTCACTTCCCAGCATCATCATCCTCTCTTTCGCTTTCTCCTGCCTCCACAGCTCATTCCTGCTCCTGTGCCACTGCATGTTACTACTGTGTTCATCATCAGTCAGCATTTTTCCAGCAGTATTATCAGTCTGGTAACTGCTGAGACTATAAAATACAACAACAACAACAAAAATGCTTTGTTTTTCAGTTGGAATAGTTACACCATCTGGTTTATGGAGTAGTGCACAGTTGAGGGTCAGCCTGTTGGGAGGTGGCGATGGCACAAGGAAGGAGTGAGGAAGAGGCAGAAGCAGCAGTCGCTGAAGACCTTGCTGCCATCACATTCTTCATACTGGCAAACTATGGCCTCCATTTCAGCATTAAACAGTAACAAGAGAAGGTGCTGTGAGTCACCACTAAAGGATGTTTGCAAAGTGTTTTGAGATCTTTACAGATACCTTGCAGAGAAATGTCCTTGAAGAACAGACATCTCTGTTCTTACCCTACAAGGTTTTCTAGGCAGACAGTAATAAACAAGAATCGTTGCAGGTCATGGCCAGCCTTGGAGCATGAACTCCCACTTGGGAAAAAGATGCCTGGATCATGTAAGAATCACATGTTTTGAGAAAAAGGAGGGAGGAGGGGTTGTTAGGTTGCAGATAATTTTCTGTTGTCTAATTGAGAGAAGGTGGAGAAGACTCACATCTACGGGTCAAGTTTTTGACCCTGTGCAGTATGCAGTGGGCTAAGCAACTTTTGTCTAGCAGGCTGCAACTGTTGAGAGCAGTAAGGATATAATTTGCAGTTACCAGCTTAAATGTTATAATTCTCCCATTCCACCATAGTTGTTTGTTGTCATTCTTCTCCTGCAACTCAGCTGTCCCGTCTGTGGTGCTGGCACAAGCATTTATGTCGTAGTGCTGTGAACCAGATAGCCATTTTGAGGGGAAAGTTATTTTTCATACTGAGCTAATTCAGCAGCCAGGTGCACAAAAACTGGGGACAGCTCAAGAGAGAGTGAGGTACAGGAGCATGAATGAATGATTAAAGGTGAAGAACACCAAGGCTTTTTAAGCCAGATTAAGGAGCAGTGGTGTGTCAGCCCAACCAGAGTAAAAAAGGAAAATGAGCTCTTGCCTATCTTATGGAAATCTTGGCTTTCGCCTTTTTAGAAGGCAAATGAACAGAAAATATGCACGAAGACTTGACAGCTAATTACAGCCAGGAGAGAAAAGGAGGAAAGAAAAACATAAACAAGTTGAGCAGAAAGATCTTACAAAAGCATTTTCTGTTGCAGAAATCTGTTTATAAAGGAACACACAGAGGCAGCCCTCTTTCAGTGGGTCCCCTGATTTGGCTGCAAGTTCACTGCTCTCATAAGGTTCTTTATCCACCACTGAAGCACTGAAGAGATTCACCATCGCACCCATGCACCAACTGCTGTGCAGCCCAGCTGCCACTTTGGGTCACCCAGCAAGCTGGATCGCCTTCCCGATCTGTCTGAGAACTGGCTCAGCAGAAATCACTAGATCTAGCACAAAAGAAGGGCTTGAACCATGCAGCAGCCCAGGGGTTGAAGAGTTTAAGCCAACTGTGAAATGGCCAGGGAGCAGATCAGGGACCTACATTTTCTCATTCCATAGGATACCTAATGTGGAAGCAAGAAGGTAGTGTTTAGTGAACACAGTTGGCCATGTGGTGCATTATACATTATACTAGGCAGATGGTTACAACCATCTGCAGTCTACAACTACCTGAAGGGAGGTTGTAGTGAAGTGGGAGTCGGCCTCTTCTCCCAGGCAACTAGTGATAGGACAAGAGGACACAGCCTCAAGCTTTGCCAGGGGAGGGTCAGGTTGGACATTAGGAAGCATTTCTTCTCAGAAAGGGTCATTAGACATTGGAAGGGGCTGCCCAGGGAGGTGGTGGAGTCACAGTCTCTGGAGGTGTTTAAGAAAAGCCTGGACATGGCACTTTGTGCCATGGTCTAGTTGACAGGGTGGTGTCAGGGCAACAGCTGGACTCAATGATCCCAGAGGTCTCTTCCAACCTGATTGATTCTGTGATTCTGTAACCAAGCAAGAGTTCTATTTTACAGAAACTCTGAGATCAGGGTATTGTTGCATTAAATGTTTTGTACATGAGACCAAAGTAGAGTGCCTCTTGCTCTGAAAAGCCTCTAAAGCCTCCAAAGACAGCTCCAATGTGGTGGGAAAGGTTGTCATCTGCAAGGGACCATTCAGCATCCATCAGGTGACAACTCCTCTGCAATGACATCAGTGCTGTTTTTTGGGAGATTTGAGATGGGAGCTCAGTGAGGAAGGAGTTGCTTTTATGACTAGAAGGAGGTGGGGAAGAATAAGGAGAAAAGAGGACAGAGAAGTGAGAATCAGTTGTGGAGGGAGGCTGGTCTGAAGGGATCAGAAAGCAGGATGTAGGAGCAAACTGCTATTCGAGAAGAAATACCTAATTTAAAATTGTAGAGAATGTGGATGACGTGAGTACAGCTTTGAGCTTGCTAATGTGATTCTATGGCTGTTCCTGCCAGCCTCCAATACAATGACCTGTGCACCCGGCTCTTTGCAGTATGAATTTTATCTTTTTTTTTTTTCTTTTTTCCACACAAGCCTGTATGGCTCTGGGGTAGAAGACTCCCCATGGCTCTCTAAAGGGAGTCAATCTTGTATAGCTACTGGTGGGTGAGAGGAATATTTACTTTTAGGGGAGCTTTTGGAAGTGCATGCACAAAAGAAGGGAGGACCCGTGCAACAGCAAAAATATCTTTTTTTTTCTTTACTTGTATGCTGCTGCTGTACACTGCTAACCTGTTACCCCAAATACGGCTGGTTTCAGGAGCAGGAAAAGTCCTTGTAACACCCTGTGGGATCCCATGGGATGGGATGCACTAGGCCAATGTGAAAACTGTGCAGCACTTGTCCTTTAATTGCCATCTCTGTCCTTGCTCCTGCAGTCAGCATGCTTTTCTGACTGGACTCCCCATAGGCTTTTTGCCAGCCCAGTTCTGTAGAAATTCTACATCATTTATGTGGTGGTTTTGAATTAAAGCACAGCTTTAAACATTGCAGGCTGGTTCTCTTTTTTTTTTTTAGTTTATTGCTTGCTTGCTTTTATTTTTCCCTTTGTTTCTTCCACCGTATTGTTCATTTATTTGCACTCCCTTTGTGCCTTGTCTCAAGGCTGTGAGCAACGTCTCAGTGCAGGGAATTCATTGCACTACCACGTCATAGTGGAAAGAGCTCCCATTCAGAGACAAGGCAGTGTTTTTTTAAAGGGGAAACCGTGTTATCCACAGACTCATGTTTGTACAGCGCAACGTACAAAGACTGTCCCCTTTGGCACGACTTTATCTCCTACTGGTTCACGACAAAGTATGAATTGCGGGAGAGAGAAATTATGACAAAGGAGCAAGTTGGAGCCTGTTGAAGGGGAGAGAAAGCAAGCAGGGCAAATGTCCAAAGCCACAGGCCACGGAGGGACCCCATGGACCTCAGCTATGATTTGGTGCAAGACATCTAACAAGTGTGTGGGAGAAGAGAGCAGGGTCTACACCTCTGCGTGAGGTGTCACACTTCTGCTCCTGAGCTGCTGCAGTTTACAGATGAACACATTCGGTTGGACTTGATGATCTTAAGGGTCTTTTCCCACCTAAATGATTCTATGATTACCTTGAGCTCATCTCAGTTTAAACTTGCACTCAGATGTTCAGCTGTGAAATGCAGCAGCTGAAAAGCAGGTACATACCCCTACTTCTGAATGGTCGGAGCGGACAGTGAAGTGGTGTAACTGCCAGACAGCCCTGCAAAATCTGTCCCTGAATATAAGTCAGTGCCCGGGGTTCCCATGTGAGGCTCAAGACAGTGGGGCCATCAGAGGAGCAAGCTGCTATGTCAGCAGTGAGAAGATTAACTCCAATGGATATGATAAAACAAGGGCTAAATGAAAGGAAAAGCTCACTGCTGTCAGAGTTAAAAATATGAACAGGGATGCTTGGGAGGGCAAAAATAAGGATGCTTTGTTAACTCCACTGCAATACATTGCAAACATGGTACCTTCTTGAGCCTGGACTGCAAGGTGGGTAATACAAGTCCCATTGGTGCTCACTGTAGTAGCTTAGGCCTGCACTGAGTTTCGCCTGCTAGGGCTCCATGGAGAAATATGAGGTGATGGTGGAAAAGGCAGTGGAGACAGCTGGTGTCTGTGGGCAAGAATGGGGAAGGAAACTGAAGGAAAGATCCTGAAACTAGGCAGACCCATAGCATAGAAAGCTTTATAAGCAAGGACCCAGATTCCGTGTTGCCTTTTGTAGGTGCTTCTGCTGATACCAGCGTGCGGCCTCTGGCTCGCGTAGTACTCAGCAAGCAGCACGTGCTGCAAGACAGGAAGGGAGGGTGGTTTGAGCCTGTGCGCTGTAGCGAAAGGAAAACTTGCAGAGTTGCTTAATACAAGTAGAGTTTCATGAAAACGCAGCTTCCTATCTGTGGTCCCCCTATAGCAGTACTTAGCAATAACTGACTGGCCCTGTGACTCGGTATTGGTCCTTGGCAAGACCAGGGCTCTAGAGCTGCTCTTGGATAAATTCACTTGCTGACATTCACACCTGAACACTTAGATTTGGCTCCCAAGCACTGGTGCTAAAATGTATAACACACTGAAAGAAGTTGCGTGCAAATACCTATTCATTGTACTTGAATGAGCTTTTCATGTTTATTCTTCAGATAGTGGATACTTCTTTGCATATTATGAGATTCATAGCCTCCATTTCAGAGATTAGTGTGACTTCTAATAAGCAATTAAGTCCATGGCAAATCAATCACTCTATAATTAGCTCCAATATGTATTCCCATCAGCTGCAACATCCTTTATCAGCCATCAGTAAAAGGTGTGAAAATCTCTGTGACCTTGGAAATGCACACAAAAACCTGAAGCAATCCTCTCCGACCAGATACTTGCAGACGACTGAGAACACATAGCAGGAGTTGTCTGTTGGAGAAAACACTGCTGAGGAAATCCTCAACTGTGGTATTTAGTAAAGCTTAGTTCTTTTTATTAGTCTTGAGAAACTATGACAGGTAATTTAACTGATGGGAAAGTAAGGATAAACAGTTCCCATTAAGGTATTTTTTGTCTGGATGTGTATCAACTTTGAAATAGCTCTGGTTTTACAGGCAGGACCAGATTTTTTTAAAGCCATACAGTGACGTAAAGACACAGGCACTTAAAAGGATTTTAAGCTGCTACCAGGCACTGCAGGGGAGATAGATACCTTAGTCCCACTAAATCCTTAGTTTGATACTGCATAAACCAGCTTGTAGCTTGGGTTTGGTTCTCTCGCTGCTGTGCCTTTATGTACCAGTTGCTTTGAATGGATCCTATCTAGTGTTTCTTTAATATGCCACAACGCAGGGATAAACTTGGAAGCTAGTTATTCGTCCCAGTAGTATTCTCTTGCTTTTTTATCATTTGATGGTATTTCAGTGCGTGTATTTTTCTTCAGATGCAAAAGACTAATAAACATTCATTGCCACGGAGAAAACAGCTCTCCTGTGTTCCAGTTAACAGGTACCTCATAGAGTGTGAGCGAAGCTAAAGACAGGCAGGATTTAGAAGGAAGAGTGTGCCTCATCAGTGCTTCTCCCCACACACTTTTAATGGCAAAAATTGCCACTGACAGAAAGATATTAACAGTGAATAGCCTGGACAGCCCATCAAAACAGAATCACAGAATCAACAAGGTTAGAAGAGACCTCTGGGATCATCGAGTCCAACCGTTGCCCTGACACCACCATGTCAACTAGACCATGGCACTAAGTGCCAAAAAACCATTCAGGAGGTCTACACAGAGCATGGGTATCTATAATCAGCTCATTTTTAACTCTGTGACTTGAAACTGTGTGCTGATAGCAGCATTATCCTAACAAGAGAAAAGCTGTTCCTCTGCAGAGGTCCCTGGCTTCCTAAGTCCTCCTTTGCACCCAGCTATCTGCCCTGCTGGAATCAGTGTACCTCGCTATGGTTTGCACATCTCCGCCTCTGAGGCACCACAGACTGGTTGTGCCAGAGCAAAGGGCCACGATGAAAAGGAGTAGAAGTTATATGTGCATGGAGGAAACCTTTCAGGCACGGTAGGAATATTCATATGTAAAAGGTGCTGAGTGGGCATCCAGCACTATACCAAAGAGCAGCATACTTGTGAACATAAGAAGGACATGGACTGGTTGGAGCAAGTCCAGAGGAGGGCCACGAAGATGATCAGAGGGCTGGAGCACGTCTCCTATGAAGACAAACTGAGAGAGTTGGAGCTATTCAGCCCAGGGGGACCTTATAGCAGCCTTCCAGTACCTGAAGGGGGCCTACAGAAAAGCTGGAGAGGGACTTTTTACAAGGGCATGTAGTGATAGGACGAGGGGGAATGGTTTTAAACTGAAAGAGGGGAGATTTAGATTAGGTGTTAGGAAGAAATTCTTTACTGTGAGCGTGGTGAGACACTGGCCCAGGTTGCCCAGAGAAGCTGTGGCTGCCCCCTCCCTGGCCATGTTTAAGGCCAGGTTGGATGGGGCTTTGAGCAACCTGGTCTAGTGGAAAGATACCTCTGCCCATGGCGGAGGGGTTGGAACTAGATGATCTTTAAGGTCCCTTCCAACTCAAACCATTCTATGATTCCATGATGATTCTATAAGGGAAGGAAAAAAAAGTCAAGTTAGGGAGCTGATCCCACAAAGACTTCTGGAGTAGTAACCTGTTACTAAAGCTGGAGGCAGGAGAGTAAAAAAGAAATTTTATTCTGCAACATTTTTATTTTTGGATGTGGTTTTTAAACAGAACCATAATGTTTTCCCTAAAGTATAATTTTTTCAAATGTGTAATTTAAGTTCAGCTGGAGCACTCAGAGTGGCTCAGGGTGCTTTTCCTTCTCCCTGTTAACCTTTTGCTTCGTAGAAAGTTTAAAAATGGAAAATTCTTTTTTTTCCGTTCTGCTACACACAATATCATTGCCATCAGTGTGTGCTCTTGTAGAGAATGGGCAACTTTACCTTGTATTTTCCCTAGGTAAACATTTTGCTGAAATATGTTTGGGACTTTGCTGTGAATGGCTCGTGCACACTCTGTGAAGGGCTTGGTTGCGTTATGGGGAGCTGGAAAGGTCAGAGGAGCCTGCAAGAGTTCCCCATGCAGCAAGCAGTTTTCTGAACTGGGGAGATTTCATGTGTTTTAATTTACTGCATTCTCCTAGAGAAATACTCCTTTAATTTACTGCCTTCTCCTAGAGAAACTGATGTATTACACTCTAGACAAGTGGTCTGTGTGGTGGGTGGGGAACTGGCTGACAGGCCACCCCCAGAGGGTGGTGGTAAATAGCTCCTTTTCAAACTGGCAACCTGTCACAAATGGGGTCCCCCAGGGATCGATATTGGGCCCAATGCTGTTTAATGTCTTCCTAAGTGATCTGGATGATGGGATCATGTGTACCCTGATGAAGTTTGCCAATGATACCATACTGAGGGGGGAAGTGGACCCTTCAGAAGGGAGAGCCACCCTGCAGGAAGACCTGAGTAGGCTGGAAGAGTGGGCTAACAAGAATCTTATGAAGTTCAACAAAGAGAAAAGTAAGTTCTTGCACCTGGGAAAACATAACCCAGGAGTGCACCACAGGTGAGGAGCAGCTCTGTGGAAAGGGACCTGGCGGTCCTGGTGGACAACAAGCTCAATATGTGTGAACAGTGCTCTGCTGCGGCAAAGAAAGCCAACAGGATGCTGGGTTGCATCAGCAAGGGCATCACCAACAGAATTCATTATCCCACTCTACTCAGCGCTTGTCAGGCCACACCTGGAATACTGTGTTCAGTTTTGGTCCCCGCTATACAAAAAAGATGTGGACAGGCTGGAGAGGGTCTAGAGAAGGGCCACAAAGATGATCAAAGGACTGGGAAGCCTGCCATATGAGGAAAGGCTGAGAGAACTCCTTTTGTTCAGCCTTGAAACAAGAAGGCTTAGGGGAGACCTTATCACCATGCTCCAGTATTTAAAAGGTGGCTACAAAGAAGATGGAGACTCCCTTTTTACAAGGAGTCACGTGGAAAAGATGAAAGATGATAGGTACAAGTTACTCACGGGAAGATTCCAATTGGACACAAGAGAAAAATTTTTCACAATAAGAACAATCAGCCATTAGGATAATCTCCCCAGGGAAGTGGTGGATTCCCCAACATTGGACACACTTAAGATTCGGCTGGACAGGGTGCTGAGCCATCTTGTCTACACTGTGCTGGAAGGTTTTCAACCTTCTTCCAATTTGCCAGCCATTAAAAATTCCAGCAGAGGTGTGGGCTCCTCTGGGGAGAGAAAGTTTGCTGCTCTTGGTCTTTATCCATGGACTCCTTAAAAATAATTCGCAGACCCTTGGGATCTCACATACCATGGGTTGAAAACCACAGTACTAGATCACTAAACAGATCCACTGGTGAAATGAGCAGATCTATTCTTGTCTGCAAGTAGTGCAGAAGTAGGGTGCGAAGTTAGCCCTGTTTCATTTGTTTGTTGTTAGGCAATGTGTGGATAAAGCACTGGTCTGGCAGTCAGGAAATTGGGGAACATACAGGACCTATAGTTGTGCAACAAGCTCTGCAAAGCAGAAAGGATAGCTGATGCTTGTGGAGAGATGAGACGGGTACTTAGTACAATATTTTAGAGCCATATTAGATAAAAAACTGGCTTCTGAAAAGGGCAAGTAATGAAGCGTGGTTGTTGGATGGGATAAGTTCTGAAAAAGACCTTTCCTGAGAAAGGAAAAGGTGCCTCTCTGTGCTACTACAGAGAGACATTTTTCTGGGACATTTAACAAAAGTGGGTTTCCTAGAGTGATGACAGTAGTAATAGTGCTGAAGATTTTGTGTTTGCATGTCCGAGTGCCGCCAGAACAAATTTCCTCTTCAGTGTGTAGAAGACCTGTTTCTCCTGTATTACACAAGGCAGTAGGAGCATAGTACTTCATCAAGAAGTTCAGTATGTCTCCAGTTAAAACTGCATGAGCTGGCTGTGGTTCAGCCTAGTCTTTAAAGACACCATCAACTTTTTAACTTTGCCAACAGGCTTTGGAAGAGCATCACATTCAGATAATGAAGTACAAAAGCTAAATTTTCCATTCCCCTTCCAAGTTGCTGTCTGAACACGACCTGCTGGTAGGACATCATTATCACATCTTACACCTTCTCAGTAAGCTACTGGGCTGATGAAGCTATCTGTAAGAGGTCATGAAAGTTTTTGCAAGAGTGTTGTGGAGAAGTGAAAATCTGGGAGTGGGAGAAAGTCTCATCTTTCTACTAAACATGCCTTCAGCCTGATGGACAGAAATATAGGAACTGTTTGGATATTGCTTTTCTAAGGTGGGGTAGGCAAATGAGGGCTGCTGTCTTGCTGTTTGGATATGCCTCAAAATGCTGAACAGGTTCCTGCAAAGCTGCTGCAAATTCCTCATATCTCACAATGCCAGAATGTTTTAAGTGGTTCTTGCTGCTGTCCTGAACAGCCAGTTCTTGCAGCTGGGTGTTTAGAAAGCAGAGAGTTTGTTTTTTTGTGATCACTTTTAACTGTGGACTAAACAAGGGTTTCTGCTGGAAGGGGAGTCAGTATAGGAAGATCTTAAACCATTTCCATGGTTGGAAATGAAATCTTCCAGACAGATTTAGTCTGGGTGAGGTCCAGAAGTAAGTGATGCAGGAGCATCACTTCTTTTGTAGGTACACTGAGTATTTTGACCACAACGTCTACATTCTGGCTGTCCTGCACCAGAATGAATCTGGATTCTTTCCACTGCAGACAGAGAGACAGAACATCCTGCAGTTTACAGATGAATCTTCACGTTTGGAGGCAATCAGGGGCGATCCCAGACAATCACCTGTGACCCACCGCATTTGTACGCAGTTTTTATTCTACATGTGACCTCATGTCCCCTCCATATATCTGCTAAGCACTGCAGATGTCACATTGAGTCCTAGGACTTGCAAGTGGAGAGTACTTGTCTGATAGTTTTGTAACTCCTGGAAGGCTTCTCGGGAGCAGGATGTGCTGTTCGGGTCTGATATTGCCTTTAGAGTGTCTGGCCCCCACCTCTCTTTTATCACACATACTCATATGGCGTTACAGAACTGCCTCACAGCCACTCCTCTGCTGTCATTTTGCTGTAGGTCCCTGCTTTTTGGTTCAGAGACCAAATACAGTGACACTTGGCATTTACAAAACCATGCAGCCTATGCAGAGTATTGTCCAAATATGAAGCTGCTGACCCACATGCCATCTGTACAAATTAGGTCACCCTGGCTGTGTTTTGTCTTCATAGTGCAGATAAGGGAAATGACTTATCCTTCTGGAAAGTGGGATGGAAGTCAGGACAAGGTTTTTAGTCCCAGCAGGACTTGTGCTGCTTTATTTACCAGCCCTAAGTTGGAATAATAAAAATGAAGAGGGGAAAAAAGTCATAAAATGCAAGGTGCATATTGTGCCCCAGGGAGAGGATGTCATGTGTATGAGTCAGGGCACTGCCTCTAAACAGAAGTCTGTGTTATCGTGGTAATACTGGGAGATCCCAGCAAGAGGCAAGCCTTATTTTAATGATCTGCAAGTAAACGCACAGGGAATTCTTGCCCCACAGGCATTACAGTACATTTGCTGGGAGGAAAGCAGGAAAATGTTTCAGCCCATGGAGAACTGAGAGGAGGCATGACTTTTCCCAAGTTGTATTACAACTTGCGGCAGAGCCAAGACTTAAACCCCTTCCCCCTTTCAGTGCTTAACCATCCCCTCTCCAAATGTCCCTCCGTGGCTGTGCCTGCAAAGCTGTCATTCTGAAGAGCATTAGGAGCTGCCTCTGAAGTGACTCCAGTGCAGTTTCTGTCTTCCTCACCCCCGCACCCCCTCTCATTAGCTTGAAAACTCCTATTTATAAACCTGCTCAAGCTTGCTTGTTTAGGGAGGAGGAGCTGAAACACTCAGCACACAGACTAGGAGACTCAGCAGAGATGCAGGCAGAGCTACTTCTCACTCAAAGGGTAATAACCAGATGGAACAAGTCAGCAGGAAGAGTGCCTGAAATGTCACAGAAATGAGATCAAGCAACAGCTAGAGCTTTGTGTCTGCAGGCAGAAGGGAGAAAATCACAGGATCTCAGGAAAGAGTAAGAAAGAAGGGCTGAGTGTAAGCAAAATATTTAAGTGGATAAGCACATTGGACTAAATGGCCTAATCGTCTCCCCACACCACCACACTTCCATTATGCATTTTTGACGCTCTCCCCCAGCCTCTCTGACAGGGAGAAACAGGAGGCCCATAAAGCTGGCTTGCTGCAAAAAAGTGTGCCAGGCTCCTAACTGTGGAGTGACTTGTCACCTCTGTTGTTAAACAGATCACTTGCCTCTCTGAATCTCACTGAGATGCTGTTTGTAAGCACAACACTTGTTAAACTCAGGCTTGCCTGCGATTTCTGTAGCACCTGGTGATTTTGTGCTGGCAAGCTAGAGAACAGGCTGATGACAACTTGAACCCCTGTGAGGGGAGAAGTGAGTACCTAAATAGCTGTCCTACATTGTATGGCACTACATACAACAGCCTGACTTCCCTTAGCTTTCCTCCTGACTATATTTTATGGTAATGATCCAGACATGACCCAGCTATCTCTGCTTCTCTGGAGAACCACAGGACAATTATGAAAGACCAGACAAGCTCATCTGCCATGAAGAAAGAAAAAAAAAGCCAGTTCCTAAGTTTTATGTAAAGAATAAACAAAACTGCAGTAACCCATAAGGAGCTACATTCATGGGGAGAAACAGAATCACATTGTTCAAAAAATCAGAGGAGAACAAAGAGGTTCAATGAGAATCCAAGACCAAAGCCATTTCTGCTAAGGGGCCTGCATCCACGTGCTGAATATAACCTCACCTCTTCCCCTTCCGGTTTACCCAATGATTTCATGGAGCTCTTTGTGCTGGTGTGCAGGCACCTCCCTCAGCTGCTTCTCTTCCCTGAGCTTCTGAGCCAGTGGAGGGCAAAGGACCTGCTGTCCTGAGTGCTCTGCTCTTCTTCAGTCTGAATTCCTCCCATTAGTCTCACTAATACCAGATTAACTCTCCTTGACATCTATGCTCTTAGGTGCTTTGTTATCTGATCCATTATTACGTTACTTCAAAAAGATCTTTTAATGCCCACAATCTTACCAGGCTGAAGTCACAATGTATTGACAGTTTACAGATCTAGTAATGGACAGTCATTCCCACAACATGCTCACAAGTTGTCAAAGACGAGACACAACCAGTGAATTTTGGAGTCACCATCTCTGGATGTGTTTAAGAAAAGACTGGACATGGCACTTAGTGCCCTGGTCTAGTTGACATGGTGGTGTCAGGGCAATGGTTGGATTCGATGATCCCAGAGGTCTCTTCCAACCTGGCTGATTCTGTGAATGAAACAGGTAGACTGCGGGCATGAGACTAAGAGGGTAACGAAAGTAACGTGATGTGCACAATTGTGGCGTTTTCATTCTGATTATTTTAATGATGTTGTGTTGGGCATACCGGAGTACTGGGAAACTCTTGTGATAATAGTAAAAATTTTCTTAAAAGAAAGTTACTGAATTTGCTTATATGTAATTGCTCTCTTTGCTGGAGAAAGCCTGTTCCAGTTTGTGGTATCATCTGACCTATCTTAGGTGTTTAAGAAGCTCTCTGCTAACATCAGAGAAAAAACATCAGCCTATCTAGAGCATGTCTCTGTATCAGACACAGACTGAAGTGGGTTTAGAAGTGAGCAATGAAAACTGTCACAGGTCTAGAAAACCTGGCCAAAGCAGAATGATTGAAGGAATTGGGTTTGCTGAGTTTAGGAGAAAGAAAATTGAGGGGGAACACGGAAAACTGTCTTCTAATGGAGCTATAAAAAGAACAGGGATTAATTGTTCTCTGCTTCTGTGGCAGGAGGGGTATGCAACAAATAGTGGCCAGCTTTGTTTGCATAAACAAAGATTTTGGTTAAGTATCAGAAGTAGATTTATTCTGAAAATAGGAAGAGAGAAGCAGTGAAGCAGCCTTGAAGGCTGTGAAGTCCCTGTTTATGGAGTCCTTTAAGAACAAAGCTTTGTTAGTCGATGATGGTGTAGGCATGTTTACTTTGTTGTAAGGAAGGGACCTCTGAGGTGCTTCCAGCCCAATATTGCTATGACTTCTACTAAGTCTACAGTTCTAACAGCAAGGCTGCAATCTATAATCTCATCATATAAATAAAGATAAATGGAAATCTCCTTTGGGTTCCCAGTGATGAACCCTGGAAAGGGAAACACAAGCTTTGGGTAAAACAAATGCCACAAGAACCTTTAAAGATTTATAGGTATAATTTGACCCTGTAGTTTCAGGAGCATCTGTGAAGATGGGCCTGGGTTGAGTGGGCTAAAGAGGCAAAAAAACCCCCTACTCCTTGTCCTTAATTTTGTGAAGGGACGAGCTGGAGGAAATGGGCTTGTTCTGTGTTTAAACAGGCGGCTTCAGGGCTGGCAGTGGGATCCAGCCTGCCTCTCAGTGACTACACTCACAAATATACAAATAACAAAACTCACAATAACAAAATACCCTGGCGTAGCTAAAGTGGTTCGCTAATTCAGAGCTGGAATAGGAGAGAAATTTGTGAAATTAAGATGCCTATATTCCTTGTCCAAAGTCAAGGGGAAAAGCTGAACAGCACACAGGTAAAACAGATGGATTTTAAATTACATTATCGGTAGCCTGTGGTATAAGCACTACATTTAATGTTGTTGAGTATTTTTAAACAGCAACCACTGGGCTTGAGTTGAAACATTAGATTTACTCAAGTGTAACTTCTCTTAGTTAATAAAACTACATATGAGTTGCCACTGTATACATGAAAATCTAGTACGTTTGCTTTGAGATATCTTTACTAGGTTTCTTTCTTTCTCCCAAGTCTCTTGCTGGTTGCTCATATTTCTGTAGTCTCAATATTTTTGGTTTTTGCTTTTTTTTTTTAAAAAAAGAGTTTTCCATATCAAATATAGAGGTTCCTAAACAGTGACAGACCATGACTGATGGTCCTACCTTAAGCTCTCAAGCATATGCGTAAGACTGGAAACACTGTGGGCTTAACTCTGGAAGATGATAAGAACTGTGGCTCCAGTCCAACAAACTATATTTGTCCTGGGCATAGTCTGATTCAGCTGAAATACTTGCATGCTCCAATCTAAGCACCAGGAAGGAGAGCAGTTCAGTCAGGACCTGTTGGGATAAAGAGCAGCAGTGCAGTTCTGATCACAGCAATGAACTGCACCTCCTTGTCTTTGGTGCAGTTCCTCTGATGTATGCAAGGGTAAACGAAACTGGATCTGGATCCCTAAGATCCTTTCTCACTTTAGACTCCAGCCTTCAACAGGATCTCTTTCATTTGGAATAACATCAGTTAATTAAGATAATAGATACTTATCACTGGATTATGACAGAAAGAAGTTGCTCAGGTTCTGTAAAAACTATCTTTGTGTTAACAGAACTTAATTAACATACCTCCTCCAAGAAGATTAAGCTTGGAGTGCCCTAAAAGTCCTGTCCAAAGTCCACAGTGGTGAAAGGAGCAGAGTCTGTCATGCTCCAATTATTAATGGCTTGGAAGGATGGACTGTTTAGCCAGGTTGGTGCGAATGGGTAAGTCTTGGTCCGGCTCATGATAGACTATGGTCGATCTCAGAGTGGCTCCACGTGAACATCCTTGCTGAGTGAGGGACTCATTCTGGAAACCTTCTCAAGCTAGGAGAGTTAAAACTGAGGCAGTGTGCTAAGATGCTAGCCTGCTAAGGGTTACAACTTTAATTCCAGACTCCCTGCATCCTGTGTTGTTGTGATTAGACAGATGATATATTTCTAGGAGTCCCCCAAGATACAGCAGGTTGATGTGACTTCTTAGCTGAAAAGGCATCATGAGGAAAGTTCTTCATAAGTGGCTTCATCAGATGTTCTTAGCACAGGTATAACTATTGTAAGGATAAGCTATGTTGCTATTTATCTTTAGATTACATTTACTGTTATTGTTGCTCCCTGCTACCTGGTCTCTCTTCTGTTTTTTCCGTCCCTTCCTTCCCAAGCCAACTCAGATCTGAAAGCAG
Source organism: Nyctibius grandis (assembly GCF_013368605.1). Taxonomy (NCBI): domain Eukaryota; kingdom Metazoa; phylum Chordata; class Aves; order Nyctibiiformes; family Nyctibiidae; genus Nyctibius; species Nyctibius grandis. Next base: position 5,226,239 of record NC_090680.1, on the reverse strand, counting down.
TGTGTTGTGGCCCAGCAGTGCATAAAAGTAGCTGTACTGCCCCCACATTTAAACTGGGTACATCAGCATAGCAGCATGCTCCAGGGATCTGTGAAGGAGCCTTGGCTCAGTTTGGCCCTGCCATGAGCATCTCTGTCCCATGCTCCACTGCACAGTGCAGGGAAGCCCAAAACCTGATGGGAAATCCACAGACCAAACTGTTTCAGAGTTCAGATCCATCCTAGGTCTAGATGTTTGTCACCACTTCTCTGCCTATCAGAGCTTTGTTCAGCTTGGCCCAGAAATGAATAATGCATAAGGCTATTTGCATCATGTGGCCTCTGCTTGCTCTCAAGTTTCATGGATGAACAGTGTTTACTGTTATATGCTGCAGCACCAAAAATGCATCTAGGACTATTTTTCATCTCTTTCTTGCTTCAGAGTAGCAGGGCTTGGACCACTGAAAAAGATTAATGAAAATTCAGAACAACATCAAGTTCAAAGCTCCTGGCTTAGAGAAATGGACACTTTCTGTTTCCTGCCTCTCCCATGCAAGCTGCACAGCCTGGATCTGAAAGCCAGTTAGCCGGCCTCGCTGGCGGTCAGCTCTTTGCAGTGAATCACTCCAAAAAGACCTAACCTGGTGTGGAGCTACAGGGCCACATACAGATGATTACTCGGTAGTGCTTATTGTACGTTGACAGGAGAAGGCAAAAAAAACCACCAAACCAAAACAACTAACACAAGGTTGCCACAAACTTCAAAATAAGAAGGTAAACCACTGTTCTTTGACATACACTTGCAGTTCTCCGCTATTTGCTCTCCTTGCTGTTCTCTGCTCCTTCCATATTCTCTCAGTGTGTAAAATAATCATCCTTACATTGCATAACGTATAGTGTTGATGTCAGTGTGGAATTTGCTGCTTGGCTGTTGTATTTTTTATTAGATGTAGTGATTAGAATCTAAGCAGTGATCATAGCTTTAAAACTTCTATAAATATGTACTTGTTTCTAGTGGGATTTTCTTTGTATTTATTAAATATCTGTCTGATTCAGAACACTTATCACAACTTGGGAGAATGAGTGTGTATGGGGAAGCATGTCAGGGGGAGGTTTGGATTGTAAAAGCCTAGTCAGATGACTTAAGGGCAGCAAATTTGTACTGTAGGGTAAGGTGCTTTATTTCTTAGGATTCTGACAACTGGAAAATAGCTTCCGGAAAAAACATATGATCTCAAAAATATTGGTAAGGAGCTATGATGTGTCTTTTCATTGCATTGGTGAACCAAAGCTAGCGCAAGGCTAGTGAGAACTGCTCCTGTTGAACTTGCTGGGAACGGTGGAAAAGGGGCTCAAGTTCCAGTGCCTGCGTTCCCAAACACCAGGTCACCAGCGAAGGATCAGGAATCAGTGTTCACCTTTCCTTTACCTACATGAGATGAGACAGGGTCCCAGGAAGAGGAATGAGGAAACTGCACTTCAAGTGACTCAATTTCTGTACATCTGATTCATCTGCTTATGTGGGGCTGAATTGGAGCATCCCACTGAGGACAGTAGGCTAGGTCATGAGGAGGGAAACCCATCCTTCTGTATGTATTTGATTTGTTCAGTTTTGCCACAGGAAGGACAGTCTTAAAAGAGCTGATTTTCCCACTAGGCTAAAAATAGTGTTTTCCACATTTCATTTTGGTGGTGCCTTTCCTTGGCATGTCTGGCTCTACCTGCAGTTGCAGTTATTCCAGATAAGGAGTGCCTTTTTCTGGTTTAACATAAGCCACTTCTGTACTAGTTTATAGGTGCTGCTCAGTGTTACCTTGACTGGTCTCTTCAGTACTATTTGCTCTCCTCTTTTATGGCCATCTTGTCTCTTCAGGTCTTGTCTCTTCAGGGTGACAGTTTTTCTGTCTCTAGCTCTCTGCCTGTATAGTCCTTGGAAAAGCCTCTTATTATGAGAAAAAGAAAAGATTTTTTTGGACATTTCTCAGCATGTGTTCATGGGCACATGCAGCAGGTATGTCCTTGGGAGCTATCAACTCAGAGTCTGCGTTTCAAAAGGTGTTCTGGGACACATGGTTCATTCTGGAGAAGTCATCCATAGGTATTTCTGAGACACCTACACCTCGTTTATCAGTTCAATGTCATTTGACATTTTCTCTTGTCCTTTCACCAGAAGAAAAAAAAAAAAAGTGCACACAAAAGGGTCAATGTTTTTGAAAGGTCAGTAATTCCAGATGAAATGCAAACCTAAGGCTTAAAAAAAAAAAATCTCCATTGAGCAATAAAGCACTTAGAGTTTGACTTTGTTACGCAAGAGAGAAACTTTCCAGCTGGCTGGCAGCGGTTCGGAAGGGTGTCTGTGTGGTTACTGATTAATTAAATCTATTGTTACTCACTTCTTTCATTAATCCAAGTGTTTTCTCTTCACTTGTGTCCCTGCACAACCTTGTTTTAAAGACTTGGAATCTGTCAGAGACAAATACTTTGAATATCAGGTTGCTTCTTTGCAATGCTGACTCTTCCTGTCTCAGAAATTTCTAGGTGTGGCATTTGAGACCTCAGAAAAATGAGAAAGCTACTTAAAGTTGAAGGTGTCTCCAGTCTCATGTTCAGACCTGGAACTCTGTGTCCATGCATAACAGAGAGGAGAGTGCAAAAGCCTGGGCCAGAGAGGTGGCTCCGCTGTTTTCTGTAGGACTGTGCTCAGTTCCAGTGCCAAAATGCAAGCCCTGTAGGGGATTCCCTGCTGAGGTGAGGGGCAGATGCCTCTAGTGGATTGACACTTGCTGTTCAGGATTATAACTTAGTGCCATGGTCTAGTTGACATGGTGGTGTCAGGGCAATGGTTGGACTCGATGATCCCAGAGGTCTCTTCCAACCTGGTTGATTCTGTGATAAATCTCTGGTGGAGTGTGTGGAGGGTGGGATAGCAATATCAGCAAGTCAGCAGTACAGTTTTGCTTGTCCATATTCCCCCCCAGGCCCTAACGAACATTTCCAAATAGCCTTATACCCATGCAGGCCTCTGCTCATGGTCCCAATAACCAAAAACCCTGAGCAGCACTGCTACCCTGGCAGTAGGAGGCTCTGTCTAAAAACCCACAGAAGAGCTCAGCTTTTGCTAAGACACGTCTGTGGTTGCTGTACTGAGGGTACTTTGTTTGCTGGTCCCTGGCCCAGCGCCACTGACTCATGTCACACAGGAAGCTGAACGCCTGCCAGCTGGGAACCGCTTCTGGTCACCACCTCCAGTCATCGGTGCTCGGTTGGAGCCTGTTAACCAGGCTCCTGACCTGCCAGCCTTGCAGGTCCCAGCCATTTGCTTTCCCTTTTGAGCCCTTGAGATAGCAGAGTTTATTCTACTGGGGTGAATGCATTTAGGAAATGCCAAATCCAAACTAAGCACCGCTGGGTACCGGGAATTTTTAGCTTCAAGACTTCAATCCTGACTGGAAACGTTTGCCAGAAACTAGGACGGACTGAGTTCAAGCCCAAGAGCAGGGCAGACCTCCTTGATAAAGCTTCCCCACAGCAGCAGTGCTCGTTAAGGGATTCGTTATCGCAGCAGCCACAAGCCACTCCTGCTTCCTTCCTGCTGTATTCCAGCGTTACTTCCAGTGAAATACAGGGGTCATTTCAAGGGTAGGACTGCAGCCGTCAGTCAGGTCAAGAGATCACCATCTCCACCTTTCTGAAGCAGGGAAAGGGAGGAGACACTTTCAGTCCATAACTATTTGGCTGCTTTATAGTTTTGTTTGGTAGAACATAAAAGAGACCTGGAAATTTCAGAGGGCTATTTTAGGAAATCCTTTGCAAGTTCCTTTAGGAGATGGGTTTTACCTTAACAATTCAACTAATTACAATTAGTCACTCGATCCTGAAAGGAGAAGGAAATTGTATCATGCATATTTCACACAGGATTTACTTAAAAGTATTGTGGTTTTTAGCTTTTTGGCACCTGCTGTTAGTCCTTTTGCCTGTAATTTCAGCTGGCAATACTGATGCCTTTGTACCAGAGAAGTGGGTTTCCTCTTCTGAAGAGCTTAAAAACAATAGCATCTACTGGCAAGCTCAGTTCTTGTAAAAATCAGACGCAAACAAAATATGCGTAGGTGGTCTTCCAGTCCAGGAAGAACAGAAAACATTTGTGCCTGGGGATGTCCATTTCCCCCCAGCTATATCCGTAGGTATCCAAAGCCCACCTTGCTGGTAACGGTAGATTGCTCTGGTTATAGCAGTACTGCTAATAAACACTACAGTAAATCTTCACATAACATAGTACCAGGAAGACCCCCTACTTTCCCTAAAGCATTTAAAAATGGGACTTTTTAACCATTTCCTAGCCACAGCAACGTTTTGGCCATTGTGAGAGTCCCTCCAGGGAAGCTGAGACCTTGGAGTGGGGCTGGCACAGCAGATGGGGAGGAGCAGCTGGTGACGTGTGTAGCTTGCGTGCTTGCTTAGCAGTATAAATGTGTTGAGCACTGAGGAAAGTTGCAGTCAATTTGGTGTACAGAAAATAATATATTTCAGCATAATTGCAGTAATTATACGGGGACGCTGCTTTTAACTTAAACAGCTGTTACCTTTTTCTGATTGAATTAAATAGTTATAAGCCTCTGAGGCTTGCTATTACTCTTTCTTCCTTTCTTGCTTAAATCTCTTTTCCTGTTGTCTGTTTTATCAATCAGCGATTACGCCTGAGGATTTTGCAGTGTCTCTCTTTGGTCAGATTAGAAATGTTTGTGGTGTCTTGCTCTCTAAAGCCTTGCACACACAGGGCAATTCTCCTGGAGAAGTTCCTTGGCCGCCTCAGAAGTGCCCTTGTGCCGGCAGCCGCCTTTGCTGCTCTGCTGCTGCCCCGACCTCTGTGGAAGGGACTGATCCTGGAAATAAATTGATCCTGATCTGAATAAGCCTGTCTCTAGAAGCAGCCGACGCTTTGCTACTCATAAAGCAGTCTCTAACACACAGGAACAAAGGCTCAGCATTTCCCTGAATTAGGGTGGTGCTTCACCTGCTGTTGCAGTTGTGTTAGAGCAGCGTAAGGTGCTATGACCAAAGCGGATTTAGGCAAAACCATTTAACTCTGCACTATATCAGACGAAGAATTTGACCATTACCATCTTCCACCTGAAAAGCCACCACAAGCAGTGGTGTGGGTGGTAACATTTACAAACTGCACTGCCTGATAGCAGGGCAGTAGCAGGAGTGACTCTTCCAGCCTTGCGTCCCTTCAGAACATTTTCCGTCACTTTCTCATGATCTTATCCTCACTCACCCTCAATGTGTTCTTCATTGCACTCTCCAAACATTTCTTTGTTGGTGTTTCAGGAAGAAAAAGCTGGAAGAAAAAACTACTTTTGAAAGAGCAACAGTGATAACCAGCTCAGCAGCACAACTCCTGTGTACTCAACTCTGGTAGGTTCCCTCAAACACCAGTGCCTGGCCCCACCTGACCTGTGGCCCCAGGCAATCCTGTCTTTGTATTGGCGTAAATTTGCTGCAGATACGTCACCCTATCTCAGAAAGACCATAAGAAAAGGATCCTAAACGTTTTAATTCGCAGGCATTTCTGAACTGGCAATACTTTTGGACAGTGCACAGTTGAGCTTATAAATAGCGCTTCGAGTGCCCGTGATGTCACCAACCACAGGAGCGTCTGAGTTGTGATTTATTACATCAGATCACAGCTTGTTCATAGGCTTGCAACTCGCAGCTTATTTACAGTCAGTACACCCACTATTATTCCTAAGCCATCCCAGTGTTGAGCAGATACATAAACGCTGCCTGGAACTGAAACAGTAAACAACCAATTAAAATTTTAACCTCTTCCTTTCCAATCTCTTCCTATATTATTAACTGAGGATACTGTTGTTTAAATTAAGGTTGTGTGAGACAATGACAAATAGGTGTTCCTTCATTTGCCCATGTATCACATTTGCACAAAAAATACTTGTAGATTTTTTGAGTATTTATGCTCAAAAAATAATTTCTTATTAAAACTGCATTTATTTGAAGACATGTTCTTTCCTTTTCTTCAGTGCAAGATTGTTCTGTTACAAGATTCTTTAGAATAAAATAGTGAAAGCTCATTTCTAGAATTTAATGAAAGAAGAATTTTAAATTTTTTTTATAGTTCTTGACACTGCACACATGCACACATAAATTGGTTTACCTAAACAGCAGTTTGCAAAACCAGAGTTGGACAACGTAATTAGAAAGGGAAAAGCTTGGTATTCAGATTGATTAAGCTAAGTAACATTCAAATTTTATGTCACATCTTTTTGGTGGGGGGAGAGGGATCTCCTTCACTTTGGCCATGGTTTGGAAGAGGTCACAGTTAAGATTTAAATACAGGCCAGTATAAACCTCAGGCATTAATGACTCGTGAATGTAGCGATTCTAAGATTGGAAAATTCTTTGTCCTGCTCATGTTCCCCAGTATTTCTGAGTTCCAGGGATGACTTGGCTTCCAATAGCCCAGTCACAGAGAAAGGCATCCAGCTAGAAATCTACTGAAAGAACTAAGACTTTTCAACCAATGGTTGTCCAACTAGACACATTTCAAAATAAACAAAAGCCCACCCTGAGAAAAATGTGTGATTATATTCAGGTGTCTAAAAACTGGTATATCCTGGTATCTAAGAGTGGGCAGGGGAGTTAACTGCATCATTCAGAAATGGCAAAATGGGAAATAATTTATGTAGCTACTCTCGAGTATCAGTGAATCTCACTGGTACATTAGCATGTGTTCTCTATCAAAGGTTACTATAGAGCACTCCTAAATGTATTGTTGTGATTGCAGTCTACAACTACCTGAAGGGAGGTTGTAGTGAAGTGGGAGTCGGCCTCTTCTCCCGGGCAACTAGCGATAGGACAAGAGGACACAGCCTCAAGCTTCACCAGGGGAGGTTCAGGTTGGACATTAGGAAGAATTTCTTTTCAGAAAGGGTCATTAGCCATTGGAAGGGGCTGCCCAGGGAGGTGGTGGAGTCACCATCTCTGGAGGTGTTTAAGAAAAGACTGGACATGGCACTTAGTGCCATGGTCTAGTTGCCATGGTGGTGTCAGGGCAACAGTTGGACTCGATGATCCCAGAGGTCTCTTCCAACCTGGTTGATTCTGTGATTCTGTGATTTACTCCCTCTCTTTTAAAAAAAAACCTTCAGGTAAGTCTAAGGCTGTAGGAGAAGAAAAGTCATTAGTAGTACTAATGTCCCATAAAATAATTCAGTCTATGCCTCACAGTTTCATAGTCTGTGATCTTAAAAGCATAGCCTATGTCCTGAGATCAGAAGCTCCTTTTGTATGCCCACGGGACAAAGTACCCTAAACCAGCTAGTCAAACGAGATCAAACACTACGTGTCAGTGTGATTTGCAAGAGGGACACGAAGGAAACTTTTCTGTAGCCAGCTGGTTCTTTCTAAGCATTCGTTTATATTAATTAAAATATTTACAATGTTAGCAGCCCTTACCGGAGTTGGGGCAGAGTTCAGGTAAGATGGTGCATGAGAAATCTGGTTTATTGCAGCCTTCTCTGTACAGGTTTTGCATTTTATATTTAACCTTGTTTAGTAAATAGTGAGTTGCCTAGCTAAGGTGTACTGGTGGCCATGAAAGAGAAATCTACTGCACAGCATGTCAGCAATATTTCTTCTAGCTGGGTTTATTTCTAGCTGGGCCATCTGTAGGTGGCCTCAAAGCTATTTGTTTTTTTTTTTTTACTGGTCCTGCTTTTGAATACGAGTGTTTTCAGACTTTTGCTGAGGTAGGCAGAGGGCTTAGTGGAGATCGTGGGAGTGCCATGTGCTTGCTGTCTCTGAAAAGAAGTGCCAAGGTGCCTTGAACGTCAAGAAAAATGCTTATCTTTGTGCAAAGAAAAATATTCATATGCACTGCTACTAATCTCAGGTGTTTAGTCATCAAGAAAGAGGCCTTCAAAATGTAGAAATCAAAGGATTATTAAATAAATAAATAGGAAAAAAAATCCTTTTTTATGCCCTCTGGGTATGGGTGCCATTGATGTACAGGGAAGTTCTGTTTTCAGGCTCTTCTACGCAGTCATGACAGCTCGAATCCCGTTTCCCTCTGATCAAAGCCCTTGTTACTGGGAACTGCAGCTTTAAGGAAAATATTGCAAAACTTTCCTGTATAAACGTATGCAGATTTTTTTGTAACATTTATCATCCAGTTACTGGCATGCTGCCACTGGCACGGGGTAGTGCTGGAGGCTGACTGGGCGCCTTCAACAATTATCAGTGTGTATTTTCTGATGTCTTACCATCTCGCTGGACACGTGGTAGCAGCCACTGTCAGAGCCAGGGCAATGGCTAGATAAGCCTTTGCTCTGCTCTGATGGGGCCTTTCTTATGTCTTATTTTGGATTTGGAAGAGTTAATAAATATACAGTTTCATTTTTCCTCCTCCCTCATTAGATTCCAGAGGAAAAATGCCACAAGCCTCAACTACGTCCTTAATCTCCTGAACAATAGAAACCGTATTAAAAAAAATTAACTGTCTTCCTGGGAGGGGTGGATGCTAGTCAGTGACCCAGAGCTGGGTTTCTGGTGGGAGCCTTGCACGGGCTGGCCGGGGGCAGCAAGGGTGGCTGCCCACAGCTACAGGGGCACGGGGGCACCTCCTGCTTAGCTGGGCTGGGTTGGGTCCCTGCCAGGCAGGTATGTGTGGCCCAAAAACTGGCAGGGCACTTTTCAGCCGTGTGGAGAGGCATTGGGGAAGGGTGAGCCTGGGAAGGCAGGCAAGCAGCTTGCTCACCTCTACAAGAAACGGCTTCCTTCCAGGTCTGGAGCGCTTTGGCAGAGGGACGGGGTGGATGGATGCCCCACACTTGCCCAACTCAGCTTCTGGAGAGGTGCCTTCCCCCTCCAGGTCTGTCAGCTCCCCGGCACTAAAAATACTTCTCTGAAACGTGCCCTTCTCTACACGCAGCCATGCAGAGAGCCTCAGCTGGGCTGGCAGAAAGCAGTCTCCTGGCATTTTCTGTGTACTTCAGGAAGCGCACAATCAGCTGCCCAGGACCATTATCAAAAGAATTGGGACGGAGAACTACATACATTAACCCAGCCTCTCCTCTCTTCCTCCTCCCTCTGACTCAACGAGTGGTGTAAGCTGCAAACAGCATCCTTATCCAACAAGCGTGTGTTTTATTTCCATAACAAATTGAGGTATTAGGAATTTTAAACCCCAGATGTTTCTCAGAGTTATGCAAACCAAGAGGCACTCAGATGCCCACATAAGAGCAGAGGGAAAATCCCTTTGAGAGCACGTGCCTGGCCCATGGTTGCGCGTGAACTCAGGCAGAAAGCTAATCAGCAGAAAAAGGCCTAAATGGCAAAGAGTATCGAAAGAAAAAAGATGTAACAAGACAGGTAAATTTTACATTCAGTGTTTCTCAATGTCCTGTATTTCATTTTCCTCTCCTTGTTTCACTCCCCTTTAGAGACAGAGAATTGTCATCTGGAAACAAGGAGAAATTTCCTCTTGTTTTGTCGCATTAGGGCACATAGGGAAAGTTTGAAAATGTTTAGGTTTTTGAAAATTATTTTCTATCTTTAGAACTGTCACAAACACTGAGTCTGGTCCTTGGAGGTCTGTCTTGGTGGACTCGAGATGTTGACCAGGAGGTCTCTGAATTCTTAGAGAAAGTAGCTTGGACTTTATTTCCTTCCAACAGTTTATTTTGTCCTTTCAATTGAAGAGATATTAATGAACACACACTGTTCAAAACAGCTGTTCTTGCCTCATACTAGAGCTCATCTCCACCATAGTAGCTCTGCTGAAAAGAGGAAAGCAATCTCCTGGTGTGGGTTCAGTCCTGTGTGAGCTTTTGCTCTACTTTCTTCTGCGAGGGTCTGTCCCTCGCCCAGAACGGGCAGCCTGCCTCCATCTACCTCCCATCTGCCCTGGGATGTTCTGCGTTACAGAGATCAATGACATGACCTTGCCTTATCTCATACTAGGAAATTATAGAGCTATTAGGAATGCGGAAAATACCTTTTCTCTCCCTCTCCTCCCACTAGTCAACTGCAATCAGCACAAGCTTTAATGCAAATGCAGTGATAGAGGCAAAAGCAGCAACAGGAGGCTTTTTACTGGTGTGGTTTATTACTACCTGAGAAAACAAGCTGCAAATGCAATACTGAGGTTTGCTAGTTACAACATTGCCCCTGTAGCTGTACTTTGTTTGGTGGAGGCAAAGAAAGAGATTTGACCAGTACAACCAGTGAGGCAGGAAAGTACTTTATTAAAAGCTGCAGCACCCTGAGGAGCAAAGGAACTAAGTTGTAGGCACCTAAGAAAAGCGTTCGATAATGGGTTGAGGACATCCACATGCACATGGGGTCTTTCTAAGGGGAGCTTCACAAAACTATCTATGTGGCTTCTCATCCCAACTTGCCTCTGTTGGGATACCAAGGAATCCATGGTTGGGATACCACCAGGCCTTTCTGGCTGAAAGGTACTGACTGTAATAGCAAGTGGCTGACTCAGTTTTAGCCTAGTGGCCTCCTAAAACTTTCAATATCTGCCAGATATGAGGAGCTCTTCATCATGCAGGTATCTCCAAAGAACCAAATTGAGGCCAGCATATCCTGGCATGCAGAGTACTAATCAGCCCTCCGAGGCTGAGTCACCATCCGTTCTCACCAGACCAGGTTTTGAATCAGGTCAGAGGATCTGTTGTTTATTGTCAAAATCCTTAAGCTCTCTATCCCTCCTTGCCAGTAAAGCTATTTAGCTTTCCGCCACTGTTTCAAAGCATTACTCTTTCAAAGTGGCCTGTGCTTGACTTCTCCTTAATGCCGCTCTCTGGAGAGAAGCAAACACAGCTTCACCCTCGGTCAAGGTTGGGTGCCCTGTGTCCATGACCTTTACCATGCTAACCTGCCTTCACCTTGCCCAACAGCATTAATTGCCTCTGAGGGCAGCTTTGTCTCCAGCTCTGGGATGTTAAGACAGACAGCTCATGCTTCTGATAGTTAGGAACTAGTAATAGCCAGTTTAGGTGCCGGTACGAGAGAAGGAGAGGCTGGTAATACCCCTGCTTCAGTGCCCCATTAGAGCGGAGGAATCCTCAAAATGTGGGTTAGTTTCAGCTGAACCCCCTCCCTTGCCAGCCCAGGCTCTTCCTCATCTTCTGTTTCAGCTCTGCACCACAACCCACGTGAGGAGGGCGTGATGCTATTTATTCTTGTTTCCTCCCTCTCTGGGATCCTATCAGAAACACCAGTCTGAGTCAGAGGCAGAGGCTGTGACTGAAATGAGAGAGAGAACTCGGAAATGCGCAGATTTTAGCCCAATGTGGCTACCCCAGCTCCGTGAAGGAAAACTGGGCCTCAGAAAATGTGTGAGATGCTCAGCAAAATAGCAGCTAAAGAAAGACTAAGTGAATTAGAAACTGCCTAGCAAGCAGCTTGTCATAGGTAACGAACAGGACTCAGAAGAGTGTTGTAGCTTGGGTGTTACGTGACCTTCTAGCCTCTTGCAATATCTGCTATTTTTGGACATTTGCTGAGAAGAATCCCTCCAAGATCACTCTTCTGCTTTATTGGGTGGTGATAGCTGGCTTTTCCAGCACAAACAGAACTGTGCTACAGTGAGAAGTTTCCAGCAGGGATACTTTTTTGCATGCATTTGGATGAGAAGTCATTTAAAAGCCTACTCTCTTCATTTCATAGAATCATATAGAATCATAGAATGTTAGGGGTTGGAAGGGACCTCTGGAGATTATCAAGTCCAACCCCCCTGCCAGAGCAGGACCAATCTAGGGCAGGTTACATGGGAACGCATCCAGACGGGTCTTGAAAGTCTCCAGAGAAGGAGATTCCACAACCTCTCTGGGGAGCCTGTTCCAGTGTTCTGTAACCCTTACGGTAAAGAAGTTCTTCTTCATGTTGAGGTTGAACTTCCTGCGCTCCAGCTTGCATCCATTGCCCCTTCTCCTATCGCAGGGCACAAGTGAAAAGAGGTGCACCTTCCACACCCAGCCCTCATCTATTTATACACATTAATCAGATCCCCTCTCAGTCTTCTCTTCTCCAGACTAAAAAGCCCCAGGTCTCTCAACCTTTCCTCATAAGGCAGGTGTTCCAGTCCCTTAATCGTCCTTGTAGCCCTCCGTTGGACTCTCTCCAGTAGATCTGTCCCTCTTGAACTGGGGAGCCCAGAACTGAACGCAATACTCCAGGTGAGGTCTCACCAGGGTAGAGTAGAGGGGGAGGAGGACCTCCCTTGATCTGCTGGACACACTCTTCTTAATGCAACCCAAGATACCATTGGCCTTCTTGGCCACAAGGGCACATTGCTGTCCCATGGACAACTTGTTGTCCACCAGGACTCCAAGGTCCTTCTCCATGGAGCTGCTCTCTAGCAGATCACCTCATAACCTGTACTGGTGCATTTTATTACTCCTTCCCAGGTGCAGGACTCTGCACTTATTCTTGTTGAACCTCATTAGGTTCCTCTTTGCCCAGCTCTCCAGTCTGGCCAAATCACGCTGAATGGCCGCACAGCCTTCAGGTGTATCAGCCAAACCTCCCAGCTTCGTATCATCAGCAAACTAGCTGAGAAGACACTCTGTCCCTTCATCAAGGTCGTTGATGAAGATGTTGAACAGGACTGGACCCAGCACTGATCCTTGGGGGACTCCATTAGTTACAGGTCTCCAGCTGGACTTGGCACCATTGATTACCACTCTTTGGGCTCTATTGTGTAGCCAGTTCTTCATCCATCTCACTGTCTGGTCTTCTACCTCACACTTCCTGAGTTTGCCCACGAAGATGTCATGGGAAACTGTGTCAAACGCCTTGCTAAGGTCAAGGTAGACTACATCCACTGGTCTCCCTGCATCTACCCATTCAGTCACGACATCATAGAATGCTATCAGGTTAGTCAAGCATGAATTCCCCTTGGTAAATCCATGCTGACCACTCCTGATAACCTTCTTCTCTTCCATGTGCTTAGAGATGACCTCCAGAATGAGCCGCTCCATCATTTTTCCAGGGATGGAGGTGAGGCTGACTGGTCTGTAGTTTGCTGGATCTTCCTTCTTGCCTTTTTTGAAGACTGGAGTGGCACTGGCTTTCCTCCAGTCCTCAGGCACCTCTCCTGTTTGCCACTTGGCAAGGTAGGGGCAGGGTACCACATACCTGCCATTTGGCAGGTAGGGGCAGGGTACCGCAAACCAACAACACATGTCCAAATATTCTAGTCCCAGACATGTAAATCTGGCTGCTGGCAATGTGTTCCCATTGTACATTAAGCAGCACAGATCTGGAAGTATCTGGAAATACTTTCCACATCCAGATCTCCCCAGCAAGAACCATGTCTTGGGCAGATTGCATTTTTATTGCCTTCACTGCCTTGCTCAGATGATATCCCGGTGCTTAAGGTGAGCCGTGTGAGTAATGGGACTTCAGTATAATGGAGCCATTTGCTTCTGCCCAAGTGAACTGGTGCTTAATGGTCTGTACAGTTATATGACCTGTGGTTGCAATCTGATTGGATATCACAAACTAAATGAAGTGGACTCTTGCTGATAATGGGAGGAGAGTCTTAGGGCATTGCCCAAAGCAGGGATGATCGGTCAGTAGGTGGCAATCTTATATCTGAAGCAGGAAAGGCCCCCATAGTGCTAGAAAAATCCGTGTTACCGGCCACATCTTACAGTGAGACGTGCAATCGAGAGGTCTGGACGCTTTGTGTACCGGTTCTAATCGTGTGGATTTATTTTTTGTTTGCAGTGTGTTAACCTTGCACCATTGCCAAGTCCCAGATGTTATGACTTAGTTTCCCTTCCCTCAATTCTTCCATGCCCTCTAGTTGCGTATCTTACAGTCTTCTTCACCAGATAGCAGTACAGGGCTAGACATGTAGCCTTGCTATTTGCAGCTAGAAGGCTGCTATGGAATAGACACACCATGCAAATGTAAGTCATGAATTATCATGAACGAAATCTGCTGTTCAGATGTGTGAGAGGAGGGCATCTCGGTCCTTGCAGAGTGAATGGCTCACTGACTTCACTGGCCTGGTTTGTCTGTGCAAAGTCAGTCAACTGCAGCAGTTTGATCAACGCCACCTTTAATTCAACACGGCGCCTTGGGCGTCTTTGCTCATATAGTGCTGACTTGAGAAATGTTTTCATTTGGGGCTTTTTATTACATACAGAAAAAAGCGCCACAAACCATTTCCAGAGCATTTGACCTCGTTTGCAGCCTGACAAGTGGGAGAGAGGCCGTGAAGCATAAGGAGAGTGGTTGGGACCAGGCAGGGAAGCATTTATGGTACGTGTTGTCCTAACAACAGCAGCCTTCTCTAACCCAAGATTTCCTGTGTTAACATCTTGAGGAATCCTTGGGTATTGCCTGTTACCTGAAAGGCACTTCATGCACTTATGGGGAGGGAGGAGGTGAGAAAAAAAACCTGATGCTGCTGCTTTTAAAGCAAATTTGGCGTTGGTGAGAATAACTTGTTCACAGCCCTGGAGCCTGAAGCTTTGTCTCACCCACAGGGTATGGAAAACAGGCAGAGCTGGAGCAAACGTCCCTGTCCTCTCTAGGTGGACTGGGACCTTGCACCCATGAGAGTGCAGGTGAAGTCCTGCAGGAAAGGGGCAGGTGTTAGTGCTAGACAGTTCTTTCTTGAGGACCTTTCTGGGGCTCCTGTCACCTATAATGGCCAAACTTCATACAGACCTCAGAGTACCCACCCCAGTACTCTGCTGAAACAGTGCTTACCCCCATGTCAGGGAAGCGAGGTGAGGGGGCTAAAAGCTAGGTGACTTGTACATGGTTACATGATATGTTTGTGGCAAGACAATGAGTTACGCCAGAGCCTCCCAAATCCTTGCACTTTCTCTCAGGTTAGAGAAGTTTCAGTTGCCCATTCAGATCTCAGCCCCATAACCAAACAGCTAATTTGAGCCCATTGCAAGTGAGATGTGAACCACTGAGGCCTAAAACTCATTTTGTTCAGCCTGGCAGCAGTCACCGAGTGGAATTTGACAGCTAAGCACTGCTAGTCTGCGCTTGATTTAAGCTGGCAGCCTTCTTGCTGAAGTCAAGGTCAACAGGAGCAGTGCAGGGAGGAGAAGAGGCCATTACAGCACACAGGAGCCACCCAGGCACTCATGTGGGGTTTTGATTTCTCACCCTTTCTGTTGCCCAGTTTTCACAACGCACATCCATGGATTTAGGTTATAACCCCGAAAGTGTTGCAACAAGTTTGGAGCATGTTTTGTCTGCAGCGTTTGCAAGGTGTTGCTTTTATGTTTGTAGGAAATTTGTAAGTGGATCACCACCTAGGAAAGGCTAGGGGCCTTTGCTTTAAGAGAAGGGCTTTGACCTGGTGGTGTGAAATTTCTGTGTTTTGGAAATTTTCCCTTCATATCAGACATCTGCTCTACATTGACCCAGGAGCTCTGACCCAAGCAACAGATTCTCACAAAAGACAACCTGTAATCACATGTAAGCTCAAGTGGAAGATAATATATTTTCTTTTACAAGGATGAGGTGGAAAAGCAGTGACGAACACAACAACTGATAGGAAAAGTCCGCTCCTTATTATAAACCAGATGTCTTCCAGCCTGAGGAGCCAGTGCGTGGCTCACAGTGGAGTGGAGGAGTGCTGGGATGTATGAGAGGGCTTGGAGCCACACACTTGGCCTGGCCCAGTCGTGCATGCCCCTTGTCACCTTTGGCAAAACACTGGTTATTTCTCTCTGAAAGCCATTTGCTTTCCACCCACCTACTGTGGCAGTCCTCAGAAAAGCTTGCCTTGGAAAAAATGCCTGTTTTTCAGCCTGGTAAGTCAGGCTTCATGTCTCCCCTCTCTCTCTTGACCTTGTTCCCAGCCAGAAGCACATTTGTTGCAGCCCCACAGAACCCATAGCAGAAATCTCTGCTTTGCCTTCCCTGGAACTGGGAAAAAAGTAGAGCAGTAGCAGAGGGAAATGAGAGGAGATAATGGGGCAGGGAAGTAGCAAAAGAAACGCACAGGAAAAATGAGATCAATGTGTGATCCCAGCCTACAGGATGGGTATGTGAAGGAAACGAAAGGACAGGGCTTTTGCCTGTGCTAGAGAAGCTCCAAGGGGACTAGCTGGGAGACGTGGGAAATTTTACTGGAAAGGTCTCCAAGGCTGAAAGATGTCAAAAAGCTGTTACGTGCAGGGAGACAAAACAGTATTCATCTTGGAAAACAGGAAGCATAGGGATAGCTACGGCCCTATGGAGAGGTTCACATTCATTTCTTTAAATGGCCCTTGCTTAATTATGCTGTGTACCAGTACTCACAGCATAGCCCTGCTTATGCTACAACTTTAACCTGCAATGTTAGCAAGTGGCTGGAATGGCTGGCCCCAAATCCCATGGGTCAAGATGCCACGTGGTCTTCCTTCTTGGCCAGCACCCAAGAAGGAGCTGTAGCAGCTCCACAGGTCCCATCCCCACCCCGTCTGCCTGGAGGCCTCCCCATGTCCTGGCCAGCCCCACGTGGGGGCTGGCAGGACAGCAGTGCTGGTGTAACTGGTTTGGTCGGCATACCGGCCCAGAGCAGGTGACAGACGGCATTGCTCCAGCCCCGGGGGCTGCTCCTCCAGCACCTCCTCGGAGCAGGGCAGCAGCAGGGTACCTGCACCCCACACCTCCTTGGGCTCTTTGCGGAGCAAGGCTGGGCCATGTAGGCGAGGGAGCAGGTTTCCACTGATGAAGGGCCCCGTGCTGGCACACGGGCAGTGGAAAGCCAGCGGGGCATCGGAGCGAGCAGGAAAGAGTATGTACCGGTGCTGGGTCCAGCTGCGGGTCAGCCTGGGCGACCGGCTGAGCAACAGCACAGCTATCACGCGTGAGGTGCCTCTGCAAGGCCGAGTGGAAGGACAGAGGTGCTTTACGTCAGCCTCCAGCCATGTGTGCATGGGGTCAGTGCACGGCACTGCCCCGGGCATGACTGGGTGCTGCAGGCTGGTTTGCAGGGGAGCAGTGTCCTTGCAGAAAAATGACTCTCACGGTCACTCTCTTTTGCTGTCCTAAGTTGCCCTTAAGGGTAGAGGAAAAAGCCAAGAGGGGAGTCCTGTTCTGCAGCATTTTCTCCTTGAACTCCAGAAGGAAAGTTGGTGTTGCTGTAAATGCAGCAACACACTTCGCCACTGAGGCATTTCTGTGTGGCCGACAGGGATTTTACCTAAATGTCACGCAGGGAGTCAGAGACATGTAGCCCCAGCCTGAATAGCTTTTTCTTTTCTTCCTGCTCTGAGGACTGGCATGAAATGATGAAAAGGGCATCAGGCAAGGACAGCTAGCTCCTATCTTCTACCAGTCAAGGTCTCAGCAGGAGATTCCTGCTCTGGAGTTCATAAGTCAAGAAAGCCTCCTTGGACCAAGCAGAAATACCAAATCCTAAGTCTTGAGCTGAGACTTGGTCTTCACCCTTGTCAGGCTGGAAGGACAAAGCCAGGCTGGATTATTTCCTGTTCTTTTTTTAATTCCTTTTGACTCGAGGCCCTGATGCTGTGGACAAGAGTAAGAAACTTCCTCTTGGCCCCCTCTTCTTTGGGCTTTTTCTAATGCTGCTTGTATCCCGCCCCTCTTACCACGGATTGTATTTTTTTAACCCCTGTTTTCCGCAATGCATTCCAGTGAGAGATGTGTCCTGTAAGGGCATTGTCTCAGATCATCCTGCCCTCCACAAGCCAGGACTTGTGGAAAGGAAATCTCTTTGGGCCAGGAATGTGTTAACAGTTTGGCGCTGGCTCTCCCATCAGGGCCTGTGTGCTGTGCCGGGGATTTTCCACCCGCTCTGCCTGTTCCAGCTTCTCAGCTGGGTGCATTTTCCCACAATGATGTGGTCTCAGAAGTGCTATCTTCACTGTTTAGTCACTCAGGTAAGGCAAATGGTTACAGTGTTGTTCTTATACTGTCTCCTTCCTACCAGGCACTTGGATTTATCTTGCATTACAACTGAGACTAAATCTTTTTGAAAAACTATGTGTCAGAGCTGAATTATTTATAGTCATGTCAAACATTCCTGAGTACATGGGTAAAACCCAGGATAAAGTATCCTGGTATGCCACTGATGACAAAGATGTGTTTTGCCAGTCAGAGAGCTGACAAAGACGTGATGTAGGCAAAGATGGTTTTTGCCAATCAGAGAGGGGAGGTTTATTATAACAAAGTCAAACAATATGTCATATTTTATTATTACCTTAATAATCACATATATCATAATATATTTTTTTCAGCAGCAGACCACAGCAGGAGATAAAAGCCTAGAATTATGTTTGTGAATTTGACTGGAAGAGGTTGCAGTCTGTTTCCAGGCCATATTTGTTCTTTTCACCAAAACAAAGTATTACTTAAATAGAAGGCTAGAGACTAGTCTTAAAATTAAAAGTTAAAATATGACCCTTTAGAAATGCTTGAGACACCACAATTAAAAACTCAATAAATTCTAAATCATTTCTCCCAAATAAAACTGGGGGGAGGGGAGGTAATTGTATTGGTGCATCAGTTATGAATCCAGATCTTGCTTTGTAGCTGCTCATTTTCTTCATACGCTATTTGCCCTTTTTTAAAGAATAACACAGGCCTTATATATGTGCATATAAACCATACAATAATACATCATTATCCTGCTTACACTTTATTAATTTTCTATTTAAAAAATCTTCCAGCACTTGGAGTGCTCATTCCTGTTTTCAAAAACTGCTTGGCTTTAGTGGCTGCTCTTTCCTGTTCTGAAGATAATTAAGACCTCCAGATCTCTAAATGTTTCATCTCATTTTTGTCTATGTTCTGATGGGTATTGACCAGCCCAATCTCACTGCCCTCCACTAGAGGAAACTGTGATAGATCATGTCTTCAGTTAGAGCAGTTCTCAACACTGGCATTTGGGAATTCTTACTCCCTGCTTTGCTCTTGAGTTGTCGGTGCATTGCTCACGTGAATGGGCTGGAGAGTTGTCAAAAGAGTGGTTAAACCTCAGCCAGACCTGAGAGGGTTCAAGTGGAGTCTCCAAGGGCAAGGAATGAAAGCCTTTCACCTGTTTTGGTGTTCTCAGTTGTATCATAGCAAGACACGCATGCTTGGTCACTCCCCTTCGAAAAACAGCTGGTCTACTGAAAAACTAGATCCTTTGATTTGCTCTACATTTAGGCAAAACCAGTCTTGATTCCTGGACTACAGAAATGAACACTTTCCCTTCCACCCTTCAGCTAAGGAAGAGGGGAGAACAAACTTTTGAGCAAATCCATCTATAATAGTGTAATATTTTACATGTCTGTTTAATAGACAACTACAGCAGCGAGGGAAAGCTCTTCAGTCTCGCTCTTCATCTGGATTCCACCAACACTCTATCTCCTTGGGAATAAATTTATGCATTGCTGACAAGTCACTGCTGGGGAGCCCAGGCACTTTGTGTTGGCATGTGCTGTGAAGGCTGCTCAGCTTCTCCATTGTCCTGCAGAGTTTGCAGATTGGATTGTGCTTTCATGACGGTTTTAGTTGATGGGTATAAGTTTATTTTCTGGTAATGCTTAGACACAGGTAGAAAGTTCCCAACCATAAAGGAACCACTGGCATCCTCAAGGTCCTGAAGGCTGAGGACAGACCACTGAATGGAAAAGTTAAATAAAAAGTGGCAAAAATCAGAGTTACTGCTGTTGGCTCTTCAGCAGAGCTATGTGATTTCTCACACTGGAGTGAATATTCTTCCCTGGGTTTGTTTTTCCCTTGCTAAAGGGTAATGGTGATATTGATAATGTGCATACAGATTGTTCTGCGTTGAAAATTTTTCCTGTCCGGCCAGGGTATACTAGTTGGGAGTATATGGGAGAATATACATCAAACTCATATCAGTGCTGGCCCTAACATAATTTCAATTATGCTTGCAAAAAAAAATTTACATAGCTTAGTCTATTTAGGTAGCTGAGAAAATAACTCCTTCAGTGGTATGAATGGCATCTCCATTACTGAAATATTTTTGTCATGGCTCTAGCAATATATATATATATATATATATATATGCTGGAAAAGTCCTTTTAGTGTAGACACACTCTAGAGGAACTGAGTGTCCACCTCCCTGAGAAGGTCACCTAGGTACCTAACTCTCTTAGACACATTTGAAATCACTATCTAAAGCCTATTTTTATTCTTTTGAAATGATGGTTCAACCCATTTCTCCATGTCCCCCCCACCCTGCCGTGAAGTCTCCATGAACAATATGGCATAATCTTCCCTCAATCCCAAATCCAGCCTACCTGTTGGTCACCTTGCCTTCAGTGCTGCCCCTCAGACATACCCCAGGCAGCAAAGCTGGGGGAGGAAGACTGGGCTGGGCTGGAGAAAGTGGAAGGGTAAGACTAGGTGTGTCAACAACAGGTAGCAAAGCCTATGTTTTTAACTGGCAAATAGAGGGACGTTTCCCTTTAGTGAATAGACCTGCCCCTGCGATGCAAACGAAGGGGAAGATTTGCAGTTTTATACCAGTGGGTGTAGATTTCACTTGTTTTACGATACACAAATCCTAAACCTATTTTTCTCTTTCTTTTCTGCCTCTGGAGCTAATGCGTTTAACTCTCAAAGAGGAGACAGCTGGTTGTTGCTTCAGCTTCTCTTGATGTTCATTTTCTTTTTAAGCGAGCTTGCATATTATTCTAGCTTAATTAGATCTTTCTGCAGATAAAATCCTTGGAAGGGGTCCACCCCCCTCCCCTCATTCTGCTAGGTTTCTTGCTTGATTTCTTTCACATGTCCCTTCCCCAGTGAATATATCTGAATGTTATGTGGCGGTAATTAAGGATCTCAATTGCATATTTGTCTTTGCAAAGCTTGCCAGCATGTACCGGCAACCATGACTGATTGACAGCACACGAAGAACAATGGAGAAGCCTTAATAAGGCTTGGCAAAGCAATACAATCAGTTGGGAGCATGCAGAGGGGAAGAGCTTCACACAAGGACTTCAGGAAAAATCTGTGCTTGGTGACTTTTATTTCCTTAATCAACAACAGGAAACAGTTCAGCCCACTGCAGCTGATGATAAAGTAGCTCCCCCAAAGCCCACCACTAGATGAAATAACCACATGGCTTGAGGTAGAACAAGCTGTTCTGGAACATGCAGTTGTATGGTTATTCAGGGAAGTCTTAAGAAACTGTAATCCTTCCGAGCAATGGCATGGAGCTGGGAGATTTTGGTGTTGGGCTCTGCAGCAGGACAAGGTGCTTGTGATGCTGGTGCAAAGACGTTTCTGGATGGGAGGTGGAGAGTCCCCTTCTAGTTGAGGTCCTGACTAGTTGACCCAAGGCTCCACAGGTCAGCCATCTGTTCTGCTGGCCTCCTAAGACAAAGATTTAGCAGGCCAGAAGAAACAAAGTCTGGATTTAACTTATGCAGGAGGTCTTCCATACGCAGGGTGCGCTTCAGTTGAGGCCACCTGCCTTGCACATCAGGGAAAAAGCTCATCATGGTTCTGTCCACCAGGCACAGGGATGTCAGTTTCCTAAGCAATGATGAGAAATCCTGGGGCAGAACCAGGAATTATACGTGGGTTTCCCGTTGGCATTCCTCGGGGAGTTACCTCAGGGGTTTCCTGCCCACAGGGACAGGACTATGGCCAGTAGCAGATAGTAAGCGGGCGCACTGGTTCAGGTAACACACTGAGGAATCACAGCAGTCTGGGATCTGTTACATTTGGGAGCAGTAGCATAATGCAGCAGCATTAGAAACTCCTTTCCCTCCATCTATCACGCCTGGAATGGCATTTACGCAGGCAGATCTCTATGCCAAGGGGTCATGTTACAGTGCAATTCTCTGCTAACCATGTTACTGCATGTTTTTGCCTCACCTCTGTACGCAAGTCCAATCCATGTTACAGCTCAGAGGAAAAATTCCTTGCTCAAACAGCATTTGACCTTACGTATATCAGCAGCAATAACCACTGTTGTAGCAGGATTCCCAGGCCCCTTCAGTTTTCTGTACAGAGAGCACTGTTCACACCAATGAAGAAGGCTGCCAAAGCGAGGTGTGCGCTGTAAACTTTAGTGGGGGATGATGTGCCAACCTATAAAAGTTTGCCTTTTAGCCAATTCACAGAATCACAGAATCAATCAGGTTGGAAGAGACCTCTGGGATCGAGTCCAACCATTGCCCTGACACCACCATGTCAACTAGACCATGGCACTAAGTGCCATGTCCAGTCTTTTCTTAAACCCCTCCAGAGATGGTGACTCCACCACCTTCCTGGGCAGCCCATTCCAATGTCTAATGACCCTTTCTGAGAAGAAATTTGCAATTGTATAATTATCATCTCTTGCGTATTTTACCACCTCCTCCCTGTCCTGCACTTGTCTCCTGAGTTGAGAAGCACAACGGATCCGGTGTCTGGGCACCAGCAAAACATTTGGGAGACCTGGAATCAATATCTTTGCCTGCCGCAATCCTTTGCATCTGAGCTGGGTGAATCCCTTAGGGTATGTCTGCACCAGGTGAACTAAGTGCCTGAGAAGTTCTACCTTGTAGGCAACAGCTGGATAAATTAACCCAGGGAGAACATGGCACGACTATCTCCCCATTGATTTAGAGCTTGTCTCTTGAAGAGGCTGCCTGGGCAGCAGGGATGGCTCAGTTGCTTATGAAGCAGTTGGTGAACCACTGTGGTTAACAACCCTCATCATTAAGGTAAATTAGCACCAACATAGAAAGTTTAAATGAAAAATGGTCATATTGGATCACTCTAAATGTCTGTCTAGTCTAGTATCCTCTCTTCATTGGTGGTTGGTAGCAGACGTTTAAACTGTATGAAAAAGACAAGCATGTAGTGGTAATTCTCTGGTGTACTTGCCAGGCTGTGGGTTCCTGAAAGCTTCCTAAAATCTTGCTGTTTAACAGCACTTAATAGATCTGTCCACGACTTTGTAAAATCATTTTTTGAAATCTATTTTTGGCATCCGCAGCACTGTTGGCAGCAAGCTCCAGAATTTAACTATGCATTTGATGAAGCGTTTCCTTTTGTTAGCTTTGAATCTGCCACCTCATAACTCATTTTATGCCATTTCTTCTGCATAATCCTGCCATGTGACTAAACTGCATGGAGGTCTTTCTTCAGTCACCACGAAACTTTTCAGGCTAGTGTCTGATCTGTAGTTGCACGCCTGTGCAACTGTTGTGGTTACATCTATGTGTCACGGGGAGGTTGTTTTTGACTTAGCCAAGTCCGTACCAATATAACTCCCAGTTTTAAGTTCCATTACAGTAGCCTGAATAGGTCTGCCATTGATTTAACTCCTCTCTCTTCTTGGAAGCGAAAGCTTTGCCAATGTAAAGCACCGATATATGAGTGTGACCACACTCACTCAGTGAGCAGGTGTAGTCAAAAAAGCACGTCTTTCAGCCACAGCTTTGTTACAAACACTTTTCCAACACTAGCGAGTTTTACCAGGGAGGTGTTTCTGCCGTGGAGATGGCGCGTTGTCAAGGCTGTGCTCTGTACTGGCCTGTAACCCACAGGCAGAAAACAGTCTCCCTGCCCAATAACTGTACTAATGACACGATGTTCACTGAAGGCCTGTGCCTATGATTTGCATAAAAAACTATGTCCTCAAGACCATATCTGACAGTCTGATGAAAGACACGATTTTTCAGGAACCCTTGAGTTTCTATTAAAAGCAGCGAGAGAGATTGTGAGTTCCTTTGAAATCCAAACCATTTACTCAGGAGTCTAAATATGGAGTTGGACTTTTATTTTATGATATATTGGCCTTTGTCTTGGGCTGTTGTAAAGCAAACATGATAAGCTAACAACTGGCATAAAATTTTCAGTTACTTTCTAAATGTTACAGCAGCAGAGAATGAAGTAGAATTACCAAAGGGTCAAAGGCATAGATTAGAAACATCATTAAGAAATGGTAAGAATTACTGATAAGTTCTACTGTCTTTGTTTTATTACTTCCCTGTCTCAGTCAGGTCTACAAACACACCGATTCACATTTAATTGAACAACAGCTTCATTGTGAAACCTGCCATTCTTAGCTCCAGTATAGAAAATACCTTTGAAAACACCACCCCCACTTTCTAACATTGTACAGACAAATTACAGCTCATCTGCCATAGGATATACACTAAGTGGTATCATCTTCCTTAAGTCTCATTTTCTCCTTCATACGTGGTGTTGTAAACAGCATGCCTCCCACTTCCCTGAAAGCAGCACAAAGTGAGGGATGGTCTGCTTCCTTTAGCCATGGGCTACTGTATGCTGCAACATTGGCTACATATGATCAATCGTATAGATTTGATTGCTCTCATGTAAATAAAAAAGGATTAGCTGTCTCAGAGCACTTGGCCTACATTTCACTGTTCTGCTCGTGAAGCTGATCTGGATAGGAGCATGAAAAAAAACAGCTTGTGAAAGCCCTGGTGTTGACATAGTTATGTCAGAAAAAAAAAATCTTTTGTCTGGATAACTAATTTCCTTTTGAGGGATGCATTCCTTTGGTGCTCTCAGTTGTGGCTTCCTTTGCTGTACTGGCAAGCCCCATCTCGAGTAGATCATGCAATGCATAGATGATAGGGTATCCAGTCCAGCTTGGCAATGACTCAGGCTGTGTGGTGCTGGCAGCTACTCTAGGTAGTAGTCTGATGACCCTGGTGCAACTCCTAGGAGTGGTATGCATCTATTGCAAAGTCTAGGCTTAAGAAGAATTCATGAGAGGCTTCTGACCTGCCTCTAATTTAGGATTTTCAATCAGCAGGATAGTGCATAGCCATGTGCTCAGTGTTTGTTCACCTCAGTTTATTTCAATTCCAACGTACAGGGCACGGTGCAGTGGGAGATGCAGTGGTCTGGAGGAGAGTGGATGGCCCTTTGGGTCAGATGACAGAAGCAAGCATGCACGCAGGGTGCCCCATGCTATGTGATAGGCCCCTTTATCTGCCTTAGACCATGTGAGATTTCACAGATCTAGCGTCACCATAAAGTTAACTCACCAGAGAGATCTAAATTGACTTAACCAAGGCTAAAAGTGACAGTTCAGTAAAGATAAGCCCTTCATTTTTAAGTTGGTTATTTACATTTGATCAGCCTCTGTGAGTCACAGCATCTGACCTGAACAGCCCATTCCACTACCTGGGTAAGGATTTGTCTGGCTCTGTCATTTTTTGCCCTTTTTAAACTCCTTATGCATTCAAGACTAGTAGAAGGAGGCTGGAAGCTTCTCTGGAACGGTGGCGCCTTCCCTCCTGCTCTCAGTTTTAACCTTTAGTAATTTTACTTTCAGCCAAAATTGCTGAAAGCCCTTTCCTCCCAATCTGTGCACTAAAGATTATGAGAAGCTAATGAGAAAAGCTAAAACTCATTTGCTCAGAAAAAATAATTCCAACTCTCTCCTGTGGCAAATGAGAAAGGCAAAGGTAATGCATTTGTCATAGACTCAGCTGAATACGCTGTGTTTTATTCAGCTTCATGTAAGGGTACTATAATAAAGGTCTGGGCAGGTTAATGTCCCTGACAGGTTAATGACGACTCCAACATAGTTTCTACAGGGCTTGTCAGAGTCCTGTAGTTTTCCAGATTGAGAAGTGGCAGCCTGAGGAAAGGTCTGGGCCCAAGGGATCTTGGTATAGAAAAGGTGGGATGGGTGGATATCTGTGAATGTTGCTAGAGAAGATCACGTCCACAGATCTCTACCTAATGATTGTGCCCAGCTCTGCTGTGGACCCTGTGAACTTTGGCCAGATGAGTCTATGAATCAGGGTGCCAAACATACTGGAACTATCATTTGACTTCTGGGTGTTGCACCCAGTTCTCTAGTAAACATCTGTCTTCCGTGACCAAGGTCAAGTCGCTTCTCCCCATTTCTCAGTTTCTGCCTCAGGAAAAGGTAAGAAATAGTGCTTCTTGTCCTTAGTATCATGTTAAGATCCAGCACTGGAAAACTTCTTATGTATATTCTGATTGTTACCGATAATCCCAGAATGCTGAGACAGTGCAGTGTGGTAAGTCTAGTCCAGTAAGACTCAAATATTTGTGAGTGAATTATTTACCCTATAGAGGCTATGATCGATTTTTCTGCCTTGCTCATTTTTATGCTTTATTCCAATGTGTATTTGAATCTCTCTGCACCGCCCAACCTCACACTGCCATTGGGGTGGGGGAAGAGAAAAGGCTAAATTCATGGCTCATGTAACCACCTTGAAGCTGCCCACCAGGTTCTCTTTTTGGTTCCTGAGGAGTGCCTGAGGCTGGGACCACCCTGTACAGCTCACAGGCTTTGGTGTTCCTGCTCCAGCTTCATTGCTGACAAGGTGAGGTAGGCAAACGAAGACACTGTATGTCCTGAAGAACCTAGATATAGCAGTGACAATAAGAGATGTATTTGAGGTTAGGAGAAATTCACACCGGTGTAATAATTTCAGACCCCCAGAAGGGAATGGGTTTTTCTCCTCTTTTGTTTTGAGCTGCTATAGATGAAAGCTGCATCCCCAAGAAAGCAATGATTATGAATTTGGAAGTGCATGTCTGTCAGAGGGGAAAAGATTATAAAAAAGTAGTTTACTAAAAAGAAAATTGGTTCCAATGGAAAACACACATCCAACAAAATGCCTGGAACAATTTGACTGCAGCAAATACCTGACTTTGTGCTTCAGTCAAAGATAAGCTATCAGGCCGACTGAAGAAGTAGCGGAATGAAATTATACTGTCTGTATTATGCTGGAAGGGCAGAATAAATGATCCCCAGACTCTGCAGTCTTGAAGGACTGTGGCATTTTCATGAATTTTCTACACAGTGTTGCTTGCAGCCAGACAGGATACCTGTGAGCTCGCTCTTCCTGCCTTGCCTCTGCTGTTTGGGGCTGTTGCAACGCCTGGTGTGGTAGGGGTAGAAAAAGAGTGCGGTAGGGCTAGATTCACCGAAAACATTTCCAGCAATGAGAGAAAGGTAATGGAGAGAAAAGCTGCTTCACTGAATACTTGTGTATGTCTGGGCTCCCCCACTTCTTCTCTTGGCACTTCTTTTGGATGATCACACAGAATCACACAGAATCAACCAGGTTGGAAGAGACCTCTGGGATCATCGAGTCCAACCATTGCCCTGACACCACCCTGTCAACTAGACCATGGCACTAAGTGCCATGTCCAGTCTTTTCTTAAACCCCTCCAGAGATGGTGACTCCACCACCTCCCTGGGCAGCCCCTTCCAATGTCTAATGACCCTTGCTGAAAAGAAATTCTTCCTAATGTCCAACCTGAACCTCCCCTGGCGAAGCTTCAGGCTGTGTCCTCTTGTCCTACTGCTAGTTGCCCAGGAGAAGATGCTGACTCCCACTCCACTACAACCTCCCTTCAGGTAGTTGTAGACTGCACTAAGGTCACCTCTGAGCCTCCTCTTCTCCAGGCTAAACACCCCCAGCTCTCTCAGCCGTTCCTCGTAGGTCAGACCCTCCAGACCTTTCACCAGCTTGGTCACCCTCCTCTGGACTCGCTCTAACACCTTAACATCTTTCTTTGTTGATCCTAAACAAGTCCCTTCTCCTCTCTCGAAAGGCTTCTTTACAAAGGAAAACTCGGGAGAAAAGTCATCTAATTGAATTAA
This sequence comes from Nyctibius grandis, assembly GCF_013368605.1. Taxonomy (NCBI): domain Eukaryota; kingdom Metazoa; phylum Chordata; class Aves; order Nyctibiiformes; family Nyctibiidae; genus Nyctibius; species Nyctibius grandis. The sequence goes on along the minus strand of NC_090680.1, from coordinate 5,198,663 downwards.
AAGCGTGAATTTCAAATAGGTAAATCAACCGCTCTAAAGTGGACACCTTTGGTAAGAATTAGGGTAGGCTAAATTAAATGTTCTTCAGTTTGCTTTGGAGGTGAAGTATACTGCAGAGAATAAACATGCCTTTAAGTTAAAATGCCCACATGGGGCTTTAATGTGATTTCATTAAGTTTTTTGAAGTTTTGTTAGCTTGCAAAGTTCATTCAAACGTGGGAAAACTGAAACAGCAGTATCTGTCCAGTGCTTCAGACTTTCAGTCCAGAGGCAGGTCAGAGCCCCCCTGAGCTGGAACAAGGCTGTCAGTATAAAGATAGCTGCTCTCAGCTGTAGGCACCCAGTGGGCCTAGGTGGAGGCAGAAGTTACATTAAACAGCCACACTGCTTTCGGAGTCACATGAGACCTACTGACATGCATTTTCTAAGAGACCGATGACATTTAAAGCTCTTTGAGTAAACTATTTGCTTTCCATTTATAACAGGATATTCATCCCACTGCTTGTCATGGAAATGAAGCACACTGATCACCATCCCAGAGACCAAACATTTGCCATCTCAAAAATGTTCTCCTGGAGAAGAAAACATACACCTTCATTGTTAAATTCTGTCTCATCAGTAATGCTGGGACAGATTCTTTTACAAAGGTATCAGATTTAAGAGACACCCAACATACTAACCACACCAGCCTTTTTTCAGATGGCATTTTGAATACAATACAGACCAGGGCCTTTGCTAACCAACCCATTATTCAATTACTTAGCACTTATAAATTAAGTATGTGCCTAGCAGAGCGTGTCTTTCAGTGTGGCAAGCCTCCTCTCAGGAAGGACTGTGAGTCAGTGGGTCACCACAGGTGACATGCAGGCCACCTCAGTTGGTCATCTCCACTGAAAAATGAGAGGCAATCCCCATGTGCTAGGAGGCTGCATCTGAAGGAAGAGCTCAGAGTCGAAGATTCAGAGCTCTTTGTATACTCTTATGTTATAGGCTAGTATGTTGTTTGGTGGTGTTGACATGTGGATGGCTGCTCAAATACCACCGTGAGAGCAAGATGAACATGTAACTAGGTACCTCACTCATCAGATAACCTACCATGTGTCCACTGAAGTCTATGGTCCGCTTGTTACTGCACGCCCCATGGGAAGGCCGATCTGTGGGCCCCCTGAGGCTGGTGGTGGCTTACATAGCAAGACCAGAGACAGCTTTAAACCATCTTGCTGAACCATGATGCAAAGCATCAGTGCAAAGCCTAGAGCAGGCTATAGCTGTTCACGTGTGTGGCTGTGAGACCTGCCCTCACCTCTGTGCAGTTGTTGGCCTCTAAAGCTCACTCAGGCGAACTTGCAGAGGCTGCAGTCACACCACCAAGCTGGAGGGTGAGGTAGAATGTGCTGGATACAAACTGCTTCTCCAAAGTGAGACACAGATTAGGTTTGGGACTACGCACAGTTTACTTAGTTGTCAGTGTACTCCCCGGTTTGGGAAATCCCAAGGTGGCAGGCTGCTGGCATCTGGGAGGTCACATCAATCACTCTGTTCTTAGGCTCTTTTTCTAAATATTTGCTACTGGCCACAGCTGGAGAAGACATACTGGATTAAATGGGCCTTTGGTGCGTTCCAGGTGTAGCCAGTCTTAGATTCTTACAATCGACAAAACTAGCTTCTAATAAAACTGGTTAGCTAAGGCCATTTTGGTATTGAGTGTTTGTTTGTGAAGTGCTTTGAAAATCAGGTGACAACAGCTAATCTTTGATCATCAGTAGTGACTGCTTCTTCAAAAGGAAATATCGGTGGGGAGAAACGGAAATTTCTGTTCAGTTCCCAATCCTGTTTGCCTGGAGAATACTTTTAACATGCAGAAGAACAGATTTGCATGTTGGTATTTTGGAGATGTTTCCCAGGAGAAAAAAAAGTGCAACTCAAAACTCTAGCTGACCTGGGGGTCTTGTCACGATTATATCCTCCAAAGGTTTGTGTTATTCAGCTGATAAACAGGGTTTAAATAACAGAAAAAATAAAGGTATCGCCTATGTAAATAACAGCAGCATCACCACACGTGCTGTCTTCCTCTACCTGTCCTGTTGTTAGACCAGACATGATGGAGTGGTTTGCTTATGGTGCTCACTTCCCTCTGCCCCTAACTTGTGTCTTATTCAGCCAGAACTGATAGTTTCTGAGAAAAGCCTGATGGATTTGTGGACACCAGTGACACAAGTGCCCAGCTCCCGTCATGCCTTTGCAGAACGGATCTGCTTTGACGCAGGTCTGGTACAAATGTCCATGTCAAATGTATCCTGGCAATCTGAGCAGAAAGGCTGAACTGTGGAAAGTCAAAGCAGATTTTCCAAGGTATACAAGCATCTAAAAATACAAACTTAAGCATGGTTACCACAGCTGGACATCAGGGAAACGAAGACAGACAGCTCCCATTCTCCAGTCAAAATGTGTTTGTTTTTAATATGTATTGCGTTACTGTGTTGCAGGTGAGGGTGCAGTGTTGGTCATTGGCAGACGTTGCAGTGGAACCAGACAACCCAAACCGAAGTAAAGACCACCAAGAAACCCACAGTGGACAGCAGGTTTCCCACTTTGCAGAGTCATCTACCTTCAGTCAGTAAGAACTTTTAGTGTGGACAATACTGGAGTAATCGTTAAAATTATCACAGACATCTGTGAGTTGTTTTAGGGAAAGGACCTCCCATGAGGGGAAGGAGAAAGGCCTCTAGCAGGCACTGTAAATCATGTAGCATCCCACTGTGGCCCTGACAGAACAATTAAAAGAAGATGCTTAGGAACGAGTCGAACCCTAACTTACCATTCCCATTGCCAGCTCCTGTGTGGTGCTGCTTAGATAAGTCTTGCTCCAGATGGCTAAAGATAGAAATGTTTTTCCACTCTGATTTTGTTTTTCTTTTTAAACTCTGTTAGAGCAGACCTCAGAATAGTTTTGGAGTTTATTTAGTTCTTGTTCTTCGACTTGGTTTCGTGCTGGACGTCCCAGACTGGCTGGCCCTGGAGACAGCAGAGCTCTAACTGCCCAAAAACAACCTGCCATCAGAAACCCCTTACAAACCATGGTTAGGAGCAAGTAGAGAGTGAAGCCTTGTGATCTTGCTGCCAAGACAGAAAACTAATGAGAGCCTGTTTTAATGGTGTGTAGTGCTGCTATATCCAGTAGCAGCCAAATGGGGACTATTTTGTTTGGACCAGCAGGGGTAAAGCCAAATCAGTCCCCCAGACTTGCAGCTGCTGGCTGCACCAGGAGCTCATGTAGCTGCCTGAGCTTGGTGGCTGCGTACCAGGAAGCTGGCTGCTGCTCTGGTAAGGGCTCCAGGTGCTTATTGTCACAAAACATGTGTTGTTCTTGCCAGCTTCATAGCTACTTCCCGGGTAATGCTTCTTCCCTGTGTGGCAGTCACTTCCAGATGTGCCAAGGAAAACAAGGTGGATTTCATGCAAGAATGCATATTCATATTATTTTCATATTATTTTCATATTATTTTCAGTGAGGAAATGAGAGTCGTTTTTCCTGCATCAGCCAAAAAGAGAAATTCTGGCAATATGGTTTGACTTATGCTGCTTTCAACAAGTTGCCTTTGCCTCCATCAGGTCACCCACACACCCCCAAACTGTGGGTCCCAACATGATGCACCTACAGGGTCAGACCACATGCTGGGTGCCGGCTTCTGACCGTGTCTCATGGATGGGGAAGCTGCAGAGGTTGTGATGTGCCGGACTGGGTTTTGACTGCTGCTCTGTTCCCAGTCCGAGGCCTCTCCCTGCTCCATTACAAATTCTTATGCTTCTTTTATACAGCTTTTCAGATGAACTCGTTCTTTGTTTCAAAATGGTCTTTGTCATTCCCTGGTTACCGTTTAATCCAGGTGATGGCTGCCATCTCTTTAGCGTGATCAGCTGAGGACTGATGGTTGTTTCCCTCTTCACCATGATCAGTTTTGGGCAAATGCCCTCTCAGACACTTTGGGGTTTTCCATCCGCGGATGCTGTTTACACTCACTTATCTGTCTTAACAGCTGCTGTTTTCCACATCATTTTGCCAAGGGTGAGCTGTGCAGGCACCCCCTCAAGTTATATTACACAACTATCAAACTGATATTAAAGAAAAGAATCCTGGCCCCATGGCTGGATTTGGAGGGAGGTTATTTCTATATATATTTATTTTCTCAGTGCCTACCAGTTCACAATTTTTTGAACTTAGTTACCTCGGCTTGCCTAGGCTATATACAATTAATCTGTTCAAATGCAGTCATTGTGCTCAGAGGACCAAGCACATGTCTGTAATCCCTAGTGACCCCACATCTGTGGGGAGGACAAGGAGGGGAAGGAGGAAGGCTTGAAAGCTATTTTTGTCATACTGTATTCTGGGAGACTACAGACCCTGCTTGGGCCAGCGTAATGTGCAGCAGCCCCTGAGCAGGCTCTGTTTCTCCTGAACCTCTGAGGCAGAAAATCAGAGGACAGTCCTAAGGCAGTGCCCTGCAGGACTGGGAAGCTGGCGTGGGGACCTCACGCCGGCACTTGCCTCGCTGGGACACTGAGGGCAGTTCTTGAGGGTTGCTCCTCTCCCCTTCGAGGTCCCTTGCAGCTCCCAGAGGGGCGTAAAATGCTTGTGTGCCACCCGGCCTCTCGCTCTCAGTCTGCAGGGCTGTGGCAGCTCTTGTCACCCGTTTTGCTCCTCGCCCTCTCTCACCTGTTGTGTGTGATGCAGGCTTGGTGCCAAGCTCTTGAGCAGCTGCCCTTTTCCAGCTCCCGAGCTTGCCAGCCTGAGGAGGCTCAGCCCCGTTTGTTTGCAGCGGCAGCCCACAAATAGTAACTACTTGAGGCCATTTTGCACACTTCTGTCATCTTATAATTAGCACTTGGTCCCGCAGTCTGTGAGGCACCCACGGCGTGCCTCTCTCCTTCTTCTGCTGCCTATCACAGCATCATCCCCAGCCACCTTCAGAGATGTTTCTAGATCACACGTTACCCAAAGTTCCTGCATGTGACCGTCAGCCGCACAGTCTCATTTTCCGCCACAAATGGCACTAACGGGCAGAATAGTCACGAAGCTGGACAAACCCTCACTTTGCTTTGCTCTGCACTGGGCCCTTCTCTTTTGCCCCTACATCAAAAGTAATTGTCCACCCTCCTGCCCTGTAGTGAGACCCCTCTCCTTGCCCTAGGTGCTTTCTCCCAGTCCTGCAAGGCAGGAGACCCAAAGGAACCAGGGATCTCATTGGTGGCTACGCCCAAACCCATGGAGAAAATCAGGAGTGCTCTTCACACGCTCAGGGCAACGAGATAAACCCTTACCCACTTCCATCTTGCAGGTCGTTCGTCCCTAGGTGCCGGTGCGCAGTTTTCCCCAGCCCTGTCCTTCCTCCTGCAGCTAATCTCCTGGACATGGATTGCTTTGCACATTTTGTTCTTGGCAGTTTCAAACATTGCCTCAAGCCCTTATCACCTTCAAAAATCAGATCATAAAGTGGTGGCCTTAGAGACGGCCTGATTGATATCTGAGCAGTCAAACAAACAGTAAATCTGAAAAAAATCTGGCACCCCGTTGCCTATAGTTCTGCCGATTCTGAGGGGATAATTCACCGGCACCAAGTAAAGCGCATGTCCTGAGTCTTCGGGTGTGTAAAAGTTTGAAGGAATGATGTGCAATCCTCATGAAGAGCCTTTGGCCTCTTCCAGATCCTGCACGCGCTAGCCTGTGCAGTCATGGGGGTTTGGTGTTGCTGGCCACTGCCAACCCAACAGGACTTCCCTGTGTATTCATACAGAAATACAGACGTTTGCAGGAAGAGGAGAGAGTCTCCCAGTGATCCTTAAACAAACACTGATGAAGCCAGGAGCTCCTGCAGCTCAGCTTCCACCAGCACCACGAGAGCTTGTAGCGACAGTGGGAACGTGCTCAGAGGAAGGTCATGTTTCTGGGTGCTCGTTTACCGTGTAATCGTGATATGATTATTCAGATATTCTCTAGCCGCTTTCTCCAAACTCGTTCTCTGTGGTCTTAGGAAATAATGCTGTGGCAGAGTGTACTCCCATTCAAATCTTCCCTGATTTGAATATCACCATGAACCTGCCTGAGTATCACACGCCTGTTTTATTTTGGATGACCCTGTTGTTCGGGCAGAAGGCAAGGAGGGGAGGGCTGCACCGCCTGCTGCTGTTGCACGTGCCCTGAACTAACTCATGTGGTGTTTTCCTCTGCAGCCTAGCTGAGCTGATTCCTGGCCCGTGGATAACGCCAGACACAGCATCCAAGGGTAGGCTGTCTGATGAGTAGACTTCATGCTTGGCTGACGCCACCACGCACCCACACATAATTCCCAAACTGCTGCCCTTTGTAGGGTAGCATACCTAGGCCATTAATTGCACCCGGGGCATTGGAAGGAGAGTTGGTTCTGTTCCCCAGTGGCCAGTGCAGACCTGGCAGCCCAGCAGCCGAGAGAAACTGCCTGGCTGGCTACAGCCCTGAGGTCTGGGAGTTAAAAATGGGTGTTTTTTCCTCCAGCAGTGCTCATCTACTTATTGGCCTGATTGTAATCACAGCCGCCTTAATTTGTAACTGATACTGTCCTCCCTGCAGGGTAGATGATGTTCGCTTGGGTATCAGATACTGCTGTCTGTGTTTGCTGTTGTTATCACCCACCATCAGCAGGTCTCTTTAAAAGACCAGCTCTGACCAGACACCAAAGAGAAAAGAAAGATGCCATTTATCCTCTTCCCTCTAGCTGATCAGCCCTTTGCGATCACACCAATGCCACCGAGAGCTGATTCTCCTAACATAGGATGACAATCCATGTGGCACACCTGGCTCCCTTTGATCAGGCATAACGTATCATGGAACGTTCAGCAAACCGGACACTCCCAGTTAAACACCCACAGCCTTCTAGGCGCACGACCTCTCTATATGTCCTGCATGATACCTGTCCTCTTTCTAACCCACAAGCTTTGAGAAGTCTGGTCGTACACCTACAGCGAAGGAGGCCATGCTTAGCCTTGAATGGTGGCATGACCTTGAGGCTATCTGGCCTGTGTGGAGCCCCTGCGGCTCCAGTAGGCTAAGGCTGATGGCCTAAAGAAGCAGGTGTCTCGGTTGGTTGCTTCAGGGCCTGGTTCTGGTTTGTAGCCATGGAACCCTTTTCAGAAAGGGTTATTAGCCATTGGAATGGGCTGCCCAGGGAGGTGGTGGAGTCACCATCTCTGGATGTGTTTAAGAAAAGACTGGACATGGCACTTAGTGCCATGGTCTAGTTGACAGGGTGGTGTCAGGGCAACGGTTGGACTCGATGATCCCAGAGGTCTCTTCCAACCTGGTTGATTCTGTGATTCTGTGATCACTTGGAGAAGGGTGCCACATTATGACTTGTCCCCTGACTGCTAGCTTAATGGCTTAGGAAGGGTAGGAGATGATGGTGGCCAGACTGCTCCTCCTTGAGGTCCAAGAAGAGCACGCTGAGGCTGGTTGGTTGGGTGGTCCTCAATTTCAGGTCATTCTTGCAGGTAAGTTACAGAAGAACATGCACCTGCTAGGAGATACTAGGAAAGGCCCAGCTTATACGCGTTCATCCCGATTCCCAGACCAAAAAGAAAAAGGAGAATGGCGTTAAAGTGGAATACGATATCGTAAACAAATAGGAAATTCAGAGTTCATCTAAATATGCTTTGGAAACGTGGAGGTAAGGATCACGTGTAACTTTAACCGTCCTGAAACGGTACTGTGGGATGAAGGCATGTTAGTTACCAGTGATCACGGAGCAGATTAAAACGATAGTTTTAATGGCGCATTAAAACGCCCTTTTTCTTTTTTTTTTCTGTTTTCCTGCAAGGTCCAAGCGTCGGATTGATGAGACCCCCGGGGGCAGCGGGATGACTTCCCAGGCTGAGATGCCGCAGCCCCTCCTGTGCCGGCCTCCCTCAGCTCCTCCCTGGCGGGACACACGGTAACCCCGCTCACCCCCATGCCCTGCTCCCCCCCCGACACCACCCCTGCCGCAGCCCCCCCACCCGGGGGAGGCGAGCGGGGAAGGCCGGTGCCGCGCCCCCGGGGAGCGCCCGCCCCCCGCTCCCGGCAGGTGCTTCCACCGCAAACGCGGCGGAGCTGTTTGCGTTAAACATTCCGCAGCCGGAGCGGGGCAAGAGCAGCAGCTGCAGCAGGAGGAGGAGGAGGAGGAGGGGGGGGGGGAGGCAGGCGATGCCCACACCCGGCCGACCGGCCTCTGCTGCGGCGTGACCCGCGGGGAGCGGAGCCGGGCGGGGCGGGGGGCGGTACAAAGCCCCGGGCACAACCATGCAGGTGCGCGGGCCCGCGCACACATGCGCACGCAGCCGCGCATGCAGCTACCGGGGGGGGCTGCCCGCCCGCGCCCGCACACACCGGGGCGCGCGCGCACCCACGTGCCCGCCCGCCCCGCCCCGCCCCGCGCCGCCGCCGGCCCCGCTGCCCGCCCCCTCCCGCCCCGCCGCTCCCGCCGGCCGCGCGCCTCTACCGGCCGCCGCCCGCCGCCGGGCCCCGCCCCGGCCCCGCGACAGGCCCCGCCCCCGGGAGCCCTCTGCCTGCGCCCATTGGCGGAGGCGGCGGCGGGGCGGGGCCGGCGGTGTATATGAAGGGGCGCGGCAGGCGGCGAGCGCGGCTGCTTTGTGCCGTGTGGGCTCGGCTCGGCTCGGCTGCCCGTAACCGCCCGCCGCTCCCGCCCGCGCGACCGGTCGGTTCTTCCCCTCTCACCTCGCCGGCTGTCCCGCAGAGCGGGCGGGCGCACCCAGACGTTCCCGGTGCCGCGGGGCGAGGAGCCCGGCCGGGGCCTGCCCGCGCCGCCCGCCAAGGGCTAGACTTCTCCCCGCCGCCGTTCGCCCGCCCTCCCGCTCGCCATGGCCCGTGGGAAGGCCAAGGACGGCGACGGCAACTGGAAGAAATTCATCTGGAACTCGGAGAAGAAAGAGCTGCTGGGCCGCACCGGGGGCAGCTGGTGTGAGTGCCGGGCCGGGGGGCGGCGGGGCCGGGGCGGGGGGCGGCGGCGATGCGGCGGGCGCTGCAGCACGGCCCGGCCTCTGCCGGCGGCGGCCCCCGGCGAGGGCGACCCGGAGCGAGGGTGGGGGGTGTGCTGCGGCCGGGGCCGGCGACGCGTCCCCGCTGGGTGAGGGCGGGGTGGGGGGGCCTCCTCCCGCCCCCCCCCCGGTGTCCGGTGGGGCCCCGCGGGGGGTCGGGGGCCGCTGCCCGCGTAGGTGTGACTTCAGGTGGGGCCGGGGGTGAGGCGGGGTCGGCCCCCGGCCCCGGGATGGAGCCCAGGGCCGGCCGACCTTGGCGAGGGCGCCTCGTCCTTGGGTCTCCTTCCCCGGCGGCTGGCCCGGCCCGGGAGCATCGCCGTCGGGGGAGCCTGCTCGCCCAGCCCTCACCTGCCCCGGACTCAGGGTGGCTTTGCTTTTTTTTTTTTCTCCCTTTTCTCTGGATAAAGGAAACTGAGCTAATTTTACCTCGTCGGGAGAGAACAGTTGGCTTTTAATGCGTCTGCGAGAAGGAAATGGCTCTATGTATATTCGTGATTAAGTGCCCATGATGTATTTATTAGGTGCTGTGCCACTAGCACTTAGACTAAGAGGCTTTTAACGTTTTTCTTCACGCAAATAGACAGTCTTCCAGTTGCTGCCAACCACAGCTGGTGTGCCACCCTTGCGATGTTGAATTCGGCTCCTGTTGTAACGGATCAGCCGGAGGTGCCACATCCGGAGCTGCCAGCTTTAGCTCTGGCAGGCGGGCGGACTAGAGCAGGCTTCTGCTCTAGCTTTACGTGAGCAGAATTGGGTTGTGGGTGCGCATGGATAGGTATTTTCTGCTCCTGAGGCACCAGGCAACTGCGCACCGCTTCAGATGCGGAGGCTGAACCGGGTCCTTCTCCCAGAGCGCCTGTACCTACCCGCTTAGGACTGATTGCCATTTGTGGAGTCAGTCTGCAGGCTGATGATCTGATTCCTCTGTCACAAACCTACCTGTTGTGGGAAGCCTTCTCGTTCAACCCTGTCTAGACCTGCTGTGTATTTTCTGAGACCTAGGAGTGCTTTTGACCTTTGAGGTGTCTTTGGCGTTAAGAGCATCCTGGCTGGGAACCTGATTAAATAAGCTACCTCCCAGCGTTTGCCTTTTGATGTTACAAAACTCAAAGGCGTTACGCTGCGGACAACAGCATTAGTGTTTGGTTTGTTACAACAGCACCTCCTATGACCGTGCTCTGGAAAAAATTTCCACACGTCCCTGACGTCACAGCCATTTGCTTTACGCTGCCTGGATACCAAAGAGTGCTTTTAACTCCTGGAGCACCACGCTACCACATGCAGCTCTGCCCACCAGCCCTGGCTACCTCCCCTGCGCCGGTGCACCACAGGAAGAAGAGAGGTTGGAGTGCCTTTCTGACGGTGTCCCTCAGCCGCCGTCTTGCTGTCTGTCCTGCTCTCCTGTCTTTCATAGACTTGAAAAGAAAACAACCTGAACTGCCTGCTTTCATCCGGAGGCTTCTCCACTGATGGAGCTTTTTTTATGGTGGGGCTAGGGGAGGGAGGAGGAATACTTTTACCTACTGCTTCCTCCCCTTCCCTTGTAGACGGTCACTTCACGTCCTTCAAATAAACCACCTCTTTTTCATTTGCAATTAGGTGAGGACAGTCTGAGATCAAGCAGGCTCTCTTTTCGGCCTCTGTGCTGGCCTGCTTGTTCCTGTGGCCTGATTAGCATATAGGTGCTTGGCATGGGCTGGCCTAGCCTTCCCATGGGCGGCCTGGTGATGCTTAGTATGGCACGTTACTGGGCAGTTAATCAGTCGAGATAATCCTTGTAAACTGGGAACTGATACCCAGAGTCTGAGCCATGCTGTGTCTCCAGGCTCATCTCCCCACTCCCCTCCCCAGATCACTCTAGGCATCTCCCTTTAGACCAAAACTAAATTCAGTCTTTCATTATTATGTAATTCACTTTTTAATTGGTACGAGCAGTGCTGGAGTGCCTTTGTAGCCGTACAAGGCTGCTAAACCTTGTGGTACTGTAACATGTCAGAGTACTTTCCTACATTGGAGATGGAGTATTGGAGTCAGTTTAGGCCTGAATTTTGCTCCTGTTGTCTTTAATGGAGGTGATAACATGAATAATTAATCGGGGGGATCAGGCAATTGCTTGTAAACCTGCATGTGACATTCACTGTAGACTCTTCTGGAAATAGCTTTGAGGCCCAGAGCGTTGTGGAATGGCTGTCACTCGGAGCACACCCCTAGTACGGCTTCTTGCTGTTGGGCACTTGCTTCACTGAAAGTTTGTCACCTGTGATGGGAGCATTGGGGTTAGCTAAGGGATCCTTTAAAATATGGAAGGATAGGGTTTAATCTTCATGTTTTACAGTCCCAAATCCTGATTAATGGATTTCTAGGTTTTCGGGGGCTTGTGCTTCCAGCCCCCCAAACAACTAGAGTGACACTTTCTGCCTGCGTCAGGGCAGAATCTCGCTGTTAAATACGTGCCTGTGCAGCAGGGCTTGCCATCTGAATCCCGTGTGCCCTGCAAGTGGTAGAGGCTGGGAATTTTGTCCTGAGAGGTGACTGCCTTGAGGGCTTGATTTGATTCCTCTTTCTGTTTGTGTTCTCTTGCAGTTAAGATCCTCCTCTTCTATGTCATCTTCTACGGTTGCCTGGCAGGTATATTCATTGGGACCATCCAAGTGATGTTGCTCACTGTCAGTGAATTTGAGCCCAAATACCAGGATCGAGTGGCACCTCCAGGTAACAAGAGGCCTGTGGCTTGACTTGGTGCAAGCTGTTCTGGGGAGGCGGGTTGGTTACTCACCTCAAGAAGGAGGATGAAATAAGCATGTCGTTGCTGCAACACATATTTGTAGGGGGTGGGTATGTTCTCAGCCTTCTGTGTTAAAGAGTACCGGGGCTTGAAGGCACTCCTGCTAGAATTAAAGGTTGCATCATGTGAAATATGCATCCTGTCTGCAAGGAGCTTGAACCTGGATTGCTGCTCTTCCCTTAAACTGAAGCAATGGAGTGAGGCTAAGAGGCTTCACTTGGGAATGAGCTGTACAAAGGAGCTGGGTTCAGTTTTTCTTTCTTCATAGCCACTGTGTTCCCATGGGTAAGTGAAGGGACAAAGCTAAAATGTTGGCTTTATCTGTGAAGCTGGGGGGGCACAAGGAGAAAGGGGACCATACAAATTCTGGGTGTGCTTAATGAGTTGTGTTAACCAGCACTGAACCACGCTGTGTGATCTAGAGGAGGTGGGAGTATTTACTAACGGATATTTCAGTTAAATATGTTGGGGGGGGGGGTTAAAGGTGGGTCTTGTCGTTGCTGATGCATGACCTGCCTTTACTAGACAAAATAAGTCTTTGATCAAAATTAAAATGATTGATTGAGCAGTGTCTGTGGCCAGCCTGCCTTGGGTAGGGGCAAATGGAGTCCCTAGCCCTTGCTGCAGGTTCCCTGCTCTGCCCGTCTGGGCTCTGACTCCGGCTGCCGCCAGCGGCCGCTCAGAGCGTGGCGGGGGAGCTGCGCAACTGCTGCTTTCCCACGTTACAAATGACCTTGAGGCTGCTTGGCACTGGGGATGGTAATGATCTGTCTCCAGTTGCTCTGTAAAACAGTTCAGAAGCTTTTAATAACGGTGGTATTTAAGTGACAATTGTGAGGCTGATGGCTTGTAGCTGCAGAAGCTGGCTCTGGTCTCACATGGTGTCTTACAGCCCCACTGTCTGCAGGGTTGTTCCCTGCTGTAACAACACAGGGCACGTCACCATCACCAAATGGTGTTATATCTCAGCAAAGAATCATCTTTTTCAGATAATTGCTTTTCCACCAGCATTTTTTAATTGCTGTGTTAGTGTGTGGTGCTTCTCAATGCACCAGCGTGGCTGGGGTAAATGCTGTCTTAAGCACTGAGAGAGGCTGTTTCCGTCTCTGCAACGGGCTCTGACATTTGCAGGAAGGACTAAACTGTCACCGACGCTACCCAGAGCCGTTAGCTCCATCTGAGAAGCCAACATGGCTAATGGTGGAGTAGTTGTTATTTTAATAATGTGTTTTTCCCCGGCTGAAGCCCAATGGTCTCACCAGACGTGAAATAATTAGCGAAGAAGCCCGTGAATCTTGGGTTACATCCAGCTAGACCTGCTGGTTAGCCTGATGTCACATAATTACTCATTCTAGGTAAACTGTTCGCTTTCTGTGTCATAGCAGTTTGCAGTTCTAATTTCAAAGCAACTCTGTGGTAAAATTTCTGTGTAAGATTTCAGCCTGCAGAGGATTTTTATTCATCTCTTAATTGCATACTGCACCCTTTTTTTTAACCAAAAAAGGGAACTGAATTTGGAGACACTCTTGTAGCGTGTACTACAGAAATCAAAATGGAGGAAGAACGAAAAGGTCATCAGGGATCTTTGTAATGGGCTTTCAGGACACGTACTGAAATCAAGGGGAACAAAATCCAGCTCCTTGAATATAGGCAGCCCAACAAACAAGGGTTTTGAACCAAGCTGTAATGGCACATGTGTACAACTTCAAGGGTACGTGTACCAGTTAATAGCACAGGGTCCTTTTTAGGGCATTATGTGACAACTCTTTCTACAGATGTGGACGAGCTGGGGGAAAGGGGCGGTGGAGGTTGGCTCTTAATGTCAAGTCCGTTCCTTCTCCTGTAGCACAGCAGCCACAATGAGTCAAAAATAACCTTTTAATATGGGCTTTCACAGACTGGCACTGCAGTGAGTTGCTGCACTGCTGTGTTTGGGAGGTTGCAACCCCTGTATCCCCCTGCGGTGTAGGGCTCTCCCCAGTGCTGCAAGCACAGCTGCTCTCCTGGTAACACAGGCATGGGCATGTTCACTCCTGCTCTGGGTGAGCATCTAACTCGAGTTTTCTGTGATCTGGGACCCCTGCAGACTATGAACTACATAAGACAGGGTGTTGGGCAAGTCTAATTCCAGGTTCTTGTGGGAAGATTTGCAAGCCAAGTAAGTATATTGGCAGCTTGATACAGCCCTGGATTTTCTAGGAAGCTAGAAAACCTGGTTTTATTCCTGTTACGGTGCTCTGTCCTTCTTGGGCAAGTCACTGCAGTGTCAGCCCAAAATGGCTGGGAAAGGGGAAACTACACCTCAGGATTTGCAGGAGAAAATGCTGTAGGGGCTGCTATAATATCATTCTTGTTCTCAAATACAACAGATTTCAGAACAGCAGCAGAACCTGCAGGAAGTTTTATTGAGTTATTGACATGGGTATAACATTGAAAGCCATAAAGTGCTATTTTTGTAGCCAAATGTCATTACTATGCTAATTGGTTTCTGCATTGAACACAACAGGAATGTTACACAGGGCTTCAGGGCAAGCTGAGTTTTGTACCTTTCCATGATACTTTTTTTCTCCTCTTTTGTCTTGGGGTGGGGGAAGGGACAGCGCAGGTCACTTCCTCGTCCAGCCTTGCCATTGCAACAGCCCAAGCTCCCAGCTCCACGTGTGCTGCAGGCTCGGACTCTGCCTTAAGCACAGAGGACTTACCCTGCTAAGAGGGGAGGATGAGGATATTGCCTCTTAAACACAGTGTACTGAGTGTTTAAAAAAATACCACTGCCTTCTCCTCCTCCCCTTCCCCACCCCAGTATAAATTGGGCTGTGTATCCTGCCATCTTGTGGTGTGCACCCTGTGGAACAAAGCGTCCTCTCACCAGGGCTGGTGGAGGGGTGACGGAGCTCACTGCTGCCTAAGGCTCTTTAAGTGGCAGCTGGAAGGAAGAATCCCTGCTCCAGCCGGTGGATTTCAGGTGTCCCTGCTTCAGGTGTGCCTGGGCAGTGACTGTGTCATGGAAAAGGCTGCTCTGGTGTGTGTTCCCCACTTGGCTCATCCAGCTTGGATAGCAGCAGGGAGGTGGCAGGAAAGCCCCAAGCTGCCTCCTGTGAAGCTGCACTTTTCTGCTTCGGTCTCTTGTCTCAGCACCCATGTTTGGAAAAATCTCTGAATCTTGAGCTCCAGGGATGTTATCTGCCAAGCAGATTTTGCTGCTTTTATAGAAAACTTGCTCCTGCTTTTTGCACTTCAGGAATGAAGTAGAGGGTGACTGGAAGCTCGAGAGGACATCGCTTGGTATGGAGGCTTTTAAAGTCTATCCTCATCTAGTGAGCTGGGGGGGTGTGGTAAATAGAAATGGTGTAGTGATCACTCAGTTTGTCATCTGTGCCATCCCAGGAGTGTTCAGACTCGTTCTGAGACAAGATTACTTGGTACTTGGAAATGAGCATTGCATGATGAAGCAACGGTGGTTACTACGGACTTACACAACCATTCCTAATAACAAGCCTGACTTCCCACTTCTGGTTTCTTCCTCTTCACCCTCAGGACGCTTTTTCCTGAAGTCCTGCTTCTGCAGCTTAGAATGATAAAGTCTATGTAGAAAATCTGATTTTAAATGAAGTTGAATAAATTATTTTAATCTGCAGTTTTGGAGTGGAACTGTAGCTGAAAAAAACATCCATGACTTCACACAGTTGTTTTGTTTTAGGTATCTTGGTACATCCACAGAGTTAGAAAGCCAACAGAAGGTGGTGTCTGTTACCAAGTCAAGGCATCACTCATCATTTATGTGGACAGTGTCAGTCAAATGATGACAGTAATCATATTTCCTAGCAATGCACTCTAAGAGGCAATTATGGAAACTGTCAAAAGTAGTTTGTCAGTATTTTCTTAGCAGTAAGTTACTTGATTCTTCCATGTGTGAAGGACAGCATCACCACACATGACACCATGGCACATCGCTGTGTTCAGAGCATGAGATGCAGAACTGTGGCAAACAGATCACAGTCTGAAGCTGAGGACAGGGTTGTTTAGACTGCTGTCTATGAAAGCACTTGAGGCTTTGCTTCTCTTCCCACATAGGGCTTGCTCATGAATGGCTTCTTCATGTGCACAAAGCCCCTAAGAGGCTTATTCATCCCTGTACTTTATTTGAACCATGTACTTCCTAGGTGTCTAGCAACCCATGGTAGGTAGCACTGTAATGGTTCAGCTTTGTAGTTTTTTTCTTGTCCCTGTGTGCCTCAGTTCACCTAATGGGGATGAGAAAAGTTTTCAGAAGAGTTATGGAAGTGTTCTGCAGAGGTTACCTCCTCGTCATAACAAATCAATGTGCTTTTTTTTTTTCTTTTAAACAAGATTCCTTAAGAAGGGTTTGATGATAGTACTGCTCTGAGAAAGCAGTGAAGCCTTTACAGATCACAGAATCAACCAGGTTGGAAGAGACCTCTGGGATCATCGAGTCCAACCATTAATTTATTAATGTACATTTATTTTGGCTATGGGATGTACAGATGGAAAGCAAAGAAGGAAATGGTAGATCTGTGCTTAGGGCTTTGTGTTTGGTCAGTTGCAGGTGTGCAAGAATGGAGGTTGTGGTGGAAGCCAGTAATACATTTTTAATGGGGATAAAGCTATTTTCATAACAAGCCTCTCATCTTCACAAAGATTTGCTTCCTCGCTTCGTGAGAAGACTGATCTCTACTTTGCTCTTGTCCTAAACAAAGCAAGCACCTGCCATACCAAAGCCCAGTCTGGCCTGGTTCATCCAGGTACCTGTAAATGCCCAAAGTTTGGCTGAAAGCAGCCCAGCTCTGGCCGCAGGCTGAGTCTGCCTGGCAGGAAGGGTTGTTCTCTTGCGCTGGCCACTGGAGCAGCTGTGCAGAGGTGCTGCTCCGGCTTTGGTGCTGCTCTGCAAAGACCTAAAAGATGGGGATGCTTTGGATGGGAGTCTGTTCTCCCAAACCAAGTCAACTTGTCTCATGGGCAGAGGGTTGGCTTTGGACCGTAGGTGTCAAGGGCCAGGCTCTCCTAACCAGAGAAGAGAGTTAACCTGCTAGGTTTTACACACCGCAGGGTGTATATTGGTGACCTTCCCTTTGTCTCTGCCTGCATGGGTGTGTTTATGCATTACCTTGGATAAGACAAACAACAGAGGTGGAGAGTTCCTCGGTTTTAGAGGTTCTGAGCAAAAATGTATAGCATATATATAACTCAACTGCCTGACTGAAGCTTAACAAGCCTGCCCAAGCTTGCTTGAATTTTATATTTATATACTTGAATGACACACCTGTAACTTGACCTCTGGAAAAGGCAGACCCAGGAGAGGAACCAAGGCCTGGCCTTGCTTTCACTGCAATTCCAGATAGCCACTTCAAGAGACTCTGAGCCTACTGCTTCCCAGCTGAGTGGTAACATGAGGAGGGTTTGGCAGGATGGGATTGAAGTCCCTTACTAAAATTGAACCCAGCTTATTTATTTTATGTGTATTTATTTATAACCATTTCTGAAGCAAGAATGCAAATAATTGCTTGAAAAGGGGTTGAAAGCCACTGGCTTTGGAGGGTAGGACATAATTCTGCTAGTGGAGTAAGTTGCTTCTAAACTTTTAACCCTCAACCTGGTCAATTTGTACCAGAGGGAGTTTTGAGCGGTTAAAGCTGCTTCCTGGAATAAAACTTGAAACCCCAAGCTACTCCCTGGGTGTCTCGCTATCTTTGGCTACTAGGAGCTGCGTTTAGGGGAACAAAGCTAATCTTTGTCCTAGGTTACAAATTCCAACTTAGTGGGTAGTGGGAGGGGGAGTGGTGAGCTGGCCCGAGGAGGGACTAAGCAGAAGCACTCCAGTGGCTTTGGAAAAATTGCTGGAGTCACAAGCTGCTGCGGGCTGGGGCCAGCCAGCTAAGCTGCCCGGGGTTTGCACCGGGGGAACTTGTTGGCAACAGGCCTGTTCTGAAAGCTGTCAAAGCAAACGCTGCTCCTTTTTCTTGTTCTTGCTCAAATGAAGATGACAAACTGAACAGAAGTCACGACCTCAATAATTACAGTGGCTGCCACAAAAGCAGCGTGAACTCCAGTTCCCGTTACTTAGGTTTAAAGCGTTAGCCATGCATCAGTGCAGTCAATTAAAATGTGACCTGAACGTCACGCAGCAGCTATTTCCAAGTCCCATAATGAAAAGCAAAGGGGTTGGTGCTTTCATCATCTGTAGGTGTTACTTCTATCTAGTCCCTTCTCTTCTCCATGCTTCCTTTTTCTGTTCATCCTCCTAAAGTCAAAAGCAGAGCTAGTTACGCAGCCCAGAATCTAGGACGGTTTTAAACACCTCTCCCATGTGGTGGTATTTCCTACTCACCTACTCAGTGATGAGCTGCTGGTTAGAGAGCTCGAGCAGCTCTTTCTGCAATCAGAAATACCTGCTTATGGGGTGAAAAGACCAGCGAAAGCTGATGAATTTACTGACTGAGAAAATGCCTCCTGCCCTGCATCCCACAAGGGAGACTACACAAAAGCAATGTGGATTACAACCAGCAGAGACCACACCTGACTTGAGGAACCTCTCGTGTTTTATTGCCAGGATTCATGGGTGGGCAGCTCTGATTTTGAACCTAAACACAGAGCGTGTTTTGCAGACTTTCAAGTCAACCCATTAGGGATACGCACATAAGAGTAGGCTTCCGTGGGACTTCGTTGTGTGTGGTTGGTCTCACACACAGACAGCTTCCCTTCTGTCCTTGGGGAGGAGGCAGAAGTGGGCAGAGGACCTGTGGTTGACTGTTTTTCTTGAGGAAAACCTTGACTTATAGCCTCCCTTCTGGATTCTGTGATTTTTATCTGCTTAGTGATGCAAACATCATGACGAATATTCCAGACTGTTGTTAGAAAGAGGAGATAAGAGCCCGTCAGAGCCTCCCCTCTAGTGAGCTTAAGCTGTTTCATGCAAGTCCTGAAGCCTGAAAAACAGATTATTAGAATGAGTTATGTTCTTGGTGTGCGTTGCATTGCCCGGAGGCTGTGCAACTCTGAGGTGTGCTTAATGTTTTCTTCCTGATTTTGCTTTTCGTAGGACTGACTCAAATCCCCCAGGTACAAAAGACAGAGATTTCCTTTACTGCCTCCGATCCGAAAAGTTTTGAGCCGTATGTGAGGAACCTTGAGAAGTTCTTAAAGGACTACAATGATGATCAACAAAACGATAACATAATATTTGAGAACTGTGGGGGTAAGTCTCTATTGTTTCCTGCAGCTGAGGGCTCTGACCAATGCCTCTGTGTCAGGTCCACCCGAAGCTGAGGGTGAGCAGTGGTGATCTCTGCCTTTGGCTTTTCCTTTTATTGTAACCAATGGCATGTTGGTGAACTGGCAGGTTCTGGTTTCAGTCATATGGCTGCTCATTAAATGAGCAGTTTGGACAGACCAGACTGGGCCAGGGAGGTACCTGGGAGCTTATTGTAGAGGATATATGGTTGGGAACTCCCAGATTTCACCTGGAGAAAGTTGCAGCTGACCCTAAAAAGCACCTGGTGCTGACCTTATCCTCTCGGAAAGCCACGGGGGGTTTACTGGTGACTTTGCCAAAGCCAGTGTCAGTCCTCTTGATGCAATGCAGCAAAACATCTGGGAGGTATTAACCTTTAACAGATTATATGTAATAATGCAGAACGAGACTATCGCCTCGTAATACGTGCATGTAAAATCTGAGGGGAACCCGCTTGTAAAAGCTGCCAAAAATCTCTGAGCCAGTGGATTACAGATGTATTTGTTCTCGTGTAGTCTGGAAGAATCCTCAGTTAAAAAACAAAACACCTGCAAACTTGCTGGTCTGGGACCAGCCCACACGTGTGGGGTGGCTGGGTGCAGGTCTGTGGTGTCACTTAGCTGTCTGGACAAGGGGGAAATCCTGACTACACAGTGAAGCATGAGTGTTGGTGTCCCTGACAAGCAGAAGGTCACGTTGCATACGGTTGTCTCTTCATTCCCCCACCGTGACAGACACACCTGCCGATTACAAAGAGAGAGGACCATACAGTGATGTCCAGGGCCAGAAGAAGGTCTGCAAATTCAAACGTGAATGGCTGGAAAACTGTTCTGGAATAAATGATCCCACCTTTGGGTACAGGGATGGCAAACCATGCATCCTCATCAAGCTCAACAGAATTATCGGCTTCAAACCTAAGGCAAGTATCTCTTCCCTTTCTAGCAGAAGCTACTGGTCAGGAGGAGGAGCTGGCTGCAGATTTGCTGTGCCTGTGCTCTGGTGAGCAACCAGTATTAAACCCCTTCTGCAGGGGAGAAATTGTGAGATGATTTGAGTAACTGGCTTTAAAAATACTTTTCATTGCAAAGCAATGAATGCTGCACACCACAAGTGGGTAACAAATAGCAATGAACCTCATAGAGCAAACTCCTGGTTATTTATCTGGTAACTTCTGAGCCTGGTAACTGAACTGCTCTAACAGGGTATTTTCTTCAAATGATAAAACCCATTTTAAGTTCCTGTGTGCTTCCATGGGACCATCCCAGGCTGACTCCATCTGTAGTAAGATCAGTACGTTGTGTCATGCCCCGATCTACTCCATTCTTTCCGCGGGCAGTATAGAGTTGCCTGCCTTGCTAAAACCCCTTAATTAAATGAAGTCGTGCTAATATTCACTATCAGACTGATACAGTCTATAAGGCGTAAACTACATCTGGGAGTCCAGCACAGCTCTTACTGCAAGAAAGGTGAGGAGATCTTTAGGTTATTTAATGCAGTTCCCCAGGTGCTATAGGATGTCTCTGTCACCTCCTTGCTCTGTGCTGCACCTGAAGGCACGTTTGCAGTAATGCTGGAGGATGTTAGTCTGGACAGGAACGGCTTTTACTTCTAGTTTTTTCTCCAACACATTTAAATGCAAAAAAAAAAAAAAATCTCGTAAGAATTCAGTGGCAGAGCACGTGTTCTTGACTACGGTGATGTGCAAAACCTGCCACTCCATCTTCTGGATGGAAAATGGTGCAAATGGTGTGCTAAGCCACCTTCATCACTGTCCCTCAGTGTAGCTGAGGATGGGGAATAGTGCTGTCTAGCTAACGTGTTTTGAGGAACATTTTTCTTTGAAGGGAGCCTGCCCTGTGCTGAAAGAAATGAGTTGAATTTTGGCTCATCTTATCCAGGGTAGAAACAGCGGGTGCTGTGCTTGGTACGTGGTGGTTGTGGGATGACCTGAGATGTGTGTGTTTGATGAGTGGGGAAGAGAAGAGTTTGGTGGGTTCCTCTGTTCTTTGCCACAGAGCTCTGAAGAGCTCCAGACCGCATTAGACAGCAGGGTCTAGTCCAGGAATGACTTTACATGTTTCATGACGTGTGTATCCAAGGCAATATTTGTTTTCCTCATTCCACGCTCCAGCAGAGACCCTACAGCTCTTGTGCTGGGTGAGGTGTGTATAAAGCAGATCTGAGACTTGCAAGGTTGGGAAGCAAAACTACTGCACTTTTTAAGAGACCCAAGACTGACATCAGAGCTGGCACTCCCACCTCTCCCTTGTCCTTCCCTGTAGGTGGTGTCGAAGTTCAGCAACGTCCGGGTGTGACTGCCGCTCTTTGTTCTTTCTTGTGCCTTCCCAGCCCTAGCTGCGCTCGCCTGGCAGGGCAGGCAGGTGGCAAATCCTCCAGCAGCGCGTCTCTTCCTGCCCCTGCCTGGGCTCTGCACAAACAAGCCCCGCTAGCTAGTGCTCTGCCGTGAAATGCTCTCCCCAGTGACACCATGAAATGGAAAATCACCCCATCTGCTTGCTTTGGTACCCAAAGCTGTTAAGAACAGACAACAGCTCTGCTTGGGTTGAGTTCCCTGGCTTCTAGTTGTGTTACGCTGTGTGTCTGTCCCAGGAACCACCACCAAGAGCTGGTGCCTCTGAAACTGAGCTCGAAGGGATTCGGGTTAATGGCACGTGTCTGGTACCACTGAGCTTTGCTGCTGCAAAGGTGCTGCAGTCTGCAGAGGAGTGTCCGGTGTGTAACATCCCTTTGTTCTGGGTTTCTTCTAGGCTCCGGTAAACGAGAGCCTCCCCGCAGACGTTACGGCAAAATACAGCCCCTATCTCATCCCTGTCCACTGCGCTGCCAAGGTGAGTTGAAACACAGTCGGGAAGCTGCAGGGGAAGACTGTCCAAGCCTTTGTCCAAGCATAGTGACCCCTTTCTGCAGACAACTGGGGCGGTTCTTACTGGGGATGTCTCCCCGTTTGGAACAGAAGTTCCTCAAAACCCTGTTGGTGACAATGACAGCGCTGCCCTCGCAGGGAGGGGTGACAGCAGGGCTGGATAGCAAAGGGTGGCCTCAAAAGTAGCTGTTTTGCTTCCAAGTGCTGCACTGGAGCTCTTAGCAGGGGTGGCGGAAAAAAGGACTCCAAGGGAAGTGGTGGGTTCCTTGGCATTGTAAAGCAGCTGAGAAACAGCAGACTTTCGTTTTTAGCCAAAGACAGTGCAGTGGGATGGCAGGAAGCTGTGGTGACTCCTGAACATGTCAAAAGTGGTTGAGTTTTTAAATAAAGAAAAGCCCTTTTCCTGGCTGATGGGTGCTGGGAGGTGCTTATTGTCCAGCTGCTGGTTAGAGAGCGCTGTGGTGTCCTTGCCACCATCGGGACCATCCTCGTGCTGTCACGGTGAGGATCAGCGATGACGGGAGAGAGGGCGCGGTCTTGGTGAAAAACAAGGGGAAGGGGCTGAAAAAGGTAGAGTTTGGGTGATGGTCATCATTTGTTCTTCCTTTTCCTGCCTCCCTAGAGAGAGGACGATGCAGACAAAATAGGCACGGTGGAGTACTATGGGATGGGCGGCTACCCCGGCTTTGCCCTGCAGTACTACCCCTACTACGGGAAGCTCCTGCAGCCGCGGTACCTGCAGCCGCTGGTGGCCGTGCAGTTCACCAACCTGACCTACGACGTGGAGGTGCGCGTGGAGTGCAAGGCCTACGGGCAGAACATCCAGTACAGCGACAAAGACCGCTTCCAGGGACGCTTTGATGTGAAATTTGACATAAAAAGCAGCTGATTGTAAGCACAACCCTCTTCCCCCTCCCCGCCTCCTCCTCCTAGCCATTAAAAAATGTTTAAAAAAAAAAAAAAAGAACAAAAAAGAAAACCTCCTAGTCTTGAACAAACTGTCATACGTATGGGACCTACACGTAATCTCTACGCTTTACACTAGCTTTCTGCATTTACTAGGTTAGAATGTAAACCAAGTGTAGCAATAGCGACAAATATTTATTCTACTGTAAATGAGAAAAGAAAACAAAATTGAGCCTTGGGACATGCCCATTTTTACTGTAAATTATGATTCCATAACTGACTTGTAGTAAGCAGTGTTTCTGGCCCCTAAGTATTGCTGCCTTCTCGTGTATTTTATTTAGTGTACAGTACTATAGGTGCGCACTCTGGTCATTTTTCAAGCCATGTATTGTATCTGTTTTCTACTTCTCGTGAGCAAAGACTTTTGCTGTCCAAGGTGTAAATAATCAATGGGACTAGAACTGGCATGATACTTCTCATTATTTTGTTCCTTTTCAAAGACAGGCCCACCTCTGAGACTATATTTAACAGCACTCCGTCCGGCTTTGACTGCTCAGGGGTGGTAGGGTATGTTAGTGGGGGGGGGGGGCAGGGGAAACTAACTTAAGTTCAAGAGAATAGGTGATTGTGTACTGTGCTTTGTAGCGAATGCTGTCTCTCTCTCCCCCCCCCACCCCCCTTTTCCCTCACCCTCCAGTATGTTGTGTGAGAGACCGGGTCAGACTATCACTCTCCGCAGTGATAGGCGTTAACTCTCTGCTTTATATATTTTCTTTTCTTTTTTCTCTTTTTTTTTTTTTCCTGCTGGAGGCATCGCACACTGTGGTGCTAATGTCTTTATTGAATGTTTTAACCATTTTCATGGTGGAAGAATTTTATATTTATGCAGTTGTACAATTTTATTTTTTTCTGCAAGGAAGTGTAATGTATGAAATAAACCAAAGTCACATGTTTGAAAAGAAATCTTTATTTTAAACTTTATAAAAGCAATGCAGTACCCCATAGAATGGTGTTAAATGTTGTCTAAAGTGCAAAACTCTATGTTCTAACATGTAACAATAGCCAGGAGTACAGTGCTCTTGTTGATCTTGTATTTCAGTCAGGTTGAAACATTGGACAAATAAATGAATGAACACACCGTTCTGTGTGCAGGCCTCTTGCTTTGGGGGAGGAAGGAGCCTGTTAGTTGTCCAGAATCTTGAAGAAGTACTGCACCTGTTTCAAACAGAAAATACACCTGTATCATTCCCAGGGAAGGCAGTTGAAACATGCATTGGGGTGGCTTTAATTGCTGCTCCCACGTGTGAGCAAGGCTATTTCACATCAGGGGGGCTTTGGGGTTAGTTTGTTTTTCCCGCTCCCTGAGCTGCATTAGAGGCTGCTGTGGCACGTGTGTCCGTGATCACACCAGTCAGCAACCAGTGTATCCACCATTACTGCAAGTTCTCCGTGTCTCCAGGCACAGGCCACGTGTTCTAGTAGTTACTACAGGTAAGAATGGTTTATCCTTAGTGTGGGTTAAAGCAGCCACCAGAGGTACGTGCTGCGGGGCTGGGAGGGCACACACAAATCACAAGCAGAAGAAATGGAGTTTCACAGCACAGACACATTCTGTGTTGCTGCTGGGCCAATAGCTCGGCGCTGAGGACAGGCTATGCCTGACAGGGCTCCTCAGACATGACAAAACGTGGCAGCTGGCTTGCTGCAGGAGTCAAGATCACTTTGTGCTGCGTGACGCAGATTGCCAGGGAGGATTTCTCCGTGTAAAGTGACAAAACGTGCCTATCCTCGAGCAAGCCGCTCGGTAAAGCCGCCCTCATCGGAACGCAGGACGCTGGAAAAGCAAGCTGCTGAACTGGTAGCCACCTGCTAGAGGGCAAGCAGAGTCAGGGTACGCTACGGCGGAAACCTCGCCTTCGTCTGCTGCGGTTGTGAGGCAAGGACTTGACAAAGACACTGATTAAAATGCTCCCTGAAGGCAGCTCCACCTGCACAAGAGCTGCAGGAAAGCTGAGCCATTTTGGCTCCCAGCAACTGGTGGGTGCACTGCTGCCACCTTTGGGAGGGGGGACATGGCTCAAGGGTTGGTAGGATCACCTGCCCCTACAATTCAGTTCTTTGCTGTACTGCCTGTGACAGTTTTAAAAAAAACAAAACCCACAAAACCACAACAAAAGAAACCCCAAACTGCTTTATTTATAAAAGCCCCACCTCACAGTTAGATAATTTATCTCCTTTTAATTTACTATATGAGTGCAAAGTCCAAGCATGAACTACTAATAAAGATTAACAGCTTATTCCAGGGGTGTGGGACAAATATTGTAGCAAGCTTACGATGCCTGTGTAGGCTTCACTGAGCAAGTGTCCAAAGGGACGCATATAATGTACATGAAATAAAGCCAAAACAAACCTTTATGCCCCCCATCACTTCCTAGTACCAAATCAGTGAAAGCAGGCTGGCCAGCTCTCATCACTAATTAACCAACTCATCAGTAACGGCAGTCGCTGCCCCAGCTGCACACACTGAAAAGACCTGACTAGTCCCACTCTGCTAATAAAGGGCCACACACACACACACACAACCCCCCCCACCAAAAAAACAAACCCCCACAACCCACATGGCCAGGAATGACCCCTTCACCCCCCCGCCTTAGAAATGCTGCTGTGACTTGTCAGACCCACCAGATGCATTAAATGACTGCAGGATGCTTAAAAAAAAAAACCAAAAAACACACACACACTTCAAAAAACAAGAAACAATGAATCAAACCCCAACCCCCCCCAAAAAAAACCACCAACCAAAAAAAAAAAACACCCCACCAACCTCAAACACACACACCTGCCCCGACACAACAAGCAGGTGTAGCCTTTCGGCTGCCCAGCCAGCTCGCTCAGTGGAACCAGTACTTTTGGGACACAACAGAATTGATACTAAAATGAACTTTCACAAAAAAGCTGCTGACACAGCCTTGCTCTGCCAAGGGACTGGTCAAAAGCCTGGGGCGGGGGGGTGGCAGGAGAAAGGTGGGGGAGGGTGGTGGTGTCACGACATGACAGCTCATCAACCCAATTTAAAAACCAGCATTGGTTTCAAGAAGTGGTTTTTTTCTAACCTGTGTTGTAAAAAGCTGTTCTCAGGCAGGCATCGCTGTCCTTCCTGCCGCACAGGCCATTACACTATAAACTGCCAACTTGAACACGTTGTTCTTTCTGCCATGTTGGCTCAACATCGTTAAGTATAATTGTAGCCATTAAAGGGACTTTTATCTCCCTTCTTGTTGATGTAGGACACCTGCATTTCAGGGTTAGAGACACACACAACCACTAATAAAATAAAAAGCAGAGAGACAGACACACACATTTCGGGACGAGACCCATGAAGGCTGTGTCTGAATGAACGCTTGCACTAACACACCCCAGCTCACAGTTTGACAGCTCCAAGCGCTGGCACTTCTGGGCCTCTGTTCCCAGTTTGGCCGAGGGCAGCGAGCCGGCACGGGCCAGGCATGACCCTCTGCGTGTGCAGGGAGCTGTGCCAGGAGCTAAGGAAAAGGCCAAGTGCGGTGGAGCCTGCTCCTTTGCGGGTAGTAACTCTCCTGGGGTGCCGATACACCCGCCGCAGGCCCCACGGCCCTGAGGTGGGGCAGGTTTCCTAGAGCTGCCTCACTCCCACCCCTTCCTGCGCTACCCTGGCCACAGCTATGTGGCCTCCCGGGGTTCGGTAATCACAGAATCACAGAATCAACCAGGTTGGAAGAGACCTCTGGGATCATCGAGTCCAACCATTGCCCTGACACCACCATGTCAACTAGACCAGGGCACTAAGTGCCACGTCCAGTCTTTTCTTAAACCCCTCCAGAGATGGTGACTCCACCACCTCCCTGGGCAGCCCCTTCCAATGGCTAATGACTCTTTCTGAAAAGAAATTCTTCCTAATGTCCAACCTGAACCTCCCCTGGCGAAGCTTGAGGCTGTGTCCTCTTGTCCTGTCGCTAGTTGCCCGGGAGAAGAGGCCGACTCCCACTTCACTACAACCTCCCTTCAGGTAGTTGTAGACTGCAATAAGGTCACCTCTGAGCCTCCTCTTCTCCAGGCTAAACACCCCCAGCTCCCTCAGCCGTTCCTCCTAGGTCAGACCCTCCAGACCCTTCACCAGCTTGGTCGCCCTCCTCTGGACTCGCTCCAACACCTCAACATCTTCCTTGAAGTGCGGGGCCCAGAACTGGACACAGTATTCAAGGTGCGGCCTCACCAGTGCCGCGTACAAAGGGACGATCCCTTCCCTATATCAGCCCCTGCAGCACACGCTGATATGGGTGAACGCTGTCCTTGCCCAACTCCCACTCACACACTATTAGCAACAGAAGGCTGCTTTGTAGTCCTTAAAAGCCCCTGATTTTGTGCAGCCAATTTTCCCAGGCCAGGCAGAACACCCTCAGCTTACTTACAACTCACCGAAAACATCTTCCTTCTCAATTAGCTTTTATTGGATTGTTGAAGAGCCACAGCCTGCGCTGGCGAGGCTCAGACATCAGAACAAGCACACTGCGTACTGTGTAACGTGCCGGTATGTTCCCTTCATATATAATTTTCTTTATATGGGTCAGCTGCCAACTAGCTCCCAGTAAAACCAGTAAGAGCTGGCATGCCTGTGGTACACAGAAAGGATCCTTCTCTTCCAAGAACCTCACCCTCAGGATCAGAGGTGACCTTATTGCAGTCTACAACTACCTGGAGGGAGGTTGTAGTGAAGTGGGAGTCGGCCTCTTCTCCCAGGCAACTAGCGCTAGGACAAGAGGACACAGCCTCAAGCTTCGCCAGGGGAGGTTCAGGTTGGACATTAGGAAGAATTTCTTTTCAGAAAGGGTCATTAGACACTGGAATGGGCTGCCCAGGGAGGTGGTGGAGTCACCATCTCTGGAGGTGTTTAAGAAAAGACTGGACATGGCACTTAGTGCCATGGTCTAGTTGACAGGGTGGTGTCAGGGCAACGGTTGGACTTGATGATCCCAGAGGTCTCTTCCAACCTGGTTGATTCTGTGATTCTGTGGGAGCACGGCAGTGCTGGCCCAGGAACACCAGGAAATAAGGGCCATCCGTTACCCCACTCACATGACAACACGTGGTGTTCTGCAGAGGAACCAAGACCAGGGATTTCAGCACTACCAAGAGATTTGGGGTGCCCCCATCTTATGAGGCCCCAGCTGAAGACAGCCTGGAGAACCCAATGCTAAAAGCACCCAGTCCTTTTCCAAGGGGAACCACGACTTGGAGGTACTCGCGTCGAGCATCCAGATGGGGGTCAGGTATTCCAAAGCACTCTGTAATTTAGGAAATATAGTTATTGTCTTTCCCAGGGTCTGAGTATAATATAAACCACGGAAAAGGGAGCTGTGCCTGCACTAAACCTCTCAACAAGCCTCACATTTGACCTAGGGCAAGGTCAGCTTCTCTGAGCCAAGCACACCTCTGGTCTCTTTACAGGCAGCAGAGGACAAACCCACACCAGGAACTGATCTGAAACCAATCAAATGCCCTTCACAGATGCCACCCAAATGCCCTTCAAATGATGCTACCATTCAGGTGTGCTCACTCCTTCCCAGGGATTAAACAGGATTAAATTTAACATCAGCACTCTCCTTACAGACCCCAGGAATCATCTACCTGCTTTACAGCACACAGCTCTGCCTGCTCCAGCTCCTGTTCAGGGACAAATAATAATGTTCAGGAAGTAATAACGGGTGAATAACTGTGACCTTCTGGCTCTGACCCTATAAACTGCTGCGCTGAGGAGGAGCTGAGAGCTGCTCCAGCTCCACGAAGCTTTGCTTCAGCCACACGTGCCCTCTGCAAGGCTCAGGTTCATGAAGTCAGTGGCTCCCTCTGGGCATTACCACCAAGTTTCAGGAGTTAATACAGCAGGCAATAACAAAATCCAGCCTAATGCCCTGGCTCAGTGCAAACGATTATCATCTGAACAATGTGTGCCCTAAGAGCATGGAGTAGCCAGGCAAAATTTAAAAAAAAAAAACAAAAAAAAAAAAGGAAAGCAAATTGAGTGAGGCAGCCAGTCTTCCATGGGAGAGGGAAAGATCTTGGCAAGAACGCAGGACCCAGCGCAGGCACAAAGCGTCCTGAAGATTTCAAGTGTGAGAATTACAGACACCTACAATTTCATTCTCCTTCTGCCCAGAAAACAAAGGAAAAAGCAGCGCTGATGAGAGGGGCCAGCTGAGCAGCTCCGGAGCCAGAGCTTTTGTCTACATAAAGACAGCCCAAGGCACACCTTGAGTAGTACCAGCGTATCCTCCAGGCAGCATTCCTTACATCTCATCTCAGAGAAAACCCCGGCACTGACAGGGCACCTCAGCATTCACAGCCCATTCCCCTCGTTCCCTTGGGCTGGCAGTTTTCAATCAGAGACCCTGTCAGTATCATTTGTGGCAGAATCCACGGGGCTGACGGGGAGACATCCTAGTAGGAAATATGCTGAGCTCACAGATTAACTGCTCATCCATCACCAGAAAGATGACGGCAATTTCAGTCCTTGCTCATCTCTGCTGAACCAAAGCTGGCAGCTGGGAGATGGAAGGCTTGTTCATCCCTGTATTCATCTAGAGCCTGTCAGTCATCTCAGTGCCTTTGACGCAGCTAGACAGGCACTCACCAGTACCCTCTCCCCAAAACCACCACAAAACTGTATCTCTTTGGCTCAGCATTAGTATCCAGGCACATGATCCAGGGAGTCTTTGCTGATCGAAGGTTTCAGCATCAGGACACTCCCCCTACACACTTCGGTCTTCTAATTTTTTACAGGTTTTCTCAGTTTGAGGTCACTAGTAGGAACCAAAAATGTCTCCTTGCCCATTAATGTTAGTTTGTACATCAGCATGAACCTGCCAACTCTGTTAGTGAGGGCACTTGCTAACACGTAAGATGCATTTCAGCTGACTCATGCGACCAGATCATTAGATGAACACACCAACAACCCATGGATTCACACCATCCTTCCAGCCACAAGCCGTCCAGAAATAAAAACGGTTGTCAAAGAAGAGGGGCTACTTATGCACTTTATTATTTGTTCTGAAAGCAAAGAATTATTTTCCCACATGAACCTGAAGAAGGTTTAGTCCCACAAAGTTTGTTTTTTTAAAAAAAAGGGTAGTTAGAAGTTAGTCACTCCTGCCTCTCTCAAGCGTCACGCACTGTAAGAAATAAAGCCGGTCAGGCTGCCCAAGGCAGAACAGTCTGTACACATGCACCTCAACTGGCCAAGGTAATTTTTTTAAGTACAGCTGGGACAAAACCCCCTATGCACCAAAAAATACAACTTGGCAATGGAAGGTTTTATTAAAGAAACACTACAGGATAACATGGAGCGTATTCTGCTTTTCTGCTATGTGCTGTTAACACAGTCACCTCCGACACTGTGTGTGGTTATGATCAACTCTGAAAATCCAGTGAAAGAGAAGAGCAATGGAAGCTATGTGGGAATTGTACCATAAAATAAAAGATTAGAGAAATCTGAATTCCAAACAGGATAACAGAATCACAGAATCACAGAATCACAGAATCAACCAGGTTGGAAGAGACCTCTGGGATCATCGAGTCCAACCGTTGCCCTGACACCACCCTGTCAAATAGACCATGGCACTAACTGCCATGTCCAGTCATAAACACATCCAGAGATGGTGACTCCACCACCTCCCTGGGCAGCCCCTTCCAATGTCTAATGACCCTTTCTGAAAAGAAATGCTTCCTAATGTCCAACCTGAACCTCCCATGGCGAAGCTTGAGGCTGTGTCCTCTTGTCCTATCACTAGTTGCCTGGGAGAAGAGGCCGACTCCCACTCCGCTACAACCTCCCTTCAGGTAGTTGTAGACTGCACTAAGGTCACCTCTGAGCCTCCTCTTCTCCAGGCTAAACAACCCCAGCTCCCTCAGCCCTTCCTCGTAGATCAGATGTAAATGAGAGGACAAGACAACAATTTGTTACACCACAATCAAAACAGCAAGAAAGTGAGCTTTATGCTATTTACTCTGTGATACTACAAGAAAAATAAGTGAAACCAAAACCATTTAAAATAACAAAGTGTTGTTTTTACATCGTACATAACTACTGTGCTGACTCAGATCACTGATTTCTGAAGTATAGATACTTGCAGATGTAATAAGAAGGTACAGGTTCACTGAATCTCCCCACACCAGGGCACAAGCCAACTGCTCAGTAGTTGGGGCTGAACATATTACCCAGGACTCTCCCACCAGGAGCTCTACTCCTCCTTTGGTCGCCATCAGAAGAGATCACTGGCCTGGTAGAGCCACTGGAATGAAACAGAGTGAAAGGTCCTGTCTCCCATCTCACGTGAAGAACTACAACATGACAGCAAGTACTGCTTTCCCAAGGGTTCCAAGACCTCGCTGAGTCACCAGGATCACTGCCTCTGCACTTCACGCTTAGCTTGAGGGACACTTGCCTGCCTCAAAGTCAGGAGCTCTTGTATGATGCCCTTGAACCAGTCAGCTGAGGTACAGACGAGACACCACAGATGTCAATGCAAGCTGCAAACGCGTCCTGAACACTGGATAAAAACACTGAAACGGGGCCCTGCTGCTAGTACCTGAAATATGGCTGAGCTAAGGTTCTCCAGCCTATTCAGAGAGCACTGAAAGTCATGGTCCTCATGAGCTACCAGATTACGGCCAACAGAGGAGAAAGCGATCGCAGACTGAGAACAAGAACGTGTTTCCACCCACATCATGGACTCAAGTGAGGATGGAAGCAAAAAGCAAATAAATGAAGTAGAAGGCAGACAGCATTTAAAGCTCCTCCTGAGCAACCAAGACGTTCTGCAGGGTAGCATTTGGCCAGGGGACCCAACAGGCTACACCAGGCAGAAGAGTAAAAGTTATGACAAATAAGACAGTAACAAAATATCCTGACAAAACCCAACCAAACAAAAGCACCACCCAGTCCACAAGTAGTGGCCTTGTATGCATCACCACAAGCCCCTGTGTAGACTGTGGCTACCGTCATGACAGGGCTAGACTGAGTGACACCCGAGTGACCAAGTTCCTATGCAATAGCTGGACTGAGTAAGGCAGCTTCCAGAGAAAGCCCACAGTTCCTGGTTTGTGGCTGGACAGTCTCGGCACACCGTCTCTCCCCAACAGAACAGCAGTGACTACCACTGACACCAACATGGAAGGAAACTTGCCCACTTAGCACCTCTGGCCACTTAACTGCCTCTGGCTCAGCGGCTTGCTTACTTGTAGATATATCTACAAGATATACTTGTAGATGTATCATTCCCTACCTATATGCCAATGCACTTAGGGTTGAGGAGGAAGAGGGAGAACCTGGCTCTTACCACACCCAGCACCCTTTCGGGTGACTGCTGCCATCTTGTTCTGTTTGCACAGCTGCCAGCACAAGATCATCACGCCCAGTGCCTCAGCCCATACTATACCAGTAGTATAACGACACCAATACTGGTATGACACTACACTTTGAATAATTAGTTATTAATACTTATGAAAGAAGAAGTGGTTTCTAGAGCCTGATAAACTCTTAACTCAAGATATCCCATGGTGTTAAGCATCAATGCAGGACAGGAAATCTTGCTCACAGTCTTCTATCCATATTCACACGTTTGGCTTTAGTTTTTCCTTCCCACGTTCTACATACATTTCACAGAATCACAGAATTGAATCACAGAATCAACCAGGTTGGAAGAGACCTCTGGGATCATTGAGTCCAACCGTTGCCCTGACACCACCATGGCAACTAGACCAGGGCACTAAGTGCCATGTCCAGTCTTTTCTTAAACACATCCAGACATGGTGACTCCACCACCTCCCTGGGCAGCCCCTTCCAATGGCTAATGACCCTTGCTGAGAAGAAATTCTTCCTAATGTCCAACCTGAACATTTCAACACAGGTATGCAGATAGCTAACTTAAATTCTCCTCTTAATTACTACTCATTTACAGTAGTCAGTCAAGGAAGTTGCACTGATGAGGGAAGGGGTAAACCCCACACAGAAAGTACTGATAAAGCTAATCATTTGCCTATGTGACCTCTGAGAGAGAGGTCGGAGGTGCAACTGGCTGAGGTCAATAATAGGCATCCACGTTAAAATATATTTGCATCACACAGCAGTGTGTGCTACAGGAAAGCAGTGCTTCTCTTACCCCAAAAAGGTGCAGGACCCCTTGCTCAAGGAACAAAAGGAGATTCTGGGCTTCCACGTAACTGTAACTCCAGTGTCCCCTTACTGCTTTTGCCATATAAGCTGTTCCCCTGGGCTTTTCTCCCTTCTTTGCTGTACTCTGCCCATCACGCAGCTGAGTTGCAGCTGACTTGTTGCCATGCTTCAGCTGGAGGAAGAGGGGTAAAGGAAAGAGGACCTGGGCTTTTTGGTTCAAAATGACAACATGCCGTGGGAAAGAAAGAAGTCAGCAGCCTCAAAGCCACAAGCCGGGCCTCAGATGAGTTCCCAAGAAGTCTCACGCCTTCCCTCCGCCTTGACCTCCCCTCCACAAAATGACCTTGCTCAGCGCAACACAGACGTGTGCCAAAAGCCAAGCCCTGTTTATCACGTAGGTTACCTTCAGGATCAGGTGAAACTTAAAGAGCTTTGGGAGCTGCTTGGTTCACACTCGTTAACTTCTTCTCTCTGGCACTTATAAACCTCAGACTTGGCAGAACAAGGGGCAGTTGGACCTCGGATCTTACCCAGAAGGGGAAGCACAAGAGCTGAACTATTTCACAACTCTGTTTAAACAAGTTTCTAGTTTAGTTTGCCTGTCTGGCCCACAAGTATAATAATTATACAACCTATGTTCAAAATTAGGCTGCAAATGACCTAATAATACCATAATTTTTTTTAAAAAAAGAGAGATCAACATGTATTCGAAATCTATCCCTCTGTTATTGCTACTTTTAATTTTAATTTCTCTTCAGATAGGCCTAGGCAAAAAGATTACTTAATTCTCTGTACAAGTATATATACAGCATCAGGAAATGTTACGAGACAGAATTCCAGTGCTGGCTAACATCCTCTGATATGCAAACCCACCACCAAATAAGATGTAGTTTTCCTACACTCCAGATTCTTCCCAACCTGTTCCCACAGCTGTTGGATTAAAAAGTCTCAGAAAGTTAAAATGGAGAAGCACTTGAATCATAAGTGCTGGGTTAATGGTTGGACTTGATGATCTTAAAGGTCTTTTCCAACCAAAACTATTCTATGATTCTATGATAATAACCATTATCTGACAGATCATTTTGTACCGGGAGAGCTTGAAATTTCCAACTGACTGACAAAAATAGCTACTGCTTTGATGAAAACTTGCAAAAAAAACCACAACCCGCCAAACCCTCGAATTTTTTTAATTCTTTTCACTGGAGATGATTAAAAGCATCTTACCCTGGATTATGCAGCTCAGTATGGGCCCCTAATAAAAGACTTCACTGCAAAATTGCCGTATGACTGAGCGAAACAATGGCTTCTTTATTAATATTTTAAAGGCTCCTGAGGGAAATGCTGTAC
This sequence comes from Nyctibius grandis, assembly GCF_013368605.1. Classification (NCBI taxonomy): domain Eukaryota; kingdom Metazoa; phylum Chordata; class Aves; order Nyctibiiformes; family Nyctibiidae; genus Nyctibius; species Nyctibius grandis. Next base: position 5,164,222 of record NC_090680.1, on the reverse strand, counting down.
AGCTGGAATGCCCTCAGTGAAAGGTTCATTGCCATGCTCTGCACTTCTGCTGTGTAATGTTTTACAAGCTGCGCTGCCCCGTGAATGGCGAGAGTTAGTTCTCAGCTGGTAGGGGCAGCTTGCATAACACCAGACGAGTTAATCGGTAACAAGCAATGCAGGAGACCTTTGTGCTGAGTGTGACACACACAAATTCCACACTAAGCACACTGACGCTTCTGAGAGTTACTCATTGACATGCTTTATTAAACTCCTTGGACTATACCTTGGTGCACCCAAAAGATTAGTTTAACAGAGCTGCATCCCTCTGACGCCTTCCACCCTGAACTGCTGCACCATAACCGCAACCCACGGGTCAGCTCACTGCTGGCACGAAGGCATTTCCGAGGTGGGCTACAGCAAGCACCTTGCAGCACGCCCACGTGTCGAGACAACGGCAGCGGGCAGGCGAGGGAGCAGCCAACAGAGAAACGCAAGTTGGCAGCCCGCAGAGCACTTCACAGAATCACAGAATCACCCAGGTTGGAAGAGACCTCTGGGATCATCGAGTCCAACCGTTGCCCTGACACCACCATGTCAACTAGACCATGGCACTAAGTGCCATGTCCAGGCTTTTCTTAAACACCTCCAGAGATGGGGACTCCACCACCTCCCTGGGCAGCCCCTTCCAATGGCTAATGACCCTTTCTGAGAAGAAATGCTTCCTAATGTCCAACCTGAACCTCCCCTGGCAAAGCTTGAGGCTGTGTCCTCTTGTCCTATCGCTAGTTGCCTGGGAGAAGAGGCCGACTCCCACTGCACTACAACCTCCTTTCAGGTAGTTGTAGACTGCACTAAGGTCACCTCTGAGCCTCCTCTTCTCCAGGCTAAACAGCCCCAGCTCCCTCAGCCATTCCTCATAGGTCAGACCCTCCAGACCCTTCACCAGCTTGGTCGCCCTCCTCTGCACTCGCTCCAACACCTCAACATCTTTCTTGCAGTGCGGGGCCCAGAACTGGACACAGGATTCAAGGTGCGGCCTCACCAGTGCCCAGTACAGAGGGACGATCACTTCCCCAGACCGGCTGGCTACACTATTCCTAATAGTGGCCAGGATGCCATTGGCCTTCTTGGCCACCTGGGCACACTGCTGGCTCATGTTTAGCCGGCTGTCGATCTGTTACTTCTGTAACAGGACTCTCTTCTTACGGAAATGGTTATGGGAAGCATTTGTCGTGCCCCTCCGCCACAAGGCGAATGCTCCCCTCCCTGCTCTGAACAGCTTGCTAAAACACCAGCCTACCCCCAGCCACCCCGAATAAAGGCAAAGGGAAAGGAGGCATAAGGCGTGCTTCTCCTGGCACTGTTTGGAATGAGAGACCAAGGACAGCTGGCTTCTAGCAGGTGGAAGACATGCTGCACCTAAAGCCCAGGAGCAGCACAGCTCCTAGCACTCACCAGAGCATTTAGTTAACACCAAGTCCGAGGAAAATGGTTTTCATTGCCCACAGCACTTGTCCAGACAAAACACATCTGCTGAACTGGCCCATCCTATCACCGCTTATAGTACGACATCACCTCCCATCTCCCCAAGGCTGGATCCAGCCAGATGAGCTTCCAGTGCCAGAACTTGTGTGAGCCTCCGTCTGTCAGACCACCACGGCCGATCTGTACAGCAGGATGATATTACTTGTTTGCTTAAATGGCTTAGAAGCAGTAAGCCAGGCTCACAGCACAAGGCTGAGCAAGGGAAAGAAGAGCTTCCAGCAGTACCTTGCACAGTCTGGAGTCCCCAGCCTTATTCTTGAACACCGCTGCACAGCTGAAATTCAAAGAAGTGATAGGGAAAAAACCCCAACCATCGTGCCAGCTCTCTCAGAAGACAAACAAAACCCACTCCTCTTTGATAACAGCAAAATCATCCGCCTTCGATAGGTTATTTTCATGTCTGTGGATGCCGCAAATAGCTCTGAGGCAAGGGAGAAGGCCAGCAAATGATACTCGAGGAGGTCCTTGCTCTTGCCTGGCTGGAAAGCTGCCTGCGACACTGAAAACTGACACATCTCCCTCCACAGTCTCAATGCCCATGCGGAGGCACACACGCAACACCCGGAGGAGTCAGGGGAAAGAGCACCCATGGGGACGCAAGACTGAGAAGGAAGTTGGCACATCCTCCACCCCCACGAAAACTGGATTAACAGCCCCCTCCCCTCCACAGTTTCACACACAGCCTACCAGACAGGCAAAGGCACAAGTAAGCACACTCCCGCAGCAATTGCCACATTATTGTCCACCAGAAGAATTAGTCACCTAATAACACCATCTTCCTCTGCAACAGGGAGAAGGTTTTTCACCCAGAACTCAAATTTTACCCATCACAGAATCACAGAATCACAGAATCAATCAGGTTGGAAGAGACCTCAGGGATCATCGAGTCCAACCATTGCCCTGACACCACCATGGCAACTAGACCATGGCACTAAGTGCCATGTCCAGTCTTTTCTTAAACACATCCAGAGATGGTGACTCCACCACCTCCCTGGGCAGCCCCTTCCAATGGCTAATGACCCTGGCTGAGAAGAAATTCTTCCTAATGTCCAACCTGAACCTCCCCTGGCAAAGCTTGAGGCTGTGTCCTCTTGTCCTAGCGCTAGTTGCCTGGGAGAAGAGGCCGACTCCCACTCCACTACAACCTCCCTTCAGGTAGTTGTAGACTGCAATAAGGTCACCTCTGAGCCTCCTCTTCTCCAGGCTAAACACCCCCAGCTCCCTCAGCCGTTCCTCGTAGGTCAGACCCTCCAGACCCTTCACCACCTTGGTCGCCCTCCTCTGCACTCGCTCCAACACCTCAACATCTTTCTTGAAGTGCGGGGCCCACAACTGGACACAGGATTCAATGTGCGGCCTCACCAGTGCCGAGTACAGAGGGACGATCACTTCCCACAGCAAATCCTTTTTCATGCATATCTTACTGAGGGCAGCATCCTCTCCCTCTATGTAGAAGTATACACACACATATACATGTATGACTATTAAGTATTTTTTAATTATGCAAAGAAAGCCCATGAGACTGACTGCCCAAACACCATGGCGTAGGAACATAAAGCTAGTGTGGGTGGCTCAGACACAGCAGGCTCCACCTCAGTGGAGAGGCCTTTCAGGTTACCCCAGATGTGTGCAGTCTTATCATCCCCGGAGTGTTTTGCTGCAGTACAAATGCCCTTACGGAACTGCTCGCGAAAACAAAATGCCTTGAACTGCACAGTATGAGCAACAATTTACAGGCAGAGCGTGCCAAAACCCAGAAATACTGGTTTTGTTATAACTGCAGGTCTAGGCTACCAGTTTTTTAGTAGTTGCAAATTATGTGGATTCCTGCATAATCTGAAAGGTACTCGGTCACTTGAGACCCAACGACCTGAGGTGTGTGTACAGCACCACCTCCTGTGGAAAGTTTTACTCACTGTACTTCCAGCGATGTGAATAAGGCCTTCACTGACTGATTTTTAATTTCACTTCTTCAAGGGGCCACATAAACCCTGAAGTCTGGTAGCCACACCACCTTGTACCAAGTACTTCGATTAAAACTAGTCCAGGAATGACTAATTTCAAGGAAACTTGTTTTGTCTAGAGAATGATGATTCATCAGCTCCAATGGTTTGCAAGCTTCCATTTCAACAAGATACTTATCAGAAATGTTCCTCAGGTCAAAGACAGTGAATTGAGAAACAGAATCATCTTTCACCACGTGTACATGAAAGACACAAATGCAAACCCGTCTCTAGTCTGAGAGAGAGAGCAGAGCACTTGGCACATAAAACATTCACGTTCCAGTCCTTGCTCTACCTGACTCAGAAGGAACGTGAATACAGGTGAGTACTGTAACTGTTTGCTTGCTCCAAATAGTACCTGCTTTATGTAAAACAGAAAAAAACCTGATGAGACGTAGGGCAGTACCTGCTCTGGATGTGGGATGTTAGGAAGAATTTCTTCTCAGAAAGTGTTATTAGACATTGGAAGGGGCTGCCCAGGGAGGTGGTGGAGTCACCATCTCTGGAGGTGTTTAAGAAAAGACTGGACATGGCACTTAGTGCCATGGTCTAGTTGACATGGTGGTGTCAGGGCAATGGTTGGACTCGATGATCCCAGAGGTCTCTTCCAACCTGGTTGATTCTGTGATTCTGTGATTCTGTGAAACAAATGTGAAACAAATGATTCTGCTCTGAGTGAATGTCCTACACAACATCAGTTGATCAGAAAATTTACGAAACTGCTGGTTTAGCCTTCAGTCACGAAACCCCATCATCTCACAAACACTCCATTGCTATCAGATTCCCTTCTCTACTTCCTCCTTTCTTTCCTCTCCCTATTAAATTGTGAAACTGCTGACAAGGCTGAGAAAATGGACTGTTCGTGTCTATCCATTGTCACTTGTGAAAATACACTTTGTACTGATACGAGGACACACAAATCTATGAGGTGAATAAATAAGTGCCTGACCCAGTAAGTCAAAGAGCTCATCCAAGAGGCTTCAGGTCAATATTCACCCTCCTCCTGTATCACTGCTAGGAATAAAAGAAGCAGTTACAGCTTTACAGCTGAAAATACACTGATTTTTCCATTGTGACCAGTTGCATTTTAGGCTCAGCTGCATCTCCCCTCCTCTCTTGAGCCAAAGCGAGCTATTCATTAATTCTGGTATGCTTTAGCTACTGCCTAAAACGTGAAGTAGTTTGTAGAACAAAGACAGGAGTTAAGGGTCAAACTGGTGGGACCAAGTGCTGGTCCTTGCTTTTGGGGTTTGTTTGTTTGTTTGAGGGTTTTTTAAGATTAAAAGTGAACTTTCCTTTTTCCAGGGCCATGGAAAAGAGGTCTAACAAAAAAAACATTGAAAAACTGCTGTACTACATTAATTAAATATAGCGTTCTAAAACTAGGTGCACAAGCTGACCCTTACTTAGTTAATTAATCCTTGCTGTTCCTGAGACAGGGTTGTTCTCTCTCCTTTCCCCAAGTACTCCTTGGTCATGATTTTTCAGAGAAAGGTCACTACCACTAGTGACTGTCAACTAAGTATGAACCACCAAAGTCACCCAGAGTTTGGCTATTAACTCCAGCGAGCGTTTGATCTAGCCCTCAATTACCTCTCTCATCTCCTCTAAGAAGTCTCCGTTTGCGGACAATCAGATAGCAGCTGCCATTGCAAACACTTTCCAAATTTCAGTTAGATCTTAAACTGTGGGTGATGAAAATTGCAGAGAAGGGTGGAGAAATCTTAAAATAAGCAATATCTGGCACTGAGGATACCTAACTGAGTCCTCAGGAAAGCATCGGTGTGTTCCCTTCTACACAGGAACACACCTTTATTGTGCTTCCATAAATACTATGCATTTAAGGCCCATGATAGGACAGTAGATCAACCAGATATCTCCCCTTTCCACCTCCGTTTGGTTCTGAAAGTTCAAAAATCACAAAAACAATTAACACACAGACCAACCTATTCAGCTTCCTATCCACAAAGTGCCAACAGCAGTAGTCCCTTTGACCATCTTGCCTTCAAGGTCCTTTGGGCACTGCTGACCCTGCAGATGTGCACACCAAACATGCGGCCACAGCGGAGTCAGGACTGTGGCAGGGATCTCTAAAAAAAGCCAACAAACCACACCACCACCAAACAACCCCAAACCAAAACCAAACAAAAACCAAAACACCCCACAAAACACCATAACCAACCAACCCAACCCCCAAAAAACCCCACCAACGTGTATGTAGTGGGAACTGGAGGAAAAAAAGTGTCAGAAATTTTGTGTCATGATTTGTAACAATGATTCTGCAGTTTGCTTTCTAAAATTTGTTGCATTTCATATTTTATTTTGGAGAAGAGAAATACAAATCAGAATATCTTCATACAGAATTTCAGAGCCACTTTCATGCCAAAATTTGAAAAGTGGCTTTGCCAAGCTCAGATAAAATTAGCACCAGAGTTAGAAATGAAACTCTGGAGTTCCTACCTCTTGTACCCGCATTCAGCTTGCCAAACTTACCTTTCATCAGCAAAACAGGAGTGCAAAAATTTGCATATAGGCTGGTTTTTGGAGCTATACTGGGTCGTAACTGCAGCAGAGTATTAACACTGCAGAAAAAACAATGCCACTTGAAGAAAGGAAAGAGACTACTAGGGATGAATTAATTTTCTTTGAGGTTTTAAAAAGCATCCTTCATCTTTGTAGCATAAATCTAGTAGTTGGTCAGATTTCTCTCTGAAATTTACTCCAGACTCCTCCTCTACTTATCAATTCTCTTACAATGACACTGTAAAGCTTTTATAGCAACAGCAGCGTTAACATCTCAGCAACAGCAACGTCTCCTACCAGAACACGGGCGTCAGGAACACACGCAAACTCCGTATCAAAAGAAGCAAGTTCCACTGCGTCAACATAGCCAAGGTCATTCTCCTCAATGACAAGTGCCTTACCTATCTCTGAATTCACCTCCTCCGAGGCTGGGAATAATTGCCCTGTTAAGCTCAGTATATTAAAATATTCAGGATTTGAGCTCCTCTCACAGAAAAGCTCACTGAGGAAGAAGTCCTTCCCAAGGCTGATCTCTGTGAATACTGTATCATTTCTTTTTCATCAGTTGTGACACGCCCTTGCACTTAAATAAATCCAGAGGTTATTTTTTTATTTTGCTTACCTAAGTTTTCAGGCAGCTACATTTCTTACAGAACACAGATTTAAAGATACTCCAAGAGTTAAAGTCTTAGCAGCAAAAAGGTTTCCATAGTTTACATTATAATGCTTATTTGCCAAACAATCAGAATGACATTCACTGCTTGATTTACTCATTAAAGAACATTGATCAATGTCCTTTACAACTGCTGGCTTAACCTGGACTGTTATGGAAGAAATAGAGAGGCGAAGAGCTACAGTCTGTGTACAATTATGCCTACGGTAAAAAAAGGTTTTAGACCCCTCTCCCCAAAAAATCCGATCAATAAACGCCTGTTAAAATGACCAGTCTGCAACGGGAACTGCAAGGTGTGTAGCCAGAGTTATACCAGATCAAGAACTTAGCTGTGAGATTCAAAGGACAAACACATGTAGGGGAGACCCTGAGAAAGAACTCCAGCCTCAATTTTTGTTTTGGAGAAGCAATTCAACTGCTTTATCCCACCCACCTCACTTACAGTGGCTGTAAACTCAATTTAAACAACTAGCAAAATGGAGTTATACCTTATACCTGCTTTGCACCAGCACAAAGGACACAGACTCTGGACACGAGAATTCTGCTGAAGTACTAAAATGCTCTGTAAGTGTTGGTGAGTCTTCCATTTTTCCCTTGCAGGTGATGCCTTTTTTTCTGCTGCCATTGCAAAGCCATGACTGAGGGATTTGTGGCATGTGGTGACAAATACCTGTTTGCTTGTTTAAATCCAGTCCCTTTGGGCAGAAACCAGAAGTTGTCAACGTCTAATGACAGCTTGGAAACCCTTTAAAAAGCTGCAACTTTGTTGATACTAGCTGCCACTCTCATGGTTGAATTTCACTACCCTGTTCCTTAAAGGAGATGCAATTTCCTGGCAGACAGCACTTGAACACACAGATCTGAATTTATTTCATGAAGGGAGATGGTGACGCAGTTAGCTCTTCCTCTCCTCAATGAAAACACCATTTTGGTAGTGTAAAATTACCCGAGCTAGGAAAACTCTTGCTGCTCCATCATTCTGCTATAGTCTTGACAGCAAAACACTCACAACTACATGTAGAGTATGAGTATTTTTCAAGTATATGAAAAATATAGTAGTATATTTTGAAATAAATAGTATATTTGAAGCTATGCATGCACTGGAAAAACATCTGCACTGATGCAGAGTTCCACCCAAGATACGCTTACACACCGCTTCAATCCCCTGGCACTGACCTTAGTTTTGAGGCGTAGAATTAAGTGAGTGAGCTTGTTCTGGTTTTCATAGTGAGTGAGTACTTCTGTCTTTATAAACTCCCTTAATTTAACATTTTCCCATTTTATTGGACTTTAATGAAAGCATACGAAGTCAAAATTAGATCATAATTAGTAAGCTAATATAAAACACAGGAAATATCAACTGATGTGCATAATTATGACTGTCTACAAATAAACCTGGACCCTGTTTGGAGAATTTGAATCCCTAGTAGCTGTAATATACCAAGCCTCACACAAGCTCATTGTAGAGACAATCCAGATCAGGAGTCATGGTGATCATCCAAGAAAGGGCTAAGAAGGTGTCCCTGCAGAAGCACTGTTAGGTACTGATATCCAGTCCCAAGGACACATTCAGCCGGAGAAGACTCTTGACTTTCATTTCATTAAATACTTCATTGTACTATATTCACTCAAGAAAACTGCATGGATTAATTTTTTACAGTATCAGAATTAACCTTAATACACTCTTTGCTTTTGTTTCTAGTTGATCATTGGTCTCCAACACAGCTACTCCACATATAAGACACTTCAACAGCTTAAAACAGTGTCAAGTACAGCCTTTCACTTTAAAACTTCCTATGATACAAATATAGCATATGTTTGTCTATCAAGTCTTACCTCCAAAAGCCCATCTTCAGGTAGGTCTGTGCAGTGGACAGCATTCTGAATCTTGTTCTTCCCAAAGACAGCACGCAGAGTTCCAGGTCGGAGATGACGGGCTAGTTCCTGGTGAACACAAGAAAACCAAAAGACCTTTGTGACCCACAGTGTTCCTTTATATCATGGACCCAGTAGAATCTTATAAAATAAAATATTATTGTGCTATTAATATATGTCTGGTACACCATAAAAGAAAACAAAGAGGGAAATTCCAGCTTGCACTACGCATACACAACTGCTGAAAAACCATGACCAAGACTGTGAAAACTAACTGCTCGAAATTGGGCCACTCAAGCCACCTCAGGTGAAATCCAGGACCCTTCATATTACAGATACACCTTCCTGGGACTTGTATTAATACAATCAACTCATGTTAACACCTTTGCAGCTCTCAAGCGCAGAATGTGCTGTCCTTAGTAAGCAGACACAAGCACAGCACCTTGCAGACGGCCTCCCCTAACACTGAACTATTCACCTCAGAACTTGACATTTGTGAGGGCCAGCTACCGAGCAGCCTCTTGGTCTTCTCCTCTGTGGTGTTTCTCTGACACTGTGACTAATGCCAACATCTGATCCCCTCTGAGGATCAGTCCAGACTCTCTCTACATCTTTCTCTGTTCTTTGAAGTTGACATTTCAAGACTTCTTCATCCACAATGCCAAACAGCTCCTTGGCCTCTCGGAGCGTTTCTCTTACTACAGCAGATACCACTCAAGTCCTGAGATAACATTCCTCCCCTACCTCTTTCCTACGGTATATCTCCCATCTCACACTGCAGAGGACGGCCTTCATTGGCTCTCCCCTCCACCATGCTCTTTCTTTCAAGGCATAATGCAGTCCTGCTATACTTCTCTGCACTATCACCTTGCAATGTTGTCTTCCAACCCCTTTCCTGTGCCAACTGTGCTACACCTTGTCGGCCTCTCTTCCCAACACCCTTGAGCTCTTTGCCAAGCCTACCTCATGCACAGCGTGCCTCCTTCTAAAATTCAGTGGTGATGGCATTAACCACCTTAAAACCCTTTGGACACTCTTCCATGAGTGCCTCCTGAGCACTGCTGCCTGTGAGGGGACAGGCCAATGACAAGCTCACGCTAAAACAAAAAAAAGCATTCTTCCTTGCCGACAGAGCCTGTGTTGGCCCCTCTCTGAAAAGGCACCGCGTACGTTAGGGTGTAATCACTTCGGAAGTAGCCAGTGCGGTTTCACTGTGCCACTCCCAGGTGTTTGTTTCAGTGTCACAGCTGGAGGTTACTGCCCCCGCAGCCCAGTCACCAGACTGGATCGCCCAAGCATTTCTTAACTTTCAGTGTCAAATGGGTTCAAAGTGACTTCAGCAGTGGCTCTTGGCTGACCTGGAAAGCTTTGCACGGGTACAGACAAGAACCACTCACATGATGCACACTCTCTTCTAGGACGGCAGTGGATGTTTTAAGCTAGTCCCAAAAGATCTCACAAGAGCATTAACTGACCACACCCTTCAGCCACTTTCCAGCTTCACCCACTTGTTGTGTCTCATTACTAAACTAAGACAATTGGACTTTATGGGCAAGATCTTCTCTAAGCCCAGCAAGTCCTAGATATTTTCTTGTAATAACAATTAATAATTATGGTGATCTGTTACCTAGTAACCCAACCCTGTTACCTATGGTGATCAGTTACCCACCTGGAAGACAATTAGATTGCTTTAATGTTTGGAGTGTGTCTAACCCAAAACCCCAGGAGAAGTTTCAGTTCCCCATTGTTGCTCTGTGTACGTCACAGGTTATACAGGATCTTTGGACATGGATGTCAAGGATATTTGAATAAGATACACTCAACATCAAAGCAATTTTGCTTCAGAGGAAAGTTCAAGAGTTTCATTTTAAAAAAATAAGCCCCAAGGAGAAAAAAAAAAAACCTCCTCTACATGGTCCTCACTAAAGGCTTGTGATAAGAAAGTCTTCTGGAGAAACAAAAGTCACATGCTAGTTAACTATAGCTATGTGACACTTTAATCAAGCCTTCCTTGAAACGACTGTTGATTCCAGTAACAACTAGCTGTCAGGAAGCCAGCAATAGCACTAGGCTTTCAATTAGTTTAAGGAAAGTTTGAGCATATTAGAAAAAAATATTATGGCTATGAAACCTTTGGAAACACTTTAGCAAGAAACAGCTCAGATCTAAAAAGCTAAATCTTGGTATTTTGCATTCTGTTTACTTCCTATCCAACAAACTCTTTTGCTCCGTCGTCTGACAGGTCCAAAAATGGTGCTTCTTATGAAACTTTGCCAAGTTTTCCCTTGACCCATCTGCCCCATCAAACCCACTTTTCTTTCTTTTTTTCTCCCTTTAAAAGCAGCTATGACCTCCTGACTTATTATTTGTCTAAGCTCTCATTTCTACTTCACAACTTCACAACTTCACAACAGAAGACCTCATGTTTCTTCTTCTCTCGGACTCACTCCCTCTTGCTACCATTGGCAAAGGCTCCTACTGTCAATGGACGCTATCTCCTGTTCTTCCTTCCATTTTTCAATGCAGGTTGCTACGCGTTCTCCTGCCCTCCTGAAACTCAGCAGCCATCTTGCACAAGAAGGGACTCATCCTGTCTGCCTGGGATTGCATTAGGTCAGAAGTACACAAAGGTAGGTCCTCCAGCACTTTACACTGTTAGCACCTGATCAACAAGAATCTAAATAAGCCTTTGCCATCAGTTAACAAGCAGGATGAGAGGTGAAGCTGTCTCTGCTTATATTTACACAGTCAAAAAAGGACAATAATTGTCAATTCCAAAGTTTTACTATTCCACCTCTTTCTTACTACACCACTGAGGAACCCTCAGGGAACAAGGCCTCTGTAAATGATGGAGATACAACAAGCTGTATTGATCATCTATAGGTGTCCTTTTGTATGTACGGCTGGAAATTTTGGGTATGTTTCAGGGAAGGAGGAAGAGAGCTCCTTACAGAACTTACTCATCATAGCACATCTTAATATACACTCTTCTGCACCACAACAGGAAGCTGGCCAAGCATTTTATTTATGGGGCCTCATCTTCAACAACAGGGAGACACAAATATAACAGCGGGGTTTGGGTTGGTTCCCCCACACCTCTCCATCCCCTTTTAAACATCTTTTTCCCCAAGCTTGCTGCTGAGTCTAGTTGCTGGAGTATGTGTTTTGTGTACTGGTTTTCAAAAACTTTTTGAAAGGAGTTAAGAGTGGGATGATGGAGGAGTTAAGACCAGCTACAGCTCTACCATACGCATGAGAGGAGAGTAACATATGTGTGCACAGGAACTTCGTGTGCGTGCGTAGTTGGGGATGCCATGAACTCACACCTCACGTGAAGAATACACTGTCTGTGGCAAAACACACCAGGGCTGCTGTACCAAGAGGTTTCATCCTCCTTGGTCTTACTCAGCAGGCTATTTCATCCCACCTTACAGGCCAGGCTTTGATCTACAGCTAGCCCCTTTGAAGATCCTTGTCCTACACAAGATACAGTTGCACATATTTCATGTTCCTCTCTATCACATCACTGTGCCCAGTGCAACGCTACCTGTATGAAGTGTTTGGCACATTTAAAATCTTTCTATTTCTATACAAGTGAAGGGAAACAAAAACGTCACGAATGTAACTAATATGTCAAAATCAGACTGAAAAATATATTTGTGAGCAAAGCTCATTAACTGCTTTTCCTTCAAACATCTGTTTTTTCATGGGCTGATGGGAAGTTATATAGAATAGTAACACGAATTCGAGCCAATACTGGAGATTTCAAGAAAATTTGGCCAGGTTTTTTAAAGCATCTGCCCTAAACACTTAATTGGGTACCTAGAAAGGCTGAAAGGCCACTGCTCTTAAACATCTCTGCATGCTTTGTTGTTTAAATGGCATTCAAGAAAAAGCCAAGGAGGCAACCACTGACTCTCTGCAGCAACCATTCCCTCCCTTCTCAGTGGGAAACAGCATAAACTCTGAATGGACCAAAAACACATAAAGAAACTTTTGCAGCTTAAAACTTTGCTCTACTTGAACATGAACTAGAACAAGGGAACCTTGAAAATTCATTACTGGTCCTCTTGAGTGAAACAGCATAAAAATAAGGGAGTTTGTGATCAAACCCTCTCCTACCCACAGTGTGTTCCCAGGGCAGGTTCATTCTTTTAGGTTTGCTTTCAGCCCAGCAGCATCCAGATGACCTCCTGGGCTGCAACAAACTCTGCACAGTCCCCTCTAAGCCCCCAGTAAAAAAACCTTGTTTTCCTTCTCTATCCGAGCCCTGACGGCGCATCTGCTCCTTGCTCTTCTCGGCGTTCCTTATTCATCACCCTTTCTGAAGGCTTTATGCTGCCTTGGTCTCCCCACCTCTGCCTTCCCCACCCTGAACTCATGAAGCTTTTTCCTTCTGCAGTTCTCCATGCTCCACTGCTGTCATGAAAGAGATGGTCCCTGTTTCCCCTTGAGGGTGCCAACTGATTCAGAAGGCAGTAGCCAGCCTCAGGCAAACAAGCAAGTGCCTTTCTCCTTTTAAGGACCAGCTATGCCCTTGTCAAGAGAACAGAACACACATTAACTGTGAACAAACAAAATAATGTAAATTCCACCACTCACCGTGGAATTTGTCTGGTGGAACTTCAGCCATCTGAAAGCTTCCTCTGTAGCGAGCAGAGGGTGATAAGCTCTTTCAGAAGAAAAGAGTCTGTCTCTTTTGCAGTACAACAGCTATACAAACTAGGTAGGATAAGTGCTTCTCTCTTCCCTTCCCATCATCACAGCTCTTCAGCTGGCTTTTATTTTCAGGGGATTTTAGCACCACTCATATCACACACTGCTGGCTGCAGCAGGGAGCTGCACAAAATACTCATTCCTACACAAGCCATCAGCAAGAGGTAAAATGGTAAAAGCAGCACAGCCCCTGTCATGCAGAATATGATACAGAATCACAGAATCACAGAATCAACCAGGTTGGAAGAGCCCTCTGGGATCATCGAGTCCATCCGTTGCCCTGACACCACCCATACTCCTTCCAAACTCCAGCCAACCCATTTTGATGTGTGCTTCCTCCCCAGTTCCCTCAGCTCTGACCTGGTTTATGTTCCCCAGTTTCAAGCAATGTGCCACCTTACACTCGACATCAGCTGCTGCAGAACACAACAATTTTCTACTCCTGCATCTGTCCAAGGTCCATTTAACCATCCCTAAATGCAGTGCTAAGCCTTCTGTCTACATTATACAGAGTAAAATCCACATAAGATGGTGCTGTTGCCACTGTAAAATCTTTTACTGGGGAAAAACACATTTTGCCCTGAAACCTGGGGCCCACTTATTGAAAGGTACTTCAGAAAGTTTCTAAACACAAAACCAGGTCAAGGTTAAAGACAATGCAATAGGTTTCCTTCAGCTTACATTTCACAAACCAGTTCAGAAGTCTCTTGTTGACAGAGTGACACATTTTCTCTTTCTTTGCGTTCCACACAAGCTGCAGCAACGTCAGGTACAAACATGGAGTCAGGATCAACAGCCTTACGCACACTTCCAGGGGAGTCAGTGTTATCAGGAAGTCTTTTGTACTTTCCACGTATCACAAAGAAGTAATCAAACTAAACCAACCCCCTCCAAACACACACACACACACTAACCACGCCTCATCTTTTAATCTTTATCACAAAACAAACTGATACACAGGTTTGCAAGAATCTGGAAAGGCTGCATTGAAAATCTTTATAATATTCAGCCTAATCTTCTATCTCCTGAGCACTGTGCCTTTGACCTAGACATTCAGGTTGTCTTCTCCTGACTGATGGTAAAATATTTGTGCCTCAAATCACTTACTGGCCGTCCTGACAACTTGCTCATATCTTTAACTGAGCCAAGTCTGTGTGCGTATAGTTATGTACTTGAAACAGCGTGGCTGTAAAGTTTGTTCAGCAAATTAAATTATCTGATCCAGGCAACAACAGACAAATTTTCAACTGCAAGGCTGTAAAAAGTGCATCTGAGGCTCACCTCCTTCCAAAATCAAATAGTTTTGCAACAGTAGCAGCAAGTAATCAATCCATAGTTTATTTTGTTACAAATGCCTACTCTGGTCTGAGTGAAAAAACAAACAAACAAAACAAACCAAAAAAAAAATCTGCTTTTCTGTTTATTTTAAAGTCAACCTACCTCTGAACTACCAGTCTGAAGCCCTGTATCTTTTGGAAGCTTTGTTAACCGACCTAAAATTATCCTCCCCGCTCCAGTGTCGGCAGTTTTTCAGAAGCTCACAAGTCTGTACAAGTTGTTACACACTGTCTCCTTCTCACCCTCCATCCCCTGAGGCACTTTGATTCTCTGTGCTTCACTCCCCCACCTTCCCCAGCACTCCTCCTCCCTGGCAGCCCCAAGGTGCTGCACCAGCTCCCCGCAGACACTCTGCTGTGGGCAGCAAACGTGGCACGTTTGCCAGCCTGAGACAGCGTTTTTACTGGTCTTGGCACTTCTGGTTGATGCTCAAGCAATTCTAATGATAACTGCCCTCCTCAGAAACTTATTTACTGTCGTATTTGTGTGCACTGCCACGGCTGGTGTGCTGAATTTAGGTAAGAGCAAGCAGCCATGCTGCTGAGTTAAGTGTAAACTAGATGGGATGGTGAAGTCTTGAGGGTAACTGACATAACAAATCTAAGTTGGTTGCAAAATAGGAATAAAGATAAATTATCTAGCTATCTTGTTGTATTATCTGGGTGCAATAAGGGATACTTACATTAGTTGACAAGTTGGAAAAGTGAAGCGTTTAAGAACTGAAAAGCAACTAACCCCACAAGACAACAGAAAACACAGTATAACTGTAAATTTGATTATTAGTTGCGTTACTGTAAGCTTTAAAGGTGTAAATCAGTATTTGTCCTACTGATGCTTTTCCAGTGCCTTCAAGGCACGCAGAATTTCATCCATATATTAATTCACCTGTAAAACAAAGATAAAAAAATGCTAGGCTGCAAGGGATATTTTGGGATTTCATTAATTCACATCAGCGAAATATCTGGAGAGCCTCCAGTGAAAGCTACTATGAAGTTGCAAGACATTATTTTTAGTCTGCAGATATCTTAGCTGAATTTTCCCCTTTAAGAACAAGAAAAATGATAAATTATCTTTTTCCTCTGCAATTTTTGAGACAGAAACTTACATTTGCAAAAGCAGTCCAGCTATCTGAGCTTTACACTTTGCAAAGCAGAAAAAACTGCTTCAAAGTACTATGGAGACTTCCCCAGCTGAACCAACTTGGGGCTATCCACTTCACCAGAACATGCAGACGGACTGAAAGACAAAACTCACGAGTCTGCTGCAAACCCCAGAGATCCTTCTCACTCGGTGCTTAGCATGGGGGAGAGCTTTCCCTTCCACTCTGTGCCCTCAAACCTCTCCGATCCAACAGCAAGCTCTTCCTTGGAGGCAGCAGTGCTGCCATCTCTTCCCACACAGTTGTGAACAGCCCTGTTCTGACAGAAGGAATCACTCATTATTTGTGTTACAACTGTTTTTTAAAAGCCCATGCTGTGTTCAGGACTAGCTGTACTAGTCAGTGTTCCTTTACATACTAAGAGACAGTTCCTGGACTTGAAAACTTATACGAAGAGACACAAAGAACAGAAAATAGGAGCAGAACAGACTCCATTTTTTGGAGTGGGAAACCAAGACAGGGAGACCGTAATTTCCCAGGGGCACAAAGAAATAAACACTTCAAAAGGATCTTAAGTTCAATATCTAGCTCTTAGCTCAGGTCTTTTGAATCCTGGACCAGTTCCTCAACTATTCTCTCTTCCTGATTTAATGCTGCTTTAATTCCTGCGTAGCACTCTGATGATAAGCCACGGTTTGCAAAACTCAGGCCATGGCCAGGTCACCCAGGGGAACTTGAGAGCTACCATGGGAACATGAAGAACTGCTGCTCACCCATCTTCCACCCCAACCTCGTTCTAGCCCCTTGATCTGGGAAGTCAAGGGATGCAGAGAAAGGGAAAACTTCTTAGTAGGAGTATCCAAGAGGAATCCCACGTGCACACCAGATGCAGTCTATCATACTGTAAGCAAAAGAGGCTGCTAAAAATTCTGCTCAGGTGGCCCTGCAGTAGAACAGAGAATATCAGCCTAAACCAACCAGACCAGCAAGCAGCACCCCAAATTATTCAGCAGGTTCTCAGCATTTGAATTAATCATTTTATATCCAGTTTTTAAAACGCCTTTGTTTAGTTTCCAGTGTCCACAGACAATGAGACCAGTGGTACAGAATGGAAGCTATTGCTGCAGCTGTTCTCATGGCTGTCAGCACTTGCAGAGAGGAGAATTTTAAATTAATAATAATAATACCCATCATCATCAGAAATGCAAAACCAGACTACCTGCTTCTTTTTCACTGAAAAAAGGGAAGGCCTAGGCCATGGTATTTGTTTTCACCCCCTTTGAAGCCTTCAATGATGTAGCTCAAGCAGAAAATAACTGCAGATACGTTCTGGCCACAGCATGTGCATCTTGCATTACTCCAATGGCATGCAAAGCACCTAGGGAATTCCAGTCCATACACACCCTGTTGCAATATACAGTACAAGAATACCACCTATGCCACCTAGAAAGCCAACTGATCCCTCTTACGGGAAACCCACTTGAGAAACTGATAGATCTCCTTCCAGCAGTGATCAGTTCCCCTCAGATCAATCTCTTCTGTACCGATTTATCAAGAGTACATAAGATACACTGTGATCTGCAGCTCCTTTTCTGTTTGGTTATTATTATCTCTGCCACCAATTTATTAACCAGGCAGAGCCTGAATAAGCAGTCCCGTCGGATAAGAGTTTGATTGGTCTGATCATCCTCTTCACCTGTTTATTCCAAGGGATCTTAAAAAAAGAAAAGTCACGCACATCCAAGAACTGACTACTCATACATAAGCTGCCAACTGAAAGACATCAAACCTTTTGGGACAGCTACAGTCAACTTCAGGATACTCAAGATCACATCATCATTGTGGTTATATGGAAAAGTAAGTGCTCTACTGCCCTTTTTCTACACCTTTATAACTTCCTCTATTGCACGTTTCCAACAAGCACCTTTGTGTGCTGACTCTTGCTAACTGCCTTCTACAGTGCTCTAGAAAAAGCGCTTGTAGCCTTTTCTACCAAGTTCTACCTTGACTTTTTATTTTCTTAATAGTTTTTTTTTACTGGAGATATACTCCGTATTACTTCATACCTTGAAGTATACATAACAGCACTACAAAACTACTATGTTCCAACCAGAAGTCAGGAAGCATTCAAGTGAAGGACAAGGCTATCTATAGTCAACAAAAGCCTGAGTCAGGCATGTAAGCAAATGCTTTTAATCTATTCAAATCAAAGATTCTGCAAACACACAAGGTCACTGTGACCAGGATGCTAAGAAACTGGAGAAGGAGAAAAGGTGATTTAGTGCAGTAACAGTATCATTTTCTTTCCCAGAGCGACCTCAGCACTTCCCATATCTTCTGGAAACACCACTCCCTTTTTCCAAGGAAGGGCTGAAGTTATACAGAATTTGTTTTTTGCTGAATGTTTCTTTTCAGGGATTAACTTTTACATACTCAAAAACATCACTGTCCAACAAGAGTGATCTGCTGTCTGCTGTAACCAAACACAAGGGAAGCAAAGAAAACAACCACATAGACTGAAATTAACTGAGAACCATCATGTTCTCAAAAAGGCTCTTACCTTGTGCCTTTACGGACTGAATATATCATTGAATCTATTCTCAGAAACCTCAGCAGCTACAGCAGAACCTTAACAGAACAGTCCAAAGGAGGAAGTGGGGATTAAAAAGAAAAACAAAATAAAAAGAAAGGGAATTACCAATGAAGGTAGACCTGTGATCACAGAAGGAGACTACAACCTAGGAATTCTGATGCCCAGCTCTGTGTCGTGCTGACAAAGACTACATTTTCACAAGGGGGAAGAATACTTTGATTTTTAAAAAGTGTTAAAACCCTCCCGTAGGCAACGTAAATTGCATTTTAACCGGTGTAGCTGGGAGAAACAAGCCCTAGAGAGAACCCTGCTGATTACCTTTGATCAGCCTACTGGTGTAAAATTACATTGTGTATTTGTCTTTACCATCACACGATCACCTGCTATGTTAGAAGCCTACCTCTTTTTCTACAGTAGTGAGAAACAAAACTTCTCTCCTTAATCCATCTAAGACACGTAAGCAGAGTTACAATAAATATGTGCTATTTTGAAATGTATTAGCTAGCATTATTTAAAAGACAAACAAGCAAATGCTAAAAGAAACTAGGCAAGCAAGCGCTTTTAAAACTTTGTGTGGTCACCGTTTAAATAAAATATGATCCATCTATACGAGATACTAAATCTGTAACACCACTTTCTAAAACATGGCATAGATTCAAAGCTTGGAGAGAACCTCATCAGGAAGTCGCAATACAAACAGGACATGGAAGCATTCATTTTGCAAAACAAGACCTGCAGATGTGCAGTTATAACCAAAACCCTGCACAGTCTGAAAAAAAAAAATGCCCTCAAGGCTGAATAGACAAATTTATGTAACTCAAGCATTTATAAGAATCTTGTGTTCATCACAGATGCTTAAAATACCACTTTTTTTTTTTTTTTTTTTAATAACACTGACCTACTACTGTGGAACGCACTCAGTCTGAGTGCAAAGGGAGCCTTTATGATCCCTAAGCCAGTCTTACAGGCTTCTGTCATACCTACCTATAGATACAATTAGTCTTTGGGATTTCAGATTAGGCTAAACATCTTCATGTGTCTGCAGGGCTGAACAGTACAAAGTCCTTAACCAAGAAATTGGTTAAGGCATGAGGTTCCACCGGCATGAGGTTCAACAAGAACAAGTGCCGGGTCTTACACTTGGGCCACAACAACCCCCTGCAGCGCTACAGGCTGGGGGAAGAGTGGTTAGAGAGCGGCCCGGCGGAAAGAGACCTGGGGGTGCTGATCGACAGCCGGCTAAACATGAGCCAGCAGTGTGCCCAGGTGGCCAAGAAGGCCAATGGCATCCTGGCCACTATTAGGAATAGTGTAGCCAGCTGGTCTGGGGAAGTGATCGTCCCTCTGGACTGGGCACTGGTGAGGCCGCACCTTGAATCCTGTGTCCAGTTGTGGGCCCCGCACTTCAAGAAAGATGTTGAGGTGTTGGAGCGAGTGCAGAGGAAGGCGACCAAGCTGGTGAAGGGTCTGGAGGGTCTGACCTACGAGGAACGGCTGAGGGAGCTGGGGTTGTTTAGCCTGGAGAAGAGGAGGCTCAGAGGTGACCTTATTGCAGTCTACAACTACCCGAAGGGAGGTTGTAGTGGAGTGGGAGTTGGCCTCTTCTCCCGCGCAACTAGCGATAGGACAAGAGGACACAGCCTCAAGCTTCGCCAGGGGAGGTTCAGGTTGGACATTAGGAAGAATTTCTTCTCAGCAAGGGTCATTAGCCATTGGAATGGGCTGCCCAGGGAGGTGGTGGAGTCACCATCTCTGGATGTGTTTAAGAAAAGACTGGACATGGCACTTAGTGCCATGGTCTAGTTGACATGGTGGTGTCAGGGCAATGGTTGGACTCGATGATCCCAGAGTTCTCTTCCAACCTGGTTGATTCTGTGATTCTGTGAAATTGAGCTTCAATCCTTACAAAAAATGGCTAGCCCTATGAGGTTTTGCAAGGAAAGGCCTAAAAACCTAGCTCCAGGATACCCTGACACATTGTCCATTCTGGGGAGCAGCTAGGAGGTCTCTATAGCAGCCCAGTAAGTCAAGGAAGATCAGTAACCAATGCTGTTAGTGCCTTGTGGCACATCCCTGCTTTCCTTCAGTCTCTGGGCTCACGTTCAGCTTCTCTCCTCTTGCTAAAATAGGGTAAGCTCTTCCAGCCTGGAATCAAGCACGAGGAAGAACTAGCTCAAAGCCAGAGACAGCCCAACACAAGGGAAAGATGGGAACACAGATGGGAAGCCTGAGGCTTCTGAAGTTGATGCTACTTTCCAGGAGGTCATACAGGATTTTTGACAAAATGTTGATAACTTCCTGAAAATGTCCAGAAATTGCAGTTAAGAAGGTGCCTTGTCATTAGGGAATATTAAAATATCATAGTGACAGGTAGCAGAGGAAACTACAAAAAAGCCCTACATAGACTAGAGGGGCTTTGGCAGCCAACTGAGGAAAAAAAAAAGCATTGTGGCAACTGGAAACCAGATGCAAATGTACTCCAGTTTCAGTCCTCTCCCAGAGGTCCCCAGCACCTTCTCTTCGAGGATGAAAGCAGCAGACTCCTCCAGTGTCATGCCTCTGTGGTGGCAGTGGGCTCGATATCAGACAATGCAACATATTTTATTATCTATTTCACCAAATGACGGTAAATCGTGACCACTGAATCTAAGTCCAGTTACCTCCTATCCAGGATTTTTTTTAGGCAGAAAATGTAGTACTGCTGACATGTTCAAGTCTGGTAGCTCTGGAGCCTCAGAGAAGGAGTGGCAGAAAAAAGTCTGAAAAAAACCCTGTAACCTTGCCAACATTCCTCAATCACATTGGATTTAAAGCAGAGTTTGGTCTTCAGGGCTCTGTCAGCATTGAGTTTCCTGATGGAGACTGCCAGTCACCACTAATAACAGCAATTTTCATCACATATGCAAGCTACCCATCAAGAATCAAAGTGAGCCTACAAACTCCAGTTCCACATGACAGTGAACAGCCATCATATGACAGCAACCTTCAGGCAATAACAAGCCACATTTAAAGCAAGCCACTTGCAAGCAAAAGGCTCCTCCACCACTACTAGTGCTCTGATTTTTGTTCTGATCTCCCCACAAAGACGTATTTCAGTGAGGCTGAAGTCCCCCTTCCTATCAAAGGACTTCCCATCGCCTGCAAAGGGTGGCTTGGAGAAGACAGTATGCAAGAAACAGAGCTCTAAGCAGGTCACCTCAAAATTGTAACTAGGTCATGCCACCACAAAGCACACACACATGATTAAAGCAAACGGGGTGGCAGGGGAAGGGTGGCAGGGGCTGGCAGATCTCTGCAATACCCACAGAATCACAGAATCAACCAGGTTGGAAGAGACCTCTGGGATCATCGAGTCCAACCGTTGCCCTGACACCACCATGTCAACTAGACCAGGGCACTAAGTGCCATGTCCAGTCTTTTCTTAAACACCTCCAGAGATGGTGACTCCACCACCTCCCTGGGCAGCCCCTTCCAATGGCTAATGACCCTTTCTGAAAAGAAATTCTTCCTGATGTCCAACCTGACCCTCCCCTGGTGAAGCTTGAGGCTGTGTCCTCTTGTCCTATTGCTAGTTGCCCAGGAGAAGAGGCCGACTCCCACTGCACTACAACCTCCCTTCAGGTAGTACCCATTCAGAAGCAAGAGAAACACGCCAGGAGATCTTACTATGAACACTGAAATCATGCCTGTAGAAATTAATTATTGGATTCTTGACTCTCAGCTGCTCCCAGGGCTACAAACAGTTTTGACAGGAAGAGCAAATATGACATTTCTGTATCAGTCTTGTTTCTAGTGCAGCCAGTGCAGACTCCATCTGTTTTAAACCAGGGAAAGCAACTCGCTGCCACAGGTGTGGTGTTTGGCATCCACACAGACACAGGCTTGTCTCTGACAACAAGCTGTAAAACTTGCGGGGGTAAATTCCAAACCATACACCCACATATCGATCATCTAAAGCGGTGGTGGCAACTCATGGGTGCAAGTCACATTACAGCTGTGGGTCATTAGAGCACAGCTGGCTTAAATCTTCCTTTCTTCTAGATCTAGTCTTAATAAGCCTCCTGTCCATGCACAGAGGGGTGACACAGAACAAGGGAGGAGAAGTCCTGAACCCACCGAGACTTTGGGCTTTATGAACCAGCAGCGTCATCTCAGCAGAAGGGGGCTGCACTAGAGGGAAGAATCCCCCTCCACAGACACTTATTCAGTCAAAAATTACCACGGCCCCCAACTAAGAGGCCTTGGCACTGTCTAGAACACACTTCCATTAGACCTGCAGAGGCTGATGTGGAAATTACAAACTGAAAGGACAGTCAGATGACTGACCCTAAATCACATCTAAGCAGTTCAATCATGTCTTTCCCATTGCAGGCTTAGACAGCAGGATATCGTAACTGGGATCAATTGATCTGTTTGCTGCTCTGGCTGATAATGGTCTAGCGCTGAATGAAAATTTTTATTATTATTACATGACTCAGGCTATCTAAGCAGATAATCAATTATATGAAATCTTCGTCAAAGAATTAGATTAATAAATCTGATTTCTCTTGAAACACATTATGTATTTCACTGTCATTACTCTGACCAAGGCTCACTAGGCAACAGGGAGAATCCACATTGAAACAGCTATGAAGGTATTACCAGAAAATGAATACTTGGGAGCTCAAAAATAGTCTTTATATTTCTTTATATCTTCCACTGAACTACTTTTTATGTGATGTAATATGAAAATGTTGTGCTGCTAACGTAGTTCTAGGAATGAACTTGAACATTTTTGGCCTCACGTGTAGATATTTTTTCAGTGCTAGAGATTCACAGGATGTCTATACAAACAAAAATCTTACAGCTATTGTGCTCTTTGGCTCATACCGTTACCCTTATCTAACTGATGTGATAACTGAGGCAGAAACATATTGAACTTTTCATCCAAGGTCACACAGCGAGGTCAGGAATGGAGCTCTTTCAGTTCACTGCTTTGTTTTAAACCATTTACTCTCTCTTTTAACTCTGGCGTTGATTCAAAAGTACAAAAGACTGTTAATACACTGTCACCCTTCAAATTGCAAATCCCCAATGTAAAAAGAATGTTGGTTAGGATCTAAAGCAAAGATACGAAAATCCCTTTTCAGCCCACTGGATGCAGAAATATTGCAGCACGTCCCATCACTTTAATAATATCTCACAGCAGAAGGTACTTGAGTCACTTGTAGCGTACTGCCAACCCTAACTAAAAGCTCTTAAGACCACTAGAAGTTATGCAATCAGCCAGAAACATGTAGCTGATGTAGACTCCTGGAATCACAGAATCACAGAATCACAGAATTACAGAATCAACGAGGTTGGAAGAGACCTCTGGGATCATCGAGTCCAACCGTTGCCCTGACACCACCATGTCAACTAGACCAGGGCACTAAGTGCCATGTCCAGGCTTTTCTTAAACCCCTCCAGAGATGGTGACTCCACCACCTCCCTGGGCAGCCCATTCCAACGTCTAATGACCCTTGTTATGATCCATGTGAAGCAATGTCCAATCAATGCAGAACAGTTTGCATTTTTTTTTCTTACCATATTTAAACAAAACAGCTTTCTTGACAGTGCATTTACCGCTGATCCTACAAGAACTTTAATTTCTTTACAATGAAGAAAAAGAAACAGAGCTTCTTTTCTGTTGGACTTTGGTTGCAGTTAGCAACTCTAAGTGACAGTGTGTATCAAAAGCTCAAAAGGTTTGTGTTCTGTATTAATCTGATTTAATTAACTTTTTAACTCTTCCTCCTAGCTTTCTAGAGCAGTTACCTCTTTTCCAGAGGTGTAATTTTTTTTCTCTTGATGTCAGAACTGCACCAGTGGAAACAGAGTGAAATAGCACTCAGCACAAAAAAAAACATAATTTAACAACCTGCATAAAAAGATTTGACAGTATATTTTGAAAAAGGGCTTAAATGATTCAGATACACCATGGAAAATCAGTGGAACTCAAAGTCATTTCAGAAATCCCATTCCTATTTGAAATTTAAATATCCAAATAAAAGTGCTCAGCTGCTCATAAGATCTCAGTATCTCAAACTTCCTAGCTTTAGGTGCACAGCAGAGGCTGTGGGTGACTCTCCTCCTTGAAAAGCTACAGTCTTGTGTGGAATTCAGAGTTTTTTAAATAGTCCTTATTAACATTGTAAAGAAACAGTATTTTCAAGATGGGCATCAGAATGACCTGCTGGCCTTTTATAGGGGTGCTACAACACTAAGAAAAGCATAAATACCTGTTTATTATAGTAGATTTGGAGAGAGCTTTCCATTTCTAAGCCCTACACGTTACCCACAGTGGCATTCCAGGACAGAGAGAACGAGGCACAGAGTGACACCAAGAGCAAATCACATGAGTATCCTGGGACGTGGCTGTGAGGAACAGCTAAGCTAGAGGCTGCAATGGGAAGACAAGAAAAACAAGCATCACGGCTGATCTGCAAGATCACAGAAAGGCCTCAGATGAGACCACCACCGACACAAAAAAAATCCATCTGCACTCCATGAGCTTAAGCCTAGTGTAATAGATGCTGACAGAGCAATGACCCAGCCAGCCACTCACTAGAAAAGTGCCAGTGCACAACAAGAACGCAAGCAGCAGCAAGAGCTGCAGAAAAAGCATTTCTCCTAATGCATTTACTATTCACTGGGAACAAATATTACACAAGCCTGCAACCTCTGACACTGAGCCCTTCCATCAGGTCACAGGAATTTTGAGAGTGAGCAGGTCCAGCACAGCTCCTTATAGACAAGTATCTTTATCCCCCTGCCTGCTTTCCAGAGTTGATAGGCTGTTCATACACTACTACAAAGAGGCTCAAAACAGGTTTTTGGTTAGTAGTCTTCCCTGCTACCACTTGAGAGGCTTTAATAAACTGTTGATAAGCTGGTTTATAATGAAGGATATTTTTGGCAGAGAGCTTTACTGACCTTCAGTGCTAACAAAATATTACCCGGTTATAGAAAATAGCACAAAGTTCCATTTCATTTTTAGCATTGTACGCTTGGTATAAATTGCTATCTTAATAAAGTATAATCCTCAAAATGGAACAATTCTAATTCTTTCTTCAGCCCTAAACATCATGGGACTTGGACAAAACCAGATCTATTTCCAAATGACATCTTGCTTTGATCTGGGAAAATTTGTATCACCTCTTTCTGGATGCCTTTGATTGAAGTGTACCCCAAATGCCTCCCTGCAAAACTAAGAACAGACTGAAAGGGCCGTTAACATTCACACCCAGTTTAGATATCTGACTTGCCACAAAGTAATTACTACGTTTGCTATGTATCTAAGATATAATAACAGCACATGTGATGGGGAGAGATTCATTATATAAGTCAAATTCCAACACCTTTACTCACTTCAAACAGCACCTCGCTTTGAGAGTAATCACAGGTATTTCAATGGCACTACTTGCCAAACAGGGTACTAATTAACAAGAGCCAAAGTGATCCAAGCAGGTACGTTTTGTAGTAAACTTGCTCTTCACCTGTCTTTATAAACAGGCTGTACACACATCAGGATCTAGCATATATAAACAAACTAACGAGTTACAGAGAGATCCAGATCTCTCAATGATAACGCACTATTTGCACGACACTTAGATTTACTTTAACCACAAGAATATCAAGTCCATGGTATCTTCATGGTCTGTATATAACCTTGCTAGATAATGAAACTGCTGTTAGGGTTTCTGCTACCCCTATTTGAGATACATATTGTAACCACAAAGTTCAGTTGTGCCCTCCTCTGTTGATTCTGGGTGGGAACGACAAAGGACCACTGAGATACCTTAGCCCTTCTTCCTCAAGGACAAGCTACAAACGCTATCTGAAAAGACAGATAAATTTCAGGCAAAGATCACTCTTGAGAGCAGCTGTAGCTACTGTACATGCTTTATGTGCCTGAAGAATTAATTAATTTGCAATTCTGACAGAAAACAGCAGACAGAAATATGTAACAGAGCTGTCTGTCTTCCAAACATACCATTACTGTAACTGCTGTGAAGTCAGCGTCCAAAACTTGTACTCATTTTCACTTCACAAGTCACACAGTTGACCATTAAAAGGGAAACACAAACAGCAGAGGTAGGTCACTAGCGAGAGATCTGAAACACGAGAATTTAGTTCCCTCCTTTGCTGTTTTCTTGTGCTACCCAGAGAAGCCATCAGTTTATACATCAATCAGTTACTCAGCTCATCAACAGCTCCTTCGTCACACACACGTTGCATGTTTATGATAGAGCTTTTCATGTGATGTAGTAAGGGAAAATAGAGAAACTCCCCTTGTATAGGTACACTTGTCTTTGATAACCTAAAGTAGCTGTGATGTTCGCAAATATATTTTGATTTTAATGTATCAGGCATTAAACAAGCAGAAATAGGAAAAGGATATAATAGGCCCAAATAAAACAACTGCATCTTTGAAAGTTTTAAAGACCAGAAACCTTAAACACTGAGTTTGAAACAAAACTGAAACCATCATATTATGTACATTACTACCAATATATTATCCTGCAGTTAAAACTAAGTCAGATAAACAGGTTATGCTCTGCTTACAACATGCTAACCCAGGAGAGAAACATTTTAATGTTACCAAACAGAAGGGGGAAAAAAGGTTTGGATAATGCCTTTAACTTGTGCTTTCTGTAATGGAAACTCTGGATCTGAAGAAACATGTAGCCTGAACAACTTGTTCTCCCCTTCAAATATTAATCTGCATGATTTTTTTTCCATGGAAACTGGTAAACCCACTCAGTTTGCAACGTCAAATCATAACCAAAAAACATACTAACCCTGACCTCATTGT
This sequence comes from Nyctibius grandis, assembly GCF_013368605.1. NCBI lineage: Eukaryota > Metazoa > Chordata > Aves > Nyctibiiformes > Nyctibiidae > Nyctibius > Nyctibius grandis. The sequence goes on along the minus strand of NC_090680.1, from coordinate 5,137,039 downwards.
CTCCATCTTGATATTTCACCTCATGGCTCCTGGGTGGTACAGCAGCCTTCACTGTTTACAAAAAACTGCAAACTTTTTGAGACAGCACTTATGCTTGTCTCCAAATTGCACACAGTGTCATGCATATCCAACTAGTCACCTGAAGAAATGAAAAATAAAAGCTAGAAGCATTAGCATAGCAACCAGGTACGAGAACTTTTACACCCTTTTTTGTTCGCTTCCTTCTAAAAACCAAAGGAACCGATTCTCCTTTTCCAGTTTCATCCTAGGCGAACGCCAGACTGCAGTGGACTAACATTTGATTTACACTGGCATGCACAAGTGATAACTTTGTTCCAGGGCTCTGAAGCATTGCGTTAGAATATTTATAAATCTTTAACCGAGATTTTTTCCTAGATAGCTTTCCTTTCCCATAAATATCACCACAGTATTTTATCACCTGGTTTAGGTAAGATCAGAAGAGTTGCTAGAAGATTTGTGAATTGGTCCACCAAGACTGGCATTTGACCTCAATAACAAGGTAATGCTCACATATTTCCAAGGAATGCAGCAGGTACGTGGCAGCCACACTGTGGCTGATACACTGATAGAATTAAAATATCACCACGCCGTGATATTTTAATTCACATAGAGAGCATATCAACTTTTTAAGCATTACTTATCACTCAAGCAAGTACTTACAGGGTCAGAAGGACCACAGAAGTCTCTGAACACTTTTGGAGGCTCAGACTGTATAATCTCCAATGCTATGCAAGGGCCTGAACACAACTCTGTAACCATCTCCTGGAAGAGAAAAAAGACAGAAACAAATCTGAGCTTCTTTGGGCATTAGAAAGGGTTGTATTCCTCCCCAAGAACAGACCCAAACTGACAAGACAGGAACGATTAAGAAATATTGGTGCATTTAGGAAAGCAAAGACATGAAACAAAGATATCATTAGTGTTCACAACAAAATAAATGTTTTCCATTTTGCTGCTCGGTTTAAAGGGTAGAGACTTCAGCTTCAACAGGATACTGAATAGCATGCAACAGCATCCACAATAAATTCTTTTGTGGGTACATCCTTATTGATCTGGACCTGGATTTCACAGAAGTACCCCATAACTTGTCAAACTAGACTGAATCAACAGAACACACCTGGCCTGAAAAAAAACACTCTATGTTCAGCCAGTTCCCCAGGCAGCAATGCACTTTGCAGTGTTCCCTACAGGGAGCATGGTACACACCCTATATTTGTTTCCAAATATACACCTGTTTAATGGCTTGAAGTCATTAAAATGTCTCTTGGGCTTTTGTTTCTCACTGTCTTTTCCTCACATATAACTACAGAAGCTGAAACACACAAGCCAACAGAACAGAATTGAAAGGGGCCTTGATCTGGCAACGTTCTTGTGGTGTACTGTTACCAGAATCTCAGTTACGCCAAAATCATCTGTTTCCCTGGAGCCTCCTGGAGAGTAAAGAGACAGCGTGAGAGTTCTGAGTGGGTGATGAAGATGGGTCTTAGTTTTTCATAAGCTTAAATTAACTCTGGGCATTAGTGCCAATTTGGAGTTTGTTAATTAAAGGTATAGGTTTCACAAGCAGGAAGAACCTATTTTGATGTTCTAGTCTGAATTCCTTTTTTAAAACATGTCCTTATATTTGTACACTTTTCTAGAAATTTGGGCAGACAAGTTTTAAACAAATCAGGGCAATTAAAAGAATCAAAACCAATGAGGAAAGGGGAAAGGAGAAAAGATTCACAGGAAATAAGGGGGGACAGGGAAGGACAAGCAAGGTACTGCAATCACGCCCACCAGCCATGGGCAGGTCAAGGATGAGCCATGGCAAAGAACAAGAGCACACAGAATGGGTAAAAAAGCAGTAGGAAAAGAAGAATTAAGTCTTCCTCTGCCTTTTATGAATTGTGATGGAAACTAAATACACAAAGACTCCAAGTCAAGAATCATTGTTCCAAAGAGCTGCTATCTTCATAACGGATTCCAGGCTAAGAGCATGGGCTTAATCTCCCCACTCTGAAGTCAATGAGACAGAATTTTAGCCAAGTGCCTCTATCATCAACTCGATCCTAGGAAACGTAGGTACAAGTATTTCTGAGAGGACATGAAAAGAGTGCAGACTGTTTTCATGCTCTACAACATGAATAAATATTTTAATTCCAAAAACTGTCTTATCACCATGGATCCTCTGTTAAGAACAGGTCAAAGGACAATATATTTCACCCTGTTAAAAAACAGTAAATTGCCACAAAGTCACTACTCTGTACAATTTCATGGAATCCTGTCATCTAAATAAATTTTAATAGGAAAGTGGAGAAAAAACAGGCTTATAACTTTATTTGAATCAACTGAATTCCTCCCTGCAAACTGTGTTTTCTCTTGTTCCTCCCTTTTCTATTGTTTCTGTATCAGCACTGACATCCCACCAGCAACAGCAAACATGAGCAAAGTTACTCCTGACTTCTCCATTACAACATAAAGCTGAGGACTGAAGACCAGGTGCCACCAACTACAGCACAGACGCAGGTGGTACTATGTGAGACAAGCTTGGTCTACCTTACACACCCTCATCAAGTCCGGAGTTGAATTTAAATAGCAGACACTTTCTCTGGTAAGGCTCCCAGTTACAGCTAAATCAAATTTTCTTTAGTAAATAGTTTATGCATCAAGTAACATGGCTTGTGGTCAACAAAACCCATCCCTGGAGCTGGATGAAGCTCAAGGACTTTTGATTAACAGAGCGGATTCTGAGCTGACCCAAAACAATCTCCCTCCTTTTTCCCCCTATTTTCTATTCTGGCTACAGTAGGAAATACAAAGCAAAACAACACAAAAACTAATCAATAGTGTGCAAAATCCCATGCAAGAGATACCAACAAAGCTAAAATTTGGGGCAATTGTTCCGCTTTCTTTTTTCACGGAGAAGCGCTTCATATACAATGTCAAGCCTTTATCTGACTGACAAGGGGTAACCAGAAGAAATGGGAGTACAGTTTTTGAAAAGGATTTCTGGATGCCAAGTATCTTCTGTGCTGAGTTATTTTGAAATGATAAATAAAATTCAGATCAAAACAGACGGTTCTGAGTCACAGATAGAAGAGGTTATATTCTTTCTTCAATATCCTGTTTTGCAACATTCTTCTTCCTATTTGGCCTGCACTGACAATATCTATTGCTCTTCCCATATGTGCCTTCTCTGGATCCCTTTACCATCATTATTAGCTTTCCCACGTTTTCCTGTTTCACAGATACGCTGAGTGCACAGAGATAATTATTTAATTTGATTTCAACTGAGTGCATCCAGCACACATGGCTTGCAGGACAGAGCCCTAGATTCTCACTTTTCTTCAAATCCCACCTAAAACAAATCTTTATTGACTTACCCTGTTTAAATGTCACCTTCCCTTCTGAGTAACTCTCCAATTAAAGTATATAACTAAAATTTGCAACTTATTATGGGGTCAGAGATTGTACAAAAGAGCTGTGAAGACCGTAGAGAATTTCCCACTTGGTTCAAAACAGTGATTTCTGCGGTACCACGGGATGCTCTGGGCCCTGAAATACTGGTCAGATATTACCATATTTGAATTCTGCCACGTGCCTACAAGTCTGCTTGTCTAATCTTCCTTTGGTCCTTGTCAAAAACAGTGTTATCAGAGGAGACTTTAAGAGTATTCCCCAATCTGAGAATGAACTAACAGTACTCCTAACCTTTTTAACAACAAATCCACAAACCCCGTTGAAGTAAGTTAGACCAAACAATCATAAAGGGGGAAAAAAAGAAAATAAAAATGTCATTATCAGAGTAATATTAGTAACTGTCTGGAGTAATATTAATAACTGTGAAGAAAACTTTTAATAATTTAATCATTTAAAAATTAAGGATAATTTGCATAGTATATAGCATGGCAGTGAAGCTAAACTCATTACTATTTGTAAAATGAACCAGAATCCTCTGACAGAAGGTGATACAGAAATGCGAGATTGTCTTGTATTCCTGTTGTTCTATCTGCAGTCAGGAAGTTTTATGTGATACTACAACAAGGCATAATAATATAGAGAGTCTTAGATGTCCACTGGGATTACAGCATATCTTAAGCTTCTTAAATTTTCTGAAGATCCACAAAAGTCAGCGCAATAAACTTAAGAATAGCTCAAAATGTCATTAGCAAAGCATTCAAATACAGCAGCCTCATTGTAAACAAAATAATAAATATATATTCTGGTCCAAGTCACTATTGCAATATCAAATCAAACAAAGACACAGATATAACACATTCTCATAGCTCTACCGCAATAAAACAACTTATCTGAGGGGTTTTTTTATTCACTCTGTTATACTTTACAAATTCCTTGGCTGAACAATTTTCACAAAAGACTCTCCTTTCTTACAACATAGATAGCACGATTTTCAAGATGAGTTAGCTTGAGAACAAGCTAGAAGTGGTCAAGACCAGGTTCCTAAAAGAAATCCTATCACAATCCCCAAAAAGGAAAGATGTGGCCACTTCCTCATTTAATCATATTTTATTTTTAAACAGATTCTTGTCAAACTTCTGCTTACCATGTATTCAGCGACAACACCTTTGTAAATCTCATAAAATTCTTCCACATTTGCACGCTCCATGTTGAACTAAGAAAACAAAAATGTTAGCCAGTCTGCCTTAAACAACAACAAAAACATAGACAGACACCCCTTCTTAAGCAGCAAACATTCAGAATACTCAATTTTAAGTTTTATTAGGTAAAAGGAATGGCTTTACAGCGCGAGATTAAGTTTGTCAACAACTTAGCCAACATCACAGGCAACATAGCGCATCTTCTTCCACCTTAAATATAAGCAGACATCATAGCGTTGGCTCATGCCACTAAGACATGCAAGAGGATCTGTTTGTTGCCCAGTAAAGGGCCATTCTCCACTTGTGGTGGGGATTTCAGTCACAGGGGGATGGCAGATCTCGAGACTTTCACACAAATCAAAGGGCAGGACTTACAGGACTACTCTTGGGAACAATCTCTGTGCCAACTTCCTTTAACTGCTGAGGGTGATCAGGGTGTCAAAATCCTTTAAGTATCTTTAAAAACCTTCCCCTAAATTCATACTAAATATATATTAAAAAATTAAGGAAGGATATTAACAATAATTTCTCTGATCTTAGCTAGTACATTTTGTAAAGATATCTCAGATTGCTCCAGAAGAGACAGATATCATCATCCCCTTTCTAACTACAGGGAAACTGAGATACAGAGAGGTAAAAGAGTCTTGGCTCAAGGTCACCCAGCAACGAGAAACAGATCAGCTGATCAAATAATAAAACACAAATATCACAAGGACAATGCTGATCCCCAAACATTGCTGCACAGTCTGCACAAGGGTTTTATATTGCAGGAAGACACTGTGAAGTGCATACAGCACTTCTCCAACTTCTATTTATCAGAAAAACATCCACAAAAGGAAACCTACCATCTGCAAAGCTGAGATCTCAAATCCTTCATTGATGATGGCTTTTATGATCTTTCCAGCTAGCCCTGAAGAAACACACAAAAGACAGTATTCAATTTTAAAACGCAGAATTTACAACTGGAAGGTATTTACGCCAATGTACCACTTATTTTCAAACAAACAAAAAAAAACAACAGTGTTTGTGCAATGTGTGAGAGGAAGCAGAGAGCAGAGCCGAGGTCATATACTCTGTGCTCTACCTAAAGTGACATGTTGATGGTTTCAAACAACTAAATTCCACGCAGTTGTTCAAAAGAATCTCTACCAACTCTAACAAAAAAAAAAGGTCATTAGTGAAGCCTTTGCTTTTCGCAGATCAACTGCAGAACACCCAGTTGCTGCAAGAGCAAGATTTATGTTTTTAACACATTTCCATTGGCAATACTGATGCTTAAACAGTAATAACCAATTCAGGGCACAGGCTGCCTGTTTTGATGGTTTTATACAGCGTTCACCAGAGTGGAGAAAACAATGCAGGATTAATAATAAATATTGCCAATAAACCAGCACAAAAGTTCATGTCTTCTACGGGTAAAACACATTAGTGCAAAATTACCTACTGCTTCTAAGGTTATAACTCACAAATATGTTATTGCTGATCATACTGCTTGCTTTATTCTCTCCAGAATACATCCTCAAAGGCTGAATGACACTGTAAAACAAAACACTAAACTTTGGAGAACAAGAACCACTGATGTTCCACTGAATGTCTATTTTAGATTTGCCTGTGCTTACAAGATCAGGCCATTCTGAAGATGATGTCAGCCAAGCACAGTATTCTGTGTGAATGAATTTCATAGAATCACCGCTTTTATAGGATGTAAATGCCTGTCCTCTAGTACGATCTGTGAGAAGCTACAAATTTCTGGACATTTATTCAGAACAGAATTTACCACAGAAGAATAACCTGTAAAAAGGATTTGACTTCTGGTCATTAAATCATTAAGTAGTCTTTAAATTGCAGGATTTTTTAGCACTGCATAAATTTAGTAGATGAGAATAAAACAAAGCTAGCATCTAGGTTCTAGCATGCCCAAGACCTGAACTGTACACACTGTGCTAATACCTGTGGCATAGGCTTGGTGAGCTTCCTACCACATTAAAAGGTCAGTGGAAGCTCTGAGTAAATGAGACGGATAGTTGGAGGGCTTTCAAAACTTGTATTTACAAAGAAAATGAAAAAAACTGCCCCTGAAGTATCCCCCACCATATTTTCACATTAAGGTTTATGTAGAAAAGCCTTTCACATATAAAACAGTGGACACTTCTTCCAAAAATCTTCAAACTACTGAAGGGAAAACCTGAGATTTTGGTACATACTCAGTCCACACAGCTCTTTGGTTTACAGGACGTAGAAACAAGTGGAGGCAGGTGCAGTTCCTGTCCCACTATACTGTTACACCATGGCTCACTAGTACTGATATAAGTTTTCTTGTAACACTCATGTGAAACCAGGAAAAATATTTCCCTTTTTTCTTCAAGGTGAAAAAAATAATTGCAGCAGCAAAATGAAAAGACTTGGACAGGTTTCCCCAGGAAATGCAAGACCATGTCAGAGAGAGAAACCAGACTTAGTTTCTTTTTGCCCACACTACTGGAAAGGCTGAGCAGCTCAGAATCACAGAATCACAGAATCAACCAGGTTGGAAGAGCCCTCTGGGATCATCGAGTCCAACCGTTGCCCTGACACCACCCTGTCAACTAGACCAGGGCACTAAGTGCCATGTCCAGTCTTTTCTTAAACACATCCAGAGATGGTGACTCCACCACCTCCCTGGGCAGCCCCTTCCAATGGCTAATGACCCTTGCTGAGAAGAAATTCTTCCTAATGTCCAACCTGAACCTCCCCTGGTGAAGCCTGAGGCTATGAAAGATGCTTCCACAGGGGTTCCAGCGAGGCAGCGAGCCTATGGTCTTGACTTCAGAGATGAACGGCCAGTTTATAAAGAGATTAAGTGACTGGCCGAGGATCATTCAGGAAATAAATAAATGAATAAATAATCTGGGACATTTCCTCATTCTCAGTCTTCAGAGTCAATATTCCAGTCAACAGCCACTGCTTCACCAGAAACCAACAAAGGCAAAGAAAGGGCAGCAGCAGACAAACGGCAACCGCCACTTGCAGCGACAAGGCTACTTTGGTATGAGAAAGCTGCTTTGCCCGACAGATCTCCATTTTACACTTTATCAGTCAACAATGGGCCACTTGCATAGGCCTTCACAGCTGGCAAAGATCTAATTAAGATACTCATCAGGTATCAGGTTCTGGGGTACTATGGAGATCTGCTTTTAAGAGAACTTCTGTCCTCGGCAGTTCTACGAGCTGTAAGCAAAATCCATGTTTTAGAGGAACAAAGGGGGACTCAAATATTCAGCTTTCTGGGCTGTTTCTCTACTGAAGTCATTAAGATTTTTCTTCTCCGTAGAGAGGAGAGAGGCTGCTTTAATGATAGAAATCAAAGTAGAAATGTATTTTGCGTCAAGGTCTTTAATACAAGGTTTGTTTAATAATTAACTGTGATAAACCTATCAAGATTTTCCTCTATGTTGTATTCCTGAGTTCACTCTCACTCATCAGAGCAACAGAGCACCTTATTGCTCCAGCCAGACTGCCCGTGACTGCAACGCCCAAAATGCTTAACCAAAGGAATTATTGCCACCATTGTAGATAGACAGATGTCAAAATTCAAAGTGCCTTGAGGAAGAAGCATGAGATTTCATTTATGTTTGCAAAGCAGGATGGCAGCTCCACTTCCCAGATGTGGGCACTGAGGCACAGGAGGAGAAGTGAGTTGCCAGTGGCAGAACAGATCTACAAATCCAGTGACTTGGCCTCCCTTGTCCCAGTTTAGGCAATACACATATCACTTCTCCTAGGGACACTTTCCTTTCGAATTCTACCTGAACCAAAATAGAAACAAAAAGCACAGAGGCGATCCCCAAGCAACAGAAGAGTGGAAGCTCAAGGCTCGGCTTGGGATCTGTTTCAGGCTTTCAGCCAGTTGCATGACTGAACTGGGACGTGTCCTCTCCTCTGTGGTCAGATAAGGCTGAGGAAAAGAAGAACTAATTAGACAGAACGCCATTTCAGCAGCTTTCAAAAATTTGTTTTCAACTTCAAAATCCAGATCTGTGGTGAAAAAACAACTTTTTAAGGACCCTTCAAACAGGGCCAGTGCATGTTTAAAATGTGATTACAGTAAGAACCCAAATCAAAGCTGCAGATTAGGCACCAGTTACGATGAACTTTCAGTCACAAAGCACAAAAGAATCAGAAGCATTACTAAATACAACTGGGGGAATTTAATACTAATCGTAACAAACATGAGAATAAGAGAAAGAAAGAGACAGTGTGCACATGTCTTTATGTCTCCTAGGCAGCATTATATTACTACGCACCTAGTACAGGATAGATAATCTTACAACATATTTTAATCAGATAAAATGATATGGCACCAAGACCGCCTCAGTTACATTGATCTTCTACAATTTGTTGCTTTACAACACACAGTATTTGAAAATTGTACTTCATTAAGAAGCAGAAAGCAGCAGGGAAGACATCAGACTGAAAAGCATTACAACTGTTTGCAGAATTATGGATTGAAATAAAATAAAACAGTTCATGAAAGTCACTTTTAACCTAACAGCACTTCAGTTAACAGGGTGTAACGGCTGTGTGAGTGGGACCTGCCAGTCCCAGCACACTACGAACCACCAGCCCTATGACTAGGGATGTTACATTCTCTTCCCTTCATTCTTGGCCTGTTTCCCAATTTAACCATACCACTGTTAAAAGCTTATTAGGCAAGACAGCAGGCTGCCTTCAAAGCAAGTCAAGAACTACCTTCCTCATCTCAACCTCTATACGTCTTTTTTTTAATACCCTTCCAATAATTAAATTGGAACAACAGTTTGACAGGAATACACAAACTGCCATGACTGATCAGATCAATGACCCACCTAATCTAGTAATGTATTTCTAGAAGTAACTGGTACCAGATGCTTCAAGTGGCACTAACTAGAAGCAGCAATTTCATTTCATATCTATTTTTGACATTTTACAGTGCAATTTTGCTTCACAGTATAATGAAATTATCTAATTCCTTATTGCTAAGCGTTAAGGTCCTGTCCCAAAACACCAGAGAATCACGATGAGGCTTGACTCCAAGCAAAGTCCTTTTTGAATTCCAGAAGAGGAAAAAGTGGGACTCAGAGCTGGGCACTCCTGCAATGTATTTCACTTGAAGTTCTCACTAATCTTTGTTTCAGACAACGTTGCAAAACACTGTGCAGTAAGAAGCTGACAGGTGTCCTCAAAAAGTGCACTTCTTCCTATCAGTTGGCCAACCTATCCCCTGAAGAACAAGGTTTATCTATCTCTTCTCTTTTGCTTTTTCTCTTAGAAATAACACACCTCTAGGCATTCTTACTATGCAACATAAATACACCATTTCTGGACTCCCCACAAGTTTGGCCATAGTGATAATCTGCAGCTATTGAACTCCCAGCCTCGCTGTGTGCTGTATGAAAAAGGATATCCAGTCATTTTTGTATTTGTAGTCTGGAGCACCAAGAAGTGAGCCACAGAGGCACAGAGGGCCTCCTGAGTGACACACGTTGGGCCAACAGAGAGGAGGAGGGGAGATCAAAAGCTACCCAGGCTAACCATGAGGGAGGAAAAAAAAACAGACAAGTGGATGCAGACAGAAGATCACAGAATCACAGAATCAACCAGGTTGGAAGAGACCTCTGGGATCATCGAGTCCAACCGTTGCCCTGACACCACCCTGTCAACTAGACCATGGCACTAAGTGCCATGTCCAGGCTTTTCTTAAACACCTCCAGAGATGGTGACTCCACCACCTCCCTGGGCAGCCCATTCCAATGTCTAATGACCCTTTCTGAGAAGAAATTCTTCCTAATGTCCAACCTGAACCTCCCCTGGCGAAGCTTGAGGCTGTGTCCTCTTGTCCTATCGCTAGTTGGCCCGGGAGAAGAGGCCGACTCCCGCTTCACTACAACCTCCCTTCAGGTAGTTGTAGACTGCACTAAGGTCACCTCTGAGCCTCCTCTTCTCCAGGCTAAACAACCCCGATAGAGAGGAACATGTGAGAAAATGAGAGAATATTGTTCACAGTGACAGAATCCAAGATTTTCCATCATTCCTCATTTGTCTCTAGGCATTGTATTGAAGGAGAGCCTTAAGAAGTTTGAAGGGCAGCTTTAGAGACATTTATGGAGAACTCTATCAACACTGCAGCACTGATGAAAATCTTGACCAATAATATTCATTTGGAAATACTAAAAGGGTGAAGACAAAAGATAACACCACTGCTTTACTGCAGAATAGAAGTCAGCATTTTGCTAGCACAAGAAAAATTATGCATACAGACAGTAAATCTTAGGGGACCTTGAAACCAAAATTGCTGAGTGTTTGAATCAACTGAGAATGGGAACCAACAGAAAGCTTCAAAGGGGGTGAAATGTTCAAAGGCTTAATCCCAGCTGCAACTTTCTGAACAGCTATGAACAAGGCAAGACCACATTTTGTGAATGCCAGACAGGGCATTAAGACACAAAATGATGAAAATCTGTAGGAAAAAAAAGGTATTCTGGGACTTCTTGCATGGGAAGAGATGGGAAGAGTCACACTTAAAATTCAGATACAAAAACCCACACAGAAATTCAAGTCAAAGATCATAGCCAGGCTACACAAAGTATCCAGCCATTTGGCTATGCAGTGTGTGCCATTTGAGGAGGGAATCTGAGGAAGAAAGAAAGATTAAGAGGGAAAGATCAATACCTCTGCAACAGTTCTGCTGAACTCGAACTGATGGTTGTATATTTTTCAAAAAACATAAAGACTTAGGTTTCTTTCTTTCTTTGTTCTTGTGTTAAGAGAAAGCTTAAAATGAAATATCCAGTTTGTTTTCCTTTTTATTTCTTTCTTTCAAGATGTTCACTATTTTGTACTCCTTTAGCACATCCACTCTGATTTTTTTTTTTCACTTAAGATTGCAGTCAATCACTCTGGCTAGGAGAATGTTTCTATGGATATAATGATTTTCATTGACTTGTGCTTATTTCTTGAGTGTGAAACTAAACACGATATTTTAGTTGAGACTGTACCACTGGATTATACGATGGCATTCAGTATTATAATTCAAACCATTCACATGCTTACTAACATTTCTTTCTTTTCTCTGGTTATCCCTAGTGAACACTGTGCATACGACTTTTGATGAACAGTTACAGTTACAGAGAGGAAGTGGTTAAAATTATGCCTTGTAGTGTACATTAGCCCGTGACTATAAACAATAATTTTAATCTACTATTGCACGGTCAATTAACTTAACTCTGGAGGTTAAAACCCTCAAGAGATCCCCTACAACCTGCTCTAGCCTTTACTAATTTTATATTCCATGTCCTGTCGAAGGTTTACCAACTCACTCTCCTAGATCAACAGTAAATATACTGTGAGCTCTATCATTTATTTTCGACTTGGCAAAAGACCATCAGATATTCCTACATTCTGTGTCTTGGCTCTTTTCAGACCCAATACCTTGCCTTTCTCCTTACACTGTGATTTGAAAAAGGCAGTAAGAGAAGAGTCTTTAAGATATTTATCTTTTGCTCCAAGGTGCAGTGAAGTTAAGACTATGCATAAATTTTTTGATTTTTCTAAAACGTTCTCAGAAACTCCCGGTAACAAAGGCTCCATTATACCCCCAGATATCAGGCCAGGGATATACTTTGAAGTTTTCCTTAATGATTAGATTAAATCTTCTTTCATCTAAATTAGTAAATATGCACGTATTTTCCAAATTTACATATAGAAAGGTGTATATCCCTGCCTTCTCCATCTCAGCTAAAATAAATGAAAACCTTCAAGTTTTCATCAAGATTTCATTGGCTAAATCTCTTACTCTTTTTGCTCTCAGTTAATTATGTTACTTTTGAAACAGAGTGCCCAGAAACTGGACATGGTACACAAGCAGAGTTCTCACCAGCACTGAGCAGAACAAGTTGCTGAAAAAACCCTAAACAAAGTGTGCCCAACATTCTGAACACTGATTGTGCTTATGATATATCATTATTCCAACCATTTCTCTACAGACTTCTCACTGATACCCTGCCTGCTCTTCTCTATTTTATATTTGTGCATTTATTTTCCCTCCTCCATGGTGCTGCTATGCAGTTGTTTATATTCAGTTTCATCTTCTTCATATTGCTTCATTTCTGCATTTCATCCGGAATCTTCTGAATTCTAGTCACATCCTCCAAACCTGTAGGTAGGCACTTGGTACCATCTGCAAACACTGCAAGCACGCTCTGTCCTTCCCATCCGAGTCATTAATGACAATATTGACAAGAACTGGCCCAACGATGGGTGACCACACTTCACTTGCAAAGCCCTTTTAATTTGACATGCTCATGTCCAGCCCAATGTTCAGGAAAACATTTAAAGCTATGCAGATGCTTATGCTGTACAGATCTAAACATACGAATTACTTCACTAAAGGAAAATTTTGGTTTCTTAACAGCAAGGGACTTTAACAAAGGCACAGATATTCCAGTGAATTAGACTATGTGGCTCTGTTTTACCTTCCTTTATGGAAGCATACTTAGAGAATTCAGAGATCAGCAAAGCATGTTTTCCCTCAAAAAAGACATGCTGGTAAATGTCCATCATATCATCACTATTTAAGTGGTTTAAATGAAATTATAGAGTCTTGATCCATCAGTTTCCTTGGTATGAAAGAAGTTTCATTAGCCTGAAATTCCCTGGACCACCCTTAGAATTAACTTTTCCCTAACCCTTTAAGAATGAAAATACAAAATGCAGTAATAAACACTCATTCCTAATGGTTTTTTTCTTTTTCATGTTAACACCAGCATCCCTGCACAGAGATGATTTTCAGCAACATGAGCACCACTAATATAAGTCTACTGAACACTACTGGGAAACACTCTTTCCAGTAGTAGGAGGAGACTTAAAAGCTTCAGCAAGGACTGGCTGTGCCATTTGATCTGTTTTCTTTTCTCTGAAGTACAGCTGCTTCTCTTCCTTCCAGTCTCAAACTGTCAGAAAGGATTTCCAGATTCAGTTCACCTCCCCCTCTACCTTAATCAATTCAAATGTAAAAATATATTTTTCATACTTCAAAAAAAATAAATGTCACTTCCCCACTAGCCACAGAAATCCAATGTTGGGAAGCCAATGCCAAGCTGCTAAAACTTTATGCAGGAAATAATCAAGAAACAACATAGGCTTGGTTTCAAAACCAAACATCCCAAGCAAGGAATATCCATCATCACAACTACAGCAAAGAATTTAAAACACAGATGGAAGTGGATGGACTACTGTTCTCATGGAAGCTACATTTTTTTCTAAAAAATGGTGATAAAGTGGTAAAGTAGGTTGCTTTTATTTTAATCACTTTTTCCTATCTTCTCTAAAGAGAAAAAAACAACCAACCAACCACCCAAACCCCAGCACCATCAGACACCACCAAACACTTCAACACTCTTTATATAATATATTCAAGGAAAACATAAGAAACAAAGTGCATTTAATTTTGCATAAATACATCTTCTGCCACAAAAAAAAATGCCTGCATCTGAAAGCATAGTGCTTTACTAGGTAGTTTTCACATGATTGCAGCACTAAGACTGCCATATTATGTGGAAATATCCAGAGGTCAAATGATCTGCTGCACTTCTTTGAAGCATCTGCAAAGATTTGTGTTCATCCCATATTTTTTTCCAGTTCCATATTCGATCTTCAAATAATTCCTTCCAGACTTCTAATTGTTTAGTGTATCAAGGCTATCACTGATGCCCCTTTGCACTAATCTTGTAGACAAGACATAGGAAAAGTTCTGTCTATGATGTGGTGAAGTCCAGAGCATCTGCACTTCACCTTTCTATTATGCATACTTATCACAAACAGAAGACACACTTTCAGACTATTTATGAGAAAATTGCTTTGCTCATTTTTTCTCAAGTAGGAGAAAACAGCTTTCTGGAAACCTTGTTCTACTTCTAAGTTTCCTGAAAATAAAAATAATGAGTTACTCAAACTTAGGTCCAAAAACCCAGGGTGAAAAAAAATAAGTTCCAGAGTTTTATTTACAATTTTTAAAAATCTTATCTAATGAATACCAATCATCTTGATAAAAACCAATGAGATAGATCCTTAGTCCTGAGAATGACGATGGATTTGCACCTCCTCTATCCCATCCTCTTTTTCTTTTTCAGCTTATTTCCTTTCCTAACTACATACATGTAACTATACTTAGCACACTACAGAGGTCAACTGGACATTTTCACAGTCATGCCTTCTCTCTTTCAAAGAGCAACAAGTATATTGCATGTTAGGAACAGCTCTTCAGTCATTTGGAGTCAGACATATAATCTACTAAAATGCTGGATTTTAGTTCTTCTCTCCACCCTCTTTCTTGTAAAGTAACTTCATTTGAGATCCTACATGAGTAAACCCTGTTTCTGTACCTGCTTGAGACTGAACTACTGTCCTTGGTATTATTTCTGTCAAAGTTACATTTGTCTCTGGAGCAAGGAACTACACTCTCCATTAAAATTTTTCTAAGTCTTCGCATAAATAAGGGAATATGATTCTTATGGTTACCTGTCATGAAGCATTTTGTTGGTCAATATAAAGGTCTATGAATTTCTAAAGCAATCCAGTAGGTATTAAGTTAAGACAGGAGCACTCTCTAAGATTTATCATCCACTCAGAACAGGTCTAAAACCACACTTCCACAAAATATCTGTTCCATGTGGAAAGAACCCACTCCTGCTCCTTTTGTTTTCTATGAGACTTAAATTTTAGTTGAAGAATAATGTGGAAGACGTGTGGAAGATATGTGGAAGACATAAGCACTGTAACTTTTTTTTTTCCAATTACAAAAGAGGGACAAGAGTTTAAGTTACCAGCAATGTTAGAACAAAATCTCAAGCTTAACACATACTAGGAGAACAAACCTGTCTGGGTAGCCAGTCTCACATCTAGAAGCCCTCAAGACCATAGAGGCTTCCTTACCTCTAGACAGACCTTTCAGTTTGCATCAGGTCCAATGAATTCCTGACTAGCAGTTTGGCTTTTCAAGTTTGTGGCACAGTTCTAGCCCCAAATTTGTTTTTGCCAAAACTCTGATGTTAGGAGAACCCATGTCTCAGCTTGCGAGTGGAGAAAAGGAGGGCAGGATTTCATCTCTCAAGCTCTGTGCTGTAACTAAGTCCAAAATGTGAAATATAACACACTTCTGACCTCAGCTTTTCTAGCCTGATCATCACTACTTTCATGATTCTTTTCCCTGCTTGTTTTTCAAAGGAATTAAGTAAAAGCCACATCAAAGAAACTTTAAACCAGTCATGAGATATCAAATTCTAATTCCTGCAGCAAACATGACTAAATTGTTACACATAAATACATGAAAGTTAATCCCACCCAATGATCTACAAGGTGCTATTTCTGCTGACAAAACAGTCGAGTCATAACTGGCCTCATGGCATTAAACTGAAGTTCATCCATTTTGGTGCATTTACAATTTTGGCTTCTGAGCACTACCGCTAATACCTCCAGATCTAGTAACATGAAGGGAATTACAAAAAGAGAATGCCTAAATGATTGCAACTGTGGCCTTGTATCGGAATTATCAGCAGCTCCAAGCACAAGAAGCAAGTGGGTTACAGAACACAGATCCCCACTAAAACTCTCCAATTATTAAACAATTAAGCCCTACAATCCTAATCAACACACTGAGGAGATGTCCTTACTAGTTACCACCCTCCTCAACTGAAAACCGGTCTCAGGCAAAGAGAAGGAAGAGGCTAAAAGACCCTGAAAAGCGTGGCAGATTCTAGAGAGGTCAAACCACATCGAGTCTCCCTGACACACGTCTAGTCAGAACAAGTCTGCATGGAGCAGCATCAGGTTGCTTTGGCATTCTTTCAGCTCCCAATAACGAGGAGTTGGACTGCTCTTGCAAACCCTCTTCAGAGTTAAAATACAACCACCTTGCTGCTGCCAACTTTCCAGCCAGCCAGGGAAGTGTTTCATCTCCACCGAGAGGAGCCGCTAGGGAATGAGCTAAAGCTGCCTAGTCTGGAGCTTTAGTCGCCTTCCCAGCTGGTTCCCATCTCTGATCCTCCACAGAAGATGTTATGGTGATACCAGACTGACAAAATAGCTATTGCCTTACTTCTTTAATAGGTGCGTATGATACATGTTCCTAGAGGGCTGGCGATACCACCCCTCCAGAATTACCAGCACCCTTGACAGCTGAAGTTAAACTTCACATAACTCCCCTGACACCTTTTATCAGGCCCCAGGGTTCCTCTGCAGCCTGGCAGACACTTTCAGTCCTCTCGCTTACAGGACTCATCACGTGCAGGAGGGCTGCGCCAGGTCCTGCTGCAGGTGGCTGGGCCGCTGCTGCTGTGGCTGCCTAGCAACAGATGTTTCTGTATGCTGGTCAGGAGAGGGTCAGTAAGGCCAGAGATAAAACCCACAGTGATTTTCCACTGCTCTGTCGCTGGATAGGAACCCTCTAAACCCTCTGCGGTAATTAAAGGCAGTTTTTAAGAAAGGACTCTGAGAATTAACCAGTATAAACTAGATTAGATGCAGCCTTTTGACAGCAAGGTAAGCTCGCTGAAAAGCCTTCTAGCTAACAGCTGTGCTTAAAGCAAACCATCTTCCAGGATGGAAAACCAGAAGGTTTTTCCTTCTAAGAATCAGTTATGCAATGGACTCCGGAGGAAAAAGAAACACTGGGAAAAAGGACAGAAAAGCAAAATTCAAATCACGAATTCGGTCAAATGTTTCTGCAGAAGTAAAGACTAAAGCTCTGTATAAGCTCAAACGTGTAAGTGAAACTTATTGTACATGTGTAATGAGCAGATTATACTAATGGTAATTAGATAATCAAGTTCAAAGCCTCAGCAGCGCATAGGAAATGGCAAAAAGGTTTATTTTTAGATAATACTGAAAATTTGTGGAGCACAAATCAAATCTGCAATGCATATGAGGCTCTGCTGCTTTGACCCACATAAATTCCTCTCCATGCCTCCGCCAAACCACCTTCTCACCCTGATGGCCACACAGGATCTCCTTCCTCTCCAGCTGCTGTGTTTCCACTAACATTCTCCCCACCAGAAACAGCAGGGTGGACAGTCACAGCCAGAAACGCTGTTGCTGGGGGTAAGCAAGTTGCTTATTTTTAAGACCTTGCAGTCTCCTACACGAAATTTTGCCAAAAGGGCAGCTCACTAGTTGCTGTAGGATCTATTTCAACTGAGACAGAGATGTTGCTGGCATAACCAGAATGTCTCAGGTGTCACTGAACACGGCTGCTAACAGCAGTTAAAAGGGAGATGAGCTGAGCAGGGCCTCCCTGCTCTGTTGTGGATCGCTGAGCCCAAATAGGTCAGCCCTTTCTTTCTCCAACTTTCTGCCTACAGATGCACAATCCCATGGGGCCAACCAGCTCTGCTGCCATGTCTCTGCTCTCTAACCCCTAAAGCCGGGCTTCTCCCTTCTTGCCTGCCTATTTCAGACAAGCAGTTGGGAGTTCTCCTGAGCCGATGGTTTGGTTCCCCCAAACCCTTTCAGTATGCTATTCCCTGCCTCCAAATCAGTCCACAGAGGGAAGGAGGAATGGTGGCATTTCTGTAGAGACAGCCTGCCACTGGATACACAGTGTGCTCAAAACTTTAAAAGGTTTAAAATCTATAGGAGGCAAAAGCTACGTTCCTTCAACTTTAAAACAGGCAGTTTAATCATAAGAGAGTAATTTCAGAATTAAGACTTCCAAAAACTGTTGCAAAGCTAGCGCACAGCTCTCTACTCTGTTGCACATGGTTCTTCCAACTGTGACAAGATCACAGAATCACAGAATCAATCAGGTTGGAAGAGACCTCTGAGATCATCGAGTCCAACCATTGCCCTGACACCACCATGTCAACTAGACCATGGCACTAAGGGCCATGTCCAGTCTTTTCTTAAACACATCCAGAGATGGTGACTCCACCACCTCCCTGGGCAGCCCCTTCCAATGGCTAATGATCCTTTCTGAAAAGAAATTCTTCCTAATGTCCAACCTGAACCTCCACTGGCCAAGCTTGAGGCTGTGTCCTCTTGTCCTAGCGCTAGTTGCCTGGGAGAAGAGGCCGACTCCCACTTCACTACAACCTCCCTTCAGGTAGTTGTAGACTGCAATAAGGTCACCTCTGAGCCTCCTCTTCTCCAGGCTAAACAACCCCAGCTCCCTCAGCTGTTCCTCGTAGGTCAGACCCTCCAGACCCTTCACCAGCTTGGTCGCCCTCCTCTGGACTCGCTCCAACACCTCAACATCTTCCTTGAAGTGCGGGGCCCAAAACTGGACACAGGATTCAAGGTGCGGCCTCACCAGTGCCGAGTACAGAGGGACGATCACTTCCCCAGACCGGCTGGCTACACTATTCCTGATAGAGGCCAGGATGCCATTGGCCTTCTTGGCCACCTGGGCACACCGCTGGCTCATGTTTAGTGCCGATGCAAAGTGCTTTACAAGAAGACCAAGCGTACCAAAAGAGATGCCACTCAGTGATATTTTTGTTGCTACTCACAAAAATAGGCTGAAGAATATGAGGAAGACTAGGGAAGACAGAAGAGGGCAGGCTAAGAAAGCCAAATCCTCTCCCCTGCAACACTCCTGGCCCACTGGACTGATGCTGGAGAGTTCCTGCAGCCCTTGTGAATAAGGATTCAGCTTGCCTGAAACTGCAGACTGGAACCAGTCCAGTTGCAATATGAAGCCACACCAGTGCTCTCAGTCAAAGAGGGAGGCCATGGCCCAGCCACAGTGACTCTTCCCTTCCCTAAGCCCAGCTTCCCGTCAGAAGCCAGACTTCTGGAAAGTTTTACAAGACTGCCTCAGTCTCATGATCTCTTTAAGAGATGCAGCACCTGTGGCTTTTGAAACATTCAAAGTAACATTGGAGAGAACAGGCAGGAACAGCAGAGCTTAGTAAGGTAAAAGCATAGCCAGTTCCTGAATTCCATCATTCTTGATATTAATTCAAAATTGATAAAACGCTTTGCTGACTTAGAAAAGAAAATTCAGTTTTGATTTCTTCATCCTGTTGAGGGTAGTAATCAAAGCTGTATGGATGGAGAACACTCAAAGAACACACTGTCTTTCAAATTTTAGTTGCTATTTGGCAGCTGTGGTCTGCCTTTACAGGCCTCTGTGTGTGAGAAAAAGGACTAGGCCAGTCTTTCTAGTGCTTACACTGCAATGCTGGGCGTGCACTTACATTTTCTGTTTATCTCTATCCATACTTCTTTCTCTCCCACCACCTCCACCTCCCCCAGACACTCACACTCCCAGAAGGGAGTGCAAACAGGGCCAGAATTTGTCCTTTGGTGATTCAGAAAAATTCTGAGCAGTTCAAGAAAAGAAAGTAACAGACAGTGCACTATGAAATCTACATAAATGAAGAAGATTAAAAGTAGGAAGGGACAACCTGAGCTCACTGAGAGAGAGTCTGAGCCCACATAAGTAAAAGAAATTATATTGTAAGTATAAGAAAGCACAGCCCAAGCCAACCACTTCGCTATCTTCACAAATTAAGGACGCTGACAATCCTGCCATCGAAAAGTTTGTCCTCTGCAAACATTTAGCTAGGTAAGATCATAGTCCCAGCCGCTGCCCATATTTCTGTAAAAGGACCATCACGCTGTCTTTGCCACATGGCAGACTTATCAGTAGCAGATACCATGCAAGGCCTCAAAGAGATAACAGGCATATTATCAGCAGTGAGTGTGAGACTCTTTCTTGTGAAAGCCATTTTTTTTTCAGCAAGCTCTCCAGACATCCCACTTGAGGTGTGAAAGGCCTGGGAACTTCTACTGCCACTTCTGCTGTTTCCATTTCAGCTATTCACAGAGAAGTGATTAAAATGTTGCAGTGTGCTCTGCATCTTACCAAGAAAAATCTCAATGCTCTCACATGGCAGTATTTATTCTGCACTCAAAAATACTGCTGCAGTGCTAGAGCCAAAATATTTTACTGCACTTACTGCTCCTATACATGGTTCTGTGTCTAAGTACAGGACACAAAAGTGAGATTACTTTTGCGTGGTAATGGCTGGGCATTAAACATTTCCACTACTCACATGGTAAGTTCACAGAGCATTCTCCAGCACAGAAAGTATCATGGAGTCCAACAAACGATTTAGCTCTTTGGCTCAGTTTCATATAGTAAATAAGCCTTTTCTACTTTCTCTTCCCACTGCATTCAGCAGAACAAGATTCATATCAGCACAAATCTCTCTCTGTGAGTAGTTTTAACGTCATGTGTTACTGCGTGAGTGGAATATGGCCAGGTGTCCTGCTTTCACTCTGCCGTGAGGATGCTAACCTCCAGCAGATGAGTGTGGTGGGCAGACAGGAGCAAGGACATGGTAAGCTGTCACAGCAAGATTCATCAAATCTCATGTATATTTTTATCATTCTTCTTTTTTTCACCTCTCACTTCTTATTCTGAAATTAACAATCATCCATGTGGAAAGCACACAACCCACTCTTCATGGAACTGAACTGCAGAAATATGAAAGGTGTATGAAAGACAACGTATTTGCATATACTATGAAGTACACCCTGTGCTCTTGCAGTCTCATTCTCCTAAAAAGGGCAGAGGAATGATCGTGGATACAATGAAGCACACATTGCTTTCACCTCCACTATCTGCATTGCTTACCTTCATTAACTGCATGAGGCTTAATAATGCAACAAGTACAGTTTGTGAATTTTGCACTGTTGACTGGTCCACGACCTCCACTGGAGGGAAAGAACAACTCCAGCTCCTGAAAACAATTGCAATTAAATACATTTTAGTTTGATCTAGCTGCATACATCAGCTTTTCTCATAAGTAACAACACCTGAAGTATCCATAGTCACAGAAGATAAACCTTAATTACAGATATTTCTGCCACAAATACTTTTTCCCTATAATATTCTCTCAAATATATCTTTGGCACCATTGCTACAAACATAAAAACATGATTTGAATATTTCTTGCAACGTCTTTCTTTTCACCTCCGCAACGCAATCCATTCCCATTCAGAGCATTCAAAATGCTGCTGCCACAACCACTTGGTAGAGGTGTTCCCAGCTTTCTGAATTCTCTCTTTCCTCAGTATCTTTCCCAAATCCATTCCCATATACACCCATTTTATCTTCCCTCTTTTCACTTCATCTTTTCCACTATATGAGCAAAAATGCAACTGCCACCCATTTCTCAGTATGTTTTCTTTCCATTTACAAAACTGACCTCCATCCCATTTGTTTACAACTTTTTTCCCTTTGTCTTAAACAACTAAATTTTGTCTAAAATTGTCAACTCACTCCTCATGCCTTCTTGACCCTATTATTTTTTTTATCTTACTGAATTGAAGCTGATGAACTTATTTCCTCTGATTTCAGGGATGAATCAAAAGAACCTCTTTGCCTCTGATCACTCCCTTTCTTCCCACCATCACTATTCAGGTAACATATAGCTCAGGTCTTAGACCATACTGGGGTGAGCTTGACAGCCAGGCTTCTCTCCTCAGTGATATCTTTTCACTGTTCACTGCTAGCTTCATACTTTTTCCATACCATTTATTCACATATGTTACACAATCTGCCAATTAACGTTAGTCAAATGCTCAAAACACAGATTCCATTTCAGACCTATGGGTCAAATTCAGTAAAAGAATTGATGAATTTCTATTTAAGGGAAATAATAATATCCTGGAAATACTACTGCTGAATCCATCTGATTTTTCCTGTGTAACAGTAGCAGTGCTAAAGGCCATTTCCTGGAATTATCTCATTTAATTTACTAGCTCAATTCAGATGGAATAGACTTAGCTATCTCCCAGTCTTTAGCTCATGGCACTCTGACAATTCCTGTAATCCTTACTTGAACAATTATATTACTCAAACTAATGGATCTTTCCATAGAAGGGAAAATGTTTTTTGTTTTTCTCCAAATACTCTACATTTTAAGTGGGCATATCTGAGACAAAAGGGTTCATTTCCTACATCCCTCTACTGATAAAATGCCACGTGCTTCAAAGACCTCGTCCCACTCTGCTAACTAATGTTTACTGTAAAAGAAGCAGCCAGGAAAAGGTAGCAAAACATTTACAATATTTAACACTTTGTTGTATCCATTAAAAGTCATAAAAGGAAAGTAACTAAATAATGCTGAAGGACCGGAATAATGAAATGCCAAACTAGTGGAGCCTTAAAAAGAAAATTCTTTTCCTTTCCCTTTATTCCTGATCTAAAGAAATTCCAAAATTTGACCTGCAGAGAGACACCAGCTCAGAGTATACGAGAGGCATACTTTCACTTGTCATTTAGCCCCCAAAAGAACCATGCAGTCTCCCACTCTCACTGTTCAGTTTACAATACATTCCTTAGATGTGATTGGGACTTTGGTTTTCCTTCAGAAGAGTTTGGTTTGGTCCCTTTATGTCTGTCTTTTCAGCAAAGCTTCTGCAAGGTGCAGCCAACTAGTTTCCATGGCAACAGCCATATAATACTGGGCCTACTAAATTAAAATAGGCTCAGCGGTATTAAATTCACAATTTTGGTTGATTTATTGAAGATTGGTATCAGTAACACCGCCAAAGATGCACACACCTGCAAAAGATCAGCAAAATAATCCCACAGTCATAAAAATACTGCAGATGAATGGGGCCTTCAAAGAGCTTTTCAAAAATAATGAAATGCAAAAAGAACAACAAACTTAGGCCAAAGCACATACTTCTGATCAAAATTTTATGCTAATAGATACTCTTCCCTACACGTCTCAGTTCAAAAGCTGGCACAGTTGTCGTGGCAGTACACAGGAACAAAGAGAAACTTTCACCCTTATATATGAAGACATCCAGCGATTTAACCAGAACTACAAAGACTTTTCTGACTAAAATCCTTCTTCATCAGAAAAGATCAATTTCATCCAAATGCTTTCTGACTACACACCATCTTCACCAAGTTTGCCAGCAGAAGTACCTCAGGTCCAGCATATGATTTCTTGTCAAAACCAGAGGCACACGGAGAAGATCCAGCAGCCCAGCAGGTAAGCGAGATGAGTGCTTGAGCAGCAGAAAACCACTCACGCTTTGCAGTCAGCTGTGCTACTGCAGCTGTTCCAATTTATATAGTGGAAAGACTAGGATCAGGGAAGCAACAACTGGTATCTTTTCCCTGCTGGTCTAGAGCAAAGGTACCACAGCACAGTATCACAGAATGACAGAATCAATCAGGTTGGAAGAGACCTTGGGATCATCGAGTCCAACCGTTGCCCTGACACCACCCTGTCAACTAGACCAGGGCACTAAGTGCCATGTCCAGTCTTTTCTTAAACACATCCAGAGATGGTGACCCCACCACCTCCCTGGGCAGCCCCTTCCAATGGCTAATGACCCTTGCTGAAAAGAAATTCTTCCTAATGTCCAACCTGAACCTCCCCTGGTGAAGCTTGAGGCTGTGTCCTCTTGTCCTATCGCTGGTTGCCTGGGAGAAGAGGCCGACTCCCACTCCACTACAACCTCCCTTCAGGTAGCTGTAGACTGCACTAAGGTCACCTCTGAGCCTCCTCTTCTCCAGGCTAAACACCCTCAGCTCCCTCAGCCGTTCCGCGGAGGTCAGACCCTCCAGACCCTTCACCAGCTTGGTCGCCCTCCTCTGGACTCGCTCCAACACCTCAACATCTTTCTTCAAGTGCGGGGCACACAACTGGACACAGGATTCAAGGTGCGGCCTCACCAGTGCCGAGTACAGAGGGACGATCACTTCCCCAGACTGGCTGGCTACACTATTCCTGATAGAGGCCAGGATGCCATTGGCCTTCTTGGCCACCTGGGCACACTGCTGGCTCATGTTTAGCCGGCTGTCGATCAGCACTCCCAGGTCTCTTTCCGCTGGACCGCTTTCTAGCCACTCTTCCCCCAGCCAATCAATGAGGTAAACTCAAAAATGAGTACCAATCAACCATGAGGTAAACTCTATTCTTGCCATCATTTATCAGCACACACACAAATAGTCATCTTAATTCTGCAGAAATGCTGGGAATATCTCTCCCTCAGTCCCAGGGCTTTTTCTTAGCACTAAGGAAAGACACACCGCGAACAAAGCAAAAGAGACCCAAACTCCTCAAAGACAGGCCCACTGCATTACCTCTCAAAACACAACGCAACACGAAGTGGCCTGTTTTCATAATTATTCGTTCTGAACAATAACAGCAGAGAAAATTATGCTGCAGGCAGAGGACTAGTGAGGACTGTGGAGGAGAACAGATAAGCAAAACACAGGAGGACGCAAAAGGATTTAATTGTTTAGTTCCTTTCTTTTTATGACCAACATTTGTAGGTTATAGGCAGATTATGCAGACTATGCAATTAACTCAATGTTTGTGATGTACAGAAGACATTACAAATGACCAGGCATGCTCTCCTGATCAAAGTGCCCAAGGTTCCCCTTTGTGACAGAGATAAACGAGATTTCTTTTTTCAGACAGTTTATTTTTCCATGCTAAAAAGGATCCATGAAGAATATCTAAACTAGTTCTGAATTCAAGTGGGAAAAAAATGTGGAATTTCTGACCCAGCTGTTGCCAGATAAAGTAAAAACACAGTCCACAAACACAGTCAAAAACTTACTTGAGCAGCTGAAGCAACCGAATCTGGGCCATGAGCTGCATTTCTTATGCCATCCTGTCCAAAGTTTGCTCTAATGCTGTCCGGTGCATCAGTCCGAGCCATTACAGAGTTTGCTGGCCCCAGTAATGTTTTCCATTTACAAACTGCATCATCTCCCAAGATTTCCATAGCAACAATGGGACCACTCGTTATAAACTGGAGAAGCTCACTGCAAAATGGAAACAGCACATGGTGATCCAGCTACAAATCAAAACCAACAAGAACATATGATCCAGTGGAGATGCTCAGAGCCCAAGTCGGCAACTTGAGCAACCTGATGTAACTTTGAAGTAGGCTCTGCTTTGAGGAGGAGGCTGGACTAGGTGATGTGCACACATTCCCTTCTTATTATGGTTGTAGAAAAAGAACCAGATAATACAAACTCACTCAAGCTACTGTGTAGTATGTTAAATTTCAGAAGAATTTTTAAAACATCAGTACTGGTAACAGTGAAGGAGACCCTCCCAACCATTTGTCTGACAGGAACAATTCCTAAGCATGTCTCTTCTGCACAGCAGGATTTCAGGATCCTCACACATGCCCTGTGTGTGTTCCCCACTGATGCACCTTCAGCACTGCTGTCAGGACGGACTGTTCCACTGCCCCGTGGATCTCTCCCATGGATTTTGCCCAGCCAAAATCCAAAGTGGGAGAGAAGGAAGAAGCAAGATTTGGAAAGTTTGTGGGGGAGAGGGGACTTAACCATAAAGTGAGTTATGACATCCTGGCATAAGAAGAAGTCAAGTGATTTCAATGGGATGAATCTGAGAAAGGAGAAGAGATAGTCAGGAGCAGCCTGCCTCCTGTCCTGACTCCTTCACTTACACGGAAAACAACCATCCAAAATTGGAAACCCAAACGTTCTATTTAAACACTAAACAAAATATATAATTCTATATCTTTACAAAACATGCATACCAACAAGCCTGCCTTTTCATTGTGTAGTCTGGACAGAACCAACAAAGGAGAAAGTTGACTAAACACTTTTTGTACTACTTTCTTAAAAAAAGAGCTTTACACAATTATAATTGTGGATGTGTGTGCTTCTCCAACCATCTTCTCCCTAATGATCATTTATGCAATGATCAGTGGGCAAGAAGAGAAAAGAAATCCTACTAGTTCTTTGATAAAGGAACTATATTAGAACTCTGAAAAGTTACATAAACATAATGAAACTACAGAGGGAAAAGCTATTGGAACTATTCTGCTGGTCAGAGACTGCTTGCTTAGGCTATAGTTAAATGGCTTACACATACATGCATCCAAGAAAAAAGCAGTTTCTATAACACTGCTTACTGTGCAGACTAATCCTGAATATTAAATACATTTTTAAATGACATTCTTTAATATGACAAACATTCTTTTCCAAATAAGTAGAATTGCTATTTTTCCCTACTATTCAACTAGATTTACATTGACTAGTGAACTTGCAAACTAAATCTGAATTTAAAGACAAGTAATACAATGCCAGATACAAATGAGTCAGAGATTTTTACATTTCACTGCCTTGAAGATTCTTGTTCTGTTTGATTTGCAGTGCTTTATAACTATTTGTTTCTAATTTAGACAAAAATCCTTTACAGAAGCTGTAGCCAACAGGACTGCAGGATGGCAAACAGGCACATCACTGGGCAAAGGCTACAGTTCCTCAGATAACTGCCATTAGTGGAGATAGACATCTGTGAAATAACACTACAGGCAAAATTCTTGCTTATTTATCAACATATTCAAGCAGTCTCACTCAGCAAAGAAAAGGCAATCCTAAATCTTCCTTTGATCTCCAACTTGGTCAGACATAGCCTGGGGCCATGTCTCCCTGAAGACCCACAATAAATCAGTTGCTGTTGCAGGAGAGCAGCTGGCAGATCCTAATACTCGATGACAGTTCCAAAACCAGGTCTTTTGACCAAGTCAGTGCAAACCCAGGTCCCAACATGGCTGAAAAACACAAGGGAGAGCTGCACCCTCTTCCTAAAAGAGGCAGACCACCAAGTCCAGAGGGAGGAAAAGTTGTTTGTTGGCAATTTCAGGCTAAGTAGAAACAACACAACCATAAGCACCAATCTGGTCAGTTATGGAAAGACTACGGTTTTTCATGGTAGGTGGAGCAGTCTAGCACTATGGAAGTTTGATGTTTTGTCCAAGGGTAGCAGTACAGTAAACTGCCCCATGCACTATCCTTTCAGTTACTTATGATTTGGGGTACTTGCTACCAGATCAATTCTCACAGCTAAGTGTTCCCTGCTAATTCTCATTACCTGCAAGCTCCACCCTGATCCTGAAGATGCTCCTTCCCTTGGCTTTAAAGTTTCGCCTTGCTAGGAGCATTTTTACTTCTGACACACCAAAGACATTCCCCTGATATCATCAGGTTGTAAATAGTGTGAGTTAAACCCCTGGATAGCTGAAATAAGGATCTGTCCCTGGAGGAAGATGAACAGGGTGCATACTTTGCAAAGGGCTCCACTCAACTAAGACAAGTTCTGATTTTCCCATGGTCCTGCAGTATCAGATACGGTAAATGAACCCTGTGCATTCAATAAATAAGTTTAACACGTGTCAAGCTGAAATTGATATACCTACTTATAAAAAGGTTTTGATTGATGGTCTACGCAGAAATCAGCTGCTTCTTTTCTGGAAGAGTAAAAAGACATAGATATAGATGTATAGATATAGATGTACACACACACACAGATATCTCAACCCCCCTGAAAACCACGAACTATCATTCATCAACATGTTTCTACAGGTAATGTCTTCGCAAGCTGGACAGCTTGTGTGGTGTTCATGCCCAATAACAGAAACTGCATTTAATTTTCTGTCATATTTTGTGTGGTTCCAGGTGTAGCTAGGAATGCTCCTGTTCTGGGAAGGAAGGAATTACTGAAGCCCATAGCATGGACTTTCAGGGTCACTGATGGTCCCCTCATTCTCAGGCTGAGAAATAAATGCAGCCAATAAATGCCAAGCCATTCACTGTTATGTTGTTTTCATCCTTCATCCCAGTTGAGTGTGTGTGTTGGTTAACGAAGTTTGGTTTTAAAGCATAAATAAACAATTTATCTGCTTTACTGGAACTTATTTCCTTATCAAGGCTAGTGTTTGATTACACTGGTGCACAACAGAATATTGCATAACCTGGTTTCTATTCAGTATCCTCAAATGTTACAAGTCACACAGGGAGCACAATGCCCTCCAGATTAAAACTTGCTTTCTCCCACACTTTCCCACTCGAAAACTCAATTTCATCTTGCACTTTCCCTCGGGGAACACAGCAGTTACTACACACTGCCCTCTCCCAAGGCAATGGAGTTTCTGTAATGAGGAGGGCTCCTTACATTGCCAGGCAAACAAAGGCCACCAGGCATACACAGTATGTCTGTACCAGAGCTGTTACTTAGCCTTTACTCAGGCACTGGAAGCAAAAAGATACCCTTTTCAGACAGGGTGGTGGCCCTCTCCAAGCTCTGCATTGCCACAGCCACACTGCTAGCAGCACTGGGCTCAGCCACCCAGCTACAGAAGTTTCAAGGACCATGGTGCAGACCCACCATCCATCCACCTGCGAGCATACCATGGGCTTTTCACCCCCTCACCCCCTGCAGCTAGCCAACCTACTCTCTTCCCTGTTGTTTTCTCCAGCTGCTTCTCATGTTTAACTCTTACTTACTGCACTGCTTTTTTTGCATGGCAACAGTTCGAAAAATCCATGGGGGTGTTCAAGTCTAGCCCTGTTACTTTGCAGCTTCAAAATTCCAGTTCAGAAGTATAGGCTTGGTCTTGGCTTTCTCCAAACCCTGCTGTGCACCACTTTCTGAAGCTTGAATTTGTGAAGGACAAGCTCTTCAAGAGCATTGCCAGGTGAAAGCAAGCATTATTGTTCACCTCTAGTCTGGGTACAAAGTTCATAATCAAAGCAGACCTGCAAGGAAACTAAAAGACTCCCACGTGGAAAAACGTTTTTACATGCAGAAACAGTCTTCTGATTTTTTTTAATCTTCATGATTTTGTTCACTTCGAGCAGCCCTCTTTACTGAAAGAAATTACCTGCATGTTTTCAAACAAGAGATTCCAAGTCTGAACAAAGGCACGGTTCTGACACCTGCAATGCAACTTCTCACACCCCTCTCCCATTTGCAGTCCAGACTTAAGCCCAATATTGCCAGAGGAAAGAAATAACCTCAAGAAGAACCTAAGAACAATTTAGTTTTCCTAACCTTGAGAAATATTTGAAGAGTCACAGCCTTCTCCAGCTTTTTTATCAAAATGACCACCTGCTCATTGGAACCAAATAATTCCTGGTTTGTCGCTTTCAGTTCAGTTTAAGTATGAGCCGTTCAAAATTCAAAAGATTTTCATTGACCATAGAGCTAATACAGAATCACAGAATCAACCAGGTTGGAAGAGACCTCTGGGATCATCGAGTCCAACCATTGCCCTGACACCACCCTGTCAACTAGACCAGGGCACTAAGTGCCATGTCCAGTCTTTTCTTAAACACCTCCAGAGATGGTGACTCCACCACCTCCCTGGGCAGCCCCTTCCAATGTCTAATGACCCTTTCTGAAAATACGCTTTCCTTCCATTTCATAACTAAGGCAGAAACATGATTTAAAAATTATGCCAGTCACACGAACTCTTACAATCTCAAGCTTCAAACCTACACTCTACAAACAGCCTAAAATTTTTGCTTACAATTCACTATTTAACTAGAAAATCCTCTTTTGAAACTAATTCACCAAATAATTTTGGAAAGCAAATATGAAAAAGGTATGCAAACAGATTAGGTATTATAATTTCTGAAGGCGAAGAAATATTTGAGGGGTATATCTGTGATTCTGTGATTTCTGAAACAAACTGAGCTCTACTACTCAGTTAAGAATTCCTATTGCAATAAATATAAAATTGCAGTTGTGCTGTATAACTCAGTTTGGTTTTCATTTCATCTCTCTCATTCTCTGCTTTTAAAGAATGGAAAACAGTGTTCATCTGTGAATAACAGACTGAACTGACATGATTACATGAAGAGACTAGGATGCTGACCTATCAAAGCAGGTGCCTGCCCTCACTATCATATCTTGGCTACAATTTTTCCAGAAGGCATGAATCTACTTAACAGTGATTGCCAGGAAAACATCAGTAATAATCCCTTTAAAGAAAGCAGCAGATGATGATGGTGGTTTGAATCACAGAATCACAGAATGTCAGGGATTGGAAGGGACCTTGAAAGATCATCTAGTCCAATCCCCCTGCTGGAGCAGGATCACCTAGATCATATCACACAGGAACGCGTCCAGGCGGGTTTTGAATGTCTCCAGAGAAGGAGACTCCACAACCTCTCTGGGCAGCCTGTGCCAGTGTTCGGTCACCCTCACCGTAAAGAAGTTTTTCCTCATATTTATGTGGAACCTCCTGTGTTCCAGCTTGCACCCATTGCCCCTTGTCCTGTCAATGGATGTCACTGAGAAGAGCCTGGCTCCATCCTCATGACACTTGCCCTTTACATATTTATAAACATTAATGAGGTCCCCCCTCAGTCTCCTCTTCTCCAAGCTAAAGAGACCCAGCTCCCTCAGCCTCTCCTCATAAGGGAGATGTTCCACTCCCTTCATCATCTCCGTGGCTCTGCGCTGGACTCTCTCTAGCAGTTCCCTGTCCTTCTTGAACTGAGGGGCCCAGAACTGGACACAATATTCCAGATGCGGCCTCACCAGGGCAGAGTAGAGGGGGAGGAGAACCTCTCTCGACCTGCTGACCACACCCCTTCTAATACACCCCAGGATGCCACTGGCCTTCTTGGCCACAAGGGCACATTGCTGGCTCATGGTCATCCTGCTGTCCACTAGGACCCCCAGGTCCCTTTCCCCTACGCTGCTCTCCAACAGGTCTGTCCCCAACTTGTACTGGTACATGGGGTTGTTCTTGCCCAGATGCAGGACTCTACACTTGTCCTTGTTATATTTCATTAAGTTTCTCCCCGCCCAACTCTCCAGCCTGTCCAGGTCCCTCTGAATGGCTGCGCAGCCTTCTGGTGTGTCAGCCACTCCTCCCAGTTTGGTGTCATCAGCGAACTTGCTGACAGCGCACTCTATTCCCTCATCCAAGTCATTAATGAATATATTGAATAGAACTAGTCCCAGTACCGACCCTTGAGGGACTGCACTAGATACAGGCCTCCAACTGGACTCTGTCCCATTGACCACCACTCTCTGGCTTCTTTCCTTCAGCCAGTTCACAATCCACCTCACTACCCGATCATCCAGACCACACTTCCTCAGTTTAGCTGCGAGGATGCTGTGGGAGACTGTGTCAAACGCTTTACTGAAACCAAGACAGACCACATCCACTGCTTGACCATCATCTGTCCACCGGGTTATGTCCTCATAAAAGGCTATCAAGTTGGTTAAGCATGACTTCCCCTTGGTGAAGCCATGCTGAGTGCCCCTAATGATCCCCCTATCCTTGATGTGCCTAGAGACAGCACCAAGGACAAGTTGTTCCATTACCTTTCCAGGGATGGAGGCGAGGCTGACCGGTCTGTAGTTACCCGAGTCCTCCCTTTTGCCCTTTTTGAAGACTGCAGCAGTATAGACAGAGGCAAAGAAGGCATTCAGTAACTCTGCCTTCTTTTTATCCTCTGTCTCCAGGGCCCCCACCTCATTCATCAGTGGGCCTACCTTGCCTCTAGTGTTGGTTTTATCTGCAATGTATTTGAAGAAGCCCTTTCTGTTGTCCTTGACCTCTCTTGCAAGGTTTAATTCCAAGGAGGCCTTAGCTTTCCTAGTTGCCTCCCTACATCCTCTGACAACAGACTTATATTCCTCCCAAGTGGCCAGCCCCTCCTTCCATGATCTGTACACTCTCTTCTTCCACTTGAGTTTGCCCAGCAGTTCCCTGTTTAACCATGCAGGTCTCCTGGTACCCTTTCTTGACTTCCTACCTGCTGGGACGCTCTGATCTTGAGCTCGGAAGAAGCAGTCCTTGAATGCTAACCAACTATCTTGGGCCCCCTTACCTTCTAGTGCCCTGTCCCATGGGATTTCCCCGAGCAATTGCTTGAAAAGGCCAAAGTTGGCCCTCCTGAAGTTCAGGGTTGTGATTCTGCTAGCTATTCTGTTCCTGCCACACGAGATCCTGAACTCTACCATCTCATGGTCACTACAACCAAGGCTGCCCTCAACCTTCACCGCTTCAACCAGACCCTCCTTGCTAGTGAGAATAAGATCCATCAACGTTCCTCTCCTAGTTGGCTCATCCACCATTTGCATCAGAAAGTTATCATCAATGCACTGGAGGAACCTCCTGGACTGAGGATGGTTGGCTGAGTAGGCCTCCCAGCAAATATCAGGGTAGTTGAAGTCCCCCACGACAACCAGGGCCTGTAATTGTGAGACTGCTCTCTGTTGCCTGTAGAAGGCCTCATCACCCTCCTCGTCCTGATCCGGTGGCCTGTAATAGACACCCACAACAGTATCACCCCTGCCAGCCTGCCCCTTAATTCGCACCCACAAACTCTCAACTCGCTCCTGATCCGCCCCTGGACAGAACTCAATACATTCTAGCTGCTCACTCACATAAAGAGCAACTCCACCACCTCTCCTTAGTGTCCTGTCTTTCCTGAACAGGACATAGCCATCCATGACCACATTCCAGTCATGCGAGGCATCCCACCAAGTCTCTGTAATTGCCACTAGATCACAACCCCCCGACCGAACATGGATTTCTAACTCCTCTTGTTTATTCCCCATGCTGCGTGCATTGGTGTACAGGCATTTCAGGGAGCGAGCTGAGCACACCGATTTCACCCCAGGGGGATGGGAGGCCTCCTGGTCTTCATCAACACTAGAGTGTTGCCCCAGTGGTGCAAGCCCAGCTACAACCCCATCCCCCTTCGGATCTAGTTTAAAACTCTCCGAATGAGCCCTGCTAATTCCTGTCCCAGAACCCTTTTGCCCCTACGACATAAACCTTTCCCGTGTATCACTGTCAGGTCTGGTGTCTTATAAAGCCAGCCATGATCAAAGAAGCCAAAGCCCTGCCTGTAGCACCAGTCTCATAGCCAGGCATTTATGGAGAGAATCCTATTATTCCATCCCATGTCATCACCCGAAAATGGAAGGAGGGAGGAGAAAACAACTTGTGCCCCAGACTCTTTCACCAACCGTCCTTGAAGTCTTTCTTCATCCCCCTCGGACTATGAACAAGCATGCCTGCAGAGATTTAAGGGTAGAAGACTTTGGCAAAGCCACAGTGCTATCATTTTAAAATGGCAAAGTCCCTAGAAACAGAGCATACAGTATGCAAAGAAACGACAAATACTCAAGATATTATTGTAGACATACCCAGTATCACAGCCCAATCTTGTGCTTATTAATAATTATTTTCAATTATACAAGACAAGCAGAAATTTTTATACAGCAATAGGCAATAAAAGCTCAAGTCTCAAAGTTTCTTTCCTTCAGTGTGAGTCAACTCTAAAGCACGTGACTTGGCTCAACAGTTCTTCAAGTTCTCAGGCAGGCACTGAAATAAAGAACCACCCAATACAACACTTCAGGATGAAATCTCTCAGACTGCAGGAGAGCAAGCCAAAAAAAAGCTGGCTTGAAAGACATTGTGAATTGGAAATCAGCATTAGAAATCGAATTGAACTCACAAACTGGAATTGTTTGAGGGAGAATCTGGGACCAGTATCATCAAACATGGCAGCAGGTGAATGCAGAAGCAAGAGTAGGAAGTCACACAGTTGTTTTATCAGTATTTCAGAAAGCCAAAAAGGTTTTGAGGTAAAAGAAAATTGTTTCGGACCTCACACAGGAACCATGAGAACACATGACAATGGTATTATGTAAGACAGATAGCTTTGCTTTTCAAAGACATGTTGTATATGAACATGTTTGGCAAAGCAGCAACAGTGAAACAGTGCAGTAACTTTGGGGAAGTCTTCCAGGGTAAATTGATTATGTTTTCTTTCCTCTGCAGCATGTCTTTTTTTACATCTTGTGGTTCAATGAGATAAGTGGAGAACAGTGAAGGCTGGGGGGGATTAGGAAGATGCATGAGTAAAATCTGTCCAACCCTGCAACAATATCAAAAGATCATTTGCTTTGCCTGGGACTTCCAGTCGTTAAAAAGCAAACAAGTTTGGGTTCTGAGAGTACAAATTAAGACAACGGATTTACTGAGAGTGGACATTAAAGACAACCTGTTATAATCAGCAATATGGTTTGTATCAGGAGGCCACAAGGTGAGGACATGCAGACATGTCAGCAGTAAACACTGCTGAATTGCTATGGTAGTCACCTTGGATTCATACAGACACATTGCATATTTAATCACTCATACTCATTTGCACAGAACTTTTTAATACTTAGCTTAACTCTCTACATGCTTTCAGAAACCTACATGATTATGAAACAGATGAGTCTTCTCTCTGTTACTCACTGGGATGGATTTGATGTGTGGAACAACTCAGCATAGCTTCAGAGAACGTTCTTAACTGCAAAAATAATTTTTAGATACAATAGAGCTAACCTTAAAAATTCCTTACCTTGAAAGCACCATCATTTTGGCCTTGGTTATTGTTAATCCTGCATTAATAATGATATCAATTAATTCTCCAATCTTGGGCATTGCATCAGGTTTAATCAAAGCCAGAGTTCTGGGGGGAAAAAAAAAAAAAGTAGAGAGATACAGTCAACACTGCTTTCGTTAGAGCATTTGGTGTGCATGTTGAGTTCATATTCAGACAAAAAAAGTCACATCAAAGAGAGAAATTCTGCCCCAGTCAAACATCCTAGTCCCAGTGTCTCATCAATTTCCACGCTGTTCTTGAATGCCTACACAAGACTTTATTCTGATAAGAACCAGCTTTGCACACCACAATTTCCTGTGCCTCCTAACCCAAGTTAGCCCATAGTGGTCCATCAGCAGTCATTATTTACTGGCTTCTCCCTTCACTCTCAGAGCAAACAACTTGACCACCTATCCCTCAGCTAGTGTATATCTCTATAGGTCCTCACTCATGGCTCTGGGTTAGAACACAACTGATTTATTAATGTCTCCCTATGCTCGCTCAGCTCCCTTTTTTCCTAATATTAATCATTATATACATAAAAATGAAGCTGTTAAAATTCCCTATTTAAAAATACTACTTAAACACGTGCCTCTTCCATAAAACTCAAAGAAAAATTATTGTTTTATTGTTACTTTTAAAATATGTGGAGGTCTCAGTGAGAAAAAGGTCCTGTTGTGCAGTGTACACTGTTTGTGTACAGTACAAACACTTCATGGTATACAATTTGCATGCCAAATAGCTGACATGCTATTTGGGCAACTAGCAATAGGACAAGAGGACACAGCCTCAAGCTTCGCCAGGGGAGGTTCAGGTTGGACATCAGGAAGAATTTCTTCTCAGAAAGGGTCATTAGCCATTGGAAGGGGCTGCCCAGGGAGGTGGTGGAGTCACCATCTCTGGATGTGTTTAAGAAAAGACTGGACATGGCACTTAGTGCCATGGTCTAGTTGACAGGGTGGTGTCAGGGCAACGGTTGGACTCGATGATCCCAGAGTTCTCTTCCAACCTGGTTGATTCTGTGATTCTGTGACACTGTTAATAGACACAATAAAAGGTTGGCAGAGGAGGTACTGCGTCTCTTACACTGACTGACAGCTATATTCTAAGGGAGACCAACCCAAAATCTCTACACTCTCCCCCACATCTTTGTTTCCAAGTACATCCTGTCTCCTTGATAATTATCTTTTCATCCTGTACATCCCCAAGGCCAGGACTGTTTTATTAGCGCGCTTTGCATAGCACCAAGTATACCATCAGCGCTAAACATATGATTAATCAAAAATAACAAGCACAAAAAGGAGGTCTGTAAAATGGCATTTTCTATTTGCATTCATCTTGCAGTGAGTCAGCTTCAAATGTGCTCGGCTTACAAATCAACAGATTTATTCAACCCTGCATCTCAGAAACTCCATGTCTCTGACAATCCTAAAGAGCTCTTTCCATTTTTTACACTGTTTCCAATAACGAAGGCTACCCAAGACAGAATTTTTTATTGCAGTACTTCCCTAAATGAAAGGCAAATAATTGCAAATTTCTCATTTTATACACCAGCACAGCATGGAAAGCAGCCTTTAGGTTAGCAGCAATATATTCTAGCCAGGGCAAATACGCTGAGGTTACAGGAGATGGATGAACTTCCATTATATTTACTTTGAACCTTAAGTGACCTCAGATTGACAGATGCTTCGGGAACAGACAGACTGTCTATTTCACAGAATCACAGAATCAGCCAGGTTGGAAGAGACCTCTGGGATCATCGAGTCCAACCGTTGCCCTGACACCACCATGGCAACTAGACCATGGCACTAAGTGCCATTTCCCATCTTTTCTTAAACACCTCCAGAGATGGGGACTCCACCACCTCCCTGGGCAGCCCCTTCCAAGGGCTAATGACCCTTTCTGAAAAGAAATGCTTCCTAATGTCCAACCTGAACCTCCCCTGCCAAAGCTTGAGGCTGTGTCCTCTTGTCCTATCGCTAGTTGCCCGAGAGAAGAGGCCGACTCCCACTTCACTACAACCTCCCTTCAGGTAGTTGTAGACTGCACTAAGGTCACCTCTGAGCCTCCTCTTCTCCAGGCTAAACAACCCCAGCTCCCTCAGCCGTTCCTCGTAGGTCAGACCTAAAGGAAGGGAGGTGTTTGGACCAGGAAATGTAAAGAGGAAGATTTGAACGTATGTGACATTTCATCTGAAACTAAGGGAGAGACATGGATGAACTTCAGAGCTCAGAAACAAACA
Source organism: Nyctibius grandis (assembly GCF_013368605.1). Classification (NCBI taxonomy): domain Eukaryota; kingdom Metazoa; phylum Chordata; class Aves; order Nyctibiiformes; family Nyctibiidae; genus Nyctibius; species Nyctibius grandis. Next base: position 5,099,955 of record NC_090680.1, on the reverse strand, counting down.
GAGATTTCCTCAAGCATCAGGAAGCTCATATACACGGACCAGCTTCGGCCCAGATCTGTTGGGAAATATGACACACAAAGACTGATGGACTAAGGGTGTAGCCAGAAACTGCATGAAAGCAGGCAACCAAGCCTATGCTTCAGCCCATTTCAGCGCAAACTAGTTAGTTTAGCCTTATCTTCAGATCAGGAAGGCCTGACCTCTGGCCAGCATTCAACACAGCACACTCCACGCAGCCTACGGCCCGTAGCCTGTTCCCCTCTTACCCAAGGATTTCACAGCTCCACCTCATTTTGTGATATTATTTATCACACAACAGGGTGTGTCACGTGCATCGAGACACATGACGGGGAGCAGCTGCATGCTGGACCGATGACACGTCCCCGCCCAGTCACACAACGCATGACCTGCAGCCTGGCACGAGAGGTTTTACCTCTTGTTTACCATGAACAGGAAGGCTCAGAGCACTGGAACGAGATCTCCAGTGCCATTTGCATTTCCTTGAGGAATACTTTTTTGAATCTACGTTATCACACAGGCTATTTGAGACAGATTGCTAATGCTAGAAATAAACTGTCTCGTACTTTTCTAATTTCAAGCTTTCTAGTAAAACTGGAATTCCTACCAATATGTCATGAAATATTGCATTATGAAGAAATTTACCCAGAAGGCATTAATACAAACTCCAACAAGCAACTCTTATAACATCTTTTCTCTAACACTGATATATAAATTTTAATATTTCAGCGTGAGCTTCTCAGAGGTGTGCAGGATAAGAAAAGTATAATTCAGGATGCTGAAGACTGTTTCCCAGATTGGATTTTCATTCCTGTGCCCTATTTTTAGTTTTAATTGGGAATATGTTTTTTGTAGTTTGACATGATGCAGTCTGCCAAGTACGTTTTGAAATAGTTTTATGTCTAGGAACAAAGGAGAAAGAATGAAAATTAAGCTGATTTGCTTACATTTTCAGAGGGACTGTACGACAGGACTGCAATGAGTACTGAAACAACAGGAGACGGGAACTGATCAAAGGAACGGTGCACGATGCGTGCTGTGGCTACGCTTGTGAGATCTACTTATTTCTAATAATAGGACTGTTGCATGTACAGTAGCGTATGTCTTGTAGGGGAAGAAACACTGATTATGTCAATGACTGGAAGCAGAAGAATAACATATCCAGTCAAAAAAGAACTCAAATCTTTTTTGAAACACAAAAGAGCTTGTGTTGAGACACAAGCTTTCTAACACCATTTTCAAAAGCAGTGATATTAACTGGCTTTAAGTACAGTCTACTCAGGACACACTATGGCTACATGTTAAAATTGGCCCAAGACAGAAGAAAAGTAAGTGTAGAAACTGAAATTCTGTAGAACTGTCTTAATAATTTTAGTCTAATTCTAGAAAGAGTCTTTGCAAATCTATCCTCTTTTTACACGTTTTGTACCTCATGTACCTAGAGTCGCATTCACTTGCTTTACTGACAAAAACAAAGGTCCCTAATTAAAAATGTTCAAGATTTTTAGCGTACATTCCTCAGTCTCCCTCAAAGGCCTTTGCTGAGCCTGTCTGCTCATACATACTCAGTGACCAAATAACGTATTTCCAAAGTTGAACTAAATTGCTGACAGTCCTGTACAGCACAAAGGCAAGAAAAAATGGGGAAACATTCTGCCTGATACAACATCCTTAAAATTATTAATAGAATTCCAATTCCAGATTATTTTAGGAATTATCACGTACTGCAGAAATCTTACTACATCTATTTAACTAATAACTGTTGCAAGACCTGCTAGGACCAGGCCAAAAAGACAAATACCTCATATGCAACTGTTTTGCCCAAGGACGTTTTTATTATGATCCTGTTTACCCAGTGAAAGCTTCTGTGAAGAAACTGGATTTTGAGGATCCCTTGCCTGTTTAAGACACCTTTCACTGTGTTCCTTTGGGCTATTCTGAATACGTAACACCACTTGTATATCTATGTTATCTTTCAGCCAACATTCCTTAAATGTTTTCCAAACAGCTGACATGTCATAAATTCCCTTCCTTCCTTTTGTAGAGCAGTACAAAAACTCACCCCCTCCCAGGACCTCTTCATTGACATAACTATAGTGTTTCTATACAGACAGCAACTTCCCTTACAAGGAGAAGAAAATATCATTTTATCACAAGCTGCTTTTTCTTGGTATAACAGCATCAGCACCAGGGCTTACGCTAGTTTAGTCAGAGCAGGAAATACCCAACTATAAAAAGTTACACTGATATAAAAACCATAAACAAGACAGATAATCTACCCAAGGCTCCACTGAGGAACAGCGAGAGTAGCCACATATACAGACGCCATCCTCTAGTGTTCTCCACCTCCTTTGCTACTCTTCCACCATTCCCAACCCCAGCTGCCCTGGGCGAGTAACAAAGCTGAACAGGACCCCCTCTTTTCCTCCTCCCCTTCTTCTCTCCCAAGAGACCTAGAAGAGGCAGCAGTTGACACCATGGAGAAGTTGGCCTTGAAGATTTACCAGGTAACAATGGCAGTCACGGGCTTGCCCACAAGCAGGGGCCACTTTGCTTCTCTCCAGCTATCAGTATGCCAGATCACTTCAAACTGCACGCAGACTTGTAGCTATCTCCTCCTCTCCCCATAGTACAGAAAACTTAGCTCATTTTCAGCAAAGAACAACAACGCTGAAAGCCCAATCACAAAGGAAGATTTTAAAAAACATTCTTACCTCTCTCTGCGGCTTCCCAGCTTGCGGGCTGTGTATTGATCCCCATAGTCCACTAAGGAGAGGTGACGTGAAAAAACAGTAATTTTGTTGCCCACAAATAAATCCTCAAGGTGTAAGCTCTCATACTTGGTGCGCTTCAGAAAGGTGCGATGGTTCTTCACATCGTACTGTAGAGAAAAAAAAGATTAAAATCCACCATAGCAAGAGATTTAAGCTGTAGGCAAACTCAACATAATTTTTACTCTACTTTCAGAAATTTCCATAGTACTGTGGGATTGAACGTGATCACTAAATTGATTTAATTCCTAAACCTTTGAACTTCCAGGTGTACCAGGAAAGCTTAGAAGACTAAACCACAATTACAAATTTATTCCATTTAAATAGTCTCAGCCTGACAGCTATCTTTGCATTTTTTATTTTAGCATTTGCTTGTGCTAAATAGAGCTGTGATAAATGGTTCAGGTGCCTAGTGGATATCTCTGCCCAGTCTCACTGCGAGTTCCTCCTAGCAGATCTATGCTGTTTCACAGACCAATGGCTCGCACCAGGAATGATCCAGATACACACTGTGGCACGTCTCCTCTCCAGGGCATTGTTCCAGTGATACTGTGCTTTCTTTGACTGCGTTAAGACTCAGAATTAGGGATGGATGGATGATCGCAACACTAGGTCGAGACGTTCTCACTGCCTAGAGCTGCAAGCTCAAAACCTGTCAAGACAATTGCTACATATCATGATTCCAAGCTAGAAGCAAGACATTAACGTGTAGTTTTCTGGGTTGGCTGGCAAAGCACAAGAGGTAACCTGCTGAATAGTTTCTTCACCGCATTTAGATATTACAGGTGCCTTCAGTTTCCCGGGGAAGTGGAATCCTACAAAAGGAAGAGTTTCATCCTCCTCAGGCCAAACTTCCCCTTCTCCATCCTGACTTACATGTACTGTCCTCCATTGCAATGGTATATAGACTAGAACAGCATTAAAAGAAAGAACATAATTACCACAAATTTTGGAGAAAAAAAAAAAAAAAAGAGCAAGATTACATACTCCTCCATGTATGAATGTATGAAATACATTCATCAAATGTATGAATACATTTCTCTCCTGTTAGAAGGCTAGAAGAATTGTAAATTTTTCCAGAATGGTCAAAACTTTGCAGATCACAGAATATAAATTATTTTGATATTTCCTTCTGCTGAGGCAGGATTATAAGGAAGAATCTTTCCCTGCTGAAATGTCTTCAGCCCCTCATACATGCTCCTCCTAAGTGTCCTCTATTAAAGTGCGGTAGGGAATGAAATGACAATATGCTGGAAAAAAAAATTACTTGAATAGAGCTACTTGTGTTTTCCAGGACTTTGCCAGGAAGCCTACTAACTGACTTGACCATATTCAAATTCTTCAATATCTTGACTAAAAATGTGAACAGTTGCTAGAAAGGCACCTGGAGCTGTTTCTCTCTTCTCAAGCAGAAGATAAATGTGAGGGAAGCATCTACCTGTGTTAAAGAATGCTTCTTTAGAGTAGAATTTTGGATCTGTTTAAAAGACCTTTTTATAAAGTGAATGACAAGCCATAGTAGAAGAAATGTGAGACTTTGGACTGTTCCCCTCCTGCCCATGAAGATGTAGACGTAAATTATCCAAAACAAAATAGTTCTCTTCTAGGAATCTGTCCTTTTTAAAGATTTCTTCTCTCTTTTTAGGAAATCTCCTGTAGAAAGAAAAGTTGTTCAGGCTTTAAGAATTCCCCATCAGAGTTATTAACCATGGAAAATTCAGAGAATGGGGCATCTCTGTCAAGAGATCCAGCTTGATCATAAGAGCTGGTTGCTGTCCCTGGACAAAAACCTATACTGTCTTCTTCCAGCTGCAAAGCAAGCTGGAAACTTGTCTTGTTATTCCCACTATTACTTTTCTTCACAGAAACCAAGACACAAAGGACTGAGAAAGAAAAGGAAAGCTGAGCACTTCACATAACACAAGCCTTCAACAGCTCTGCTCCACCCTCAGCTGAAGTGTGTGATAAAGGAGAGCTGCTGTCAGGGAGGTGGGAAAGGGGATGAAACATCTTTCCCATAAGCAGGGAGAAGCTGGCACATATCCATTACCTCCCTTCTCCTCAGACATGTCAGAGCTAAAAGCGGGCTGTCATCTCCTCAGGAAGATACCAAAAGATGAAGAAGAATTAAGCAGTAATAAAGAATGAATCACCAAATTCTGCAGAAATTTTAAAAAATATCCAGAAGAGAATTCTAAACTTAATCTCTGTTCATAAAATCACCCCCAAAAGTGATTTTAAGATGTTCTTTCTCTAGAGCTGTTACATGCATTTTTACTTTTTAAACTCCTGTCCTGATCACACATAGTCCATATACACTTACGACTGTGTACTCACCATACTATCTTAACCTAGGAGCACACTAGCAAAATGCAAAAGTCTACCAAGCCATAAGTATTTGATGCTGAATGTATTAAGAAGCTCAAGAACACCTTGAAAGCTCTTGGTTTTGAGAAGGCTAGGTGAAATGAACACCAATTTTGGCAGCCTACACATGGTTGTGTAGGAAGATTATTACAGCTCCTGACTGATTAGCTAAACTGTCTCTGGGAAACAAAAAAGAAAAATGCTCACATTTTGACAACTGTGCACACACAGACATCATACAAAGAACTAACTTAAAAGCGACAACATCATGACAGAGTTTGTTTAAAGACACTACCAGTAAAAAGTGCAAAGTGCATCTCCTCACACAGGTGGGTACCATGGTTTCAGTGAGCAGTAGTTTTGGTAAGAAAAGGAAGATTCCACTAGCTTTCTTACTTCTGCATTTGGTATTTATAGCAGGAAAAATAAAATCTGATAATGAAGTTACTAAGTGTGAATATCCAAATCTAGGCTGTTCTCAGACCCTTAGGTCTTCATTAAAAATCGGAAAAGTCCAAACCATTCACTTATTCCTAAAAGAAAGCACAAAGCCTTGGTTGGTTTATCAGGATTATCTTTATAGTACATATTACGTTTTTATATATATGCCTGCTACTGCAAAATGCTTGTTTTAACTTGCTGTCAATAAACAATGGGGATTAGTTGTATGAACCACAAGTCAGAAACGTCTGTGCAAGCACCACTGATGGAAAAATTTAGATCCCGCTCTCTGAAACATCCTTCCTTTCATTAAAACCAAATTAAGAGCAATTTACCATTTCCTCTACTTTGATAAGATTCTTTTACATTTTACTCTTCAGAGGCTTCTGGAATTCCAGCTGAAGCTTATTCCCCTGTTTGGAATGAGCTTCAATTTATGTTTCTCAAGCAGTAGGTCAGTGCTGCCGAGTTTCAATTCTGAAACCCAAGTAGAGACTGAATGAAAACACATTTGTGAAAATGAATGTCTCCACACCTAAGAAAGCTTTAAGGAAAAAAACCCCACCAAATCATAAACGTGGAAGCTCTTCTACATGCTTCACTGTGAACTTGTATTTTTGCTTTTCTTTTAGTTTCAGAAACAGAACAAGATACATCTTAAATTACATTTTCCTTACTTGGAAAATTAATAGGCATAGGCAGTGGCTTGAAACAAGCTGTTTAATTGGATATTACACTTATGACAATAGATTTTTTTCTGTTATTCTTACCATTTCAACTGATCCATCTTTTGGATAATACAGAAGTTCATAACGCCGAAAGAGTGAAGCATTTGGGTCATACCATTCAGCAGTGAAAGCAAATCTGTCATCTTGACTCTGGAAAAAGAAAAGGGGAGAAAAAAGCACACATTTTATATGTAAAAACACACAAATAAAAAACTTCCTTGCATTTGTTATCAGAAAAGTAAAAAAAAAATCATTAGTAAATGTGGTTGCACACTCTGCATGTAGTCATCTGCTTCCCACAGCTGATGACACCTTTTCACTTGTTAGTTATCGTCTTTTAAGTATGATGGAAACAGCACGGCAGTTTTCCAGGCAGTCCCAAAACTTATGCTGATTTCATCAGTCTTGAAACGTGGACTGTTGTAAAGTTGTTGCTAGACTTCTTAACTTCATGAAAGTATTTGATTGACTTTCATTTGTTAAAAAGAACGTGTTTGCTCACAAATAAATGGTAGAATCTTAACACATTTTCTACACATCCTACAAGAAGACACTTTCCTCTTCCTGAGCAGTCATATCGGAACTCCTGTTAATGATGAGATCACACAGAATCACAGAATCAACCAGGCTGGAAGAGCCCTCTGGGATCATCAAGTCCAACCGTTGCCCTGACACCACCCTGTCAACTAGACCAGGGCACTAAGTGCCATGTCCAGTCTTAAACACATCCAGACATGGTGACTCCACCACCTCCCTGGGCAGCCCCTTCCAATGGCTAATGACCCTTGCTGAGAAGAAATTCTTCCTAATGTCCAACCTGAACCTCCCCTGGTGAAGCTTGAGGCTGTGTCCTCTTGTCCTATCGCTAGTTGCCCGGGAGAAGAGGCCAACTCCCACTGCACTACAACCTCCCTTCAGGTAGTTGTAGACTGCAATAAGGTCACCTCTGAGCCTCCTCTTCTCCAGGCTAAACACCCCCAGCTCCCTCAGCCGTTCCTCGGAGGTCAGACCCTCCAGACCCTTCACCAGCTTGGTCGCCCTCCTCTGGACTCGCTCCAACACCTCAACATCTTTCTTGAAGTGCGGGGCACACAACTGGACACAGGATTCAAGGTGCGGCCTCACCAGTGCCCAGTACAGAGGGACGATCACTTCCCCAGACCGGCTGGCTACACTATTCCTAATAGAGGCCAGGATGCCATTGGCCTTCTTGGCCACCTGGGCACACTGCTGGCTCATGTTTAGCCGGCTGTCGATCAGCACCCCCAGGTCTCTTTCCGCCGGGCCGCTCTCTAACCACTCTTCCCCCAGCCTGTAGCGCTGCAGGGGGTTGTTGTGGCCAAAGTGTAGGACCCGACACCTGGCCTTGTTGAACCTCATGCCGTTGGTCTCGGCCCATCTATCCAACCTGTCCAGATCCCTCTGTAGGGCCTTCCTACCCTCCTCCATATAAACATATTCAAGTTAAGGACAACGTTAGTTTGATTCACTACTTAACTCCCTGAAATTTACATAAAGCATAAGTAGCCCAATCTCATTTACTGCTCATTTTCTGCCCCTAAGGAGTGTGACAAGCAAGCTAGACTGCAATAATTCTAAAACTGTAGCTACACGCACAGCTTCTCCCCACTCCTCATCCTTCAGAGGACAACCCCCTGTAGGAAAGCAAGCACAAAGGCGATGCAATGCATGTGGCTGTGCAGCTCTAGCACCTCTTAGTGGTACATGTCTGTTAGCTACTGATACTGCAATATTAGTTATTTGACAGCTGTTAGATGGGGCTCTAAATTTTTATTTTCGATGCCTCCTCATCTGACTGCTACTCCTGGGTCTTGTCACAGGCTTCCACTCTTTAGATGTATCTGTACTCTTATACATCTTAAACATTTAGATGCCACTGGGAGTTCAAGTTGAATCCATGCAGGCTTTTTTAGTCCTTCAGATTTTAGAAAACAGCAGGATTTCTGTTGTTTCAAAGACTGTTCAATAAGCAACAGGACAGAAAGAGTTCCTGTGGGCTTCCATGACTACTCTGGAACACCAGCAGGAAAAGAATCATAATCATTTTCCTAGCGAGTGCAAGCCTATAGACATATAGACATTTAAAAAAACCAACTAAACCAACCAACCAAACAAAAAACCCAAAACAACAACAGTGATCTTGCTTTTGTTGTCATTTTTTCTTTCAGCTTAAAACTGAGTTAGGACTAAGTGCTTTTGCAGGTTGAAGTCCTCACACAAGCAGCAGCAGGAAAGAATGAGATCATGAAGAACAACTTCAGAATTTTACAATGTGATGAACACTTGTACCTGTTCGGATAAAAGCATCATGGCAAGTGCCCCACCCTCCTGCCAGCCCTTCTGGTACCCCTACACGGCAAAGTGAAGCCATGATTATATCACAGAAGGACATATGCAGTGGGGGCAGCACAGTGCTCTGCGAAGGATGCAAAGCTTCCATTTCTAACTGTAGAATTATGTACAGCACTGAAAGCCTTATTTACAAAAGCTACTTTAACTTCTGTGTTATCTCTACACTACACACTGCAGCCTTTGACAATACTTAAACTCATGTTTTAGGTGCAGCATCCAGCACAAAAACGCCCTGGGTACTTAGCCTGGTTTCTGGCCCTTAGTTAAGCTAGACGTGCTTGTGTCTTCATTGCCACTGTCGTCGTTCTGGAGATATAGAAGTCAGAACAAACTCTTCCTTATTTCAAAATTCACATCTTAATTTTTCTATATAGGCATGTCGTTGGCGATAAGCAATAACAAGGGTTGGCAGACAAAAATAAATTACTGATTTCAACCTTGATCTTAAATACACTCATCCTGCTGGAAGACAAGACAAAAAGTTTGATCGATTAATTTAACCATCATCTTGTCAAGGCTGGGTATTATATTATAGAGAAGCAGTTCTCTACCAAAGAGGCTGTCTAAAAAGCAAAACCATCCTTGTCTCTAGAGTACTACCTCCACAAGTTGACTAGTGATGTATGAAATAAAAAAGTTGCACCATCCTTAATCAATGCCTCCTCATAATATGAAGACATATATAACTGCACTACTTCATGCTACTTATTTCATACTATAGCACCACTTTCAAATATATTTTCTAGGTAGCTGTTTGTCAGAGAAGCTACTAATTTTCATTTAAGCAAAACTTCCAAAATATCCAAATGTTTACTTGTCTTGGGGAAGTAATGTATTTATGTGAACAAGGAAAGAAAACACCAGTAGATTTTTCACTTAGTCACCAGTATCAGTCATCAGCACCTTCATGTTTACAGTGAGAAACTACATTGTGTGACCTGTCTGGTGAGGAATTGGTTTGCTTTTTTTCTTTTCACAGAATCACAGAATCAACCAGGTTGGAAGAGACCTCTGGGATCATCGAGTCCAACCGTTGCCCTGACACCACCCTGGCAACTAGACCAGGGCACTAAGTGCCATGTCCAGGCTTTTCTTAAACACATCCAGAGATGGTGACTCCACCACCTCCCTGGGCAGCCCCTTCCAATGTCTAATGACCCTTGCTGAGAAGAAATTCTTCCCGATGTCCAACCTGAACCTCCCCTGGCGAAGCTTGAGGCTGTGTCCTCTTGTCCTATCGCTAGTTGCCCAGGAGAAGAGGCCGACTCCCATTTCACTCCAACCTCCCTTCAGGTAGTTGTAGACTGCACTAAGGTCACCTCTGAGCCTCCTCTTCTCCAGGCTAAACACCCCCAGCTCCCTCAGCCGTTCCTCGGAGGTCAGACCCTCCAGACCCTTCACCACCTTGGTCGCCCTCCAAGCACAACCTCGGTTTTAAGATGCGTTTGAAATTCATTTTATAATATCTTACTCAATGTCTGAGCTACTCGTATTTGTTATTCGGCAAACTTTGTTGGCCACTGGTTCTTATTCAGCTGAATGGCAGAAATGCACATTCTGTATTATTTTCTTTCAGCATTGTAAGCAAAGGCAAGGTAATAAATGCTACTTCGACTTGAAAAACACTGCAGACCTAACCCTCAAATGCCCAGTAATGGAATCAGTAAGCAGGAAAAGTTGAATCAATTATTATTTTATATCTGGAAAATATGGAGAGCTAACAGTTTGCTAAAATGACCAAAACAAAATCTGTAAAGCTTCTCCTGGGCCTCAACTAGAATTTCCTCTGCTTTACGGACGTAAAACTATCACAGTAAATATCTTTAAATGCAGAGAATAATACAACAAGAAAACTTAAGAGCTTATGCAAAACACTGTAAAAAATAATTGGAAATTAATTATGCTTGTGAACAGGTAGATTGTTTCAGAGGAGCGCACTGCAAAGTGAAGACATTCAATATTAAAAGCAACCTAAAGACCCTGCCAAACAAGTATAATGTAAAACACAGCAGGGCTGCAATTTTACTATTGCAGATTCATGCAAATAGTCTTAAAACAGACAGAAGACAATCCTGAATATAATCATGACATGGAGTAATGTGAACATATTCTGGTGAGCCCTTGCCAGGCACCACTGTAAAACTGTCACTCCAAGTCATCAAAACCACCAATCAATTTAAAATCATAGTTTTAAAAAGTGAGTACATATTAAGATCCTAATACATCTTTTTAAATGAGAACTTAAGACTTTTATTTACTTATTTAATGCAGGAGTGGGATTTTGAAGGCAAAAACTAAACACAAAAACACTTCCCATCACGTACTGTAAGGATTGCAATAAAATTTTACATCTTCACAGCCCTGAAATTACCTTTCCTGGACATCTACTTTCACCTGCTATTAAGGTGCTCAATCAACAGAACCGGTACAGCAAACAACTTTCTTACATACGCTTTCACTGGCATGCCCTAGACTGCAATGTGGGAAGGAGTCTTAAAGATGAGAAAGTACTAGGGGAGACATGCTGAGCTTCTTCCTTGGCTTCTGTTCATTGTCCTAAAAAAGGAAACTCACAGAGAAAGCAATTGTCCAGAGCAGAGTGATTAGAGACCAGCAATGATGACCTGTCATGTTCAATCCACCACACTGCTCTGGATCAACACCGAGTCCTGAAAGTGGCAGATTTCACAGCCCTGGACCAGAAAGCCCTGGCACCTCATTCCCCCAGGCAATGGCTGAAATATGTTAGTCACTAGTGAAATCACATCACTGGGGACAGCTCAAGTAATAACAAATCAAGTGAATCCATAAATACATCATAACTCAGAAAATTCTCACTCTAAAGCATTAATTTCATAGAATAGAATCATAGAGTCAATTTGATTGGAAAGGACCTTTAAGATCCAGTCTAACCATTAACCTAGAACTGCCAAGCCCACCACTAAACCATGTCCCTAAGCACCACATCTACACGTCTTTTAAACACCTCCAGGGATGGTGACTCCACCGCTTCCCTGGGCAGCCTGTTCCACTGCCTGACAACCCTTCTGGTGACAAAATTTTCCCTGATATCCAATCTAAACCTCCCCTGGCACAACTTGAGGCTGTTTCCTCTCATCGCATCACTTGTTACCTGGGAGAAGAGTCCAACACCCGCCTCGCCACACCCTCCTTTCAGGTAGTTGAAGAGAGCGATAAGGCCTCCCCTCAGCCTCCTTTTCTCCAAACTAAACCACCCCAGTTCCCTCAGCCGCTCCATTCATTTCTGTACTGTACCCTCATCACCATCACATGTAGCCTCTGCTTTCACAACTATGCAATTAAACAAGCAATACCTAATGGAGGAGAAATAATTTTTCATAAGTTTTCACATCAGTGGAAAAATTACCAGCATTAAAAAACTCAGCAGTGGCTGTATGCTTTATATTCACCCACTGATAGTTTTAGAGTAGCTGTCTTTAGCTCTGTTTTTACAGCCCCTTTCCATGGTAAAATCTAGGGCAGCTGAAATCAGGGATGTCAAGAGTTCACCTACTGTGAATATGGAAAGAATCTTTTTCTTTCTTCCTCCTTTTACAAGCTGCACAGAAAAACATTTGGATGCATGTGTAGGTTTTGCTAGCTTATGCTTTTTTGTTTATATTAGTACATGTGAATATGCAGTAGGATGGCTCTATGCACATGAGAAACATTTACTGAAGCACAGCTGAATTAAAAAAATTTAATTTTGTGATTAGTTCTGAAAGTGATGGGGGAAGCAGTCCTTCTTAGCTAGCATGGGACTAAGTTCTAGAACATAAATCCGAGCACTTATGAAAGAATTGTGCTCACAAAAAATTGCTGCAGAGGGAAATGGTTTGCCTGGAACATAGCAGCCAAGGAATCACAGAATCAATCAGGTTGGAAGAGACCTCTGGGATCATCGAGTCCAACCATTGCCCTGACACCACCATGGCAACTAGACCATGCCACTAAGTGCCATGTCCAGTCTTTTCTTAAACACCTCCAGAGATGGTGACTCCACCACCTCCCTGGGCAGCCCCTTCCAATGTCTAATGACCCTTTCTGAAAAGAAATTCTTCCTAATGTCCAACCTGAACCTCCCCTGGTGAAGCTTGAGGCTGTGTCCTCTTGTCCTAGCGCTAGTTGCCCTGGAGAAGAGGCCGACTCCCACTTCACTACAACCTCCCTTCAGGTAGTTGTAGACTGCAACATACATCTGGATTTGGTTTTCCCAGCTTCAAGATGCCTCCTGACTGCCACACTATTTTGCTGTTCTGGGGCGAGTACTTCTGTCCTCTTCCTCTAGTTTTGACTAGAAATTTCATCCTAGAGTTTCTCTTACAATAGAGAACACAGGAAATCAGGAGCGATGGCAATTTTTTCTGCTGGTCATACGCACTCTTGGACTTATCACAGTCTAAGGGAAGGGCAGTTTAGATTATTCCCCTCACTATTATATGGGCAACACATTTTCACTAAGATCCTGCCTTTCGCCTGACTTTCTTTTTTCCATTATACAGATAATTCTGTCCCACCAGTAAGCCTGCAGTCAGTATTTTTCTGCCAGTTTGTCACTTCATGCTTTTGAGCTGTAATCTCTGTGATCTGTAATTGACTGGAAACAACCATCTGTGCTTAAGCCAGTTATTAGCCTGCAATGTACCATAACCCCTTTAGCTACTCAAGAAAACTTCACGTGAAACAGTATCAAAATACTTCTTCAAATTAGAAAAGCCCTGAGGTATCTAGAAAGTTCATCTTTACATGCTATTATCAATCTAGTCTCTATGAGGCTTATACACGCTATCAGGAACTTCAACATTCATGACATATTTGACACAGGCTCACGGCCTGTTGCCCACATATTTACAAGTTTAGAAGTCACGAAGAGTATTGCTACGTTTGAAGTCGGCAGCTTCGTGTCTGCTGCTCCTTCGATTTTCTCAGTGACTCAGTGACTCTGAAATCAGACCAGAGAGAAAAAGAATCAAAGGACCTGAATCAACTCCCAACAAAGCAATCAAAAGACTGCACAAACCTCATTAAAAGCTGAATCAGAGCCAAAAGGATCCATCTTGATATCTGTATTCTATATTTTGTAAAAGTCTCTGCAGTCACAGAGAAAACCTGCAGTCACGCCCTGATCTGAAAATTACTGGGAACCAGCACACAGGAACAATTCTCACATTGAACAGGTAACACTCCTAATACTCAAAAAAAACTTTCAGGAAAGACTGCCCTGAAACTTCCTAAAAATCTGGCAATAATTTTAAGAGAAACGTTGTTTTCACAACCTGTCCCCCCCCGCCCCAAACCAGGCTGGTGGCATTCTCAGAAATATTTTGGAAGAGCAAGGATATTTTTATAAAAAATGAGATGGTATCAAAGGACAAGGATACAAATCATTTTAAAACTTCTCAGGTGAAGATATCATGAGGCTGACTGACTCCAACATCAGGTAGTCTGCTGATGCATTAACAAGTACTTACCTTATGCTTTTAGAAAAAATGAGAAAAAAAAAAGACCAATGTACGCAAGTTTGCCGACTACTCTCTGGCAAAAAACAGAATTTATTGAAACGGCCAGTCAACAGGTACCTTTCTCCTTGTCTTTCCTCTTTGTAGGTTCCACAAAATAACTATTGCCATATGTGTTGGTGCATTCCTTAGACAGACGTTGGCCTCGTGCTCTTCAGACAGTGGGCTGAACTGGGGGACCTGAGCAGCTGCCCTCCTCAAGAACAGTATTCTCAGAATCGGGTCCAGAAGTCATTGTTGTAGATGTATGATCAACCTCTTAACAGCACATGTCTAAGTCCTGTTATGAATTATTTGAAACAGTTCCTCAAAGCTCAGAAATCACCATCACTCATCTTCCAGACCAATTGCCACTTCAGATTTAACTCTACTGTGAGAGGACTTCAGCACAAATGAAAAGAGAGCCACCAATAAACTCCTAGTCTGAGGAGCAAGAGTGACAGATTTCAGACAGATCTATCTCCACCGTCCACAAAGGCAGCTACTCACTGTCTATACTCCCCCAGCAGGCCGCACATACAAGCACTGGCACAGTATCACCTGCTTTCTTAAATACTTTGACTGCTTTAGATGGTTCACTATTAGCCTTCCTGTTCTCCCATTCTAACATCCAGCTTTGCTTGATTTTCAGCTGAATGCTTTTTGTGTGCATCTGCCTAGGGAACTGCAGGCCCAGCAGTCCGCCCAGCTTCCCAAGTAGCACAAAGTGCTCACAAATTCAGAACATCAGACAAAAAATGTAACTTTGATTCATTCTGAAGATTGCCTCAACCAGTGGATTAGGAGCGCTTTTCTTTCATGTAGGGACATCTTAAATGTGACAGTCCCCTGAAGACAGATCTATAAAGCTGAAAGAGGAAAATCAAGAACACGTAAAACAACTGGAATCTCTAAAAAAACATTACATAAAATAATGAAGTCAAGACATCAAACAGGACACAGCAAGCTAAATGACATTAGTAGATGCCAAAATATTTAATGAACTTCCCTACTCCATTTGTGCAATCAATTTTCACCTGGGGGGAAGGGGATAGCAGAAAACACAACCAACCTTCTGGTTTGCTAAATAAAGGTTGATGGAAAATAGAAAATGGGAGTGGGATTCCTGCGTTCCCAGCTCTTCATGGACTCCTGTGTAATCTCAGACAAGTCAACTTAACATTTTGTGCCTCCTTCTCTCCAGCTATAACAAAATACTTACTACGGGAGGGCTTGCCACACTCTGGGCACTAGTAAATGAAAGGGATACTCTTTACTCATGTTTCTCATCCCTGACTGTTTTGACCACTGCCTCTCTTCAGAAGCTCATAACCACAGGGATTCTCTGATGTCTAACTAGGGATCAGCTCACACTGAAGGCTTTCTTTAAAGATGCCTTAGAGGGTTTCTTTCCCCTCCTCATTCTCATGAAACCTGGAGGGACATTATTATCCCTCTGCCAAATCTGACTGAAATTTGTCAGTAAATTTCAAACTTACTGGGCGGGAGTAGAACTTAGGACAAAAGATAGTGCTCATATACACACAAGCAGACTGTGATCACACAAACTTTGGTTTTCTGAGGCAAACAGGCTGAAAGCAGCTGTATGAAAAATTCTATTTGCACACTAAAAGCAATTTTCCATCATCAATAATTCTTTAAAAGAAAAATCTCCATTTGTGAAAGAAAAGGGAAGGAAAAAGTGCAGAAGTAGCTAAGCCATTAAATGTTACCGACAACTTTGCAAGACAGAAACAAGAGACTTCAGACCTACTGGTGGTATTTAACAAATAACATTCTGAGTGGTAGAAAGTGCTCTCATCTTCAGCATTGTAACGCACCTTAAATCCCAAAGTGAATCCTCAGCAGTGCACGCTTACTAAGTTGTGTTATTCAACCCATCTTCTACCTTCACAGTTCCTGTAATACAGGATATTTTCCAGGCAAAACTCAAATCCACAATACTGTGTGGATAGAGCATTCAATTAACTCTGTCTCTTAAAACTCATTTTCCTCCTCCTCTTCCAGTCATGTTTCTGACAGACGAGCTGGTATAATTTTTTAGAACTCCAATTTTGCAGCTCTCTCGCTGCTGTTAGACCTCCCACCACTTTCTCAACGGGCTTTTCTTTAGTCAAAAAGAAAAAAGTAGAAAAAAATCAAAAGGTCACTTTTGAAATGGAGAAACATCTGGCAAATGCAATTTCCATGACAATGTCTTGACTACAGATGATTCTCAATCTAAAGCTCATATTCAGAAGCTCACTCATGAATTTTGCAAGCAGACCTCTTTTGATCCTCCCCTTGTAGAAAGCAAATCCTGCCTATTGAAAATGTCACACAAATTCTATACAACTATTTCAAACTAATTAAGTATTGGTTAAATTATTAAAATTCTTAAACAGCTTTGGAAGTCTACTGAGTCAGACACTCATATTTTTATATTTACAACATTTACCCTGCTGCAAATAGATGCTACTTCTTTTAGACCCACAGTTAGCTGACTCCCAGTGTTACAGGTACCTGGGCTTCTCAGATGCCTTTTGGACTATAAATGTTCATATTTCTATTACTGCCTGGACCATCTGTTGCCAAGTAACACGGGAATGCTTCTGCCTCTGTAGCACTGACCAAGTCAATCTTCCTCGTGGATGGGGATCTCAGTTCTGTAAATTATCCCCATACGGGTTGTGATGAAAACAGCTCTAGAAGGCTGAAGGCCCCAAATTTTCTTCTCAGATTTAGGAATCTGCAATCCCACCTCACATCAGCAAAATTACCTGGCTGTTCTGTCAATTTACTAAGCAAGAAATCTTCTTTTACTACTAATTATGTAAATTCTGCAAGCTTCCTATGAAGCATGTAGGCATAATTAGTGTAACCTATTCTTTTTTTTTCCCAGTCTCTCATATAAGAGAACCACGAATTCAAATCCTCAACCATTAACTCAATCCTCTGCAATTACATGTTATAGTTAAGTACTTAGTTACAGGATTCATGTTATTTTGTTAATTATGGAACACAATTTCTCTAAAACACATGAAGGATGCCATACTGCTATTTACTGGTCTGTGCAGACAGGTTTAACTTTAGAAGATCAGCTAAACCTTGTCTTTAGGGGAATATGTCACCATTTAATGCACGTTACAAGATGCACTTTATAAAGCTGCAGATAGTAAGTTATATTATTGTACTCTTAATTACACGATCACAGATAATTCCTCTAAGAGCAGTCAGTAGTGCTCAGCACGTGCCTATCTGCCTACAGCGAAGAGTCTGACAGTGATTTTAGCAAAAGCAGAGCTGGTCCCTGACTCAGAACAGCATCTGTAACACAAGTCATCTCACTCAATTACATTTGAGCATAAAGTTGAGGTGCTTTGCATCTAATCAGTCAGTAGTGGCAGAAGTAACGCTGCCACGGTCAGCTGCTGAATGCTGGGTCTCTGACTTCGAGCTATGAGGTTATTGTCTGAATGTGATCCCAGAAAGGGAAACAGGGATACACACAGCTTGAGCTACCGGTGCACAGCCCATTACATTCTCCAACCCATATTGCACTTATGGGAAAAACATTTCTGAAAGGCTCAAAACTTTGCCCAACAATAAAGCTGATGACAATACTCAAAGGTAGTCTTCTTTTATAGAGACTATTCCTCTGGCAAAATTTCAGCTTTCAATTTCCAACCTTTTCAGAACTAAAGCTCTTCAGAGGAACACCAATTTTTTTTTTTAATTAGGATTCTGAAATGTTTTCAATTCCCCCCCACACACACACATTCTTATTCAAGACTTCCATTAAATTTTCAACCTCTAGTAGAACATGTCTGGAAAACTTCAAGCAGAATGGTTAAAATTTCAGAAAGTTATGAGCAGCTGGATGTAGAGGTTTGAAAAGAAACACCTACAAATCCTGAATCAAAGCTGTCAACAGCACTTCAAAGCAGTATAATGCCTACAGCATCTTCAGATTATCTCAGCTCATAATAATCTTCTGAAAAGCATTCTTAACAAGAACCGGTTGGTTGCCTTGGAATCACAGCTAAGGGAGAGAGGGTCCTTCAGCCACCTGATACCACGAGCATCAGCACCCAGGAGTTTGTGTGAACGCTCTAAGACCACACATGCTGCATCTACCTTGAACAGTCCGAGCTTGTAACAGTCGAGTAACAACCTACAATCCTATGAAGCAGACAAACAACTCTGATGACACGTTTCTTATTCATGACTGTGGGCACTTAAAGCAGGCATTTTGTCTGCACTACTATTTAACCAAATGTTGACGTTAAAATACCATTTTTTCTCAGATTGTGTCAAATATTAATTCTAAGGTAGCTGGACTAAATCCAGATTTCAGCTAGTACAGATGTCATGGTCATACATCCTTTATTCTGAAGTCAGACTAATGACAAGTTACATGTGAACAGAAGTTCTCATGATAAAAGCTGTTTTCCCATTAGTAAACTTGCCAAAAAGTAAAAAATTCTGTGGGGTAGAAGCAGCAAAGTGGGTAAGTACAATCATGTTCTTAAACTCTGCCAAACCTAACAGGCTTTTACAGGTTCATCTTCTGAAGATTTGTTCTACAATTCAAAGATTTATTTCTCTCCCAGAGCACAGAACTTTTGTCATCACAGTTTTGAGCAGCCTGTGTAATTCCCCAGAGATGCAAAGGTCTCTGCTGGATGCAGTGACTAAGAGATTCCAATCCCATACACAGTTTTAGTCAAATTACTTAGTTCCACCTTCACAGCTGCCCCCTGCATTAGTGCATTCGACGTTCAGCACTTTTAGAAAAAGGAGGTTATGTTTCCCACTTTATCCATTTGTAAAATAGGAATAATCATAATTCCTTTCACAGAAGGAGAGCAAGATTTAATAGCTAAAATATCTATACTATTCAGGCATTATGAATCCCCCGTGGTTTGGCCGAAACCATCGCAGAGGCAGCTCAGTTAGTTCATCCTAATTTCCTGCTTCTGCAGACCCTTCACTGCAGCACAGGAACCACACACCCGTGAAAGGAGTCACACAGAATCAACCAGGTTGGAAGAGAACTCTGGGATCATCGAGTCCAACCATTGCCCTGACACCACCCTGGCAACTAGACCAGGGCACTAAGTGCCATGTCCAGTCTTTTCTTAAACACATCCAGAGATGGGGACTCCACCACCTCCCTGGGCAGCCCCTTCCAATGGCTAATGACCCTTTCTGAGAAGAAATTCTTCCTAATGTCCAACCTGAACCTCCCCTGGCAAAGCTTGAGGCTGTGTCCCCAGAACAGGGCTGCTAATGCTGCCCAGCCCGCTGCCTCCGCAGTTGCCACCAGGAACCCCTGCTACTCCAGAATGTCAGGAGCTGCAAGGACTGGATCCACACCACGCTTCCCCCCCTCTTCCCCAGTGATTTGGGGATGTTCAGACTTAGAGGCCGTGGTTCAGTTATCAAAGAGTGTACTGTAACAGAGAACATCAGACAGGGCGAGGACAGCATTGCTATCATGTAACTAGAAAACACACAGCACAATACAGTCCTGCTCCTAGATACTACAGTAAGAGAGAGAATGCATAGAAAGGATGAAAAAGGAGGGATACTGAGTTTAGTGAAAGATCATACTTAAATGTGCATATGTTCATGTGGAAGAACAGGTACACAGCCCCAAGCACGCATGCCCACATCTCCCCCTTCCCATGTGTAGACCTCTCTTTCCAAGGGTGTTAGAATATTCTGCAGAAAAAGTGTTATTTTTTTAAAAAAAAAAAATAAGGTAGTTAAAATTATTGTAGAATCTCACACAAACAAAGAACATGCAACAGGCTCTCTGGAACACATCACCAGAGAGAGCCACTTCTTTGCAAATACAGGAGCACCCTCTGGTGCTCACAGACAGGTTGAGCACCTTATTGAAACCTCAAGATTTCACTTATGAAATGATCAGTAAGAAACCAGCTCTGTTGCTGTCTCTTCCTAGTGCACTATGCCTCAAAATTAGTAACCTTGTAAGAGGAGGGAGAAATGACTAAATTATAAAGCACAGATCACCACAACCTGGGTGATAAAGTCCTTTCACATAGGAAAACTGCTGACATAAGGGCATGTGGCCTTCTTCAACACCCAGCCTCCAAAAATGCCAGTGCCACACGTTTTAAATAAGTCTCAGAGCTGTCCGCTCCAGGACAACTTGCAAGGGCCACCTCACAGTTTATCTCGTACGGGGAACATACTTCTCTATTAGGCATTAGTGTGAGAAAAAAAGAACTTCTACCTTTTGTATGTGCTCATCTGATGTGGGGATATTCTCATTATATATGCAAATATTTGCTGAGCTCTCATTCTTAGTATTAAGCTGAAGCACTGTGTTCCAAAACCCAGCTCTACAAAATTTACTCCCTTCATCAAACCTTACGCTGTTTTTAATTTCCATTTTGTTGGCTGGGAGAGAACTACTGTGTTCCACCCATGAAACACAGAATCATAGAATCAACCAGGTTGGAAGAGACCTCTGGGATCATCGAGTCCAACCGTTGCCCTGACACCACCCTGGCAACTAGACCAGGGCACTAAGTGCCATGTCCAGTCTTTTCTTAAACCCCTCCAGAGATGGGGACTCCACCACCTCCCTGGGCAGCCCCTGCCAATGGCTAATGACCCTTGCTGAAAAGAAACTCTTCCTAATGTCCAACCTGAACCTCCCCTGGTGAAGCTTGAGGCTGTGTCCTCTTGTCCTATCACTAGTTGCCCGGGAGAAGAGGCCAACTCCCAGTTCACTCCAACCTCCCTTCAGGTAGTTGTAGACTGCAATAAGGTCACCTCTGAGCCTCCTCTTCTCCAGGCTAAACACCCCCAGCTCCCTCAGCCATTCCTCGGAGGTCAGACCCTCCAGACCCTTCACCAGCTTGGTCGCCCTCCTCTGCACTCGCTCCAACACCTCAACATCTTTCTTGAAGTGCGGGGCCCACAACTGGACACAGGATTCAAGGTGTGGCCTCACCAGTGCCCAGTACAGATGGACGATCACTTCCCCAGACCGGCTGGCTACACTATTCCTAACAGAGGCCAGGATGCCATTGGCCTTCTTGGCCACCTGGGCACACTGCTGGCTCATGTTTAGCCGGCTGTCGATCAGCACCCCCAGGTCTCTTTCCGCCAGGCCGCTCTCTAACCACTCTTCCCCCAGCCTGTAGCGCTGCAGGGGGTTGTTGTGGCCCAAGTGTAAGACCCGGCACTTGTTCTTGTTGAACCTCATGCCGTTGGTCTCGGCCCATCTATCCAACCTGTCCAGATCCCTCTGTAGGGCCTTCCTACCCTCCAGCAGATCGACACTCCCACCCAGCTTGGTGTCATCTGCAAATTTACCGAGGGTGCACTCAATCCCTACGTCTAGATCACCCATAAAGATACAGAACAGATATCTATAAAGACATTGACTTGGTCGGTTGTTTTATCTGTGCAAACTGCTTGTTCATTAGTGCCCCTGCACCGACATCCTGCCACCTTCCTGGCGTCACTAAACAGAAGATCCAGACAAGAACAAAGACCGTCGCACCTCAAACGCGTTCCCTCCTCAAAACTCACCAGCTGCTTTCCCACTGGGTCCCTCAGGAGTTTCCGAACCGGCCTGTCCCTAACGCAGGCGGCTCGGACGCGCAAACAGCTCCCAGCTGGGCACCAACGGGACCCAACGGCACCTTAAAATGACCCACTCACGGCGCCTCACTGGGCCCCTCGGAAAAGAGCGAGAGGAAGGGCCGGGGCAAACCTCGGGCCGGGGCAAACCTCACCGGCGCCCCCCGGGCCGCGCGGGCAGGCGGAGGACAGCGGCGGGACCCCCCTTCCCCGCCCCGCTCACGCCGCCTGCACACCGGGAAGCACGGCCCCCGAGGGGAGCCCCGGGCGGGCCCTGCGGCCGTTATTCCGGCACCTCGGCACCACCTGCCCCGGGGCTGAGCTTCGCCCCGCCGCCCGCCTCGGCGGCAGCCCCGCATCACGGCGCGGGGCTGTGACCCCGCTCGTCCCGACGCCCCCGCTCACCATGGCCATGGCGGCGGCCCGCGGCCCGCCCGCCCCTGCTGCTGCCGCGAGCGCGGCGTGACGCTACGTGAGGCCCCGCCCTGGCAACCGAAGCCCCGCCCCCGCGCTGCCCAGGGATTGGCTGAGGGGGCGTCACCCGGCAGCGCTCCGCCCACCGCGGGAACCGGAAGTCGGTGGAAGTGGCGGTTGTGGCGGTTGTGAGTTCCGCTGCCTCCGGTACCGTCCGCGGGGGCCCCTCTGTCCGGCCCGGGGCGCGGCCCGGTCTCTTGGGGTAGGGGGCTTGGAACGGCAGCAGAGCCCGAGCTCGAGAGCGGCCGGGGCTGGCCCCCTGGGGCGCCGAGGCGGGCGGGGGAGGCCTCGGCCCGTGCTGGGCGGTACCGCCGTGGACTGACAAACCTCTTTTCCGGAGCGGTGGGTAACGTCCAGCTGTCGCTTAGCGGCAAGGTGGGGGGTGAGGTGAGAGCTGGCCCCTCCTCGCCCCTGGCAGCCGAGGCGCTGGGTGGCCGGGGCTGGATTTCCGAGGCCCGCGTGGGTCGTGACTCAGCCGCGTTAAGGCAGGATTTCCTTGCGTTGTTTGTCCTGTGTGGGGTTCTGCGGGGCACGGCGTTAGCTGGGAGGTGCAGTGGTTAACGCTTCAACCAGTGAAGGAGTTTTGCCTGTTGGAAGATAATAAAAGGCAGATGTGCGCAGCGGCTTGCCTTGAGACTTTGAAAGTAACAGGACAGTAAGAACAGCGTTAGAACATGAACAGCGAAGGAGCAGGATCATCAGCAGGTGGGCTCAGATGCGGCAGCTAAGATCAAATGCTCATTATCAGTCTTGTATTGAGTATCTTGCCTCCCTCTGAGCTTGCATCATCCTCATTTTCCTCAGATGAGTGGAGATCCTCAATCAAAAATGAACGAACAGTAGTGATTAGCAGCACATCATGGTATTAAATGAGCAAAAAACATACCTCCAGCTGTAGAAGCAACAGATAGCAAGAAGTTCCTGTATCTGTAGTTTGAGAAAGCTGAAGGAGGAAAAGTTGCTTCTTTTGTCATCTGGTCACCACAAAAGATAAACCTACGTTCCACAAAACAAATAATCTAGAAAGCTGGCAGTAGCATGCTCATCGCTACCATTATTTTCTCAGGGCAGAAAGCTGTAGCAATGGAGGTCAAAAAAGTTGTAGTTAAGCCTTTTCAGTTAGTGGTATAAGGAAAGGAAGCAAGGGCTTTGGGAGATCTCCCTTGAAGAACAGGGAGAACTGAAGGAAAAAAAAAAAACACAAACCAGAACAACTGATCTCAAACTAATTGGCTCTGTTAAAAAAAGAAGTTGTATTAGTAAGCAGGACTAAAGCAATTGTGCAACTGTTACCTCCTCATCTCTTGGTCTCCTTTAAGCACAGTGTGGGATTTCCCTTGTGGTTCTGTGATGATCTTAGGTTACCTCTGCATGGTCGCGCAGTTGTACTCTGGGAGCGTTACGAATTTTTAAACTCTGTAACTCCCACTGAGAACAGGAGGGAGACTGGAAAGAGGAATTTGAGGATGGAGCTGGATGAGGAGCAAGAAGTAGGAATTGAAGTCTAGCTCTTAGTGAAAGATAGATGAGGAGCAAGAGATAGATAGGAGTTGAAGTCTAGCTCTTAGTGAAAAATGAAACAAGTGCCAGAAATCTCATAGGCCGCCTTCTTTTAACACTCTGGGTCCTGGTGTGTTTTTTATCATTTTGGGTTTTTTTCCTTTGTTCTGGTGTGTTTTTCTTTCAGCGTGCTACTGAACTGGGGTTTAGAGGTTGCACTAGAAAAACAGGGTAATCCAAGATTAGCTGTCACTGTTACCGTGCTAAAGATTTATATTTTTTTCCCCTCTCTCCTCTCCTTTACTCCTCAGACTTCTGTAGTTAGAAGAGCTGACTGCTAAAGAGAAAATGACTTCTCTAGAAAAAGGTAGGTGGTTCACATGATATCTGAGCAGACTGGATTAGAAGTACCTTAACTTGAATTCTAAAGACCAGTTACACTGTTCGCTAGGCTCCATTCATTTAAACTTATTCTTTTTATGTATCTATTAGAAAGTACTTATGTGACTTCATTATTGCAGTGAAAACCAGAGCTGCCTGGATGAAACAGTTAATTGAATATGGTTTTCTAATCCAGCTTTGTATCGAACACCAAATTTGTCCTTTGTACTGTCATCTGTCTGTACACTCGTCTGTCAGTCCTCCTCTAGTATTTAGAACCTGTTGGTACTGATTCAGCCAACTTGAAAGCAGGGCAATATAATGGTGCTACTACAGCATTTTTGAAATGTGTTATTTAGAGGATGCAGGCTACATTACTGCCCACAGGAAGAGGAAAAAAGCAGTATGTGTAGCTATGTTGTAAGAAACTTTCTTGCCTTCACCCATTGTGAAGAAACCTTAGTGTGACAATATTTCATTCAGCTGAAAACTCAGTGAACTTAATGTTTACTGAAATTCATTTTACTTCTCATGCATATTGGGGAATTCAGAGCAGAATGCACTATTACTGGGAATACCAGGGTCTGTTGGTTAAAAATGAAGCAGAACTGGCTTGTTGGCTTTTCTTAAACCTTCATTTGGACAACTAAAACACATGGTAGACAGTACTTAAAAGTCTGCTAAACTTTTTAAGGTGTTAGCTATGTAGCAAATAGCTGCTTTTCATTTAATTATTGCTTTTAAATGAGACTGCTCTGATTCTATCATTTCCCAAAACCTGATTTTGCTTTCAACCTATGAGTCATATTGTCAAGAGTTTTCTCCTTACTAGCTCCTTTTCATGTCTGCATCTACCTGATCTTGTATAGGAGCCAGAAACTGAGATTAAGACAATTCAGATCAATGTTTGTGTCTTGTACTATTAGTATTAATGAGCAACACACACTTGAGTAAGGACTTTTCTAACTTTTGCTTGATAATAACTGCTGCAAAGGACTATTTTACACATGCAGCGTGCAATTAAAATCTGTAACTTTGAAGTAGAGAAATTAAGTGAGGAGTTACAATGAGACTATAACAAAGTAAAAGGTGGTTAACTTTCCCTCCACTGTTTCTAAATTCTAGTTGATGATACCTCATCAGCCATCCGCGGACCCGGAGATGGCATGGAAACAGAGCAGACAGCTGCATCGGTGGAAGTAACCACTGGAGACAACACTACCAACCACCACATCCACCGCAGCCCACATAAAAAGAAAGTCTCTTCCCCAAGTCCTGGAGTTCTGCAGCTGGGGAAAGTACATGCTGATAAATCAGTGGAGATTGAAGCTATTCGTATCTTAGTCCCCAAAGCAGCTATCACCCATGTTGTTCCAACTAAAAATGCTAAGGTGGCTAAATCAGTGGGACATAAAGGAGACACATTCCATCAGTCAGATGGAGCCGCAGATCCAAAGAAAGAACAGATAGAGCTGAAAAATGCAATCAAAAAGCTAAAGAATTCAGAGAAGCGGTTGTTACAGGATAAAGAAGGTCTCTCCAACCAGCTGCGTATACAGACCGAGGTAAGAAATGGAAGGTATATTCTCTCACACAGCTGCTGTGGTTTATATAAGCAGTTTATGAATGTGACCAAAGAGAACTGCTGTGACACTCTAGCCTTGAAACAAATAGTTTCCCCTTTGAACTTACCAGCTAAGATACAGAGTAGAAATACACTTAAGTGATCCAGTGCTGCTTCTCTGACAACAGGTGAAAGTATCAAAGGCTTGAGTCTGGGAGAAACACGTTAGAGGGCTGCAGGGAAGTGGATCTTTCATGAGGAAAGATTTTGGTCCTCAACTCAACTTCTAAGTGAAAAATGTTATGCCATAGAAGGGATGACTATAATTTTCTGCATAATATAATCTGTGGATGTCTTGTCTAATCCTTTGTTATCTTACTGATTCAGGACTTGAATACTACTGAAACTTTCTTTGTTTCTTGTAGCAGGCTTTCATTCTTCCTCTTTGGCCTCTTAGAATTTAAGCAAGAATGTGTTAAATGTGCATTCACCTCAAATGTTTGTGCTCACTGGATTGGATTCTGAGGCTTAATATACTCTGCATTGCACGCATCCCATTCTGGAAAAAGAAAGGCAATTTAGTGTTAGCAATTTGCAGTAAGTTACACTGCATTCTGGAAGTAGGAGGTGTTTCATTCTATAGTGATAATTACAAGACTGGTCTAATTCTAGGTGAATCGTGAGCTGAAGAAATTACTTGTTGCTTCTGTTGGGGATGATCTGCAGTACCACTTTGAACGGATGGCTCGGGAGAAAAACCAGCTGATCCTAGAAAATGAAGTCCTGAGCCGGAATATCTCTCAGCTGTCTGAACAATTAGAGCGCATGTCTATACAGTGTGACGTGTGGCGAAGCAAATTCCTAGCAAGCAGGTATTCCCTCGTACAGAGCTGTTACAACAGCATCCTCCTTCAGTCTTTTGTTACATATGCCCAGTGCAATGCCTGGGAACATGCTTATGTATGCAGAGGACAGGCACAACAGCTATACTGACACCTGTGAAATTTGAGTTTACAGAAGGTACAAAGAAAGTAAGCTCCTTGTAAATCGAATAGTTCTGCTTTTCAAAGGTGATGCAGTGGGTCCTAAACCTCCTAAAATCTTAGCTACAGTTCTTAACTTAGCAAGAGAAGTTCTTAATTCTGATACTGTGTAGTTTCGGGTTTAAAAATGTCTTCCAGGACAGCTGTTTTGACTTGTCTTAAAGGTGATTAGCTTGATTTTCATCCCCATCACCCAGCATGATACAATCAGTTTGCAAAGAAGCTGCTTTGGTTAAGAACTCTGCTTACAGTGACTGGGAAGGGCAGCTCAGTACTGAAGAAAGAGTAGGGGCACCTTTTCATTAAACACTTCTACTGCTCAGAACCCTACTCTTACTTCTATAACCATAGAATAACGGGTAACTAAAGTCAGGAGCAAACCTTACGCTGGTCTGAGTGCCAAAATCTCCTTTGACAATGGATTAGACTTTTAACTTGCTAAGTGTAGTCGTCTTACCAGATCTGTAAATAGTGTTCTAGGATTTTTAATCTTTTACTGTACTTGGATATAACTAACTAGATATGCTTAGTGCGTATTACAAAAAGGCCTTACTGCTTGAAGGAAATGGTAAGAGAATACAGTGTCCTCCCTTTAATTAGTGGTCTTAAGACCATTAATTCTTAGCAGTCTTAAGAAGTTTCTGCATATTGAGTGAATGTAAGTACTTGTAATAGTCCTAGCTAGGCTAGTCCTTAGCTATGCTAATTTAACTTGTTTCTTTAGCATTAAGTTAATACTTAGTTTGAGCTGACAAATTACGGTCTGTAGTAGAATAAAGGTGACTCTCAAACTGCTCACACTACTGACTGGAGACTCCTTTTGCAGGGTTATGGCCGATGAGCTGACCAATACCAGAGCAATCCTTCAGCGTCAAACCAGGGATGCACAAAGTGCAATCCAGGACTTGCTGAATGAACGTGACCAGTTCCGTCAAGAGATGATGGATACACGGAAGTATGATTTTTCTAATCCAGGCTGCCTCTGTGCAAGCTTTTCATTTCTGTCAGTTTATTTTAGGCCTTTTATTTTAGACCTTTCCCCTATTCCAGTGATGTTCAACAAAAATCCATTATGCTGATGGATAGTACAGTTACTTTTCAGTCTCAGAGCTGAAAGAGCCACAGTAGCATTAATTCTTTCTTCATTCCCTGGAGGTGTGAGGTCTTAGGGGTACTATACTGTACAACTGACATCCCTCATTCTCAGGCTTTCTCTATTTAATCACTTACTGTCTTGACTTCAAGTCTCCTCTGTCTACTTCCAAAACATACAGATTCTCTACCCACATTGACTTTTTAGGGTTTGTTCTGCCAGACGTCAAATAAGTTTTACCAGTATTAAAATACTATGGTGGTGAGGCCTTGCCTTGGAGAATAGCCTCTTTGCCTCCTTGTTTTTAAACATTTTTTTCAATTTTTTTGGTTAAAGTAAGTCTTGGGAAGGGATGATTCCTCTGAAGTATGCTGTGTGCTGATAGTATAGAGGAGAAAAAACACTAATGGTGCTTTTTTCCTTTCTGCACAGGCTGCTCGAGGAGCTGATGGTTTCTCTTCAATGGGGGAGACAGCAGACATACTATCCTAATACCCAGCCTTACACTACAACAGAGCTAGCAGCTGTGAATTGTAAGCTAGCCAAAGCTGTAAGCTCACATCTTCTTGGAAATGTTGGCACTAACAGTCCAAAAAAGACTTCAACAGCTGTAGAGTTTTGTAATACCCCTGCTGAGAAAATGGCTGAAATGGTAAGAACTCTTCATACATCTCAATCATCTGTCAGAACAGTGTCTTCTTTCCAGAAAGAAAAGCCTTGGTTTGTTAACTATTTATATCTTGCATTTTTTAAAAACTATATGCAAGGGAAACATGCCAAATAGAGTTGTCTGTTTCCCTCATTTAAAAAAAACAAAATAAAAACCACCACACCATCACCACCCCCCCAACAAAGAAAATACCCACACAAAACAAACAAAACCAACCCACACAAAAACCCTGGAAGAATAAGCAGAACAACATAAATGATATCATACCTACTGTTTCCTTCTCTGTCCCTAGCACCACAAATAACTGGGTCAAAATTTGTTTGGAGTTAGTGTGTCAGGAGGAAGCCAACTGAAAATAATTGAGTTTAAGAACTGAGTGGGAGAAGAAACCTAGTTCAGGTAGGAAACACTTCAGCAGTAGTTTCTGTTGCCCTAAAAATCTGTTCTGTTGAAAGTGGGTGGAAACACAGAGAGAAGCTATATGATTATCTTTCAAGATAAGATTTCACTGCAGGAAGCTTGATGTTCAAATAGCAAACTAGACTAACGGTTCAGTCTGGAAGCAGCTGAATAATAGTTGAGCAGCAGGAGGCTCACAGTGCCTAGTTATCTGTGTTGCCTGGTTTTGCTCAACTCTGCTAAAAAGATTAGAATTTTTTTTTATTCTCAATAAAATCATACCTTGGCTTTCTGATGGACATTACTAATTTATAAACAGTACTTAATGTCTTTATATTGAGGGTCTGGATAGATGGATATTTAGTTTTCAACTTGAAAAACCTTGCTTTTGAGCAGAAATCCTTCCTAGCTGTTAGAAAAGGATAAACCCCATTAAACTTGAAAGATCTGTGTTCATTCTCAACTTTTCCATCCTTAGGTGCTACGTGTACTGGATCCATCAACAGAAGTTTCTTTTTCTGAGCCTTCTCCATCCTCCTTCCTTTCCACAAAGAAGAGTATTGGAAGGTTTCACCCATATACAAGATATGAAGATGTAACTTTCAATTGCTGCAATCACTGTCAAGGAGAGCTGATCGCCCTTTAAGAACAGTCAATGCAACTGCCCACAGACTCTTTCTAAAGAATCACAGTAGTTGATGTTCACCAGGCTTCCCTTTTTCCTCTTTGTTTCCATAATGGTTCAGTTTAATGTTGGCAATTATGCACTTTCTGCTTCTCTGCCCCTTGAAGTTAGGGACTGGCAGGATTTTCTTAGCTTCTGGCATATTTTTACTACTTTTCAGTCTGGAAAGCTACTTATTTTCTTCTACAAAGGCAAGACCAAAAATGTTACGCTGGTCCAATTTGTAAAGCATAAAGATGCCCTTGACTATTTAAGGTTTACTGTCTTATTAGCAAATTTCAGTGAATCTCTTTAGAGGGAGACAAAAGCGTAGCTATACCAAAGTAAATGAAGTGCTTACAGGTTATGGTTTAAAAAAAACAATGGAAAATGGGTCAGCTCCGTGCTTTTTTTTAATCTTAGTCAAGGTGATGAACTGTCCCCAAGTCTATGCTCAGCCTTTTAAATTGAGTAATAAAAAGGAATATGTGCAATGATTCTTCATAGCTGTAAGTTCTGAAAATAAGAGCATATGCGGTGTTGCAGCCTGCCTGGCAAGAAGGGGAAAAGAGCTTGA
Organism: Nyctibius grandis; assembly: GCF_013368605.1. Lineage (NCBI taxonomy): Eukaryota > Metazoa > Chordata > Aves > Nyctibiiformes > Nyctibiidae > Nyctibius > Nyctibius grandis. The sequence goes on along the minus strand of NC_090680.1, from coordinate 5,069,747 downwards.
ATGAACTCTAGCTATGATATATAAATAGTAACTGGTTTTAAATAGATTCTGGAAAGCTGTGCAGGGTGAGATTATTCTTTCCATAAAGCTAAAATAATGGGTTTTCCATCTATTTCAGCTTCTAGAGTGAAGCTGTGGCATAGCTGATCCTCAGCAAAGACACACTGATATACCTCCTTTAGTAGAGAGTGTTGAAACCTGACCTAGTATTAGAACTCAGTCCTTGCCCAAGGTCAAGGTCTTCCTGGGTGTTACAGGAAGCTGAAGATAAGCACTAAGTTTGTACTGGTAAAAAAATATATTTTTTTAATTGAATGGTTTTATAATCTTGACGTAGGTTCAAAGAAAAATTTTAGCAGATAATCTGCTAAATCCAAAGAAGCCTATTTAAGTTGCAGATGTAAAGAGAAAAGGTAGGAGGATGCAAATATGCATTTTCATTTCTTAGTTTCACTCCCAAATTTATCCTATGTAGCTGTGTAGTTTGGAGAAGGAGTTTCTGAAAGGGTTGCTTTTACCCAGTTTTCCTTTGAATCTCATACCGTGATCAGAATATGTCAGAAGTCCTTGTTGCTGGCTGTGCTTTTGTTTGCATGAAGAAAACTACAATAAACTTTCTTTGCTTGCTTACAAGTTGCAGGTTTGGATTTCATATAGGTGTATTTCTGACCTTGTTTTCTCTGTAGCATAACAGGAACTATATGACATTGAACTGTAAAACCCTTCACTCTGCTGGTCTGAGGTAATGAACCAAGAAGCACTTCTTTTGTAGCCTACTACAATTAGGGAGATACTGTGAACCTTTGCAGCCTTCCCCCTGCATTTCTTGCTCTTGGTGTTAGGGGAAGGTGCAGGAAGGAGGAAGGCACCTGTTACATTTCTCATTAGCATGTGAAATTTTCATGGGCACATCCATGCCCTTTATCTGTGCTGGTAAAAGTTGCAACAGCCCCCTCTGGTCAAAAACCAGTACTCTCTCAACATGCTTGTAACTATCTCCAAAAGGGTAAGAGAAAAATACTAATGGCAAATTTGCTTTGCATCTGCTACACCTCTGTCTGTTACAGTACTTCCAGAAAACACTTTGAATGTGGCAAAATGTAAGAACAATGCCAGATCATGAAATCTTGGATAGCCAGCTGGGCAGAATGTTCCTCATCTTTCAATAACTTGTATGATTTCATGAGTGACCTCAGTATGTTCTCTGACAGAGTTTTGCTGGGATAGACTCAATTTTCTGTTCAGAAAAGCTACCTGTTTGAGAAGACTGCAGCACCTGATATGGTGGGAACAAAGCTGATAAGACTGCTTATTGTTTAGCCCTAGGTGCGGGCTAAAGGGAAACACTGGGTAAGGTGATGTAGTTTATTATAATTAATTTAACAAACATGGACATGTGTACAAGGAATCCAGCTTCCTAATTCACACAACCTTTTAATTTCATGGACCAGAAAACTACAGAATATGACTCTCAGAAAACCAGTTTCAAAAGCTGGTTCACATTCACATACATGTTTGTTAGCCTTCCAATAACCGTTTGCCCTGAACTAAAATTAAATAGTCCTCCGGTCCAGCCAGAATATCAGCTGGTTAACAGATCACTAGCAAGTGGTACAAGAAACAGCATTTTCCAACAACATAACACCTTGGATAGTCTTCACCACAAGCAGCAGCAAACAGCAATATTAATCCAGCAAAAATTCAACATTTTACATAATAGCCTGCATCCAGGAATTCATGGTGGAGTTGAGCATAAAGTGCCTTTTAAAGACAGGAATGTGTATTATTTGCCACCCTCACATATAGATCTCACACTCATTTAGATTTGGTGAAACCAAGAATATCCCTGAGTTATACATAAAAGCAGGCTTTTCAACAAAATTACAAATAAATAGACAGTAAATTCATTGTCAGTGAATGGACTTGCTAAACTTGCTTGAAAGCTTTGAAAACACCACAAAGAGTCAGTAGCTGTAAAGAGCAAAAGATCAAGCCATGAAAATTAAGAGGGTTGCCACCAAGAACTCTTGTTACATGAAACTTTCAACAGTAATGGTCTGTGAAGCGGAAGGATTGAGCCTCTGAATTAATGCAGCGGATGTTCTGCAGCTGTTTTGCTCTTCTGGCTTCTAATCTAATCTGCCTTACTCTCTCTTTAGCAGCTAGTTCTTCTGCTCGTTTTTCTTCTCTCTTTCTTTTTAGCCATCTGTGGAGAGAGAAAGAGGACTAGAAGTACTGACAGTTGCAAGCTGGAAGTTTTACGTCATCCATTCAAAGGAGACTTGCCCCCATTTAGCCAGAGTCACCTTGTCCTGTAGGATAAGGTTGGCTGTCACGGCTGAGCCAATCTAACAGCCTGGCACTCCCAAGCACGGGAGGTACCACTTTTCCATCCCAATTCTCCTGCTTCTGCACCCACCTTTACCTCCCCCCCTTTTGTTGAGCTGATTCCACTCATGGACTCAAGGGGCAAAAATACTATTTTATTGGATTAACTTTCTGCTTGTTTAATGAACTGAATCAACCCCAGCCTGTTCCAGAACAGGCAAAAAGGGGCAAGGGAGAAGGATCTCCCTTTTTCAGCAGAAGAAATTCACTATTTCAGCTCAGGTTCTGGCAAGTAATTTCACAACAGGGAACAAACAGCATCAAGGAATTTATGTATTTTTGCTAGGGTGTAAGTTTATGAGGGCATATTCATTCAAAAAAAAAAAAACACTACCAAAAACCAGTAAGAACTTCAGCAATAAAGATGTACCATAAAATGACTACAGTCTTAAGCTGATAGACTATAAAATTTTCAAATATGATTCCCTAGGAATGACCCTACTCACTCTTTAAAGGCTCTGTTGCATTCCTCTGTTCTTGGGAAAAAGGCAATTCCCTCTGCTTGGCGTCTCAGCATTTCTATCTGTTTTTCTTTCATGTGTTCCTGGTGCTTTTTTTTAAGCCATAACTTGAAGGCTTCTTCTGGATTCCTGCTCCTCTCCTATTGAAAAAAAAAACAACCCGACATCTATACACAAGGCTTATCATGAAATGACCTTTATATTAATCATGTTATAATAATTTTTTGCACTCTGCTGGCATCTCCCATCCACGAAACATACTCTATAAGCAAACTAGAGCATATGCTAATCTGGCATGGAACATCTACCTGAGCAAGCATTCAAAGCAGAATCTAACCAGAGCACTAGAGATCCCAGTCCTGTGTTAGGGAGATCTTACTTTGCCGTTCACGTCTTCTAGCTCCTTTGCACGACGCATTCGCTTTTCTTCTTGCACTTGTTCTTTCTTCTTCTGCAACCAAGCTTTAAAAACCATCTCATTCGCTCTTTTCTTCTGTTCTTCTTGTTCCTTTTTCTTTTCTTCTTCCTTGAATGGAATTAAGAGTGAATAAACTTAGTTTTTAAGAGAATCATCTTCATCTCCAAAGGCCTTCACTGTCACAACAGACAATAAATAAGCCATTTGAATCATATGAGAGACACACAAAACTACTGATGGAACAGGAATACTCAAAGACTGCATCATAGTTGATACTACTTTTAGGAAGACATGAGTTTGAGCACTTCCACGGTTCATGTTACATTCAGATACTTTCAGGCTTTTTGTGATTACCTCCATTTCCGTGATACAGCTCAACTCACAGACACTTCAATAGCAACAGGTGAAGACGTTTAAAATTAAGCCTGCCCAAGAGCTCTGACTGGCTTAAAATCAGTTTAAACTGCTGCATTTTTAAAAAGGAATGCAGCTCTCAGGCTTGATGGACCACTAAAGGATATTTGACTACCTATGGACTGCAGGCACTACCTTATAAATAAGGATTTTTTTTCTGGACATGAAGTTGTAATGTATTTACTTAAAGAGTATTAATAGCTTAACACTTTTTTGAAGTTTACAAAATGAACTGATTTTTACAAAATTGAGAAAAGTTTTTTTTTTTAGTTATTAATCGCATTTTAGCTAACAAGTATTTACAAGGAGGAGAAAGGTTTTCAAACAATGCTTCAGAAGGCTGATAAGGACATTTTACCAGGTTTTGTCTCTGACACAAAAGCTACAATCTCCACTCATTTCAACTCTCAGATAAATCTATTCTTGTTGTGAATAGATGATGTTCCTCCCACCTACACCAAACTTTCAGACAAATTTATAATTTGTAATTTACTGAAATGAAAGAAACTTAAATGAATTTACTTAAATGTCAAGAAATGTTTCATGCCTGTGAATTCCATCACAGAATGGAAGAACTCCATTCAAGAATGAAGAAATAAGGTAACACATTCTTACCTTATCATAAGTCAGCCATCAGAGGAAGGGATTTAGCACACAGAGTTAGGAAAATAACCCTCCTTACCTCCACCACACTACCTTTTACTTTAGATATGGTGTCAAGAGATCTAGTTTTGTGCGTCCAAAGAAAACACATCAGTAACTCTTCACATTTCATACCCCTCGTTACTGATAAGCCTCAGCAAACTTCTCAAAACAGGCTAGACTGATTTCCACTAATAGAAAGCAACCTTGGAAACTACTCAGCCAGCTTACTTAGAACATCAGGGCACAGAAAAATGGCAGATGCTTCATGCTCTTTTTACAGAGCAACACACATAGTAAGTTACCTTTTTGTAATTGTACCATCATAATGCAAAGTGAAGAAAAACATCTAAGTTTCTAAAATCTTTGGTAAAGATCTCTGAAGTCCCATTACAGCTGTCAGAGGCTGACTCTCTATTAAATAACTTTTTTTCTGAATAAGGAGCTGAGAAAGAATTAAAAGGGTTTTTTTCCCCCAGTAATATGTAAGATAGAGTTGATTTTCTAAAATAGAATTTATATTTTGTTCTTTTCAATGACTGCCCTTTATAGATACAAGAAGAATAACCTCAGTACTGGGAATATTTTCTTCTTTTTGTCCTCTGTGTAGTGCCCAGGTAAAACCAAATAAGGAGGAAAAGTAGTATTGATTAACAGAGAAAGGGGAAAAAAAAAACCTACTTGGCAACAAACTCATTGAGAAAACTTACTACAACACTCACCCATGCAAAACCCTTACAGGAAGAAAGTCTCCAGGTATATTATTGGTCAGCTTGACTTCACCTGCATGCATCTTATGCAAGCAACAAGGCATGCCACTTCTGAAGTCAGCTCTATCTTCCATACAGGTTAAAGACCCCCCCTAATAATTGCCTATTACATACTTGATGAGCACCCAAAGGTGCACCTGCCTCACTGTGGTTAACGTTAACCTCCTGCATTGCAGTGTGATCTGGAGAGATGTGATACTGGGCACTACGTCCCCCTGAACAGTGGGCCTGTAATGGAACCTAGGCAGAGAGAGAGTCAGCAAGCAAAAGCAGGAAGCACAATCCAGCAGAAGGCCTGCTTAGGAAGGATATATTAAATAAATACTTAATTTCTCCTGTAAGCAAGGCATGATCCTATGCCACACTGTGTTTTTTTTTTCTTTTAAGGAAAGGAGTTTTGAGAGATTGTGTACAAAGTCCAGAGAATTATTATTATTATTATTATTATTACTGTTATTGCTGCCTCTTTTGTCATGGAAAAATGGAGTAAATGCCCTGAACACGTGGTCCCTGTGAAGCAGAGGAACAGAACGGTCACTGTGATCTACTTGTTGCCCCTATATCTTTACCTCTTTCTTCAGTTTTTCCTTCCTTTGTTCTAACTGCTTCCGCAGTTCTTTTTGTTTGGGAGAAAGGCAGTAAGTGGAGCTCCTCACGGGCAGGTTTGCAGACTGCACCCTCTGCAGAGTCTTCCATTTTCCAGGACCTCTTGCAGCATTGGTAGCAGAATTTGAAGAACGCTTAGGGTTAGATGGAGGCTTAGGCAAATACACACACTCTTCTCCACCAGGAGAAAAAGAATGTGCTCCTGGTCTTCCTGGAAGTACTTCCTCCATTTGAGAGACAGTGCCAACAGGCTCACCACGTTGAGTTTCAACATCAGTAATAGAAACACTTATTGGGGGCAAAAAGCCCTGGCTTTCAATGTCATGTAAACTTAAGAGTTCAAACTTTCCATCTTTTTCCACTAGGATTTTACCATTCTTCTTTTCCTCATCCTTGTCAGCACATGGTGAAAGTGATGTGCTTTCTTGTCCCATTTCATTAGAAATATGCAACTGAGATAGTCTATTTGAAACATCATCTCCGCTTGCAAGGTCAGTTTTACAAACTTCAGCATCTTCTAGAGGAGGAACTTCAAGATCCACTAACTTATCCTTAAATTTTAATTTCCGTTCTCTGTTCTGATCCTCAGGAGCCTGATTCTCCAGCAATTTGTTGGCTTCTTCAATCTTTTCCAAGATGTAACGCTTTATTTCTTCATCCTCTTCTTCATCTAGTTCCTGCTGGTTTTTCAGCTTGGATTCCTGGACAGAGCTTTCACTATCAGTATCAGATACATGGTCCCCCTGTTTAATATCAGACCTGGTTTCCAAACTTTCTTCATCGGGGGGTCTCACATCTGTATCTGCCTCTACAAGCTCATCTGGTTTTTCTTCCATTTCATCATTGTCTTCCTCAAAGTTGTCTGCAACTTTATCAATTTCTGCTTCAATATCCTCTTCTTTTTGTTCAGGATTCTAAAAAAATGAAAATAAACTCGTCTATTCTCCCAACAAAGAACAGTATCAAAGAAAGAGAAAAGAAATAGCGAGAGAGAAGAGCAGTACTAACTACCCTGATTCTAAAACAGGCTGTCAGATAGTGCATGTCCTACTAATACCTTTTTTTGGCACTAACAACTTTCTTGCAGTTTCTCCACGTTCACATCTGCACAAAGTTTCACTAACCGTGGCTTGCACAGTAAAGTGATCAGTGACAGCATAAAAACAGCACGTGTGTTGCACAAACACTTAAAGGAACCCAGAAGCACTTTTGAAACAAACGTATTATTTTCAATGAACACCAAATTTTCTGTTTTAAGGCAATTATAACCAAACTAACCAGTTCACTGAATTATTTTTCACTGTAATTCCAATAACGTCCCTTGTCAAAATTCAGTGAATATACCTACACATTTCAAACCGTATTGAATTTTGTGCTTATGATTCCAAATATTACTCAATTTTGCCTTCTAAATAAGACAATTAGCATTTCATTTAACGAATACCTCTCTTTCACCAAGGTTTTCTTTTTCTTCTTCATCAACTGGCCATTCCAGGTCTTTTTCAAAGTCATCCTCATATTCTGCAGTTTCTGTTAAATCACCCACGTCTGCTGCATCTCCTTGGTCTTCCTTTTCACTCATTTTGGTGAGGTGTTAGAGTAACACTAGAAAAAAGGAGAAGAAAAAAAATTGTTTTAAAACTCTAGTGACACACAGATATAGAACACTGATATCTCTTATGTCACCCACATCAAGCTTGTGAGCAGTATCAATACAACCACGTTAGATAGTGCCACAGCACCTCAGAACTAAGGATCACGAACGATTTATAAACATGAATGGTTTTGGCATTTCCAGCTCCGACTACTAGGGGAAGATTTGAGTCAAAGCAAACCGAGGTGACTTACTCAATGTCTTGCAGTGAGCCTCTGACAGAGGCAAGACTAGAACTCGTGATCTCTGAAGTGCTAGTCCCATCCTTTAACAAAGAGATCGCTGAGTTATGTTCATTAGAAGGACTACCAGCTTTCACTGCTCCCAGGTGTGTTTTACACTGGTGTTTTCTATCTGCCTGGGCCACTTTCCTTTAAAGAAATCTTAACTTGTTTGAAGTTACATTGCAAAGATGTGGGATACACAAGTCCTAGAAGATCCATGCCATGGCTTACAGTAGATCAAATTAGCAAAAAGGTTCCCATAATGACATATTAAAACGAGAAGACATGCATTGGACTCTTGACAGGAACCTTCTGCTACAGTGGGTGAACATTTACAACCAGCTAGCTTTCAAACCACATCACCTCCACCAGTATTAGGGGTAAATAAAGTCACACAGACACCAACAGAGACTGCTGGGAAAAGGATTCAGTTCTGGTTTGAATTTCTGAGGAGGACAACAATGGGAAATACTCAGTAGCCAGTGAACCAGGCTGGATATAAGTCACATTCATGACAAAACTGAAGATGAGCCACTATAAGGACTGAATCTTTTAAACAATCTTTGGACTGCACAGCACGCAGGCACCAACAGCTCCTGAAGAATTGCTTAAATGCCAGTGCTTGGGGTCCAGGCTGCCTGCCTGCCACCCCTCGCTCAGCTCACTCAGTTGAAGGCATCTGTCTCCATCTAAAGACACAAAAGGGTTAAAGACATGTGGAGACACACATCACACTAGACAGCTGATTCTGCTCTACGGCTTTAGCCACTCATCATTCCTTCCCTAATTTGTTTATTATTGTTTACAGAAACAACATAAAAGAAGGAAATGTTGATTATTCAAAAATTCCTGTTCTCTTTGTACCCTCTGCTGTGGGCTAAAGGTGCCTCTTCTAAGTGTCTCTCTAGTAGGACAAATCTGTGTCATTTACAACATACTAAAAGATCCCGATACAAGCATTAGCATATGGCAACACACTACGGGATGTAAGAGTTAGCTCGGACCTGGATGGCTCTTGCTGGGTGACCATCCTGCCCTTCCAGACAAGAAGGGTTGCACCTGGACTTCCCCACCTGTCTAAGCATTTTGTCACGCATTTTGTATAAACCCTTCCATCCAGAAGATGCTGCTTAAATTCCTTCAAGCTTTTGTTTTAAATTCTGATGGGCATCTCGGAGTTCGCAGTTATTTACTCACATGAATACCAGCTCCATTTCTTAAAACTCTTGTGTTTCGTGCTTGACAAGAGTGCTGCTCTTTTAGACCTCAAAATTTAGTCAAGATTTGTTTAAGAGGAAAGAATGGTAATAAAGCCGGGCACTTTTGTTGCAAACTTGTCTGTACACAAACATTATAAAAGCTCTTCTTTCTGTTTGATCCATATTTTGTTCAAGAAAATCTGGCATTTTTTTTCTCCTAATTCACTTCTTTTTAGCCATCACTTGCCACAAGAATTACTGTAGATTTCTCTGAGTTTAAATTTTTCACACTTGTTCAGACTGTTGCCTTGGCTTTCCACACCGTCTACTTCCATTATGTTTTTGCTGCACCTCTTCTCATACAACATGTAATCATTTTTGCTGGGAAATGCCTGTTCCTTCACAAACATCCTTGGTTTGGGTGGTGACATGTACCTGGGTTCTTAATGGAGGTTACTTTGCTCTAGTACTTATTCAGCACAAAAGAACTATTTAACTTTGTCGTTGTTATGGTAAGTGGATGCAAAAGCTACAAAGCTGAATTGTGCCCTTAACAAAACATGTCCAGGTCAGTCTGTGACACTCAACACAAATGCTGAAAACTGTTCAAATTATTTAGAATACGTTTAATTAAGGGGAGCAGCATAAAAATCAGCCTCTTCTGTTGTAACATAGACACAGCTGAAGAGATAATTTCAGTTTAATGACCTTGTTTCAGAAATCCTGAATCAGCTCCTGTTCTATTTAGGGTCTTATGAAGTAAAGATTAAAAAGTTCTTCGGCTTTAATGGGGACCAAAAGGATTCAGAAAATCTCAAGTCTTAATTTTTGCTTGCTAATATTCTAATGGGGGGGGGGCGGGGAGGGTTGTATGCTGTGACCTAATTGTGCTGCAAAGCTTAGTAACACCTCTACGGGGTTACACTGAGGTGCAGGCGAGGCACAGGCACAACAAAAAGAGGGATACGGTGATGGACTTTTGTTTTTTTCACAGAATCACAGAATCAACCAGGTTGGAGGAGATCATCGAGTCCAACCGTTGCCCTGACACCACCATGGCAACTAGACCAGGGCACTAAGTGCCATGTCCAGGCTTTTCTTAAACACCTCCAGAGATGGTGACTCCACCACCTCCCTGGGCAGCCCCTTCCAATGGCTAATAACCCTTTCTGAGAAGAAATTCTTCCTAATGTCCAACCTGAACCTCCCCTGGCGAAGCTTGAGGCTGTGTCCTCTTGTCCTATCGCTTTGCCCCTTTGTACCAAAACACACCTACATACGCATCTACAAACCCGAACCCAACGGCGGGGAACGCCCAGCACCCGGCTCCGCATCTCACCGAGGGCAGCTCCTGCTCGTGAACGCCGGCAAACGACACTCCCCGCCGCCCCGCCGGGGAGCGGCCCCGCAGCCGGAGCCTCACCGCGACCAGGCGAAGCGGCCTCTCCCCGGGCCGCAGCGAATAAGGGCCGGCAGGTGCGGCCGCCGCTCGCCTCACCGGCCCCACCAGCTCCCCGCCTGCCTCGGACACCGCGCTCACCGCGGCCCCGCCGGGTCCCGCCGCTGCCCCCCGGCCCGAGGTGCCGAGGCCCGCCCCGCCGGTGCGGTCGGCGCCGTCGCCACGGCAGCAGCGGGGGCCGCCCCCCCCCCCTTCCCCGCTCACCTTCCTGCAGCACCGATCACCGCCGACGGCGGCCCCCGAGGACCAAACGTCTCCCCGCCCCACCCGCCCCCTTCCCCCGCCGCCGGCGCCGAGGCGGCAGCGGGCAACGGGCGCGCTCGCGAGGCGGCCCCGTCCCGTTGCCGTGGAGACGGGCCGCCCCGCCGCCATGGAGACGGGCCGCCCCGCCGCGCCCCGCCCCGCCCTTCTCCTTTGTCCCCCATTTCGAGGCCTGAGGGCCGCGAGGGGAAGGCGCTTTCTTTCCCTTGGCGTTACACAACTTCATTTAACGCTCGGAAATTACAGCGCAGCCGGGCACGGGGGTGAGGGCCCCACAGCCGGGGGGGCCCGGGAGAGGGCCAGCGGCGCGGCTGGCGGCTGTCCCCGCCCGCAGAAAAGCCTGTTGAGGCTGTTAAATTATGCGCTTTTTTGGGAGCAGCCCGAGTGTCGGCAGTTTGTGTTGTATTATCGTGCTCCAGCTGGCGATGAGCGATTTGATCAGAGCAAAAGCTCGCGGTGTCAAAATTTGAGCTTTCGTTAATAAAGACAGTGCCACATTGCTCCTCCGCATTCATCACACATCACTCCCTGAACTCTGAAATGGGAAAAGAGGAGGCAGAAAAAGCCACCAAAAACCACTCTAAAATGCCCTTCTAGAAAAAGCCACCAAAGGACAAGGGGAAGGGCCCCATGCTGCCAGCAGCCCTCCTTGCCAGAGCCAAGGCTGCTCCCCTGGCCACGCAGGGCTGGGGAAGGGGAGCTGGGATGGGGTAGTTCAAACCAAGGCTGGTCCTTCCTTGGGGTTTGGGATTTTTGCCCAGGGAGGTGGTGGAGTCACCATCTCTGGAGGTGTTTAAGAAAAGACTGGACATGGCACTTAGTGCCATGGTCTAGTTGACATGGTGGTGTCAGGGCAACAGTTGGACTCGATGATCCCAGAGGGCTCTTCCAACCTGGGTGATTCTGTGATTCATCCCAGGTCTTTAATGCCACAAAATACAGCGGAGGCCATTAACTTACCTCTAGGGATGCTGTGGAAGGTGGGGGAAGCAGCCACTGGGGTGACCAAGGCTCATTGCAGTGTCCAGTGGTGCTTCCCAGCACCGTGTTTTGGGGGATGACCCTCCTCAGCCCACGTGCCAGCTGGGGGGCCTGGGCCGCGGCAGCACGGCCCCCCCCAGGGCTGAGGGAGGTGGGGAGGGAGTTGTCCTTGCTGGCAGCACTGACATGGCACCTGTCACTCCGTTCCCCACACAGCCGTGGCCCCCAGCTTTGATTACACTGGCCCAGCAAAGTGAAGGATGATGGCCTACAAATGCACCAGAAAGCCACACAACTCGGAGAGCAACACAGCCCCTGCACTGAAGGGTTAATGTTCATGAAAGGAAATATGGGCAGAAAACGGCCATGAATAAGTTTAGCCAGGGTGTTGATAACTCTCAGAGTAATGCGGGTAGAGTTACCCTTTCACTCAAAGTCACGTGGGGTAGAAAAGCTAAACCTCTTCAAGGGGGGGTTCAGGAGGTCTCTGAAGACATCTGTCATCACAGGCCACATGAGGAGGCTGGATTCCATGACCTTGGTGTTTCTGCTAATCCTACACCATACAGTGAGAAAGAGAAATGGGTTTTGACATTGTTTTCAGTGGGTTGGAAAGGCTGCCTGATATTTGCCTGAGATAACACTCAGGTACCTGCTTGGCAATGGTTCCTGCTGTACCTGGAAAAATTTCAACCACTGACCTCAAACAGGGTCATGCAGTTATCCTGCTCTTGAAGACAATAGGCCAAACTTCTGATTTTCCACATTTCACAGACAGGTGGCTTTGACAAGTTCATAGCAGACTAAAGAGAACTGGGCACAATATCAAAGCTTTTTGCTCTGCTTTTATCGTAAGACTATGCTTCATCTTACAAGCCAGTCCTACCCCTTTCATTCACAAGAGATGCTTTATTCAACTAATTACAAATCAGCATGATTGTAAGACAAGGATTAGACCCCATTGTTGGTAGATCAAGATGTGATGCTCGATAATGATGATTTAATGATATCTTAAGGTGAAGATAATTAATGCATGCATTCATTAACCCACGTCATTAAATTTAGGTTTTCAGATGTTCCCATCTGTGAGGGAGCTACAGAGCAGTTATGAAAAAATGCATCGGAAACAACAGCTAAGCTATGCAGGTCTCTGAGGACAGACCAAGCAACGCAGGACTCCAAGGACAGGCCCTGACATGTCGGTTGCTCTTTTCCGTGTCACTAATGCATCAGACACTGTGTTTAAGAACACTGATTAATTCAGAGTGAGTATGCTCGACAGAGAAAGGCTGTGTAACACCTCCAGAGCAATGTTAAACAAGCACCTTAGCACCCTTTGTATGTTGTGTAGGAAACAGTTGACACTGTCAAGAGTCACTGGGAACAGGGTGCAGAGCTCCCACTCTCCTGCCCCTTCCATAACCAAAGTCCCTCTTTCCTGCCCAGTACTTGGCTACGATCACACCGATAGAGAAGAAAACATGATCATTTCCACACAGAGCCCTTCCCTTTCTTTGAGAGCACTGCCAGAGCAGCCGGCTGTTTCACACACGCACACAGCCACAGCACGGCTGAGTGTAACCCTGCCATGCCTTGGTGGGCTGTGACAGCCAGGGCTAGCCCAGGGGGACAGCAGTGGGTGCTGCTCCTGAAACAGCAGCCTCTGCCAGCTCTTGCTGTTCCTCACTTTTTGGACAGAACAAGTCCAGCACCTGGCCTCTCCCCCTAACAGTGATCCTAAAGCCCAGGAACTTTACCACATCTTACCAGCATCATAGCAAGCCCAGTGCAGGACACACAGATTCGGCAGTAACACTCACCTCCAGCAGCCCCAGCATCAACCGGAACAAAGAAACAGCCACAGCATCACAGGCACACACTCCACGTGTAGTATTTATCTCATCTTCATCAAACCACACCGTGTGCTTTATCACTAGTGCAGGAATTCAGCTTCTCGACAATAGCTGTGTGTCCCTTTTCAGATCTCTCAGCAGTGTGGCAGGATGTGATGGGAGGAGCGAGGATGATTGCCACAGTTCACGTGGACCTGCTTCGCTCGCAGGCAAGGGCAGCCTCAGGGTTTTTGTCATAGCAACTTTCACCAGCACCAGAAACATGAAACGCTTGAATCGACCTTAAAGGGTAATGCTATACCTGTATGAGCTACTAACTACCTTCCTGTTATATGCAAGCAGAGATTTTAGTACCCCACAGTCAAGCAGCTCATCCCTGCACAGCTGACTGCCAGGGAAGGCAGATGAATGAAATTCAGAGCACACCTGACATGCTGACAGTCCTATCCCTCCTGCCTCAGCAATAAGGCTCTCAAGGAAATACCTCTAATAAAGGCCCCCCCCTTTCCTCCCCAGGCACCCCTTTTCTCTTGTTTTTTTGATGTTGTGCAGAGGGCTTGTGGAGCTACTACCCACACTGACCTACATCAAACTGGCAGCAGATACTCAGAGACCACTTTCCCCTCCAGCCCAGTCTGTACTATCAGGTACAAGCCATCTCTTCTAGAAGCACAAGACAGGGAGAGCTTTCCAAGGCAGTCAATGTGAGTGTGCCAGGATGGGGAGTTTACCGCATCTCTTCTTTAAGGCCTCAATTTTGTAATTGGGTCGATGGAAATAGGAAGGTCCTCCTGCATGGCAAACCTGCACCTGCTTTCCCTTACAGTCACCCTCAGACTGGTGCTTCCTCATCACGGTTACCTTGCACCAGTGAGTAAGGAATTTTCTCCCTCCCCGCAGACCCATCTGCACTGGAACTACAGAGTGGTATTTCCACATGCTCAGCAATTAAGGATCCTCAACGCAAGACACTTATACAGAGTTCTGCAAACCTACATAAAACAGTCAACAATTATAATATTTAAGACTTGGTTCTTTTTGCATGGTTTGTCCTGTATTTTTTTTCCCCTCTTTGTAACAAAGATGCTCAGAACAACCTGCATTAGTCCACACAGCAGCAGTGCTGTGGATTAACAATGTATCAAAATGCAAAACAAACACTGGCCACACAGGATCTCAGCGTATTTTTATTTAACAAAAATAGCTATTCACCTAGAAACCATCAATGTCAATGTGTTTACAGAATTTCATAGGCATCAGCAACTCTGCATACAGCTCCAGCCAGGCTCTATAGTCACCTCATCACCACAGCAACAGCACAGGAACCTGAACAACATCCAGGTGTGGCTTCCACACATCAATAGGCCTGAAGACATACGCAGTGCAGCGTGCCTCTCTATTGCAGTTGCCCCCGTTTCATTACTTTGGTAGAAAAAAGTCATTGTTATTGCTGCAACTTGTTAATTTTTGACTTGCTTTTAAATATCTGGGTTGTTCCCCATCAAAGATTAGTTCTCTGTATGAAAAATGTGATTAAAATTGAGCTGCTTCTTTCAGTCACTTGACATGAGTGCTGTGTACCCACTCCTCGTGGGTGTCCTCCACTGCCATCAGGCCAAGGAACCCAAATGGCAGGATATGCACTTACTATCCCTCTCCCAGGACAGCTCATCAGCTACCATTTCATGGCTTCTGATCTTATTTTTTTTAAAAAACAAAGAACAGTAAAGAAAGGAATATATACATGGATGGTTTCAAGTTTTCATTTCAGGATAAGGCAGTTACGTTTACATTAGCTGAGCCCCTCTGTTCAGGGGGACATTTCAGGAGGCAGGCTACAAACACAGAAAAGCTTTGGGGAAGTGGGTTCCCCTGAGCAGCCAGCCGGGAAGGGCTTCCCAGACCCCAGGCACCACATCCCAAACACATTCATCATTCACCTTGCATGGTAAAGGCTGAACCTCACAGAAGCGATGAGAAAGGTCGTACCTGTCCCAGCCAGGGGAGAAAAGCCTTCCCAACCCTGATGCTGTGAAGTCTCCATGGCACTAAAAGCAAGCAATGAACCAAAGCTGCTGCTTCAGACTCTGACTGGAAGAAGCTCAAACCAGCACACAGAAGGCATGGAGGGAAGCAGACTACATGGCACCTTCTCCCTTGTGAGTTCTCCTGTGCACTTAAACTCACCACAACCTGCACAGCAACAAGGACAGTCCACAGGCCATTTCTACAGTATACTAAAGATATCTGTTGCTGTGCTGGTCATGGTGCCTGAGTATCCAGGTGCCCAAGCCCAGAAGAACTCTGTGCAACTCCTTCCCAGTGCCGAAGCAATTTGGAAAAAAATTAATTATTTTTTAAAGCCAGGTATGAGGCAAGTCTCAAATCGCTTAGACTAGACAAAATAAAAGAACTGCCTGCTCCAAACATTCATTGTCCTGCTTAGGTGGGAAAAAAGAGGGTGAACTAGTGGACAGAGACCCAACAAAAGCATAAAGGCATTTTAAAATAAGGAGAAAAACTGACAGACCAGAAATTAGCATTTTTCAAAGCCTCAGGCAGTCATCCTGCTAACTACCATAACTGAAGGTGTCTATTTAGTCACCAGAGTCACAATTCTCCAAGGTCACAAAGAATAGCTCAAAGTTCTGCAAGTCACCTTCCTTCTCAGTGCTAAACTAACATCCACCATCCCACTGAAACAGCCCAGCCTCCAGCGTTGTGAGGCAGTGACTCCTGTACTGCAGGAATCTGCAGTCCTAAAGGGCAAAGGCAAGGATGTCCGAGGGTCCCTCAGATTAGCATTTTGTCTATTTAAACTCCCTCTAAGATTCCCCTCCAACTTTACAGTCCCTTGGGCACAGGCCCCCATGGCACAAATAGCGCTGCTGATAGCCAATTCACCAGTGTCATGAGTTGCCCAAGGACACAGTTAAGTTTTTGGGGAAGCACCATGATCAGCTATGGTAAAACTCAGGCAGCAGGGGTGACAGGAACAGCAGAAACAACACAAGCAACTCAAGGGAGCGTGTGCATATGCAGAAACACAAGTGTAGTCGTCCTCAAAACAGAGTATCCAGCATCACAGGACCGGCACAGTGAGAGCCACACTGCAGAGCACAGGCCCAGGGCCACCTCCTGCCCCAGGCCTGGGGCTCTCCACAGAGAGGTCTAGGAGTGTGCCCTCACTTCTGCCCTGCAGCAGCATCTCAATGACAGAGAGTAGCAGCTGACTAGACAATCATGAAGCTGCCTATTCAATGGCAGCCTCCAGACGTACAGCCTTAGACTAAAATCTCCCATGGCTGACATTCTTTGAGAAAACTTAGTGTTCTGTGCTGCACATCCCATATATGCAACAGGAAAAAAAAAGGCATTTTAGAAAGAAGATATTTGTTCTTACTTATGTAAGAGCTAATACATTTACCTTCTAAAATGTGCTAATATAGTACAAATATGGATGAAATACCATTAAGGTGACTGCCTTGGGCAGAAAAGGCAGAGATTAAAAACCAGACCCATATATTCCTAAGTAGCCACCGAGAGTCTTCACTTAGTGCATTACTGGCTTTCAGGAGATCTGTTTTGCACCTGCTCTTGTCTTCTGCAAGCTCTCATTATACTGTATATTCCACTGCCCAAGAACACCAGGGAGATGGCCGCAAAGTAAGATGCATAAATCATGAACTGCAGAGAGGGGAAAGAAAATAAAAAAAAAAAAAAGAGTGGTTAAACCAAGCAGTTACCAAATTTGTAAGAAGGTTAATACGTGAGCTCCCTTCCTCTTCTAAAATATGAAGAATCAGTGATTACTTCTCTGTCAGCAAACCCTTGACTCAGAAACAGGTAGCTGAGCAGCTTTACAGCTTGGTTTACCTTCCTCCTCCCTCCCATCAGTAAAGCTAAGAAAGTCTGTCATACCTGGGTGAAGATGTCCAACCCAAGCCCACTGGCATCCACAACAGTCAACGTGAGCAGGGTCTGAAGTGCTAAGGCAATGAAAGTGTTGACCCCAAACACCAGGGCGTACCGCTCCACACTGAGATTTGTAGCGATCTGGAACCTGGAAAGAAAGGAATGACAGAAATATAAGGACAAGCACAAAGCAGAGAAATGCAAAAATAGGAAGAACATCTCTGGACAAGACAACTCTGCAACCTGAACAGTTACATAGACTGGTCCAGTATTCTCCACAGCTAAATTACCTCACACTGACAGTGTACTTCTCTAAACAGGATCATGACAGACTAGCATAGAGGCTAGAAAAGACCCACAGAGACATCGAAAAGGAAAAAAAAAAAACAACCCACACTTTTGGAAGCTCTGTGGGTTTCAGTCTTACTGAAACAGTACTCCTGTCCGATGCAGCTAAAGGGCCTTGGCAGCTAGGGAAGATACAATGTTCTCTGATCCCAGAGACCTGTTGGCAATCTCAAAGCATCAGCCTACTGCAGTGTGGTCCACAGCCTCCCACATTCTTCTGACCACAACTCCTTTTGCAGTTACCAGTTTCAGCATCACCCCTCAACACTGTGCTTGAGCTGTCTTATAGCGATTATGTATGTGTGGTTCAACTACAGCTAGGTTTTCCTCCCCAAAATGACAAGTAACATTGAAGAAGTTTTCCTCCTTACAGGTTAGGGAAAGTTGACCATACAACACAGGCAAAGCATTGTCCTGTCCTGACCTGCTAACGCTTCACTCCAGCCGTGTTTATCAAAAACATTCCCCTGGCAAGCAGCACTATCTAATATTTAGAAATAGTCGCTTCAGTGTCATAAGACTTTTGAGCCTGGGCAGGCTGCCAGCCAAATATATCTCTGTGCCTCAGATTCCAACCTGAACCACAACACAAACCCTCACAACAGATTTCCAGATTCCTGGTGGGTGAGACCATACTTACATGGAAAATATGCCGGCTTTCACACCAGCTGTAACCTTGAGAGCAGTTTACATTAGAAAGATACTCACGTTGCTATTGTAATTAGCAGCATGTAGATAATTCTGAAGACAACATATGATGCATAGCACACCCAGATGTTACGAACAGTGTCCATGACATATACAGCAGCAGCAATAAGAAAGGAGAACAGGGCAAGTGCCACTTCACCCCACACTGCCCATGAAGTTTTTAGGTGACCCACAGCAAAAACTGCAACAGCTCCTGTGAAGGGAAGGAAAGCATAACTGTTAGTAATTGCAATTGGAGCAATCTGGAGACTGTGTGTTAGGAGCTGTACAGCCCCTAACAGCCAAACATGATTGAAGTGGAGGACACTAATGTGCACACCTTAGCAGCATTCCTTCCCGACCTCTCCTTCACCTGGAAACCTGCTGTAAACTCCTATTCACTTTCACAGGAACGAAAAAAAAAGCCCAAAACCAAACAAAAACCCACAAACAGGTGCCAGCCTCTGAAGTCTCCTCCCTGGCTTCAGAAGCACAACAGCTCCAGGACTCAGACCACTGCCACTTAGCCCTCTGTGCCTGACTGGAGCTATGTCGTCAATTGGGCTACAGAGAAACGCAAACCGTGGTTCTCAAAAGCACTCAGCTAATTATTTTGTGGCGCTTTGCGGGTGGTAGAAGGGAGGAAGACCCTACCCACTTTGATACACAGCTATTAGAGCTCTCTCCCAGGAAGCAGAAAAACCTATATTTATTGTCACCTTCACGCTGGACTGCAAGAGTAAGAGCAGGAGTCCGAATCCGCAGCTCCTGGGATGCAGCCTAATCACAAGCTACAATCATGCACTGTTGATTGTGCAAGAACAATCCTATATGACCAGAACAGGTTGGTAACTCCTGCTGCATTTTACGAAGAGGGGATGGGGAGAGAAGACAGATCACAAGAGAGAAAGCATGTGGTATTTCATGGAACTCAACGAGCAGACAAGGTGTGTTTCACGTAGTTGTAACTACTGAGAAGCCCACATACGTATCACATTGCAAGAAAATTCCCATTCGAAGCAGCCCTTGTTCTGCAAAAAAGCCAAAGAGCAACCAACAGCATAACAATACTGCTGTACACAGTGAACTAGATAAACAGCATACTAACAAAGGGAGGTTTACTGGAGATCTCTGGAAGATTGTATTCAGCATTTGACCACTGTGCAGAAGTGCTACAGTGCAGCACCTAAGGTCTTCGTAGCCCTCAGCTGGCCTGCTAGCTTAGAAATCCTCCAAGCACACGAAGACTCCTTATGTACCATCAGTGTGTACAAGCCTGAAACCTTGTCAGACCTCACATCACTGTTGAAGACTAGTGAAGGCGGCAGCTATGCCAAGGGAAAGGAATTTATTTCCCCCCCACTGAACTCTTCTTTCCAGTACCTACTGTGACACTACCTGACTGACATTTTGCTCTTTGAAAGTCTGTCTCCCCCAGTGGCAAACTCCTGAGACGCAAAAAGAAGCCAAGTCCTAGAGCATTCTTTCTACAGTCCCAAGCAATTCTGAAATTTAGGAACAGACATCACTCGCTGGGGATCTCACAGCAATTCATGACGCTGTACTCCCACTATGTCTCAAGGTTGCATCAGCCTGACATCTAATTATGACAGGATATACGATCTGTGTCCTGTAATTAGACACCTACAGCTGATTCAGGAGTTTCACAACCCAACCTGATAAAGGATTGGCCCGTGCAGGGATGCAGCTTAACAGTCAGTTGACCTCACTAGAAGGAATACTATTTATCTCGCCCAGGACAGGAAGCTGACAGTCACAGGAGTTACCACACTCGACTCAAAACCCTTTTGCAGGTACAGGCAGGGATGGCAACAGTATCTTACACAAAGGTTGTCAAACATTGCTCATAACTGGGCACAGAATGACTAACAGCCATGAAAATGGCAAATCAGTTCTGGGATGCACCAGGAAAGGTATTTCTAGGAAAGGGAGAAGAGTGAACAGTACGTTCTTCTACAAGTCTGAGGCATCACTGAAGAAAGCTGAGTGCAGCTCTGGTCATCCACCTTCAAAAAGAAGGCAACTCAAACCAGGTTTGGTGAAAAGAGGGGCTAGAAGACGACAAAGTGAACAAAGAGCTTAACTTTACCAAAGAACAACTAGAAAAACTTGGCTTCTTTGGCCCAGAGTAAAGATTTTGTGCTGAAATACAACCTTGGCATGACATCAGAGATAAATAAACTGCTCATTAATAAATTCAAACTGGAAATCAGAAGAAGTTAGAACATTTGCACTAGTGCCTAGGAAGCCAGGTCACTGGATGCTCATCCTTAACAGGTCCCCTCAGTCCTGTTATGCACTTCAAGCTTTTAGTTGAGATTATTACTTAACTTCACTTGTTCCAAGCAATGAATCTGTGTCAACCAGAAGGATTTTTTGGTTCTGTCTTTTGAGCAGTTCAGGGATAGAGGCTAATCTGCTTTCAGAAAACATCACCCAAAGTGATTCAAACTAGAGGAAAAAAAAAAAATCAAAATGGGAAACTAAAAACTTCAGTTTTCAATGAGTTTAGTGCCACCCACCTTTTCTTCCAATAGATCCATTGTTCACTGGCCTTTAAAAAAAAGGACCTTGATATCAAAGACGTTCATAATAAGGTTTGAAGAATACTCCTCTTTTTTTTAAAAAAATCTGATGACATTTGGCCACGCTATGGGTCTTCTTTCCCTTGATACCAATTCTTCTCCTTCCTGGGACCAATGCAGGATGGTAGAGGAAGCCAAATCAAACAAGAAATAAGAGCCATCGGCATCATGCTAGAGTGGAGGAACAGCGTCTGACTGCATGCTAATGAAGTGCAGGCTCAGCACACCAAAGATGATCTAATAGCCAAAGCCTTCAGAATCAAGTTGCCAACAGTTTCAAACCCAACTAACAATGGGTGGTAGACCAGCTTTTAGAAATATAAAACAGCCACGGCTTCCCACTGAACTCCAAGAGGGGGCTGAGCATGAACAAGAAAGTACTAAGCCTTCCTTCTTTGTGCACCTTGGTTTCTTTTGCCCCCAAGTAGGTGATGGCCACAGCAGATGGTGGAACGATGACTCCATCAAAGAAAAGGAACGTACTGCAGCAACACCTAGAAAGCCTCTGCAAGGGTATGTTAGCTATATTAAAAAGGTATTGTCCTAGTTCTGGTGATGGAACAGTATTAAACAACTTAATAAACAAATGTTTGTGTTGACTGACCTACCTGTCCCTTTCAAGTCAAGCAACTTCTTTCATCTTAATAGCTTTTCTGCTTAGCAGTGCTCAAATGACTAAATGTGGCTCACCACATGCTGCATGTGTACAGGAAACCTTCATATGTTCCCTACACTGCCAGAGGAAAAAAAAGTGATAAACCCATAGGACTCTTAGTCTGACTTAAAACAAGCATGACCCCACTGCCACAGTGACAGCCAAGAACATGGTCAGTCAGTCAGTCACATGCCTAGAGCCTTCTGCCAAACATTTCAGAATGAGGATTGACTTGGAAGGCTCCTTCAAACTCCTACGCACTGGATTACAAGAATTAGGGCTGCACGCAGCAATGAACTCAACACTGAGCACCGTACCCGTGCACGTCAGGGAAGACTCATCCCAAATGCCGGGGCTGCCTCTCCTGCGTGCTTGAGGGAACGCAAGACACTTCCAAACCGTGCTCTGGTGACCTTGAGGGACACAAGGCATTTCTCACAGCAGAACAGGAGCTACGCCAGCAGCTTACCTAGCAGTGTTGAGGCTGCCTCCACGGCACCATTGTAGATCTCCGCGCTGTGAGAAGGCAGCACCATCTCCCACAAGGCCTGAGCGTAGTTGATGACCTGGAAGTAGCCGCAGGTGGACAGTGCCCACCACACTGACCAGCAGAGCATGGTCCGGGAGGAGTAGCACTGCAGGAAGTCCTGCCAGAGATCTTTGAGAACCTTTATGACGTCTACTTTCTGTTCCTGCATAGACTGGAGAAGGAAGGGGAGAGAAATGTTAGTGTTTGTTTATAAATACTTCATACTGCTCCACGAAATTGCCTCTTTCAAATGGTCTGGTCACTGGTGAGTGATGGTACCACTCTTGGACACAAACCTCCACAGAGTAACGAACAAAAAGCTTCCCCATCCCACAGTCCCAGCAGCTGGTCTCTGCCCTAACCCGGGCTGTCCCCTTAGGTGCAGATGAAGGGTTCAGTTCCAGGCACCCCTCGATCTCTGGCTCTCTCTCAAGCAGAGAGCAGTACCTGCTAGATGTTAGAAGTACTACATGAGCAACTGAAGGGTGCCAGAGAGAAGAGACGCGGGAGAATGGGATACAATATCCACTTTCACAAGACAGGATCAGAAGCCAGTCACTCAAATCATAAAGGTAAAAAGCATCATTGACACTTGTAAATCCTGATCCAAATTCAACCAAATTTGGTAACGCAGAGAACATGAAAGCCACCAGAGGAGTATCTTTGCCCATAAATAATCAATTTTCTTTAGTACTAAGCAATCAAGGATTATAAATCTTCAAAGAAGCAATCTCATTACACCGCTCTACCTCTGTTAATGTTCGCCAAGGCTCCGAGAAGGTGAGAGATGCTGTCTGGGGATCTGAAGAGAAATGGGAGCTCCTTCCACCAGACACTGCTATCACAAATGGCAACTCTTGTATATACAAGTGCTCTGACAAATGGCATGAGATAAAAATGAAGCTTTCCCCTCCACATCTTTCTTGAAAGCGCACAAAAGGGGGCAGATCCATGAAGTGGTTTGGAAAAAAGTTTGAAAATAGATCAGTTCCAGCAACAGGGGATGACGACAAAGGAAAATTGCTTCTTACACTCAGGCTGTTACAGTCCTGTTTCTAACCACTTTGTGCCAACAGCAGCAGAGGAAACAAGTATGTCTTTATAGAGAAAGCTGCAAATTCTGTTTGCTGCACGCATACACATACAGAGTCTTTGTAGACAGGCGAGACCGTTCTCATGTGTGTCAGAGCAGCAGTTACTTCATGTGAGAGTGGGCAGAGCCCCCAAAGCCCACCCAGCAACTCCAGCCCCCATGAGCTTGGATTCCCTGGAGGGAAACACACAGCACTGTCACAGGACTGGGTTATTGTGCTGTTGCACATCCAGTTTTGGAGCGGTTTCCAGTCTGCAGCAGCAACTTTGGGCTCTTGGCAGTATGCCCTTTCCCTGGGGAAACAGTGCAGTGCGTGCCTTGGAAAGACTATTCTCCACGAGCAAGAAAACTCATTTTAAAGTGTTTCTACTAAAACCACACAGTCCCGTTGGTGCTTTGCCAACAGCAAAACGCTTGCTCCGCATGTGGACCCCGTTCCTTGAAAGCCCAAGAGGACAACCTGGGAAGAGGTCAGCTTGCAGCACTGCGACTTTGGAACCTGCTTCGGCAGGGGGTTGGACTAGATGATCTCCAGAGGTCCCTTCCAACCCCAACCATTCTGTGATTCTGTGACTTTAGCAACGTAACTCCCACACAGAAGGTTTCAGGCGAAGCTCAAGTTTAGGCCCAGGAAAAACAGGGAAGGGAACTGTCACGTGCACTGCAAAACCAGATTTGGCATGTTCAACCCAAGCACGTGCCTGACAAGCCAGAAAGGCCCATCCACCCTCCCACCACCTGGCAATGCTTCTGCAGTACAATTATTTGTACAGCCATTCACTTATTTTCGTGAAATACGGTTGCTGTCACCTTAGTAAGAAGAATTATCATCACACGCCAACGCTGCTCAGCTTTTAGCACCTGGTATAACTGAACTCTAGGTAGTTATGCAAGTGCACCTGCTCCTTTTTTAAAACTTTCACCATCAGTTCCAAACCACACTTGCTCTCACAGGATGGGAGCAAGATAAACAACACTGACAGATAAGGGATATTAATGCCTTAGTCATTATTGGCACAGAATTTGTGTTAACAAATACCCTTCAGCATGCAAGTATAACATGGTTAAAGATACTTTTGCTCACACAAGACTGGGCTGGATGGGGCAGGATTAGGTCCCTGGAATGTTAATACCTTTAATTCCCAGCTGTAGCCGGAAGAAGCTGAAAGCAGCCCTGGATGCTGTCTCCCCCAGCCAAGCTAACCAGGACTTACTTGTTAAAGGAAATACCCATTAGCTGACTAAATCAACAGCAGCACTTACCTTCTGGCTTGTTTTCAGGAGGAGCACAACCTCCTCCTGACTGAGGAGCAAGGCTGACCTCTCTGCCTGGCCTTGAGCCCCCTGTCATGACAGACTCCGTATCCACGTTACCTGGAGCAGCGTGGCAGAGACCTGCCCAGCTGGCAACTGCACACACACATCAGGCCTCAAAACTGGAAGCTGCCCACTCGTCACCTTGTGGGACCCAACGTTTCCTGCATGTTGCAGGAACAAGGGCACCTGCACGCTTGTTTCCATACAAGTGGCTTTGTTAGAGGTTATGTAGCCAATAAAATCCACAAATCAGGGCACTACGTGGTGCTCTCAGGGGCTGCATTAAGCTGTTACTGCGCAAAGGTGCTTCCTGCGATTTATCCATATTCTGTCCATTTGTAACTAATCAATGTCAGCCTGGAAGCGCTCTCAAAGACTGCAGCTTCCTTCCTGGACCAATTTCCTTCCAGGATCATAAGATAAAGCCAAATTACTACACAGTTTATTACTGCACAACTTGCACAACAGCTGAAGTAACAAGTGCTTTCAACACAGGAGCACATGAAGAATTGCCTCTTTTCTGCAAGTCACGGGGTGCATCCAGAAGCACACACAGAATTTGGCTATATACACAATTTTTAGTGCCCCAGAGACGTCCCTTGCTTTGTATCGTTGATGGCAATTTGATGTCCATAGAATTTTAACCACAGCCTTGTGAGAAATAATAATGACCTCATAAAGATTAAGGAGCAGCCTGCCATGCTTAATCAGCGAAAGGAAGCCAGGAATAAGTTTTTCCATGCTATAAATAAGGAAGCAGGATAAGCAAAGGGATATTTTTCACTGTTGGATATTACATATGTACTGCTGTGTACATATATGCACACATGCATGCATGACAACCACATCTGCATTACGTAAATCCAGGGCACAACTCACGTGTTTCTCTGCTGAATGACTCTCTCCGTTTAAGGGCACTTTTGTCTCCTCCTCCCAGCCGGGTGCCCTCTGCACGTTGGGATGGTCTTGGACAGCTGATCCATTTTTACAGTCCATGACCTTCATTTCCCAACTGAGCTGCTGATGTGAGACATGGTGAAAGAAAAGGCTTTTTTGTGGCATTGGCAGGAACCACGCTGTGCCAAAGGCAATGGAGATGCTGGTTAAGGAGATAACGTTCAAGCTGAAGAGGGACCATCCTGCCACCGACACAAGGACTTGCCCGGACACCGAGCCCACCGTGTAGCCCACCAGGGTGGCACTCCGGCAGTAGCTGGTGACCTTCTGGTACAGGTCGACATCGACAATGCTGTAGATGTAGGAGTAGTAAGCGATGTCGGTGGCGGTCCCCATCCCATAGAAGAACTCGAGGAACTGGATGGCCCGCAGCCCCTGAGCGTAGAGCAGCATGAACCAGGTGATGATGAGGCTCAGGCCCTGCAGCAGGACCACGGGCTTGTACCGCAGGTAGTCTGTGGCCAGGAACACGGGGAACAGCAGTGCCAGGTAGGAGTAAGTCCACACCGGGTAAATCTCGTTGAACACCTGGGGGAGGAAAGAGACGGCGGTAACCGCCAGCACCCACAGACAGACACCCAGGCGGGGCTGCGAGGTGCCCCGGGCCGCGCTACCTGGGTCTCGGAGAGGTTTTTGTGCGGCTCCAGCAGGTACCGGGTGAGGAAGGGCTCCGAGGGCCGCACGTTGCAGAAGAAGCCGTAGGCGCACAGCAGCCCCGTGGGCAGCGCCCAGCAGCACGCGCCGCCGCCAGCCCGGGAGGAGCGCCGCGCCGGCCGGCTCCCCCGCGGCCCCGCCATGCCGGGCCGGGGCAGGGGCCGGGCCGGAGGCGCTGCCGGGGCCGGCCGGGGCGGTGGGGGGTGGCGGCCGCGGGCCCGTCCCGGGTCACCTTACCCGCCGCCGCCTCCCCCAGGGCACCTCCGCGCGCCGGCCCGCGGCGCTGCTCATAAAGACCATTCGCCAGCGCGCGGGAGGCGGGGCTGCACTCTGCCCTCCGATTGGTCCCGACCGCGTCCCCTCGTCCAAGCCGGCCAATGGGGAGCGGGGGGCGGGAGAGGGGGAGTGTGTGGGGAGAGGGGCACGTGTGCACGCGGGCGGGCGGCGCAGGTGGAGGCGCGGGCGGTGCGGGGGGGCGCGGCCCGGCCCGGCCCGGCCCGTGGCACCCGGCTTCGAGGGCTGCCTGCCTCACCTGAGCGGCGTGAGGGGGACAAAGGAAGGGACGGCACACGGTCAGAACTGGCCGCAGAGAGCAAGGAAACACGCAGCGTGGCGGAGCCCCAGTCACTGCTGAGGGCCCCCTCCCCCTAAAACTCCTCCTCTCCCCTCTCCCCCGAGGGGCAGGTACAAGCCTTTCCCGAAAACCAACTCTACAAAGAGATCCTTTACCTGCCGAGCTGTGCTTGCTCTCTCTTTCCTGGCCCGAGCGCGTTCAGCTGCGGGCCGCTGCCGCTTCAGCAAGAGCTGGGACCGCTGCAGTGGTTTAATAAAAGAATTATTAAATTCTTAATTTAATAATCTTCTGGTCCAGCCAGAAGAATTATTCGACAAGAGAGGAAAATAAAACTA
This sequence comes from Nyctibius grandis, assembly GCF_013368605.1. Classification (NCBI taxonomy): domain Eukaryota; kingdom Metazoa; phylum Chordata; class Aves; order Nyctibiiformes; family Nyctibiidae; genus Nyctibius; species Nyctibius grandis. The sequence continues at coordinate 5,042,747 of NC_090680.1, read as the reverse complement.
TTACACTCAATGTAATTATCTAAAGCTTCGCCCAGGACTACTGTTCTTAAAGCTTTGCCAATCCTTCTCTAAACTATTTGCTGTTCTGCTACTCCATCTATCCCACGTTGTCTTTCTACCTACCTGCTTTGCCTTTCCCTCTGCTCCACTCCCTTGGTCTCCACCACGTTGCTACCACTGCTGGGGCTTCCTGCTCCGTACCTACGGTTTGTTCTCCACGTTGGCTGACGCCATAGAAAGTTCACACCAGGGGTCAGGCCTCCCACCCGTGCAATCTCGTGTCCTGCCTCCCAGCTGGGGTCAACGCTCCACGAAGCAAAATAAAAGCCCTCAGAAGGCATCTGGCTGTGCACAGATGGGTGGGCAAGAACAGGTTCCTTGAACTGCAGAATTTTATTACTATCTCCCATCATCATAGCTTAATAAACATAGCTACAAAAGTTTTTAGGGCCATAAGATTACTCAGCTCTCTGTAAAAGGCAGCGAAACATGTTCATCCTGCATCACCTGGCATCAGCGGTTTGCTGCTTTCTGGCTGTCTTCTGGGTCTAGCAAAATTTCCTTTCAGTTGTTCGCAGGCTGTTGCTCCTCAGCATCTCCATGTTCTCTTTTGTTTGCAGGTTTATTAGAAAAAAAGAAGGAAAAATATTACAATTTCTAAATAGAAAGAAACAGCTCCTGTTAATACTGGCACCCATCTCAGCCGTTTGCAAGGAACTGCTGATCTCTTAAAATAGCACGGTTAGAGTGAAATGAGCCGAAACAATGAGTGATAAACAAGTTGCCATGGGGAATTGAACAGAAACGCACGGTTCCCTCTCAGTTAGCTCTTAGCAGCCCCTCTGTTCCACTGGCATGTGGCTCAGTAGCAGGTACTAAAAGGGTATGGCCTGCTAGCAGGAGGTGTAGTGCTGCTTCTTCCCCATCTGGCTGATCGCTTCACACCCAGCAGAGGTGGGAGGAAAGAGTAAAACCTTGGAGCTCCCAGGGCACACCCTGCCTAAGGGCAGAGCTTCCCACAATTTCCAGGCTGCTCACAGGATCTGATGGGGGGCCTCAGTCCTTTCCACAAGTCCCTAGAGTTGTGCCACTGGAGCTCAACTGCTGTTTCCAGGAGATCGGCTGGGGCAGAAGGAGTTATGTTAGCTCAACCCATCTCCTTGAAACCATACACAGTCAGTCAGGCAACCTAGATTTCTCCTCCCAAAACTGCATAAGAAAAAGAACCTGCAAAATTTTAAGTTCTCCAGCTTTTCTCAGGGTTTCTTTTGTTCTCAAAACAACTCCCCTTATTTTGTTTTCACAGAATATTTTCAGACTTTGGAAACAAGATAAAATTTTATTCCCTGAATTTTTAGTTTTATCTTTCCTTCCCTAGCCTTCCTCCCCGTTTTCTCTCTCCATCTTACCACTCTACTAGAAAAAGTAAGGTAAGGTTAAAGGTGTTTGATAGGAAAGAAGAACCTCAAAACTTCCAATATTTTTTTCCAGGATGGAACACATAAGCTGTGAAAAGCTTTCTCACACTTTCTTTCCTTAATCTTACCTGCTCCCTTCCTCTCTCAACAAGCAGCACCTTTTTCAATGGAAAAAAAAAAAGGAGTAATAGGAAGTTTAAAAATAAAGAAATAGGAATAGGGGGAAAATTCCTACCCTTAAACTGTAATTTTTAAAATTTCAAAACCAAAATAACCTTACAATTTACATTAGCATTAAATAATGACTGATTTCATCCCAAAGCTACGTGTTTGTTCATTTCTAGCTTCCCAGAGAGGTGATGTGAAGAGTGTTTTGAAAATCACTCCATTCCACACAGGATTAAACCATTTTCCAGAGAAAATAATTCTCTTCCCAGAAAGATTTGACCAATTTGAGTGACTGCTCGTATTCTGAACGCTTCCTCAGAAACAATATTACGTGGAAATAATTATAAAAATCTTTCAAGACTGTAACAGTCAATGCAAGTCTGCCAGACAGGGACCACCTGCACTTGTGTGATCTGAACCGACTGAGTGATGGTTGCAGCACGGATGCACTGTGCGACGGTTGCCTTTCACAGACACTTGCCCAGAACTCTTCAGGTTTTCAGATCTGTCTCAGAAATGGCTGCTGGCACTTTGGAAGAAAAGGATCACATCAAGCCCTTCAGCAGGGCACTGCTGCTGCTTTCCTTGGTACTAAGAATCCCTTTTTGTCTGAACCTAGGGTGGAATCACCCCTAGAGGATGCTTGATTCAGCAGGAGATCCAAGCAACTCATCTAAATGCACACGTCAGTCTCAGAGTTAACAACATTTTAAGGTCACATCCACACCATAAACTCTGAGGTTTCACCCAAAAATGCAGCAGAGGGGAGCATTGTTAACCAGCTCTGGCCTGCAGTTTATTGTGGAGGAACTTATAAAATATACGTGCAAGAAAAGTTCTCTTAAAGTCTTGCCAAGTTGTTTGGAGAAAAGCTTCTGCAAGCTAAAAGCTTCCTGCACTCTTGTGAAGCAGTTCTTCAGAGTGCGCTCTCGGCGTGTGAGAGCACCAAGATGGTGCAAATACCTCAGAAACTCTCCAGAAGGAGGGAGTAAAACACGACCAAGAATTTGCCCCCGTTTGCATTTGGAAATACTTTGGGATAGAGTGAATTTTTTTCATAGCAGCCTGCACAGTGCCATGCTTCGGATTTGTGACTAAAACAGCGTTGATAACACACCGATGTTTTAGCTGGTGCTGAGCAGTGTTCACACAGCACCAAGGCCTTTGCTTTTTCCCACCCTGCCCCACCAGCGGGTAGGCTGGGGGTGCACAGGAGGCTGCGAGGGGACACCGCTGGGACAGCGGCCCCAAGGGATATCCCAGCCCATATGACATCGTGCTCATTGAGAAAAGCTGGGGGAAAGAAAGGAGGAGGAGGAAGGGGGGGTTCAAAGTTCTGGTGTTTGTCCTCCCAAGTAACCGTTAGGTGCCAAGGCTCTGATTGCCAGGAAGCGGCTGAGCACCTGCCTGCTGATAAGAAGTGGTGAACGAATTCCTGATTTTGCTTTGCTTGCACGTGCAGCTTTTCTTCACTTATTAAACTGCCTTTATATCAACCGACAAGTTTTTCTTGCTTTTGCCCTTCCAATTCTCTCCCCCAGCCTGCTGGGGGGAAGCGAGTGACTGAGTGGGGGCTTAGCTGCCAGCTGGGGTCAGCCCACCACAGTCCTTTTTGGTGTCCAAGGGAGAGCAAGAGGACTTCGAGATAACAACATCTGATCAGTGTGCTAGGTGAAATTTAGAGTTGTTAAGCTGTTAATTGGCAGAGTCCTGTGCTTGCCTTACTGTATGTTAGAGTCTGGTGCTTGTTAGTGGCTGTTTTGGACTTTGCTGTTTATTGCAGCACTTGCCATCTCACACTGCTGTGCCAGGGAACACTGTTAACAGCAATGGCCACGTGCCTGGGCTGGCACAGGGCCCAGGCACTGCTGCTGCTCCTGTGCTGCTAGACTGGACATACTGGAACACCAGTGTTACAGGGTTAATCTTCATGGTAGCAGCCCACAGGATGCTGTGTTTTGGATTTGTGACTATAACAGTGTTGACAATACATGAGTGTTTGAGCTGTTACTGATCAGTGTTTGCACAGTGTCAAGGCCTTTTCTTTTTCCCCTCTCTGCCCTGCCGGTGCGTGGGGGCAGGGGGTGGACAAGAGGTTGGGGAGGGGATGCAACCAGGCCAGCTGACCGCAGCTGGCCAAAGTCCTGTCCATGAGCAAGTAGAAGCAGAATCTCCAACTTGCAAAATTGATGCAGATTTATTGAGTCATGCTCCTGCAATCAATTTTGCATTTGTCTAACTTTATAGAGAATCATACATATATATATATATATAACTAATTACTTATTTACACAGAATCAATCAGGTTGGAAGAGCCCTCTGGGATCATCGAGTCCAACCATTGCCCTGACACCACCATGGCAACTAGACCATGGCACTAAGTGCCATGTCCAGTCTTTTCTTAAACACCTCCAGAGATGGTGACTCCACCACCTCCGTGGGCAGCCCATTCCAATGTCTAATGACCCTTTCTGAAAAGAAATTCTTCCTAATGTCCAACCTGAACCTCCCCTGGCGAAGCTTGAGGCTGTGCCCTCTTGTCCTATCACTAGTTGCCCGGGAGAAGAGGCCAGCTCCCACTTCACTGCAACCTCCCTTCAGGAGACCTTCAGGTGACCCTGCACTAAGGTCACCTCTGAGCCTCCTCTTCTCCAGGCTAAACACCCCCAGCTCCCTCAGCCATTCCTCGTAGGTCAGACCCTCCAGACCCTTCACCAGCTTGGTCGCCCTCCTCTGGACTCGCTCCAACACCTCAACATCCTTCTTGAAGTGCGGGGCCCAGAACTGGACACAGGATTCAAGGTGCGGCCTCACCAGTGCCCAGTACAGAGGGACGATCACTTCCCCAGACCGGCTGGCTACACTGTTCCTAATAGAGGCCAGGATGCCATTGGCCTTCTTGGCCACCTGGGCACACTGCTGGCTCATGTTTAGCCGGCTGTCGATCAGCACCCCCAGGTCTCTTTCCGCCGGGCCGCTCTCTAACCACTCTTCCCCCAGCCTGTAGCGCTGCAGGGGGTTGTTGTGGCCCAAGTGTAAGACCCGGCACTTGTTCTTGTTGAACCTCATGCTGTTGGTCTCGGCCCATCTATCCAACCTGTCCAGATCCCTCAGTAGGGCCTTCCTACCCTCCAGCAGATCCACACTCCCACCCAGCCTGGTGTCATCTGCAATTCCGCTGAGGGTGCACTCAATCCCTACGTCTAGATCATCTATAAAGATATTGAACAGCACCGGCCCCAGAACTGAGCCCTGGGGAACACCGCTAGTGACCGGCCGCCAGTTGGACTTTGCCCCATTCACCACCACTCTCTGGGCTTGGCCATCCAGCCAGTTTTTAACCCATTGAAGCATCCACCCATCCAAGCCCTGGGCAGCCAGTTTGTCCAGGAGGATGCTGTGGGAGACAGTGTCGAATGCCTTACTGAAGTCTAGATAGATACAGCCACAGCCCTGCCCTCATCTGCTAAGCGGGTCACTTGGTCATAGAAGGAGATCAAGTTGGTCAAGCAGGACCTGCCTTTCATGAATCCATGTTGGCTGGCCCCGATGCCCCGATTGTCCTACATGTGCCGTGTAATGGCACTCAGGATGATCTGTTCCATCACCTTGCCTGGCACCGAGGTCAGGCTGACAGGCCTATAGTTCCCTGGATCATCCTTCTGACCCTTCTTGTAGATGGGCGTTACATTTGCTAATTTCCAGTCAGCTGGAACTTCTCCAGTTAACCAGGACTGCCGGTAGGTAATAGAGAGTGGTTTGGCAAGTTCATCTGCCAGTTCCTTCATTACTCTGGGGTGAATCCCATCCGGGCCCATAGCCTTGTGGGTGTCCAACTGGCACAGCAGCCTTTTAGAACCTTTAAGATCATGGCCGCCTTAAACATAAGTAGTTTAGCACTTGTCGCACAAAATCCTGGTTCTGCTGACATTAGCAAGCATTTATTATCTGTTTTCTAGGGTAAAACCTGACTTCAAAGATTACATTTTTCCTGGTTTTAGTGAATATGGCTTGTATTACAATTTCATGGCTGTATCAAACAAAAATAAATTAAGCACCATGACAAAATATTAAGAAACTGATCTTTTAAGAAGAAGCAATTATTCATACAGTTTCACCATTTGAAATTAATTCTAATTAGCACTGAAAATTCCCATCAAGCTGAAAGTTCTACTTTCATGATGCAAAATTTCACTAATTATTGCCAAAGAGGTACTACTGTCAAGGCAAATATACAAAATAAAATGCTGATTTTTTCATGCTCCAGTATTATCCTTTATTTTTCCAGTGAAAAATGACAACAGTTTATGACACAGTAAAAAAAAAAAAGAAAATAGGTGTTTAGTTTTTATACTTTTTTCACTCCCATTCTATACCTTCATTTTTAAATGTACGATCTGTAAGATGCAAGAATTAAAAGACTACTGATATAACCTGGATAACAGCATACAAGCTTCAAAGTCAAACTACTTTGAAAAATCCACTCTGCTGAATGGTACCTGCTGTGGTAAGTGGAAGTTCTGCAATTAAACAATTTACAGGATAGAAGCCAAAACTCTGCTGGAATAATGAGTTCATGGACTATGTCTATATTTTCACTAGATGTAGTCATCCTGGGAAAAATCCATGTATGGTCTGTGCACAAGAGTAATTCTATTAGTGAAAACACTGTCAGAGCTAAATGGTAAAGAAGATGCAGATGTTTCCATTATCCAGTTTCATCTAACCCTCCTCTGCCACCACCAGGTTGTATTCTCACTGAACAGCTACAGTTCTCAAGGCCTTCCTGTTCGAGGGAGCTCCCTTTTAGACGCCATGGTCTAAAAGTTCGTATGGGACTGGATGTCAGGGGCTCTGGATTCTTGCTTTGGTTCTATGAAGATAATCAGGGCTCAGGATTAAGGCCAGAGTCTCCATCCCTAGGGATTTAGAATTTAAAATTAAGTAAAAAGTAAGCCAGAGTACTGGTTAGAATGAAGAAGTGATAATACAAATCAGAAGGGACTGCTATTTCTTCCCAGAGAAAAGAAGCTGTTTCCTAAAGCGTGTGTTTGTAGGAATGAAACATCTGCCAAAGAAACCTCTCTCCATTCTTGCTGGCAAAACATTAAGGTCCTTTGAGGAAGCACACATCTGAACTACTAAGTATGATGGTTTTAAGAGTTTAAAAAAAAATTGGTTTTCTGCAAGACAATTGCCGAAAGGTTAAGAGCTCCCAGACTTGTCAGTCCTTTTCACAGCCAGACCCCCACCAAAATCACAGCCATAGAGCTCTACCCGAAGGGCAATGCCACGATACCATGTTCTTGGGACAATGCGGATGAACCTGGACAAGATGGGGGGGTTAAAGAAATGCTTGACGTGCCCATCGCTGTTTTCATTACCCAAGAAAACCTGCAAATACACAAACACACCATTAGTTAAAAGACAGCGCTTCAAAAAAACCTGCTTTTGCTTTTTAAAATGGTTCCAAGCTGTTGCGTGATCCATCCAGGGTAGACAGACTGGCTCATTTCTGATTCTACGTAAGATCACATCCAGTCTCTTCCTAAAATGCTGGGTCAAAGCTAGTTCAGGCCAGCAATATCTGAGTCTGAATGAATTAAACAGCCTCTGTTTCCATCCACACCGTGACATTTGCCATTCTAATTTGGATGGACTAAAAAAAAAATAATTAAAAAAAAGAAATTAATCTTCCCTTATTTTACCTCTGCTAATTAACCCTTGTGGGGTGATACGGGCAACAACATGAAGTACTGTGTCTGCTCTGTGGGTATCTGGATCTCTCCAGCTCTGTTACAGCAAAACTGCTCACTAACATTAATTTCACTTACAAAATCAAGGCAGAAATAAAAAAGCTGAAAAGGGGCCCTGGGCAATCCATTGTTCATTCAAATTAAATGTCCTCCTTTACAAATAGTGTGAGCTACTTTTATCACAATGTTATCTGCATTCTCGACAGATTTGGTGTTCTTTCCTGCTATTATTGTTAATTACTATTATCAGATGGATATTATGACGTTACCTGTAGGAACCCCAGCTCCCTATCATTTTAAAGTCCTATGAGAACCTCTCTTTATCCGAGTGTTCTGCCTTTGGACCTTGACTGTGCTCAGCACCTAAAAGCAAGCAATGGTACAACTGTCTGCGCTGAAGACGGTACCTTTGTCACGGAGCTTGAACCATCTGTGTAGGATTTCCACTCCGAGCCTTGGTCGCTGTAGAGGATCACGTAGGTTTTCACAAAGTTTTCAGCAGTTACAGAGCTGACCCCCTGGGTAGCAATAGCAGTTATCTTCTTAATTGTGAGGAGATCAATTTGCAGCCACTGTTGGTTGTTGTTCAACTACAATTGACAAAAAGTGTTGTCTATTAGCAAACATGTCTATGTCTGTATTTGCTTAAGTGAAAAATCCTGTTCAAAGACAATTAAAACTCCATCAAAATTGTATCGAAGTGCAGCAGAGTAACTCTGAGGCAAAAGTCACAAGCATTCTTGGCAGCCCATACAATTAACTTCTTCACTGCAGGTGGTACATTTGGTGTCTTAAGATTTCCACATTAATTTCCAATACATAACAAAAAATAACACAGATTTATCTCCACTATTAAAACATAATACTAATGCTTATACAAAACAGCAGCTTCCAGCAAATCTCAAGGTGCTTCGTAAAGAAATGCAGCTCCATTTTGAAGACACAGAAGCTCACGTGCCTTGCTGAAGGTCATCCACCCCCAGATCCATTAAGCTGCACTGCCTATAAACCAACCCAGGATGGGTTTCTTTAATCCCTTCGAGCCAAATATGGAAGTTGTATTCATCTTCTGAAATGAAAAGGGCTGTTTCTGCAGGGAAGTGCTGCAGGCTTTGGCCCAGAGGGCACCATCTATCTCTCAAAAATATTATTTCATTGCTGTTGCCAGAAGTTCAACAAGTTTTCTACTGGAAGAGTTGAACGGGCTTGTTCCCAAAGGATGGCTAAAGAGCTGTGGAGTAACCCTATCACGCGTGGCACTGGAGACAGCGTGCAGGAAGTGCAGGAGCACCCAGGCAGCACAGATTTGTTAACTGTAGCTGTCTTGCTGTCGTCCCTGTTTGTCACTTGTTACCTTGGCTCGCCAGGCATTCATCCTTCCTTTCTGATTGAGACGAGCAAGTGAAGGGTCCCATGTATTAAACCAGGATGTCTTAACAGATGAGGCTGTTATCTGGGTATTCTTGATCTCTCCATTTTCCATTCCAAGTGGCAAAGAGCAACCTGTTAAAAGAAGCACCATGTTACCTCCAGTTCGTCCAAGTAGCCACAGCCTAAGGAACAATTTTGGAATTGAGAACACTCACAATTTTAGCTTTGTTTAACATACTAGGTAAAAATTTGCCAGAAAGGAAGCACCAGCACATGACCCATTCTTACCATCTACTTCACAGCCCAGAAACTCCATGCGAAGAGTAGGCCTGTTGTAGGCCTCGGTTGGGTAGACTCTGACGTACCTAGCAATAATAGGGGGATCAAAGATGTTCTCTTTTACCCCATAGGCATCGGAATTACCTTCAAAAATCTATTAAAGAAAAAGAAAATCCACATATCATTGATTTAGTGCAAACATAAGCTTGGATGCTGAAAACCTGCTCTGTTACAAAAGTAGTCTTTTTTATGCCATTAGCCCCATCCACTGCGATGGAGCGCCCTATGCTGAAGGGCAATTTGAAGTATTTCATGGTCCTGTCTTGTCTTAGCATATTTGGAAGCACCTGAAGGCCTCAGTTCAAATAAGCAACCCATTTCTATGCACTATGTAAGTCCGTAAGAAGACATTGGTAAAGAGGCAAAAGGAGAGACAACAAGTTTTCAATTTGGGAGTTGTATCATAAAAACCTCAGGGTAAACTGGAGGGAGATGTAATTGCTAGGGCTGGAGTGGCTGGACATAAAATGAACCTCTTGCAGAGTAAGGCCACAAGTACTACAGAGGCCTCCTGCAGGCAATTCAGACAGTTTAACATTCAACTGTTGTGACAACAGGAAGGAAGGAAGATGAAGGAGGATCTAGTCCCAAATGAGGTAGAGCCTCAATTTAGTTCAGCTTCCTGCTTGCTTCAAGAAGCTGACATGGGCTTAGGAAATAACAGTAGGGAGAGATGCTTGTGAGAAAGCCAGACTCTACAGTCAAGGTCACAAGGCCCATCTAAACCCCAGTCTAGGAGGTTCCTCACTTTATAATTTGTCTTCTGGTCTGATTTTGATTAGGTTGTTGGGGCCTCAAGCTGTATTAATAAGTCTCTGAAGGCCATCATTTTTTCCCACTATCTCTTAACATAAAACTGTCACCTCACTGCATCTTCCGATGATGCTACCTAGGTTGTCACAACCCGTATGGCACATACGGACCTTTGGTGCTGGAGAGCTGTCTCCTTTAAAGGTGCTCCATTTCCGTTTGTCTTTGCTGTAAACAATGAAGAACTTCTGGGTGTAAAAGGACTTCAAAAACTGCTTGGCTCCCTGCGTCTGTATCCCAGTTAACAGAACTTGTCTTTGAAAGTCCACCTAGGAACAGCAAACGGTGTTTACAAAGCCAATAATGCACAGTGAAATCCGTTTCAGTCTTCGGCATCTACACAACAGCTTTGAGCCCTGCATTTGAAAACCCACAACATTAACACTCTAAGGAGGAATACAAGCAGATGCCAGAGTCCAAATGAATGCTGTCTCTCCCATTTCACTTGTGTATTTATTTGTGTCTGCATTTAATTTCAGAGGCCATTTTACAGTGGTCAGCACAGCACCACAGACACCTCAAAAATATCTGTGTCTCCATGCTAGGCAGAACTCTGCTATCCTCATTTTACAAATAGGCAAAAGGAGTATAGAGAAATTCAAGGCTCCTATTTTCATAAGCTGCCTCTAGGTTTGGATACTCAGGGTGAGAAAAGGGATATGACATTCTGAAGTGCTGAAAAGCCACCATTCCTGCTGATATCAGATTCAAAAACTTAGCACATAAAATCATATCAGCAAGATGTTCCTACCAGCAGTGAAACTCATTCTTTGGGGTATGCCCTCCACATCTCTCCATGCTTTACTGCAGTAGCCTCAGCTTCTCACTACCATGCCCCCTATCAAATTCTTTCTCTTCTCAACATTATTTCCAGTTCCACATCAGATCCCCCAACCTTCTCCCCTCTACTTCACCTCCACTAACTTGAACTTACACTGCAACACTAGTTTGGAGTCTGTTTTTTCTCCCAACTGCCAATTTTAATGAGATTTCTAAGAAATCAACTACCTTCCCTAAATTTGCGTGCAAATTTGCTGTCCGGTGCAAAAGTGTCGGGATGGAAGAAAAAGGTGGAACAAGTGAGGTGACTGAATGATACAGTGCTTGAGGCCATAATTATAAACTTAATTTCCCTGTGAAGCCACTGCGCTACGTCAAGTTGGACACACACAAAACTATCTGAAGCAACATTTGAGAGTATTACACTTTAAATGATCACCCAACAAACGTACATAAATATAAATATGTACTGTTAGGTAGACAGAGGAAAACAAAAAAGTAACGGAAAGAATGACTCCATTTGCCTACAAAACAGTCTAAATTGTGAGGGTCACTGTCCAGCCAATGGATCTCAACAGCAGTAGAGACTGGGTTACTCCAGGGGAGGTGGACAGTTTATGGTATCACCAATCAAGTTTGCTGCATCTTTTCAGTTTTCCCCAGCAGTCTTCCCAGCAAGAACAAGAGCAGCTTGACCTTCTAAAACAAGCTGCAGGAAAATCATACCACAGGATTGTATGGCCATACCCAGCCTCAATGATGGTCAAGCACATGTTGTACCAAACCATACCTGGATCCAAGCGAGTTCTTCTTTTTTCACTGTAGTGCTCCAAGCATTGTATGTTCCAGAATTGTGTAATCGGGCTAATTTAGGTTCCCAGTAGTCTAGAAAGAAAATATGAATAAAGGAAGAATTTAAAGAGAAGTGCTGAAAAAAAATGGAGGCTGTAACTATCTACTGGTGTTGAGTGCTTCAGTTCTTTTCCAATCTGTCTTGGGAAAAAACCCCAACCACTAGACTCTAAAACCATAATCTAGGATAATTCAGACATGGTCAGCAACTGAAAGTCAGCTGTTACCCTGCAAAGTTTTATAGTTAGCAGAATGACTAAAAATAACAGCCTTTTATGTAATGTACTGTCTACTGAGCTGGAACCAGGGTCTAGAGTTTGCTAAAGAAGTTTTGGCCACCAGCAGGACCAGACACAAAATGTGCTCTACATTCATGGCAGAGAGCTTCCCTCTGCATCAGGAGGTTTCCATGTTAACAACTGACATGAAATATGCATGACAACACAGCTTTCAAGCCTTCCTAACACTGTGGTGGGAAATGAAGAAAGGAAATTAAATCCACAGAAAAATCAGTTTTCCAAAATAAGTAATTTATTTGTTATTTCGAGTGAAAGGATCTGTGTTCCTGCATGCATGTGTAACCTGTATACCTTGATTTGCCACTATCCGTGTAAAATTCTATCAGTTTCTCTATCAAATGATCTCACTTTTATACCAGGAACAAACTTGATGAATTAAAGACTCTGTTATTGCTCTAGATGCCAGGTTCCCAAATCTTTCATAACAGATACACTTTGTCCTTTTGCGCCTCATACCACATGCAAATCTCACAAGCTTTTTGAACACTTGCTGCTGATTTTCAAGCAGGGAACCCAAAGGGCAAAAAGATAAAGCTGGATTTGTTCCAGGTCATCCAGCAGGCCACAGATGGAGGACTCCCTGACTCTCAGGCTTGTGATACTGACAATAGACCCGTGACACTGCTGAAATACAATGATGAGGGCAGAGCACAACTAGTACAGCTCACAGTCTCTGCTTGCATCACTGGAGAGCTTGTTACCCTGACAGCTGATTCACTGCTGAACTGATCTTGCACAACGTATCATGAGATGCCAAAAGAATATGGAACCACAATACTTTGCTGGGGATATCCAGGAGCCTGCCTGGACCTTTTCAAGTATTAACTCACCTATATGATGTGAAGCGTCAATCTGCGAATCGAGTATAACTCCACTTGCTAGACCCATCGGAATCCTGCACTCTAGAGAGAGCACAGCAGGTTTGTTGTTAAAGAAAAGCAGGGCTATTCCAATGTACATTCTGGTGGAATCTTCTAAGCCAACATAATTCAGAACAAATCTTAGTAATACTGTAACATCACCACTCTCTTCCCAGAGAAGGCCAAGTTAATCACTGCGATTTCTCTCAGCAGACTGATCCACTGGTCACTGAGGAAACCCCAAATTCAAAGCTAGTATGCTAAAGGAATAAAAGTAAAATAATTCAAAGCTAACATGCTAGAGGCTAAGCATTTTTTTTTTCTAGAATAAATTTACAGTAACCACTCCACCCCCTCCTTGAGAGCACAGATAATATGCTTTGGGTTTTTTCAGAACAATCTCCCAAATTTATTTTTAGTGATCCTGAAAGCCTGACTCCCCCAGCCACAAAACACCTTAGTTCAGTACCTTTCTCTATAACCAAATAGGATGCCTGCATTCCTGCTTGCTGATATTCCCCCACTTCAGTGTCTAAAAGCCACCAGCCAGGTCTCTGTGGTTTCATTTCAATTGTTCTAAATGAGCCTTGAAAAAATGGGAGAGAACATATCAGAAACGTTAACATTATAAGGTTGATGTTAGCGAGGCTGGATGTTAAACCAAAGATCATCCTATGACTTAATCCAGAAAAATTAACTAACCCGCTACACATTGGAGAGCGCGCAATAACTACCACGTCTCAATCATTTTTTAATTAGCAAGCAAGTTCCAGCTGGAGACTGAGATTGGAATTAAGTGACCAGATCAAAACCTAACTTTTGCTGCTGGTGCACAAAACCTTGGATGCCTGTATGTAACAACAGATACCTGCACATTAAACACAGTGCTGAGCCCTGTAATGAACAGTACTGTTACGTTTATTACATAACACAGGGATGTTAATTCTGTGGTACTGATTATAGTTCTTACTCCTGCTGCCCCAGTGTGGTGTTCAAGTAATGTAAAGAATGGATGGAAAGAAGACAAAAGTAGATGTAGGAGAATCAGATGTATGGGCCCTCCCCTCAACTTTCTGCATGCCCCAGGAGGGCCAAGGATTGAGCAGGAAGCAGATATGGTTTAGGCTGTTTGCTGCACTTTTTAGAAAGCACAGTACATGCTTCATTGCTTTTCTTATATTCTTAGTGCAGACGTGATAATTCTAGTTCCCATTTAAACAAAAACATATGTAGATGTCAGTGAAAAACATCACCTTAAATAGCCTTAATAGTGAATAAACGACCTAGTGTTCACTAAAATAAAATGCTATTATTCCAAGCCAATCCCATTATTTTGATCTCCTTGTTCCCTTCTTTTTTTTAAACAAAAAACACTTGTAGCTGGCAATACAGGTTTCATAAGTCCTGTTATTGCACACACACACTACTGACAGTGATGGGCAAAGGAGAATATCCTGTGGCCTAATGAATGCTCTTAGCCCATTTCCTTTCTTCCTGGACATAAGAATCCTCTCTTTCTCTTCTGTATCACACTCATCTTGATGTCATAAAAATAAACCTTCACCAGACTGAGCCAGATACCAGTAGTCTTTCCCAGCAAACGTCAGTGAGACCTCAGTGGTACTGAAGCCTGGGGACACACGAACAGGATGGCTGCGCTATTGTGCATACGTAATTTCATGAGGAATTGGTTGCTGACTCTGTCCTACTGCCTTCTTTTTTCCAGTACTGACCTTTACTGCTGAGCACCTTCCAAAGCCAAGCCCAGCACTATGATGTACTTTGCAGATAGGAAAAGAGAGATGCAACAAAGGAGAGAACCCTGCTCCTGCTTACTTACCTGGTGAGTGGCAAGGAAATCCCAAACCAGAACTGCAGACCATACTGCTATTCATTTTTTATATATATTATCTCTTCTGATCTGAGAGGAAGACATTTGTCCAAGCACTTAAGTTTTGTCTGTAACTTTACTCACGTTTCTAGTTTTAAAGGACAGCAATGTTACCTTTATTTCCCCCCTTCCCACAGTGTTAAGTGAGGTGCAAAGTGATGATTTTCCTCCTGAGCATCATAGGCAAATGAACTGTTAGCGCTCTCAAAATCTTTCTCATTGTGCCCAAAGCCAACATCTGTTCACCTTTACACTGGTATGATGATGACAGACAGCAACGATCACCCCTTAGAACTTATTCTGCTCTGATACTTACCTGGAAGGAGTGTGTATGTACCAAGCTGATGCTTTGGCTCTCCTTGTTCTGTGAAGGTCTGTCCGTGAAAATGAACAACATGAATGTCTTTTGGCCCACCCATATTCAGCAAATGCCATCGGACCAGTTCACCTTCATACATCCTCAAGCCTTGCAAATTGTAAGTAATCCCATTAATGGCTGAAAAAAAAAAAAATGTATTGTTAGTAAGTAAAACCCACTCCCAGATGGGAACATCAGGCCCCAAAGAAAGGACAGCCATCCAAAACGTGTTCTGCAGCTTACGTGTCCACAGCTGTACAGTCACAACTGACACCTTCGATTAATAACTGATTTTATAGACCACATTTTCAAAAGGCAGATTTCAATTCTCAACATTCCTTTTTCAAACATGATCACTTACAGCAAACAAGCATCAGATTGTCAAAGACAGAAACAAAGAGTTTTGTTATTGACCATTATTTCAAAGAGAACAAAGGCTTGCCTTGGATCAGTCAGCCACCTAGTCAACTCTACACGACTAAAATCTCTGTATCCACAGTTATACGAAGGGCTGTCCCGCAGCTGCTTTGAATTCCTCAGTAGAACTAGTTGATTTGTCAAACTATTACAATATTTTTAAATTTCTTGCAAAAAGCTTTCAGGGTATTAGCTTCTGACTGAAAAGAGGGTTTTTTGGTTTTCTTTTTTTCTTTTTAAATACGGGGGGTAGATGTATGTGAGTGTGAGAGAGAAGTTTTCTGTTGAAAGCTTCAGTCTAATATGTCCTTTCTTCATTTTAATAACAAATTTCCAGTCAATGCTAATCTTTATGTATAAAACTATGACTATTATGGGTACAATGGACAACAACAAAACCACATTGGATGGTTGGAGGCCGTCTTGGGCATAGTGATCATGAAATGGTAGAGTTTTCGATTCCTGGAGAAGTAAGGAAGGGGGTCAGCAGAACTGCTACCTGGGACTTCTGGAGGGCAGACTTTGGCCTGTTTAGGAGCCTGGTTGTCAGAGTCCCTTGGGAGGCAGTCCTGAAGGGCAAAGGAGTCCAGGAAGGGTCTGCAGAGGGATCTCGACAGGTTGGATTGATGGGCTGAGGCCAACTGTATGAGATTCAACAAGGCTGAGTGTCTGGTCCTGCACTTGGGGCACAACAACCCCATGTACCGCTATGGGCTTGGGGAAGAGTGGCTGGAAAGCTGCCTGGTGAAAAAGGACCTGGGGGTATTGATTGATGGCCGGCTGAGTATGAGCCAGCAGTGTGCCCAGGTGGCCAAGAAGACCAACAGTATCCTGGCTTGTATCAGAAATAGTGTGGCCAGCAGGGCAAGGGAAGCAATTGTCCCCCTGTACTCGGCACTGGTGAGGCTGCATGTTGAATATTGTGTTCCATTTTGGGCCCCTCACTACACGAAAGACATTGAGGTGCTGGAGAGAGTCCAAAGAAGGGCAACAAAGCTGGTGAAGGGTCTGGAGAACAAGTCTGATGAGGAGCGGCTGAGGGAACTGGGGTTGTTTAACCTGGAGAAATGGAGGCTCAGGGGAGACCTTATTGCTGTACCTGAAAGGAGGTTGTAGTGAGGAGGGTGTTAGTTTCTTCTCCCAGGTAACAAGCAATAGAACAAGAGGAAATGGCCTCAAGTTGCGCCAGAGTAGGTTTAGATTGGATGTTAGGAAAAAATTTCTTCACCAAAAGGGTTATAAAGCATTGGAACAGGCTGCCCAGGGAAGTGGTGGAGTCGCCATCCCTGGAGGTATTTAAAAGACGAGTAGATGTGGTGCTTAGGGATATTGTTTAGGGATATTGTTTAGTGGTTGACTTGGTAGCGTTGGGTTGATGGTTGGACTTGATGATCTTAAAGGTCCTTTCCAACCAAGACAATACTGTGATTCACATAATTAACGTGTAGGATTTATGCATGTTCAAAGGCACTGTGAGCTGAGATATCTCCCCCAACACCTTTCCCTCTACCCCAATAAACTGAATACTCAGCAAAATGAAATAATTACCATAGAATTTGTGGCATCGCTGCATGTCTTGGGTCTCCTCAGTACAAGACCTTCTAGAATGTTTGTCGAAGTACCAGCTTTTCTCCTCATCAAAGACCATAAAAAGCAAGAAAAAGTCTCGGGCTGATGTTCTGCTGCTGTTTGACTTACTGAAGGTTCCTTTTTGACAGATCAGTATTGGCCCAATCAAACCAGAGTGAATATCTTTCTCCTAGAAGGTAATAAACTCATGTTAAAAGTAAAAGTGGATTTCCCAAAAGATGTCAAAAAAACATAGCATTGTGTAGAAATGCATCAGGCCCTAAAAATTTAAAGCAGAGGTCAGAATTGCTGTTGCCTTGTATCTTTACTTTCCCCTGCTCAGTCTACCAAAGAGCTCCCCAATTTGAATCCTTCAACAGGATCTTTTAACTTTTATCCTCTTTTAACTGAGTGTAAGAGATTAAATGTCAGACAGGAACATCAGGCCCAAAAGAAAGGACAGCTATCCAAAATGTGTTCTGCAGCTTACATTTCTACAGCCATATAGTAACATCATTTGGAGATATTCAAAACCTGACTGGACATGGTCCTGGACAGCCTACTGTAGCTGACCCTGCTTGAGTTGGGGTTGGTGGACTAGCTGATGTCTAGTGATCCCTTCCAACAGAAATGTTTCTGTGATTCTGGGATGACCCCAGTTACACTACCACTTCTATTTTGATTTCCTTACCAAATTTAAATCAGAGTAGTAGATCCAGGACCGACAAGCTGCTCCTGACTGCACAGGTCCCGATCGCCTGTTTGCATACCATACATATATGTAGCTGTTATTTGGCTGAACTTCGTCATCTTCCTTAAACCAAGCCGTAGATTCATCATCATAAATGCTTCCCTCAGAGGACTTTTCATAGAATAGTCCATGAGCATGGAGAGAATATGGTCTGGATGCCAGATTCTTAAAATGAACCTAAAAAATAAAAAAGAAATAGATTCTGTTCAACAAATTCAGGCCTAAACCAAAGTCCCCACACAATACACTCCCATAACCTCAAACGAGGGTCGAGATTTGTACAATGATTACAGGCCACACTGTGCATGGCAAATCCAGCAGGGATAGCTTTTGACATCTCCATGCAGAGTCATCCCCTTTGATGCAGGTAGTTAATTAAAAAGTAGAAAGCATGAGTCTTAACTCCCTGTCTTCCACGGAGTCTGTGTTCCTCGGAGTTTTACTGCTGCCCTTCACACCTGGATATGCTTAATTACAGCAAGGAGGGAGATGGGGAATTTCTACCTCTTACACTTTGCTGCACAGTCGCACTGAAGAGGGGCACAAAACAGTAACCTCTGTACGTATCACTCACTAAATCAGTGCTTCTCACTTGTCCCAGAGAAGCACGAGGACAGGGAGATTACACATTTACCTCTCCTCAGAGAACAACGCTCCCAAGCTAAAAGAGCCTCTTTCTACTCGTACTCATGTTTTTAAATGCAGCTCAGTGTGTTCCTGTTGCGCACGACTACTGAAAATAGCAGAAAGCAGTGAGATCTACTCTCCCCATCTAATTCCATCCCTGTGTGCTGGAAAACTGGATGAAGAAGGATGAGAGAAGGGAAACTCTACAGCAATGTGCTTTCTAATGCAAATATACCAATGTATCACCAGGGATACAGTTCCCCTCCATTCTTGTTGTTTCTATTAGAACTAACCAACCCATTTACAGCAAAACTTTTCAGAGGAAAATACACTTTTTGGATGAATATATATATTCATCTTGAATACAAATTTACTAATATCCTTTAAAAAAAATGAGAAGCTCCCTTTACATAAAAAAAGTAATATTTTCAGTGCAATCTGGGTTTAAAAAACTTATTTTTTTTTTTTAACGTTAAACTTAAACTGTAACCCCTTCTACGATGGGGTTACAGCGCTGGTGGATAAGGGAAGAGTGACTGATGTCATCTACCTGGACTTGTGCAAAGCATTTGACACTGTCCCAAACATCATCCTTGTCTCTAAATTGGAGAGACATGGACTTGATGGATGGACCACTCGGTGGATAAGGAATTGGCTGGATGGTCGCACTCAAAGAGTTACGGTCAACGGCTTGATGTCCAAGCTGAGACCAGTGATGAGTGGTGTTCCTCAGGGGTCAGTACTGGGACTGGCGCTGTTTAACATCTTTGTCAGCGACATGGACAGTGGGATTGAGTGCGCCCTCAGCGAGTTTGCTGACAACACCAAGCTGTGTGGTGCGGTCGACATGCTGGAGGGAAGGGATGGCATCCAGAGTGACACTGACAGGCTTGAGAGCTGGGCCCGTGTGAACAGCATGAAGTTCAACAAGGCCAAGTGCAAGGTCTGCATGTGGGTCGGGGCAATCCCAAGTACAAATACAGGCTGTGCAGAGAATGGACTGAGAGCAGCCCTGAGGAGAAGGACTTGGGGGTGATGGTTGATGAGAAGCTCAACATGAGCCGGCAATGTGCGCTTGCAGCCCAGGCGGCCAATCGTATCCTGGGCTGCATCAAAAGCAGCGTGGCCAGCAGGTCAAGGGAGGTGATTCTGCCCCCTACTCTGCTCTCGTGAGACCCCACCTGGAGTACTGTGTCCAGCTCTGGGGCCCCCAACATAAGAAGGACATGGAGCTGTTGGAATGAGTCCAGAGGAGGGCCATGAAGATGATCAGAGGGCTGGAGCACCTCTCCTATGAAGACAGGCTGAGAGAGTTGGGGCTGTTCAGCCTGGAGAAGAGAAGGCTCTGGGGAGACCTTCTAGCAGCCTTCCAGTACCTGAAGGGGCTACAGGAAAGCTGGAGAGGGACTTTTTACACGGGCAAGTAGTGACAGGATGAGGGGGAATGGTTTTAAACTGAAAGAGGGGAGATTTAGATTAGGTATTAGGAAGAAATTCTTTACTGTGAGGGTGGTGAGACACTGGAACTGGTTCCCCAGAGAAGCTGTGGCTGCCCCCTCCCTGGCAGTGTTTAAGGCCAGATTGGATGGGTCTTTGAGCAACCTGGTCTAGTGGAAGATGTCCCTGTCTGTGGCAGGGGGGTGGAACTAGATGATCTCTAAGGTCCCACTGTGCTTATATGTTCACAGTGCAATTTCTAGCTTTGAAAACTGTTTCCCCATCTTCATCTTTTAAAAATTTGTGGTATTTTTAGACCCATTCCCTATCACACTAAGATCAGCACAAGAATCTTATCCTGCACACATATTCAAAACATTGACCTACTAGGATAACATCGTCCACTTCA
Source organism: Nyctibius grandis (assembly GCF_013368605.1). Taxonomy (NCBI): domain Eukaryota; kingdom Metazoa; phylum Chordata; class Aves; order Nyctibiiformes; family Nyctibiidae; genus Nyctibius; species Nyctibius grandis. Next base: position 5,022,635 of record NC_090680.1, on the reverse strand, counting down.
GCCCGGATAACTGGCCCCAGGATGCCAAGGTGTTCTTTATATTCATCTTCATCCTGAAGAGTCGTAAAGGTACTGTCTGTATAGCTTTGGAAAATCACCTTATATGCGGTGCCATCTTTACAGGTTCTGTCATTCATCGTTGTACTGAAAGGAAATCCCCAATTAAAAACCCACACAGTGAATCAGAAATAATAGCTGTGATGAAATCTGAGAACTTGTACAGGATGAACATTTTAGAACATAAAGAATAAACACACAAATAATCGTCAGATGATTCTGAGAATCATGACTTGCAATGTTTAAGCAATTCCAGTTTTACAGTTGGGTACAATAACCTTCAAAGATGTGGTCAGCTATCACTGAAAAACTCCAGCTAGTCTCTGAAAACCCACCTGAGCTCTGTTTTCCTTTTTTACCATTAGCCTTAATAATCTGAATCAGAGCTTAGCTCAGAGTATAGTGAGCCTACCACCTACACCCTACTGTCTCATAGATGTACCTTCTCTGGAAAGCTAACAGAAACACATTTTACATTTGATTATATCTGCATTTTGCAACACAGAGCTGGTAAGAAAAAAATAAGGTTTTAGCCATTCAAACCATTCTTCAGATCTTAAAGAGAAGCACCAAAATGCTATTATTCTGATAAAAAAATATTACCACTCCCTACAAACCTTGCCTCATTATCAATTCTGCAAAAACCAGAAACTTAACCAAAGTCATCTAGTAGGAAAAAAGGCTGGTTTTCAGCTCTCCAACACACTAAGATGGTGGTATATGCCTCGGGCTCTCCAGTTAATTTCACTGGAACTATGCACCTCACACCAGCTGAGGAAGAACCTCACTGGGGAGATCTATCCAGAGCTCTGAGCATAAGGATTTCTTTACTTTGCAAGTGCACAAAGAAACTGGCTGTGGTTTCTGCCATTTTTGCAAGTACCATTTATATGGACTGAGATGAGGCAGGAGGAGACCTGAGAGAATACTGAAATAGTGTGTGTGTGTGGGGGGAAATCAATCAAATAAAATGGAAATTCAGTTTGAGAAATATTACATGTTTGGAGCTGAATTTTGTACAATGAAAATTTTCTTGCTCCTGTTTTTGCTGCTTTTGATAAAAACCTGAAGTTGTGGCAGTTTTGCTCATTTCAAGGGCCCCAAAGTTCAGCTTTTTGATGAAAAGTGACTAGGAATTGTACACATTGTAGGGCGAGCACTGATCCTAATTTGTATGAATTAAGATAATGAATTTTTAAGTACAGAGTTTCTCTCAAGTCACATATACTCTTTGCTGTGGCATAGTGGTCAGTCTTCCCTGTCAAAATGTAAGAAAACCCCTCAGCATTAGGGTCTGTGATCCAGTCACCTTCCGATTTCTCTAAACAGTAGGAACAACAATAAAGTAAAAATAAAGCTGCATGAATTATTGTAAGCATAAAGCAACACCAGTGTGGTTAATCACTTTGCATCTTTCATATATTTTTCAGTACTGCAGCCTTGTGAAGCTGGGAAGTGCTACTATCCTATTTTACAATCTAGAACCGAGACATCAGAACCATTTCTTGCTAGTGCTAGAAACTGGGATTTCATCCTGCCTGTAAGCACCTCCTGTCTGTATCAGATCAGTTAGTCCATTACACTCCTGGAAAGACTGTGTACAGGGAGGTCTCTATCCTGTCTCTACTACAGAATCCAAGAACTCAAGGAGGAAGTAAAATAGGTCATTCAAGTATAACAAAACTAACTGGAAGTTTCCCTCTTGACCTCTTACAGTGGGTTTTTCAACTTCTGTTTTAAAGAGTGTTTCTAGTGAGTCTACAAAAGGGTGTTAGGAAAACAAAGGTAAAGAAAAAAAAAAGTTCTTAGTTGTGTTGCTCTTGACCATAGTAATCTCCCTCTGTGACACTCTAGGGGGGTCCCAGCCTCCCATGTAAAATTCTTAGGGTTCTGCAACTGCAATGTTGGAAATCACATTGCACATTACAGATGCTCTTAAGTTTTATCAACATGTGAACCAACATTCTGCTCATATGTACCAGGATGGTGTGCAAAATGAAAGCAAATGATTTAGCCAAACCTTTTTTTATATCCTGCATAGTTCCAGCAGACCTCTTTAGCTGCAATATAGTATCTCCTCTCATTCCCTTTGCTACGCAGGTAATGTTCAGCAATGTCATCTGGGTTGCGTTGTTCGTTGATATTCACTTTTGGGTCTGTCATATATGGGTCATCAAAGCTCACATAATGGTATTCGTATTCACCACCTGATGTTTCCTCGCTGTAAGATCCTTCCGTAACATACTCATAGTTTCCATCTTCTTGGGGAAGCCCAATCGTGATCAATGGTTTAAGCTGCCGTGGGGTGAGTGTGTAATTTAGCGACTCTCCATGCCTGGCTTTGCTCAGATCTGCTGTATGGTTGGCCTCACTGAGTGCCCCCGTGGTGTTAGTGCAACATGGCAGTGTCGTGTGGTTGGTATCACCTGGAAACAACGTACGGCCAAACTCTGCCATAGAATTGGTGATATTTTGGGGCTTTTTACTCCTTGGGCTCAGCAAGTGGGTCGTTTTTGGATATTCCTTTTTTTTCCTTCGGATCTTGATGAAGGTTCCAGGTGTACTCATAGTATCATTCTTGTTCCCCTCCTTTCCTTTCAGAGTTGGGTGCATGTGGCTCCCTTTCTGTTTTTCTTCCATTAGATGTGAGAACCCTTGATACTTCTTCATATGCTTCTCATTTATGAATGCTGTACCATTTCTGCCATGATGATTTAACTTACCACTAACAGATTTATCTAAATTTGCCTCTAATCCCAGACTCCCCTTTGCAGACACCAAATTCCATTCCTCATTTGTCATTTTAGATGAATATTTCCCAGCCCTGGGCAATGATGCTTCTAGTAAGTTCTTCGCTAGGGCAGGGCTGGAATTAGGGCTTATATTGCCTAACATATGATCTAAAGAAAAAATATCTGCTTGTTTATCTTTGGATAGCTTGGGTTCAGAGAGACTGGACGCATTAGACCCATCTTCTACAATGAGGTCCAAAGCAAGCGTCAAGTTATCTGGACGCATGGCATTTTCCATCTTGGTTTCCTCCTCTTCCAGTTCATCATCATAATCATTTGGAAGCTGGCTGGTTCCCACCATGGCTATATCGGATGTGTTCTCTGCAGGATGCACAGAATGAGGTATACTTGTCTTGTCAAAAAATGAGCCATTTTTATTTCGTACATGATTTAGAAGGGCAGTCATCTTTTGGACGGAGTAAAACTTCATGGCCAGTGAGTTTCGCCTTTTCCTTTTACTCCTGATGTTATAATTTCTTCTTCCCATGCTTTCCTCTTGATGCTCTTCTGAAAAAAATGTACTGTCCTTTCCTTCAGCTGGAAGCTCTTCTGCAACATTCATTTGGCCTTCCCCACTGCTCAGCAAGTGTTCACTTGCAGACACGTTACCGTGATCTATTTCATAATTACTTTGGCTTCTATTCTCAAACAGCAAGTCAGCCTTTCCGTCACTTGTGCTAGCTAAAAATAAGTCCTCTTCTGCTGTGAGTGATGTGTGATTTGCCTGGAATGTTTCGGCCTTGATTGGGGGAAGAGGAGTGATAGGAGTTTCTAAGAACTCAGAGGTGTTTGTGGATTCACTACTATTTATAGCTGTCAGAACAGAGCCAGCTGCCACCTCAGCACTCACGGCAGCAGTGCCTTCGTACTGTTCCCAGGCTAGAGCTGTAAGGTTTTGTTTTTCTTCATTGCCTGTTGCCTTCCTTGAGCTTCGTATGGAGTAAAAAGAAGCCAGGTAATCCTGATAATCCGAATCCTCCTTATCTCCTCCTTCTTGCACATCTTCTTCAACTGAGGCAGAAACAGCCTTTTTATCAGTCTTGATGGAAGTGAAATCCACAACATCAAACATGTAATCTTCCTCATAGTCACATTTGGCATCTCTGAATCTCAGCCTCATGCCGTAACTCATCTCTGGAGTACCCCAGGATGCTAAAAGCCAAGTACCTGCAATTGAAATAAAGTGTTTTTCTAATATGCAGTAGTTACAAGAGTGGACATTGCCTATCATGTAAGTGGTCAGGACAAGTTGCTGGGTTCATTTCTTTCTACAGCACCTGCTATAGCAGAGTGCTAACCCTCATCTGGGATTTCCACGAGCAGTCATTGCAATTAAAAATAATTAATAAATTTAAATAAATAATAGCACATATAAATAAATACACCCAAGAGCTGGAGCTCTTCTCCACAGATTAAGCTGTACCTAGGACCTGAGTCCAAACATAACCCATGAAAGAGGTGGATGTGAAAAAGAAAGAAAGAAACGATATAAAGGATCTATGTTTAGATCTGGATCTAAGATTGGGATTTTTTTGAGATAAAGTTTTAACTTTGTCCTGTCCTTAGTGTTGTATGCATTGCCACACAGACAGAGCGTTCTGAACAGAACAAATACGTTCTGAGGCAATGTTGACAAACATCTGATAAACACAGCACTTTAAAAGCTTTTGAATGCATAAAGGATGATCTTTATTCTTTTAAAGTAATTTGAATTTCCAATCTGGACACAAAACATTAAGCTGCCAATCTAAGGCACGTCAGAGTAACTTAAGGGTTTTAATAATTCCTCCAAAACCTAGTCAGAAGATAAGCTCTCTACTTGAAACTAGGATCTGCAGAGAACAAAATACAATCTGTTTCCCTAAACAGCATCAAATCAAGTTCTTTGCTTGTTACAGCTTACTGTTAGAACTAGTAGAAATGACAGAATAGACAGAATTAACAGAGCTTGAGAAAACTAGCCTTTTTTATTAAAAAGGTCACATACAATTTTTCTGTATTTATCAGAGTTTGAAGTGACCTGCATAACTTTCCTGATTTCTAACAGCAAATTTACAACAGAAAACATGCCCTAGATGGAAAGAAGAGATGACATACCAAAATCAAACAAAAGCACAACTTCATCACTGGGGAGGTTCCCATAAAGTCTGATGGAGTTACAATTATCTCTGAGCTACGAAGAACGGCTGAGGGAGCTGGGGTTGTTTAGCCTGGAGAAGAGGAGGCTCAGAGGTGACCTTAGTGCAGTCTACAACTACCTGAAGGGAGGTTGTAGTGCAGTGGGAGTCGGCCTCTTCTCCCAGGCAACTAGCGATAGGACAAGAGGACACAGCCTCAAGCTTCGCCAGGGGAGGTTCAGGTTGGACATGAGGAAGAATTTCTTCTCAGAAAGGGTCATTAGCCATTGGAAGGGGCTGCCCAGGGAGGTGGTGGAGTCACCATCTCTGGATGTGTTTAAGAAAAGACTGGACATGGCACTTAGTGCCCTGGTCTAGTTGACAGGGTGGTGTCAGGGCAATGGTTGGACTCGATGGTCCCTGAGGTCTTTTCCAACCTGGTTGATTCTGTGGTTCTGTGATAACAAATAGCATAATTGGACAGCCTTGGTCCATTTTAGCTAACTTAGAATGGACAAGTATGAGGCAAAACTGGGAATCATACAGTGGAGTTGATACTGGATTGTTTGCAAGGACAGGCTTAGCGTTGCCTTAAAATGATCATTGCTAACCCCAATACTGATTGTGAAGTGAAAAAAACCCAACAAAACACAACAAAGAGAGCCTCAGCACAGCATAAAATTATGCTACGTGCTAAGTCTGTGTAGCCAACAAAGCTCCATAGACATCAGCTGTACTGGAGAATGATTCAAAATTTAGGTAAGTTCTTACAGGCTGGAGATTAAAAAATGTCTTAGAAGAGCTGTCAAACACTATAGTTTGACCACTTACCAACATTGTCCATTTCCACTGTGACCGATTCTCCACTCATTGGGAAAAGGTTCAACACATCTTCGTATTTTCCTTGATACAGAAAAGAGTGCCCAGAAAGTCGAACTGAGACAATCTCATCCTGAGTGCCAACACTGGAGAAGTGCCACTGAACCACGCTATCTTGGCAAAATCCAAGGATTTCACTGCTGTCAGACACATAGCCATTTATTGCTGAAAGGAAAGCAAAATAAAAGCGGTCTCAATATTTTCAGAGTAAGACTTCTAAAAATCTCCTGTTCTTTGTTATCAGTCCACTGAACTGGACTCACATTTGCACCTGGAAATAGACTGACACAGGGCTGAAACCACAACAGCCTTGATGGAGATTCCAGCTCTGAAAATAGTATCTCCACGGTAGCATGGTGCTGTGTCAAAGGTAAGTAACTCTTGCCTTTGCTTCACGGTCCAGAGCCAGCCTGGTCCCTAAAATATTGCATATTTCTGTAGAGTGCCACCTGGCATGGTTAGAAGTTCACTGACTCTCTAGAGAAATTCCCTCATTGCACTACATCTGAGAACAAGCAATCACGGAATGCTCAGGTTCACATGAGCTTTCATAATATCCAGCTTGATATCCCACTCACTGTGCATGATGTTTGAGTTATAGAACTTGGGGTCATCCCTTTTAACACCGGCAGGGTTGCTGCAGTAGTCCTTGATGTTATCCTCTATGTACCAGCTCTTATTTTCATCGAACACAGCAAACATGGCCTGCTGCTCCCCATCTGCCTTTTTCTGGAAGACAACCAACACAGCAGTTACATTTTACAAGCAGACACACGTATTAAGGACTCAATCCTACTATCTTTCTTACTTACTATGTAAGCAATACAAGCTTCACCAGAGTTGTGGTAAGCATGATCCAAAGGCTAAGTGAAAGGGAGTAAGGGGTCATTTTCAGGACTTCAAGGTGACAATCCTGCTACTGCAACCAACCTGTGGAGCACCGAGCAAGCCACTAGCACTGCTGATATGCAGATGGTACACAACTGGACTCTCTGTAAAAGGACCAGCCTCCTGGTTTGACTTGAGCACAAGCTTTTGACATTTTTTCTCCCAAGTGATGCTCAAGTCTTTGCCAAGCAAGATTTCAATGGATGGCAAAGAGAACCACTCTCCCAGAACTCTCCCATGCTGTTTGGGTTACTCTGCATTCAGTGATGCCCGAGATTGTCACACCCTGTTGAGTTATGTCTGTTACAGAACGGGACCAGCTCAGATCTGAATGTCTTGAAGGTATAATACCAGCAAGAAAGTTTATTATGAAGTCTAGAAATAGATGTTCAAGTCAGGCTGACCTTTTGTTGAAACGCTGCTCTTGCTAAGAAAATCAGAATATAATTCCTCTACTGCTGTGGACAGTCTTGAAGACTGTTTCTTCAAGCCATTTCTTCAGGAGCCTAGTGGCTTAATTGCTCTCTACACGACAGCTCCCTAAGGGGAGCAAAACCAAATTCACTGTAGATCAAATATTATTTGAGCAAAATCTAGCTCTAAGAGGCTGCCAAACATGTTACCTGAACACCCTTCTGCGTCAATGCTTCACTTTTACAAATCAGAAGTGGGCCAATCAGTCCAGAGGCTATATCTCTCTCAATATCCACAGCACTATGATATAGCCTTGTAATACATTGTGCATCCTGTGCAGTGGGTTGGTCCGTTTTAGCAATTTTCCATTCGTAAGTGTATGTCTCCCCTGGTTCAATTCCTCTGCTCTGGGTGTCATTGCCTAAGGAAAAATAAAGGAGGGGAACAGTAATGATACAAACTTAGAGCCAGTTATATAACATCAGGCTGCACCTTTTTAATGACATTGGTGCAGTTATGCCATTTCAAGCTACCTCTGAGATACCTGAAGTTCAGCATGAACTTTTGTGTCTCTCTAAAATCACAAACAAGAACAGAAAACTAAGACACCAAGAAAGGGTATTTGTCTATGCTTTGCAGATAATACCTTGGTTTCTCTATAAGGCAAACCCAACAGGTCAGCAGAGGCAGAGCACAGAACTGAGGTCTCCCAGTCACGCACATTCTTAGCCACAGCGTCTCCTTCAAAGCAATGAAACCCTCCACAACAGTTAGTGGGATGCAAAATGGAAGTCACAAATTTCTTACTTGTGGGATCTGGAGGATAATCAGCTCCTTCTGCATTCTTTGAAAGTGTTACTCCATGGAAGTAAATGCTGTAGGGTCGACTGGCCTTATTTTTGAATACAATCTATATTGATACAGAAATGAAAAAAAAATAATTTAGTATTCAGCAGATCCTTGTCTGAATACATAAAAGTTTCAACTACAAGAGAATTTTCCTGGTTTCAGCCCAGCAAGTGCTGGAAAGGCAAAGGGATGTCTTAAATATTGTCTGATAATATAAATCCACAGTCTAAATGCTGCTGGTACCCTGCTGCTGGGCTGAACTTCACTCAATGGGCTCTACAAAGCCCCTGGAAAATCCTAAATGAACACTTTTTCTTCCAGCTGCTAGGCACGCACTACCTCAAGGAATATGAAGTTATTGACTAAAGTTCTTAAGAACTTTCAATATGGGAGAAAACAAATTTAACCAGATTTAAAACCAAATCTTGTCCCAGATTCCAAGACCCAAAGGGGATATGGGAGGAAAAGGCAAAATGTCCTGCCTATTCTTGATGAACCCAGAAAAAAAAGAAGAAATGTGCTAAACTCAAATTCAGAGTCACAGAGTCATGGTGGCAGTTAAAGGTCATGAAACTTTGTGATGCATCATTAAGCGACAACAGAAAGACAAGTGGATGCGACAGCAGTGCCAATGCTTTGTAGTTTCATTTCATAACTCCATGAAAGATCATTTAACTATGAAAACTGAGTACCATTGTCTAAAACAGCCAGAAAAAATAACAACACAAAGAATGAGGGGCTCATGAAGTTTGGCCTCACATCCAAATTCTCCCCAGAAGCCCACCTGGGTCTAAATTTTTTCCATTTTGGACCAGTGTCAACATATAAATACATTTTATAAAGAGTGTGAATGAAGTGTGTTTATGTTGTAAAATAAAGCACAATCATGGAAACTATAGAGGGAATGCTGAAAAATTTAAGCTGAACACTGTCACTTGTGATCATAACTTTTAATAGGGACAATATTTATAACATTAGCTATATTTTTTTGAAAAAAAAAAAATCAAACTAGTTCTTTTGTATCTCTGCTTAACAGAAAGTTATGCTATAGGATAAATAATCTCTGAATTTATGTTACTTACTTTGACTTTGTCATTGAGTTGAGCTCTGATAATAGGTCCCAAGATTCCAGTTTCCTTGGGACGAGGATTTTCCAGACGTTTAGTGAAGCTGCCATCGGTATATTGCCTAAAAATAGCCTTCTTATACTTTTTACCTATGAGATTTGAGAAGTTGTCCAAGTGCTGCGCTTTGTAGTGTCTTAAAAATAAAGAAAAAGACAAATGATCAACAAAACTTAAATAGTGACATCTATTAGAATACAGAATTAGTACTCAAGCAACTGGTAGAAACCTCACTGCTTGAAAAATATCCAAGCCCTAAACTAACCTGATGCTCTTCACCCCAAATTCTAACCTAAATTAGGTAAGAAGAAGCTTGGAACATGATTTATGTTTTAGCATCACATATGACCAATGAGTATCAGTTTACATTTAATTTAATAGGGTATACATGCAAGAAAAACAAACTGAAGCAGCAGCTACATTTTCAAGATAAGATAGCAGAAATCATTGCTGTCCTTTTACAAAGGTAGAGTTGAGCATAGAAAAAATAACCAATTTGCTTAGAGTAGCAAAGACTAGGAGAGACAGGAACAGATAATCTTAATCCCAGTCAAGCACCATAGAATAAGTAGTGTTACACTCAGGTTTAAAAACATTAGAATTGTTAATGCCCAGAGCAAAACTAGGATGAACACTGGGAAGTAACACAGAGTAACATGTTTGTCCTGGTCACTTGCGCTTCAAAAAACATTACTGAACAGGGATAAACTCTTTAATTTTGAACAAAGGAGGAAAAATCAGAGCACTGAGGCGGTTAAGTAATGCCACGTAACTAGCAGGGAAAGATATAAAAGTTTCCTCTGTGCAGTCCAAGAGCAAATAAGAAGGGAAGCAAATCATACTAAACAAGGAGAAATACTTAAGAGTTACGTGAACACTATATTCTGAGGGGGTATATGAAACTATAAGCCCATCCAGGGTAAGGAATTTGTCTTGTTCTGCTTAAATCCTTAAAGGTTCTTATGAACATCAGCTTGTAAAGTCATCAGTAGTCTGTCAGTTCCCCACTGCTAGATTACAGATTTAACCTTACAGTGCACTGGCAGCATTGTGTACCATGACCTCGTGTGTTACAGAATTCCTTCTATTTACCTTAAGTTGAACAAAATAGCCCCATATGCTTCCTTATTACAACTGTTACTACATCTATATTGGTGCCATGCAAAGGTCATTTATAGAGAGACCTCTCTTTCTCCCATTCCCTAAACACTTTATTGTACTGAACTTTTAAAACCCTTTATTCTCCAGAAATATTCCCTCCTTCCTTTTCCCTTCACAGAATCACAGAATCAACCAGGTTGGAAGAGACCTCTGGGATCATCGAGTCCAACCATTGCCCTGACACCACCCTGTCAACTAGACCACCTTTTAAGGATTGTTTATTTCAGCAGAATTCATGTTGAAAAGTAATTTAGAAAATAGGCTGCATGTTACTTAGGGCATTTCCTCAGTCATCTTCATATTTTGGGCTCCCTGTTAGAGGCAAAAGAAGGTGTCCACTTGTGGGCTCCTCACCAAGAAAGTCATTGACACACTGGTGAGAGTCCAGTGGAGGGCCACCACGGTGATTAGGGAGCTAGAGCCCATGACATAGAAGCAAAATCTTGGTTTATTTAGTCGTGCAAAGACATGGCTAGGAGAGCGTCTTATTTTTTATCTTCAACTATCAAATGGGAGATTATAGAGCAAACAGAACCAGATTCTTCTCAGAGTTGCATAGTGAAGAGATGAGATACAATGGACACAATGTGCAACAGGAGAAAGTCTGATTAGAGACAAGGAAAAATTTTTTCTCTGTGAGGTTGCAAAGGTGCCCAAAGAAATTGAGTCCCCATCCATAGAGACAATGAAAACTCAACTGTGTAAGGCCCTGTGCAACTGGATCCAACTTTGCCGTTGGATCTCCAGAGGTCCTCTCCAACCTGAATTATTCTGTGATTTCATGTTAACATTCCATATTATGTTGACAAAGTATTTTACCTATCAAGGCTGTCTGGAATACTCGGCGCATAATCCCAAGTAACTTCTTCTGCAGCAATGAAATATTCCCAGCTTTTGACCATAAGACGTTCTTTATAGGAGAGACGACTCTTCTTCACCTCTTTGTCCCCACAGTCTCTTACAGTGAGGTAACCGTGCATTCCAGCTAATTAAGAAGAAACAGTACCATAGTGATTTTCCATTTTATGAACTCTTACCACTTCAACTGCATTTCTCATTTCTTTAGCTAAGGCTGCCAGCGTTTGTTCATCTGATTGCTATCTTTTCAGGCTTGAAAAGGCTGCATCCATGCAGACTATACATAGGCTGGGAGCCTTCCAAGGAGCCCATATTAATCAAATGGAATACAGAAGCTCTCCCAACTAGCCCTCTTTGAAAATACCAGCTGAACAGATAGAAAGATATTTTTTTCCTGTTTTTTTTTTCAAAACACATCTTCCAGCTCTTGTAAGAGAAACTTTTCTCTCATTTTTTAAAACAGAATTCTGATCACTGCTGAGAGAGATACCCACTTTCAAATGATGAGCAGCAAATACTTTCATCAGATTGAGTGACCCTTAGCTGAAAGCGCGCAGTTTCTCAGGAAATAGGTGGTTCCTTACTCATTTTATAATGGTGCTTATCTGAATGACTCACAGAGACTTAGACGCTCAAGTACTGATTCACTGTTGCTCTGTGATCTGCATGCAGCAGTGAAGCTGTGGATAAGAACACCTGTTATTTCATCGTGCACATCTCGTTCCAACAGAATGCCCTGTTCTCTAGTGGTTTCTTAGTGAAATGACAACCACCTGAAACACAGTGACTACCACTGCACAACAGCAGAAGCCATTTGGGACATTAAAAAAAAAGAGAAGGACAACTCTATAGTTGCTTAATAAATAGATGTTTCCTTGCCTTGCAGGTGCTTTTGGACAAGAGAAGATATCAGCCACCTTCCTTCTTCACTCACTGTCATGTTTACTGTGGTTGATGCTCCTCCCACGAGGTTAACAGTAGAAACTCGGCGATGTCTTTGCTCCATGGACTGGCCGTTGATATGAATGGAGAAAATTTCTGGCTTGGAACTCATTCCTATCAAATGCCAGCTAATGTTGTCATATGCACAAGCCTCTAAATCTGAAAGAGAAATGAAAGTAGGGTTCAGAATACAGGCAAATCATGCAAGTTGCCTACGCACACTAGGTCTGAGACTTTGCTCAAAACATTAAAGAAATCTCTGACTCCTGTGATCAGTGTTTGCAACAAGAGGAAGTTTCAGAAGCTTGTAAATGGAACAGATACCAAAATCCTGTACGTCAGCGGAAGAGAGGTGTTTAAATCTTACATGCAAGTGACTGTCCCTGTTTGGAAGGCGGTGGCGGGGGGAGAGAAAAGAAAAAGGCAAGGATCCAAGCTAAAGAATGAGGTTGTATCTTGTGCCAGTAACTACCCTATCCAATAGTCGTTTTAAAAACTCCGCCTAAGACAGGCTTTTGTATTTGCTCAATGGACTGGACAGAGATATGAAAGTAGCTCAGGAAAACCCTAGCAACAGAACAGCCCCATTACCACCTTCCTAGTCTTCCCATTTAATTGTCTAATTTAATGGTAACAGACTTTCCACTTCCAGGAAGTTCTTCACATAGGTATGTTCTAGATGCTGTAAAACCAGCAGTTCACTTAATCACATCACTCGCTCCCCATCAGCAGAGTAAAAAAATGAGGGATTTCTTTTTTTTTTTTTAAAAAAAAAAGTTGGTAATCCTGTTCTTCAAGCAGAACTCTTAGACGTAATCTTGTTCTTATCAGCAACATGGCATGTACAGCTTCTCTTCTAGAATTTAGAAGAGACGTTCTAAAAAAGGCTGTATCCCATCCCTCCACGTTCTTGTTCTCTTGCATAAAAAGCAAACAAAGGTAATATTCAGTCTTCATCAATGTTAATTTAATTTCACATAAGTCTGAACAGTACCTGGTAATGTTCCATCAGTATAGCCATTAATTGTGTACTTGAGTGATGCTGATCTTTGCCAACTCTTGTTTTCATCAAACACACCAAACATCAGAACATACTCCTTGTCGAAAAGTTTCTGTGACCCATCCTCATTTAGGCTTCCTATGAAGGAGAAACAACAGATCTTAATTGGAAGTAGAAATAAAGCTGTTTTCACTTCAATGTAGTGGCATTAATGTGTATTTAATGAGCTTGCTTCACCTGTTACCATGTACTGGCTAAGCCTGACCAAAACAAGACCTTAAGAATGCTCATAAAGTGATTTTATTTCTGAAAGTACTTTTGGGTTGGGTAACCACGAAATCAAAATCTGTAATATCCCAGAGGAGATTAAACAACATCCAATGAATTGTCTCAGCCAATTCTGGCAATGTGTTGTAGGGATCGCCTTAATGAATGGGAGCACCAGCCAGCCTTCTGTCCACCATCAGAAGCTGGCTTCTCTTTTGAGACTGTGAGGCAAGGAAAAGAATGATGGCAGAGTCACCTGCAGTGTGAACATTGCCTTTTCAAGTACTACACTGAGGTAATCAGCTCCTTTAAAAAGCATAAAACCAACCATTACATACAAGAGATTTTGACAAATACTGTTGAATTGGATCAGTTATAAGAAACCATCTCGTTGACTTTGTGATACAGGTGTGATTTCTATCGACAAGTAGAATTCATTCTGGACCTGCCACACAGAACTGGTGTGATTTTACTGGCTCTTTCTGTAGATAGCTCACATCAAAAACTTCCATTTGCTACTTGAAATACATAATCCAGGACTAAACCAGATGTCCTTCTGGACTGCAGGAACTAAAAATTTGGGAGCTTGCTGACTATTCCACCTAGGAAGAGACACTGACAGTGGAAGCAGTTATCCTTTTTTTTTTATGAGAGGCTACAAAGTCCTATTTTCCTGCACAAAAGAAGTCTCAGATCAGCAGAGGAATTGAACTGCTTGTCACACAAAGAACATTCAGTCAGTGCTTTAACTCAAAAGTCCACTTTTTACAACCTTCCCAGGTTATATTACCTATGCTCCTCTCAATGCGTCAGACTGGCAGGTTGACCCCAGCCAGCAGCCAAGCACCACACAGCCAGTTCAATGCTTCCCTGCCCCCAGCAGGACAGGGGAGAGAACAGGAAGAACAAAAGTGAGAAAACTTGTGGGTCAATAAAGATGCTTCAACAAGTGAAGGAAAGAGGGGAAAAAAACCCAAGCAACATGAAGGAAATCACTCATCATCTCCCACAAGCAGACTGATGCTCAGCCACCTTGGAAGTCAACACCCTTCATCCCCCCTGCACTGCTGCTTCTTCCTCTACCTCCGGGTTTTATTGCCGAGAATGACGTAGGAAATACCCCTTTGGCCACTTTGGTTCATCTGTCCAGCTGTTTCCCCTCCCAACCTCTCGCCCAGCCCCAGTCTACAAGCTGGGGAGGTCTGAGCAGGAAAAAGAGAAAGTCTTGACACTGTGAAAGCCCTGTTCAGCAATAGCTAAAACGTGGGTGTATTATCAACACTATTTAGCCACAAATCCAAAACCCAGCACTGTATGAGCTGCTGTGAAGAAACTTAACTCCATACCAGCCAGACCAAATACACAGGCATATTGCACACCTACCACATGCTGTGCCCAGTCAAAGAAACCCTGTTCAGAAATCTTAAAAGTGTGATTAGTTAGCCGTTTGTCTTGGCTCTAGATAGAAACATATGCTTAAATTGTCTCAAAGGTAGTGGTCAAGCCAATCCATCTCAAACTCATATCCAACTCAAGCCCACAATAGATGCATGAATTTGAGAAGCCTGAGAAGGAAGGAAAGCAAATAATTCAAAAGCATTTGTCCAGGTTAACTCTACCAGTATGCCACAAAATGCACACATACGCACAAACACAGAGAAAGAAAACCCAAGAAAATTAGGAAAATAACAAGTCCTGGATAATACTAGAAGCACTAATTCTCAAAAAACTTCAGGAGGAACATAATTAATACTAATGCCATTCCTTTGAGGTGATATGAGTAGGTACATTCTGCACTTAAATGGGTATCTATCAGTGATAAGAGTGCCTTTGTACAACCCACACTGAACCAGTTTTATGTTTACTTTCAGGAAAGCTTCAGGGTCCAAGTCCACACAGTCTGCAGCCTGTACAAAATGTTTGACTCAAACTGCAGGGAAAGAGGATCAAGCTCAATAACTCACAGAGCTTTCACTAAAAGAAGGACATATAACTTGGAAAAATTCAGGATTTAAGGCACCAGCAAGTAGTTTAAGTAGCTTGCACAGTCGTATGCTGTTTGAGATGTCCCTCAAATCAACGGCATGTACCTAGCAGTTACTTACAAGTCCTATAAGACACCAGTTCATATTAGTGGAGGTAGAATTCAATGACTCAAACTGCTAAAATCTCAAGTCCCTGATAGCACACAAAGCATTTTTCAAAGACTTATAATCTGTTCAAATTTGGCCATATTTTCAAATGACTGAAATACACTGACTGAAATGACAAGATACACTGCTCTGCAATTTCAAACCCTTCTTACAGAAGAGAGAGTGCTACAGCCTCTTGGTCGGACAGCCTTTAAAAGGCATGGGTAAAACAATTATTGCCTGCCTTACTCTCTGGAATGGCTGAACCATTTTGAATGAAGCTTTAAAAAATATTTATTCTGAGACAGGAAATTGGAGGTCATATATTTAGCAGTTAAGCAACTAAAAATGCAGCCAGTACAGGCAAATGTATCTATTAATAGTGCGCTCTGTCCATTCTATAATTATAGGATGGATATGCATGAAAGCTGGCATTTAAAAACTAATACCTAAAAGAAAGATGTTGAAAAACCATTTACTTTACACTGAATGTAAAGATGTGAAAAGGAAAATAATGTATCTTCCCTCATTATCATACAACTTTATTAAGAAATGAAACTATATTACCTTACAGTAGTCTCAAAGCATTTCATTACCTTTCTTACAGATAAGCAGTGCTCCAATCAGACCAGAGTTAAAATCCATTGTCATGTTCTCATGAGAATAATAGGCATAAGTAAGACAAGGAAGGTCAGCTTCTCTTGGACCAACTTCTTCTGTTATATCCCACACATATGTGTAGACCTGGCCTGGAAGCACAACATCATCTTGTTTTTCTGCAGGTGATGTTCTGTCACCATAAAGGGAGCCTGCCAAGAAGAGTCAGTGGAGTGGCATGAACACAAAGAGCAATTAAAGCATCTGGAATACACTCCTGCAATCAATTCCAAGTTTGGTTTGTTTCTTGCCTATGTGATACTTTAGCTTCAAAGAGAGGACTCATGATTCCACTCACATTGTGGAGAGTAGCATAGGGAAGAGCAGCTATTCCACTATCCTGTTTCTTACAGATTAAAGATTTCCTAGAACTGTCATCACTGCGAAAAGGTGAGGCTCTTCACCAGCCTGACTAGGGCTAGGATGGCATGAAGCTTCAGCCTCTGCCCACTGATACTCTGTGGAGGAATAGTGCCCACTTTGTCAACTTTCTAATTGTCTCTCCTAACGCCATTCAGCAGGCTAGCATTGCCTTGCTGCCTTAGACCTTCTGTGCACTGCATATCCAGATGACAGTGATGGCTCATATCTCTGCCTACCATATCCAACAAATCTGCAATATGACAAAAGGGAGCCAGAGAATCAAAATCCTAGGTGCAAAAGGCACCTTAATAAGATAGTAAAACTGAACTGCCTGTCACTTCCAATAACATGTTCTGTTCAACTGCATGAGATGAGGTTGCAAAACTCTTTTTGTACAGACACCAAAAACAAAGCCTTGAATAAATCTGTAAACTGCAGGTTAGAGCTCTGGCTCAGTACGCAGGGCAGGGCAATCCAAGCAGCATGGGCAGCCAAACTCACTCTGTGCTAGGGCAGACATTTAACTGTCAACTTGGTCACAGTTTATGATCCCTTTTTGCTAGTCACAGGAGGGTTTCAGGAGCAAAACATCACAAAGCTGAGCCTGAAATGCTGAGTATTAGAACAACATGATCAGCACTGTCAACTGCCTTTACCAATAACGCCTTGATGCATGCTATTGCAAGGGATTTGGAAAAGTTTTTTTAAGACCTGTATTTAAGGGTTTACATGTACTGAAATAGAATATTTTGCAATTACATGGGGGTTGGACCAGATGACTTCCAGAGGTGCCTTCCAACTTCAACCACTCTGGGATTCTGTGAACCAGTATTAGCACACGGGCCAGGAGGCCGTGCATGTCAGCTGACACTCACGTTCCTAGTGCTACACCGATGAACAAGAAAGGAGCTAACAATGGGTGTGAAGTTTTAATACAGGATCAACAGATATCTGTGTTACACGTATCCTCAAACATTGGTCTGGGCCCCTATCAATATTTCATGCAGTAGTCTACAAGTCAATGAACAAAACATGGGAGTTTTTCTAGTATTTACCTTCTGCATTTTTGTTGTAAGTTATGCCTTGGGGGTGAATACTGACTGGCTTGTCAGCCATATTCTTAAGGTGAACTACTAAAGTATCTCCCACTTCAGCACGCAGAGTTGGTCCCAGAAGTCCTGTAGTTATTCAAGATAAAGAGAGAGGAAAACGTGAGCAACACAGTATGTTTAGTAAAACGAGGAGCCCTCTCCCCCATGAGGGACCATGAGCTCTCGAAGTACAAGTTGCAAAATTAATACAGGCAGAGAATGTAATACCACTGCAATGAAGATTTAGCAGTTAAAAAGGCACATGGGGATTTAAAACCTGCAGCTCATAGTCAGGAATGTTATAAATTATATATCTGGAAGCTAACACTTAAAAATCACAGGAAAATGGTAGATTTAGGAAAAAAAGTTATTTTCAGATACAGAAAAATTTATCAAAAGGTTCATGTTGAGGTTCATTGGGAATTTCTAGGAATCCTTCACATATAATTTAATTAAACAGTTTTAGGAAGGCAGACATTTTATAGTTTAAGAGTTTAGAGAAAGGCATTCAAGCACATTTCTTTGAGTAGCACTCTTCTCCTACAGGAAAGTTGGAGAGGGGCTTTTTACAAGGGCATGTAGTGACAGGATGAGGGGTAATGGTTTTACACTGAAAGAGGGTAGATTTAGATTAGGTGTTAGGAAGAAATTCTTTACTGTGAGGGTGGCGAGACACTGGCCCAGGTTGCCCAGAGAAGCTGTGGCTGCCCCCTCCCTGGCAGTGTTTAAGGCCAGGTTGGATGGGGCTTTGAGCAACCTGGTCTAGTGGAAAGGTGTCCCTGCCCGTGGCAGGGGGAGTGGCACTAGATGACCTTTAAGGTCCCTTCCAACCCAAATCATACTATGATTCTATGATATGATTCAATGCCAGAAGTCACAGAACAAAAAGATCTTCCAATCCCAAAATGTTATCTAAAGAAATAATCAGTCCCATGTTGCAAATTTCTTAAGGCATTGCCTGCAAAAGGTTTCAAGAGGGGCTTGTATCTCTACTGTATTTATCCCTACTACTATCCATGTTGCAAAAATAAGCAATGGAAGAAACCTTCTAAGACAACCTTTGGCTTGTTAGCTTCTTTCCTGGCAAACTATTTTTGTAGATTTCTTTTTCTGAAAAGAAAGAAGCAGTTTCAGAAAACACGGGAGAACAAGCAGAACTGGAAGGAACCAGATCATAGACTAGACCTTCCAGGGCAACTTGTAACAATTTCATATCACCAACCTCACACACATTTACTTTGAGGTCTAAATCTGAACATCTAACAAACAACTGAAGTTATTTTATCTATTAATATTAAGTGCAGACAGACTATATAGGTACTCTGCACAAGTATCAGAACACAAGTACCACACTTACATATGGCATAAGTACAAGAACTTGCCTCCATCCATTTCAAACGCCTTCAAGCAGTAACAGGACACAAAGGCAACGGTACATCCTTCAAACTCAACCTCATAGTTTTTCTTTTCCTTTCCACTGATCTATCAGAAACATATTTAGCCTCAGGTCTTAGGCTCCTTCCGTGTGAATTTATAGTGTCACCACTGTGACTGTGCTATACAAGTCTAAAGGCATATGGGAAGTCTCATCAGATGCTAAAAACAAAGTGAAATACTTTGTACCGTGCAATTAAGTTGCAGATAGCACTGATCCCCAGCCTCTGAAAATCCAATCTCTCTATGGCCTTTGAAAGCCTAGTGCACTGTAGAGACCTCATCCCCTGTGCCTATTTGGTTTATGTGCAAAACAATGGACACAAAAATACGAGCTTGCTTAGCTTCTTACTGGCTTTATAACAAGCAACAAACAAAAATACTCAGAATATTTCCTTCCTGTTTACCTGCAAATGTATTTGCTGGCTTTTCTTTTTTAAAATCCACTTCATATTCTCTGTAAGAAATTTTCTTAAACACAGGATCTGGATGTTCCAATCTGAAACCAAAAGAGTCGCAAAAAAATTAAAAGGACAAAGATTCCCAGAGATGCCATTGCTGTTTAACGGATATGTCAGAAAACGAATCCTGGAATTACATTTAATCACTTGCACATTTTGCTGAAGGCAAGGCACACGGTCCAACTCTTTGTAGTGTCCCCCTCTCTCCCTCTTACTCTGTTGAATCTATGATGTTCCTAAGCTAGGCCATTTCACATCAGACATCCAATTACAGCACCTAGCACAGTTTACCCCTGATTTTGCTGGTGGTTTCTACAGATCCTTTTGATTCTGCAATGAAGATGTCTTTGTTTTGTCCATTTAAGACACAGAGGAAGATGTCTTGACCATGCTTAGCCTAGAAAGCATCTGACAAAACACAGAGAAAGAAACCTGAATTTCTCACTATGCAGCTCCATGCTTGAACGTTGACTCACAAGGATTCTACAACAGCGTTGACAGCAAGCTCCTGTAGCAGCAATGACCTTGGAGGAAAGCACAAAACTGTTCCCTGACAACAACTAAGGATCTCACAGCAAGTCAGAAATTGCTGAGAAACACTGTAAATGTCCTTAGTCTTGTTATGTAAATGATTCAGACACCCAATATACCACACAATGTTCTCTTAGAAAATATTTAGGCAAGCAGAAGGAAACCAGCATGCGACGGTTCTGGAACAGAAATAACAATGAGAAGAGGGTTGGAGGGATAATAGTTTGTATTTAGTTTCACATTTATTGCTTGATTTCTTATAGTACATATGATGAGTGGATCCAACAGTAATTCCACTTGCTTTTTTCTTAATGCCCTTTCAGGCACATTTGATAGTGGGAAGCTGATGGGCTGCTCAAGCACAGAGGCTGGGCAGAGATAACACAGTGAGCTTCAGTGACATCCCGGGTCCATAAGGGGGAGATCTCTTTTTGCAGAGATCTGTAAAACCCTCTGTGACGCTGTCTTGCAATTGAAGAGTCAGGCAGATGCAGTTCATGTTTCAATTCCTTCCCCTCTCTTTGAAATCACTGATAAAATTTTGTTTCACTCTTTAAGGAGAAGGACCTGATCCATAACCTTCATTGACAAGTGCTGCCCTAATGTGGCAACGTTCAATAGAATACTCACATAAGACTATGGGGTGGCAGAGGAAGTTTATCAATGCCAATTGCAGAGCTAGAAGGAACAAAATGTGTAGCTTACTAACACTTCAGAAATCGCAGACTACGCAAGCAGGTCAAGTTACATAACTTTTGGGAATGGCAGTAGCAACGCCGCATGCACACGTTTTCACTTTGCTCTGAAGTGTCTTATAAATCACTCGTACATGGTTACAAATCTCTACGAAGATAAGACGACTGACACTCAGAAGTGAAGCGTCCTTTTCTAGCTTGTATGATTGGAAAATTAAGGAAATAGTTCAGGAAGAACCCATTTTCTTTTCAGCCTCTCTTCAGTTGTTTAGAACCAAAAGCAGCGAAGTATCAGATTCTTGTACTGTGTTTAGACATTCAGCTTCTACTGAAATCAGAGCAAGTTACACGCCCAAACGCCTTTGGGATCCAAGCCATTAGCTCTTCATTAGTGAGTACCTTTGTGGTGTTATTGGTTTGGGTTTTCTTTTTTTTTTTAGTTAAATTTCTATAAGCTCTACAAAGTTCATCAGACCCATTTGGGATGTGACTTGCTCTAAATGTCACATCACATTTCTCTTATGTGAGATATCTCAATAGGCACTGTGCATAAAAACCTCCTAGCTAATCACAGAGTACTTCAGCTGAGGTTTGAGGCAGTCTTGTGGGTCTCTACTGCATGAAAACAGTCTATCCACAACGTGACATTTAATGAAACAGCAGCTGATGCTTATATTGATGCATCCAGATGAGAATGAAGTTCTAACTACTAAATTCACATGCCCGGGTCAATACTTAAATGGCATTTGGCTTCATATTCCTACATTTAAATCCTGTTTTCTTCTGTCTTGCAGGTTTGACATTATGCTTATACCAGTTGTATTAAACTTCCAAGGAGAGTTTTATAAATCATAGAAACTTTGTTTTAATTAAGTCTTGAAAAAAAGAAGAGTTAGAAAGTCTAAATCTGAACTGGAAATGTCCTTTCCATAACATCCAGAAATGCAATATATATTAAAAAAAAACCAAGCTAAACAAAAATAAAGAAAACAAGCCATCCACCAACAAAACAAAATGCAGTAGCATCCAAATACACCCTTCAATGTAGGAGAACAAGTAATTTGTACCATTTCATGCCACTTCATGAACAAATAAAAGCTGTGTATGGTGACTATAGTGAGCACAGCATAAGAACGAAGCCTAATTTAAATAAATTCTAAATTACATCCAAGTTTTGTCATCTGTAGCATTGTACTTGCAGTGTTCATAATCCTAAGGATAACAGTGGTAATACAAATAAGATATTTTATATGCTTGATTGGCAGATGCATGTAGGCTGGCCATTCTGCAATGCTATCTGAAAAAAAAAATGAAATCACTTCACTTAAAGTACAGCAATGCTTGATCCTACAACCTTTACTCTGCAGAACTCGGATGGACATTTCACAAAAACTACTGAACAACTCAGAAACACCACAGCTAGTTCCAAAGTTCATCAGGCTCTGATTTAAGTGAAAGTGATAGTATCCAAATCGGAACATATTTATCCCTTCAGCAAATTCTAAAGTCTGAAAGTTTTCGAAATCTAACCGTGGCTCAACTTAACATTGCTCAAAATCCACATACCTAAAATAACTACATTAAAAAAAAAAAACAAACAACAAACATCAATCCACACAGAAGATGATAAAAGTAAACCCTGGAACGCATTTAACAAAAGTGCTCTGAGAACAAAAATAATTCTATCCACTAATGAAGTAAATAAAAAGGAGCTTTTAATACTTCACTGGCTCTAGTTCAGATCATGCTGTTTAAAGTCACCCAAGTTCCTCTGAAGTCAACAGAAGGCTCTAAAGTCCTCCTGGGCTCTAAATCCACAGGAGACCAGAGACATAAAACACTTTGAGTCACAAGACTAGTTTCATCCTTCTTATCCTGTACTTTGTTACCTGGTCTTTTCCTCAGGTTCCAGTTTGTAGGTCCAGCTAGTGATCTGAGCAGCTATGTAGTGCTCCCTGACCTTCACAGCTCCCACCACATTCTTCTCTGAGTCTGGCCACCATGAACCAAGTAGAAGCAAGAGGAAAAGACGCGTGCAGTGGAGTGTCATGGTACAGATGCCTGTTGATACTGCTCTGGAAGACAAGGCAGAAACTGCTGCTTTTATTGCTGTTGCTGCTTCTAACTTCCCCTCAGAAATGAAATAATTGTGATGCAAGAGGGTAACAGCATTTGCTATGCTCAGGTCATTGCTCTTCACCTCCTCCTCCCCTTACTGACAGGGATCCAATAGAGATAAAAAACTGTTTAAACTACCTTCCTTCCCCTCCTCCACACAATCTTCAGTACGAGACAAGCACCAAGGAGAAGCAGCTTCAGCCCCACTACAGACTGTGGCTGGATCATTGCCTACCGAAGCAGCAGGGTATCAGAAGCAGAAAACAATTACTTAGGTTACTTACAATGACAGGATGTTTGGCTTGCACGGTTCGGAAGAAGGGGGGCATATTTTCTGTCTTCCCAGAAAACAGAAACCCAGCACGCAGCTGGCACTGATGGAAATTTCCCAGTTAGATGCTACATCTCCTAAGAAATCATTCCCAGTTAGAAAGCAAAACACTGAAGGATTAGGTGTGGGGACTAGAAGTGGATGCAGAGCCATACCTAGTTCAGATCTAGTTCAGATCACCATATACTGCATACTCATAATATAAGTCAGTAACATTTCTAAAAATGTTGTCAGGCTCAGTTTGGTTCCCACTACGCTCTCAAGTACCTCAGGTAACGGATAACGAACGGCCTTCTCAGTGGCAGCTAACAGGTCAGCCTGAAGACTTGCCCGTAGTCAGAATCCTAATCTCGTCTTGATTAGGATCTGTTGACATTTATCTAAAGAGAAATGATTAGGAAAATGCCTTTTGATAAGCTAATTATCAATGTCAACTATATCACCAAAAATGTTTCCCTGCTTTTGCCAGTGCAGAGAAGTTTGCCAAAACAAGAAGAAAATGGTTCAGTGTGTTTCCCGTACACTGGGATTACTGGAAAAACAAAAAATCCCTACACCTATTTTTTTCATGGATAGAAGTCCACAACAACTTTTTCCATAATGTTTTGCTACTGTTTTCACAAAAAAATTACCTAAAACCCCAAATCAAAATAATTCCGCTTCAGAACCATACAAAAATAAGGACATTTCCTCAGACTACTTCTAAAACAAAACCTGATCAATTCTAGGTTTGATATATCATGCAACAGCAGAATGGTCTAACTGGCAGCTTGGTTAATTCTATCCAAACTATATGGTACCATATGGCCTTGGAAGAGATAGGTTGGAAAGATGGTTGGAAAAAAAATTGATGAAGACCAATAGCTAAATGCTCCGTACCAAACTTCAGGACAGTTTGGTGCCTAAACCTGAAAACAATCACGATCACTTGGACAGCATAAGACTACAGACATCATGGAACAGTTTCAAGGCAGCATACTGAAATTAAATCACCTCCTATCGCATCTGCATGGAGTTAATCACTTGTTTCCATGAGCAGCTTTGACATACATTACGTATGAAATGGATTCAAAACCCAGAATCCAGCAACAATTAAGTTGGATCAGAATGTGTGCACTGACACTGAAGAAAAAATCTTACATAAACACAGTTTCATTACTAATTAATTATTGTTTTGCTTAAAGAACTCACCGTAATCTTTAGTAAACTACTACAATAATTTTTAAGTAAAAAGTTATATTTGTCTTATTTCTACTCTGGTCTCAGTTCATCTCTGGCTCAGGATCTATTTCAATGCTGATGCTTAACAGTTGGATAGTTGGTGTGGAAATGCTATAATTTAGGTTTTATGAAAGAAATCTCTGAGTAGATGGACAACTCCTTCCTTCAATCCGGAACTGATGGGAAGCAGCTGGTGCTGAAGTGCCTGGCACATTCTGTTAAACCTAAAACATCTTCACTTTTAAGTTAGCTTGTCTCAGTCTCCAGGTCTTCAACACTCGTACAGAAGAACATAGAAAATATCACGTATCTCTCAGAACAGAAACCAATTCATGTTTGAGTCCAATCTCTACCCACTGGGCTTTACAACACTGGGCCAAAAGCTCCTTCCCATACAGGAATTTGAAGACCTTCTTGTATTCTTATGTGACTGGCTGAGGAGATGAAACTAAAATACACTTTAAACAAGCCTTCGTGGGATTCTGTTTAATGAACTGTTTGAATTAGAATTTTCCATTATAGGTAGGTTTCTAATACTTAATTCTTCCCTGTAATAAAAAGCTAAAATATTGCAGGCTAAAAATTAATACCTAGAATACCTACTTAGAACCCCTTGCTTTGGGACTGTGAGCTGGGAATCATCAAAGCTGACATCTACTAGTTACTTCTCTTTTATCCATTTTGATGAATTTGGAGGTTGTATTTTTGAAATTTCTTAGCCAATGAACCATGCAGTACCAATCAAATGGTAAAAGGAATCAAAATGCATTACATGAGTGAAATTACTTTTATAAAGGTGACTGATAATACTGATAGTTTTAAAGAAGAGTATCGAATTAGACTAGATATACTTTCTATTAGACTACACTGATTAGCATGTATTACCCTTCTTTAACCCTTTAAGAACAAAAAGTCCAATATTGGTTACTTCCTTATTTTCTCCTCTTCCCACACCTCTTAGGATCAATGTAAGATCTGAAATTACCTGGGTCAGCCTGGTTTTTTTGTTCTTTTTTCTTTTCTTTAAGCTATTGCATCACATTGTCTCCTCTACGCTTTGGGAAGTTTCAGTGTTCTGAAAATCATTATCAATGATCCAAAGACCTTGTTCCCTTCCCCCTGACCATTAATTTCTAGTATCTGCAATTATATCCTCTGTCTGACATGGTGAAAGTCTAATACATACACTTTTTTTTTTAGTTAGCATTGGTTGCCTGCAAGCTATTACTATTAGTCACACGACAACTGACTACAGAACACATTCTCCAGGCTGGTCTTCCAAGACAACGCAACTTTATTGTCTATTCACATATTTAGCCATGATCTTTGCTGCTTCTACTACACAACACTGCAAATGCTGCAAACTTCATATTTTATCCTCATTGCTTACCCACACGTTCAAATGTAATTTATATTTGGTCACCAGCAACATCAAAGGATCCTGTGGGCAAAAGCCATCCATGGAGGAGCACGGGTCTAGTCCATACTGGCAAAACAATCTCTGCAGCACAACGAACAATGTTATTCCCAAAACGAAGCAGTACCTTTGGGATGTACTTATATTGAAATGCCAAATGGAAACAACACATGGAAAGAGAAGCATAAGCAATATTTTTTAACACTAAGAGCAGGTCTGCATAGAATCACAGAATCAACCAGGTTGGAAGAGACCTCAGGGATCATCGAGTCCAACCGTTGCCCTGACACCACCCTGTCAACTAGACCATGGCACTAAGTGCCATGTCCAGTCTTTTCTTAAACACATCCAGAGATGGTGACTCCACCACCTCCCTGGGCAGCCCCTTCCAATGGCTAATAACCCCTTCTGAAGAGAAATTCTCCCTAATGTCCAATCTGAACCTCCCTGCATCTTCTAACTGGGGAAGATTATTGTCTGTTCTGACACCCAGCAATTATGGTCTTGATTCTTGTTATGCTACATGTGAAAACATACTAAAAGAGTATACTCATAGTACTGCTCTAAGGCTGACCTTTAAAACTAACTGGCATTACCAGTTTTTTACCCAGAATAGCCTAGGCTGAGTCTGAGCAATCAAGAACAGATAACTCTTTAAAAGAGGTGTGAAGTGGTGACTTGCAACTTTCTGGGAATTACAGATTAGGCCCACAACAAACTTGGTTCTACTTCATCACAAACGCTATCCTAAATGCTAGCAGGCACACATATCCTGATGGCTGCCATCATTGGAGTAGAGTGACTGAGAGGGAGCTAGTATAAGGAAGAAAAAGTTGTAAAACAATTATTGAATTGGTTGCTAATAGTGCCCTAACCTAGATCTCTCTCTCTCATTCAAACACACCAATCTATGCACACTGGTTCAGCAAGCGTACTTTGTTTAGTGCAGGGTGAAAGGATTTCACGGGCAAACAAGGAGTTAATTATTGATCAGCAGTGAACACATCATTCTGAATGTAGGTAAAAGAGAGAGCGGGCACTTACCAAATCTGCCAGGCACAACTCAGGACAGAAACCATCAGATAAATATCTTCACTTCTGGA
The DNA here is from genome assembly GCF_013368605.1 of Nyctibius grandis. Lineage (NCBI taxonomy): Eukaryota > Metazoa > Chordata > Aves > Nyctibiiformes > Nyctibiidae > Nyctibius > Nyctibius grandis. The sequence continues at coordinate 4,995,733 of NC_090680.1, read as the reverse complement.
AGAAGGCACTAAAGCCAAGAAAGGTTAATCTGTGAAACGGCTTATTTTAGAAATTCAAAGTAGATGTACTATGTCGAAAACCACAGGAGCAGGGAAAAAGATTGCAAAATTTCACCCACATATTCACCACATGCAACACCTGTAAACTAGAATGTACTCAAAGATTGAGAGAAAGAGATCTAGAGGCGAGTAAAGAGCCACAAGAACTATAAGATGTGCAGTAGGAAAGGGACTCCAGCAGCGCAGAACTTCTCAGGAGCTATTCTAATGTACAGGGAAAATTCAGACAACAAGTGACCATACAGGATTTGCCAGAAGTTTTAACTGAGGTTACTACGTTTGCATATGTTTATAGCAGTTCCTACAGCAGAATCTTCACTTCTAACAGGAATTTTTAATACTAGTCCCAAACAGAAGAAAAGGATTAATGTACAGTACAACTACTGCAAGTGTACCCAGGTCAAATTTGTTTGCTCAGGTACAGCCACTTCGATATCCAGCCAAGCAGAGCACCACATATTAGTCACCAAGCACCCAGTTTTGTGCTACTAGATATTTCTGTGCTACAAATGCCATGACATTAAATATCATGGTGCTGATGGACGCCATTGGCAAGTTCTCTTCAGTTCTGCTGCTCCTCTGTTCTGCTACTGTCAGAGAAAAAGGCCTTCATCAGTTTACACTTACAAAAACAAATCATGCCACACTTCTGTCAACAGCCTGACAAAGAAGAATGTTATTTGTTAACACAACATTCTGGAAACCAGTGAAAGACTAATTCACTTTCCTAAAGGAGGAGAACAGACACCTTCCAGGGAGAAGGATGTTTCAAAAGATTCTGACAGAGCAAAGAAAAAAATATTCATCACTGCTGGTTATTTTAAGTCATACTCCCTCTTCGCTCCCCTCCAAAACCCCCTATTTGTTGGGTGGAGGACAGCTACTTCCTTTGTTACCAAAAAATCTTAGAAATTAGTCTGATAGGGAAAATCCTATGGCATGACTCAGTGGGTGTGATTAAGTTATAACAGGTTTTAGCTAGAATGTACTCTTCACTTATGCAGACATTGCTTAAGATATTGTCCAAGAAAGAGGAAGTGAGGGTAGATATCAAAAGAGGAAAGCCGGTTTAAGCACAGTACACAGAACCTGATCACAGGCTCTCATGTAAGTAACAGCATGGTACAGAGGACAGCCAAGATGGGGACCAGTTGTGACAAGATTGGGACCAACCTTTCTACCCAACAGTAAATTCAGTCAGTTGCAGACACCCACCTTCAGATTAACTTGCAGAATGCAAGTTGGTTGTTTGGGAGACAAAGATGCTGTCCTGAAAGCTAATGGTCCTTTCCTCCCATTTTCATTAATGGAAAACTTACATTTTACAGGGCAGAAAGTGGCTGCTATAGCCTGGATGCATCTGCAATATTTGAATTCATAAACAACCCCACATATATTTACCCCAAAAAGGAAATCATGCTATAGACTACCAGTTAGTGTAGTTGAGGCAGACAAGTAACCAAGATTGAACCTTCCTCTACCATAGCAATCTTCTCCCTTTTCCCCCAAGCTGTAATTTTGTCAATAAGTCTGTTCTTGCCTTTATTACAAGATTCTTGCCTTTATTACAGACTACATACTAATAATCCTCCTTTGTCTCCAAAAAAATTCCATCTCAAAACACTAGTCTAAATCACCTTTCAAAGACTGATTAGTTACAGCTATTTTAGTTTAAGATGTAGTCAAACTTCTTCAACAAGATGATAACATATTTTCTTTCAGCTTTCAAAATCCTCCCCCAGCTAGAGGAAGCATAACCATTCATAACTAGGAAAAAGCACATAGCTCTCAAGTGAATTTAAAGGGAGGAAGAAAAAAAAAATTCACATTTTCCAGGAATTAGCAATGAAGCCCAAAGCATTAGGCTTCCACTAGGGAAGTAGATTTTAGCTTCCAATATAGATAAAAAGAGTCTTCTGTTGAAAGGAAATTGAAGGAATTACGGAGAAAAAAATCCCACCTCTTAGTGCAGTGTCTCTCTAGGAATGAAAGTGATTTATTTACATTACACACAAAGATTTTTATTAAAAAGGCTGGTAATGGAACATTTTATTTTAATGGATCAGCTTGGTAAAAGGTTAGTTACAGAAATTGTGTATAATGTTGTATAAGTCACATGGATGGGTTATTTAAAAAAAGATTTGATAATTAGAGGAGGACATCTCTTATTTTAGTTACATCGTAAAGTGCCTCGTGTAGTCATATTCTATCGTTGGAATGACCGCCTGTACAAATTTCAAGAAAATAAGAAGGTACCTGAGTTTCTTGTTAAGGAAAATGTGCAATAGCTAGAAATCCTGTAAAACAAAGCAGAAGTCATTCACATCTGCTCAACAGTATTTCTTGCTAATAGGAAAACACCACCTAGCAATTATACAGTTAGAGACTGGGAAATTAATACAGCAGAACTCTGGTAATGACACCTGATGCTTCCTAAACATACAGACCTTCCTGTTTTAAGTTAAGGCAGGGAACCAGGAGTTATTTTCAATGCATCTTATACAAACTTTTACAATCCCATTTACATACTTAATATTTTATTAACAAATGCCAAAGTGAATTGCACCTAACAAGGCTAATCCCTAGCTACCTTCCTGTAGTTGCAGGAAAAGCAGGCTCCTCCCTCAGTGTTTCAGTGGCTCAGAAAAAGAAATAGGTTCCTGTTCTGAACCATCCTTTAAAAAAGCTCCTTCCTGTTGATGAGGGAAAGTAGAGCTAATAGCTTTGCTAAGCTGAGAAGTCTGCCTTTGTAGAGACGACCTTCCTCGTCTCCCTTCTGTATATCACCTTCAAATGCATGCTGGGCCTGAATCTGCAGTCTAGAGTACACTGGATAGTTATAAACTAAAGTGTCTGTCCACCTGGGACTGAGGCAGACACTGAACTGAAAAATTAAAATAAATCACTACTTTCAACTGATAATTAAGTTACATTGGTACTGGACATAAGTAAAGCCTACTATTTCGGCATGTCAGTCTCAGGGACCATTTCTTGACAAATACAAACTGTATGATAATGAGGGAAAAAATTGCCTGTTAGAAAACCCTCAATTTGTTTAGCAATAGCAAAAAAAGTAATCAAAATCTTGAAAATAAGCTATTTCTAACTATTGAGGAGTAGAAGACTTGAACTACCTTGCCAGAAAAGTTATTTTCCAGTTGAGTTTCAGTTGCTTGCTGCACAAATTGAGCAAGTCTCAACTCATACCGTGAACGGGAATTTTACTAATTCAGGGCCTATAGGTGCTCAGTAATCCCCCCTGGCTTACCTTATAGCAGCAAGAGCAGTTAGAACACTATTTTGAAAGGACACACTTGCTCCTAACATGGAGGTTACTTCAGTTACAGTATGAATATTGTACAGTATGAATACAGCGTGTTACTTCAGCACAGTATGAATTACTACAAAGCACAACTAAGGTCAGTCACCTCGCTGAAAGAAAATTGTAATTATGAGGCATTTGATACTGATGTTCAGAACTGTTTCAGTGATTTTCACTGCTTTTTTGTCAGCTGAATGTTTTACCAAGATATTGTTCACATGCAGAGTAAAGAATAATGGGACCTCTACACCATTCAGAAATGAATCTCAGATTCCAATCTAATACAGAAGCTGCTGTACCAAGAGGAGTGATTACACTCTGGCCAGAGCCTATGAACCTCCACCCTCATCCTTCTACACTGGTATCTCTGTTTCATACTCACATCTGCCTCCTTCACACCCCTACAGACAAGGGCTCAACCCTGTCCCTTCAATCCTACCTACTTTCCCTGTTGCTCCTGACACCCTCCTCCCTCCCTAATAAGTGATTAACAGAACTTGTTTGCACAAAGCAGCTCATCCCAGAACTCTAGTAAGCACTACCACAAACAGCTGTTTACTGCTTTTACTCACAATTGCATTCCAGTTTGAGGAACCTTGAGGTAACAGCTACACACTGCAAGAAATCTAAGAATACAGTGCAGTAACAAAAAAGGATACATGTGAACTCCAAGTTCTCCCCCACCTTCTGCAACAGTCTCGATTATTTTCTTCATCACTTCTGCATGCCTGAAAAACAGATCAGAAACAGTGAAAATATTTTAAGGAAAAAGTAACTCCCTCTTCATCTCAATACTATTAGGTTTTGTATAAATTAAATAGTTTTGGACTGTTAGCTTCAGAAGCAGCAAGAGGAAGCTTTCAGTTTACTAAGGAAAAAAAATCTCAACAATACCAGAAAGTTAATACTAAGTGATGAATGTAACACTATTTGCCAGCTCCTTACATTCACAAGGAAAGAGAAAGATGTTCTATGCTACAGCGTAGACTTGAGTGCTGTAATGAAAGTCAACACATATTGCTTGCCACTAGTGTGCCACAGAAGCCACCAGGTAAGTCCCCAGAAGGTAATCTTCACCAGCAGCAAGCCACCAGAATTTCCCAGATTACCTCTAAAAAAGATGCCTAGAAATTGCTGCAACTTTTTGAAGCTGCCTCTGGTGCACTCTTAACTTTGTAGAACTTATGAGGTGTCAAACACTTACACAATTCATAGTTTCCTAGGACAGGCAGGTTAAACCAAACCTGCAGAAATTCAGAACTGTTGCTCTCGGACTGACTTAGGGTATGGAAACTTCCTCTGGCTACAGCAGTAACTTGGGTTCTGCTGCAGATCAACAGTTTCTAAGCTAGCTGCTTCTCTCTTGTGACTCTGTTATTGTAAAGCACTACAGGGGAGGACAAACATTTCCTCAGGGCACTGTGTTTTGACATTAAATCATCAGGGACATACCAGACCTACTATGAACCAAACATTTGTGTACAAAGCTGATCCTGGGAATATAACATGGAATCACAGAATAGCTAAGGTTAGAAGAGACTGGTCACCATCTAGTCCAACCCTCCTTGCTCAATAAGCAGCAAACCAGAACAGACTGCTCAGGACCTTGCCTGGTCTAGTTTTGAATATCTCCATTGATGAAGACTTCAAATCTTTTCATGACCAGCCACAATTCAGAATTAATGGTCTTGTGTTCAGGATTGTTCTTATACCCTATAAACCAGGGGCTGAAGAACATATGACATCAGAGGGGAGAACTACTGCATGGTTAATTGATGTTTTATTTATATATTTTTAACACAAACTCCCAGATTGTATAACTCATCTTACTTTTATCTATACTTCAACTTGGTTTTCAATTCATGATTCTGCAGGCAATCTTATCAGGGAGGTCACATGGGGCTATGGACATCCACCTGCACAACACTGCAAGTTAGCTAACAGTAGTAGTTTAAAATACACATCCTGAAACAACTTATGTGCCTACTGAGAACAAGGAACAGTGGTAAGCAGAGTTTGCATAACTTTCTGACCATGCAAATCTAAATAGCTGACCAGTAACTGGCATTTAGTAGTTATCTCCAAAGTTAATCATGCTGCCCACGACTGCAAACACAAGGAAGGAAGCTGTTGCAAAGTTACCAAGACACATTGTAAACAGGAACACGCAAGTCTGGGGAAACACTAAAGGTCAGCATTTGTAATTCGCTGTGCTGTTGGTCTTTGCAAATCAGCCAGCCCTCACAGTTGATTCCAATTCTGGATCCTCACGATGCCCCTGCAGAGTACATGCTGCATCAGGTGCCAAGGCCAGTTGCTTCTGTATAAGAACCTGGCCACTGTCAAAACTTAAGCTTTGACCTCATCCATAACAGTGGACTATTTTTTGTACTGGCACAGAATAGAGGACACCCTACAGCTATTAGAAATCTTCAACAGGATACTGGCTCAGCTTCATGCATTTTAAAGACTTTTGTTCTTTTCTGTTTTCTAAGGACTAGTTAGATATCTGGAATTCCATAATGGCCACAGTAATGGTCATTCTTACTGTCATACAGTTACTCATGAAAAGCTTTGCAAGTGCTTTATAAACTTTCAGAAGTTTGTTTCCTGTTCTTAGTTTCCTTCTATAAGAAAATTTTGAGGAATTAATATGAAGTATGTATAACCCCCAATGGAAAGAAACAAGATAACTTTGGGAGAAATGTCATCTAAAATATCCTGCTATCTAGAAATCTCATTTTTTTTTAAACTTCTGAATAAAAGTCCCCCAGAAGTAACTCTCTAACTCAGGATGAATAAATACATTACATGCTCACCAGTGCTCGTTCGAGGACTTATTTCTAGGTCACTTGTGCTATCAAATAGATCAGACATTTAAAACATCTAAAAATCACCTAATTTACTTTCCTGTATATCAACCAACTCTTGAGGTGGTTCAAGTAATATAAATCAGTTACTATTTATATTTCAAGTCAGAAATACTGCTGTTGCTATTGAAAATTGAGATATATAGAGTTAAGACCATATATTAAGGGGTTAAAAATAAGTTGAAAGCAGCTGATTTCTTCGATTGATTTGATGACCCTTTATGCTCTCATCAGGAATGTTTGCTTTTCAGCTGAAGAACCTCCTTCCTGCTTTGCAACTGACCAAAGCTGTCAGTCAAAATATTTGTTATTAGCTTCACATTGGAATTCAGCACAGCTGACATACTGATATTATCTGAGTATCAGCTGGAAGGGAAATATATACCAGCAGAAAGTAAAAAATAAAAGCCTTCCTGACATGTGGGGAAAAAACACCCAACACCAGAAATTATTTGTCCCCTTGCAGTTCATAGAGATCAAAGGCCTTCCACAGGGCTTTCAGTATAGTGGACAACAACTATAAGCTTCCATAACAGAGGGCAAAATGCAAGACTTTTTAGGACAGTGTACTTCCAAGAAAAAAAAAATTACCTATGAATTTGATTCAGTGTCTGTAACTGCTCACACACAATGAGACTGGCGTGGAAAAACCCACAAATGTCATCATCAGGAGAAACATTCAAAATCTGCAATAGTCAGTTAACCTTAAGATCTACAATTCACTGATCCTTGCAGTTGCCTCTAGTCACTTCCCTGCAGATATGTATAGAGTATGTAAGAAGGAAAGAGTTCAGAAGCCTGTCACCATTTCTTCTGAAATAGAGAAAAATAAGCCCTTAGAATTAGTGCAACTAATTCAGATCTAATTGTAAATATGTTTAGCAGTTAACTAGTTTAATAGTCCCTTCATAATACCCACATGAAAAAGTTGAGAATTGTGATTAAACCAGTTTGCAGCAATTAATGAGGAAGTTGACTGTGCTCCTCCCAGTACCATAAAAATGCTGACAAGAAATACAACTTAGAACCGAGCTGCAAGATGAACAGTTTCAGCCAACTACTCAAAATAGAAGCAATCTCAAGCAGCTGACAGTGGCACCACACTGCCATTTCTTTCCTTTCTCTGACGCATGACATCGGGATATACACATCACAAGAAATAGCCAAGAAGTTTAGGACCATCCAAATACCCTACATTACACAATTCTTGTAACGTGCAGGGAACTGACAGCAGCAGAGCTAGCTAAACACTGGTACTTCCTAGCTAAATTAAGAACAAAACAACATTTTTGGCTATTATTTTTCACCTCAGAAGCCCAGACCTTGTTAGCTGTTAGCCTTACCAATTTAAGAAAACAGAATAGCTCACCCCAGACAGTAAGAGAACACACTTAAAACCTTCACCTTAGACACGTTGTTAGCCTCTTTCTTCACAGTCTCAAGATGACCTTTTCAAACCTTTCCGATGTTAAGCAGTTGCTGGTCAACTAGATTGCTTTTTGAGAAGGACTAGACAGTCTCCTCCACATTTAAGACTACCAACAAATGTGTCTCACTGTGATATCAATCATCTCTTTCATGCTTAAAAGACTAACTGGAACAAGTGCCATGATGCAAACCATTTCTTCGAGTGCAGATGTGGGTTACATAACAAAGGCACTGCCCACTTCCCTGGCTTCAGAGGAAGAAGTGAAAACATGCACACAGAGCTCTCATCCATGAAGACTCTCCATCCAAATTCACAAACTAGCCTTAAATTGGTTCTTACTTTGCAAAGGTGTTTGCAAAATTAAGCAGATTACGTTGCAGCCACAGCCCAGCATAAAACCCCCAGGTCTACCTAGTCAGTGAGGGCTGTCATGCCCAAATATCTGGTCGTCTTTGTTTCTTCTGAGAGTGCCCTCCCAGCCTGCATCCATCAACAGGAGCTTCTTCCCAACCAATTTATTAGCAGGGCTTCCAGCAATCACTAAATTAAGCCTTGGCTTCAGGCTTTTTTCCTCTTTTTCTTCTATTAATCATCGTCCTAGTCAGTCTGTTAAGCCTTCCTCCATTCATCCTACCTGACACTCCTTCAAAAACACCAGTTGCACAAAAAGCTGCATCCATTTTTTTTGGCCAAAACCCTGCAGACAGCAAACGATAAGACAGTCTAAGTCACTAACAGGTTGACATACTAAGACTGATATGTTCATACAAGGTACAAGAATACCTTATTGGATCAAACCAAAGGTCTACCTTGTCCTGCTTATTATCTTATCGTACGTGCTCAAGAAAGAGGCCAGAGCAAGCACCTAGTAATGCTTCCCCCAAAGTACTACTGGTTTCCAGCAGTATGCAACCCATGGACTTTCTAATGCTGGAGCATTTCGATAACTTCACTTCTAACAACTCTTGACAACTTTTTATTTCATTAACATCATATTGCTTAAATAAATATTTAGTTTAACTAGGTGCTGTGTGCAGAGTTTAATCCTTTTTCTGGCTTTGAACAAGCTAGCAGTGAGTAGCACTCAATGCCACCAGTTTTACTATTAGAAAAAACTGAACATGTATTACTTCACCTTCTGTGCCATTCATGATGAAGGTCACTGAAATTACGACTCCCTCCTCTGCTGCCTTTTCCAAAGCTGAGAGGGTCCCAGGTTATTCCATCATTTCTTATGGGAAAGAGATTCGTAACCTCAGTTATGCCAGAAAACCCCTTTGTATCTTTTCCAGTTTTAGTCTTCCTTCATCTCACAGACTACAGAACAGATGACCAGAGCTGTACTGCAGTATTCACCATGTGGGCGGTCCCACAGATGAACAGATGCCTTATGCTGTTTTCTCTTCTTTATTCTTTTCCCAACAGTTTTCTAAGTTCTGCTTCCTGTACTACTCTTGAGCACTGAGACTGACATCTTCACACATCTGTTGGATGAGTGTAGACTTAAACCTGAGGATTTAAAGACCAACAATAAACTTTACCACTTCAAAATTTTCTACAAGACAGCTAAACCGGGGAAAAGGTATTTCCCAATTGTACAATGGCTTCTCTGCTCAATATTGTCCAGATACAAGCCTGACTGCTTGGTGAAAGCAGAGGCTGTTGTAAAGCAGTGGTTAAAGAACTATGAACTGGAAGAAACATGAGATACAGATTTACAAAGCCTATGAATATGCATCCTCATAATAAGATCAAAAGTAGCCATAAACTACTTGGTGCAAAGCTCCTTTGCTCCCTCTCTAAAGAACGGTATACCCTTCCCAAGACTAATCTTATGAACAAATAATTCCTAAACCAGAAACAAGAATGTTTTGAGTCTGCAAAAACTACCACAAGCTTGTCAACAACAAGCTGATTATCTGACACCTCAGCTAGTGACATGGATCCCAGAAGTGTTTCCTTAAGTCAAAAGAAATTACAAGACAGGGGCAATCTGGACTTTTTTTTTTAAATATATGCAAGACTACAAAGGGTGTCTCTTTTTTAAAAATGAGATAAAAACCCAAACTTGTACCTCTAAGAACTTCATACTATCAAGAAGCTGAGGAGTTACTCTGTTTAAGATATTGGCTCTGTATCACTAAGACACCTAAAAGGATGTTAGGGCCTACATCTTAAGACAAAAGGCACCTTTCAAAGACCTAGCAAAACTATCTGTGCAGCTAGTCCAACTACAGACTCCCTATGTCTTGGGTGAGAAATGTGGAAAATGCAACAGAAAAGGCCCTAAAAACACAAGTGTGTTTTACACTTGTGTTCAACAAATATTTCAGTGTGCCAATTAGAGGACCTCTATTTATCAATGTAAAATTTCAAGGACTTCTGAGGGAGCAGAAGGTAGTTATTACAAAATAAGAGTTATTTCATGTTTAAATAGCTTTTTCTGCTCCCCAAGTATACATTATACTTCTACCCTCCTAAAAAAAAGCAGCAAATGAAAGTATAGGAGAACTTTCTTTTATAGAGGTTCTGGTAGTCTGCCATCTTCTGGAGTCCCTAGGGAAGTGGAGGAAAAGCAAGTTGAGCAGAGAGGAGAGAGCTCTAACTGCAGAATACACCTGCAGCAGTGAGCACTGGAATGACTTCAGAGCATCGCTGGTATCTTCCTTTCATCCTCCCTCAGAAGCTAACAGATCACTATGGCTCCCAACTGTGGAAATACGTGCAGAAAACCTGAACCAAATCCTTCACAAGAGCAGTGAAGTGCCTTGTGTTCGCATGCTGAATCAGACCAGAAACAAAGACTTACCTGCACGGATGAACCGAGCACATGGGAGGTGGAGGAAGATGAGGATGGTTTTCAATGGTCACCGTTTTCTTGACATGATCTTGACTAATATCTTCATACATATGCTCTACTGTTAAAGGCTGCCGTTGCTATAGGGGAAAAAGGAACACGAGAACAAAAGCATTGCTAACAAAGAACTGCTGAGGAGGAGCAAAAGATTCTAACATCATTAACAGATAAAGCACCATAAATTATAAGCATCTAATACACAACAGTTCTGAAGGTACACTGAAAGAACAGTGTTTGTTAAAATCCATATGGTGTAGAAATAGTACTGCGTAAATTTTTGGTTTTAATATACCAGGTGAATTGTAAAGGCAATATATCTGAGAGCCATCCAGGTTCCCATCTAGGTATTTCAGCTGTAAGCCCTAACCAACTTTAACCCAAGAAACTTAGCCATTAAAGGGAGGAGTGATTTATCTAATCCTCTCCCCATACCTGCTCACTTGACTGAGTTTACTGGAGTTATTACTAGCTCTACAGAGCTAACAGAAACTCAAATGACAGAGCATGATTTCCTTCCTTCCAAATGTGCTCAGTTACCAAGTACAATTTTCAGTTAAGGTGCTCCTACTTTCTGTAAGTACCGTAAGTCCTGTCTGCAACCCTGACTGTATAGTGGTTTTCTCACCATTTTTTCCTTTCAATTTCTACTGTGAATAAGCAACAAAATAGCCTTACTATTTGACATGGTGAGTCTAATTTCACAGAAGTGGGAAAAAAAACAACATAGCTATACCTCATCATATCCAAATAACCAGAGCCTTGGAGTTTGGTAATATTTGTCATATGTGATGTAGAGGTCATAAGTTCTAGTCTGTAGAATAGCATCTTCCCCTCCAACATCAGCTTTAGCTTTGTTAGCTTCTACAATCTGTCTTGTGTCAAGCGTTGCCTGGTTCAAGGTAAAAATGACAACATTAGTATAGTCTTGTTTGGGTTCCCTCTTTTCCCATCCTAAATAGTTAAGTAAAGAACATTCATTTCAGTTTTACAGCTTAAGTGAGCATTAAAAAAAAAAGAAGCTTTTGGGTTTTGTTTTTATCTTTAAATTAGGAGTATCAGTTTCTCTCCCACCAAGTGGTTTTTGGTTTTATTTTTGGTGGGTTTTTTATTTTTTAAAATGTCCGATTTCTTAAGGAAGCATGCAATTACATTTTCACATCCCCCTCCCTTCTTTCACCAACAACTTTGGAACCCTACAGGCAAATTCCAATGAAATTCAGAAGGCAAAGGTCTCAGTTTGTGCAGGTTCATGAAGACCCCAGCAGAGTACCACAAATAACGATGCCCTCTGTTTTCTCTCATGACAGTCTGGTGCACCAGTGCCATCTGTTGAACCAGAAGCCACTCATCCTCCACACGTAAGCCTCAAGAACAACCACTGCATTTTTCACCTCTTGTGAATACAGCACTGTGTGTAAGCAGAGCAAAAAAGATCAGCAAAGAAAGCAAAACTACTGTGATCAAAACCTTTGAGGACCCAAAAGATAAGGATACTGCAGTAGGTTGGCAGGAGACAAATCCATAGGAAACCAGGCTCAGTAATCCCACTGCTCATAACAAGCTTGTTGTCAGTCATTTGTTATCATTATTTTTACTTTGCTTGTGCTCATCTTGGTGATGAGCCTTGTAACAGACAAGACAGAGAACTGTTCACTCACCTCATCTGTCTCCAACAGGCCACTTTCTTCATACTCTGAAAAGACGACCCATAAAATTCTGGTTTCAGCTTGTAGCTAGTCATCGTATTTCTCATTCATAAACAACTCCTTTAAAACAATCTACACGTATCTAAAGATGTTTTATTCGGGTAGACTTCCCAATCCCAAACCAGACTAACTTTTTTAATACAAATTTGACCCAGACTACAGTAAGTACACGATGAGCCATCCTGAAGTGGTTTTAAGTAGGCAGATTGAGCTTAAGTGTAGGTATGAAGCAGTGCTAAATCTGTGCTAAATCCCTAATTTATAGTTGCTTGGATCTGTTCTGCTATGCAAATTAATTTCCCAGTCACTAACATTCATGAAGGTTTCACCACACAAGTTAGAGTAAACATGCATCAATAAGAGCATACAAAAGATTATCAGAGCATGTGCCTGCTGAATTTTTCAGCATGCATGCCATGAAAAGAAAGAGTAGTGTTTTCTTAGAGTGTACGGCTTTAGTTAAAGGCCCAAAATAAAGCACATCCCACCCAATTTAAGGAAATACCTTCCATGTCTGCAGCTTCTCCTTCATCTTCCTCATCGTCGTCTTCACAAGACGCCGAACATTCTGGTATTTTCATATTATCCTTTAGAAGTTAAATTGAAAACACTGCTTTAAAGACTGCTGCATCTACACAGTCTAACAGCCCCAGCAAATTTAAGGTGTAAGTCCAGTCAATACATACAGCGAAGCAGAAAAATAATTTCTGCAATATTAAGAAGGACTATACTGAACTCAAATATTTGCTTATTAATCAAACTCAAAGTCCTAGCATGACATTAAAAATCTGCTAAAAAGTTCTCCTTTGTCATCTGGAGTGATTTAACTCCTAAGCAAGAAGAAAAACATGGTGTTAAACAGCCCATAATTTCTTTTCAAAAAACCCATGTATCTCAAATGAAAGACAATGACTAAACAGCTATGACTAAACATGTAGGTTAGGATTTTGTATGTTCTAACCACAGCCAACTGTGCAGCAGTTATCATAGAGTATTTCAAGTTGGTCAGGACCTATAAGTGTGATCAAGTCCCACTCCCTGCTCCTTGCAGGACTACCTAGAACTAAATCATATGACTAAGTTTATGGAACTGAACGATGCTTTTAGTTTATGGAACTGTTCTTAAAACACAAGAGTCCCAAAAAATGTCATATTTTGATATAATTGTCTGAGAAAGCACAGTCCAATAGGAATGAATACTGCCCAAGCCCTCGGCCAACCTTTTCTTTGGGCATTGTGGGCCTATGCACAGCATCTGAACCCAACAGACAGCCCCAGTGAAATTCAGAAGAAGGTCTCGATTTACACATGTTTCATGAAGACTTTAGGGGAACACTCCAAATAATGATTACAATTAGAAGCTGCTGATTGTAAGCAGCATCAGGTGGCTGTTTTCCTCATTAAAAAAGAAAACAAAAAAACCCAACAACAAAAAAACTAACACCAAGAAATTAATTTGTGAAGTGCTTTGGCAAACAGAACATTAGCAGAGAAAGAGCTGTCTTTCTAGATTGGACCTGTGGTCCAAGAAATGGAGGACTGTACAACATGCAAGTTTTTCTACATACAATATATTAGAAGTGAAATCCAATTCATAACACACAACAGCAGTTATGAATCACAGTAACATTCTGCAAGTACTGTGTTTTGCAGAAACAGCCATCACCTTTAGCTATTCCTTAGTGTGTTTCTTCCACCCTTACGTTACCAACTTGTGAAAAAGCAGTATTTTTACTATGTTCAGCACAGTCTCACTTGAAATACAAGTATTTCACAGTTTATCATAGTTTACAATTGTGTGGTACCATGCAGCAGCCCATTCTCTTTCTCCCTAATTTTTAGAGTCCAAAGCTTTGTGCTTCGATGATTGAACAAACTCTTCTAGCACAGAGACAGAACTTCACTTCAACAACCAACTCATCTTTAAAAGCGTTTTGTGTCTCTGTTTCTCCACATTTCTTAAACACGTTAGCTAACACATTTCATTTCAAATACTTCCAACTGTTCTCAGTTTCCTGAGGACTTAAGTTTCAGATTTGGCTCCTGCTGCACAGTGACTTTTTGGAAACATGTGCAGAAACTGATGACTTTGTAAGATGTATACATTTAAACAGTTTTAGTACTTCTAAACTTGAGAGCACAAGCCTGTCAAACATGACCAAATGTGTTAAAACTCTACTTGCAGAAGTTAAATATTACGAAGAAATACTTTACATCCCTACATTATTTTTCCATATAAAAATTTCTTTACACTGGATCTCCAAATGTTAGTTTCTTGAGACACAAAGTTGCAGTATCACTGTAAACAGAATTTCATTTTCAGTTTGCAGAAGCCTGGCACAAGAGCACACTGGCTAAAGACACTCCAAAAAGAACACGTAGTAATAAGGAGATGGACATGCTTAGACAAATATCATGGGCTCTGGAGGTCAATGTATTATCTGCAACACACCTAGTGACAAAGCATATTTTAACCTTTCGCAGGCAGTACTAGATTGCTGCAGGTAAGACTTCTAGTACCTTCAGGTCTTGTAATAAAGCAAGAGGAAAATTTAGAAACAAGTACCTTACTGTCTAGTGTGATCTCCTTAACTGCTTCTGTTGCACCCACTATCCCTGTTAATTGAACAAGAAGTTTGCATTAAAAAAAGTTTGTTTCTTTGTTACAGAACAGTATAGAAAAAGGTTGCAAAGATTTCAGAAAGCAGCATATGATCTTTCCAAGTTACATCTCACAACAATTTTGATTTTTGAAGAGCTGTTTATTTGGTATTGGTAGCATGCTTGGTGCTGGACATCCATAAATAAACCATACCAGTAACATGGAGCACAACAGCACAGCTCTTGCACATCACACATATTTTGTTGATGGAACACTGCAAAGTAATTTGGAATTTTACTTTAAGGAATTTTTGCATAAAAGGGAGTTCAGGATAGGCATTCAGGTCACAATAATGGAACTCAGCTTCATGAGCAAGGCATGCCTTTATGAATATTTCTGAGCACCCTGAAAGCAAAGTGTTCATGACAAAGCATAATGTAGCAGAACACTCAATGCTTTTAGCTGAGAGGAAGTGGGGGTAAAAAACATCCCAAATCACAGTCGTATCAACTCTTGAGCTCCTCCTCATTTGCTTTCTAGTTTTACTGCAGGTCTCACCCAGCACTCTTTGGGATACATGACAAGATTCTGCTTTGGCACAGTACATTTATCTAATTAACTCTTCAGCTGAAAATAAGTTACATCATTATGAAGAATGAACCTGGAATCAAGTAACTGCTCATCAGAAATAACTGCTTAAAGAAAAGAAATGCCAGTTGAATGCTGCTTGGAAAAAATGCATTTCTAGTGGCTGTGTGATCATTTACACACGTTTTTTTCCCCAACAGAAAAACTGGTATTATAAAGGACTTCTATACAGATGAGGGGAAATCTCCTCTGACAGTGTTTGGAGACCTGGCCAGGTCTAGTTAGAGTCTTATAGTTGTGCTACCACAGCATGGTGCCCAAACCAGTCAACCCTAAAAAGAAAAGCTTGGCAGAAGAGTCTATCCACAGCAGGGATGTAGAACGCATCCTTAATTCAAGGACATGACAAAGCTATGTCAAACAATTTCTTTGGTGTGAGGTGTTCAGTGATGCATTTAAGAATTGCCAGTGATGAAAAATGTACATCTACAGAAACAAAAAGCATCTTTTCCCACCCTTTTTCTCCCCAGCCTGGCTGAACTATTTAGAGAATTTCTACATTACAGCAAAAAAATTTGCACCAAAGAAAGTAAAAACTGAGTGGAGTACCTTCTAGGTTTGGCAATGGTGGAGAAAACATCATTGAAAGACAGAATTTTATGAACTCATGATAGAACATGAAGAAACAGACTAAAAATAATATAATTGCCAATTCTTAGAAAAGAACAAAAGGATTTATAAGAGGTCTGTGCTAGAAAAGAGAGAGATTCATGTAAGCAGTAATTTTTAGACTTCTTTATAAACACAAGCTCATCTAAGGACTTAGGGTAAAAAAGGATCATCTCCCACACTCATCTCTCTATTTAACAATATCTTCTTTTTTTTTTAGTGCCCCTCCCTTCCCCCAGTGACCTCAGATACTAAGACAATAGGTATTTTCTAATGATTCCCCCTTTAGCTCAATCCAACAATTCAACAGAATGGGAAACACTGAAATAATTCAGTCAGTTGAGATCATAATTAAGACAAAGATCTCAACATGCTTCACATGCAATCTTACTAAAAAAGAGAAATTTGCATATTCCTCAAACAAATAATTTAAACCAGCATTCTCATCACAGGATCTCCTTACTAAGGAATGAGCCACTACGCAGATCATTCCTTAAAATAA
Organism: Nyctibius grandis; assembly: GCF_013368605.1. Taxonomy (NCBI): domain Eukaryota; kingdom Metazoa; phylum Chordata; class Aves; order Nyctibiiformes; family Nyctibiidae; genus Nyctibius; species Nyctibius grandis. The sequence goes on along the minus strand of NC_090680.1, from coordinate 4,979,128 downwards.
CTTCCTAGAATTTAAATAAGAGAATATTGAAATAATTTATTGTTAACACCTCTAAAAAGTAGACCGTTTCAGGCATATACAGGCATACAGTTAAACACCTGAACAGTCAGATACCAATCAAGTGGGTAGCTGGCAACATAACTTATTTCTTCCAGATTAGGTACTAGTACACAGCCATATAAGAAAGATTTTAGTTTCTAAGAGTGGAAAATGAAAAACTTTCAGATTACCAAAGGCAAAGTCTGAAGCAAGACTTTGAATACCTGCATTGTGAAAAGTGTCTACCCATCCCCCATCACCATCGTCTTCTTCTATAATTGCTTCCTGCTCATCTGAGTACTCCATCTGCTTACACCTTTTGTAGCACGGCACTGCAAAAAATTGCAAAACAAAATTAATGCAGCCATTCCTATACAAAACCAGACTGGAGCAAGAAATATCCTACCAAGCCTTCTGAAATGTGGTAGTCTCTCATATATTTTTATTTAAGGAATCCTAAAGCTGTATTTCAAATGCAAAAGCATGAACTTAAAAAAATATGTTGATGTGCTGCACCAGATATTTTATTTCATGTACAGTACAACACTTGCAGTGGCCTTAAAACTTCATTCTTCTGTTACTCAGAGCACTTTCATCCAAACTCTTAAGGATTACAAAAGAATTAACTTCTCATGTCTCCTTAGACTGCCTATCCATTTGCTAACAACTGGAGACAACCTATTAGTTTTCTTCACATTGCTGAACAACTTTAAGCCTAAGTACAACTTTGCCTGGATTAGCATCAGTTTATGGAACTGGTTTGTCTTTCGAATTCTGCTAAAAGTTTGCATCAGCTATTTATGCACTATATTAGGTATGTTTAATTATATAAATGATTACCTAGAAGTTTAGAAGAGGTTAGAATTAATGTGTTATTCAGAATGACTTCAGTCATATGCATTACAGAGCCATTCAAGTACAGATTTATACAAAGTTTTCAGAATATAGTCAAAGAAAGAATGCAGATCTGATTAAGGCAACACAGTCATTTTCCAACATCATAAACAAGGACTATGTAAAAAATGCTCCTTTTCTACTAAATACAGAGAAAAAAAAACCCCTGCTGCATGAAGTGCAGAATTTGTAAATTGCTCCTAGACCTTTCAGAGAGGGAGAAGAGGGGCCTGAAAGTCACAGTGAAGTCTTCCCAAATGAGGTCTGCAGGATAGCTCCCAGCCTCACCCATAGCCCTCAACTTTGACTCGGGTGGTAGGCCAATGTGTCACCATCAGAAGGAAACACAGTATTTTGAAATGTGACCTAGAAGGATCAGAGCAAGGAGGGACGCTGGAAGTGGCAGGGAAAGATAAACGAAGTAGATCACTTGGCCATCCAGCCATCAGGACCAGCTCAGGAAAGTCTGTCCAACACTACTGTAAGCATTTTCACTTGTGCAAGACTCCAAAAGCCAGCAAGTGAAATCCAAGTATAAAATACAACCCATTGCAGGTAAAAATCTCCTCAGGCTGTTCTTAGCACTGAAGGTTCATCTAACGGCATTATCTTTGACACATTTTGATATAAGATCTTTTGAGAAAACGATTTCCCCATGGTTGTGCCAAGCTGTTAGCCTTCTTATGCATTAAAAGGTAATCACCACAACTATTACAGCTACACAACCGTGAAGCTGATCAACATTATATTTAAAATTGTATTTTATATTATTGTTATTGACAGGGATAGTGACATTAATTACATATCTGAACTAGAAGTATCAGTGTCACGGTGAAACACGTTTCAGGAACACTTCAATAGCCTGAACTGTCCAAAAGAAAGAGGAAAACAAACATATTTTCCTTTTAGACACTGAATATGAGTTGAAGGATAGGAGAAAGGAAAGACAGACAAGGAGGTTTTTAATGTTTAAACTTCAATTCTACTTCATCAAGGCAAGCTGTAGTACTAGTATAAAGCCCTGCTAGCAACTGGTCTAAGAAAAAGATTTTAGATGTTCAGGAAAAACTTTTTTAATATGGCAAAGTCAAAGCATCCGAAGTGGAAGATATTTGCTTCCCCTGTCAATGCAGACAATCAGTAGAGCTGACAGCACACTCAACCATGCTATCAATCCTAACAACACTTACATTTAAACTTCAGCCTTACCATTTTTAGTTACCAAAAACTGTTTGTCTGTTGGCAGATAAGCCTTGACTTTTAGTTCTTCTCCTGAAGCCCTGTAAAATGAAGTGCACCATAAAAGGTTGAGAATTTGATGATCTGCAAAGAAAAGAACCTTCTATTTTCAATGTATATCAGGAACATTTTATATACTCCTCTTGACCTATTCTCAGAATCTGTTTGCTATGACTTTACTCTTCCCTACACAATGACTTTGATGTAGGTATGGGGTCAGAAAGGTTGGCCACGCCTAAATTAGGGAGTCTTGGATCAAAACTATTTTCTGCTTCAAAAACTACTTTCACTTTGAGATGGCCATGCAAAGACAGGTTGACAGAACAATCTAGTCTATATGAAATTTTCTAGGATCAGCAACAACATAGTCCCAAATGTCTGAAGAAAGCAACTTCAGAAAAAGCAAGAAATAGACCTCTAGAAATATAAAACCTGCCCATTGTCACCACAGCTCAAGTAATCTTTGCCAAGCTCACATTAACTCAAGCATTTCTTTCACCTTCAGTGGTTTTTGGTTTGAAACATGAGTAACATTTTAAATAGCCTTTTCCAAACTGCTAGTACATAGACCAGACTCAATATCATGTTTTCTCTGAAGGAGACAGGAAAAAGGCAAGAAACAATGATTCAAGCATAATAATTTCTCCTCCAGCTCTTCATGGCCCAGTATAGAGCCAAGAACCTTGATGACACCAACTGCACAGACAATGCCCATCTAGGCACTAACTGATTAGTTTTATAATGGCACCAGTAAAACATGAGGAAACATCTTACTTGCACCCTTGTCGTACATGAAAGACAGGGATTTCCAAGGGCAACCACTGCACAAAGTGATCTGATGTGGGCCAGCTTGAACAAATTTAATTAATAAATGCTTGTCTAAAATATACCAATTACAACTACTTCCTGGCAATACTAGCTGCACATGGCCTTTGCTTTTTCAATCACCAAGACAAGCTCAGGGAGACATTCTGCTACTGCAGCTAAGCACTGAAAGCATTCACAGTATGTACCAGCTTATTTCCTCTAAAGCCTCAGGAAAACAAACAATCCCTAAACAAATCCTCATCTCAACTACTGCTACACAGAACAATAAATAAGTCCTGCCTGACTTAAAGACAGCTTCATCATAAAAACAGCAGAAGTTCTAGTGCAAGAAATGAGACAACTGTATAGTCGTATCCAATGGAAACACATCAAACCACAGGCAGGGATGCTAGCTTTCTAGAATTCCTTTGATTTTACTTACCATTGCCAAGTAGGACAGTGGTGAACTAAGTGATCTCCGGCTGCGACAAACTGTTAAGGCAGGAAAAAATTAAAGTACTGTTAAATACAGCATAAAGAAACAATCTCCAATTTTTCTCAATATTAATACTTCAGTTGCACATTCCTTTGATAGATTAACTATGTAAATAATAAGTGTTTATATCAGTTTGATGCTTTCTTTTAACTCCATTTCTCAGCTAACCATGAAAACCCAAAGACTAAATCCACTTCACTTAAAGGAAATGCATATTAAGTACAATAGCAAATTCAGATCAAGTTGTCGTATTACCTACCAGTCTTGTAACAAGCAAAAAAGTTTCTAGACCCAGTAACATTGTTTACTTTGTGATGAAGAAACTGTTTTTATTTGCCAGTCTTCAAAGTTGTACAAAGACAATGAAGAGCTTAATGTAAAAAAATATTTAATTATCTTTTGGTGTTCAAAACAATTTTGCAGCAAGAAAAGTGAAACGCACATCAATTAGTTGAACCAGGGAGAGAACTGCAACAGAGGAGTAAACAGTATACATTTTAAGTAATGACCATCACTATGATAGTTCACCACTGATGTTAACTAAATACGAACAACCAAGTACTTGGTACATTGAAAAACTTCCATACAGCTTTGTTCTGAAGAAATAGCTTTTAAAAATCTTGACTCTACTTGTTCTTAGTATCAGTGATAAAGGCTTTTATACATTCACATCACTATATCAAAGCGATATTAAAAAACTCATGCTAGACTTGTGTACGAACTCAAAATTCACACAGCAAAGTCTAACCCACTGGGCTTACCTTTTGTACACATCAATTGAGGAAGGCAAGCCTGGTCTTTGCACCAGTTCCTTTCGAAAATGAGGTGCACACCTATTGCTACAGTTGCTCTCTTGTCTTAAAATGCCAATTTATAACAACATACTTCCTAGCTGACCAGAAGCTGTTGTAGTGTGACACAACAGGCTTGCACGTGTCAGCCGTTTTCTCCCCGTGCCCTCCAAAGCGAGGCACATCAGTGTAGTGGAAAACATCACAACATGCACTGCGTATGGATTAACAGATTTAATCTCTGCAAAAGTGCTTTCTTTCACCCATTTTCCAACTAAAGCCTCTAGCAAAAGTGAAATTTTCGCTTTAAAGAAAACAGCAATCCCTCCCAATACACATGGAAATTTTAAAACTCATACACTTTACATAATAATAAATAACACATTAAACTCCAGAATTATTTAAAATTCTCTGTTCGTGGCACGAATGTTAAAATACATTAGTAAAGATTAAAAGAATTTGAAGTGTTCTTTGTGGGTCTAACAGATGCAAAACCCTAAAACAATACTTGAAATTGCATTTGCATTTTCTTCAGCTTAGGCAGCATAATTAATCTAGCTGGTTTCACTTTCTGTTTCTCAAGCACTAACGCTATCTCATACCTGAATCAATATTACAAAAGTGGCAAGAGATCAATTTTAGGACAACATCTTATTTCTACTCCTGGAAAGATTATTTTTAAGATTTGTCTGTACTTATATACAAAATTAAAGCAGGTGTTTATCTTTCTGAGGTATTAACTAATAAGAACTCATAACAGGAAAGAATCTGTTGGAATTAAATCAAGTACACAGATATATGAAAAGAGGGAGTAGGTGTTGAGTTTGATTAATTAGTCATCTTTAGCCTTATTGTTAATTAATTCATCTTCAGAGATAAGCCACAGGAACCCCACAAAGTCTGTAAACCAGGCAGCGTCTCAGACTAAAATACAGTTAAATTGAGATTCATTACCCAAGAAATCCAAACTCATTCAAAGATAACATCCTAGCATCATTATAGATTACTTCAATTCTTCTTGAGCAATCATTACTACATAAAGACCAAAATCATCAGGGAAGAGGAAAAACTTTCAGAGACAATCAGCAGATCCACGCTCCAGTTCCATCTAAATTTAACAAAAAAAAATAATCTTGCTGTATAACTCTTTCCCTTGACTACTGCTTTGAAGGATCCAATTTATTCATCCTATCAGCATCTAACTTTATACAGAGAATACGTACTACCTGCATTCTCTTACTGGTGTTTAAATGCTGCAAACTGTTTAACCTAACATAGTGGGGTTCTTGGTATGTTCTATAGAAAGTACTTTTTCTTTCAGTACTACTACCAAGTTTTCTCCCATAGATCAAGAAGGAATTAAGCATTAGTAGAACATTTCTCTAGACTTTCTCTGTTATATTTGTTTTATATATAATACAGATTATAAATATATTATTATGTAAATATAAACATTTATATACACACACACCTATATGTATGGTTATCAGAACAGCACAACACCATGTTGCTAAGCCTGTTTTTCTAAGCAGTCCTCTTCTGGATCATAGAGAGCACGAGTGCTTGCTTGCCATGCAACATAGCAGAAAAATGCTAGGTACCAACGTTAGGAAAAATACTTCTGTCCACATTATCTACGTGTATCAGTCACCCCTTGTTCCATCTTTTTGCATCTCATCTTCAGATTTGTGCATTGTCTCATTTTTCTTTCATCCTACCTAACAGTCTTAACACTGTTTTCTTATACCTCTGTAAAGACAACGTACGTTCAGAACAGAAGCACTTCCATATGAGAAAAAGCAGAATGAGGCAGTCAAAATACCAGTGTTTTCACTATTCTATAAAAAATCATGTTTATTTCTCTTTGCAGCAGACTCCTTAAAAAACTACAACTGCTTGGTAGCAACCCAAAATACAACCAGCCTGAAGTAGCCTACAGAGAATAGGAGGGAAAAAATAATAATCATTGGTACTTGCTGTGGACAAGCATATGTATTTAGCCAGAGCCTTGGAAAGAACTAAAAGTGAGATAAGCAAGGACTGTTCCCAAGATACGAGTTCCCCTTTGAGTTGCCTATGGGAAAGACCTTTGAAATCAATACATTCCTGTTTCAGTCCTGAACTTCCATGCCAAATGGAGCTGTTGACCCAGCACGAGCTTCCTTACAAGCTTTTCACAACATAATATAGGAAAAACACATCCCACATTCAGATGTCCAGTGTCATCTCAAAAGGAATTCTGTTGATCTACATCATCTGTAGAGTAAAAATCCAATTAGAACTTCCACTTCGTGGAAATTATTTCAAGAAGCAATAATTAGCTGGAAAAGACATGAACTGTTTGAGATGAACACGGTCATTTTGAGTTAATTTATCACTACTTTCAAAATCTGTTTCAAAGTTTCTAAGTACTTACTTCTTCTGGTGTAATTACTCCAGTTTCTTTAAACTTGGACTCCTGCAATAAAGAAAATTTAGAAATTTTCACAACTGCTGACAAAGCAAAGTACCCCACTTTACCGGTAAGACAAACATCTGCTCTACTTTTGTCTCGGAACCAGCTCCGTCCACAGACATCTGTGACTCAGCTTGGAGGCAACCTCTGCCAGGGCTGATAGGCAGCTTGCTTCCCCATCCTATAATGTAAGGCCCAACAAAACTACTTGTAGCAGAATGAAAAGAAGATCACATATACAAAGTAATTTTTTTGCTACAGCCAATTACATCGATAATGAAGAAAAGATCCCGTCACTCACTTATATTTGCCAGTAAGAAACAGAAAACTAGTCGGAATCAGTGATTCTCACACTCAGGACTTTGGGACTGTTCTAGCACTGACCAGCACTGCAATGCATCAACATGAGGCTTTGCAGTTAAGAAAGGTCATGAAATGCATGACCAAACCCACTTTTCTCTGTGGTAGGAAAAGTTATTAACTTAATATTAATTAATTAATATTAACTTAATGCTTAGTTATTAACTTTTTTTGATACCTATTTCCGTGCCTTCATTACACATCCCATGGAAACAGTTTTGATTTTCTCATACTGTCATTTTTTTTACAGAGAATAGATGGCAAGCAGCAACATGATTTAGTTCTGCATGGAGAAATTAAGCACTTTTGCATTAAAGATGACATCTAGGAAGTTTAAGGATACAACATTCTTAGCATACTCAAATCTAGAATAAGTGTATTTTGTTTCAGACTTCTGTTTATGTTTTTTTCTTCAGAAAAGCCTCAAGCACCAAGGAAACCTACTATTCCGCAGCATTAGAGCTACCTAAGAATGGCTTTTGAAAAATAACACAATTTCAACCACCTCATAGCTCACTTTTCAAGCTTTGTATCATCAATTACTGAATAACTTGCTGCCCTAAAGAACTCATGATTTTTTTTTCTATCAAGACTAAAAGCAGCAACTGAAAAGTACCTGACTTTTGGGTACAACTTCACCCCATTCAGTCATTAGGAAAGCATTAAAGAAAACCAGCCGCTGCTTAACTTAGTTATTCTTGATGCTTCACCCTGGTGCACGCTATCACCTGTGCCACGTACAATGAAATGAGCACACCCGTTTCATACAATACTGATTACTTCCTTTCTCCCCCCTTTCTAAAGACACATGTAAGAACAAGATTAAGACAAACAAGCCAGCAGTTGTACAAACACCGTAACATCACTATATGCTAGTTAACAGAACTCAAAGAAACTCAAACAACCCTAATTTAGCAATTTGGATGGCTGTAAAACTCAGAATTCTCAATAACACATTATGCAACACCACAGCGGAGACAACTTACTATTTAACCTCAAAATGAACTATAAGCAGTAGGCAACATGCACAAACTTGTGTTTCTGGAATTAATAAGGAAAATACGTAAAATATCCATCCTCTGCTCCCTGAGGGTGAACAGTTTGCTTTTTCGTCTCTGTCCGTTCTGTGGTCTGTAAGCTAGCGAGAGACACAGGTCTAGTTTCTTTCCAAAGTTACCAAGTTGGAATATTTCTTTCAACCCCTTGTAGAAGGAACATATACACATACTATCACCTCCCATTTGTGGGAACTTCTACTCCTGCCTCCACCCAACAGTGTATCTGGGCACAAGAATTCCTCCACTATTACACCAGCTGTGCAACAGCAACTGTACTACAGTTAACAAATCACTTCACCTTTCCACCCCACAACTTCACTGCAGCCAGTGCTGGCCAGAGCCATATCCCACAGAGGGACAAGTTCAATTAATTATGGAGTATCACTGTATTCTGCCCAAAGATCTAAGCTGCAGAGGACAAGGCATAGCTAAGGTCATACTATACAACCACAGGCAGAGAGGTTGCTGTCATAATGAATTACAGTAGAAGTATAATCTCAAAAATATGGCAAAGTGCGAAAATCAGTAGTGGAAGAACTGTTGACAAGTTAAGCGTTCACATAGAAAGTCGTGTTTTACATAGAAAAATATTTATAAATAGGAGGCAGAAGATGGGACGTAGTCTAACAACTGCAAAAAAACCACAATTTGTTTCTACCTAAATAAGCAATAACAGGAATTATAACACATGCGCTAGCCATCTTTACAAGCAGAGTGTTACAGTTCACTCTCAAGAACCAAACAATCCATTTCTACTATTCAGTTACTTTAGCACATAGAGGCTTGCACTAACATAGTAATGCTGACACAGAAATAAGTTATGCAACTTTGTACCTGCTCACGTAATGATGTGGGTAGGTTTTTTTTTACACCAGCTGAAGAAGTTGCACTCTTACTCAAAATAACCATTGCAACACATTCCTGAAACCAGGCTTAAGCCTACCAGTACACGAGCACCTTTGGATTTCCATTCCTAACCACACAATTAGTTAAAGTTTAGCCACTTCAATAGAAAACGGCAATAAATGTTATTCCTGGAGCAGTAGGACCAGCAACACCTGGTCTTCTAAGGCCAGCAACTCCCACCCCAATGGGATGTGAGCTCCAACTCAGCGTCCCTCCACCCCGTGTGCCCCGGTGCAGGACGAGGGCCGATGGCTTTGCCCCAGCACAGCCTCCCCCTGACAGCGCACCTACTCCGGGCGGGCGTGAGGGAGCACCGCGCCCTCAGAACCCCTCGGCCGTTTGCGTAAAGCCGCCGCAACGACACAGTTCCTCGGGCCCGGACCACAAGTGAAGCCGCAGCCGCCGGGCGGCTTCCGGGAAGGCGGAGGGAGCGACCCCCGGGGCGGTAGGGCAAGGCCCGCGCAGGCGGGAGCAGCCCTAAGGAGCCGCCAGCGGGCGGGCACCGGCCGCGCTGCGGGTGACACCCCGGGGGGGAGGCCGGGGCCACCACCCGTGACCCTGGCGGCTCACGGCTCCACGGCCGCCCCGCCACGGGAGGCCGGGCGCGTGTCGTCCCCCCCCCGTTAACGGCGCGAACGCCTCAGGGGGCGCGCGCTCCCTCACCTCACCCCGCCCGCCCCCCCCGCCCGTCTCCCGCGCGGGCCGGCACCTTGAGCACGGGGGTGAGGTACTCGGCCACCTCCAGGGCCTTCCCCTTCACCGTGTTGATGACGTTCTGCATGCTGCCGGCGGGCCCCGCCGGGAGGACAGCCGCCTCCCCCGCCCCTCGGCTAACGAGCTGCGCGGCGGCGGCCGCCCCGGCAGCACCGCCCCCCGCCGGTCACGTGACAGCCCTCCCCGCCCTTCCCCGCGCTCCTCCCGCCCCCGCCCACCCCATGTCGCACACAGGTGACGACACACCGGCGGCCCCACGCTGCGTCGCGCCCGGCCCGACGGCGATGCGCCTGCGCGAGGGAGGGCCCGGGCCAGCGACAGCCGCCCCGCCCCTCGCCGTGCGCGCGCGCAAGGCGGGAAGACGCGGAGGCAGGAGAGGGGCGGGGCGGGAAGCCGATGACTCCTGGCGCGCATGCGCGTTCCGCCGGCCGTGGGAAGGGGAGGGGGCGGCGGGGGTGGAGCCCGGCTCCCCGCGGGGTCACGTGGCCGGAGCGGCCGGGAGGGGCGGGGCGGGGCGGGGTAGGTTGTCACAGAGAATGAGGGTGCGCGCGCCCACCCAGGGCGGCGGCGCGGGGAGGGCAGCCAGGGGGGCGCGCGCTGCCGGGCGGGAGGGCCCCGCCCCGCCCCGCCCCGCCCCGCCCCGCCCCGCCCCGCCCCGCCAGGTGAGGCCGCTGAGGCGGGGCGGGAGCGGGGCAGCGCCCCCGGTTGTCGTCGCGGGGAGGTTTGTGCGGGACGCTGAGGGGCTGGCCGTGCTGCTGCAGGCCTGGCCGGGGAGCCTGGTGATGGGCGCTGGGGGCGTGCAGCGGGGGTGAGGTGGAGCGCGGCGCCGCGGCCTCCTGGTGAGCCCGTGTGCCCGGTGTGCTGGCCGCGGTGTCTGAGCGCTGGCTCCTGCCGCCTCGGAGCCCGGCTCGCCCCGCGCGGCCGCGTCACCGGCTCCGCTCCTGGCTACAGCCGCGCGTCGACCTGCGGCAGCGACGTGGCAGAGGGCGGTCAGCAAAGCCGGGCGAGTGGCCCTTCAGCGCGGGGGAAGCGCTCGGCGGTGCTGCGAGGTGGGTGTTCGCCCCGTGACTCCCGGGGGCCCGGTTTGAAGCCGCTCTCCCTGCTGCCCCGGGCCCGGTCGGGGTTCCGCGCTCCGGCCGGCCTCGCTGTGGTGCGGCCGTTACCGGGCGTCCCGCCCGCAGCCGGCCCAAGGGGGCTCCCCCTCCTCCCCGTCTGCTCGCCGGTTTTTCACACCCGGGGCCCCCTTAGCGGGTCGGCCGAGTAACGGCAGCTCTGGAGGCGGAGAGTACGGGTGCAGCTCAGGCTCGGCCTCCGGCGCTCCGCGTTCCTCCCCTGCCTCCGGTGCACAAGCCGCTGCTGAGTAAGCCTCAGGTCATCTCTGCGGTGTTGCTCTCCCTACACAGCTGTAAAACGTTTCCTTGCTGGAATTAGGAACAAGAACGCTTACTAAAAATATTAAAGAAAACAAGCGTGTAATTTATTTAATTCTTTTAGCTAATCAGTAATCAGAGGTGCCCTCTTCTGACAAACTGGCCTCTTTGTGCCACCTTCTGAGTTGCTGTGCGTACATTGTTTATCCCCCTTTGCTGGTCCTCGTAGCTTCTTTCATAATTTTATTTTTTCAAATAAAGAAAAAGATAAGTGGCATGAGATTGTGGCTTGTGATGTAAGCATCTTTGTATAAGATAACACAAAGCAGTAAAATACACGCATTTCATCTTGTTTAACCGGTTTATGGAAGTGCTATTTATAGTATGTTTTCACTTTGTCGTCCAAAGGGCATTGACAACAGGACAGCAGAATGGAGACCAAGTGCTGTAGACGATTTGTGTTTTGCTCCAAGACAACCATCTATACCTTTCTGCTTGGAGGAGTGTTTATTACGTTGGGTTCAAGTCGAATCCTCCTGATGAAGTATTCTGCTAATGAAGGTGCTGTTGGGCAATAAATATAACTCACCTCAAATAAGAAACAGTTGACGTTCGGGCTAAAACAGCTACCCAAAAGCCTTATTCTCCACCTGCAGGGTTCTTAGCATAAATATTCTATTATATAAATAGCAGCATGTATTTCTGTACTGGAAAATATAGTCACTGGTCTAACGTAAAGTGATAACCTGGGTTGCAAGGTGTGGAGATTCACCTTTAAAAGTTGAGGCAGTGAATTATTTTATAGCTGATTTTCAAAGACTAAATTGTTGTGTAAGCACTATTGATGGTACATGTCTTGACTGAAATATTTGTCAGGCTTAGGAGAAAAGTGGTATCATAGTGGGTGTGCTATAACTGGCTAGTATTACTGCTTCTCCTTTTGCCAAGTGTTAGCAAAATATGTTAACAAAGAAAAATAGTCCTAGAAGAAGGTTATGTCATCCTAGAAGCCATTTTTTCTGAGGGGAAAAAATATCATATTGCTCTTTGGGGAAAACATTCCCATTTTAGATTTTTTTTTTTAAATCGGTGATGTTCTTGAGTTCTTCCAAAAAATTCTGCTGTAAACTGGGACCAAATGAGGAAAGATTTCAATGCAGAAAGGAGGCCGCTCAGGAGGTTGTATGTCATAAAAATTGGAATATTTATAATGAAAGTTCTGACATAGCGTTTTGCATTTATGGAAAGTGGCTAAAAATGGGACTGGAGGGGTTAAAATAGTTTCTTGCCTCAATTATGAATGCAGGAGACAGAATCTGATTGTGTACTCTCTGATTTGCTGAATCCCACAGATAACAAATATGATTACCTTCCTACAACAGTGAACATATGTTCTGAAGTAGTAAAACTGGTCCTGTGTGTGGTATTGGCACTATGGGTTAAGAAAAAAGGTAAGTACCTGTGTTTAAAATAACTAAAATGTGTTAACTTTCTAAAATTTGCTGTACTTCAAATCCCTTTTTTTGTTTTTGCTCTTTTTTTTTTTTCCTTAGATGATAGATTCACATGTAGTAATGGAGTAGATCCTGCTAGTAAGGTTCACTGGAATTGTGAAGCAACATATCAATTTTACAATTCAAGGTGGCTTTGTTGTGAAGTCAAATCTTGGGGCTACTGTTCAGGAAAAGCGGTGTCAAGCTTCACTAGCTATTGGGTTTGTATTGCAGGCTATTTTTCTTTTTATTTCTTGGCTTTTCTGTCCTGATGTGAAAAGAATGAGAGGTTAACTTCATAGCATTTCAAAATAGCAGAGAATGGATTGAGAGCAGCCCTGAGGAGAAGGACTTGGTGATGGTTGACAAGAAGCTCAACATGAGCCAGCAATGTGCGCTTGCAGCCCAGAAGGCCAACCGCGTCCTGGGCTGCATCAAAAGAAGCGTGGCCAGCAGGTTGAGGGAGGGGATTCTGCCCCTCTACTCCACTCATGAGACCCCCCCTGGAGTACTGTGTCCATCTCTGGGGCCCCCCACATAAGGAGGACATGGAGCTGTTGGAGCGAGTCCAGAGGAGGCCACGAAGATGATCAGGGGGCTGGAGCCACCTCTCCTATGAAGACAGGCTGAAGGAGTTGGGGTTGTTCAGCCTGGAGAAGAGAAGGCTCTGGGGAGACCTTCTAGCACCTTCCAGTGCCTGAAGGGGCTACAGGAAAGCAGGAGAGGGGCTTTTTACAAGGGCATGGAGTGACAGGACGAGGGGGAATGGTTTTAAACTCGAAGAGCGTGGATTTAGATTAGGTATTAGGAAGAAATTCTTTCCTGTGAGGGTGGTGAGACACTGGAACTGGTTGCCCAGAGAAGTGGCTGCCCCCTCCGTGGTAGTGGTTAAGGCCACGTTGGATGGGGCTTTGAGCAACCTGGTCTAGTGGAACGGTGTCCCTGCCCATAGCAGGGAGATTGGAACTAGATGATCTTTAAGGTCCCTTGCAACCCAAACCATTCTGTGAAGAACAAATGTTTAAATTGGAAGAGGGTGTCAGGCACTGGAGACTCATATTAAATTGAAGTGCTAGTTCTGGCCACTTTGCTGTAGTAGTAACGGCTCTGGCAAGCTGATGAAATTTTTACCTACACTATTTAGTACAGGTGTACCTAAGACAGTAAATATATTCAGTCAATGCTTGCCGTCATTGGCTACTGCTGACTACACGTTTTCTGTTTTTCTTCCTTTTTTTTCCCTCCCTCTTTTTTTTTTTTCTTCCAGATACCTGAGTTTTGCTGAACTAATGTGTCAGTATTTCAGAAGAAATTTAGATAACATTGTGTAGTCTTAAATCTGTGCTAACAAAGTACTTCTGTCATCAACTCTAGAGTAGTCTAAGGTTTATCACAGCCTTCCTCCTAAAGTGTGTGTCCTGAATACCTAAGTAAATGCCATTCTTTGTGCCTTGTCCTTTATTTCTTCCTACTTCCTGTATGTTCTCTTTTTACCCAGGTCGTGTACTGCATGCTACGGATACCAAGTTCTGGTTTATTTTGTATTTTTGACATTACTGGCTGCCCTTTGGGTGCTATATGAACAGATGCACTGTCTGTGTCACGGTTTCAGTTCTAGATTTGGTTGATAATAATCAGAAAATCAGACACAGTAATGATGTCACTGCTGTGTGGGGACTTTGGGGTACTTTTTGGCACTCAAAGAAGGATTGATAATTGAATTTTTGCACCCAGTGGACAAATACTGTGATGAGAGTAAAAGGTTTCTTGATGTTTTCTCTGCTGAAGCAAGGAGGTGAATGTAGGCACAGGATTGCTGCTCTAGCTGTGTGTTCTGCCCTGGATCTGTCCTCTATGTTGCCAGAGGGCTGTGATACCTTAGTTTTTTGAGTCCAGTGGTGTTCCTGAAAACAGAACAGTGGTACCTATTCGGTTATAAGGAAATGGGCTTTCAATAATAAGAAAGATTCTTTCTTACTGATTTCTTTTCCTTTTAGAGGGTTGTTTGGATCATCCCTTTGAATGTCTTTCCTGGAAGAATTTTTATAATTCCATGAAGTGGTCAATTCCTGCCTTTCTTTACTTTTTGGATAACTTGATTGTCTTCTACGTACTGTCCTACCTCCAGCCAGTAAGTACACGTATACTGAATAAAGTACCTTCCAATGTCTTAGCAGTAGGTAACATTGCTCTTGCACTGTCTACATTTGTAACAGTAGCAAGGCAAGATATGCAGGTAAAAGAATGATCTGTTTCCTGACCAGCCAGACCTTCCCATTCTCTTGCCCACTGCTCAGTGTTGTACAGCTCTCAGCAGAGTCTGTGTATTTTCTGCATCTGATGTGATTTAGAAATAGGCTGAATTGCTTAAGTACTAGACAGGTTTTCGGTCCTTTCCCTCCTTTGGTTTCTTCGACTCTGTACTTCTCTTTCAATGCATTTGCTCATCTTGCTAGTAGTTGAGCCGCACTTCTCTGTGCGGCTTCTACCACTTGATGTGACTTCACATGATGACTTGTTTTCTTTCCTCACTGACTCCAAAGAAAAGTGAGTAAATGTAATCCCGCAAAGGGAGTAAGTGTAATAGGAGCTGAGGAGGGGAGGAAAAAAAATGTTCGACTCTTAATTTTTGCATTGTTTATTAGTTATGTTTAAGCACAAAATTTAATTGGTACTTTCTTCTAGCTCCAGTCAGCCTTTTGGATGAATTACATATGCTCAGGAAATAGTACAGGTTTTGTGCTTGCTTTTTCTTTTTGTGCTAGAATACTTTTTGGTTCAGAATCTGTGTTTGAAGTTAGATGGAAATAGATGCTTGCTATAAAATACTCTGGCTGCCCCTGTTTGACATTAAAAATAAGTATAAATGTTTCTGTTCCTTCTCCTTCTGAATTTCTCTTTAAAATATCGTCCTTTTAGGTGTATGTTTCTGTCAGGAACAGACCAGAGTCTAGAATAGGACCTGAGTGGAAAAATCTAATTAAAATGAAGAGTCAGATATCCTAAAATAACATGCACAGGTGTTTGGTTCTGTGGTATGTTGTGTGGGTTGGTTTTTAACTTTAGAAAGGAAATTCAGCTATAGAATCACAGAATCACAGAATGTTAGGGATTGGAAGGGACCTCGAAAGATCATCTAGTCCAGATTCACTTGTTTATTCAATATTTTTCTCCTCCCGCAGTGTTCACCTAACATGAATATTTATTGAGTTGTAATCTTGCAAAGTGGAAAATTAAGCTGTGGTTTTTTAGGCAGGTGTCTCAGGTGTCAGTCTTCAGCTTACTTGACACCCTGTGTCATGCTTTTTCATGAGATTTGTTATTCAGCAGATAGCATGTTGGAATAGAGTGGAACTAAGGTAGTGGCAAAAGGGCCTGTGCTTTTCCTCTGGTCAGTGAAAAAGGCTCTGCTATTGCAGAATTGGGAATGGGGAAATGCACATGAGAAAGTTCAAGAAAGTCTGTGTTTTGCACTTCTGAATCCATGTATGTTTTTGTGTAAAATTGTCTAGAAAAGTGGTTTCAATCTAAAGCTGAATTGGAGGAAAGAGTTCAGATGCCTAGATTTTTGTTTGTGTACTGACTACACAGGGCAGTCCAGAATAAAACACAATTTGGGAAACGCCCTCACCCCCCCAAAAAGAACCTTTTTTCCCCCCACTGGTGCTGGTAAATTCTGATCTTTAATGGCAACTGCAGTGCCTAAAAGAGCCTCTTCTTGGTCCAGTGTCCCAGTATAGAGTGTCTAATACAGAGACCAAAAAGACAATCCTTGCCACAAGGAGTTTGCAGCTCGAGATCACGGCCGTGGATTCGGGCACTGGCATTACTCTACAGCCATTCCCAAATTAGACAGAGTTGTCTTCACTTGTACTTTGAAATAGGTGAATTTTTTAGTACAGTTTCAGTCTTGAAAATTGAAGATGAGCACCTTCTTACCTTTGATAAATGATACAGCAAATGCACTTGACATGCAAGCTTATTTTCTGCAAGTGCCTTGTCCACGTCTGGGGTTTCATGAATGCTGCAAGCTGGCACTGCAGACAGAAGCAGCCTTGCCTTCCCTTATTCTTTTCTTATTTTCATTTTGGAGCAACTTCCTCCTTCGTGCTGATACAGCTGTTTTTGCAGCTGATTGGCCAGCCTGGCTGGGGAACTGATCTGACAGAAAACTCAACCACTTTCTTTTTTGTTAAGGAAGTTTTCAGCTGGATTGGTTTCCTCACATCTTTGTTTCAGTACGGCTTTGCCCACTACAGTGGAACTTAGGCTCTGTTCTTCGCTCGAGATTTTAAAATGGGACTTGAATGTCATTTTAGGGGCATGTTATTCTACCACTTGGGTAAGGAAGAAAGTTCACTACCAGGTTGATGCTTTTCACTCTGGCACCTCGCAGAAAGGTGAACGCTTGAAGTCAGTGGGCTTTTGATGTCCACACTATGTCTGGAGTATAACTTTGTTCCCCTTCTCTTTCTAGGCCATGGCCGTACTCTTCTCAAATTTTGTCATTATAACAACAGCTCTTCTCTTCAGGATAGTGCTAAAGTAAGTAGTATTTACTAAAGTAAATGAAATTTTCTATCTTCCTGGCCTGGATGAAGAAGTTAAGCTACGTTCTTTCTCTTTGTCTGATGGGAACAGTAATTCTCTTTTCTTGTGGCTATACCAACTTGGAGACATGGCTTTGTTTTCTGCATCTGAAGGTGTAGGAAGTAATAGCTTATTAGGAGTCCCTACATATTTCTACACACTTGGTCAACTGTGATAGAAAACAACTGAAATAATGATTATGTAGTTATTGGATGGTCAGAATTAAGGTTTGGGTACTTTCATTTGTGCATTAAATCTTGTATTTCATGATTAGCAGTACTTCTTTCTAGTCTTGTAATGCTTAATTTCATGTAAATGTAATCTAACAAGAGGGGATGCCATATGTAAAAGTGAAAGAATAGAGGTGTCTGTGGTAATATTGAGCCAGCCCTGATGTGTTTCCGGTCAAATGCATAGTATGTTTTAAAAAGTAACTATATCTCCCCTCTTCGTTATTCATATGACAAAAGCCAGACTCTGTCCTGTGTGTTCCACTTCACCTCATCTGTGCTCTTTATGGTGTGATTTAGATTCAGGAAAGACTGACAGGGAAATGGATATCACACTGTACTCAAAAAGTCACTTGTGTTGAATGTGGAGCAAAGATGCCTTTTCTACAGGTGTTAATATACCAAAAGAGGGTCTGATAGTCTGACTTGAAATGCTTTTTCTCAGTTGTTTAGTTTTATGTCTCTTGTGATGTCACGGTTTACTTAATTTTCCAAATTTCTGATTTTCCCCAAGATCAACAGATTTTTTGAGTGAAAAAATAGTATAAATAGTTCTAACAGTCTTATAAATTACGTTCGTAGATTTATATGATTTACCATTATAAAATACTAGCAAAGGGCACAATATCATGGGGAAAAAGTGAAATGTAGTGAAAGATTACCAAAAAAAGAGGGTAATTATTTGAATGTCTTTGATTTCTTTTTATCCAACAGACCTGTGTTCCTATGGAGACAACGGTTGCTATTAGGTTGTCAGGCAGTCAGTATCTAGAACTAACATGATCTTGTCTCCTTATCTGTGACATTATGTCTTTCATGTGTTTTATAGAGCTTGTTCTCCTGTCATTTCATTTTTGCCACTGCATTTCTAAAGTTGGTGGCTTTTTTTGTCCCCTCCTAGGCGAAAACTCTCGTGGGTACAATGGGCGTCGCTGGTGATTTTATTCCTGTCCATCGTCGCCCTGACTCTAGGAAATGGAGGCCACCAGCAAAGCTTGGCTGCACATGGATTCCATCACAGTGTGTTTTTTCATCCATCTAACCACTGCCTCCTCTATACCGGACCTGAGGAAGCATGCCTGGAAAAGGGCAATTGCATAACACCAAGTTTCCTTCCCAGCTTCCACTGGAATGTCACCAGTACCATGGCAGGAGCACTGAAGCCTCTCCGCCTTGGCCTGGGCCATCTGCTTATTCTGGTGCAGTGTTTCGTTTCTGCCCTGGCTAACATCTACAACGAAAAGATCTTGAAAGATGGGGATCAGCTCGCTGAAAGCATCTTCATGCAGAACAGCAAACTCTATGCCTTTGGGGTGCTGTTCAATGGGCTTATGCTGGGGCTGCGGGCTAAGGACCGGAGGCAGATAGGGAACTGTGGCTTCTTTTATGGGCACAACATCTTCTCGGTGGCTCTCATATTTGTCACAGCTTTCCTGGGGCTGTCTGTAGCCTTCATCTTGAAATTCCGAGACAATATGTTCCATGTTATGACTGCTCAGATCACCACTGTCATCATCACCACCGTCTCTTTCGTCATCTTTGACTTCAGGCCTTCTCTAGAGTTCTTTTTGGAAGCTCCTGTAGTCCTTCTCTCCATATTCATCTATAATGCCAGTAAACCAAGAGGCCTGGAATGTGCCGCTCTGCGGGACAGGGGCAAACTTGTCAAAGGAGATGCCTGGGAGCGGTCAAGCGGGGTAAGGCTTTTCAGTGCTTGTCTCCTCTGTTTTCTCTTTTGATTCACCTGCATTTACGCTATGGAATGCTTGGAAAATTCGTTTTGCGTGTAACTGGACTCATCCCTCAAGTCAAACACCAAAACTCCTCAGTATTTCTTAAAATCTTCTAAATTAATTGGGTATTGCTTTACATATTCCACTTTTTCAATTCATGAAGCCTAGGTAAGCATTGCTTTCCTGCTGTGACTATAGACGGTCCTGTGAGCACCTTTAGCTTTGTACCTTTATAACCAAAATATTTTATTGGCCCTGGACATCCAGAAATTGAAATTGATGCCTGGGAAATAATTGTACTTAAGTAGAACTGATAAATCTGTGTAGCTGAGCCCACATCATGAAGAAGTTAATATATTTGATGTTAAGATTCTTTCTACCAGTCAAAGATAACTGAAGACAAAAAGGTAATGTTTAAATACAGAGTTTTAACACGATTTTTTCTTATGAAACGTTTCCTCCAGGCCCGTTACTGTGTTTTGTCCTAATTTGAATAGCAATCTAGTTAACTAGAACATGGCAGGGAGGGCTTGCTCTCAGACAAGTCATTCAGTCGAGCTGAGCAGTCAGTGTGAGGGGGAAGGGTTAATGTCTGCGTGTGCAGATGTGTTCTGTAATAAAAGTTGCAACCAGCAGGGAGTGTGGTCTCCACTTGATTCTGAGAAACATCAAACTTGGCAGAGGTGTTTCCCAGAAATTCCACATGGTGCCTTTTTAGCTTGTTGTTCAGCAAGCAGTAAACAGCACAAAGTCATATATTTTTGGTATACCAGGTGTTATCTATTTTAGCAGGTAAAATTGAGCAGCTGTGGTAAAAACAAATAGCCCTGTGTGAGCAGGCTTCCTGATAAAGGAGCGGGCTACCAGCTGTTCTTGGGAGTGAGTCACTGAAAAGTGTTAAAGATACAGGGGATGTTTTTTTATGAGCATGTATATCCTAGAGCAAAACTATAACACACTGGTAGAGATTTAAATTACAAGGTGTTGATTTTGCATAAGTGATGCCTTCCAAATAAACTTTACTCTTTTTTCTTTTTTTTTTTTTTATATTAATAACAAGATAATTTTTGCTCACATTGTTCTCTTCTGCTTTTCTGGTTCCTGTAGGATGGAGAAGAATTTGAGAGATTGAACAAACCAAGCAGTGACATCGATACAGATGAAGATTCCCTCTAGCATGAGGCTGGCTCAGAAGAGTGCTATTACTCGTAGTGAGAGAATGTTAATGTTTTATTAATGTAGAGAAGGGTCATTTTTCCCTGCTTGTGGACCAGTTGAGACTCTTTTGGAGCTGGATGTCAGAGGTAGATAAGGAAAACATTCAAGCCATGTATATGGAGAGTTGTATTCCCTCTTCCTATCCATGTAAATTAGGAGTTCAAAATCTGCTGAAAAAAAACCAAAATTTGTAACTGATACAATCAAGAGGCTTGGACCCTGGCCTTAGTGGTCTGAGTGACATGTGCTGCACTGTGGAAGGCAGTCTTGGACTCTAACCACGTGTCTTTCAGCGCTTTGGTTGACTGTCCTGAGTCACTGCAATGAATTCCTGTATGAATTCCTTGGTTAGCAAAGCAGAGATAAAATTGTTCTCCACCTTGCAGAAGTCATATGAGCATTGATTAATGTTTTTGCTGCATCTTCCAATGTACAAATGCTCCAGTAAGTTTTCTTTTCAGGACTTAAGGTGTTACGAAGAACCTCATCAATGATGAGGCAGATGGACTGTTTTATTGTATTTTGACAATTCAGGTTGACATATCTCTAGCTGAGTAAGAGTCCCTCTGAACCAACCTCATCAAACTTTCACTTGAGAATGTATAATATATCAAGTAATTTGGGTTATGTTC
The DNA here is from genome assembly GCF_013368605.1 of Nyctibius grandis. Taxonomy (NCBI): domain Eukaryota; kingdom Metazoa; phylum Chordata; class Aves; order Nyctibiiformes; family Nyctibiidae; genus Nyctibius; species Nyctibius grandis. The sequence goes on along the minus strand of NC_090680.1, from coordinate 4,958,103 downwards.
ATCCCTCAAACAGGCAGATCTCTATAGAGTGTGATTTGAGTTTGAATCGTCTTAATTCTGTCTTCATTCCTGTTTTTTACATCAGTGTAACTCTGTACTGGCTCCTGTGGAGTCCTTTCTTTCTGATTTTCTCTGATGTGACTGAGAGCAGAATAGATTTCACTGACTTCAGCCACTAGTTCTCACATTTTCAGTGTGAGACTGTTGTGTGCCTGTCTCCCAGTGTCTGGGGAAATGGAAATCTGGAATGCCTTTGTAGCAGATAGTGAATTTTACGTGCAAGTTATGTGGCCTGACTTTGAAAGAGCTTGAATAAAACAAGTGTGTTATACAGTATGAATGTATCATAGGGTCTTTTTTGCATTTAGAAGGCTATGTGTAGAGGGCTTAGTTTGCACTGAGGCCACTAGCTGAAAATAAATATTATGCAGCTACAGTGACGCCCTTTAACAAACATCTGCAGCACTGAGCAAGAGGGTGCAGGTGGTAGTATCATTTGCTGTTGTTCCACCCTGTCAGACTGATAAGGTCTTGCATTCATTTTGTAGAGAGAGAAATCATTTTGCAAAATGCCAGGCATAGTGATCTCGGAATCACTGCTGAGGCGACTGCTGGACTGTATTTTGAGTGAGATAAAAAATAGGTTCCAAATAATTCAGAGAATTTTAAAAGGGGCAAGGGAACAGGGATGCAGATAAGAGATTCTTGGTATGTTCCTAAAGCCTCAGAACAGTGGAAAAGATGTTGGTTTATAATTTCCTCCCTTCAAAAATGCGTCTTTCATAGTTGAAAGATACTGTCAAAAGAATTCTTAAGAAGATAAGCAATGAGTTCAGTGTCAAAGCCTCATACCACAGTGTATAGTAATCAGTTAGTGATGCATTTCTCTGTGGACTGAAGACAATCCTGCCTTTGTTCCACTCTGCCATCCTGTTTCCAGGCTCTGTGTATAACGGCTCACTTATGCATACTGTATTGGTGGCTCATTGCTATATTAATTAACATACCTCGATTGATGGATACCATCAATGCATCAAGAGGGGAAACCTGTTTCCATGCGTGCTCAATGACTGTCAAGTTATAAACTATGAATCTAAAATTATTTTTCTCATTGCTTACTTTTTTTTTCTGGGAGTATTACCTTTCTCTAACATTTATTAAGAATAACTGTACAAAGCGAAATTACTGTTGTGACTGAAAATTTTTTTACAGCTGAGCTCATTGTGCTAGGATAGTAGGGCATTGCAACAAAAGGAATCCTAGGTGTTTGCATCTGTACAGAATTAATAAGAAAGTGTAAGAATAAGAAAGGTTTTCATTGGTTTATGATGTCCTATTTTGGGAAGTAAAACTTCAATTCAAAAAAAATTGCTCAAACTGTTGAAGACTTAGTTGCAATAAGACACTTTCATTTTTTTCCATTACATACAGTTTTGCAATATATACCTGCCTAAGTTCATTGTCTTTTTCAATTATAGAGACCAACTTTAGCAGGTATTTCCAAGAAGAAAGTACTGTTAGCTTTAGATTGCCTTGCACTTACATGAGCAGTAGCTTTTTACATGAGCTTTTCCAGAGAGCTTTGCCTTGCGTTAATTCAGAACATAGAAATTAGCCTCATACCTCTGACGACAGAGCACCAAACCAAGGATGAACGTCTTAAAAACCATATGTTTGACCTTCCTGCCTTAAGAGAAATGAGACGTGGAAATGACTGATCTACAGATTTTATAAAGTGCACTTAGTTCTTGCTTTCAGCTCTTGTCCCACTTAATGATTTTTCCCTCTATAAATTTCACTGATACTATTATGCTTGACTTATTTGCCAAAGTTTTAGATTGCACAAAGATATCAGGTATATAACTGTTGATCCAAGCATTTACTTGCGCTGTAAAGTTGGTCCTGTCTAATGTAGAAATCCTTCTATTGTCTTCAGGTTGGAGGTCTCAGAGAGATTCTGTTGGATTGGCCGGGCAGGTTTCTTTTAATAATGCAGGAGAACTGTATATCCCCTTTGCAGCAACAGGAGTGTTAACTGCTGTCTAAAAATGGGTAAGGATTTGCATCAACTTAGCAATAAAAAAGTGTGTGAGGTAACCCGGAAGTATAACCAGTTCTGTGTGACTGTACTATCCATGGCAATAGTCAAATTTATTGTGTACATGAGATTTGTACACACTAAATTTGAGATGTAGATCTAGTTAGCAAGGAGGAGCTATTCTATGGAGTTAATGTTTCAAATAGATCATGTGAATCCCAGCTGATTAAGTATTTCCACTGTATGGTTGTTGATCTCCATGTTGGAAAGCTTACTATTTTTCTCCTCAAATGACAATAGGGAAATTTATGAGGAGATTTTTGGAGAGCAGCATTAGTTTGGCACAGAGTCTTTAATGAGTACATTGGGCAGAGAGCTCTTTCTAAGCTGTGATTTAGAGCCCACATTCACAAACGTTTGAACTTAATTGCTGCTGAGGATGTTATGTTCCTCCCTCCAGGTTTGAGGAAATAGTTCACAAAACCTCTCAGGAAGAGAGATATGTTCATGTTCTTATTGTTTATAACAAGTCAATTAAAGCAATATTTATTTTGGTTAATTTCAGCTACTTTGTGAATGTAGCAACCAAGCCATGGTGCTTGAAGCACAGCCTGTGGATGAAAACAGCCATCTTGGAGCTAAATCAGAGCCCATAAATATGTGTAAGAAAAAAGTTTTACTTTATCCTGTGGAATCTTCCCACAAAGGGCTGTAGAAATAGGACCTTAATCTCAATAAGTCTGTCCTCAGAGTGATGCTGCAGGGACAGATCCAGTACTTTGGATTTGATTTGTGTTTTACAAAATGAAATGTTAATTTGGAGTGTTGTAGCTCCTGAATGCTTATAGTCTTCAAGATAGCTATATGTTGTTGTTGAAAGGGTTTTTTTGGCTTCGTGTTCCTTCAGGCTTTGCTTTTAGTTTTCCATAGGGAGAGGTAAGTTGCAAAATCAGGATTTTAAATCATTGCTGAAAGTTTCTGGTAATTTTAAGCCAGTTTGTAGTGAAGGCAGGAATCTGCACCAGAATGTAGAATAATACTGAGTCTTCCTCAAATTCTATGAATATTTGAATGTGTAGTTCTGGTTAAGAGCCCATCCCAACCTCCCTTATAAGTAGACAACTTGTTTGGAGTTGTATTTTTTAATGCAGCTCCCACAGAATGCCTAGGCTGGGTTTGGTACTTGCACAACTTAATTTTGAATTCTGGAGGGAGGGGAGAAAAAAAGAATGCAATTTGGATCAGATGTTGCAATTTTTTGTAAGTTAACTGTCTCTTCCTACTGCTTAGCACAGGACATGTAGTTTCCATGATTTGTAATGTAAGTTAAAAGGGCTTTCATTTAAAGACTTTACATGAAAACAAGAGTACAGAGAAGTTGAAATGAACACCTGAAAGCAAACACTCCAGAGGTGTTTCTAGTTTTGTCTACAAGAGATGACTGTTAGACATCTGCTGTACTTTCCTCTGCTTTTGTTTTAAGCAAAGAAAGGTAGCTGACCTTAATACACTGATGCAATAAGCACTTGTTTTCCAAAACTGAGCTATGGGACCTCCTATTTTCTTCTAGAAACCTTTCAGTTCTGTGGTTCTTTTTTATAGCTCCTCTTTGGTTTTTTGAATTTCTCTGTCCACTGTTTTCAGCCATGGAAGTGCTGTAGATAAGGGAGAGCTTGGAAGCTCTCTGCAGGCAGTAGTCCTCTCAAAATGGTTCTGTCAGATTCCTACCTTTCCCCACTCAGCTCCAGTCACCTGAGGGAGGTAAGTTGGGAGCTGTGCTGACTAGACCTTGTGATATGGAGGACGGCACCAGAGGGTCACAGGGTTTGTAAAGCTGAGGAAGAACCTCTCAGGCCTTGTGACCTCTCCACATCTGTCTGCCTTTCTGACATTCAGAAGGGCAAGCAAGGTCTCACCTTTTGTGACTAAGATTCTAAAGAAAGCATCTGGTTTGGGGTGAACTTGTTGCTTTTCGCAGTTCTGTTTTCATCTGGGCCAAAAAAAAAAAGGATGAGGAAAATGCTAAAACTCAAACTGTGGGGCATGCTCTGGCCAGCTTAGAGCTGTAGCTTCTCCCTATTGCTCTGCTACTGCTGTGATGACAAAACCTAGTAAGAGTGCCCTGTTGCATGCATCTATACATGGCATGTGCACCCATGGCACAGATTATAAAAAGAAATGAGACCTAGGGGTGCTGATGGACAGCCGGCTAAACATGAGCCAGCAGTGTGCCCAGGTGGCCAAGAAGGCCAATGTCATCCTGGCCTCTATTAGGAATAGTGTAGCCAGCCGGTCTAGGGAAGTGATCGTCCCTCTGTACTCGGCACTGGTGAGGCCGCACCTTGAATCCTGTGTCCAGTTGTGGGCCCTGCACTTCAAGAAGGATGTTGAGGTGTTGGAGCGAGTCCAGAGGAGGGCGACCAAGCTGGTGAAGGGTCTGGAGGGTCTGACCTATGAGGAACGGCTGAGGGAGCTGGGGTTGTTTAGCCTGGAGAAGAGGAGACTCAGAGGTGACCTTAGTGCAGTCTACAACTACCTGAAGGGAGGTTGTAGTGAAGTGGGAGTCGGCCTCTTCTCCCAGGCAACTAGCGATAGGACAAGAGGACACGAGGACACAGCCTCAAGCTTCGCCAGGGGAGGTTCAGGTTGGACATTAGGAAGCATTTCTTCTCAGCAAGGGTCATTAGCCATTGGAAGGGGCTGCCCAGGGAGGTGGTGGAGTCCCCATCTCTGGAGGGGTTTAAGAGAAGACTGGACATGGCACTTAATGCCATGGTCTAGTTGACATGGTGTGTCAGGGCAATGGTTGGACTCGATGATTCCAGAGGTCTCTTCCAACCTGGTTGATTCTGTGATTCTGTGGTCAGGCATGCCTTCAACATTAGAAGTGTCTGCTGTGCCACTATGAAGGCTTGCATGATGCCTTCGCTTCAGGATATTCCTGAATCTTTCTGCTGGGTCTTTAATGTTTGGAAATCTAACCCAAATGGTGCTGAAAGTATGGCTACGCATGCAGTTTCTGCCACTGATTTCAGCAGGAGCAGGTGGTGCAACAGATCCGATGCCCAAAGACACCAGAAGGGAGAAGAAAACCATGTCAGAAAGTGTGGCAGAAATAGAGCTGGTTTAGTAGCAGATCAAATTATTCCCAAATAGTTTTATAAACATTTAGTCTAGATTTTTTTTTTCATGGGAGAGGGTATGAGAAGAAGAGGGAGAAGGAAATGTGAAATTTAGAGCAATAGTTTAATTAAAAACATTATTATAGAGAGCTAGTTACAACTCACTTAAAATATACATGAATGATAATTTTTTCCTTTTTTTCTGATGAAAATAATGCTTTTCAGTTTTCTGTATTTCAGACAACGCTAACTATGGTTGGTGTTTCCACTTAGCTCTCATTAACTTGAAATTAACTGTCAGGTGGGCAGGACCTAAGAGAACAGGGACCCCAATCAAAAGAATAAATGGCCATGCCGCAAGCTTTGTAGTTAAGTACTTTACATTGTATTGTATTGGAACAAATCCTGCCATAGCCATAAATCCTTATTTTCATTGATAAAGTCAGCTAATTACGATGTTAATGCACAGTAGAAGGGATGCTGTCTTTTTAGACAAGGTACTTGAAAAGGATTTTATTATTATTATTATTGCTGTAATTATTAAAGAGCCTGCCCCATGCTTCTTGCTTAAATTTTCCTTTTCTAGGAAGGTCCTGAAGTGTGATTCTTTGCTTGTCTTCATGAGCACAATGCAAAATTCCCACTTTCCAATAAATATACTTATTTTTTTCTCCTTACAAAAAAAATACTAGAAAGAGCATTGCAGTATTTGTTGGACAGTTTGTGTCCTGCCCTACAGTAGTGTCCATGGATTGGGGCTGTGGGGGTTTTTTGGTTGGTTTTAATACAAACAGCACCTGCTGATACCCTTTTTTTTATAAAGGTGTAAAAATATAAAGGAGTCTTTATTGTTTAAAGCTTGAATACTACTGGTCTGAATTGCGTCACTGTAAAGGCTTCTGCGTTTTTGAGAAGGCAAATGACCAAAGTCCCTTGACTGAACAGTGGAAGAAGGAAGCATGGATATCTAGGTGGCCTGGGAAGACTTCCTGCAACTGGCCACCTATTGCTTGGATAGCTATTAGAAGACAGACACAGGGCAGCTGGAGGCTAAGTTGCTCTTTTCAGTATGGATATCCATGGTGGTAACTTCCGTGGTGACGGTAGTCATCTTGGTAACCTTCCTGGTATCCCTGGTGATAGCTATGGTAGCCATACCCACCATACTCATCATCTGGGCACTGCATGCCGAGGGATTGCTGAATTGTCATCTCCTGTCGCCGAAGCTGCATGGAATCAATCAGATCATACACAATCGCCATAGACCACATTGGAGAAGGATACCAGGATTTGACGTTTCCATCTTTTCCGACTAGAAGCATGGAGAAATATTCTGGGCTAATTTGGAAATAATTTCGAATGTCTTTCACCAAATTAGCTGGGATGTCTTCTCTGTCTACAGCAGAGCTGCCTAGAAAGTGATCACATAAAACCAGCATTGATATTTGGGTTAGGCAATGATGGTTTGTAGGGTAAGCGAGTTAGCAACATGAGATAGGATACAGCCCAGTAGTTGACAATGTAAGATTCTTATTTACAAGCTCAGGATTTCCTGGTTCTGAATGAAACTACTCCACTGTGAACAAAAGATGTATTTTTAACAGTTTTGTTAGGTTTGGTAAACTTGTCTTTTTTTTCTAGGCTGAAGCTACTTGAGTGTGGGACACCTTTTTGTCACCCAACGCACATGCATATCTTTGGCTTCTATGCAGCTTGGGTGACTGGTTCACAGAATGCAGAAGGAGTATGTGAAAAACAGTCACAGTGAAGGAAATCACTGGAACTGAAGTGTGATAGTGTGGCGAACTGCAGGATTAATTTGCTGGATCACTAATGGCAGTATGGAGCTTCACTCTTGAACTGTCATGATATGTGAGGTATGGGATGTGGTAGAGGTCATGTTCACTTTAAAATATATGTTCTAGCGCAAATCTGGTGAACTTCAGGCCTGTAAGTGTGAAGTCCGTGCTGGGTAAATGAGTAGAAAGTATAAGACAATTAGGATCAGTGGAGGCCTATATATATATATATATATATATATATATATATATACACACACACACATCCATCCAGAGCGACCTTGACAAGCTTGAGAGCTGGGCGTGTGCGAACCACATGAAGTTCAACAAGGCCAAGTGCAAGGTCCTGCATGTGGGTCGGGGCAATCCCAAGCACAAATACAGGCTGGGAGGAGAATGGATTGAGAGCAGTCCTGAGGAGAAGGACTTGGGGGTGATGGTTGACGAGAAGCTCAACATGAGCCGGCAGTGTGTGCTTGCAGCCCAGAAGGCCAGCGGTGTCCTGGGCTGCATCAAAAGCAGCGTGGCCAGCAGGTCAAGGGAGGTGATTCTCCCCCTCTGCTCTGCCCTTGTGAGACCCCCCCTGGAGTACTGCATCCAGCTCTGGGGCCCCCAATATAAGGAGGACATGGAGCTGTTGGAGCGAGTCCAGAGGAGGCCACGAAGATGATCAGAGGGCTGGAGCACCTCTCCTATGAAGACAGGCTGAGAGAGTTGGGGTTGTTCAGCCTGGAGAAGAGAAGGCTCCAGGAGGACCTTATAGCAGCCTTCCAGTACCTGAAGGGGCTACAGGAAAGCTGGAGAGGGACTTTTTACAAGGGCATGTAGTGACAGGACGAGGGGGAATGGTTTTAAACTGAAAGAGGGGAGATTGAGATGAGATATTGGGAAGAAATTCTTTACTGTGAGGGTGGTGAGACCCTGGAACTGGTTGCCCAGAGAAATTGTGGCTGCCCCCTCCCTGGCAGTGTTCAAGGCCAGGTTGGATGGGGCTTGGAGCAACCTGATTTAGTGAAAAATGTCCCTGCCCATGGCAGGAGGGTTGGAATAGATTATCTTTAAAAGGTACTTTCCAGCCCAAACCATTCTGTGAAGATGAATGAAGGACCTGTATAAGAGAAGCTGACGAGTCTATGTTCTATTAGCCCTGCAAACTCCTGAGCGTGTAAAAGGCACAGGCATCCCTTTGTCTTTGACAGCAAGGCAGGCTGAGGAGTGTCCTTGGGACTGCATGTTTAGGTGGGAGATAAAGATGGGAGATGACTTCCAGATGATATTTGGGCGTTTCTGTCCTGAAGAAGCTATATAATGTTTAGCACAGGAACACCAAGAAAAATTATGGTTTGCTTTTGTGTAGTCTTGTTTGTTAAAAGAAAGAAAACAAAAGAGAAAAACACAGTCAAAGAAATTACAGCAAAGAAACACTCAGCACTATGTAATGCTCTTCATGGGTAGTACTGAAGAAACTGGAAACAGTCACTTACCATTAATTGGATACAACTCTAAGACACCACCAATATCTTCTCCAAGTCCTAGCAATTTGAGGATAGTTATATGGCGCAGACCTGTGGAGGAAATTAAGCAGGTTTTGGGTCATACCTGTTCTTTCTGCTCGTTCTAGGGCTGATTTCAGTTTAATCAGCTAGGTCTGGGCATGCTAAATTAGGGGCCAGTCTCAACAGCCCTCTAGGAAGAAGAGTTACTAATTTCTCTGGAGTCTCTGCCACTCACATCACCTGTCCCAAACATGGGGATAAACTAGTGTGTTGAATAAATGCAGCATCAGTTGCATAAAAGCTGCCCCTAACAGCGACTGGGGAGAATTAACTGTTTTGCTTACATCCCATTGTTCAGAAAGCATTTTGCAGTGGTCCATGTCACAGTTTACTTTGGTAGTTGGCAAATGAGATGGTGCTGACGCTGTGAATGAAAGCCAGGTGATTATGAATAAACAGACAGTGTAGCAGTAATACTGTGCATATCTCCAGGCATAACTGAAATGTATTGAAATAGTGGCTTTTGAATGGGACCTGTTTCAGTCTGTTGTAGGAGTCAAGTCTGGGCCCTGTATGGTACTTGCGTTGCTAGGAACCTAAGTTACAGAGTAAGTCTCTCAGGGCTTCGTAATGGAAACACGGAACAGTGTTTCTGGATGTTGCTCTTAATTGCCTCCTGGAGGAGCCGATCTCTCTCCACTGACTATGTAGTTGGATCTTAAGTACCTAGGTTGGGGGCTGCGAGGGTCCTTATTGGGTTAAAGCATCTTCTATTAATATTTTTACAGGTTTTGGCAATGAAGCAGGAAGGAAAAGGAAAAAAACTGATGTCCATGCATCTCCCTGATACCTGGCCCGCTTCTGAGCTGGGTATAAGAGGATTTGCCCTTCCCAAAGCATTGTACTTATGTTGTTAATTTGTGCAGTAAGAAAAAGGAAATACTATTGATGTCCTGAAGTACAAGCCCAAAGAGAAGCTTTGGAGTGCTAACCTTTTCTGCCTTACACAAATGATTCTAGGGAACACTTTGTTTAGCTGTCTTAGCTGTCAGGGTGTGCTGCACTACCTGCTTAGCACAATATTTTCCATTTGTATTTGGAGTAGCTACGGCAAAATTTTCAGTTGTCAGACTCCTCAGATTGTCTAGGTTCAGACTTGAGCAAAGGAATCCATCACATCACCAGGAAGGATGTGGTTTGAGGGAGCAAGAGTATAATTTCTTTGACTCACCAAAATTGCAGGCTTGTCCACTGAGGGCAGCAAGCTGCTGGGAATAAGCCCAGTCCTCATCACTGGGAGCAGAGATAACCACCAGCCGTCTTCTCCATCGGAACCTGGAAAGAGAAGAGAGTGCGACAGGGCACAGTCGTGACACATAACTCAAGTCCTCTCAGTATCTTTGTTCTCTGTAGGATGAGATATGTCATACCTCTCACAACTTCTAAGTAACAGCTGGATGGGAAATCTTCCCAGGTCTATCCATCACTGGGAGAGGATAAAGCTTGTTTTGAATTTTACGACCCCAGAACTCTCAAAGAAACATCTGCAGTTCTGCTGCTTCACCAAACACTGCAAAGCTTATGATCTTTGCTCAAAGCCCCCTTCAGTAGTTACAACAATGCTGAGAAGTGTATATTCAAGGGAAAGAAAGATTCCTGTAGAATTCCTCACTAGACATTTAGCTTTTACGTCATTCACCACTGCTGGAACAGCACAGTTATTTTGCAGTCCAAGGGCTGTCTGAGAATTAGGGTGTATCTTCATTTCAGACATAACTCATACTTCTGTGTAAATACTCACTGACCTCTTTTTCTTCTATACCACACTCGCTCAAAATACCTTTAACATGGCTTTAAATCTGAGCTTGTTTGTAAGTAAGTATGCGGTTGTGTGAGCTTGTGGCTATATAAAGCATGCATGGGGCAATAAGATAAATCTTTGATTTTTCTTTAATATAGGATGCCCCATCTAACCAAACTTTTGCACAAGGAGCACCTTCTGTTGTCCTGTCAAGGAAAGGCAATGCCATAACGACACTTGAAATCTTAAAAAATTCTAACTATGGGGGGTTTAATACTCTTCAAACCACTCCTTTTTTGAATAAAGGTACTTCTCCATTAAACCTAAATAAATCAGATTTAAAGGAATTTGCAAAGCTGCAGGGATATTTTTATAGCAGGAAATGATCTTTTAAATGGATGCAGATGTTACTCTGTTATAACAGCCTGCCTTGCTGCAGCACCATGTGAAGATCTCAAAGGCTAATGTAATGGGTCAATTCTGTTCCACTTGAGAGAAGCTGAAAACATGGTGGGACTTGCTCAAAGTCACAGAAGTTGCTGAAAGAACAGGGGATGATGATGTCTTTGTCTTGTTGACCGGCTGACACTGCGTGTATTTTTAGAATTAAAAAAGTAAATCCTTGAAAATCAGAGCTCCCCAATTTTAATCTTGCCCAGGCAGAACAGCAAAGAGACATGGATGTCTATATACAGATAGTGAGTAGGAATGAGAAGCATTAAGAATCACATATGTGACATGAAGGAAAGGGGGGAATTTTCATGTTGTCATTCTGAAAATGGGGAAAAAATAATCTTTGTGATATTTTATATAGCAAAAGCACCTGGCTACCTATAAACGATAGAGAATGTAAACATTGGATCATATTTTGTCTAGGGCATAAATCAGGATGGGATCTTATCTGTGAGCTGCTTTAAGATACTCTAATTCCTTTCTAGTTTTTTGAGTAACTCCTTTGGAGATGCACAGAGCTGAGAAGGGTTGGAAGCCGCTCAAGCTGTTTATCCCCCTGCCCCAGGCAATCCCTATAGCTGGTGTGCTTGTCTGGGGCTACATCTTACCGAGAAATTAGTTCAGTTGGTCCTTCACAGCTGTTAGTTCACTGTCACTAAGGTACAGATTTATGCCTTATGTCTGACATCAGAAGCCACAGGCCAATACTCCTGTCCTGACAAATCTTCCAGACTCTTCCCTGTGTGCATCCTTTCTTCCTCTTCTATGTATTTTGCATCCCATTCTTGTTTGTGAGCCAAGGGAGCAGCACAGCCAGTGTCTCGGTGTTACAGGGGGACTCTCCCCCACAAACTCAAGGATCTTCTCCTGATACATGTGGCTTTTAAGCATTACTCAAGCCAGCTCAGGCTCTCATGGTCTCCTTTCACGCCAGCCAGGCTTGTTAAGAACAATATTTGTATTATTATGACTGACCTCCCCAATGAGCAACACCAGGGAGATGATGCCAGGACTGTTGTTCAGCTGGGAAGATAATCTTGGACAAAGCTGGAAGGAATCTTGCTGGGAATCTGACCAATTAATGTGGCTAGAGAATTCCACACGATATTTAAAGCCTGATGCTTGTTTCACAGACAAGTGTATTCTGTGCGGCAGCAGTTATTTTTATAGATGCAATATTCTGCATTTTTCCTGCCTGCTTTTCTAATCTGTGTTTATTACTAGGGCTGTTTGCAAGCAAAGAAGGATTTGGGGCCTGTCACTTCCCAGCATATAAACACTTTCTTGTACTGGTCAGCTGTTTCCAAACTGTGGTTCTTCTTGGTGGTCTTGAGGATGAATCACTGAGGCCTAAACAGGAGGTGATGGGGTGGGTGGGGTGGATCTTGCTAAAGGTTCTCTTTCTATTGAAGTGGCCGTTGAATTTTAAAATGTTTATGAACCAACAACCTACTCATTTACCTGTTGCTCCTTTCCCCCTCAAGTCATAATCAATCATGCTGCCTCAGTTATTTTTGTAGCCATCTGGCATTAACAGTGTATTCCTCTGGATTCTGATAGTAGGTGAGGAGGATGCAGTAGTAACAGGTAAAGCCTAGAGTGATGGGGTAGCCCTAATTTCATGTAAATTATCCTGTAACAGAGAGGGCTATAGCTGCACAGATCTTCTGTGGATCTGAATTCACACAGTCCAGACATGTTTATTGCCTGGAATATAGGTCTTGCAGGTAGAGTTGTGACATGGCATATAGAGATTGCATAAAGAAAACTGTCTTTCTCCAGAAGGTCTCTTAAACATTTTGCAAGAGACATCTGCAAGACCTTTAATAATATGCATGACTAATACTGGCAAAGGCTAACTGTTATCTTAAGCAGGATAAAAAGGAAGTTACAGAGAATTAATTACTGATTCAAGTTACATGGGAGGGATTAGAATGGGATTAATGAGATGATTGAAACACATAAACACTGTGCTTCGTACATTCAAAACACTGAGATAACATCTGCGAAGTAATCCTTATTTGCTCTTCTAATGCAAATCAGTGTTATTGTGTCCATGTCATGATGGGGGTACTGAGGTACAGAAAGTTAGTGTCCAAAGAATGTGCAGTCAGTCAGGAAACACAACATGCATCCTGACTTCCAGTGCTCTGTACAAGACTGCAGGCAGCTATGGCTACATCTCTGTATTTATTTAACACTCTAAACACTGAGAAATCTATATTAAAAATCACAGAAGTACTTGGATGGGTATTTTTCCAATAAGACAATAATTATTAGAACTAGCAGCAGATAAGAACAGAAGGTAATACCTGGATAAGAAGCTCTCAAGGGATTGCTTCTTATCTTCTTTGCAGACAATGCCCTCTTTTTTCTGTCTTTCCATGTCTTTAATTCGTGACTGGAAGGTGTCGATCAAATCAAACACGGACTTCATTGCTATGGGTACTTCATAGTATTGCTGTTAAGAAAAAACATATAGACAAAAGGATGCACATATTGGCAGTCTTTCTGCATGGATCACAGCACTGTAGAATATATAGAGGTTCAAGTATTCCTCTTAACACATGGGTGACAAGGCCTAGACCAGATCAGAAACCATGGAAAATATTATTGGTTTCACAGTCAGACTGCACTTTGAAAGTGGCATATTTTCAGTATTTGCCCAGTTGGGCAAATTGCAGACCATTGCAGGCAACAAATTGTCCTTCTATTCTTTTGTAAGGCCATTCAACTGGAGCACTGTCCATATGCAATGTGCTGTCATCCTGTTGAGCGGCCAGACTCTGTGTTTCAGAATGCCAGGTACTACATTGAAACCCCTGCCAGTGGGGGGTCCTGTTCCAATGATGTCAGCTCACCATCCCAGCAGAAACCCACAATTCCTGAAATCCCCTAACTGCAGAAAATGAAGATAGCTACCTAATTCCTGAAAATTTCTCTTCCTGTCATTTTTCTTGTCCTCCAGCAATGACTAAGTCCTGCATCAGTCTCTTATGTGCTTCACATGCAAGCCTGTAGTGTAATTTCCTAATTTTTTTCTCTTTTTTTTGTATTTTCCCAATGCCTTTTCTTTCAAAGGGTCGAAACCCTCACCTTGACCTTCATGTCAGTGTCCGTCAGCACCATGAAGAAGTCATTGTAGGTCATCCCATACTCTTTCCTCAACTCACTGATGAGCTGCTGGTCCACAAGATCTTCATCCTCTATCACTTTCATGGGCTTTTCATTATCTTAATGTGAGACAAAGGAGAAATAAATAGAGTCATTGAATCACGCAGCACACTGCCTTTAATTTCACCTCGAAAGAAAGGGGGAAATCAATTTCCCAGAAGCCCTCTTCCTGCTGCATAGGCAAGATACTAAAAAAGCATCAGTATGGCACTATGGCTTTCAACTGTCCAGTTTTCAATCACAGTATTTTTTGAAAATCAGTCTATCCTAGGGCACATTCACTTCAATATTCAACATTTCTACTGCTTTTGAAAAATCTTGGTTACTTGCTCTTTCCTGGAATGATCTCTTAGATTTTTTTCAACATGCTTATACATGTATATGCATGTACTAATCATTTCACTAGCTCCTGAAATGCAGCCACTTCTGGAATAGAAAATAGTTCAGCAAATTAGGACAGGAGCTGGAAAGCACCATATCCAAGTGAAACAGCACAGAGTATTTGGGTCAGTAAAATATAGCTAGGACAGCTTGAGGTTGGCCAGGACACTAGAGTTAACCTTCCCAGTCTTAAAAAATTACATGGGAGGTTTAGGGATGACAAGAAACCAGAAACTGTTTAATATGTCTTGAATACTGCAGCCCTAGCTCCTCAGCTCTCTCTGTGTACCCTGCTGTGGCACTCCTCCTCCATCTGCTTGCTGACGTTCATTTCCTATTCTAATACCCTGACAGGAAAAAAACTTGTTTGAGCATGATTTTTACCTACTCACTGCTCTACCCTAAGAAAACATTCAGAAATGCTTGAGGGAAAAAAGACCTCTGAAGACACAGTTTTGAAGCATCTATAAGACAAGCCTGTGGAGGTATTGAGGCTCCTTATTTCCCCTGGAACTAGGGTGTATTAGGGCCAAGTCCTGAAAGCCTTCGTGTCATCAGCTCAGCCTTAGCTGTAGCATCCAGCACAGTGCTATACAACTGCAACAGTGCTGGAACAGGACTCCATATGCAACTGTGGGCCTGGAAAGCTAAAGACAGGCCAAATCACATGTGAAGTGAAATGTCACCTGGGCACCAACAAGCTCTCTGCAAACATTACTTGTGTATGCCCTGTGACACCACTATGAATATAAATATTCATATCCTCACTTAGAAATCCCAGCCACGGCTTAAGTGACCTGACTGAAGTCAACCAAAGAGCTAGAATCCAGAGGTACAACTTTCCAGTCCCCTGCTCCACCATTATTCACCAGCAAATAGAGATGAGATGAATTGATCCGAGTTGAGCACACATGCCTTTATGGAGCATACTGATCTGATTCAAATTTTGCAGTAGGTCCAATCCGTGTAATAGACTGAATGAAACTTCTGAATTAAAACTTTGGGAAAATGTCTGAATCAGAACCTGACCTTTAGGTTTCACATCTTGGACCTGCTTCTTACAGAAAAAAAAACCAAACCAGCAAATGTTAAAATTTGGTTATACTAATCAAGC
Organism: Nyctibius grandis; assembly: GCF_013368605.1. Classification (NCBI taxonomy): domain Eukaryota; kingdom Metazoa; phylum Chordata; class Aves; order Nyctibiiformes; family Nyctibiidae; genus Nyctibius; species Nyctibius grandis. Next base: position 4,942,725 of record NC_090680.1, on the reverse strand, counting down.
TATAGATATAATTTATATGGTTTTACGTGGTTACATGTATCTCAGTTGAAAGTTTTGTAAAGAATTATAGGCAATGTTATAAATTCCTCACTGGGTGGGTTGCTGGATGTGCTAATCGGTTATTCCCTTTGTAAAACATATGTAAATCATGCATCAATGCTTTGGGAGATTTACATGTTACTAACGGCAAGCATGACCATTAAAACATAGACTAAAAAATCATACTTATGCCTGCAAACAATCCCCTACAAAAACAAAGACTATCTCATTGGCCTATATGGAGGTAGAATAATTCAAAAGATGTTAGTGTGAAATGTGATGGAAAACAGCTGTATGACGCAGCACCTTAGACCAACTGATCCATGGCACTCTTCTGCTTTAAAGACTATAGGTATCAACATGAAGATAGCACTTTAGAGTTTCATTTTTAGGAGATTTTCTTTCAAAACTCACAATGTAAAGAAGAAAATTAAATGACAAGAGTGATACAGAAAAACGTTTCAGGGGGAAAAAAAATAATGCCACAAAGGCAGGCCAGCCTTTCAAACTTGGAAGTGATTTCTAGGGAGAAAATAAAGAAGTATCTCTAATCACCTCTTTCCATTTCACTACTTGTCCCTGAGCTCTGCCTCCTAAAGGACATCTGGGATCAGCATGAAGAACAATGGGAGCTGAGACTGTGTGCTGCTACCTGCAAAGTCCTCGCTCTCTTTGCTCTTTCTAGAAAGGTCACTGAAAAAGTGCAGAAACTTTTCTCCATACATCTTTAGCAGCTAGACAGGCTGGGAAGATGAGTTACTCTTTACAAATAATTCAAATGAGGTTGCAAAGAAGTTCAGCAGTTTGTTGTAGCAGTGCAATGGCTTAATAGGTTAGGTATTGGCTTTGATTGTAAGGTAGGTAGCCTGGGGCTGGTGTTTAGTTGACTAAAGCCCTGGTCCTGTGAGATGGGGAAAAGAGACCACATGGGTAACTCAGGGTGAAGAGAAGACCTCTGCAGTGACACTCAGCTTTTGCGTCATTCCAGTGGGAAACTGGGAAATGGTCTTTGGTTTCAGTATGAGCTGATCTTGACCAGTGTTAATGAGCTCTCTTTCATTCACTACTTCTAAATGTGTTTGAAATTTCAAGTAAAGAGTCTTCTCTGTGGACTTTCCTGTTGTTGTCATTTGTATCTAAGTCCCAAGATGTAGTCCCAACTTGTAGATCTACAAGTAGATCTCATCACGCTGGGTGCTAAGGCTTCTCACTACAGCATAAATATTGTGAACAAAATGCTTCTTAGGAGCTTTTGCTGCCTCTGATACTATCAGAGAGTGAGTCATGAAGAGGCCATGCAAGCAAGAAGGGCAGAGGAGAAGGGGAAGTCGAACAGAAAGACATTTGTATTATTTAAACTTCTAAAAAAGGTCAGGATTTGTTATTTTGGGCAAAACTTCATGTAAGGTTTAACTCACACCCTTCTAAGTCTCCTGCTTTTCTTCAACAAGTTAGTTCCTCCTGTGAGAATTCAGCTGTTACATACACTTGTGTGGTTTGGGGAAAGTTCGGGTGTAGGTTAAGTTTGGAACGGGCTGAAAGAGTATGGTCTATGTCAGAGTGAATGTCTGTTTATTAGCCAGACTGGAACTAAATATAATCCTAAACAGTCCACTGACAGGCAGATGGGTCTAGGTACACAGAAAGTGACCTTGAGTAACCTTGGCCTGATGTGGAAAATCCTATACTGCTCCAGATTTGTCAAGGAGGTGCACAAATGGACAGTCTGGCAGGATTTGTGACTTGCTGTCATTTAGGGACACAAGGCTCCTGGTCCTCCACTAGGTCCTCTCCCTCTGAGAGCAGTAGAGACATGGCTGGAAGCCAGACATAAATCTGTGATCATCTGGCCTATTGTATGCTAGACCTGAAATACCCCAGAGCTGGTGTGGTCCTGAGCTTTCTGTTCCATCATACATCTCTTCCTAAGGTCTGGTAAAACCAGATGAACTTCCAGAGGAAAGATGTGGTGGACTTATAAGCCGAACTAGCAGCTTTTACACTATTTCTTTGCCTTTGTCCGGCAAAGCATTCACGGTGGTGTTAACCTTTAGACGCAGACAGCAATGAGATTGTTTACATAATTCAAGAGACATCTAAGCTTAAGTGCTTTGCTGGACTGGGACCTGAAGTCTTTGTCCAAACCCTGCTGTTATGAAAGGAAAGGTTCTCACTGGCTTTGGTGGATGCTTCCCCAGGACCTGAACACTGACACCGGTTGTTTCAAAGCTGCCTAAGAGAGATGGATGTCTAGTGTCCCCCGTCTATATGGGAACTCTGTATGGAAAGAAGGTGGTACTAAATATGGCTGAATGAGCTAATTTGCAAGTCCTGCATAGTCTGATTTATAGTGCCTCCAAAACCTCTGGCTTCGATGAGATAAACCTCTTTACAATAGCCAGCAATAAGCAGTCACACTGATTGATATCTTGCTTTATGGGTAAGGAGAGGCAATAGGACTTCAGATGGTAAACCTGATAATATCAGTTATGCTTGTGCAAATCTGTAAAGTTGTCATACCTAGAGGCTATGGTTGAAATCTTCTATATTAGTATCTGTTTACCAGTACAGAGGGGAAAACGCGCCTGGGAGAATACTCACTTTGTGAACATATCAAAATCAGCGCTTAAGCCTAGGAAAGCTGATCCCGGGAAGGGAAGTAAAGGAACTCACAGCAAGGTGTCTAACTGGCACACTTCTCTCTGTCTTGGGTTTAGCCAGTGTGTGCCCCTGAAAAATGAAGCTTTTTTCCATGACCTTGTGAGGAGTGCAAAGGCGTGAGAAAATGTTATACAGCAGAGTGGGGAGATAATGATGTTGAACTTCGAAACAGGATTAACTTGGGCCAAGTTTCGAATACAATCTCAAACAGTTCCCTTCAGCATTTCCTGCCCCCCAATCTCCTCTCCTACATGACAACAGCCAGTTTCTTTAAGCAGTGTTTAAATCATGCTAGCCAGTATCTAGCCACCCATGGCTGATGTCCTGCAAAACCAAGAGCTGGGGCAGGGGGACATTGTATTGGGGCAGCCGTTCAGTTAGACAGTGAGGTTGGTATTCAAGGTATTGGTAGAGTTGAGCCTAATTTTATCTGTCTGTCTCATGCCCTCATCACATTTTTCTGCCTTTTCACTGTTTCACTGTTTTACTGGCTTTAAGAATTCCTACAAAGAAAGCTGAAGGTGCTCAAGTTACAGCACTGGAAGCCTAAACATGGAAAATACCAGAGACACTTCTGTAAATACAAAAGGGGGGTAGTTAGGGGAGGAATGGGTTCGAAAGTGCAACTAGACCACAACAAATGATCTTGCTTAGATCTTGACCCAAGCTGAGGAGATTTCTCCCTTTGCTGTCTGTATTGTGCCCACGAGATGGAAAGAAATTATTAAAAATAAAGAACCTAGCTGGAAGTGGTCAATTTTCATGCTGCTGTTGTTCATGGTGCCAAAAATTGTGATGACTGAGATCTTCCTTGTTGCCATCTTGCAGAAGCTCTCCAGATATTCGTCTCGCTGCTGTACATACATGGTGTTGTCCGCCTTGGGGGTTGTGATCAGCTGGTTGGGGGCAGAGACAAAAGATCTTGTTTAGTATAAGGAATGAAGCAGATGAGTATTTTACTGAAGGAGAACTAGTCCCTGTCTGCAAAATGGGCTTTCTTTTCCATGGAGCTGTTGACAGCTCTGTAGCCTTATTTTATTTATTTGTGTTTGGAGTGTACCTTTAGGCCCAGGCCTGGCCCAAAGGTGTTCAACCGGAAAACCTTAGGAAGCACAGCCAGCTGGTGGCACCAGCTTCTACGCTGCCTCTCCACAGTGCTGGTAGAAGAAATGGCACTGGATTTTACAGAAAAACACGTACTGTCCTATTATCCCTTGCCCTGCCAGTTTTACTGGGTCTCCCTCACAGCCTTCAGTGGTGCCATGAAGAGAGGTTCCCCCTACTCACTCACAGTGGGAGCTATGGGAACAGGGCAGCCACTCTGGCCTCAACCCATGGTCCAGGGCTCCTGGTGGCTGTTTTGACTGTCAAGGGGTGAGCAAAATTAGGGCTACACAAATACTTAGGTAACTGATGGCTGTATAAGAAGACCTTCAAGACTTGCTAAGGCCACTGTGACCTCATCTGAAAACTACTGATTTAGCTTTTCTCTGTTCTAAGCCACTTTGATGTCTTACAGGACTTACATTTGCTGAGAAATCATGGCTATGGGGGAAGAGCAGGAGGAGGAACAATTACAACAACAAAAGTATAAAAATCTCTCCAGTTTATAGCACTTATTTCAAAGCCTCCTAACAATTGCAAAGATTTAACTTTTAAAAAGTTGAAAGCACACAACTTAGACCGTTCATCAGTGACTGAAATGCAAATATTCCAGGGAAGGTGTGTGTGTAATAACATGCAGTGGTCCTATGCAGCAGTTTCCAGCAGGAGGTGGAGAGGAATGCCACGGCTCTGGCAATGTAATCATTCTAACTGGCAGCAGTGAACTGCAATCAAGCACCTGCCACCGATCCCCCAAACACAAAGGGAGTTGGAATCTGGATCCAAACGTTATGGTTTAAGGTCATAAATAATCACCAGAATCCTTCAATTGCAAACTTACACTTTAGTTTTTAACATGTGAAATCATCTTCTAGCTGCTTTTTTAAGTTTGTAGGGTCTGGAGGCTAATTTTTGTGATATACTCCTTATAAATCCAGTTCAACAATGTACTGAAATGTAAAAGGCATTTCTGGGCTTATAAGATCTGACTTTTATTTATGCAAAGGCCCCCTGGCATGACTACAGCATTGGGAGATGAAGGTGAATGAGAGTCAGACACAAAGAGGATTTGATTACTGGGCCATAACATGTAACACGCTGCTTTTAAAATTGCATAGAAATACTTCAGATGAGAAAAGGATCATAAAAAGGTTTTGAGGATCAAGATCAAACCCAGACCATTGGTTTGTACTGTCCTCCTAGTTTTGTAGGCTGTAAGCAGGAACTCACAGTCAAGTCTGAATTTGATCAACTTCATCAAACCTTGTAGAACAAAGCAGGGAACATTTAAGAGGCAAAGCAAACTTCAAATCAAAGCTTTGTGCCAGGATTGTTTTAACCCAGGCAGTATATACACTGTATTTGCACGCACGTGTGTGTATGTGCACGTGTATATATGTGCATGGGGGTATAAATGGAGTATTATCTTAAACTGTCAGTCGGCATTTAATCACCACAGAGAAATAAACAGAAAACTCAAACTCACTAAGCCAAGATTTCTCAGCATTAGTAAGACTGCAATAAAAGCCCCACTATAGAGAGGTGGGGCTGCAGGACTCAAAACCCATACATTTTTTTCAGTTTCTGCAGCTGGGTCCCATATTTGTCATTAATTGAACTTAACCCAGAATAGCCTTCAAAATTCTGGATGTTTGAAATTCACACTGCAATCTGCAATCTGAATTCCTTAATGATGTTTAGGACTTAAAAACCCATGTCCCTCTCAAAAGACTTTTGGGAGAGGACTGAAACAATGTCCTTGGGAGCCAGTCTATTAAAGCAGCTGAAAGACAAAAGTATAGCAAAGCAATAGGGAAAAACTCAGGGAGAGCCACTTCTGCAGCAGCGTGGGCTGATTCTCTAGAGAGGGAGTTTGAAGACTCATGAATAACAGAGTTCACCTAGCTGGAAGGACTGACCCTGAGGGAACTGAACAGTTTGATAAGAAGGGATGCAAATAGGCACGTGTGTGGATTCAAAGAAGCTTCAGAAGTTTTTTGTTTTCCACATGTGCCATGCGTGGCAAAGAGATAGTAGAGTTCAGCCACTGCTTTTACTGATGACCAAATCAAACCTATTCTCCAAGAAACTTCAGAGCAAGCAGGCTGAGGATGGTATTAGATACTTGAAAAGTGAAGTGCAGCGTGGCAGAATCATTTGTCTTCAGTGAATTTTGGCCTGCCAACCTCAGATTGTGCAACTCTGTTCTTGGAGATCCAGCTGAAAGATGGCCTAGTATCAGAAGGTTCAAATTTCAGACCATCCTTTAAGTTGGCAGGACTGTGCTGGTGTAATGAATTAGCAGCCTGACATCTGTGAGCTCTGCTTTTGGCTCTTCTTTCAAATTTGTTTTTATTTGTCCTGATGCTACACATATTCTTGGACACCACGACATTGAGATATAAGACCAAATTTCAAAGATCCCAAACTTCTGTGCAGTTTCCCTCTCTGAGCTTTTGATTTGGCTAAGTATTAGTTAACAAGTAACTAATAGGCATTATTTGCAAAATTCAGTCAAGTTCAAATTTTTCAAATATATGGCTTTTCTCCACTTCCAACATGTTGGGGAATGTAAGTCTGCTTGCTCTTCATAGCCCCTACAGCTGGAAGAATAGGGAGGGGGAGAAGAAAGTTGCCTTCTGCTTAGGTCTCTGAATCATCAGCAGAATGATTAATTAAATTCCAATGATTGAAATCTTAGCTTGGTATCTTAGCTATTCATATTGGAATATGGGGCATGAAAGTCAAAGCTATGTTTGCGACACTGACTATTGCACAATAACTGTGAAACAGGCCAGCTTGCAGTGGAATAATTGCAAGAAACCAGCTCCCACAATAATATTTTTAAAGAACTGTTTTTCAAAGTATACCTTTCAGGGTATGTGCCATCTGCCAGAAAAAACATTTGCACTACAGCTAAAACTGTTTCCTGTCCCAGGTGAAGTGTTTTTTTAGATAAGTAGTTGGAAAAACATACAACACTATTAAACCCTGGGACAAGTAACTCCAGACCATGCTGAGTTTCTCAGACTTGAAAACTTAACCATAGTGTTATAGTTTAATAAAAACAGCAGGAGAAGAAATCAAAACAAAATAAAGTTTGCAAGGGATCTCTGAAGATGTCTGGGAGATTTGAATGCCGAATTCCCATCACAAAGAGTAGCAAATGTAACAGTCCTACCTCAGGGCATCTGATCATACGCCTTTGTGCGTATCCTCAGTCAGACATGCACTAGTACTGCCAAGCCACCTGGCTTGCTTCCAGTTTTAGGACACCAGCACCAATATAAAGCAGGTGCGCCAGCTGGCAGGACATGCAGAGCATCGAAATGTGGTAACGTTGGCAAGGACCCCAAAACGATGAATGGACGTAATCCACACTGGAACCTCATTTTATCGATCATAACTATACAGATCCTGACACCTACGTATCCACTGGAAACAAAATAAACTGGTGGCTACGTGGTGGCTTATGGAAGAGACTGGGAAGAGGTTTTAGCCTAATTCCTGGCTGACTGATGTTCATACTGCATGTAAGATTTCCAACGTGAGGCTGCGAAGCCTTCCCTGTTGGAAATGATTGCTTGGGTCTAGAAACTTCACCTCTTAAACAAAAGCACCAAAAAAGAATAATACAAAACCACCATAAACTTTCTGTTCTGCATATTCCTGCTAGGAGGGAGATGTGACTTCATTTAGGTAATAAGATTCAGATGAACGAGTTACTTACAATGAGCCGTCTTTTGCCTTCAAAATATTCCAGGAGGTCGGTCACTGATTTCCTGGGAGGCTGTAGGAAAGGCTTCTTGTTGGGCTTAGGGAAATCCTCATTCTCCGTCCTGCTCCCCTTCTTGTTCTTCTTGCTACGGTCTTTGTCCTGCTTGCTCTTTTTCTCAGCTTTGTCCTTCTTGGACTGCTTCTCACTCTTCTGCAGCTTGTCAGGTCTGTCCTTCTTCTTCTTCTTCTCAGGTTTATCCATTCGCTCATGCTTCTTTGATTCTTTTCCTTTCTTTGGGGGAATATTTCCCACTGCAAGCTCTTCCTCTAAATGGGAACTAGCAGGCTTGCTCGGGTCATATTTATCTTCGTATTCATTGCTCAGTATCTTTTCTTGGGCCTTCTTTTTTGGTGGTTTAGTCTTAGTTGGTTTGTGTTGCCCTGGTGTGACATTCAGGTCCCTGTGGTTATAGTCCTTTCTGTCTGTTCGGTTATCTTTAAATCTACCCACATTTGCCTTTGTATAGTACACTGAGGGAGCTGTTGGGACTTCTGTGAAGCTGTCATAGCGGGCAGCTTTGCTTGGTTTCCGTGTGGCCACTGGGTGTTTCTCCGGGTGGCCGCGCTGCCGATCCCTGCGGTTTGCCTTCCACACAGGAGAGTAGAAATCCTCAGAGGCTGTGACCCGTGGTGTGGTGGCATCAGGGGCTACTGGCAGCCTGTGGTACTCTGTGGTGGAATGTGACTTTGTGGTCCAGGTCCTCTGTGTGATGGGGAGGGGTGTAGTTGTTGTCGTAGAGCGGCTTGCTGTTGTCACTGTGCGGGTGGTGGCACGGGTAGTTGTGGTGGTGGGAGGGAGGGTAGTGGTCCTTACTGTAGGCAGAGGAGTGGCCACTGTGGTTGTCATTGGTTTCCTCACTGTTTTGGTCCTTGTTGGCTGGTTATTGCTCTTCCTTGGCTCCTCCTTCCTTGCTGATAGCTGGACATGTCCACCGCCAGGGGTAGGCTGGGTGCTGCCCCCATTATTGCCTTCCTCAACCACTTGTCCTTCTACTCCAGCTGCTTTGCAAGTCTGGATAAAGCCCTTCTGCCTCATCTTCTCAATTTTTCTGATGGGACTCTGATCAATGACTTCGTACATGGCCTCTAGCCTGACTGGATAAGGGTACCTTTCCTCCACCTGCAGAGTTTTCTTCAACAGCACCATGCCAAATTTCCCCTTCTCCAGTTTCAGAAAGCTCATGAGCTTAGGGATGAGTGCAGGATCCAGTGGCTGCTCCAGGATTTTTCCTTCGTTGGTTATCCTTCTGACTTTTCCCCCTTCTTCCCCTTCTTCATGGAACAACACAATCTGCTGGATGTGCCTCTCAGCCAGTTCGCAGTAAACATCGTTTTTCAGCAGGCTCATCATGAGCCGGTAGTAGCCCTCAGAGGCATGGGGGGCAGAAATGACCCACACTCGATTTTTCCCAGCAAAGCTGGCCAGGACGTTGGGGGAGCTTGACCCTGAAGGGAAACGTACCACTCGTGACTGTGAAGCAGAGGATATCCCTTCGTCCTTAATCATCTCAGACTTGGAGTATTTGGCTGCAGCTGTGAGTCTCTGTACCCGTCTCCTTCTCGTCCCCATGCCCTTGGCCTGGGAACGTGCTTCCCCTTGCAGGAGATTGTCAGGTGCCTTTGGAGGTGCTGAAGAATCCCTCTTGGTGACAGGGCGTCGGGGATTTGGGCTCAAATTCCTCAGGGATGCTCCAGACCTTCTCAGGAGGCTGCTTGGAGCCCTGTGAGCCAGGGGCACTTTCCTAACTCCATGGCTCCCTCTCTCCGCTAGCCTCCCTGTCTTCTCCGAGCCGCACACTAGCCACGCTGCCCACAGCAGGGCTAAGCTGAGAGCTGGCCTCCAGTTCATTGTGCAATCTGCTTGAGGGCAGGAGAAGAAAGAGAAAAAGTTAGATGTTAACTGTATGATGATATCTTGTACAAGTGATTAAAAAAGCACGGCACAGGCTGGCTAGTTTTCGTGATTTAAAAGTGCTTCATTACACCTCAGTCCTGCCCCAGTGGCTTTGTACAGTTCACAGTTATTTTTGGAAAAGCACAAAGTGGATCATTTTATGCAAAAATGAGATCATCCATCTGTAACGTGACTCTGTCTATTCAAAAGGACACTGTGATCTGCATCCTTCTCTCCGTCTCTCACGCTTTCATAGACACACATGCAAACACACACAAAGCGTCCCGCACGTAGAACAGAAAGCCAAGAATTTGACTTGAGACTTACACTCTCAGGGAAGTTCCCCTTCCAGGGACGAGGTTTCACGTCTTTTTCCTTTAAAAGGAGACCAGTGCCATACAGCTTTGCTGCTGCCCAGCGATTTATCTTATGCAGCCTAACAGGTCCCAGCGCCCGTCCGTCTCCCCGTGTATCTTTTAACTTTCTTTCTTCTTCACCTTCTTGACAAGCGGGATGAGGTTAGCGGAAGTTTCTTTTGGGATCTCTGTTTCTCCATTTACCTGCAGGTCTGGCTTTTTGCTGTACCGGTTACCCACGCAGGCAGGGAAGTCATTTAAGAAAAGGCAACTCCCAGCTGCTCTGGGTGTCTGTCTGTTAAACTCCCCAAGCCTCCTTCCCACTCCTTGCTTCCTCAGTCCCGTGTAGCTGCTTTGTTTCCAGAGAGGAAAGCATCAGCATTAATGTATTTTCCAGGCTGAAGAAAAACACAGGAATGTGATGCTGAAAAAAAAAAAAAAAAGGACGCTTCCCTTTCCCCTTTCTCCACACTTCAACAAAAGCAGATTGTAAAAGTCTTTTCTTCTCTTGCCCTTCTTGGATGGCCGCGGTCCCAGCGATGTCAGGGGAAGCCCAGCCCTGCTCCGAACCAGCCTCAAACAACGGTGGCCGCTGGAAATGGGGGAAACTTCCCTCAGGATTTAACAGCTCAGCAGAACCCGCCTCTTCCCCACTCCGACACAGGGAGGGAGGAGGAGGAGGAAGGCTCCGGGGGCTGAAACACTGCACAGCATCACGGAGCACTTCAGAGAGGGTGACTCCAGCCTTAACCCTTTCCTTCACTCGTCCCAGCTCCCTGGCGTGCCCCAACCTCTTACCTTCCATTAGACGGACGCTGCCTGGATAAAAAATAGTCCTGTGAGAAGTGCGTTTCCCCACCAAACAGCTCTGGTGTTTGAGAGTTATTGTTTTCTAACCCCATTATTTCTGTCTCCTGTTCCCCCTTTCCTTGTTTGCTTTCTGGGAGTTCTGCAGTGAAATCCAATTTCTCTTCACTTTCCAACCAATTTCTCTTTCAGGTCCACAAGTATGTTGGTACAGTCTTTTCTGCAAACATCACATGGGCATGGCTGTTTGTTAATTTGTAGTTTTTAAAGAAATTAGGGTGTTTATTATTGTATTAAAATTAGAGCCACATGTAATTCCCATGAATGTGCACTAGCAGTAAAAAAAAAAAAGGTGCAAAAATACCTAAAGAGACATGGATAAGGAGAGGGTCACGTCCTTTGCTCTCCCTCACTGGTGTGAATGACACCCTTCTATTGAGCTGACTTAAACTGGCACAGCTTCTCTGCCAGCACCTGGTCTTTAGCCGATTCACACTGGCTTTGGTGTGACATGCACCTTCAGTGTAAAGCACCACTTAATTGTAGTTGATGGGTAACATCTAAAAACATCCAAGACCTTAATACTACTTTTACTGTTTTCCAAGATTTCCCTTATTTACAGAGATGCTGTTACATTTCTGTGATAACACACTCGATTTGACCTCAGTTATCTTGGGGTGGGGGGAAGGTGTATCTTCTACTTCTCTTGAAATTATTGTTTCAAGGATAAAAACCTTTCTTTTCTTTCTCTCTGTCCTTATTTGCTTCGTTTTTACTTTAAGATGTCCAGTGAACTGATAAACATCAGTAATGGTTTTGCTAATAGGTGCCCACAGTTTGCATTCTGTGGCCCGTGGTTTGCCCTGGAGGTAGGGGAGGATGCTGAATGCCGTGTGCTCACATTAACAGGAGTGCAAAAATGCACAGCCCTTCCAGAATATCCTATCCTACAGCAGCTGGGAAATAAGAGGATTGTACCTCTCACAAGGACCACAGAACTAGAGCTCTGCGGAGCGAGGGTAGGTAACATTTTCCACTTAAATTAGTGGCAGGTCTGCTGGTTTATTAATCTTGACTAGAAAAAAAAGTCTCTCAACTTTACGCTTTTCAATGTGACCTTTTAGAGAAAATATAATTCAAAATGATCTTTTCATTTAAATGTTTCCTCCAGTTTTATTACAAAGGTTAAAAAAAGAAGAGAACCTACAAAGCTGAAGCCAAGTATTTAATTTGGGGTAAATTTTTTTTTTTTTAAAAAGAGCTAAATTACCTCAGTTTTCTTATTGTTGATGATTGTTTGAAACCACACAGAAGCAAAACATAATTTATCTGTACAGGCCTAATGAAGCCAAGAAAAACATACTCAGTACCTGACAACAAAGGAAAGAAACAGTTTCCTTATTATCTCTGCTATTCTATGCAGTTATAGATACACTAAAGAATTTCTGTGAAGACTTTTCTTTGCTCTCCAACCTGATTAGAAAAGTAGCATGCGACAGAATCTGTCTTAAAGGTATCAAAGGGTGGCAGATCACTGAAGATGATGGATTGTAAGGCAGCTGCAGGGAGAGACTAGCACGCAACAAGACATGGAGCCACAGGGATTATTTCCAAAGCTGATGCTTCTTAGTGTCTTTATCTGAGGTGAGGACTAAACTTGAAATAACTGCTGGAAATATTTGGCAGCAGAATTTCTTAGAAAGTAAGTAATTTATACAGGCCAACATGGGACTTTTGGTAAAGTGAACGTATATTTTAAAGGGCCAATGCAAGGTCATAGAGTGAGAAGCAAAAAAATGCTCAAAACATGCGTAAGATAAAGAACAATATCCCAGAAGGCAGCTTTTTGTAAGGGACTTAAAAGTCAAAGTATAGAAGCCACTGGAAATAAGCTTTCGGTGTTATGTTGAAGCAAGGAGAAAGTCTGACAGCATGTCAATGAGAAGTTAGGAAGTCATATGTAGTAGCAATAAGGTGGTTACTGCCACACGCATCAAGCTTTTCAAAAGGATTGCAAAGGGCTCAAAAAATGTCCTGGTGTTTGGATATGATCCCGTTGAAATGGTGGTGGGAAAATAACTATGTGGAAGGCACAGTCACACCTTGGTCATGATCTTCTCATGCACACACAGGAAAGAGACTTCTGAAAGTAAATCACTTTTTAATCCAGCAGAGGAAGGCAGAAGGATATTCAATGATTAGGAATTAAATCCTGACAAACGCAGTCTTGAAGTAATCGCAATTACTTGCAATTTTTTAATAACCATCTTAGTTAACCCCGGTATAATTTCCACAAGAATGTGGTGGTTTGCTGCTGCCTAGTCTTCAAATCAAGCTTCTAAGGGATCTTCTTGGCTGGACTGGAAGTCATGGCAAAAGGATGGAATGAGATCCCTATGGACACATCTATCTGGGAAATCTGAGATCAAAACGGCACCCACCCCTCAAGAGTGCAGCTTTCTGGAGGCTTATGGAAATGAATTCTCTAGCCCACCGAACTGACACAGGCAATTTGAGAAAGGGGAAATGCAATGTACAAACCCTGTAGCCCTCAGAGTGGTTTTAATAAGGAACTGAAAGTTAATGCAATGCCCACAAAGGGAAAATATATGTCTGTTTAAGGGTGACAGACTGTGAGTCTTTCTATATTCTGCTTTAGATATCAGACTTAAAAAAATATATATATATATCAAGTGTGTCGAGGAGTGTGTGCACAACTACATTATTTCAGCTGCTAAGGAATCAAATGGAAAGTCAGCTACCTCCTGAACCAGGATTCTTGCTCAGTCCTACAAAACCTGGAGAAATAAGATAGCAGCAAGTAGGATAGAGCCAGAGGTGCGAGTGGGAAGGGCTTTCTTTTTCAACAGGCTTCCAGGCAATCCTCCAGAGAATGGGGGAGAAACTGATTACAAGGAAGGTGAAAGGAGGAAAGGGGCTGGGAAAACTGGCATCAGCTGCTTTACACAGTGCTGGGGAACTGGGAGCCAGATAAGCAGGTGTAGGTTCCCCTGCTGGTGCCTGTGGGAGGTTATTAGAGAGCACCAGACCCTGAATCCTGTGAAGCCAGACGTTGTTGATGCTCTAAGAAGGGACAGGTTTCTTGAACTCCGCTGGGTCCTTGCTTTCCTGAGAGGGGAGGAGGCTATTATTAGTGATCTGACTGGGGTCATAACCCAGCCAGCAGCTGGGGAAATAACAGCTCATAGTGTAAAGAGGGTAACTGTGCTGCAGCCCCCTGTATGTGTGCAGGAAAAGGAGTCAGTACAGGGAGGCTTGCAAACACAGTGACCCATAATAAAAAGAGCAGTGCCTGGTTAGTCAGATCAAGCTCCTAAAATAAAAAGGCGCTTTTGATAAATAGGTTGGTGTCACTTGAGTCTTCACTTTTTAAATATACATATTTCTGTGGAGTGCCCAGGAATGTTGCTTAGAAACTCGTGATGCCATGTGACACTTCAGGCTTAAAAAAAAAATATTACAAACGTTAAAATCAAATGCTTTAAACTGAGGCTAAGCCTCCTAGATACTGACAGGATTGCAGCCCCAAAGGTTCAGGCTATATTTGAGATGCAATGAAATTCTGATGTCTGGGTGTTATTATTGGCCTGTGCTTGAGCTGACCTTGAGTTTAGCACCTCTCCTTGTCCGGTTTACAGAGCTCCTGGTGAGAGGAAGGCTCTCACATAGCCCCATTTCTTGTTCTACATCTGGTTGACATCTGGGATGGAAACGTCAGCCAGGGAGAACAAAACATCTTCTGGCCAGGACTGACACAAGTTCTACCCCAAACTGACTGATGCAACCGGTGTTATGTACACTAAGATGAAAGTGTTACACATGAGAGCAAACAAATACAAAGATTGCCATCTGCTGGCCTCGAAAATGGTGCTACCTAGTCACAAGCTGGTGGGAGTGCTAAAGCCATTGCAGTGTGCTGCAAATGGTTTCTCGATGATACGGCTGCTGAGGTGTAGCATTCCAAAAACCACAGCAATAGTCTTGGGATAGTTACACGTAGTCAGTCACAGAAATAGTTCTTGAAATTATTAGGAAAAAAAGACTTCATTAGCTCCAGTCATCAATGAGTGGGGCCAACATCCCTCTCTTGCAGCAGTATAACCCCACAGGGCAGCTGTACTACTGGCATCTCATTACGCTGATGTTCAAGATTGTTCCGTGAAGTGCCGTTGGTTACCTCTCACAAATCACATGCCTACACGGCTAAATGAATTTGGCCACAGCAATGAACTCACCAGCTGCAAGGGCCTGAATTTGCATCTCACTTTTGCACCTCTGCACAAGAGGACTTTATGGCAGCATAGGTCTGAACACTGATCCGTGCCACCTCCTTTCTCTGTCGTGCTTTCTTTGTCCTTTTCCCTTCCTTTGTCTGGGGAACTGCTGGTCGATGTCAAGCCCTTCTGAACAGAGGGGAAATTCTCTCATGGCTCTTGTGGCCCCAGTTTGTAGTACAAAGCAGATTTAAGCAGGATGGAAGCTGGTGCTTATGCAGCTTCTCTCTTTGCACAAATACTAGGACTTGGGTTCTTAATGCAGAGCTCCCAGGTCTGCTGTCTTTGACAACTGTTTTGTCCAAATGCAATCACTTATGGCTTTGTGCACTTGGAAGAAGATAAGTAGAAATTGTCCTGCAATACAATCAGCTCATTCGCTTACCAGGGAAGACAGTTCTCCTCTCCACTGGTAGAGGAACTTCAATGAGATTGTACCAGAAAACAGAGCCCACTGATTCAGAGGGGATTGTTCCTTCCATATTTCTGGGTCTTATTATCTGTCCTAAAATATTCTGGCTTACAAATCTTTTTCCTGCACCCTGTAATTTAAACAAAAAAATGCTTGGTTTTTTTTTCGTTGTTGGTTTGGTTTGGGTTTTTTTTTAAGTCTTGTTTTGATTACAAAATTGAAGGGGTAGGAGTAGAGGAGGATCTTGTTCAAAAGCCAGACTGTGCTATGGTTCAGCAATAAAAGAGCCTTCCAAAACAGGGCTGTGATCAGTGATTACTCTCAGCGATTATGTGTCAGAGTGCTTTGGGGATTAATATAAAAAATAACTAGTTACACGGCTGCACACATTCTTGTCCTAACATTCATTACTAGTCAATGGAGAAGATTCAAATCCTCTGATGGTTCTAAGTCAGAAAAGCACTTAAGCATATACTAAAGTTTCTCCTCACTTTGGTGCTCACATGGCTCTGTGGAGGGAGGGCAAGGCAAGGCAAAAGGCTGAAGTAGAATGAGAATTTAGTGTTTGTGTCCGTCTGCTTCAGGTCAGACTGAAGACAGTTCAAGCCTGAAAGTGACAGCTGGAAATATTATCATGTGCACATGATGCACCCCCCTTCTTGTCAGGCTGTTTATGCTCACGTGCTGGCATTCATGGCCCTTGTCTTTATTTATATGCTATCAGGCACATTACAGTGTTTAATCTTCAGTGGAGTTACTCTTTTCTCTTTCCTTTGTGTGAATAAGCACTCCTGTGTCTCGCTCAGTGGTAGCCTGTGGCTCTCCCTCATCTCCTTTGGGCTGAACTTCTCTGCCAGATGCCTTTGGAATCTTTCCTTGGTGGGTGGCAGAGGAGGGGGCACCCATTGTGGTGGGTGCTCTGACTATCAAGTGCTCCACAGGCTGGGGGCCTGTGGGTAGAATCATAAAAACGGGGAAAAGAAGTACCAGTAGTTGGAAGCCCAGGGCTCTTGAGTTCTTTCCTTGAACTAGTTTTTAGCACCAGTGTCTACTACCCAAACCTTGGAGAAGCACACTGGGGAGACAGAGAAGAAATGGGCAAGTATCTGCTTAAACTTGAGTATTTAGGAAATCGAGTCAAAAGCTGGGGAGTCATTTAGAGTGGGATGAAGATCCCACAGCCTCCTTTAAGGGGTTTCACTTGTTTTGGGAAGGCCTGTGCCATCCTCCTGACTATGCTGTTTGGCTGGTGAATACAGTTCTCCCTGTTTCCTTAAAGAATTTTGTTTCCCTTCTGTAGGCAGAACCTACTCACCTGGGAGAGGGGGCAAATGGCTAATTTGGTTAGTCTCATCATTGCACCAGGCTACAGGGACATGAATCCAGTGACCTTCCTGTGCTACTTCTGGAAGCAGAAGTAGGCCCAGAATGATGTAGGCAGCTCGTTCTCAAACCATAATTTATGAGATGATGGTGAGTGGTCAGCAACTGGCGATAGAACAATGTTGACTACTCTGGTGCTTACAACTAAAAACATATGAAGAGGGTGCAAAATGATGTGAGAAATCTTGAGCAATGACATTGCTCCAAAGGCTTTGGGAATTAGGGGTTTTGTTGTTTGTGTTTTTAAGGTCTGTGACCCAATCTCAGCTCAGGTCGGAACCGAACCCAGACTGGTGCCATGTGGATAGGTTTCCACTAGGCCAAAAACTAGCCATGCAGTTGAATTCTAATGGTCTCTCTAGCAGAAAGAGCGAAGAATAAAAGAGGATCTAGATCCCTGATACAGTGTCTCACGTTGAGGAGATGTACATATGCATCTCTTTCCTGTTTGGTAATACTGGTATTAATTTTTAATCAAACAATAATAGAAAATCTGGGGGTTTGAGGTTGCTGAGGTAGTCTACTTCACAGGCAATAAATTCACATAAGCAAAATTGGTGCAGAAGGGATTAGGATATACAGCAGAGATAGGGAGTGGTCTCTGCCGTGGACAATCAGTGTCAGTATTTTCATTCAGGATAAGAAATACTTTTTAAGGGTGGAAGAACTGATGCACGTAAATTCCACAGCTCAGTTTTGCACTGCAGGGTGAGAGACATTTTTCGCAGTTACTGACAAAGGACATTCCAGCAACTAGTGAGATCTGGATTTCATTATATATTTTGGGCTACAGTGCAAAAGTACTATCTGCCAGAAAAAATATGGTTGAAGCATGTTTTATTAATATATTGCTGCTGTTCTTGGATTATACCCCTGAAGAGGCTCACATCTGCAATGACACATCTGATAGGCTATACATTAGATGGCATTTCGAGGTTTCTTTTTTAGATCTGATTCCCTTACAATACACAGAGACCATGTGTATTGCTATTTTTAAGCATTCAGAGATAAACTGTCACTGCCCTTCTCCGACAGATCATTGTTGTGGGCTGTTCATGGAGCACTTAGTGCCCATGTACTAGAAGCACTAGTATTATTATAGGGCAGTAAGGTCTTACCATTGAGTTTGGTACCTCTGTACATACTGTATGACTAGAGAATCACTTCCCAGTGCAGGCAGCTTCCGTCTAAATACATGAGATAAAGCAGTCCAATGCTGTCAACATTTCTGTCCAATGACTGGGCTGAGTCACAGGAGAAACAGTGGCAGGAGGCCTGTGCTGAGCAGACTTGGAAGACCAAAAGAAGTGCATTTATTTCCCTGTCACTTCACCTTAGAGATTTATCTTAATGATAAAATCTCCCTGACAATTCATGATCTCCAGAAAGAGTAAAACAAAACAGAAGGAAATCTGTATAACAGATTTCTGCAGAGAAATACACAGTAAGGACTGATATTTCCATTGCTGATTTTGCTTTCTTATCTTCATGTTAAAGGCAGCCTTGTATGTAAACCCACATGTGTTCCTGATATATGAACCCAGCTGCCTTGAAATCAATGGCAAAGCTCCTGTCTCCAGTGAAGACTCCTGGATTTTGCTCATATTTATAGGATATAATTAAGCTGAAAACTTAAGGGAGATCATAGCCTTCCAAAAATGAAAGAGGAGAGAGAAAGAAATGAGAAAGCAAATATGTTGTGAAAGAGATCCCAGGTGAAATAATTGGTCCAAGTTTTCATGTCTGGATGTTGTCATTTTTTCCGTAATTACTATAGCAAGCTCCTGCTTCCACTGAGGGGAGGTGACCTGGGATTTTTCCAGTAGCAATGGAAATTTAACACACAAATGACCAGAACTGTTAAAGCTGCTTTACACGTGTGTGTCAGCACTGGGAGAATCAAGATATAGCAGACGTCATTTAGTCAAATACAAAATTTTGTGAGTGTATATGTGTGCCCATGCACTCAAAATGGAGAGCAAGGAATGGAAAACCGCTATCTACCAAGAAGAGATTGTCTTAACTATCAAGTGATGTGCAGTGATGTAGGCATGCGTAAAACATGATTTAGATATCTTACTTCTTACAGATACCTTAGAAAGTCACATTGTTGGAGTAAGGAAGTCTAATTTACATGGATACATATCTACTGCTGTTGGAAATGCCACTGTGTTTGTACCTCTAGTTCTCTTCAGTGTCCTTTTTACAGAGGTGGCTAATACTAAATGGTCACATAATACAGATGCTTATAAAGTAGCCAGCTCACTTCACCTGCCATAGTGAAAATCTGGAGATTTTCTAATCTCCAGAAGCCTGAGGCCATGTATCCATGCTCTCCAAAACCGTTTGGGATCTATCACATCTCTGCAGGGTACAAAGCAGATGACCAGATATGAAATCCATTTTGTTCCTTTTCCACACACTCTAGTATCTGATTTTCATTTGTGCTACTTGTATTATAGTTGCTACCCCTCCCAGAGGGGAAAAAAGTAACAACAGAGGAAGCAACCCAATCCTATTATGGACTAACAACATTGCAATTTATCAAAAACTACCTGCTGAAATGTACTGGTTTCACACCTCCACTAATGTCCTGCCTCTTGAAAACTGTCTGCAAATATCTGTTGCTAATAGTTGTCTGATGCAAAAACTGTGACCAGCACTCCAAGACTATTTGCCCTTAATCTCACCCTTGGAAATACACTATTACATCTGACATAACCTTATTCTTGTTAACCGCCAAGAATTCATTAAAGGAGTAGGGTTTTATGATTTCATCCATGTTGGCTATTAGTTGCCTGGCTATGGCCAGGATGCTATTGTACCTGCAATCAAAAATCTGGAACATCAAGAAAATCTCTTCTTCAGGGAGATAGTAATCTCTATTGAAGACAATAGGTGGATAGATGGATGTGAGAGCTCAAGGGACAATGAGAGAATGAAGGCAGGAGTGCCAGGCCATTGTGGTAGCCCACCAGTGGCCAAATTTTTGTCAATTAACTTATTGGCAGTGGTGTGGGGGCATCTTAGCAAAGGGGAGGGTTTAGGGATTTTTTAAGGAACAATACGAAGAATGAGCATTTTTTTTCCCAAATGTGAGCAGCAGAATGAGATTTTATTCATCAACAGCGAGAAGCAAATGGAACTCAGTACAGAACTAACCTTTCATTACTTAGTTCATTTAAGGCAAGTTCTCAAGTTTTTGTGTTAGAGAAATATTTCTTTATTGCTGTACTGGTAGCCAAAAATGTCTGACATCTGTATGACTAACATCTGCATACCATCATGCACAGCAGATGGTGGGCTATAAAATGTCAAGAAGTTTTGGTAATGGAAAGATCAGCAACAGGCTGAAACACCAACCAGAACTATTTATAGAGGGAGAGATTTAATTCTCCTTGAGAAGAACAACACAAGTGGTTGTGAGACTGAGAGACTGACTTATGAGGAGATAGTGAAAGAAGTAGATACATTAAGCTTGGGCAAACAACAAGCCACCAGGCTGTAATATGAAGAATCAGAGAGCAGGAGATTTTTTACTGGGAAGGTTGGGGCAATGGGATCACTGGACACAGGCAAGTCTAGGGTGAGGCTTTTGAGGCTAAGGAGGAGATGTATTAAAACTTTGCAAGTAACTTCCCAAGGGAGAGGGCAAGAGCTCATGGTGCCTGAGTCACTTAGATCTGGGCTGGGCAGAGCACTAGAAGATATCTTGTTGGCAGGGAAATAAGTCCTAGATGTCTGTATTGGCCTTTTGCATCTGCTCCATCTCATTCTGGTATTCCAGTTCTGGAGAGTATTGGATACACACATGCGTCCCATGCAGAAAGAAGGGAAATAGGAGTGCTCGTCTGAGCTTCAGGAGTGACTTGGCCCTGTGTAAACATGAGCCTGCTGGCCCTGCAGAGCAGGCGCAGCTCTCTGCGAGGGAGCTAGGCTCTGCTAGGCTCACACATCATCAGCAAACTCGTTAGCTAAACTGTAAAGGCACAGCTGAATTGTCCTCCCCTCTGGTAGCTGCCAATTCTACCACCGCCAGTGCAGCTATGAAGCTGTAACTGAAGGCACACCTGGAAGGCGAGTGGCAGCGCTGTTGTAATTTGGAAATAAACTGGGCTGACAGCCCTGGTCCAGGTAAAGTGGGAGACAGGATACCAGCTTGATTCCCAGAGCTCACAGCAGTGTGGCAAGCTAGCTTCTAGCTTTTACTTTTTAAACTGTTAAGGTTTATGAGCTGATCTTAATTCGTAATAGACATAGCACCTCCCCATATGATTTTTAGAAAATCAGCTACACCACAGGCTTTAAAGGAAAGCAGTGAATGAGCCGTCTTCTTGACGTTAGAAATGTGCATGACAGATTTTCCAAGTCAGGGCCATATTCAGTATGGGCACAGCCCTAACTTTGCCACTGTCCCTGGTTTCAGCGGGTTAGCTTGGTGTCAATGAGTGTGTTGCTACACTGGCAGGAGCAGTGTGTAGGGGCTGTCGTAGAGAAAGAAAACTGATGATTTCTGTGTGTGGATTCTTTCAGTCTATTCACGTGTGAGTTAAACAAGCTTAAAAGAGATGGAACTGGTACCCAAGCCTCTTCTAGTGACCATGTGTACATGAACAGGTTCTCCAGGGCGTTACACGGTAACACAGCAGCCTATTACACAACCTTGTGATTTGCCGCTATACTATAACTATACCATAACTGTCTGTACTATAACTATACCATAACTGTTTTGCAACGCCATCTAGTGACACCTATGGATGCCTCAAGCCCACACAAACTTGTTTTTGTCTGATTTTATTGCACTGAATTGAACAGCCAATGGTTTTGCAAGGAAAAGAAATGTTTACCTTTAACAGCAGTGACAATTAGGCCAACAGATAGGAGAGGAGCATTTGAACCAGAGGACCTGAGCTGTTAGTTTATTCTAAATGAAAAACAAAATTGTCCACTGAAGCAGTAACTTGTTCCCAGGCAGTATTGAAGCTGGGTTGCCACTCACAGTCCTACCCCAGCCTCAGGTCTCAGTGTGAGGCCTCATGGTATTCAAATTTCCCTCTGCTTTTAATATAAACAAAAAAACCCCACTTCCATTTATGTTTCATGGAAAAATAACCCCCAAATAAACACAGTATGTAAATTATACTGGCGCTCTTCTTTTACAGTGAATTAAAATATCCTTCCCTTAATCAGAGGTGTATTAAAATGGAAGCCTTGATGAGAAGTTACTGATGAGTTCCCCATTTGATGAGCCTGCTACATAGTAAGGTTCCAAGATTTATAAATCTGTGAGGAATGAGAAGGAAAAAGAGTGATACAGAGTCGCAGAAAAGCCAATAACCTCCTTCTATAATCTTTAGCTGTCTAGAAAGCCACAAATCATTTTTTCCCCATACTTTTTCAAACTTTAATATTTTGGAAAGTGTTGAATTATTGCTGGATTTTTTTTTTACTTTGGAACTGATACTTTTTTTCTCTACTTAAAAAAAGATTGATGGAAACCGTATGTTTGAAAAATGTAATAATTCTGAGGAATGGTGAAGCCCTTATTATCCTACAGCAAGCTTGTAACTTAATTCCCACCCTTTCTAATGACCATTCTTATTTTGGTTCTCCATTTGCCATCCTTGGACAGGTCATAACCAGAAGTTACTTTGCAACTACTGTATTCTTCCCATCCCATCCTTTTTGAAGGGTTCTGGCTGTTTCACAGCACAAACATTTGGTGTTGTGTTTTTTGCATTGAACAGAAAGTTTTAGAACAATCCCTTAATCTATAACAGACGTCTCTTCCCTCGTCCCCCTGTCGAGCTGACTGTACAGCCGGAGGACTGTGTGATTAAGGGATACGCTCTTCTCTCAGCAGCACCCAGCAGCAGCCAAACTCACTCATAGGGGAAAAAAATGGTACTTAAAACCTTTTCACTCCATGTGTATGTGGGGAAAAAATGAACACATTCAGACCAGGGGAATTCTCCATCACCCGTGCTAAATACTGGGTGCCCTCTAGAAGGCAGGCTGTATTGGAGAACCATCGAACCATAGAATCATAGAATGGTTTCGGTTCGAAGGGACCTTAAAGATCATCTAGTTCCAACCCCTCTGCCACAGGCAGGGACACCTTCCACTAGACCAGGTTGCTCAAAGCCCCATCCAACCTGGCCTTAACCACTGCCAGGGAGGGGGCAGCCACAGCTTCTCTGGGCAACCAGTTCCAGTGTCTCACCACTCTCACAGTAAAAAATTTCTTCCTCATACCTAATCTAAATCTACCCTCTTCCAGTTTAAAACCATTCCCCCTTGTCCTATCACTACTTGCCCTTGTAAAAAGTCATAGAATCATAGAATTGTTTTGGTTGGAAAGGACCTTTAAGATCGAGTCTAACTGTTAACCTAACACTACCAAGTCCACCACTAAACCATATCCCTAAGCACCACATCTACATGTCTTTTAAGTACCTCCAGGGATGGTGACTCCACCACTTCCCTGGGCAGCCTGTTCCACTGCTTGATAACCCTTTCCATGAAGAAATTTTTCCTGATATCCAGTCTAAACCTCCCTGGAGCCTTCTCTTCTCCAGGCTGAACAACCCCAGCTCTCTCAGCCTGTCTTCATAGGAGAGGTGCTCCAGCCCTCTGATGATCTTCATGGCCCTCCTATGGACTTGCTCCAACAGCTCCATGTCCTTCTTATGTTGGGGGGCCCCGGAGCTGGATGCAGTACTCCAGGGGGGGTCTCACGAGAGCGGAGCAGAGGAGGAGAATCACCTCCCTTGACCTGCTGGCCATGCATCTTTTGATGCAGCCCAGGATACTGTTGGCCTTCTGGGCTGCAAGCGCACGTTGCCGGCTCATGTAGAGCTTCTCATCACCCATCACCCCCAAGTCCTTCTCCTCAGGGCTGCTCTCAATCCATTCTCCGCCCAGCCTGTATTTGTGCTTGAGATTGCCCCAACCCACATGCAGGACCTCGAACTTGGCCTTGTTGAACTTCATGCGGTTCGCACAGGCCCAGTGCTCAAGCCTGTCAAGGTCCCTCTGGATGGCATCCCTTCCCTCCAGTGTGTCGACTGCACCACACAGCTTGGTGTTGTCAGTAAACTTGCTGAGGGCGCACTCAATCCCACTGTCCATGTCGCTGACAAAAAATGTTAAACAGGACCAGTCCCAATACTGACCCCTGAGGAACGCCACTCGTCACTGGTCTCAGCTTGGACATTGAGCCGTTGACCGCAAGTCTTTGAGTGCGACCATCCAGCCAATTCCTTATCCACCGAGTGGTCCATCCATCAAGTCCATGTCTCTCCAATTTAGAGACAAGGATGATGTTCGGGACAGTGTCAAATGCTTTGCACAAGTCCAGGTATACGACATCAGTCACTCTTCCCTTATCCACCGATGCTGTAACCCCATCGTAGAAGGCGGGTTTTAACAGAAGCTATGAGGGTGTGATGCAGCAATAGCTAGAAGCCCTCTTTGTGTGATAAGCCTATTTTAGTCACAAAATCTCTGACCACAGATCCATTTCTGTAGAAGGTAAGTTCCCTTTCTGTTATTCCAGGAAGCGAATGTAACACCCTATGTAGCAGGTCAGAAATACACTGGCTAGGCATTGCGAAGTGTTTTTATTAGAATCAAGTGGGACAATGCAGAACAATGCCATGGTGCCTTCATTTAGTACATTCACTGACCCATCTCAGGCCAGTGTTTATATGTGGATCTGTACAGACTCATACAAACACAAGCCTCAGTCCCTGTCGCGCCATTCACAAAGGAGCTGTTGTGGCAATGTTATTTTTTTCCCTGTTTCACACACTGTGGCCTATCTTAGAGGATAATGTTGTCTATATCTATTGTTTCCTATTTGAGATCCTAGAACTGAAGGCTGACATTTAGCAGTATCCAAGCCTCTGCAAGGCACTTTTGAAATACAGCCTATGCCTCACGACAGCCTTTATGTTAGCCACAGTTTGCAAGTACGGAAACAAAGGTGCAGGAAATTTCAGTGGCTTGATCTGTCGCTCCTTCTATTGGGAACAGAATTCAACAATGTCAGCTCACCTTCCCTTTCTGTCTGCGCAGGACATGGACTCAGACCTGCTGTTCTTGAAAGTGGGTTTATCTCTTCCCAGCTCTTCTAGTCAATGAAACAATGGACTGTGCAGAAGAGGGGAAAAGTTCATGACCAAACATTTGGATGGTCCTGCGTTCTTGTGTATTACCTTGAAAAGCTTCCTTACCATTCTGTGATACAACACAAGTTTTACCATTTTAATTCTAAAATGCATGGCCTATAAATGCCCATAATGTCTTGTTAAAAGCAGCATCTTAGGACACTGCATATTTTGAACCCTGGAATGTATGACTCATTTTTAAAAACGTATTTTTCCTGTTGCTGCTACTAGTGGGCCTCTCATCACCTCATCTGTGTATTTCTGCCTTTCCTGTTCTTAGCCACAAAAGATAGGATTCCCAGTCATGCAGTTTTTCCATCCCATAGAATGCTACAGCGTTAGCTGTGGGTTTGTCTGGTGAAAAACCCCAAAGTGTGCTGCTCCCATTTACTGAGCACGTTGCCTGCATAGCAATGACTCTGCAGCCCTGTTGTCAGCGAAGGTTCTTAAGAGTTTAGCAAGCCTGGCAGGCAGCTGTGCATAGAAAAGGAAAACCAAGAAGAATGAAGATCCAAGATCACACTAGGAAACCAGAAGGGAGAGGGCAGGCTTCAAAGCTGGGTGGCAACTTATAGGCTCACCCAAGCAAAGTGGACTGAGAGCATGGCCTTGCCTGCCACAGCATAAATGCACTGGCTGATGGACTGGCAGTTGATGGCAGGATGGAGGATACAAATCGCAACTCACCGCTACAACCACTCTCAGCACTTTCCCTTCTACCTTGGCCATGGCTGGGAAGGTTTTCCTCTTCCTCTGGTTTTAAAAGTAGCTCTATATGCACTACTGTTCTAACTCTCCACACATGCCACTGTTTCTGAATGTTGGCAGCTCTCCCTTTCTTCCATGGGATTTGACCCCCTTCTCTCTCTCTCTGTCCCCCTCCCCTGGCTGGGAGATTGGAGTTTAAACTTGCTTATGAATGACTGCATTGCTGCTTCTACCTTTGTGATATTTAAAAATAAAATGTCCACTGTCTTGATTTTAAATCAGAAAAGTAAGCAGCTTCTTTATTTGAGAAGATGTGAATGTAAACAACCTTCTTTGGGTGTGTTTGTACATGACAGTCAGTAAATTACTTTTCTTGCCCACTTCAGCTCAACTTCTACAATGGCCACTTCTTAAATCGCCGCCTCCAGCACCCACTGTCAGCATGACATGTCTGAGACGGCAATGACAGTCCTAGATGTGAGAAGCCTGAGCCTCCAGAGTTTGAGTCCCAGGTGTTAGCAAATTAGAAGTTCTGATGAGGAAGAGGAGAAGGAGCATGTTGGAGAGCTGCCTAAGCAATTGACTTCAGAAAGAGCTCACATTTGTTTGGACTGGGTCTGCAAACTGCAGAAATGCCTTGGGTATGTTTGCCTCGTTCACTTACTGTACAGGTTATGTATTGTCAAAGGTGTTAGACTGGTAAAACTGCAAATCTAGCACTTTTTGGAAAGCCAGGCCCCTTGTAATGGCATCTCTAATCAGGTATCCAAAGTTGCTTTTTCAGTCAAATGCAGGCTCAAAAATCATACTGGGGACATAGGATCATATTAGGGGTAAAAGCACCCATACTGAATCACACCTTGGAGTCTGCAGTGATGCTTATGGTGATTATATAGGTCAAGAGAAGGATTAGAGTCAGGGGTGAGGATAAGGGCTGTGTACTGCATGCACCATGTGAATTCCAGATGTAAGCACAGACCCTGTGCCCACTGCCTTCCTCCGGAGCTCAAACATCCCAGGTGTCATCCTACAGAGCAGGCATGGCAAGCTGCATTGCTGGTGTCCTCTGTACAGCAACAGCTTGTTATGTTTTCCTTGGTTTCTGAACACTGCAGACAGCTGTGTTAGGGAACACTTTCCCCCCAGGGAATGCTGTGATATATGTAAGATACTGGGAGGGGTGCTGGCAATGTCTATGGAGCTTTGTCATCTCAGATGATTTGAGAGGAGAGAATTTTGTTTTGTTCCCAAAAGCAGAAGAGGAAGAAGGAATTTGTAGGTACATTATGGTACAATATGCAGCCTCGGTGGCCACAGATAGCTCTTCAGACATAGTGATTCTCTAATTAAAGGCAGGGTGGTTTGAGGAACGTGTGATTCCAGCTTATTTGAAAGACTGAGAGAGAACAAAGCTAACCATAAAACAAAAAAGTGCCCTAAAATATCAACATGAGCAGAACTGTTCAGGGTAGGGAGCAAAAACGTAGTAGCTACTTGTGAGCAGCCACTGCACAGGTTCAAGCTGAAGGAAGCAGCAAGTGGAAAGCCTGCAAGGGATAGCCCTATGCCTCTTGAAACTGGCAGGGTTCAATAGCCGCCTGCAAGCAGTGAGGTAAACTGAGGACCTTCACTGAGTCAACACTGGATCAGTGGCATAATCCATTACTGATGATGGAAGATACAGGTGCTTGATTTACCAGGAGCAAAAAAGTGAAACCCCTCTGTGGTGTTTTCACGGGGTTCAGACTGCCTTCATCAGACTATTTGCAGGTGCCAGTGAGAACAAATGCCTACAGGCATCATCCACCTCCAGTGCTCTTCCTGCGTCAGTTGAACCAGGTGCTAGGGGGATTCCCAAGCATTCATAACACTTAGTGTTTATGAAGAGCTTGCAAGAGGCAAATGGGAAGGCTACAGAATGCCAGTAACTAATAATCCAAGAAGATAAGAAGATTCTGTGGCTCCTTTTTGGAGGAACATTTTGAGAGTTACTCCTCTTTGGAGGAGCCACTGAAGATACATATTTACAGCCCAAATCTCACAAGGGTGAGTTGTGGAGGAAATGGAACCATTTGTAAATCATGACATCTGATAGAAAGTCCAGCCTTTCTCTTAGTTTACTACCTGGGTAAAAAGTTTATTTATATGAGATGCTGGATTGCTTTGTAAACTACTTCAGCAGGCCAAGCTAAGCTGTTCTTCCAGCACCATGAATTTATGTCCTTGCTGTGGCTTCCTGCCAGCATCCTGTCTATTGAACTGTATTTACATTAGCACTGTAAAGCATTACTTCATTGAAGTGTCTGAAGTGAAGCCCTCACTCACTCCATGCACTTAGTTCTTGATTGTTGCCAGCTGGTGAGAAGTTAGCTGATTGCCTTTCCCAGCTGGGCCCCACCATTCCTAATATAATGAGAATTAAAGGCACTGATTCACTGGGGCTGCTCAGATTCCAGTGTTGGTTTAAGTTGTCTGTAGCTGGTATAGATGCAAAATATTAGACAATTAATTTCTTCAACTGAGATTAAAAGATAAATCCTTAATTTGAAAGATAAATGCCTTCAGCAGGCATTGACTTGGGCATCAGATCTTGGCATCCTGGAGTCTATATACTGGTAAGTGAACTGGATGATTGTTTACTGAATTTCAGTCTGTTTTTTCTTCTGTAACTTTCAAAGCTGTTTACCAAGTGGAGGTATTCTCATTTTATGGAAGGCAGAAATGGAGGGAGAAAAGAGGCAGATCATATTGTCTAACCTGGTGCAGATCCTCATGTGAAGCTTCTCTAGTCTGCTGAATCTATGGGATGGTCCAAGGTCTCTCACTGACAGAACTATGACAACTTCTATAGGCATGAAAGATAAAGGAAGTTTGACTCTCCTTAGTGTGCTCTGATGCTCAGGCTGTATTACTTCTGAATATGAACTTCAGAATGGAGTTCAAGTCATATGTTCTTCTATATGTTCTAAAAGGGCTTGCTGAACAGCAAGCTTTGCTCTGTTTATTTCAAGACAAGGTTCGAATAAGGATTTTTCATTCTTGAATTTAACTGCATACATGAAAATTACTGTTATTGCCCTGTGTCACACCATATTCCCAAAAGGCAGAGGGACTTTGCTAGCTCACAAGAACCAGAAAGCAAAAACATCTGGTCTTATGACTAAAAATGGATGAATGATAACAGCTGATGAATGGAATATGTGTTTTAACTCAGGTTTAAGAAGTACATCACCCTACCTAGAAGTTAAAAAAGAAAACCAAAAAACACCTTATGCTTTTAAGAAATATGTGAGAGCTAATTTAAGGGAGAATAACTGTTAAATAGTTTGGAAATGAGATTTCTCATAGAATTGTCTGTGTTTTGGAACACTTAATTATCTCAGTGTTAACATGCAGGCTGGGGTGTGGCAAAACTTTTCCCACAGTAATCAATTTCTGGTTTAGAACACAGATCCGGGTGTTAGGAGACTGCGCTTAGCTTTCTGGCTTAGTGGCCCTTGCAGAAACCACAAGCAGAGAATAAGGAGATGTTTCCATGGCTTTGTGGAAGGCAAGCAAAGGATGTGTGTTGGGGGGCTGTAATGGTGGTTAGCAATGACAATGACTGGCACTCCCTTCTTCCCTAGGGGCAAAAACACCCCAAATGAGCAAACAGAAGTTTCTCTGTTACTGTTGTGGTACCTACTAGTGAGTGATATCATCAGGGCCTCTGTACACCACCTCTAGAGTTTGGAAAAAAAACCCCACACCTAAGAAATTAATGCAAACTTGTCATTTTACATTTGCTATATGGCTGTTTGCATCTTCATGGGAAGAAACCATCTCAACAAACCAAAACCACTTAGTCTTTCCTGGAGGTACCTCACCAGAGGTGAAGCCAGCCCCTCCCTCTTGGGTATGTTGGCAGCTGCTCTCTGTCCTATTCAGTTTCCAAGTACTGTGAGCCTGATTGAGGGTGACTCTACCTCACTGAAGCAGGTCTCTCTTTCTGATTCTTGAACATACCAGCCCTGATTTTTCCCTACACCCTGGCAGAGAATATATCCTGCCTTCTACATTACCTGATACAGGCCCAGGGGACCATGCTGGCACTGGAGGGATTCTTTTGGAGAAAGTGCAGGTGACACCAGCAGAGATGCCTTTAAATCTGTCTGGGAACTTGGCCTTCTTTCTAATAAAGAGTACATTGACTTCTTTTGTCTACAGGGCCATGGCTGGTCAGCGATGAGGGAACATTAAAACTCTGGAAGTCCATTTTGGATCTGTCAAAGAATGTGAGCACTTCCTTTTACTTATTCTCCCCTCCCTTCTTTTTGGTGTAGATTAGAGGTAAAAGTCTCCAGAGAGTGGATTCCTCATTAAGATTCCCAGTACCTCCTGGTACGCAGAGGCTGGGATTACCACATGAAGGGCATTGTGCTATTTTTGCCCCTGGTGCAGTCCCTTTGAAGGGACCCTGGAACACTTTATAGTCATGCAGATTTATGAGCACTGTGCAGCCTGCCAGAACCCTTCTGACATAGTCCTGTAAACTAATTATGGGAAACTGCCCCAGGCCTCTGCCATTAAAAATACATTCTTAGCATTTCATGAACAAAGCTTAGTTTCCTCCTTCTGTTCCTATAGGATATGATCTGTTTCCTGACAGATGTTTATCCTAAAACATCAAGTGATTGTTTCTGAGGAAAGTAAGTAAATAAAAGCATAGCCTGTCACCCAGGATGAGTCACAATGTCAATCCTGAACTCCCAGTGTGATCTGAACTTCTCTGGTGCTCAAGGAAAATGCATTTTAAGACTTTTAATTTGTTTAAATTCGTTATAGTTAGAGACTGGGCACTTTAAGTTCTGTAGGTTGTCATCAAGCCTTCCTTTTCAACACTGTCTTAGCATGGCTTTTGACCAAAAGCCATTACCCACCCAGTGGCTATTTGGGCATCTGAACGCATTGAGTTGATCCATCCAGCTGCTGGCGCCTTGCTGGCTCTTAGACCCTACAAGATGGGGTGCCAGGAAAGGCAGACACGCACAGAATAAGCAAGAATGGCTCTTGGCAGGAGCGGGACGCTGGCTCATGAAGGCAGATAAACACAACGTGTTTTGGCTGACTGAATGGCAGGTGTGATCCCAGGCCCCTGGAGAGCGGGGCTGGCTACGCGCGCATGGGCTGTGTGTGCCTGAAGCTGACACGGAGGTTGCGAACATAGATGTTCTCGATGTGCACATCATAAACAATGCCCTGGGAAACGCTTGTTCCCCAGCTAGGCAAGGACCATGGGGACTCGGTGGAACAGGGAGACGAAATTCAATTCATAGTCTTAACAATCTGTCCCTGTGGGGTGAGACTGAGGCATCTTCTGGTTCAGACAGGTGGTGAAGTTATCACCATTTACCTGATTATCTCAGGCCATGTCAGCTGCCAGAACTGTGTATGCTTCAGACTGCCTAACCTGTTAATAACTCTATTATAGCTCCAACCTTAGAGAAAGGCCTGACGTGTCAGGTTATTAATCTGAGCTGTAAACTTAGACTTGTATTTAGCCAGTGAGCAGGGTGCATGTTCGGCTTGTCACTGCTGTTGCACGTGGATGGTATCAACTGGGGTCCTAAATCCTGTTAGAACCTGGACTCCCGTGTGCGTTTTAGATGTAATGTGTATGTGCACAGTGCATACACAGATTCTGATTTTAAAGGATCTTAAAATCCTGGAGCGGTGTTCTTCCCAAGCCTTTCAGTTTGTGTGTGGGTCAAACACCAGATGATCTGCTACAGTACAAGGCTTTGAACCGATCCCTGAAATTCTACAGCCATCTTCCTGCCATAAGGTTTTGAGCTGCCAACTAAAATGCACTGGGAAAAATAATATGCAGAAGGATGTCCATATTTTCCATCTGTAAATGCTTAAGACCAAAGATTCCAGAAGAATATCTTATCTATTTTGTGATAGTATTATTACTTAAGTTCTGATTTGAATTCCCCCTACCCACCCCCCACGCCTTTTTTTTTTTTTTTTTTTTTTTTTCTTTTTTTAATATCTTCCAAGGGATCTAGGTTAGCAATGGAGGGGACATTCAGGAAAGTGCTGGTACATGTCTAGACAAACTGAGGTGGGTTTAGAGAAGAACAGCAGGGTGCTGTTCCCTGTATCTCATCCCATGAAGTGGTGTGCAGTCAGGGAGAGCCCCTGATTAACACAGATGCTCATTATCTGATTTCTATTAGCTGAAGCTCTGGCTCTTGACCTGATAGTTTTCTACTCACTCTTGTCATTGGTGTAAATGATTAAAGAAACAGGGGAGCAGAGAATCAGGCTGTGAGCACATGGGATTACTGGAGAAGCAGCACAGCATAATCCCTAGTTTGAAATGGGTGAGGCAGTAATTGAGGTGTACAGGGTGGGAAGAGATGTGGTCAAGTAAAGAATTGGCAGAATTAGCTGTCTGTTTGTGCATGTGGCTGTTCTGGCTGTTTTTCCTTTTCTCAGCAGCATAGTTTGGACCTGAGCCTATTCCAGACGATCCTGGCTTTCCCCTTCCTTATTTCCCATAGTAAAGGTTGAATAAAATCAAATGATAAACAAACTGTGGGCTCACACTTTCCTTTAGGACTTAGAGGAAAAACACCCTCTCCTTCCTGCTCCCCGCCTCCCAGTTTCTCGCACTCTTCCAGCTCCTTCTGTGAAAGATTCTCAGGCTTTGCTCCTGAGAGCTGATGCTGATAGATGGCAGCAGCAAGGGACCCAGTGAACTCCCACAGCAGAATGGGGCAGAGCTGGATGCACCCCTGTGATTTTTCTGGAAGGATGGGGCAGAGCTGGATGCACCCCTGTGATTTTTCTGGAAGGGGAAAACGAGGGAGGGGAGTAGGCTACTTCTGCAGCTGCGGTCCACCACTGTATGAGACAGTGACAAACACAAAACTTACCTCAGAGCCCAGAAAAAAATATGGGATTTTGATGGGTTTTGGCTTGGCTGATAAACATGCCCCAGGGGCTCCATTCTGCAAAAAGCCTTTCTGATTCACCTTACCCTCCAACCCACCATAAACATAAGCCAAACCAAGCTTCTGCTAGATGAGGCTGAAAAGCTGCACAAGGAGGATCCTCTGTGGACCTAAAAGACGGCATGACAGAGGAATTTTTTTTTGGTTGTTTTTTTGATACTAAGTTGTGCGATACAACAGTACTGCCTCCTGTTCCAGAGCCAGCACAGCAGATACCAGTTTGAAGGGCTTCTCCACCATGCTCCTTTGCACAGGATGGACATGCTTTTTTGCTATACACTTGCTTCACAAGGTGTGTGTGTGTGTGCCTGTGATCTGATATCCTCATGCTGCTGCTTCATCAGCATCAGACAAAAGCATTTCAGTGCCACAGGCTTCTTCACTCCAGCTTTTCCACTGATAGGACACTGACTGCTTTGTAGAGACAGGCGAAGACCTGTCTTACTAGTGACTTCTTTGTGAAAGCATGAGTCGATGAAACAGTCAATGCTGCAGCCTCTTCCATCTACTTCCACTCCAGAAGAAACCGAAGGTAGAAACAGTATATTTGGTCTCACCTAATCAATCTTTAGCAGTATGGAATAACTCCTGCTAATCTACTGGTGATGTTTAATTTGTTGTATTTCTTATAGTACAAGTGCGCTCTCTTCTTTGTAAGCCTACTCCACACCCAAACAGATGTCTCTGTTGGATGTACTGCACTGTCAGTAAGATGTAGACGAACATGAAAGAGTCACTATTGGAGCAACAAGAGTGATAAGAGTCTTAGAAAACATGAACTGGGAGTAAAGGCTGAGAGAATCAGTTTTGTTTAGTCTAGGAGGGAGAACATGGCAGGAGCAGAGGTGGGAAATATGATGGTCTTCAGACATTTCTAAGGGTGTTACAGATAGGACAATGATCAATTCTACAGGTCAAAACAGGGTAAGGCAAGAAGAAATTGGCCTAAGTTCAGCAAAGAAGACGTGTTCAGTCTTTAAGAAAGGAAGGAAAAAGCCCACAACTCTTTCTAGCTGTAAGAATAGTTGAGCAATGGCTGTCTAGGGACTTGAGGAATTAATTGCTCTTAGGAGGTTCATGAGAAGACTGGTTTGGTGAAAACTGGAGAAATGGGATCCCAAAATCTCACTGCATTTCCACAGTCACTTTTGTGTATCACCACCAATACAAATTCTGTGTTTAGTCTTGACTAGTTTCAGCTGCTTGCAAGCAGCTGTCTTTTCATCTTCTCCCATTTCCCCCCCGCTCCTCACTGCATTTAGGTGTTTTCCTGTATCATCCTGTTGAGCCTTTTCATATTGCCACATAAGAACACTGGGTGGTTGCAGACCCAAGTGGTCCTGTTTCTATAACTGTACAACATCAAGTTTGAACATGTGTTTTTGTAGAGGAGCAAGGCTCAGCATTTAGCTCGGTTTTGTATGGCATCTAGCATAGCAAGGTTCTCTTCTGTCCCTGCAACCCCAAAGGATGCTACTGGAGAAATAGTACGTACAATAATAATAATAATAGTTACTCTCAGTCTTCCACAAATAACTCAGTTCTATCTGTGGCTGCAGTTGAGCATAAAAGCAAGACTGGAATATTTGGTGTGTTGAGTTGGATGAAATATTACCTCTAATCTATGGCAGGATGGCTGCAATAAGGAAGGTACAGTGTGTTTCAGTTGAAGGGGCCATGGCTGATTATCTACTGCTGCACAAGGAATACATTTGATGTTTTATAAGTATTCACCAGAGAGCAGCAGATCAGCAGTAGGATCTCATACTTTGGAAGAATGCACTGTGCTACATACTTATTTTGCCTCTTTTAACTACTGTAGCTAGTCTGCTTTGAAAGGAATCTACTGAAGACACATGATGCAACCAGATTTTGTATTAGCTCACCTACATTAGCTGCCCAACGAGGCAGGACCAGCACTCTGTAAGACTGTGTGAGATCAGCCCCTGACCCTGAATGAAACAGATTGGAGGCAAAAGGAGAAGTGAGGGTTATATCATGTGTCCTGCTTAACTACTCAGTGTCTTTGAGCAAGCCACAATCATCCTGTGCTTGACTTTCCACAGGCATTACTGTCCCTAATGAGGAAGAAAAGGCTGAGTCCTTCCTCTGTCTGTATCGGAGCACACACTGCTCCTGCATTAACATCCAGATTCACCTCCCACGCATCATCATGTAACACAGCAGAAAATGCAGCCAAGGTTTCCTGTGGGGAAGCTGGCAGCTCTCAGGAACCTCCTTCAGGACCCCCTCACTCCCTGCCTGCAGCCAGGCAGCCAGCCCATGGCCCCCCTCACAGCCTCCCACTCCTTAGCCTGGGGCTGCAACGCTCCCAGTGTCCCAGGTGCTGACCGTCCTGGGGCTGCAGCTCTTGTGGGAGCACTGTAGCCCAGCAGGCACTGGGACCATCCCTTCAGGGGAGCGATGTCTGGCTGGGGTTGTATGTGCTGAGATCTTGAAATACCTCCCTGTCTAAAAGCCAATATCCTCAAGCTGAGGCAGTTCAGGAGTTAAGGGTTGTTTCTGAAGGTTGAATTGTGACATTTTAAAGGGCACTGAGACTCTCAGCCAGTGCATGCTCTGGTGGTGTGTCCAGCCTGTTACAACCATGTTGTGCCATCCCTGGGAGGCTGTGGACAAACCCAGCAGCTCAACTCTGCTCCTGGCTCTGCTGGCCACCATACAGCCCTCCCTGCTGTAAGGGGCAGCAGGGAAGGACCTCCAGGCATGACCTAGACTTCATCCCCACAATAGGATAAAGTTACTATAAGGATTCATCTCACTCAACTTCTGTCAGAGCTAGTGGCAGAAGATGGAAAGAAGATGAGGGAAATGTCAGGCCCCCTACCTCAATGTATGTAGGCATTGTTTGAAGGTAATAGAGAGTCGGGACCAGTGACCTACTCAGAGATTTCCATGGGGGAGTATGTGGTACCTGGTGATGGCTGCTCCACTTGGCTTGAGCTGCCTCTGCCCGAGTTGTGCCATTTTGTAAGAGGAATGGTCAAGATTTGGTGGAGTGTTTGGTTTTGAGGCTGATGTGTACAAAATGTGGGGAATGTGCCTTCTGGTAATTAAGCCCTTTTTTAAAGCATTTCAGCCTGAATGTATGGACTCTTTGATCTCTCTTTTCGAGAGTCCCCTAGAGGTATAAGCCCTTCTATGGTGCTTCGTCCTCCACTTGCAGTTTCTTCCCACCATTGAGGTACTTACCAGCTGCCATGGAAGTATGTGGTTTTTTTCAGGCTTTTCAGTCAGTGAAGCAGTAAGAAAAAATTGGGATTTAAATTAGCCTGTAGGACGTCGATGACATTTTCCCCTTCTGTGTTTTAGATCATGCTGGCTCGAGCCATCTTGCATCTATCCAAAGTTATTGCAGACAAGGCAAGCTTTGATCTTTCCAAAAGTGCAGAAGTGTATGTCTGCCATAATGTGATGTCTCTCCTATTATTGCTGAGCCTGGAACACAATAACATCTTATAGAGGGCTTTGGAGTTTAGACTGCAGCCCTTTTATTTATTTTGCTGGAGCACTGTCCCATAAGGAAAACTCTGGGCTGGGTTTAAAGAGTCAGACAATACAGCAGCCATCACATTTAGATGTTGCTTTTGAAACAATACCCTAATGCTACATCACTTTGCTCTGCTGGGTTCTGCTTCTAGTTGTCAATGGCAGAAATCACAAGATCAGAATTAGTGAAAGGGCTTTAGTGATGTTTAGTGCAAAGCATGTTGAAAATGAAAGCACCAACTCAACTCTGCTGAAAAAGCAGCTCTCTAGTTCCTAGGTTTCTTCTTGACCAGTGGATAGAGGCACTACCTCGCACTCAGTATGGAGTCAGGCAATGGATTGTGTGTCTCAGACTTTTGCAAGAATAAAGTAGTATTACACTTAGAGTAAATATTAATAGTGTCAAATGTATATAAAAAATTTAGACCATCTGTTACCACTGAATGGGGCTCAAGACTCCCAGCATTTATAGAGAAGAAAAAGAGAAGTGTCTAGTCTTACTGTCTATGAAAATAACCTTAAAACATTTTCAGAGTCTGCAGATAGCCCAAAATAACAGCTTAAAAATGTATGACTTGCTGTATTTATACTTGATGGATTTTCAATGATGAAATGAAAGAGCAGTATTTTTTACAAATACATTTTGTTGATAAAGTTGGTTTTGAAAAACAGTTTTTAGTGAAAAATTTTGGTACTGTTTTGCTGGCTCTATTTGCCAAGGTCCTCCCTCCTACTCCTGCTCCCAGTTTTTAAAAACAAAAAAATGGTGAATACAAACAGGTAAAAGCAGCTGCATACTGCAAAGGGGTTTTGGATGAATAACATTTTCATTTATTAAAAAAAATATGGAAACCAAGACTGAACTTAGCGAACGAAAAAAACATTGAAAAGCAAACACTTGAAATTTATTCTCTAAAGTGAGCTTTCAATTCTCGTTAGCTTGATTAGAGCAATCTATTTAACAGTTTTGTTGAGGGTTTCCCTGTGATAACATGCACCTCTTATGGAGGGTTTAGTATCTTAAACATCTTAAAGGACTCACCTGGCACTTAAGCATCTCTGTTGAACTCTCCAAATCTCACTTGCTCTCTTAAATCAGTGACTTTCACAATGCAGTTACATGCACAGATTTTGAAAACTGGAGTTGTGTGTGCATATATCTGTATATATCTATCCAGGATAGGTACTAAGATACTAGAGCAAAGGGGATTCTGCGTTTATTTATTAATTTCCTGATGAATCCATTGACAACATTAGTACTTTTCAATATTTGTGAACTACTTGAGATCTTTCTGACACATCAGATCACTGCAAAACCTGGGAATCTTGCCATGAAAATTAGGGCTAGTTTGACATGGATTACATGCATCTTTGTTAGTAATTACAGCTATAGCACATTTGGTGAGCTGGCGTTGGATGTGCATACAAGTATGGCAGGTCAAGCAGGGCAATGGGAAGTACTGGGAGCAGATTTTTCAGCCAAGTTTGCTTTTTAAAGGACCGAGTCAGCAATAACAGACCAAACTAAAAGTCTAAGTCTAAACCAGAACAGCAAAGACTTCATGTGATACCCCACCTAAGTGCTTAAATCTTTGTTACTGATTACCACTTGTGGTTTAAGCCCTGTGTTTGTTATGAGTGGATATGAAGTTTCTGAGCCCTTGCTCTGATTATGGACTCAGATGTACTTATGTGCAGCTACTAAGATCCATTTAAAACTTACTTAGTGCACAGGGATATTCTATTGGATAAACTGAGAAATATAAGGTGATGACAGAATTAAAAACATAACACACGTGCTCAGGGACAAAGCAAAGGCTCCGGATCCAACCAGGGGGCTGAGGTGACTAACTTCTGAATGATTAACTGTGTGACCTTTGAAGAGCCCAAACTGCAGGAGCCTCATATCGTCAAGATTTTTGTGAGATACCAAGAGCATAGGTCTATGTGGTCTTTTTATAGAATAAATCAAAGCCTGGAAACCTTTCCTTGGAGGTAGAGATATAAGAGGCTTAATCTATTCATTTTAGCAAAGAGAAGGTGAAGAGGTGGCTTGGTCAGAGCCCACAACACTTTAGTGTGGTAGAAGGTTTCTGGGAACAAAGAACACTGTTATGCAGCAGAGAGAGGCATAACAAGCCCAGTGTCTGGAAGCTGCAACTCGATTTATACAGATGGGAACTGAGGTGCAAAAATCATGGGCTTGAGGCAGGAATCACTGGCAGAAATCCTATGCCTTGTGTTACACTGCGGATCAGACTAGGTCATCACAACCAGCACTCTTGGCTTTGAAATCTGTGTGCCTATGATTAACGTGATTCCCACATTATATGCACACATCAGCATTACATTTAGTCACTGAAGAAGAGAGAGAATGCATCCAATTAGCTCAGGGCTTTCTGCCTAAAAAGAGAAAATGAAGTGAGATTTTTATTTAAGGACAATCCCAATAGGTCTGAAAAACACCATGGGATTATTAGCATTTGGGCAGAGTGGACAGGATTTCAAGGTCCAGCACAAATGTTCAGTGAGCTGCACAGAAGGAAGGCCTGGCCTACCCTACTGGGGCTTAGTTATGGTCCTAGAAAGCATAAGACATGATTAGATAACCAGAACAGAGGTAGGCAGGGCTGTACCGCTTTAGAAACAGCAGGTACTAGAACCCTTTATTTCTGTAGGATCTTGCATAACTAGAAAGGAGAATATCCTCTTCTCTGAGGGTGGTCTTGTTAAAAGGGGTGGTATGGATGACAGTGATGGGAGGGAACTGCATCCTCTCCAGAGCAGGCCGGGTTTAAATGTTTCGGTTTGCTGGAAAGAACTTGGTTCTTGTAAGAACTTGGAAAGAGCAATATTTTCACATGTTCCTGACTCATATTGCAGGAAAAATTTCATCTAAATGCAATTTTCAAAGCTAAAAAAACTATGATTTTCAAATACAAAATGACTTGTCTTTGAAAAGGTAAGAAAACCACTTCCTATACAGTCTTAATTCCTGCTGCCATGGGTGCTAAGGCATCTGTAGTTATTGCCCATGTGTATAGGTGAGCCCTTCCAACACAGCTGCTTTGTTTTGCTTTTCCATTCTTTCCAGCAGAGTGGCAAGTTATCCCAACCCCACACTTCTATTTGTTGAACATTTCCTGCCATCTGCCTCCAAAGTCCTCAGTTTAAACAGAGCGCTAAGGCATGGATAATTGGACTCACTCATTTAGGAGTTCAGGTTGTTGTTGACTTCTCTTTCTCTTCTCTCTTGAATCCAAACTGAGTGACAAAATGGGCTGTTTCTGACCGTCATTTTAAAAGATCACGGTTGTCTTTGTCAAGTTGTGTAACTTGGTCTCGGGTTTTCTCATTCTGTTTTCCAGCCACCTTGAGGAGGAAGTCATGCTTTCCATCTCACCTAGGATGGCAGGTCTGCACTATGCAAATCTGAAATAACTGTTTTAAAGAGCCCTTTTGTTTTCACCTTGTTGCTATTGGCAGCAAAAAAAGTGTTCAAAAGCAAGAGAATTTGTTCCTGACTGATTTGAAAGCTGAATGGCTCCCTGTTTTTTTTTTTTGCTTTTCTAAAAGTCCTTTACGTGGGCCTGGTTTTTGAAGGCCTGTGATCATGCGTGTAGTTTGCTTTCTGTCTAGCCACAGCAGTTTACCAGATTTACAAAAGAGTCTTTCAGCACCCGACCCTATATTCGGGGCAAGTTTTGCAACCCTTAATTGTTTAATTAGCTGATGCTAGCTTAAAAATATTTAACAGTGCTCTTTTAGGTAAATAGGTTATTTCAGGAAGCATCCCCAACAAATATTTTCATTCCAGATTAACTTCCTTTTTCTTTGCTACTCTACCCAGCAGAAGGAAGCAACGGCCATGATCTTTGAGGGTGATCAGCCCACCTTCAAATACTTGCAAGTCGTCCTCATCTTCACAACTAATGACACTACCTGAACCCTCTTATACTGAGGCTGTTTGTACCTGATGTGCTTTCTGCTGGGGAGGGGGGCGTGTGGTGGTAAAAAGGCCTTGTATCTTTTCATTGCTGCTTAGTTTGTTTAGTGGTGAGTGGGTAATCCTTTCATCTGAAGCCTTGTGTGTTCTCTTTTTCTCCATAAAACTGTGGAGTCAAATAAAACCCTAATGTGGGTATGGAGGTATTTTACATACAGTAACAAACAGCATACGGAATGAAGGCTGCTTGTCTTGACTTCCCCTGTCAAAAAGAAAAGGATGATAAGTAAAAGTGAAAGGCAGGGCTTCTAAAACTGATCAAAAGGTATCCTTTTAAATGTCAATTAACTGGGGAAGGTGGCACTGACAGAATTTGAGGTTTTCTGTTGTATGTTGGCACATTTTGGTATGATGAGGAGAAAATTGAGCTACTGAAAAGTTTTTCTTCTGTTAGTGACGTCCAGCTGCTACAGGAAGATGAATTAGTACTTGTTTGCCTTCTTCATCAGGTGGTCAACTGATCTCTCCTAATTTATTTCTGGTAGAATTTTCAGTATTTTTTTAACACCAGAACGCTGTCAACTAAAAAGATAAGTATAAAATGCCTCTACCCTTACCTTTTTATGACAGCAGTAAACAAGAGTGAACACAAAGTGCCCCAATATCACTTTCACAGAGACACTTTTTAGACTGTAGCCTGCTTTTAAAGTCAGCATTGCACTTGGCTCAAACGATGAGATTCTGACATTAAATGCTACTCAGGCAGAGCCAGTGTTAATATTTTCAATGCCTTAGAAAAAAAGGAAAGAATGTAAAATAATTCTACTTCTGTTATGATGAAGTTCCTTCATAACATCTGAGCAAAATCAAAGCTGTTTGAGGACTTAGGCAAAGTATAATTTTTCTGCAGTTTATTTGGGGCACGGGGTGGGAGGGGGATGATTTTGAAAATTCTTACTGGGAGTCAACTTCCTTTCCTCATCCCTGTTTGAAAGT
This sequence comes from Nyctibius grandis, assembly GCF_013368605.1. Classification (NCBI taxonomy): domain Eukaryota; kingdom Metazoa; phylum Chordata; class Aves; order Nyctibiiformes; family Nyctibiidae; genus Nyctibius; species Nyctibius grandis. The sequence continues at coordinate 4,901,665 of NC_090680.1, read as the reverse complement.
TTCCAAAATAGGAGGATAAAGAAATCAGGTTGACACCCATGGTCAACAGCAGACAATGCCAATGAATACATGTACTGTCGGTTAGTGAAATTCATTATCCCTGTGCGCCAAAACAGAGACAATGGAGACAAAAGCCACAGCCTTTCAACTCCAAATATATCACTGGGCTAAATTTGCCTGACATGACTAACAAAATGATTGATCTAAAGAAATTACTGTGCAAGAAAAACCCCATCCTTGTCTAGCACCAATCTCTTGTCCCCTCCAGCATCTGGCACTGGCTAGCTAGTCAGTCTACAGGGCACTTAACTGTGTGCTGTTATTTAGCTACAGAAAAGACATAATTTCTGCAGCAGCTGAGCACTTATGGACATTAATGCACTACTTCTGGTAACCCCACTGTAAATACTGATGCGTTAGTCCTATCCGTTTTACAGATGAAGAAAAGGGGCAATTGCTAGTGTGGCACTTTCACTTCAGTGTTAATTTGATCTGCCTTGGGTCCTACCCATGTCTGCATAGTAGGCTGACATTTTAATTCTAGCAGGCTCGTCTGCCACGTGCCTGCTCTGTAGCCTGAGCTGATCTAATTCCTCCATTCTGTGTTGCTAAAGCAGTACCTGTGCAGCTCACGCATTAGCTTACGGTGTGGTCACCCCCTATTCTAGCTTCTAACCATGGCAAGCTAGTGGCCCTCAAACATTAGGGGAACTGTACTTCATCTGACGAAGGCTCCTTTTGTGAAAATCTGGAAATGAAGACTGCTGACTGGGAAGTGAGCACCAGACTGACTGAGAACTAGACTATCCAATGAACTTTGTTTTATCAGCCTGTTGGGATAAAACAGGATAAGCCAGTGTCATTCCGTCACCACAGCTTATCGTCTAGAGTCCCTCTGTAGCTTACAGTGACTAATCTTACGAATGACAACTCCTTTCCAAATACTCCATGAAAAAATATTGGCCCTGGTTGGTGATAAATAACATCAGTGAGCGAAAGCAGTGTTAGGCAGTTCAATGCTTTGCATTCTATAGAAGTTAAAAAATATTTCTTGCAGTTCTGTTTTTACTCTTTGGATGATTTTGGATGACAGTGTCTTCCTGGAGGGTGGATGAGAATATCAAGTCTGGGAAGATACAGTGGTAATTCTCGCTGTCACTGTCAGGAGAGAAAGAAAGTGAAAAAAGATTGTGAACTAGTACCCATGGGATATATAGAGATTGCAAACTTCTCGTCAAAGTATGCCAGCTGAACAATTCTGTATCATGACCCAAGGTTTTGTCTGTACCAGCTTAGCTGTAATTCAGCCAGGTCAATCACTGAAGCAAGGTGGACTTAAAGATAAGGTATTTATCCTGTTCCGTTTCCCAGTGTTGGGAAAAACCTGGTGCTGCCACAACTGAGGAAACAGTATAATAAACAGGTATGTTAAACAGAGATGGAAACCAAAAGAGAGCTATGTAGTTGTGGTGAATAAATGAGGCATTAAGATCATTATGCCTTACTCTGGGAAACTTTCCCTGTAACGTTGCTTGTGAGTGGTAAAACCCACTTTGTTGTCACAAAAATGAGTCATAACCTGTAATTTTATTTTCATAACCATAATGTTGATTTTTCTGTTGGAAGAAACATACTCGTAGTTTTCACTATTCTTCTCCCCAGTTAAACAGGACCTTTGTAAGTAAAGAAGTTGTACTAAAAAATGCCTTATCTATGTTCCTAACTCCTGCAACAGGAATCTAACTAGGTCCAAAGATTCACCAAACCTGGCTCTGCAGAGAAACAAAAGCAGTAAAGATGTGAGGAAATAATTTCATTTTAGTAGTTTTTAAGCTACTAAAACTTTCATATTCACTGTAGTCTACTCAATTTCTCTGTTACAGTGAGAAAGGGAGATCTCATTTCCCTCCCCTTGGACATCACAGTCTAATCTGTTCTTTTTCTTTAACTGCTCTCTTAGTTCAACAGCCAATTGCATATTGACCAAATTCTTGTTTTAAAATCTTTCTTAGACTCTGGACATTTTTGCTGCCAATCTCAAGAATCCATCTACATGTCTTTGCTACAGACTTGTATCAGCTTAGACAAGTGGCACTTGGCTCGACTGCAGTGCCCTTGCCCATGGTGAAGAGTGCCTTGCTACACAAACAGGCCTGCTGTTGTAAGTGGTACTGCTCAGCAGAGGAGGTATGAGCTAGCTGCAATAAAAGCTGTTGACTTGATATAAAAATCTTTTGTGTAATAAGAATCTTCCCCATCTGGATGATGAAAATCTGTTCCTTCCTTCCTTCCTTTGCTGAGCATGTTGAGACCTACAGATGAAAACCTCTCTATCCATGTGTCTATTCATGGTTTTGGCTAGGATAGAGATAACTTTCTTCTTAGTAGCTAGAATAGTGTTATGTTTTGGATTTAGTATGGGATTTGGTATGAGAAGAATGTTGATAATATACCAATGTATTTAGTTGTTGCTAAGAAATCAAGGACTCTTCAACTCCCTGTGCTTTGCTAGTGTGCAGGTGCACAAGAAGCTGGGAGGGAGCATAGCCAGAGCAACTGATCCAAACTGGCCAATGGAATATTCCATATCACGCAACGTCTTGCTCAGTGTATAGATGAGAGCTGGCTGGGAAGGTTGCTCTCTTCTGGGATTGCGGTTTTGGAATTTCTCTCCTCCGGGATCACTAGCCAGGGATGGGCTGGGCATTGGTCAGCGGGTGCCGAGCAGTTGCACTGTACATCACTTGTTTGTGTAGTATTATTATTATTATCATTTTATTTTATTTCAATTGTTAAATTGTTTTTAGCTCAACCCACAAGTCTCTTTACCTTTCTGATTCTCTCCCCCATTCCCAGGGGGGCAGGGGAGAGTGAGTGAGCGGCTGTGTGGTATTTAGTTGCCTGCCAGGTTAAAACCACGACAACATGCTAAATGCATCTGAGTATTTATAGGCATTTCTGTGGCATCCTGAGTCAACAGTGTTGTGAAAGAACCTGTCAGGAGGTAAAGAAATAATCTCTTGAGAAGCTGGAGATATTTTTTTAATAGCCAGAGGGAATGACAAAACCAAAATTTTGCCAGAAAACAATTTTTAAAAACATTTGGTCCAATGATTTGCTAGTTCCTAGACGTATTTGTTGAAATCTGTCTTCTGTGTATTAGAAATAACTGCAGTCTACTTAGGTGAATATTTATAGAAAAGCCAAGCCCTGCTCCTAGAGCTTGTCTCTGCTTTTCTTTTTAAACCTTGGTATTTATATCACCTAACCAGAGAATAGTTTTGGTTGCAAAACTGTGGCTGACCAAAGTCCTGAGGGCCTCCCACAAGAAAGATGCTTCTCCACTGGTTAAAAACCATCAAAAAACAACTCTTCCACTGGGTGTGCTGGGAAGCATCTTACTGAATAAAGCAACTTTTCTAAAGAGGGGACAGCTTTGTGGCATAATTCTGCTGACTACACTGAACTTCTGCCTTGGAAGGATTCTGAGCCTTGCCTCTTCCCTTTGCTGTTATAAAATGTTCTGCTTTTAGACGGATACTTGACAAGCTCTACCACTTCAGTAGCCAAAATTAGTATCATTTAAGGTAAAAGGCCATTGCTAGTTTCATATGTGTTTTATAAACAGAAATTATCTAAAATTGGAATGTTACCATTTTACCCATCCACTACACTGAGATATAGTTATAAAGGACGCTGGTGTGAGCCATCCCATGTCTGAACTAACAGAACAAAACCAAAACTGGTGAGGTTTTGTGACACTAAACTAAACCTACCTCTCATAGCAGAGATAAGAATAAACTGAAACCTTTTATCTGAGTCCCAAACTGTGGTGGTTTGGATGAATAGGGACCAGAGGCCAGGCTACCCACAGAAGGTGGAATGCAGCCATCGAGGTCAGAGCCTGGCCCCAATAGTAGAGGTGATTTCTTGTAGTTTCTGAGAAGAGAACTGGAGTATCTCTCATGACCAGAAGGCTGGCTTTGTGCTCAGAGGAACTCCAAGTGTTGACATCATGATACCAAGCTGCAACCGTTACATCTGCAGAATAAGCTCTCTCCTTTGCCAGTCACAGCAGGGCACTGTAGCTAGCTGGTTTTGGAAGCAATAGCCTCATCCATAATTAGTGGCTGAGTGGCTACACATACAAAATATTCTTGTAATATTCTATCCTTGCATTAATTCTCTTGCTGCAGAGACAAGGATAAGTGACCTTCAGGTTTCATTTGGATTTATTCATCTCATGACCACCTGTGGCCTCAGAATGATGCTTGGCACATCTCACCTGGCCACGTGATGACATCACTGTTTACTCAAGTTGTCCTCTCCATGTTCCAGACGAGTTTGCTTGTTCTCTGTTAATCTTCCATTAAAAATGATGTTTCTCTTCAGGGTTTAGACCACCATGACCACCATGCTTCAGCTGTCTCTCTGCTAATCCTTCAGCTACCTGGAACATTCTTTTCTTCTTTCCCCCTCTGCCAGTAAATATACAGTTATTTTAAAGCTGATATGTGAAAATGCCTCTGTGAAGAAGGTATATATAAGAAAAAAAATGTTGGTTGGGTCACTCAAGCTGTCATTTAGTTTAGGGTCTCCTAGCCAACTGATCCATCTACCATACTTGAGGATGTGAACAAATAGATGACTAAAAGCAGAAATGCAGAAATGAAACTGTCACGAGATATTCTTAGAAAAAAGTGGTGAGAGAGGACAATCCCTATTTTCATATTTGGTCAAATAGCTTGCCAGTAGATGTTCATAAGATTAATAGGCTCTGATCAGATCTTGTTAGTAGCTTATTTTTAAGGCTGGGACAAACAACGTGGTATCTATACCATAGGATTTAATGAAATAAAATGCTCAGTCTGGCTCCATAAAAATGATGAAACTCGCATTTATGGTGTCTATGCAAGACAGAGTTTTTGACTGTCCTTTATCCAAGGCACCTTGAAATGCTTTATGTCAGCTGCCTCTCTCCAGCAGTAATGCTCTGTCATTTTCTAATTATATCTGTGCAACTGTTGACACTGGAATTAAAACTCAGCAGAAGAGATCTAGAAGGTTGCAGGGGGCTGTGACTTAATTATCTATTTTTCTCATCTTGTGGCTCATGCTGATTTGCATTCTGCTTAAATGAAACAATATGGTTCTTACTACTGAGAGCACAGGACTGCAAATAGCATAGTAGTCCATGGCTCTGCTCTTTTGTGCAGTACCAGCTGGTTTTTATTGAGGAAACTGTACTATGTAGTTGAATAATTTTGGTCTCCACAGGCCTTATTGTTCTGTTTTGGATGAGATGAATAAGACAGTACTAAATCCTTTGAACGTTTAGGAAATGACAGTAACTGGTAGAGTACGTACTCCACAGCTGATGAAGAACCAGATGATCTTTCCCTTTTTTTTTTTTTGTTACTGAAAACACAGATTGACCTATGACAGGTTTACTGAGGGGGGAAAAAAAAAAGGAACTTTCTTCTGTTTTCTTCCTTCTAGTTTCAAAACAATTAGAACAAAATACTGCTCTTCCAGAGATTTGCCAGCTGCTCAGAACTGTATTGCCACTGTATTGCTCCCTAAATTGCTCACCTTCTTGACATTCTCTCTGTGTGCATCAGTTTCCTCCTCTGTAAAATCTCTTGATCTCTTAAAAAGACTTTCCCTTCTCTTTGTAAGTTGCTTTGAGATCTGAGGGCGAAACAATGAAGGTCACACTGTAAGTACGCAACAGACTGGTCATTGGGCTATGGTCATGCTTCAGTTATGACACTAATGGTGATAGGTGTCAAATAAGGCATATATTTTCTTTCTCTTTCATACACGTTTCTCTGTGCTCTTCACTTGGGCCCCTCAATTTTTGCTCTGTTAGGTGATGAATTTGACATTGAAAAACGTTCCTGTGCACATACTAGTGGAGAGTTTGGCCAGTGCACTGAGTGAAATTTCTTGCTGTGTTGCTATCTGTCCTTAGGTAAAGCATGCAGGTTGCAAATGGTGTCAAGTGTATTTCATGACATCTTTTGACAGCAGCCATGAGTTGAATGGACTTTGGGCTGCACCTCCCTACATGGAGAGTCTGTGAGTCAGGTCAGCGGGAAAGAATCAGCCTGGGAGGTGGCAAAGGTATGAAATGTCTCCTTCTTCTCTGCCAAGTCAGTTTTTTGGGAGCACAGGACAGCTGTCTTGAATATCTCAAAGCAACAGATTGTATGAGATCAGACTGCAGCTCTAGGCTTCGTCACCCAGTTTTCTAGCGCGATTGTGTCAAAGCAGAAGATTTGGCTTGCTTGAAGGGAATGTCCTTGTGGAATGGGGGCACTTCTTTGAAATGAATGTGGCTGGATGGGGAAGAGTGGAGAGGACTGAGTGCACAATTTATCCTGTTGCACATTTCACATGATGAAAGTTCCCTTGCTAAAGCAAACAAGCCAAAAGAAAAAAAAAAAGGAACAGAGAGAACCGAGATGTTTTTTGTAGTAGAGCTGTGCTTCACGTGCTGTTCTGCATTATGAAATGGATCCAACTGTATCCAGCAGACTTCAATTAACTTTTTATTAAGATGAAAAAATTAGCTCTACAATATAGAAGACTATTAAAAAATGAAGTATCTTGGCCATTTTTAATCCCAAATGGACAAAAGATCCAGACTACAATACATTCCAGTGGCTTGAAATATTTCAATTGGAAGAAAAAAGTGAAGCTAGTTCTAAGTGATGCAAGAAAATATCGCCACATCCTTAGGTTTTGTTGCCTTTATTTAAACAGAAATAAATTGAAATAGTTTTGTTTGAAATCATGAAGAAATTACGGTGCAAAGAGGAGAACTTCACTGTGAATTTCAGCCTTGGGAGAAATATTTAGAGCTCAATTGCTAACCTCTATAAAAAGTCTTTAGCTGAATGAGACAAGTCTGTGAAGGAGAATGCTGATTTTGGGCTTAATATCAGCAGTACATCTGTCCATGTCAGAGATTACAGAAATACATCACGGAGTGTGGACTTGGAGGCCCTCATCATCTTGTTCCCAGTGCTTAAAAAATGGCTAAGCTACATGTGTGCTGTGGTTAATCTTCAACCTACCCTCACTCACTTTAATTTCCTCAAACAAATTCTCTCTGGTGTAACGTTTTCTTAATATGAAGTACAAGTGGGTTGTTGGGGGTTTTTTTCAGCTGAGTTAGTAGGCTATCTTTCCTAACCCAGTTTTTCAGTTTCACCTTGTAAACTTTTGAACCCGATGGAAATCTCAGAGATAATTATTTTCATACAAGTTTCGTGCAGCTGAGAAGAGAAAAAAGGTCCAAAGTAATGCCTTTATGAAGGAGAGACAGAAAGCAAGCAGTCTCTATTTGTTTCATCAGCAATGCTACCTCTTATGCAGGGGTGCACACACAAGACCTTTCACAGAGTGGAAATTAGCTTTACTGAAGTGGGGGGAAGCAGGCGAAAAGAGTCTTACAAAGTCATTATAGCAAGTAATTTTTTTTTTTACAATTTTTGGGCAAAGTGAATCAAACCATTTTGGAAAAAGACTAACACCTTCCTCTGCCCCCAAGAAAAGATGGAGTATAGCATTTACCTAGTCCTTGTCTCGAAGGTTATGTGTTGCTGTCTCAGAGCTGACAGATTAAATTTTGTTCAAACTCAGCTTTTTTTCTAGACGTGTGGAAAGAACAAGGAATAAATCAGATGAAAAACATTTGAAGGGATCTTTAAAGGTGTAAATTGGACCCAACTTCTTTCAGCTCTCAAGGAGACATGGCAAATTATTTGACATCCAGGATCCAGAGAACAAAAATATATAAAGCGCAAGCATGTCTTCTCTCAAATTCAATTATTCCTGAAGCCGAAGTACATTACACGATAGCAAGTCTGTCTTTTTGAAGTCTACTACACTTGTTTATTGTTTATTAAGAAATAACAGATTCTGAGAGCCATCTTAACTTTTTCTTCATGAAGCCTAGAGGAAGACTGGGAAAAATTTCTCAAGAAGTTAAGCATTTGGCTCAATATTCATAATTTGACACCATATCACAATTTTTACAGATTGTTTTCCAGAATGAATCATAAATTTATGAAGTGCAGAACTGAATCCAGAAGCATTTCTATTATATGGAACAACCATATTGCCAAGGGGCATATTTTAAATCCCTCTCCATTAGCAACCTCATTGCTTCTAAAACACAGAATTCAGTCCTTCTTCCCCACCAAAAAAGTAAACAAATGTTTTGGGTTGGTTTTAGAGCACCCATTACATAAATAAATCTCTCCTACATATTCTCTTTTGATCCTCCATGATCTAGTGTAGATCTAAGCATCTAATATTTTTACAGCAAGGTGGTACATCAGATTGTAGGGGAGATTTTAGGCCATAAACATAGAAAAAAGGTCTGTAATTAAAGGCCTATAGCCGAGGTATTATAAAACCCTCATCTCTTTTTCAGTCTAAAAGGTTAGTACTTTAAATTCTCATGCTCATCCTTGTTGGGGAGTAAATTGATGTTTAGTACAGGACAGGGGAGTGCAGTAATGTCTAGTGGCTGCACGCTTTGGAAGACCAATTGCACTGGGGGGCTTGTGCCCAAAGCAAGACATGGCCTCTGGTGTGAAGAGCACGCAGTCTGAGACCAGGATCCCCAGGGCCTCTGGCACGGCTGGCTGACAAAAACAGCCGTGCACAATTTGCCTGCAGATCATAACTTCTTCAGTACCATTGCCCGTGTGTCAACAAAGGCTGGGGGCCGTTGGTATAAGTAGCCAAACTGAACTGGGAAAAAGGGAAACTGGAAACTCCTGGCTCCCAGCCCAGGCTTCAAACCACACAGCCATCCTATGTATTTCTCGGTGTATCTGAACTGGGGTTCTGTTTGGGGTCATCTTTAAGATCTGTGTATTCACCCAAAGACCAGTTCTATATGTAGTATGCTTGCTTATGTTGACCTGCTGTGCCAGAAGCTTTCTCTCCAGGAGATATGCGTTGTTGACTCATTTCGTCATTGTTCTTTCCCATCTCTTGCTGGTAAAGGGCTTAGTTGTTTCCAGCTGCTACTCTACTGAATTTGCAATTCATTGCATATCAAATAACTTTTAAACCAAATCTCATAGTTTGATCTTTCCGGTTGCACACAGTCTCCAGCTTTGTGCTCCTGTTTCACAGAATCACAGAATCAACTAGGTTAGAAGAGACCTCTGGGATCATTGAGTCCAACCTTTGATCTAACAAACACCACCATGTCAACTAGACCATGGCACTAAGTGCCATGTCCAGTCTTTTCTCAAACACTTCCAGGGATGGTGACTCCACCACCTCCCTGGGCAGCCCGTTCCAATGCCTAAAAACTGGGTGCAGTACTACTTAAATTTCTGGCACTACTGTATGACTGTTTCTCTCTACCTCTCTACATTTGCCTCATTGAGCAGAAAAAATGGAGTAAAGCTGCAGTCCAACAGTGGGTAGTTACAGTATTTTGGCAGGGAAGGGAAAATCAGGCTCACCAGTGGCAAAGGACTAGAGGCTTCTTTGCCTTCCCTGATTAACCTATGCCTGTACAGTGCATGTACATACACATGTGTATCTGGGATCTCAGCTGCACTCAAGGGTGTATCCAGGTGCTTGGGTTGGAAGGAGCAGAAACAGAGTGGTCTCAGAAGTCTCATGGGACATTTCACACAGAGGAGTAAAAAACCTGGCAAGTTTCTCTGGCGAGGAGTATCAGCTTAGGCAAGTGCAAAAGTTGCTCTGGTGAACAGCCTGTTGCAAAGGTCTGCAGAGCAAAGCAGCATCACGGTGCACGTTTGGGCAAGTCATATGTCCTGGGACAGATGGGAAAGCTGATAAATGGCTAAAGTTGTGAGGCTCAGACTCTGCTAAAAACAAGCTGTTCCCATGCAGGAAGGTCCCTGATGAAGATGTCAAATCCTGATCTGTTATTCTGAACCAGAAAAATCAATGTTTGCTCATCCTGGCTCAGCTTCAGCAAATCATCAAAATAATGGTTCCTCTGTGGTCTGAGATGAATCAGAATGGTTTTCTGTTCAGATTCAGTTCAGCACCCTCTCCAAAATGGACTTAGTTTCTGAAGGAGCTGCCTATTCTCAAAGTGTACCGGTGTGCCTGGATGGTAAGAGGAAGAGTGTTGATTACTCAGTTGATTTTGTCTTCAGTTTTGCCTGTGTTTGGTTGCACCTGCCGTTGTGTAAATCATTGTGTTACTGCTCCCTAGTCACTCAGCAGCTTCACTGGGATGAGCAGGCGGGCCACAGCTTGATTCCTAGTAGGTAAAGACCCCTCTTTACAAAATCACCACTGTGCTTGTGCCTTTGCAGCAGTAAAGAGGCCAGTGAGTGACTAGGCCATGGAAATGGGCTTCTTGCCCTTAAAAAGCAGCCTGGAGATTAAGGTTGCAACACATCAGCATGTGCTGTGTTGGCAGTAGCCACTGCTATAGCTAATCTTTGAATATGTGGGAGATATCAGGCTCCAGGATCGTCAATCAAACATTCATTTATTTTAATGAAAGGAAAGAATGAAGGCTCCAGTTTCCCTGGGAAAGGATGAAGAAGAGCTTGACCTAAAGCCAGACTTATTATTATATAATGCCAGAATGTTTAAAGGGAGACTGTCCCTTTCTCCATCTCTATAGACATATGTGGTGCCAGCTCCTGGGCCCTAGTCACTCCAGTCAAGAGTGAAGATTGGAGCAAAAGAGCTGTCTCCTGCACTCTTCTCTGTGCAACAGATGTAATGTTTATACTGAGGTCAGGCTGGAATTAATGTTTTCCACCTGAGGGACAACATCACTGTATTATGCAGAACCAGCCGGCACTGGGTGAAGTTCCTTCACCAGATTATCCCTTTCCCACCCTGTCTGCCTCCTCATCCTATGACCACCCCCAGCCTATCCTCCTCAGTGTCCTTCAGGATGCCTGCAGTGCTGGGATCCAGCTGACAGCTTACCCAGAGTTGCTCTGGTAAAGGTTTCGGTGGGCTATTCTGCTCTCCCTCACTCCCACCCTAAGCCATACACTTTCTTACTTTGTGTATACACAGACACAGGCACATAGTGGGCCCCGCACTTCAAGAAAGATGTTGAGGTGTTGGAGCGAGTGCAGAGGAGGGCGACCAAACTGGTGAAGGGTTTGGAGGGTCTGACCTACGAGGAACGGCTGAGGGAGCTGGGGGTGTTTAGCCTGGAGAAGAGGAGGCTCAGAGGTGACCTTATTGCAGTCTACAACTACCTGAAGGGAGGTTGTAGTGAAGTGGGAGTCGGCCTCTTCTCCCAGGCAGCTAGTGATAGGACAAGAGGACACAGCCTCAAGCTTTGCCAGGGGAGGTTCAGGTTGGACATTAGGAAGAATTTCTTCTCAGAAAGGGTCATTAGCCATTGAAAGGGGCTGCCTAGGGAGGTGGTGGAGTCACCATCTCTGGATGTGTTTAAGAGAAGACTGGACATGGCACTTAGTGCCATGGTCTAGTTGACAGAGTGGTGTCAGGGCAACGGTTGGACTCGATGATCCCAGAGGTCTCTTCCAACCTGGTTGATTCTGTGATTCTGTGAAGTACTTGTACAACAATCTGCTTTATCAGCCTGGACCATTTCACACAGCAGAGATTTACACTCACGGCTGCCATGGTTACAGCCTGACTTCACTGGCGAGGAATTAGACTACTGTATGGTCTCCTAAGCTGTGTAGGCATTTGAAAGGCAGCTGCTTTGCGGTGAGCAAATTTGTTTTGTGCAGAAGGAGGCAAAATGATCAAGTCATCAGTTTTATCTTATTTTGGGCCAAATCTCCCCAACGTAAAGCTCTGAAAATCATTGCACATATGTAACAAATGAGACAATTTGGACGACAATATTCAGGGCTGTTGCTATAGATAGGGTTACACAGGCTGTCTGGTAATGATGCAATGTACTATATAACAGTTCCTTTCAGCTGTGTTTGGGCGGTAGAACACTGTTTTATTTTATATTAAGGATTCCCAGTTGAACTATAGCTGAATTGGTTCCACTGCTGTCAGTGAAGTGTTCCAAAAGAGACTTTGTTTTCCCTCGTAAAATGCATCTTGCAGTGACTCTTCCTTTTCATTTTGCTGGTAAAGTTTGTAAAACATTTGCTGAGAAGTGTGACAAGATGCAAGTTTCGCTGGATGAGTTTCATCTTCCATTCAGTCATAGCTGTACCACAGGAGAAAGCAACAGGAAGAAAACAATAAAACAGTAACTAGTGTAACTGAGAACAGAATTCAACTTATCTGATTTCAGCAATTATCATAATGTCTTATATTTTAGCTTATTTTAATTCTTGCAAAATAACCTGTGAAATTATAGGCAGTCCACTTGACAAGTGCATTTCTCTCATCACTTGTTATACTTCATTTGGTCTTCTGTAAGCTATTTTTTATTTCCAACAATATAAGAATTGCCACATGGCATTAGTTAAACCTATTCTGGTATTTTGTATCCATATATAAGCACTGTCAATTGCTCAGGAAAGCTGCTACGCTCTCAGTAGTAAAAGCTAAATAACCAGCTTTTGATTGAAATTATGTCCTTCCATCTTTCCCTCCATTGGTGACAAATTGGTTATGCCCAGCACAATATACTTCATAGCATTTTCTGTCAATCACACCCTCTGCCCCTGTGAGGTTTTTTTCCCCTGTGAAATCTCCAATTCTTTCCTGTAAGCCACCGAAATCCTGGCCTCAGTGACTGCCTCAGCGACTGCCTGGGGTCTTCTTTTCTTCTCTCTGAGATGTGAACTGGACTTTACTTCTTCAGAATACTACTTACCTTTTCAGTTTTATGTTAATCTGGGCCAAATTTCCCCCCACTTTAACATTCCTCAAAATCATTGCACATATGTGACAGCAAACGGGTTAGGTCCATGGTACGCAAAGCCAATGCTACAGATTTACACAGCCTCTGTGGCAGTGGTCCAATATTCAGTAATGGTACAATGGTTTTGGATCATATCCTTATGTTTCTTAAGCATCTTCTTTCTAACCTCAATAGCCTCAGTCTTGCTCTGTACGGAAACCTTCTGCCCCTAGTCACATTTGTCAATTAACTCTGGAACGTCATCTGTGGCTCTTTTGGAGATGAATAGAGTATTACAGGCAAGTGTGTGTCCTTGATTCATATGACACTTCTATAATGTTCAAAGCGTTATTTCTCATTCTGACATAATAAGTACTCTTTTTTTAAGTCTTAGGAAATAAGCAGGTAATGCAACCCTTACTATCTTCTAGTCATCCATCACAGAAATTGTCATGCATAAGGGAAGCCCATTTTTTCATTTGCAGTTCATCCATTCTGTTCTTTGGTCCCATCAGGACGTTTAGTGTGTCTGTTACCCAGCCTCAGCAGCGGCTTGCTTCTTTTTGTTTGTTCATTCAGAGATAGTTTCTGACAGTATATTATCTTTATTGTCTGAAGAGATTAACTCTGGAGTAGACTTCTCAGCACTGTTCACTTTGCCAAAGGCCAAGGTGATGAAGGTTTTCTCCAGCAAAATCCCTTAACTATGCTGCATTCAGTACATATGGGGTCCATCCAGCTGATTTCAGAAATACCACGAAAAAATAGGTTACTGGAGCATTTTGTCAAGGGGGAGAAGCGATGAGAGGGATTAGGACTAGCATATGGAGCTGTAAGTCAGTAGTTCAAATCTGTGATAAAACAAAACTTGGTTAGTCCTTAGTCTCTTTGGGTTGTTTTGTGCTCCCTTCCGTCCTAGCAAGCAGTTGTATAATATCAAGCACTAATAGCTCCAACTGCAGCATATTCTGCAGCAAGGCAGACTGTGCGACCTACGGACAACTGAACGCTAAAGCTAGTTTTAGAAGTAACACTGTGTTAGGTTTACACTGCTCCTGTACAGCTTTCATAATGGGGAAGAAGCACACGGAAAGTTGTCAAACTAGTGCTAAACTAAACTTTAAAGGAATGCATTTACTGATCACTCAGTTATTCAGGTGTGAATTCTTGTCCTCATGTAAACACTGGAAAAACTCCCCCTGAATTCTTCTGGATTTAGCCACAGACCCCTGGAAGATTCATGTGCATAAACATGGGCTCTGTTACAAGAAGGCCTCTGACCAAGGTGATAAGGGCCCCAGCCTCACAAAGAGGCTGTGAGTTTTTTCAGCTGAAGTTTTGACTTTTGGTATTTATCTAATATTTTTAAATTGCTTGGGAGGGCAAAGTCAGGTAGAAGTAGATGGGATTGCATCTTATCTGAATTATAATCTGGACCTGATTGCTGTTGTACAGCTCTGATCAACACCGCCGATTTACCATGGCTAGCAAGGAGACACTGCAGTGGGGTCTGTAACGTTGCCCTGACCTCAGCCACAGCCTCTCCCTGGGTATGAGCTCACGTATGTCTGCGTGGGGCCTGCTCTGACTGTTTGCAGGCTGGAACGGCAGTCTGGACCGCTCTCAAGCTGGAAGGGAGAGCCAAGGTGCATTATGTCATACCTTAGTAATTGAACTAAGAGGCTGTTCTTGCAGCTCTCACAGAATTTCTCTTTTCTCCCTCTTGTCCTGGGAAGAAAGCTAATTTCTATTATAACAGGTGCTAATCATATATTATGGCTTTCCTGGAGTGCCCAAGTGGCCTGTTGGCCTAAGAGAGTGAGGGAATAAAATATCATTAAACAGGTAAAAATTAATCACAGCACTATAGTCAGAAGGGTGATGTTTGATTCAAATTTTTCCCAAATCCCCTGCACACAAATACTCCATGAATAGCTGTCTCACTGTTAAATACAGTATTTTTCGGCAATGCCTGGGTTTGTGTAGATCTTTGTAGGCAGAGTGTCTTAGGATTCTGCACAACCAGAGAGTTGCTATACAGGTAAATAGATGTTATGCAGAGATAAAGCTATGATCATTACTTTTCTTCCATTCTATGTGGCCTAAAATGTCATGATAATCTCTTCTTCAAATCATTAACTCTCTCAGCTAGTGCTTACCTGCAAGAAAAACTTCCTGACTCAAAGTCTTCAAGCAAAGGAGAGCCTATTATACATCCAGTCACTACTCAAAACTTTGACATCCCTCATGTTCATTTTTTGCCTATTATGTTTAACCTAAATTTATCTCAACATTGATTTCTGGTAATGAGATCTCATGAAGCTGCTGGGCTAGGATTACGCACATGCTGTTTTGGGCAGAAGCACATTGTTACGTGTAGGACATAAACCTTGGATCTCTCTGAGACAGAATCACAGACTGGTTTGGGTTGGAAGGGACCTTAAAGATCATCTAGTTCCAACCCCCCTGCCACAGACAGGGACACCTTCCACTAGACCAGGTTGCTCAAAGCCCCCTCCAACCTGGCCTTGAACACTTCCAGGGAGGAGGAATCCACAACTTCTCTGGGCAACCTGTTCCAGGGTCTCAGATATCTGCCTACAAATTCTTCATGACGCAGTGCTTAGCTGCTGAAAATGTTGCAAGGAATTCTGAAGATAAGGGATGGGCCCCACAGTTCTTGGGAGCATAGTGTCAGTGACTAGGTCGGGAAGAGTGAATAAACTAAGCATTTGTTTTGCCACAGTACTGCCACTAGGGAAGGTTTCCTGGACAGCAGCATGTTAATGGACGAGATAGACACTTGCTCAAACATCTGGCTGGTATCCAGTCATTTGTTTTGTGCAATGTAAGGTCTGGGTATTTTCCCTTTTTTAATCAGTGGATATTGTAAGTTAATCCTGCTTTAGTGCTTGAGCTATAGTGTATTGTAGAATTATCACATCGCTCCCTAGGAGACTAACTCTGCTTCTAACTCAGCATATTTTATTTCCAAATATTCTGGAATGTCTTTGAGGACGAGACATTTTAACATTCAGAGGTGGGGAATAAGGGGAGGTAAAGCTAGTATCTGAATACCCCACAGCTTGGAGAAGAAGTGGGGGTGTTTGTAGTTAGATCCTGACTTTCACATCTATTGTATTGCATTTACACTTCATGCTTGATCAAAGCACTATTACATTTGTAGGTAGAAGAGAAGGTTCAAAATATGAATCTGGATCCAAACTATGTAAGTCACACTCAGCATCAGTGGAGATTTGCTTTTATCAAAGCTGAAGGCTTACCCAGGTTGGGATGAATCATAGAATCATTTTGTTTGGAAAAGACCTTTAAGATCAAGTCCAACCGTTAACCCAGCACTGCCAGGTCCACCGCTAAACCATGTCCCTAAGCACCACATCTACTCATCTTTTAAATACCACCAGGGATGGTGACTCAACCACTTCCCTGGGCAGCCTGTTCCAATGCTTGACAACCCTTTCCATGAAGAAATTTTTCCTGATATCCAATCTAAACTTGAGGCCATTTCCTCTTGTCCTATCGCTTGTTACCTGGGAGAAGAGACTAATACCCTCCTCGCTACAACCTCCTTTCAGGTAGTTGTAGACAGCAATAAGGTCTCCCCTCAGCCTCCTTTTCTCTAGACTAAACAACCCCAGTTCCCTCAGCTGCTCCTCATAAGACTTGTTCTCTAGACCCTAAATCAATCCGCCTCTCCATGTTTGGGGTACTGTAACTCACCTGAGCACTGTTTAAAGATGTGCCTAAACTGAAGTGAGTGCATTAGTAGTGAGTCCAGTGGTGTTCTTTAAGATATGAATGTACTTAGCACCTTATTGAGTTTATGTCCTTACTTAGACATGCAGACTCCCTTGTAACTAGTTGTGTAGGGTTTTTCAGAATGTGATTAGCACTCCTAAGGATCCAAAGAGGCAGTAGAGAAGTTCTTTTGAGGTGACAGAAAAGGAGTGGAAATCCCTTTGCAGCGTACGAGATGGTTTTACATGTTGAACAGGAGGCTGAATTGCCCATTCTGCCTGACGTAATGGAAGACCCTATTGTAACAACATGATACACACAGGGGAAAGGGGTTAGAGCTGCTCTGGGAACCTTCAGTCTGAACTTCCCGACCTTTCTGCAATTAAAATTTCAGACAGCCTTGCATGTGTGCGTTCTTTTGACACTGCATTCCCTGAGAGGGCACCTGTTTTGATTTTAGGCAAGAGAGTTGAAAACACTGTTGGATAAATAAATGTAAATCAGCTGCAGATGCCATAGTGTGACTATCACTCCTCCCTAAAACTGCTGCAAATTCTAAACCTCTGTGTGATGCAATGAGTGGTTTATGTTAATAAGGTAATTTGAAAGGTACTAGGGTGAGGTAAGGGAAAACAAAGAGAAGGATCAGTGAAGTGCTTATGAACTTGTGTCTGTTTTTCCTTTCACTGGCAGTGCAGCCAAGTGCTGCACAAAACATACGATTGTTGCCCTCTTCTTTAACTCGTTTTGCTCTACAAATTCCAAGCAGGCCTAACACTTCTGGCTGTTAAGCACAGACCTGTTCTTCAGGCTGTCCAGTGACTGCCTTTCCAGTTACAGCTCTCCGTCTCCTGTAACTTGTTAATTACACGCTGCGTATCTGAATATGCAGGATGACTGTGTGAACTCTCTATGACTTAGTATTTACAGCGTATGAGCTCCCTCATGCCCCATCTGAGTTTGGACTGGATAATGCAATATAATTTCTGCCATATAACGTACAGGCATGCCTTAAGGGTAGTGTGTTGGAGAGAGATGCGAGCCAGTTGTAAGTAACCTCAGTCGTGCGTATGAAGGAGTCTCATCTTCTCAGCAAGGTCAATTAGCCCAAGTGGATTTCCCTGCTAAACTGTTTCTGAACTAGTTTTGGTATCTGGACAGTGCAAACTTAACTCTCTACAGACAAAGCCTGAACCTGGGCTGCGGACTTCTCTGCCATCCTTCATACACATGCTTGTAAAAACTGCAAGCCTCATCTTTATTAACTCTAAGGCACTTTCAAGCTCTTGACAATGTAAGAGTGCAGGAATATGAGAGCAGGAGACAGTGTAATTTTCTGCCTGAGCAGTGCTAAATGCTTTAGTGTAAATGGTGATTAAGCTCTTTGATTCTGGATAATACAACATACTCAGTGACACTAAGTCCTAGGAATTCATGGAGGTTTTCTTTTCTTTCCCCCAAAATAAGAACAACCACACTCCCAGGTCACCGGCTTCTGAAAGGGGAATATTTCCAGATGGAAAATGGACTAAAATCTGCTCAGAGGGAGGCCTCTCTGGTATGGAAAGAATGAATAAACTATGATACATGTCCTCCAGTATACTGTAACCTTAGTAAATTCCAAGCGAGCTAAAAGCTTTCTTCTCTGCAGCACGAGGCAACGTATTCATTCACTGAGTTCACCTTCACATATTCTTCTCCCCAATCCCCGTATGAGGATAAGAAGATTTTTAGAAAATATTCTGGTTATGAGTCATCGAAGTGTCATAATCAAAGCCTAGTAATACCACACCATGTCAGAATCTCATGCAAGCTGTAACTCCCACTGGGATGCTGAGCCATTCAGTGTTTCAGTCATACACTTTCCTGTCTAAATACTTTTTTTGCAGCCCAGCTCAGGTCTAGACTACTGTAAGTCACAATCCAGAAAATCTACTTAATATTCCTAATTGTGAGGGGAAAAAGAAAAGAAGAAAGAATTGAACCTTAGTTGGACATGGTCATTGGCAAAAATACAGCTGTTGCGTGGCTGAGGAAGATGTGCTCTTGAAGACGGTGCTCTGGAGGGCTGAATTACTCACAACATGCCTGTTGTGCTCTTTATAGAGCATAGCAGGTCTTTGCAAGTACCTAGAGCACCAGTGCCTTCCTGAATGGCACAGGTAGAGATGGGCAGGGCACTGGATTGGCACCAAGATTCCCACATCCTGCTTCCAGCCCTGGTTTGGATTCTCTGTACGGCATCTTAGTTTTCTTATGGAAGAGGAAACCAATATCTCCCTGGACTCGGGAGGTTTAATTAGTATTTTGGGATACTGTGGGAGAAACACAAGTAGTGAAGACACAGATAATCTACTGACAGTATCAGAAAGATAATGTGGTGAATAAAACATGGCTTTCTAAAGAAATATTTCTTCACATCAGATTTCCTCTCAGATAAATCCAAGTGATTAGGTAATTGCAGCATCAGCAAGGATGTGTCACATCAGGGGGTCAAGCAAGTTGGTTTTTTACCTCCATTCCAGTTCAGGTTTATATAAAACTGAAATTATTCCTGTTCAGTTTCAGTTCAGGCCACTAATGGTTTGTTAACTATGTTGGTAACTTGGAACTGGCTCACAACAGTCAGTTGCTGGAAAACACCCAGCAGAACAGAGCTTCAGGCACAGAAAATATTACCTCCCCTTGCTAATTAACTAAAGTAAATTTTGAGAGGGTCTAGTTCCAGTTTAGGTTCCAAAAGGCTTCAAAACAACACTCCAGTTCTGGTTTAAAAGAGAAATGATATTTCTAAGTGACTTTTGGTTGTGTTCATTTGTCTGGTTCCATTGCCAGCAAGCGTGCTCTTCTCTCAGGTGTCTTAGTCACCTGCTGCAAGACACGATGGATGGGCAAAGAGAAGAGCCTTACTGACTCCTTTACTCAGTGTCCCTGATGAGATGGGTCTATTTGATTCCCTGCATTTGTGATTCCTTAGTCCAGTTCAATTATTGAAACAGTCAATAAAGCTTCTGTTGCTTAAGAGACCACTGTTCCGATTAACAGATTTTCCCACCAGGAAGGTCTCTTCTAGCATCACTGTAGATAATTCTTCCTCCAAGGAGGCCAGACCAATTAAAATTTGTGGTAGCTTTTTCTCCCTCTGTGTGACTCCATTCAGAGGGCCAGATTTGCTCCCTCCCTCCTCATTGATAACTTACTCACATGAGTAGTCCCATAGAAAGGAACACACTTGTATGACTAATCTGCTCAGCAGCATACAAAGTTCACTGTCTGGACTAGAATTAAATGACTTTTCTACAGAGAGCTACAGAGGTTGCAGAGGGGGTGGATTAAAACACAGGAGTCCCTAGTGGCAAATGCCATACTTTTGAGAACTAGACTGTTCTTCCTGTCTGGTTAAACTGAGTCTGGACACCAATTTTTTTTCTCAGACTTTTTTCCCATTAAAAAATAAATAAAAGGCAAAGTTTTTAGTGTTTTACTAAACTGTGTATAAATTGGGACTTCTGCAAGGGTTCCCTCAGTTGTGCAACTCAGTCTTAGTTGGATTAAATGCCTGAAAATGTTGATGGTCTTGTTTCTCCCAGACATTTGCTTACCAGATTTGTTGATCTAGAAAACATATTGCTGTGTGCTGGCATATACATTACCTCAGCTTAAACTAATTTATGGGATGTGGCACCTCTGACACAGTTCTCCTGTTCCAAACAACAGTCTTAATCAGTCCCACTCAGAAACATGTACAATGCTGAGCAGCTGTAACTACTAGTAGCTTTGCTCTTGATTAGGACTTTGGCACTGGTCCATTATTCAGCCCTCTGAACAAATGCATAAAGCACCTCGCTGAAGCAGAGATGGCATTGACAGATGGGTCAGTGTTTTTTTTTCTGTCAGGAAGAACAAAAATGTGGTGAGACAACTCAGGGACAGGGAAAGTCATACAAGAGAATCCAGCCTATTTCCTTCTTAAAGAAAGATGTCTGGAGTGAGCCTGCACCAGCCCATCATAGCATTTATTTGCATTTCTTGGGACGCTTGGGAGGATAGAGCTCACTGAGGCAGTGGGATATCTCTAAGGTCACTTCAGAAGATAGGGATGCTGAGGCTGGCTCTCTGCTGTGCCTTCTAGAAAACTGCAAAGAAGGAACACCCCAATAGAGGGGAATAAAAACTGGATTTGTGCCACTGTGATTCCTCTACCACCAACTTAAGTACCTCAAAGTTTACGTGGCCCTCAATACAAGGATATGCAAGGAGCTGCTCCAGATTGTAGCAAGGTTACATAACTGTTCATGGACTACTCTGGAGTTTTGTAGGGCTAACATCTGTACTGTATCTCTCTCCGTGCCATAATCTGCTTTGTCTTGCCCTGCCTCTCTTACTTGTGCTAATAACTGCATAAGAGAGCTGCTGGTTATGCACCATGTTGTTCCTGTATAGGCTGTGATCACTTTCCCAGCAGAGCCCTGAATTTAGGCTGACATCCCCTTCAGCACTGTTTTAACTGAGGAAAAGGAAGGAGAGGCAGGAACAAGGGTTAAGAATTTACAGAGAGATGCTAGATACAGTTAAGTATAATCCTCGGTCCATCTGTTTCTGCATCTTGTCTCATAACACGGGAAAAGAATTAAGGAAATTAGCTACAGGAATTCACTTTAAAGAGTGGTCAACATTTGGAAGTGTTTTCCTTAAAATTTGCCAAAAATATTTTTTCCATTTAACTCGAAATTTCTCATTGCCTCTTCCTTTATTTTCCAACAGAGTGAACTGTTGTTTTAAAAAACACTTGCCTGTCCTTTAAAGGAAAAAGGAGGAAAAATGCAGGAAGCTAAAAAAGTGGACAACAAACCCAAATGAAACTTTGCAATTTTTTTTTTTTTCACTAAATAACTTGAAATGGTGAAAAAACATGAGCCAGCAGTGTGCCCAGGTGGCCAAGAAGGCCAATGGCATCCTGGCCGCTATCAGGAATAGTGTAGCCAGCCGATCTGGGGAAGTGATGGTCCCTGTGGACTCGGCACTGGTGAGGCCGCACCTTGAATCCTGTGTCCAGTTCTGGGCCCCGCACTTCAAGAAAGATGTTGAGGTGTTGGAGCGAGTCCAGAGGAGGGCGACCAAGCTGGGGAAAGGTCTGGAGGGTCTGACCGACGAGGAACAGCTGAGGGAGCTGGGGGTGTTTAGCCTGGAGAAGAGGAGGCTCAGAGGTGACCTTAGTGCAGTCTACAACTACCTGAAGGGAGGTTGTAGTGAAGTGGGAGTCGGCCTCTTCTCCCAGGCAACTAGCGATAGGACAAGAGGACACAGCCTCAAGCTGCGCCAGGGGAGGTTCAGGTTGGACATTAGGAAGAATTTCTTTTCAGAAAGGGTTATTAGCCATTGGAAGGGGCTGCCTAGGGAGGTGGTGGAGTCACCATCTCTGGATGTGTTTAAGAAAAGACTGGACATGGCACTTAGTGCCCTGGTCTAGTTGACAGGGTGGTGTCAGGGCAACGGTTGGACTTGATGATCCCAGAGGTCTCTTCCAACCTGGTTGATTCTGTGTGATTCTGTTATTTTTGTCAGTCTGTGCAGGGCGGTGTTGCTAGCAGTGTACCAGACACCGGAGCTGGCAGTGCACTGCACTGAGCTGGGCAGGGAAGAAAACAGAGCTGTTTTCAAGTGCTCTCGAGTTTCTGTTGCAAAACCACCACCTCACATTGCACCAAACCCTGCCTTGACCCTCCTGGCCCATGGAAGAGGTCGTTCTGCCCTATCCCAGGGCAACGACGCTGCCGCATGAGGTGTCAGCCCATTGCTTAGGATGTGTGTGTCGGTCCCCCTTGTTTTTCCTCACGAATTCCTCTAGTCACTCCCCTCCTCTGCCACCAAGCAAACCAGCAGAGAGGGACCCAAGGGCTGCTACACAGTCAGGGTCCCGTTTGCTTTTCCTGTCTTACACAGTCATGGCAGGTCCAAACTAACGCGTGGTGGCCAAGCTGCCCTGCAGCCAGGCTGTATGGGCACTTCATGTGGGATTTAGGTGAGGCTCAGCATATTTGGGAGAGGAGGGAAGTCCTGGTTCATTCTGCTGCTTCTTTCAAGCCTTGGTAGTGTTTTAATGTGTCTAACAAGTATCTTACCCTTGTATCACCTCCACCAAAGGATGTATAAATATCTGGAGCACCTGTTGCCTATGTATATGTCCTGTCTGCCTGAAATAAGGCTCTTTTTCACCCATCTGGAATGAGGTAGGAAGAACAGAGTGGACAACTTGTCATTTTTAAGAATACAAATAGGCATAGATGAGTCCATTTTTCTCAGTGAATAGTGTGTTGTCACCTGAGAACTAAAAAAGTATATGAAAAAAGTGCAAGGAAAATGATGCCTGGAGGAGAGATTGGAAGTACCTCTGGTGTTTTAGCTGTACCCTTTTAGAATTACATCCCCTTAACAATGTGCAACCATCCTTCCCATCCCTCTGATTTAAGGCAAATGTGTTTGATTACGTACTAAGGGCTCAAGAAAACAAAAGACAAAAAGATTGTCAAAAGCCAAAAAGTTTGTCAGAAGCCAAAGCTCAGAAGTTTGTAAGTCAAACTTTCTCTCAGGTTTTCTTTTATATGCCTAACTTCTGTGTGTAAAACTACCTGGAACTCTCTTCTCACTGGTAACTCTAAGGAGGACTAAGAGACTCAGGACTTGCACCTCTAGGTTTGTTTCTTTCAGTACAGTGTGCTCTGACTGACGGCGTCCCATGAGGAGCAAATTGCCATGACTAATAATTTCCATCTCACACTTCACATGAAGAGGTTTGGTGGCTTTTTCCAGGGCCTTAAATTGAATCAGGGATAAGCCAACAAAGAGATTACAGACATGTCAAGAGTTTACTTTGCGTGATTGCCACATATTTGCTGCCAGATACAGTATCCTGTTTTCCCTCTACACTTCACTTGGAGATCACATCAAATAAATCTCAACTTCTCAGTTATGTAGAAATAAAGCAAGCTGCCTCCAGTTTTGAAATTCTTTTTATTTAGCAAGAAATTAAAAAAACAGGCATTATGCTGAGGGAATTCACTGTGATTTGAGAAGAGGTCACGATGAAAGGTTTTTTTCAAGTCTTTTTGGGAGATGACCTGTCAGCCCAAATCATGACAAACAGGATTGGGGGAAGGGGAAGAGAAAAACAACTCACTGTGCGCTTTTTCACTTAAAAATACTTTGGTTATTTACTGAGAGCTTTTTCTCTGAGCCCTGACCTATTTCCACCTGCTGCATGGCATTTGATGAAGAAAATTACTATAATGAATCCATTGTTACAAATAGGTTGTTCCAAAAAGTTGGAGATAAATTTTCTCACTGGCAGAGGTTAGATTTTAGGATGCTTTTTACAGCCTTAGACCTTACAGTTAGCACATACTTGGGTGGATGCTCGAGTTTCGGGAGTAGCTCCTAGTGTTGCCTCTCCTCTTAAGCCTTTTGATGTGACTGAGCACAAGTGCCCTTTCCTCTCTGATCTAGAGACAAGTGCCAGCTTCTGTAGCTAAGTCACTGCTTGTTACTCAGCAATGGTGAGTCCATAAAAACCACTTCATCTTTTATCGGTCACAATGAAGCCCATTGCATTGGATTGCCAGTATAAAACAGAGTATCTCCAGTGCCTATGTGAACCTGTCTTGGAGAAAAATTCCTCCCCCTGTCTCCCAGTGGGTTTATCTGAGAGTATGTGAGTCACAACTGCACAACTGACATGCCCACCAGACTTACCTGTTCTCTTTTGTACTATATATGCACTGCTCTGCTGACACCTTGGGCCAGGTCAGAACCTGGCTTCACTGGAAGTCAGATAAATCTATTAGAAACCTGTCAGTCAAACAGCCTGTTGTTAATGAGGTAAATCCTTTCTAGCTGCTGCTGGAAAAAATCGGCTGATCCTATGAAATGCAACTTTAGGCACTCCAAATGATCTTACTAGATAAGCAGAAGTTGTGAACACTGTGATGTGGAGGATGAAGGAAGGCACTGAGGAAATTCAGTTTATTGTCTTGGATGGATGTGAAATGTTTGTATGCATTTTACCATGGATGTTTAGTGCAGGAACTCTGTAGACACTATAACTTCATTCATCCATCTTCTGTGAAAATCAGAGGGTACTTGACAGCAGATTCTGAAGGGTTTATTGGCATAGTAGGTAAAATACATCTGTGGATGTACAAATATACTCTGTACTTTACAGAATAAAAATAAGGCAGATTCTTGCCCCAGGAGCTCATTGATTAGCTTCCCAATGCCCTTGTTGATTCCAGCTTTCAGAATTGCAAGTACCAGGCAGGCTTTCCACATGCCTTGAATTCAGGGGTTTGCTGGGTCTCAACTCTTGCTACACAGCTCCAACCCTTTCTTTACTGTCTCTCTCCGTTGGCTTAAGAGGCTGTTGCACTGTGAGCTGTGAGAGAAACAAATGATTCCCCAACCTAGTACTGCCAAGATTTGTAGGGCTCTGAAATGGGTACAGAACTGGGAAGTGAATTTGAAAGTTTATCTCGTGGCACTTTCTCTGTAACCCATTGAGCCTAATAGGTGTGAGCTGGGCACTCCTACTGAAATGCAGCACCCAAGTGCCATCTCTAGAAGAACCAGTGGTGTTAGGGACACCACACTTAGGCAGAGGGAATGAGACTGAGGCAGCTGTCCTCACTGCCTTTGGTAGGTACACTGTAGAAATCTCTTCTCTGTCAGGACACTGGCTGCTTTCCTGATGATCCCCAAGGCCTGGCTTTGTTGTTACTGATTAGAAATATATGTGACCTGTGCCTTCACATCCCAGTTTAGAGGAAAAGGTTGAAATTCAGTGGTAATCTGAATTGTTTGGCTCTGACCCGACTGTAATAGGAATAAAAGCCTTAATGGATATAAGTGAATATCAAACCTGTAGGAGAAGGGCTTGACAGGGTGGGGTGGAGATCACCGGGGCACACTAAGGAAGATTTCACTTGCTCTGACCTATCATTTTTGAGATGTGCTGCTTCTTCACCGATTGTATAACCAGAGAATTTGACCATTCTCTTCAGTGATTTATTTTCACGTTACTGAAGCTAATTCTATTCTACATGTCCTGATACCACTGGGAGAGGGAGTCTCATTACATGACCTTAAACCCGGTTCGGCTTTATTTGTTTGTACCAACATAATTGTTGCCAGGGATCTGTTGATGGCAGGTAGTGATCTCCATGAACCAGCTAGAGCACAGTTGTTGTCACACTAAAGAAATCACCACAGCAATAGACTACAGTTACTGTTTGCCAGTAGAGGTTTGTGGACTCAGATAATTGTTGTCTCTTAATATCTTATCCCCTTACTAAGATTTCTCTGCATCAGGCAGGGGCTGGTGAAGAGGATGTAATGAGAGAGAGAGAGACTATATTTTTCCTGATAGGAACTTCATTTTTAGAACTCTCAAGCAAACATTAAGTTCATAAGAAAATAATATTGACATTATCTTACAAATGCTTTTATCTATCTCCAGGCAAGAAGGCTGCTTTTCTCGAGCTTAAACTGTAGCCCTTGAAGCACGTAGACTTTCTGAGCCTGTACCATGTGGAGTAGAGAACAGGCTTGCCAGTGAAAGTTATAGGAATTTGCAGTGTATAAGTATGTAGTGCTTGCAATAACATCATAAATATTTCATTTCACATCACACTTGCAGTTCCCAGCACTGTTAATACACGTGTATTGTCAATCCCCAGCCACTGAGCAAGGTGAGCTTGTCTGGAAACTGGTTCATTCCTTTACTGAAAAGCCCATTCCCTCTGACAGTCTGTAGTGAGCTGGTTGTAAAGTGTGGGCCCCTGGTTTCCCTTGTAAGCACAAGGAGATTATTTTTGTTATTTCTTTTCCAGCAAAGCCTCTGGGATCTCTCATCTGACTTCCTGACAGGTTTGTTTACCCTGGGGTGAATAAGTTCTCCACCTTTTTAAGCCACAGACAGGAGAACCATGTCTCAGTGTAACATCTCAATTTCCTTAAATCTGTTGCTGGATAGATGGTGGAATCATTTTTGTTGCCAATTTGCTCAGTAATGCAATGCGAGCAGGACTGGAGCAGCAGTAAAACCCCACTGAAAATGATGAATATTTTTCCCTTGCAAGGCAATGTCTATATATACACATCAGAATCCCAGCAAGCTTCCTTAATCCTTTTGTGCTTGTGTATATCTTAACATTTTTAGAAGTGGTTAGCTATGAAATAATCTGAAAAATAAACTTAAATGTTTATATGAAAAATAAGCACAATTTTACATCTTAAGTTTGTTTTATGTAACTCATAATAAAAAATAAACAATCTGCTCTTTGCATTGAATCTGAGCAAAGAGTGAATATGAAAAAGAAGCTGACTTTTCTCTTTAAAGGTTCTGATGTGCCAGTGTGATGGTATGTCAGAGGCAGATGGCAAGGTTTGTAAGAATCCAGGTGCAGACATCAAGGATCTTTCTACGAATTTAGAGAGATGTGTGTCCCTGGAACTGCTCCATCATCATCTCCAACAGCTGATGTGACACTCAAAGCTGAGTCCAACAGCGAAGAATTTTACTCTGTTAGGTTGTACTCTATGTCAGATAGCGGCCCAGAAATTTTAACTGTCATGGTCCAGCCCAGCAACAGCCATGACACCATGTCTGATGGGGCTCAGCTTGAGCTGCGTTTGCATTGGCAAATCTCCATGGCAATGAAGAACAGAGATGGTGATGATGAGTTTTGCCTATGAGCTGAGGACATGGCTTTAGGTTAATATTGTACAAGCCAAATAATTCCAAAATCTTTGAATAATCTTGGATGCAGACCTTGGAGCCTGCTGGACTTGCTTTTTCAAGTGTATCATTGAAGGAGCCCATTGGCTTTGCAGCTGTAATCTTGCAGAATTGCCATGTTTCATAGGGTGGAGCTGTGTAGAGCCACAGCTCTCACTGAGTACCCAAACTCTACCAAGGACTAAGAGCTTTAATGCACCATTTTTTTGAAACCTGTAAGAGCAAAATCTTCAGTGGAACCCTGCAAGGGGGATACACAACATCCGGGTTTCTGCATGGAGCTTAGATGCGTAAGATCTGACTGTCATAAAACTTCACTGTCTCTGAAGAGAGCGTCATCCTGTCTAATGACACAAAACGAATTAGATAACTTTGATGTCATCTTGTGTATTTACAAAGTATACAAATACAGGGACATATTCCCCCAAATACAGTAGGAATCAAGGTGTCTGTTTTCAGCTCTTAATGTTTCAGTGACAGCATGGTGAAAGCTGCCTTTCAAGACTTTTTCTCAGAGTTACCAGTGCTTCTATCTATATGTTGAATTTTGTGTCTTCTTTTTCACTGCTGTCACTTGCATAGCTCCTTCCCCCTGCCCCCCAAATCCATATAAAAGCATGCATGCCTTTGTGATATAAATGAGTAACCTAATGAAGCTGTTTTGCTGATGTGTTTGAGGTTTCTGAATTGCTTTTCATTTGCCCATGCTTTGGGTGGTTAAGGTACCTGTGGTTTGAGGTTACTATCAGCTGCTACTTTTTCAGTTCTCAGACTTGGATAATTTGTTCTTTAATGACTTTGTGTTTAGTGACTTTGTCCAAAGGACTCAGTTGAGCTTTAAGCCAGATTTTAAGAGCTCCATTAATTTCATTCTTTTCCAAATCCAGATACGCCAATTAACGAGGCAAATGCTGATCTTTCTGAAAACCCAGCTGGACTTTTTTTTCTATCCCTTCCCATACATTACCACTAAGAAATATTCTGTTGAAAGTGAGAGAATAGTTATTTTAGCAGTGGCCATTGCAGACTATGCCCCACCTCACAATGGCAGGGTGGTTAGACGTGTAAACTTGCTTCCCAGGAAACAGCAGTCAACAATCCAGTCACACATGGAGTGAAAACCATTCTTGCCAAAAGAGCAGGAGAGAGCTGATGCGGCACCTTGGATTCTTCACAGGGGCAAAACCATGTCAGTTTATTTTGTCACTTTTCTACAAATACCCAGGTTTTGAGGGAGATTTTATTTCCTCTCCCAAAGTTTGTATATTCAGAGTAGTGTTCCCTAACACAGACTCTGTGCTCATCCCGTGTTCTTTGTCCTTTCATCTCCAGCATTCCAATATTGATATTTTGGTTCTGCGGTTTCCTGACTGTACTGTAGTATTACACATGGATGCCTCCAGTTTAGCTAACAGCATGTGCTTTGAACTATAATTATTATTAATATTGCTATTATTATTTCTCTCAGAAATACAGAGCCCCTAGGCAGAATCAGAGCCCTACACTAACAGGTGTTTTATACACAAATGCACTGTCTCTAAGCTCATCTATTTTTCTAACTGTTTCAGTATATTTCTGATTTACTAGAAAACCAGAAATCTTCAGTATTTCTTTAAGCAGACATTTTGTTCTTTTTTATTATGAACCAGAACTTTTCACTGCTTATTTGCTTTGTAGGGACTCCTTGTCACTGAGTTTTGCTTTTGTACATTACCATCCTCATCTGCCTAAGTCTCATTGCATTTATATAGATATATCTTGTCAGTATTGTCTTTAAACTTGTTTAGGGAGAAGACCAAATGGGAAGGAAGAAAAGTATTCTCTGCATAATATCAAGGACAATATTTGTCTCTGAGACTTTGCTCTGGCTTTTGTGCACATGGCTGCTGGTCCTTGCAGCCAACAAGGTCCTTATATTTCATTGTCTAACACACAAACAAGCACCAGCTACATAAAATATTGTAATGAAATATGACGTGGTTTTGCCTTGTGTGAAACAAGTTAAGCTTAAAGCAAAGCTCCAGTTCCTGTCAATGCAAACACTGGGGAGATTTTGGATCCGGGTGTGAATTCTGTAGCTCAAGCTGACCTGTAGCATTTTAATTACTGGATATTGCTAGGACCTGATTAGTACCTGATGGTTCAAATGCTGACAGTGAATCATTTCCTGCTTACTGCCAAATGAAATGTGCTTCAACATAAGGAAACAGGGAAGAAGAAAGGATAGGAAAAAGTCAGCCCACTGCCATTTAATAAATAGCATTGGACTAAACTATTTTGTCCTGGGAACTGTTTACAAGAGTGCATGGTCTGTGAAAACTAAGCTGGAAAATCTCCATGTTGAATATCTCCAGAGCAGACTGTGAAAGCCAACAACAAATAAAGCCAGTGAGGTCCACTCTAAGGCTTCTAATTTAGCACAGAAATTGCAAAATACATTAGATTGATTTTAAAAAAATAAAAAAGGCATATTCTAACTGGTTGCAGTGAAACATGAATTCTATCACTCCTTTGTTCTTCCAGTGAAGCAGGATAGATTTATATATAGTTTTAGATGAGGGGAAAGTGCAGATTCTCACTCAAATCAGTTTGGTTCACAGCACAGCCTGATGTAGCTATACTTCCTATCATCGCTGGATGAAACAGCATTTCTGATGTAGCTATACTTCCTGTCATCACTGGATTAAACAGCATTTTTTCTTCACACACTAAAATAAGAACTGCTAAAGGGTGTTACTTTCTCTTTTGCTGGTTTTCAGTTGCTCTTTATATTCTTGTAGAATTCACTGTTCTTCCTGGAAGAGCATCCTGAAAGTGCTTACGCGGATCACAGGCAGCTCTTTACATCTTATGCCTGTAATAATAAAATATCCTCAGTACGTGATAGCTCATTTGCCCCCTGAAGTCAGCCAAAAAGGCTCCAGTTTACTTTAGTGATCTTTGGCTCCTACTCTGAACATTGATTTATTAATGTCACACTAACAAACATCGCTTGAGTTTTGTGAAAAACAGCTGAAGGCTATATATTTATGCACCTTAATTTACTTTTCTCTTAAGACACACACATCCTTAAGTCAAGACTAGCCCGAATTTACTGCTATCAAAGAAAACTTGACAACAATAACGTTGTGTTAAAGCAGCTGTATTAAAGGGAGAAATTTTTTAGCTATCACAGTGATCTCAAACTCACACCTGCTATTTTAATAGGACCTTGTACTTACCAGTTTGACTAAAGCATACTAAAAAGCTCCATCAATTAGCACTGTCCCCTTTGGACTGGCACTGCTCACTGCTTCCACGCTCTTCTTCATTAGAAGAGTTATATCTGACCTATAGTTGTGCTTCTAAATATATTTTCAGGCACTTCCTCTGCACATTACCAGACAGCCGCCTTAAGATACAGCCACCGATAATTCTTTAGAGGACCTTTAATGACAGTAACTCAGAACAGACAGCAATTTTAAAGAATATTTAGTCTAAGACATAATAGGAGAGTGATTATGTGCGTATTGCTGTCATAGGCATTGAGCTGGCTCTTTGGTAGAAAATAACTGAGGTATGTCAGAGTTTGTCGTCAGGAGTTCCCTCTAGCAATTTTGATGATGCTGCCTCTCAAGAAAATGGTTCTGTTTCCCTGCCTCTACAGGAGCAAATATAGTGACAGGTTTCAGCAGTGATGTAAGAATGAGCTCTTTTCCATCCTAACTTAAAACAGGACTCTCTATGCCAATCTACTTAATGAAAATACTGTGGTTTTGTCCATGCACGGACATAAGGAAGTGAAAAGCAATTGAAAAATATTCAAAAGCCATCCATTTTCACTTTTATAACGTAACTCCTACAATGGTCTCCTCTAAAACATGAGGAAATATTTACTAACAGAGACCTGATTCCAATTCAGAAATGCGCTTGACGCTTGTGGTCAAATTTAAGCACGTTTAAATGCTCTTAAAATAGGATGTAAACATAAAGTTCTTTGTGTAAATCAGGCTCACAGTTTTGTGATAGGATTTCCTATTATGACTTTGTTACTTTTATGAAGTGAAGAATGTTTACTGTAAATTTAGGGTATTACAATAACTTAGCAATGATTGCCAAATTTCTTTTTGTAAGGCGCAAACTTGGTTTATATTCTTCTGTATTTTTTATGTAGTGAATATTTTTTTTAAATCACTCTTTTGACCTTTATTTTCCTGTCAATGTGGATTAATGAAACTCCGCTATATCATGGGGATGGCCATATAGATTGTGATGGAGCTTCTGTTACAGGTATAAACTGGACAATTTACCTCTTCCTCTAAGTGATACCCAGCAAAGGGTTTTACTCATGTTACTTACATTCCTTCCTCAGAAAGAACTTTTGTTGTTAGTTGGTGGCTTTAACAGAATGTGGAGGTGCAAATGAAACACGGGGCTGTCACCCCCAATGAAACTGAGTTCTACAGCATTATAGACATTTGGGTTTTATTCACTTTGTTAAGCAGTTTCTATAGAGTCTACATCCTGAATCTGGCAAAACAAAATACTAAAGGGAGAAGCATGAAGGTTTGTGAAGTGTTGGAATGATGTTTCAGCTGCCTTGAGCTGAACGAAGTTCCTAACAGATGAAAAACATTTTTGTTCACTTGAGATAACTGCAAGGCAGCCAAATGATTACATTCAGACTTTCCAAAGCTTGCAAAGATTTGCTTCTGAGTCAAAGCCAAACATCAATAACTGCTGCCCAGAAGGGATATTGTTGTTTGGAAAGGGAGAGACAGCTATAACTGATCGCAGTGCTGAGCCTGGAAATTCCATCTCGACCTTATCTTCAGCATCATGCTTTTGCAGCGCTCTCATGAGCTCCAGAGCTGCTGAAGCAGCAATCCAGGAGCAGCAGACGTACCTTTATGATGCAACGAATTGCCCCAGAACAAAAATAATGCGTTGAATCCCTACATC
This sequence comes from Nyctibius grandis, assembly GCF_013368605.1. Lineage (NCBI taxonomy): Eukaryota > Metazoa > Chordata > Aves > Nyctibiiformes > Nyctibiidae > Nyctibius > Nyctibius grandis. The sequence continues at coordinate 4,869,353 of NC_090680.1, read as the reverse complement.
GAGAAAGGTGTAGTGTAGTAAGCAGGTAGCCTGGATAACAGAAAGCAGTCATCAGTGTTCCTTCCAAAAAACATACATATACTGCATAAAACTCAGCAACTAATCTTTTTTGATTTGAAACACTGTGTGGCCAAACAAGATGTTCTGCCAGAATTAAATACAGGTTAGCCTTTATCAAATGACTGTGAATAGTTAGCTATTAACAGAGAATTTGGGCCTTCAAATCTTGGCCTACAGCAATTTATTTTTGTGTGTTATGTTCTTACTGAGATTTCATCTGTTCTTTTAAAAACAGTTGCTCTTGGAGTGAGTACTAAACATTCCAAGGAGCTATCATAAATTAAAAGAAACAGGTAGAATCTCTACAGAAACAAGTCAGTATAGGAAATGCCTTCAGAACAGTTTAGGATTGGACTGAGAGGAGACACTGATGCCAGGATACTTGTGGAGAATCAAAAATGACAAACATGCAATATTTGGTTCTTAACCTTACTTAAGGGCACCAGCACGTCTCTATCCAATCTTCCACAGGAAGCCTTTCCTGAAGACCACAATATAATCTTCTCTTCTCAAGCATCCTGCCATTTTTAATGGGAGAATGAATTAACGTTAGAAAACAGACCAAATAAACCACTCCCACCCTGAAAACAGTGTTTTTTCTGTGGTGCTTCTAGTACGTATACGGATTTCACTTGCCACCAACCAAAATGTTCCTTTTCTAAGAGGAGGAGGACTGACTCTTGTAAAGGACTAAGGAGATTCTGGGCATCTGGAGTCTCTCCTTGCTGCCAGCTCTTCAGTTAAATACAGTTGCAGGCTCTCCACTGTGTGTAGTGGGATAAAAAGCAGATGTCTTTCAAATCCCATGTTTCTGTAACCGTCATTTAAAAGAAAACACCTTTGACTTGTGCACCAGGCAAGTCTGAACTGAAACCACAGGGAGAGAGTAAATATGATCCTCCTGGTGTCATTTTTAGAGCCTCTTTTCTGTCCATAACTGCTCTTTAAATGTCAATAAACACTGTTCTCTTAATATGTGAATTTCTGCCCTAAGAACACTATTAGGGATTGCACAAATATTACCTCAGTGTATATTCAGACATTATTAAAACAAATTACTCTATTGCAGTACAGTTAAGGCCCATTCATTCATTCATAATGGTGGAGGACTGTGCAATGTCCCTGAGGTATGCCAGAAACAACTGCTCTGTTGTAAGCTTGCACACTGAGTTATTTAAAATTGATTTATTTTGTTAATATCATATAATGGGTCCCAGGAGGAGATGAAAACAAACAGATCAGAGCTGAGTATGCCTCCAGGTTATTCCCTGAGACAAGGCAGTAACTCTTGGGTCTAGAACTTGCAGCTACAGAAAGATACTGCTTTGTGCTTTGTGTGTTTTTTTCTCCCTGCATCCCTTTGAACCTCACAGTACTCACGCACCTCTGGTCTTAAACCACCACAGGCCTGCATTGTACAGCTTGGCCCAGCATCTCCAGGTTGCCTGAACTGTACCTGGCAGATGTCCAAAGGGGTCTTGTACACACAGCTATAGTTAGTTTTAAACCACTCGTACAACTCCCCTGTTATTGGGTTCCTCTAGTCTTAGGCCACCCATTGGAACGGGATAAAACTGTCCAAAGAAAAAAGTCTCCAATAGCTGGGAATTCCCAGCAGACAGAGAGAACCAGTTTGTTCCCCCTTTTATATTCTGTGTGTTGAATACACAAAAGGCATGACCTAGAACACAAAGGTCTGTATTGGCTTTGGCTCAACATAGAGATTGAATTATGCTAGCTAGGAAGTTTGGAGCCATGTTCTGATTTGGCTCCCAAGGGGAGTTTTAAGATCTAGATATGTCTCTCTTCCTCTCAAAGCCATTGTTCATGTGTTGCACGTTCCTGACCCTCCATTTGTTTCCATTTTTCTGTCAGATGCAAGGTTCTGTAGACTTTAATCTGCAGGTCAGTGGTATGACTATACAGTAGCTTTCTCCTGCCACAGGAGAGGTCATTCCTAACCTTGCTGCTGTGAGGCAGGGAGTAAACAGCCCATGAATTATTGTTGCAGGAATACAGCAAAATGTGGGAAACAGGATGGGAGCAATGTGCTATGCCCTATGCCCACACACTCTGAAGTCCTGTGAATGCTCTCAAACCGCGTGCTGTTAAGCCAGTTGAATATGGCTCACTAGAGACAGTGGCTAAGAAGAATGTGATTTACTGAGTCAGACTGTTAACACTAGCTGGTATCACTATTGCCATGGTGCCTTCTGGCTGCAGTCACAGATGAAGAACCTACTGCAATGGGAGCTGCTTTGCTCATATGTAAGTGCACCACAAAGGGGTATGCATCATACATACCATTCCCCATTCCAGCAAAGATGTAGGTGGACTGTCAGATCTTTGCTCTAAGCCTAAAATTCACACCAAGAGCTACTTGACTGCTGATCATAATGCAGCCCCAAAAGAGTAAATCCTTGGGATTTTGTTGCCTAGCTGTGCTTTCCTCTGCAAGCCATTTTTTAAATAGTCCCTCAGGAGCATTGTGGAAAGCAAAGTAGCCCCTATCTGAAAAAGAATCACAAGATTTTGCCTATATTCCTGGACCCCCGAGGCTTCAGTGGATAACAAGATCTTATTTAAATCCCTTGGCAATAATCTAGGGATCTGTCCCATAAGGCAGTTATATTACTTCCAAATAAAATGAGGCCAGGACAAGGATACATTTCTGATTTCTTAATGCCTAGTTTAACTGTTACTACTTTAATGATATATTTGGACGTAAGATTTAGGCCTGATTCAAATCTCTGAGGGCTGAGTTTTCAAGGCATAGTTGTCCATACATCTCTTTGGTAGCTGTATCAAGCTTGTGTGCATTAGACTGGGTAAGGCTGACAAAACTTTGACCTGGAATGTACTTACACCTGTGGCTGGCATTGGATATTTCTCTGGGAAGCTGGTAAAAAGTGTTTTTTCAACAGTTTTAGTGGCACTGGGGTTTGTCATTTTATTGCAGAGAGTAGGAATGAAACATTGTGCAGTGCTGTCTCTTTAGAAAAGGGACAAGCTCTAGAAGTGACTACACTCTCTACTGTGAGTGTACTGCCTACTGTGTATCTGTTTAATCTATTGCCTCCAGTGTAAGATTAATACACCACATTATCACTCCAGTTGTTACCAATAGTGATGGTAGTTTCGGGACCTGATCCTGTGCCATCAGTTTCCAGCTTCCAGTGACCCAAGGATGAACGTCACAGCGTGTCCCTCATTAGACTACAGAATGCCCCAAGCTTCCCATTTTTGTGAGTTTTTGTCTACCTTCTGTGACAGTCCCAGTTCCCTCCTGTGGCCAGACACTAATATCTCCACTTGATTCAGGAGAATCCTCCAGTGAAAGAATCAGGTTCTCAGTGTGTGAACTGGTAACTCGTAATGCTGCCTTGTAAAGGGGGGCAAAATATTTTGGATGAAATCAGAACTTATTTTCTTTTGCATCCTAATATATCTGTGCTCCAAACTTAATGTTATCTCCCTTTGAGCTGATAGAAATGTGTTTCAAATAATTTATTTTAAGTCTGCTTCTGCTTTGGAAACGGGAAGCAGTAAACTGTGGTAGGAGCCTGACTGTGTGAGAGCTGAAGATACTGAGTAGATGCTTCTGAATGAGGCTTATTCAGAGAAGGCCCAGAGAGCATCTGCACACTTAAAAGCTGTTGGGAATCTGCATAGTCTGAGGTCTGCCCAGCCCTAGTTAGAGCCTTACAGTTTGTTTTAATTATGATCATCCTTGCACGGGTGCAGGGGCCCTGATGCACTAATGCTATTGCAAACTCCTAATGCAGATGTGTCACACTCTGCTGACAATGGCTTCATTCTTTGGGCCCTGCCTATTACACATTGTTTTTTTTTTTACTGATGGGTATAAAACTCACTGTGTTATTTAATTTGCAAATTCCTTTTGAGATGCATTAAAGGAATGAGGTAAAAAGTATTGAAAGTATGCATCTGTCATGAAGAGCTGCAGTTATTTTCCTCCACACCGTGCCTATTTTGACTATTCAGATTGTAAACTCTATGAGGAAGAGGCTCTTATCCCTGATTTTCACTAGGATCTCCAAATTTGCCAGTAATATAGTAATGTTATATACATACATTTATAAATGCATACAGTATATATACAGGACAAATCTGTTTTGTAAATATCAACTTAGGATTCTGGTTTTTTATTCAGAGCTTTTTATCAAGGCAATCCTTTGGTAAAATTTAAAAGCATATGAAATTTCCAATAAAAGACAAGCCCCAGAAAAATAATGGAGCAGGCATAGGGACAGTATGAGAGAAAGGATGAGCAAATAACGAAGTTTGTATGTAGAGTATGGGTCAGATTTCAAAAGCAAATGGAATAAACTTAAGAAAAACAGCATGTATTCCAATTTGGAATCAGCTATAATATTATGAAAAATCTGTGTGCCTCCTATTGTAAATATTTATACTTTTTAATTTCCTTAGTAAACTGCCAGATATGATTCCCTAAAGAACATTATTTACTTGTTTTGGGTTTTAGCTAATCTGCCCTTCAATTCTCCTGTGAGATCAAATTCTCACATGACTGAGACATGGAATTTTTTGTATTGCATATTCAGGGGGAATATAATTTGTACATGCACTACAGCATCATCTGTTAACACCTAGCAGACTATAGTGACTAAAATTGGACTTCATAGAGTATTAAAATCTGAATATGATGCCAGAAGAAGTGCCATAAACCTCCCTGGAACTGAAATCCACTACTTATCCTCACATAGGTAACTTCTGTGCTCTCTTCCCTATCCTAAATTGTTGCCTGTACCTCAACACAACTTCAAAGGGAGAGCTTCGTGCACCCAAAGATCAGGGGATTATTAGTGCAGGAATTATTCTACTCAAATTTACATATAACTGCCTGTTCTGGCTCAATGTACCTGCAATTATTAGATTTCTGACAATATGCAGTCTATTGATCAGTCTTGCTCGAGATGATGGGACAGACCTTGAATTCTGTCCTACTAATCTAATCCTGAGTTATTGCATGTCTGTAGTTAATTCCTGTCCTGTCTTTCATGCCTTAAATTCCATCTGCTGCCTACTTTCCCCACTCCATAGTAGGAATACAGTGAGGCTTGTGTACCTTTGACTTAACTGCCTTGATGACTGCCCAAGAAAAGTCCTCATAACAACTTAGGTTGCTATTGTTGCTTTGAGCTTTTAAATGGAAAACACACTATTAACTTCAATGGCATAAGATTTAGCATTTGTTTCTACAGGACGTTGCAATGGATATGGAAACTATCAGTGAAGAGTGTATCATCTCCCAGAGTTAGTAATTTAAGGTGAGCTTTCTCAATGCGTTCGTGTATCTCACACCCTTTTTGAAAAATCTTAACTTTGATCCAGGAAGGTGTAACTGGGCATTTAAGTATTGAACATGCTGCCACAACACCGCTGATTAACACCCTGTTCTGTCATGTTTGGCATGTCTATTTAAATTTTAAGTTCTGTAGGTCAAGGGCTGTCTACAGCTCCCTATTTGTATAGTGATTACTAAATCTTTACCCATCTTGATCAGTCCCTAGACATTAAAATAATAAACAAGGGTGATAACAAAGCAGTTAGGAATCTTCAGTCACCTCAGATTTGAGCCAGCAGCATAAAGGCAAGACATCATTATCCCTTGTGCCATTCATTCAGTCTTTTGAAGGCAAGTTCTTGAACAGCACAAGTCATTTCCCCCTTCCTCCCTCCTAGCAATCCCCACCCCCTTTTTCTTTATGTAGTTAAAAAGCAGGTAAGAGAACAACCTTAAAAGCTCTTGGGAAGAATTTGTCTCCTGAGCCCCTTCAGGTCCTGACAACAACACAAAACCAGAAAAATAGAAAAAAAAAAACCCAAAGAGTTTCTAGTCTGGCAAAACAGTTTTGATCAAAACAGCTCCAATTTGCAAGGATTAGATTTGGTCTACTGTCCTGCAGAGGTAAGAATTGGACAGTGGCTCTTTATGATTTCACAGCCCTCTACGTAGGCTGCCAAAGTAAGCATGTTTTGGATGAAAGTCTGAAAAAGGGGGAAAAAAAGAGCTGGCATCAAAAAAAGTTTTCGTGTCCACCTCCAGCCCTAATAGTTTTCTTTTAATCTTTAGCCAGGGCAAGGGAAATACAATCCTCCTACATTAAAAGCAACCAAGTGATCATGTGTTGGACTGTATGTGACTTGAGATTTGTCCCTTTTATGGGATGAATAAAGTTCATGGAATCTGGTTATGAGCTGAAAAGTCACCATGGAAATTTTTACGAACTTTCTCTCCTGTTTACCCCTCAAAAGTAACTTGTTCCTTTCTAGAATTTTTTTAATTCTTTTGATGACACGTGAGGAGTAAAGCAAGGAGGGCATATATTTACCTGGAATAATATGTAAGAATTCTTTCTAGTTATGCTACTGCTTTTTAGTTCCTTAGAACGAATTCTCACTGTCATGCGGTCGTCTAAGTGATTTTATGTGTCTTGTTCTATGGTTACAGATATAAATTATAAAAAGGAAAAAAAAAATGTTTACTTTCAGCTAGTGCAATGGAGCTTGAAATGGTAAATGAAAGCAGATGACAGACAACCAAAGCCCAATGCTATACATTGTTTTTGCAGGTTTTTTCCTAGTGTTTTTACAATCTGCCCTCCCACCCCCGTGTACGTGGGGCAGTGTTTGTAGATACTCAGCCTTGGGAGTGTTAGCAGCTGAGTCTTGTGTAACCTTTTCACTTCAGGGCATGAGCTCATCAGCTTGTACAGCTAAACCACTGCGGGGCACTGGTCAGTCTGGAGTAAGGAGACTGGGAAAACAAGCAAACAAAAACCATTGTCCTGTATTATTACCTAATAAATAGACAAACAACAGTGATTTATTTGGTGCTAGGTGACATCTTAAATCAAATACCAAATGATATTAAAATTTTGTCCCTTAAAAACTCAGTATTGTTCTCTGTAAGGATGTTATACACACTTTTATGACATGGTGCAAATATGAGGGATGAAGGACAGCTTGCCCATCTAAACTCAAATTGGCAGTTTCAATCTGATGTTACAATTTTCACTTTTTATTCTGTAACTCTTAAATAAATTCACAGTTTTCACAGTTTTCTGTGTTCTGGCTCAGAGGTGGCTCCTCTTTGATCATAGAAGTAATACTTAGTTTTTACACAGTGTCTATCATAATTAGAAGATCATGCACTTCACAAAGTAGGTTGGTGTCATTACCCTGTTTTACCTAAGGGAAAAATGAGGCTCTTAGAGGTCAGGAAATTTGCCTATGTTTATTAAAGTGTTGCTAGCTTTTTTTTTTTAAGGAGGATTAGAGGGTGCTAATTTTTATAATGATTTTTCCTTGCTGATGCAGTTGATCTGTCCTGATTTTTGAATAGGCAAAATGTGGCTCTTGGTGATTGTGTGCAAATCACTGAATCCTTCTTTCCCTGCATATTCTTGTCTATTTAAAATATTGATGATATTTTGATTTTGATTTTAAAATATTGATGATAATTCAGAGGGGATTAATAAGGTTAAATTTGTAAGTAATGGTGAAGTGCTCTAAGACAGACAAAGCAATATTATTCTTCTGCTAGAGTATTCTGAACTGCTCTTGAAATACTGATACTAAGCCCAGGGAGCCATGACTGCCTACTTACATCAACCTCATTGGATCAATGAGGTACAGAGAGCTATTGAAAAGAACTCACTTTTTTATCACCTCCTGCGCTGCTCTGCTGTGGCACTGGCAGTTCCTACATTTGCAGCGTCCTCTTGGTTTGGATATCCCTTACATCAGGTTCAGCTTGATAGCAGAGCTGTACTGTGCTGAGTTGCTTTCCTGCAGAGGGGGTCCTGGAGCTGGAAAGAGGCAGTTGCACTATGCAGCCAGTGGTAAATACTCCTAAAACGCACGTTCCTAGAGTCATTCATCTATAAGCCACCGTCGTATAACCTCTCCTCGGGTTCCTACTGCAGATCTATGCTGGTCCTACCAGCAACAGGACTAGCTAGCCCAGATGTCCCTGTTCTTTGCTGGGACCTCACACCCACCTACTTCTCTTTCCTAAAACAGTATGGCAAGGAGCATGATGGCTCACACAAGTCCATGCCCAGACATCTATTTGTTTTGTGTTTGGATAATCACAGAATCACAAAATCACAGAATGGTTAGAGTTGGAAGGGACCTCTGGAGATCATCTAGTCCAACCCTCTGCTAAAGCAGGTTCACCTAGAGCAGGTTGCACAGGGTTGCATTCAGGCAGGTTTTGAATATCTCCAGAGAAGGAGACTCCACAACCTCCCTGGGCAGCCTGTGCCAGGGCTCTGTCACCCTCAAAATAAAGAAGTTTTTCCTCATATTCAGATAGAACTTCTCATGTTTCAGTTTGTGCTCGTTGCCTCTTGTCCTGTCACTGGGCACCACTGAGAAGAGTCTGGCCCCATCATCTTGACACCTGCCCTTAAGGTATATGCAAGTATTGATAAGATCCCCTCTCAGTCTTCTTTTCTCCAGGCTAAGCAGACCCTGCTCCCTCAGCCTCTCCTCGTAAGAGAGATGCTCCAGTCCTCTGATCATCTTCATAGCCCTCTGCTGGAGTCTCTCCGGTAGTTGCTTGTCTTTCTTGAACTGGGAGGCCCAGAGCTGGGCATGGTACTCCCAATGTGGCCTCATTAGGGCAGTGCAGAGGGGGAGGATAACCTCCCTCGACCTGCTGGCCACATTCTTCCCACTCTTCCTAATGCACCCCAGGATACCGTTGGCCTTCTTGGCCACAAGGGCACATTGCTGGCTCATGGTGAACTTGTTGTCCACCGGGACTTCCAGGTCTTTCTCTGTAGAGCTGCTTTCCAGCAGGTCAACCCCTAGCCTGTATTGGTGCATGGGGTTATTCCTCCCTAGGTGCAGGACTCTACATGCCTTTGTTGAACTTCATTAGGTTCCCCTCTGCCCAAATCTCTAGCCTGTCCAGGTCTCACTGAATGGCAGCACAGCCTTCTGGTGTATCAGCCACTCCTCCCAGTTTGGTATCATCAGCAAACTTGCTGAGGGTACTCTCTGTCCCTTTGTCCAGGTCATTGATGGATAAGTTGAACAGGACTGGACCCAGTACCGACCCCTGGGGAACACCACTACCTACAGGCCTCCAACTAGACTCTGAGCCGCTGATCACAACCCTCTGAGCTCTGCCATTCAGCCAGTTCTGAATCCACCTCACTGTCCACTCATCTAACCCACACTTCCTGAGCTTTCCTATGAGGATGTTACGGGAGACAGTGTCAAAAACCTTGCTGAAGTCAAGCTGGACAACATCCACTGCTCTCCCCTCATCTACTGAGCCAGTTGTGCCATCATAGAAGGCCATCAGATTGGTCCTATAATAAAGAGGAGAAGAATGAACCTTCCCACTGAGCTGAAAAAGGAGAGGAACTCCTGTCCCTAACTGCAGTCCTTTGAATTCTCATTAGTCACTCCCTCATCTTCTTCTCAATTTGTCTTTTGCTACCCCAGCCCTAGAGATCCCACTGTCTTTTCCCTATTCTCTTCTCCATACCCTCAGAACCTACTTACCATTCCACATTTGAGTGTTGCATATACCATGGAGGTATCTATCTCCAACGATTTCTGAATGAGCTTGTTGGTGCATAGTATGTAATTTTTATTGATTTTCCTTAGAATTGCGTTATTGCTCGATGGTGTCATGCATGGGAAAATGCCTTTTTTTGTGAGAACGTCCTGTCTCAAATGAAGTTCCACGTGTAAGAAAATGAGTCACTAGAATCCCAAATCTAGTAAGAGAGTATGTGGAGAACTAATGCTTCTCCTATGGCAGTGTTTTCATATGGTGAGGTGAAACTGTCATCTAGTGGTCATAATAGGTGTTCATAGAATCGTAGAATCATAGAATGGTTTGGGTTAGAAGGGACTTTAAAGATCATCTAGTTCCAACTCCCTGCCATGGGCAGGGACACCTTTCTACTAGACCAGGTTGCTCAAAGCCGCATCCAATCTGGCCTTGAACACTGCCAGGGAGGGGGCAGCCACAGCTTCTCTGGGCAACCTGCTCTACTGTCTCACTACCCTCACAGGAAAGAATTTCTTCCTCATATCTAATCTCAATCTCCCCTCTTTTAGTTTAAAACCATTCCTCCTCATTGTGTCACTCCATGCCCTTGTAAAAAGACCCTCTCCTGCTTTCCCATAGGCCCCCTTCAGGTACTGGAAGGTGCTATAAGGTCTCCCCGGAGCCTTCTCTTCTCCAGGCTGAACAGCCCCAACTCTCTCAGCCTGTCTTCATAGCAGAGGTGCTCCAGCCCTCTGATCATCTTCGTGGCGTCCTCTGGACTCGTTCCAACAGCTCCATGTCCTTCTTATGTTGGAGGCCCCCGAGCTGAACGCCACTCCAGGTGGCTGCATTACCATTTTCATTTGGATATAGCCAGAATGTTTCTTATTCCCAGGATGTATCACCTGAAAATACTAAGCTAAAAATATATATATATCTCTCTATCTGAGAGGCTTTGAGGTGAAGGGAAAAACCCTCGAATCTTTGATAAAGAATAAACAAATTTCTAACTTTTTGCAGCAGGGCTGTGAATTCCCTTTTTTCTCTCACTCCCACAATTTACCATAGTGACATATCTGTGTCACTTCTGCCTTACTGAACAGCTGTGGGAGGCTGAAGATCAAGATAACTGAAGCTAAAATAGGGCATCAAAAGAACTTTTCCTGTTAGGTATCCTACTGCAATCATTTTACAGGTCAGCCTCAATTTCAAATTTCCCCTTAGAAATAGTACCAACACTTCACCCTAACTCATCCTGGAAGGTTTTGTTACAGCATCAGTGCAATGCCAGTGTTTTCATTTGGACAAGCACAGGCTGTAAGGGAGGATAGCCTTCAGCCTAAAGGTGAAGGTCTTCTGTTGTGCATTGACTTCAGCAAGTTGTAGTAAACCTGCAGGGATGTATCAAGAAACGGGCACCATGAATGGGCACAGCCTCGCGCTTCTAGATCTTTGAGTACAGCCCTCTTTATAGAAAAGCTACTCTGCAGCAAGTGTATTGATAACTGCTAGAAGAGAGCTGACTGTGCATCTCCTCACGATGGACTTGTTAATGGATTAGTGTCTTGCATCTGACTGATTGGTAAAGCTAATACTAACAGCTAGACAATAATGGCTGAAGTTCAGCAAATAAATGTGAAAAACAGCGTGACTGGTACACGGTGTAACAAGAATATGCTCTTACAAAGAGGAAAACTGGCAAAGTGCAGTGTTATGAGTTTGATGACTCAGGCTGGAATATTGCTGCACAGCATTAGCACCTGCGTCTGGTATCTGTGATGCTGGGGACAGAAGCAGGTGTGATTCTCGTTTTTTTTCGTGGAGCGATTCATGTGGGCTGATCAGTGAGGAAGCTTTTATGCAAGCAGTATCTCCTGGAGCAAATTGGCTAATATAAGTCATAATACTTAGCAAACAAACTTCCCATCTAGCTCAATTTGCAGATTCTATGTATTTTGTATTTTCACAAGGTGTTGGAGCCCCAGTTTTGGGTTAGGATCCCTTTATTCAAGGTGCTTGCAAACGCAGAACCTCAAGAGAGCACCTGCCTTGTAATGCCTACAGTATATATCGAGGGGCAGCGCTGACAGAGGCAGATGATGGGGACCATAAGGGAATTACAAGACCATCTGATCTGTGTAATTAGCAGTAATTCCAGTATGCCCACACCCTAAAAAATGTCATTTTATTGAACAAGTGTCATTGTAGAAGTTAAGCAAACTCATTGAAGTAAAATAATGAGGTACCTTTCTGGATGTGTAGGCAATTTCCTAACTGAGGAGTGTCCCATCCAAGGTAAATGACAAACAACACAAGGTGAATTCTTTCTAAACTTAACACATGGTCAAAGATAGCTGGCATCTTCAGTCCATCAGAGAGAAATGATTTCTCAATAGTGAATGCAAGCAAGAACAGATTAGGCTATGGAAGCCTTTTTTACATATTCACTACCAAAATACATTCAGTAGTGAAAAATCTTTTCTCAGTATTTTCTGTGAATAGGTTTTGGTCTGATTGTGTAGCTTCTTTCTATGCAAATGTATTTTTTGAGCTTTCTTTCTAGTTATGACTAAATGCATTGCACACTTTTCTTTCCCTACTAGTTAAATATGAACGAGTTTTTACTCTGCTTGTAAAGATTTTAGAATTTTTAAAATTTCTTTTAAGAAATGTTTTTTGAAAAATATTTCTTTAGCATTCCCTTGCCAATACACTCATTCTCTAGATTAGCATAAGGAAATACACTCATTCTCTAGATTTGTATGAGGAAGTCCCTGCCATAGCTAGAGGTAGGTGGCTATGTCAATGCTCATGTGAAAGTTATCCAGCTCTAATTGAAAACTTCAATTTTTATTGCCAGTAGGATGAAAATAGAAGATGAAGATACTGAAGTCATTTTAATTCATAACTGGAAGTAAGCTGGGCAGAACAACAGAGCAGTCACACACTGAACCAGAAGGTCCATGACAGACAGCAGGATTACAAACTAGACTGTAAGTAGTAAGCCACAAATATGAGTAGGTGATACTGGTAGGAGAATGTAGTTTTAAATCCCGAAACCTGTTGGGATGCAGAGACAGGGTAATATCTGAAACACCACACTTTATAATAATAAAATAATCTCTTTTCATAATCTCTTGTTAGGAAAGCTGTTTGAAGCAGTTAAGTGATGATATAATGACCTTTCTGCTAAAATTTTCAATTTGATGAAACCTTACGTGTTGCTGTAATGCTTGGCTTTGTTCCCATGCAATAATTTCTGGTTAGAGAGGCGCAAGAATAGATGTATGCACAGAAGCTATGTTCAGTCTCAGGATTTGTAGTGCATCCTTTTTTTAGTACTGCCAGTGCCATCTTAAAGAACGGGCCCTTAGTCTGGAGGTGGCCTGCTGCACGTCAGTGAGCAGCTGCTCTGTGGGTGCACAAGAGCACAGAATCTGCTGGCTTGCTGTGCATGAGAGCTCGGTGCTCAGGACTCTCAATAGTCATAAGATAACCATGATTATTAATGAGAGCAGGAGTGGCAGTTGTATACTGTCAAGAAACTGGAATGTGTGTATGAAGATAAAATATAGCAGTAAAGGTGGGATATACAAATTTAGCAAAATTAAATGTTGCAGCAAGAGATAGCATTGGTAAATGTGGTTAAAGCCAAAGCATTTCTGTATGGGAGGCGCTCAAAAGCTGCTGACTTTCTTCCTGTGACTCTGCAACATGCTGGGGTGTTTAGAGGGCAGGCTTGCCTGACCGCTGAGAAACAGTCAACACAGCGTTTTTGCATGGAGGATGACTGCAGCACCAAAGCAGCACATTGCAAAGAGAAGCAGCAAGTACCCTGAGGGAGAAAGAGGAGCGCAGGAAGGGACTTTCTGCTCTAGACTTTCTGCTCTGCTAGCAACCACGAGCATAGCTGTGTATGTGTGTATACATAAGACTATTAACTCGTATTATTTATCACAGTCACAAACTAAAATCCTGTTTTCTGCCCATAGCAGGCCTGAATGTGGAACAAAGTAGAGGACAAAGGAAATAATCACCCATTTAGCAACTTAGCAATGTCCGGGTCTGGAACATACATGATTTAGTCCAGTGTAACAGGTCTGTAACGGATCACAAAACCCTACAGCTAAGCAGCAGGTTAGCAGGTATTGTACTTCTGTAAATAGAATACATTACATATAAACTGGAAAGAATCTACCTTCAAGAGCTGCTGTCTCATGGGATGAAGACCACTTTATGAACACTGAACAACATAAATGACTTTCCAGTCCACGGAAAAAAAGTCTAAGAAGTGATGGCACTCTGAGTGGGAAGAAAGAACATTGGACAGTATTACACCTATTTTAAGTGGGGAATTTCAGAGTGCCATGGTCTAGTTGACATGGTGGTGTCAGGGCAACGGTTGGACTCGATGATCCCAGAGGTCTCTTCCAACCTGGTTGATTCTGTGATTCTGTGATTCTGTGATTCTGTGAACTGACTGGCTCGCTTCCTTCGGAAGTCACTGGAAACTGAGGTTCCTTTAAAATTTGTTTGTAGCTGATTGATATTCAGCTTTGATCCCTTCCATTCTAAAATGACATACAGAAATGGAGAAGAGCAATACTTGCACACAGAGAGGACCTGGACAAAAGTGGCTCCTAGCTGCTGGAGTGAGAATAGATAACCAATTGTATCGGTTTACGTGAGTAGTACATGTAGGAACTGCAATCAATTTAGAAGTCTGTTTTCCAAGCACTGGGTCATAGCCCTCGGGAGGCTATCGCAAAAGAAAGCTCTAGCAATGTGTGGCAAAGACATTTCTACAGTCTAAAGGTTCTTCTGATCCTACCATCAGACTAAGTACCCAGTCAGTCTTTTAAAATATTGAAGTAAGAGGTAGTACACAGAAGTTTACAAATGGATTTCTTTACTCTTACTGTAAAGCCAGTTCATACTTTAGCTAGTAAGGCATCAATCCAAAAGGTTTAAGAACTGATAGTATATAGAGGACAATTTATTTGCCTTATTCCCAAAGGATATTTTGGGAAGGTGAGAAGAAGTCACCTCAACGTGAGACATATTAAGATATATAAGCTAATTTATGTACAGAAAAGTGACCTTGCAAGTCTGTTTAAAAGAATATCAATGAAACATCTAGACATATGAATGAAAAAAATCTTCAGTTGTGGTAGTTAAAATAAATATGACTAGAATTAGCAAGCATTTTATCTTTTTTTTTGTACATTATTGCACAATTATAGAATATATATTTGATCTTATTTTGTTTTGTGAAATATTTGATGTTTGTTTCTGTTAAAAGTAGCTTACTGGATTTGAGTAACATAATTATTTTACAGTATCTTAATGCCAATACTCTTAAGAAAGAGAGGAATACCATATCTTCAGAGAATCTTGTGGAAAAGTAACCATAACAATAATCTGAAATACATAATGAACACATTTAGTGGAAATACTGAATATGAACGTAACAAGTAAATTAATCATGCTAGTGAAGTCTCTTTCTTAGTGGATGACCTTCTGAATTCATCACTTGTTTCCATTTTCAGAACTGGGGGATGAAAGGTCTTCCCTGCCAGTATCTTCTGCCATTTGAGCTGTTCTGTGATGATCAGTACTCAATCCACTATGTTAGTAATTTGTGAGTTGTTAGAAAAAAGTGGCTGTTGATTGAAGAGTGTTTTATTTTAGTTCAGACATAACACTCCTCTCATCTCCCAAACATGTGCAACATAGTGTCAAGTGCATCAAAGTAATGCCGAGAAGTGACTGACAAGACTAGGATCTCCAAGGCAAGAACAGCAAAGGGAAGACTGATCACAACTGCTTTTCCAGGAAAAACTATGGCATGAGGTCAGTCACATTTTCCCGAGGAACAGCAGGAAACCTGTTTCCTTTCCCGAGGAAGAAGGCAAAACAGGGAAAAAAAAGAACTATACAGACTGATCAGCAAGCACAGGAGTTTGAACAGACCTAGTGAGCTATGTTTCCCCAAAATCTGAAGAAATCCTCTGAGAAGTTTCTTTCTATAACCGGTCTTTTATAAAGTGTCTCTCTCCCTTGCCAGTGTTGTTGAATCATTCATGTTGCTGGCGACAGTCCTTGTGGAAGATTCTGCCCCACTGTCAGATCAGACACTGAGTTGTAAATTACGTTTTCCTTCTGCACATAAGTAGTATAAGGTTCCACTTCCATTGTGTCATCCTAGCAAAACAAAACCAAAAACTGTAAATACAAGGAGTAGTTTAGTTTGGCAAGGCTCTGCAAGTCTTTTGTCTGGACTGAAGAATGTAACTGGGAAATAGTGCTCCCATCTTTATTCCTCTTCTACTCAAGAAAAAACCCTCTGTTGCTTTTCTAACAAAGAACATGTATTGCTGTTTCTGTCAAAGATTTGGAGGGTAAAGCTGAGGTATTGGTTCACCTGCCTCCTGTTCGTCCCCTTCTACCCCACTCATTTTGGCCTGAAAAATAATTGTATTAGGGTCTAATTCTCTAGAAAGAGCAAATAACATGTTAGAGTCTTGATCATGGTTGATTCCTCCATCAGTCTACAATTTCAGTCTACAGACACGCTGATGAAAGTTGCATGATGTGACAGCAAGAACACCGGTACTTAACCCATTATTTTACATTAATGCAACTGCGTCTGTCAGCAACAACTGGGAGGCTGGGCAACAGAACAGGAGGAATAATAATAACTAGAATTGACTAAGTCTTTTCAGAAATCAAAATTGAAGCACCTTTTTAAGTTGATGACAGAATATGAGCCTAGTGTCTACTGAAGGTGCACAGATATTCACAATATAGATGTAACACATCTTGCCTGTGTAGAAATGCTGTTGTTTATATTTGGTAGCAGAGAACAGAAACACAGAGCTGATGAATGAAATTGCTCAGCTACACAGGAAGCTTGTAACAGCATAAGGAATCCAAGAATACCTCCCAGCTTGCAGCTCAGCACTCCTTCCATTGTTTTATAAAATGTTTTGTCTTGAGTATGGTTGGTTCTTTGATTGTGGATTGACCATACAAGATAAAGAGTAGCCTTCAAAACTTGCACATTATCATTCTGGACACCAAGAGGGATATTCTTTTCTTCCCTGTGTCTGTTAATTTTGTTGTTTAATCCTCTTGTTTACTAATAGCTGTCTTAATATTCCCCAACCCATGATATTGCCTCCCTTCCTGAGTACTGTTTGTACAGCAGTTGTGGTCAGTGTATCTGATATGACCAGGGAGATGTGGTGGGACTCACTCCTTGCAAAGATAAATGATGGCAGTTGCTCAGACTTTGCTGTTGGAACATGCCTCTAATTTTTACTCCAAGTCAGAATTACGGTGATGATAGGCTTTGTTTGGTACTGAGATACAGCTAAGAACAAACATGTAAGACACAGCAGCACCTGCTGAAAGCACGGAGTAAAAATCTAATGGTTTCCCTTTACCTACCCTGTTTTCAAGGCTACCACAAGATCCCTGATTTGGTGCTAGTCTAATTTGTATCATTCTCCTTACCTGTGGGGAATGTGTAGGAGCAGTTTCAGGAGGTTTGGTTTTGTAGAACAGTCTGTGAAAAAGAAAACAATTATTAAAGCAAATTCCTTCCTCAGTCCTAGGTTTGGCTAGATCACAGCCTGGTTTCTTTGATCACCAGCTTACGAAACATTTCTTTGTCTTGTCATCAAGAGTAAAGCCAAAAAGCCTTCTTATGTCTCTCTCTCCTTGGGTTTTGATCCTGAAATTATGGCACCCTGACTTTCTTTTGAGGTCTTTTCTCATGTTTGTGGGAGCTTAAGGACAAAGTGGAAGCAGAAGATTAAAAGCGAAGTCCTCTGGAAGGATGTATGATTTGTGGTTAGTGAAATTGTATCAAACTAATTCTTCACCTCTGAGGGAGAAGGTTTGGGAGAAATACAGTTTTGGAATAGGAGAAGGAGGGAACATAGCTGAGGTTTTCAGTACAGGTGCTAATTCAGCCTTTCTCTGCACAAATGGTTTCCGTAGTTTTCCCTTGGAACTGCTTTTTTCTCCACAGTGAATCCCGAAAGGGCTAGAGTCCAGTTTCACCCAGGGGGCTTTTTCATAAATACAGATACAGTCTGCTGTCCTGTCTGTTAGTATGGCAGGATAGCACTGGTTGGGTCCTCTGGCACTTGACAGAACTGATTAGGAATCAGAACCAACCCCTGGATCTAAACAAGAGAGACACTGACAGACTATCACAGTATCTGAATAACAGCTTTACGCTCCCAGTTTCCTATTAGAATGAAGAGCTCCCCTTTAGTGTAGAAGGCAATGCAATGAGTATCCTCTGCCAGTTTCTGCCCGTTTATATTTTACTCAGGTGCATTATTCAGTGAAGATGTGTGCAATGCACAGTGATTGCTGTACAGAAATATTTGATGTAGCTAATTCAGTTATTCATAGCAGCACAGACTGACAGGATCATACGATTTCAAGACACAAACAGTACTTAAAGATTTCTTCTAGCACTAGACAATCTTTCCTTAGCAGCCTATCATACATACCTGTGGAGCTTAAAATAGTAAATGACAGCCATGAGGGTGATAATGCCCAGGAAACAAAGAATGATGGACAAATACAGGATAAAGCCGTTGTTCTCTAAACACAAAGAGTTAGTCTTAGTTATATCTTCTTACTGCTCAGTTTCTTTATTATTTCAGTACAAGATTAAAGCTGCCTTAGCACGTGTGCACATTTTCAGCATGCTTATAAAATAAATACAATCCCCTTGAGACGAAGGGAAAGTTAGTAATGAAACTTGTTGGAGAAACACAACTGAAGTCTGTGTCAGAGACAAAAGCAGATCCCACAAACCCCACAGTGGACACCCATGATATTTTTTCACTAAGTCATACATGAGCTTCTCTCAAGGACTCAGCATATCTCAGTACTGCAACCCATGTGTAGTTTTCAAAAGCACCAAAAAAGCAAAAGCCAGAAACCAAATGTCATACACTGTCAGACATTCACAACTCGGAATGAAGTGATTTATATGTTTCTGCTGGCCATGCAAGAGTCAGTTCTCTTTCTCTCTCTTGCCATGATCTGAGCAAGAGACTTTACATTTGCATCTAAAACAATTTTGCTGATGTTCTGCTTCCAAGTGATTATTTTAACACTGAGATCATGACTGCTTTGTCTCTGTTTCCAACAACATTTCCACTACGAAAAGAATACTACCAGACTTCCTAGAAGGAACAAGAGTGTGCACAGGAGGCTAACCAGGATTTTGAATGCTGAATGCACAAAGGGAAACTTACTTGAGGGATGACAGGCTATGGACCTGCTCTGGTTCCCAGCTGGGTGGGACACAATGCAGGTTGTATTAGTCACGTTGGTGCTGTATGCTGTGAACTTGCTGAGAACAGTCACTGTCCCGTTGTCATGGCCTTCTTCCTTGGGGGTGGAGTTGTTCTCCAGGACCCATGAGATCTGAGCAGCCGGCTTCCCTGCCGCTGCCTCGCACACGGGGTTCCCGTGGTCATCACAGTACAGGGTCAGCCTGGGGGGCACTGCAAAGCATCAGGAAGGGGAGATACGTGGAGTTAGTTTGCCACAGCTGGGAAAGAGTGTTCTCGTTCTCTACTCAAAGTGAAAAGAGGAGAATAAGGTTGGAGGTGCCATCCCATTACAGCGACATGGACCAAAGTCATGGGAGACAAAGATCATGCCTCTCTTTTCCTTTTGGTCAACTCTCCCACATTCAGGTGAGTTACCACAGCCATGTACCATTAGAGGAGGCATCCCTGGACGTTGCGGTTGGGAATTATACCGAATACAGGGCCGAATTATACTTTTGTCCTAAGCAGCCATCATACATGTAGTTTAAAATGTATATCTGAATGCCAGCATAAGAGGAAATGGGCCCGTTCCTACTGTCTGGATAAGAATATCCCATGTTTGATAGAATATCTCAGCACTTGGAAGCGTTACTCTCACATGCTTTAGTTCTCTTAAATTAGTGTATTAATGATTGATTCTACAGGATAACCAGGTGCATACGCAGAATACTCTTTTAGTATACTGGAAATTGCTTCACACCTGTTGTTTCTAACTGAACAATGGAAAAGGGGGCAGCAGAAGGGAGAACAGTTTCGGGAAATAAGGAGAAGGGAGACATGGAGCTACTATAAATGAAATGCGTGACAGTTTATCCCAGCAAGAAAGGTCCTATTCTTCCTGCACAATTCCCCCAGTGCATGGGGAGAGGAGCTTTGTAAGTCCAGGCCCCGACATGGTCCTTTGGAGAACCGTCAGATGGGGAAGGAGTCCCTTACCCAGCACGGTCAGGTCGTACGTCTCGTCAAAATTCCCTTCTGTTCCTGCTACTTCGCAGGTGTAACTTCCCTCATGGGCTATTCCCACTCGCCGTATCTCAAGGGCAGGATCCCGATCTGGTCTGAATTTCCAGTTCATGCTGTCACTGCAGTTTGTTCTGTCGGTCTTGTTCTTATCAGCCCTGTATCCCAAGGCGCAGGGGCCTCCAACCTTGGGGCTTATTTTCCATGTTACCATAGTTATATTTGATTTTGGAGGGCAGGTGAGCACAGAGCTGTTACCTACTGTCGCTGACACTCTGTTGTTCCCTGAAGGAGAGAAAGAAGGAGAAGGACATGTGAGAAGGTGCCCAGGAATGTCACTCATAGCTTTGGAGTTCTGGTGTGTGCTTCACAGAGAAACGTCTGCACTGTTACACGCCAGGGCAAGGCATTGTCTGTGCTCATCTGCAAATTGTCTGTCATATTGTATTACATCTGTGGATAATGGAGCCCGTGGCCTATCACAGCCTACCTTTTCAATACTATCAACAAATTTCCCACTGGGGCTCATCTTAGTGGATAAGACGGATGATACTGGAAGGAGACCCCACTCCTGCCCATTGTCGTCAGGAGTTCAGCGTCTAAATAGGGTGTTTCTATGGGCAAATCCTCCAGTGGGTTGCCACTTACAGGCTGAAGTGATAGAAATTTGACTATTGCATTTGGCCACGACAATGACTTTTCTCTGGAACTGTTGCTACCAATGAAGTAAACAACTTTTACTTCTGCATTTATACAAAATCCAGCACTGTGGGCAAAGGCCTTGTCTACACCTCTTAGACATGACTGCAATGTAAACAACAATGGTGGAGCTTTGTGTATGAGGAAAGGTTTTTGCCTTATGTCTCAGGAGTGTCTTTTTGTTTTCTGAATCTTTGTGAACATATACATTCACACTATGAGTGTACACAATGTGTACATATGCATTCACACTGTGACTGTATGGTTTTTTTACTGCAGCGGTCCCTGTAGGACATGAATGTAAGTCTTACCCATCTTTGTGCCAGGCATGCAGCTACAAAGGTGTAACATATGCCCATATCCCTGTGCCTCTTGCTTGCGAGGCTAAGATTGCAGAGGAACTTTATTCAGGTGATGTATGTCAACTGTGTTGACTCTCTAATAGTGAGCATGTCTTGGCCTTGAATTATGTTTTACATTTGCTTGGAAACACATTCTATTTTATTTTTATTCTTTCTATGACACTGACTCTTCTGTTCATGATCCATGAACTATGTACTTGAAGCTAAACGTCTGTATGGAAAAGCTTGGACCTAGTCCTCTTGTCCTTTTTGGAAGTTATCACATTGGCCATTGAAGGGCGGAGAGCCAGACCACTATTACGGCTCCTCTGTGTTCTGTGTTTCTTCAAGACAAGTTACACCCTCAGGATTGTCTTTAATTTTTTTTTTTTTGGTTATGGATCCCTGAATTTCTTCTTAGCCAAGAAACTAATGTGCCTGGGTTTTCTTTTTCCGCAGGCTTTCAGGACTGATTCTCTTTTGCACATATTGAACAAGTCACACTTGCTCTCTTTATATTGACCAGATTTGGGACCTCTGTGTCTTCAGCTGACACGCCCAAGGTGTCAAGTTGCTAACCCCCAAGATTCATTTCACTATTTCCTTGACCGTTAAAGCCTCTCCACATGATGCCACGTTTGGGATAGTCGATTCTTTTTCTTTATTTCAACTAGTCACCTTGGGATCTTTTCCTTAATATAAGTATTCTGTGAGGGTTGTTGTTCGCAGTAAAGTTACATGTGGGCAAGCACTCAGATGAAAGAAAGGTTACCTGTAACTGTTCTTCAAGATGAGTTGCTTATATGTGCATTAGTGTTGCCTACACTTACATATGCAGCCCACCCTCCCCTTTGTGAGGCACTTTTGGGACAGAGAGAAAACAAGAGTCTGAGGCACAGGTTGTAAACCTGTGTGAAGAGTAGGTGAGGGAATGGGACTTTTGTGTCCTTTGGGTCCTGCTGAAATTAAAAGCAAACAGCCCCCCAAATCCACAAAGTATGTGTATGTACAAATAACTACCTGAAGAAGACCTGTTATGGATAAATAACCTTTCTCTTTCAAAATCTTCTAGGTGCAACAATTAATGAGTTAATTGGAATAATACCCATAGCTGTAGTCCAAACCAGCCCCCATTTACCACTTCACTCATTTTCTCTTTTAACAGGTGACCATTAAACTTTGGGACTGTAAACGACTGATCTCTGAGTGCTCTGTGCCTCTGGTGGAACGACAAGTTGCTCTTTCCTTGGGCTGAGTAATGGTTTTAGTGGCATTCTAAGAGAGCTGTGTGTGATGAGAAAAATCACAATGCTACTTCCAAACCATGCATTAATCTGGAAGGACAACAAAAGTTAACCAACCTGACTTGTACTGACAAATAAATTTTTCATAAATTATTCCAAAAATGTTAAACCCCTCCCCGAATCTTTCAAGCATATATGCTAACGAGGCAATTGAAAGTTCAGCTGGAATATGCAAGGAATTAGAAGACCTAAGTTTTGCATGATTGATGAAATCTTTGTCAAAGTCTTCCTCAGAGGTATCAGGGTTGACTTTGTTGTGTTTCTCTATCCCCTACCCAGAGCTGGAATTCTATTGCCTCCGCTGACTGGTGCAATGTGAAGCCCAGTTCCTGAACATTCATAACGTTACAAGAAATAGTCTTAATGAGCATCAACTTCAAAGTATTAGTCAAATCATTACTATTAGCCTCTTTGAGGAAAACTACAGTTGCTTTTACGTTAATAATATTGCCTGAAATCTCATTATCTTCTGAAATCTAGGTGAATGGACCATTCCAGCTCAACCACTTTTCCTTCTGTTTAACTGTGTCCTTGGGAAAAGATTTCTAACTTGCAAAATGAACACAGTTCACTGCATTTTAACTACGTACAGGTTCTTTTAAAGGTTTTTGCCTTTTCATTTTGAGGATTAAGTATCCTTTGGGTGAAGACATTTCCAAACCCAGACCTAGCTCCTGCAGATTGATAAGAGATACAGCTGCAATATTGCCCCACACTACACCACACAGTGCTGTAATGTATTAGTCACTGTTATACTGCTGTATAACATGGAGGTCAGAGTGTAATTCTGAGAAATTTATTTTTTGCTTAGCTTCCTGCTGCTCAATACTGCCAGGATTCAATGATTAATGTTTCCAAGCAAGGCTGAAAAAGAGAAGTGCTATCTATTCACACCATTTTCTGACACACAAAGTACCTACCAGCCCCAGAAATGCTTGTTTCCTTACTTCAGTTGTCAACAGTGTTCTGTGATATATTATTACAGTGGAAGTGTTTTTAAATGACAAGTTTTTTCTGCTTGATGGCCTTTCAAGAAAATGTGAGGTGTGTGTTTTAAACTCAGATGATTTTACCAGGAGAGGAACGGAAAGAAGCCTTTTGTCTCATGATGGTTTCTGGACGTGAGTTCTATGAATGTCTCTGAAATTGGAGAACAAAGTGTTTCCTCTCCCATTTTAACACTGCCAAGATCCTCGGAGCTCCGAGTCATATCATCAGTATGGCTGACCTCATCTGCAAATGACTAAGCAAACCTAAGCATTCAAACAGCCTCTGTGTTGGGGCTGGGGTTTCTTTGGATAATGTTTGCAAATGTTGCGCAGGAATGACAATGTTGTGCATGTTTAACCGTGTACACTTTTATTTACATATCAAAGCAGCATCCTTTTACTTGTCTTTCAACTCTGCTTCTCCTAAGCAGCCTATTGCAATGTGCCAGTTCCCCAACATAACGGCTCGCGTGCTTCAAGACTGTAAAGAAAGAGGGAGTGAAAGTGGTGCTTTCTGCTGTGCCTTTCTGTCATGTTCTCTGCTGAATGAATCAGGTACCATTCACTTCAAATGATAAGCCACATCAGTCAGCTTAAAATCTGCTGAATCATGTTTAAGTACAATTTTAGCTTTAAAATAATTTTGTAGAAGGATTCTGAATTACCCTGTATCTTGTTATTAATTTAGAAGGCTTTTAGCAAGTCAGGAGTTTTTCCCCAGATAGTAGATTAATTAGTAAAAAATCTTCTTGTTTATCCTATCCTTACATACGCCTTCCTACTATTGTAAAGAGGCCTTATAAACGCAATAAAATTAAACTGCTTTCACTTTACTGCCCTCTTTCATTGCTAGAGCGCAGGTAAGTGGTATTAGTGTAAATATGAATTGTGTACTTTCTTCCTTGCTTTGCTTCTTTTCTTATGGATGCTGCTAGAAACATGATCTTTAGACTTCATTTACAGAAGAATGTGTATGCCAAAAATCCTGAAAAGTTTGGTTAATTTCTATTTCTGAAATGACTTTGAAGACTTCCTTTTAAGGTGGAATAGGGAATATGTTTTTGTCTCTGTAGAACAGACATATATTATTAGGAGGAGGTTTTATCCCATATTATGACCCTGTTAGCCTGTTAGCATTCTCCCAAGAACTATCTGAAACTCTGTCTGTCTGTCTTTGAGTTGAAGGCAGAGAAAGAAGAAAAATGGTAAGTGAGCAAGGCGTAACTGCAGAGCCTGCAGCTACTTTGGTCTTCTTCCAGTTCAATATGGTATGGAAGCATGTTGTGTTGGCAGAGTGCTGTGGATACCTACTAAACTGACTCCCCAAACCAGTGTAGCCAGGCTGATAGTTCTGCTGGGCAGAACTCGTTAGTCCTGCTTGTCAGCCATGTGGATAGTTACAGTGCTACCATTTCTATAGATGCTCACTCACGTTATCACGTGGTGCAGACATCTTCCAGCACGCTTGCTATTCTCCCAAGAAAGCATATGCAAGAAGAGAGCTCTGCTTCGTTTTACCACGGAGCATAGTACCAAGTTCAGATCATTTAAGGTTTTGAACTGTGTGAGCTAAAATCTTGTCACTCACAAGCAAAATAGGACTGCGCCTGGGTAATACTTGTTGAGAAGCTTCCAAATCATAAAGACTAGTGTCAGCTGTTTTCATAACAGTTTCTGATGAAAAGAGGATTTGCCTGTTTTGGCCTTATTTCAATCTAAAATGTAGTCTAATGAGATGTCAAGACTTGCATTTTTTTACCTGCTCTCTGTGCCTTTACAGAACAGGTTCTTTCCCCCAGTCCTCTCTTCTACTCCACCAGCTTTCGGTGACTTGTCAGGCTGCACAGATTCCACATGATCTCTTCTGAGCTTCTTTTCCCATCATTTCCATAACTTCTTGTGGGTCTGCTCCAACCAAGCCCTTTGCCAGGGTCTTCCCATCTGCTTTCTTTGCCCCCCTTATGCTGCCTGCCCCAGCCTGCATTCTTGGGTATGTGCTCAGCAGCTCTGAGGGAAGACACAATCTCCCCTTCCCTCCAGGAATTTCACTAAACCTAAAGGCTGTGTATCTGCTCTGCAGAAGAACTAAACAAACAAAAGTATTCCACTCTTTTAAAGAGGGAAGACACAGTGCTGCAAGTGTTTTAATTCAGACGTATCACTCCACCACTTTATTCTGGACTGGTGCTTTCATACTGTAAATTGGCTAAACGTCAGTTGCTGAAGTTTCCTCTGTGACAGCCGACTGGTTTATGACCAATGCATTAGGGCATATATGCCATACACATCAGCATTTATCTATTCAAATGAAAGCTTGGAAACAAGCCAGTACATTGCACTGCTCTACTTCTCTCAAGGTGAAATCCCACGTTACGGCTGCGCTGAACTGATGGCTTGCTGGAGCTCAAAAAGGGGGTTACCAGTGCAGCAAAGGTCTCACTATCTGCGGGTCTGCAGAGAACAAGAAATGTGAAGAGGTGTGAGCTATCAAGCTCATCTCAGTGCAGTGATAACCGAGGGACGATAATGAAATGTCAGTACTGTTAACTATTTCATTGCGCACAAGAGAGATGAAATGAAGGATCGTATATCTACACATGTATTGTAACTAACTTCTCATTTTCAGTCTTATTCTTCACAAATGAGTGGAATCTGGAAAAGAGCAATCATTTTTTCTGTTAGCCAGAAGGAGCAGACCTCTGGAGCCCAGGAGTACGTGCTGTCTGTCACATTGATGTAGAAAGTAGGCGAGTCAGGTTCCGGGAGTTCTGTACAGCTCGAAGCTAAACCATCCTATTTGGGTTGTGGATGCAAATCCATCATGAGCAGATTTCACTTTGGAGACTCATCTGACAGATGGGTAGGGTAGGAAGCCTTTAGACTGAGGTCCTCCAGTTTGGTTCCAGCCTCTGAAGTTCATCTAATTATAGCAATGATATTATGCCCTCCCTCGTTGTCTTCCCTTGACTGTTGAAGAAGATTTAAAGCCATGTCTGAGGAGGTTCTCAAGCTCTGTTCCAGTGCATTGATAGCACATTCCAGTGCACTGACCGATTCCACTTTTATGTTTGAAAATGGACATATCCTCTCTCAGGAAAAAACACACTCAGTTGAGGAGTTTGTATTTGTGTTTCAAAAAACGTGCTGGTTACTGTTGTCAAGCTGAGATTACTGTAATTGCAAAATATTGGGGAAAGGCTTCGTTCTGTTTTTTTTTTTAATGTGGCTTATGTAGTGTGTTTGACAGCTCTTGTGGATAACTTGTTGCACCAGTTCCTTTGCAGTATCATTTATTTAGTCATTTCTTCTCTTTCTCAGAGTCTTTCTCACAGTAAAAGGAGGAAGAAATATTTTTTAAAACAGGATCATTTTATTGTGAAGCCACTAAAATTTTCAGGGGAGTCATTACAAAATCAGAGACAGCTACACAGCTTGAAAGTGCTTTTGATCGCTTTCGAATAGGAAAGATTTCCAGCCTATGTTATTCTTTATAGCAGGTTTTAACCCACAGTAGAACTTTTTCTTGCCCCCAAAGTGACTCAAGTTCCATGACAGCCTCTTCACAAATTTAGCTGTTAAAGAGTTTTTCACACTGTAAAGAGACTGCTCTGCTTTCTTAGACATAATCCTATTGTGTCTTTATTTCTTGCAGTAACAATCTACCATGGTGTTTTGGTGCATCTCCCCCCTACACTGCAGATTGTGATATATTAAACTTAGAGGTATAGTGAACTGAAACAATGATCATACCACAAGCAAATGACTAACAGTATCTTGGAATGAATATATTGTATGAGTCATAGCAAGTCATAATCAAAAAGGCAGTACCGGATGCTTGGAAGAAGACAGACACAACAGGCTGATCTCTGCATCTGTTTTCCCCTTCTACTGCCACAGAGTGCCTGTGACACTCAGCAAGGCTTGTCTGGAATGAAGTGAAAGATGAACAAATCTTTCAAGAAACTTCAAGAAAGATGTTGAGGTGTTGGAGCGAGTCCAGAGGAGGGCGACCAAGCTGGTGAAGGGTCTGGAGGGTCTGAGCTACAAGGAACGGCTGAGGGAGCTGGGGGTGTTTAGCCTGGAGAAGAGGAGGCTCAGAGGTGACCTTATTGCAGTCTACAACTACCTGAAGGGAGGTTGGAGTGAAGTGGGAGTTGGCCTCTTCTCCCAGGCAACTAGTGATAGGACAAGAGGACACAGCCTCAAGCTTCGCCAGGGGAGGTTCAGATTGGACATTAGGAAGCATTTCTTTTCAGAAAGGGTCGTTAGACATTGGAAGGGGCTGCCCAGGGAGGTGGTGGAGTCACCATCTCTGGATGTGTTTAAGAGAAGACTGGACATGGCACTTAGTGCCATGGTCTAGTTGCCGTGGTGGTGTCAGGGCAATGGTTGGACTCGATGATCCCAGAGGTCTCTTCCAACCTGGTTGATTCTGTGATTCTGTGAAATAGAAGTGCTTTGTACTAGGGTGGGGATTGCTAAAGTACTGGCAGAGTTTTATACATGGTAGCTTTGTGACTCTGAAAATGTAGCCACAACAGCACAGGACAGATTGCAGGCTGAATACCAGCCCTGTGTGTCGGGTGAGCAGGAAGCATTAGACTAATTTTCATGATAGAAATACATGAACTGGCTGGCCTGAGCTGATATGGCTCTGTTTTTTGAAGCTGCGATCACAGCTTTTTCAGTGTAGACATATCTTTAAAAGGACACAATAAGAGACTTACACCTTTATTGTTAGTTTCCTACTCACACTCTTTTATCCATACTCGTCATTATTCCTTGAAAAGATCTCCTGTTCCCATTTCATTCTATTTAGGCTTTCTTTCTATCTTCAGAAATTCCTTTCTTTCTCATACTCAAATTCTTATTTTGTTCCCCTTTTCACACATTTCTCTTCTGCCACCATTACTGTGTATGAATCTCTTTCCTGCTGTCCCATACAAGCTGAAATAGCAACCATAAAACACAGCCAGAAAAATACACTTTGTCATTGTAAACTCTGGTTTTCCAGTATGAAGTGTCTGCAGCATGGCTGGATTTTTTTTTAGATTGCAAACTTTAATATTAGGAAGTGACTTTATCTGTTACAGAGAGGTGAGCGTACTGACAGAACTTAATAATGAACTCAAGCTTTCAGTCTTCACATTCAAGGTGGAATATACCTTTGCAGTTGCCAGTTCCTAATTTTTAATTTTTCTATGATCTTTTCATTTTCTTTAGCTTTCTCCAGTATCCTTTCAAGCAGTCATTCAAGACAGCTGGTTTTGAAGGGAAAGGAAAGATGTTAAAGCTCACCTAGTTAGAGGTGCAGTTTGATACAGTGTCCTCTTGAAAATCATAAATTAAGCTGAAGAACAGAGAGACAACTGGAGGGAAACATGATGGATGAAGAACTGGATTAAGGAGAGAAAGCAAAAGGCAGCGTTGAAAGGAGGTGTCAGGTTTAAGGTAGCTTGCTAATAATGTTTCTCAGCATACAATTTTTACGGTAATTCTGTTTAATGGTTTTACTAATGGCATTGGCATTTTTATCAGGAGTGTGTGAGGAAATTTGTTGAAAGCATGAAGAATGTCGCATTATTAATATAAAGAATGGAAATGTCACACAAAAAGAACCAGGTGACCTTGATGAGTAGAATGGTAGATATGTGCTGAAGTTCAGCAGCCTAAAATGTAATAACGATAAAAATAGGTAGTACAACAAATTTAGGCTGGAAATTAGAATACAGAATTTTGCCTCAGTCAGGATTAAAACCAGCCTTGCAATAAGGTGGGTCCTTTTTTTGGTGCTTAGATTGTTTATGAAAAGTGTTTCATAATACAATGCCTGCAAAAAAAGGCAATTTGATGCAGTGATGTACAGGTCCTTCCTGAGGTTTTGTTCCTACCCTCACGTAAATGGGCTATGTCTCAATATAAACACGACTTTGTAGAAAAAAGGATGGGTACACTTGTTTAATGAAGGAATTAGTTGGTGTTTAAATGACGTGTTAGAGCCATCCAGCTTGCCAAACAAACACCCTTGGCCAATTCCTCAGCTGATGATAAATCATCACTGAACTTAACAAGCTGTTGCATATTACATCAGTCTAGCTGTAAACTTTAAACTTGGGATAGCAACTTCTGTGTGCAAAGTAAGTAGATCTTCATCCTTGCAGAATGTGAGCTGGAATGGATGAGGGGAAAAGGGATTTACACTGGATGCCAAAGTGGCTTGGGTAGTTTTTCTTTCAGAGTAGCGCTGTGACACCGTGTGTAAGAAAGGCCCCCCACTTCTCAGTGTAGAAACAGATACAGAATGTTTTCTATTCTGTTCTGCATGCTGAACTTGGCCTTTTACTCTCTTCCTCGTGAGAAGAAGAATAAAATAAGTTGTACTCTTTATTTATGCTTAAGTGGCATTTTCCTGCTATTCTAAACAAAAATAGATCATTGACTGCAAACGGTAGGTTGTATGCACTCTTTTTCTTACTTTACCGAGAGCAGATATGGGGCTGCTGTGAAAACATGCTTATGACCTCTCTTTTATATGGTTAAAATCTCAGTAATACCTTGTTTAGTGCTTAGCTTTAGCATACTACTTTTTTCCTAGCTTTTTCTTACTCAATACAAAGATAAGGCAGCATAAGAAGATTCCCTACACTTGTTTCTTATGAATGATTGTACCACTAAATACAAAATATATCAGCTGTGAGTTTTAAGTAGCATGCACTTCTACAAGGGAATTACCAATTAAAGAAAAATCTTCTTTGTAGTCATGGAGTATGTGGTCAACTTGCAAGACTGAACTTCCACTTCCCGATTTCCATGGTTTTGAAACTAGACGCATTCAGACATTGCGTTTGGACCACAGCAAAGTAAAGCGTCAATGTCACGAGGACATGCTTTGAAGATAGTACTAGGGCAATTTAGATGTCTTCTGAGAATTTTTTTGCTTAATTTAATAGCACAGAATTCTATTTTAAGCCTTTGGGTAAGAAAAACAGGCTGTTTGGATTCAAGCGTTTTTAGGGTAAAAGAAGTCAGAATGATTCCAGCACATAGATCCAAAGAAGCAGCAAAGAAATAGTGAAATGAAGACAAATGTAAGTTTACCAGAATAGTTTTTTAGGTTATGATTTTTTGTATCTGGACTCAGATTCAATGGTAAACTAGAATAGGAGGCAACAGAGACAGGAGCACTGAAACACACTAGGACAGAGAGAGTAAGAAGGCAATAAAACACTAGGACACTAGTGAAAGAGAATTTATAAGTTATAGTAAGGAAAGAAACTAAATGAAAGCAGTAGCATTTAAGAAAGTTACGTATGCAAGTAAACTTGAACTCTAGCCAGGTCGCTTGGTAAATCTACACTTTTATTCACCTCATACACTCTAATTCCAGCACCGATGCAATGCCACTGAGTTCAATGTTTTACTACTGATAAAACTGAAATAACCATAGAGAATCATATCTCATTACTGACAATGTATTCCTTGCAGTTTCCTCTGAAGCACTTGGTCCTATCCGTTGTCACAGGATACTACTGCAGATGCAGGACTTACACAGTCCAACAACGCAAATGTTAATCTAATAAAAAGAGATTTGTTGCATGAGCCTCTCATGGAAGATCTTGCCCTCCCTTATCCCCTTTTCTTTGGAATATGTACACAGCCATGAGGTGTCCTGTCTGCTGAGTTAAACTAGAGAAGTCTTCAAAGTGTTACCGAAAATATTTTAATTTTGAGTCTTTTCCATTGCTACTACTATGAGGATTGCCGCGTAAGGACTGTTAGTACAGATCATGCATCAGCAGCTTCAGTAGCATATTATCCAACTCTACTTGGGGCCAGATCTAGATATGACAATCATGAAGTGACCTCAGCCTTGCTTCTGAGCTGCCCCTTCTGCTGTTATAAAACCTAACCAAACCACACAAAACAACATGCTAAGGAAATGTTAAGGAAAATGCTAATGCAGATAAAGCCTGGTTACACACAACAGTTTTTGCATGACCACATTTCATTCAGAGTAGCTTGCTCTAGTCTTCAGAAGGGGGAACATAGTTCCTTCTGAGCTTCATACAACACTAAAATTCTCTGGATAGAATACACACATTGGATCAGCTTGACACATTTAGCCTGTGTTCTCTGAAGAAAAAAACCTTGTCACTACATCTTGCTCAGAACAGCCACCCTAATATTGAAGGAAACAAGTTGAAGAGCAGTGTTAGCTAAAAAATTCCCATCAAATGTGGGCTGCTTTTTATTTGAGGGTGGGGGGAATGTTCAAGCATGAAATTAGATTTTACCTGAACATCTTTTTCTCTGTTGTTTGAAGGGGAATATCATTGATTCACCAAGACACCAAGAAGTTAAAATCCAATTACCTTTTGGGTGAAAAACAAAACTTTTTGGCATTGGATTTTTTTTTTATAAATTTCCAGCAAACTCCATTTTTAAAAAGAATTTTTGCCAGTAGGGTTCTCCTTTGTCTCCCCCATTTTCTTCAATATTTTGTGACGTGTCCATACTCCTTTAATTTTTGAGCAGCTGTATTAAAAAATGTAGACTGTCCCTGATGCTACCATAATCTGTCTGTATGACCCTGAGCAGGTTCCTCAGTATTCTTCTGAGCCAGTTCTTTACCTACAGAATAGGGACAGGTTTTTTACCTGCAGTGTGCGTGTTGTGAGGTTACTGATGCAAAGTTTAATAATGTTTGTGAAGTATTTCAAATTTTTTCCAATGGGTAGCACCAAGGTAACCGTTTTGGATCCCTCATTTGATCAGCCAAACACCTTATAGATGGGTGTTTCCTCACTGCCAACAATGACTCTGCATCCGTTTTGCCTTAAAATATCACCAAGGAGCCATTTTTATTTTCTGGCCAAGTGGGGTGGAATAACTCACGTCCATGCAGTTTAGTTCTACCTGTCCTTGATAGGAATGGGCACATGCATGTTTCATATTATTCACAGATGTCCCTAGTTTAATTTGGATCCCACAGAGCTATCTGCCTTCTCCCTCCATACACAGACAGTTTAGGTTTCTGGAACTGCTGCTCAAATCCCTAGTTCCATTACCAAGTCCGCGGATTGCTGCGTGGTTTTTGGAAGAGCACAAGCTCTAGAAACGCAAATGAACAGTATGTGGGAGACATTAACTGCCATAGCCAGACTATATTAAAACTAAGTCAATTACACTAAAAGACAGGGTTAGAAAGGCTTAGGAGTGCCTCTGTCTTTGGCACAAAAGCCTTTCCCACTCTTGATAGTGACCACGTCCATTAGCCTCAGAACGAAATTCCAGAAACTGGTCCCTACTGTCAGTGCATCAGTGATCTTCCACTACTCCTCAGAAAGACGCAAGAGATCCCTGCCCTATTTCAGCGTATCTGTAGCCTCTCTTCAGCTGAAACAACATGGCCAAAAGCTTCAAGTTCGCAAACACTTTCCTGGGCATATTTTTAATACGTCAAATGGATCAGTTTCTCAGATAATGTGGATTTAGAGGTCTGAGTAAAAAGACTATCTGTGACAAATGGTACATTCCCAGCTAAGGGTCACTAAATAAGTGCCTACATGGAAGTCACAGGGATAATGATTGGCAGCCTTGTGACCACTGAGAAGAGAAGAGCAGGAGTGGATATTGGGGAAGCATGTTTTAGTTGTGCTCTGCAATTTTTAGCAATTAAAGAAAGCCACAGCTTTTATGGAAATAAAATATCTGTGCACATTTCCCTTTCTTCCATCCCGACGGCTGATTGGTCCCAGTTAGACTCACCTACTGTTCTTGTGACCTTGGTGATGGTTAGCAGCACAAAAACACACACAATCTTCCCGGCAATCTTCATGTCGGCTCCTGCTTTCATGGCTCAGGCAACTCTGTCACTCCATCCATCCCGCCGCCAACCTAGCTGTGGTCATGGGGAGTATTTCTCGCCTGCCAGTGCCTCCGCAGCAGCCAGTGTCAGTGTTTTCTCTCCCCCTTTCCCACTCCTCTCCTCCAGCTCTGTGTGCTCCTGACCGACCGGCTCCTCAAGGCTGGAGAGGTTCCTCCTTCTGACTTTTCAGAGCACTAGGCTTCCTGTGCTGAGAGCCTAGGCGAACGCTGAGGAAACAGATTTAACAACGCTGCCTTCCGTTCATTGGCTCTCCTCAGGAGGCTGATGAGTGAAGATAAACCCTGCAGCAGAGCTCAGACGGGGTAAAAGCGGAGGAGATTATTCAAGGCTGAGTTTAATATCAAAAAGGAAACCTTAGTCTTGGGAAGCTAGAGAGAAGCTTATCCTTCGTATTTGTCACGACTGCTACCTCTAGTACTACTGCTACTTCTTTGTCACTACCTCCAAGAAAATTCCTCCTCATGTCTCCCTCAAAAAACTAAGCAGTCTCAAGTCTTCTCTGTAAGTGACATCTTTAATGATGTCTCCCTTTAGTAGATACTTAGCTACTGGCAGTGTAGTTCTCACCTTGAACAACAAGGCTTTCCAGGCCCTGGGGGAACAGGCTGAGTTTTGAGGGGAAAGAAAAGGCTATTTTACATACTTTTTAACAGAAATAATACAGAAATTTAAGCTGGCCCACATCTTTCACTGAAAAACTGTTTTTTTCACAATACTGTTGTGTGGGGTTTTTTAAATAATATTGTACCTGCTTCCCCACTTCCTCACTGATCTACTAATTTCAGATTCAGGGTTTCCTTTTCCTTTCTTAAGTCACAGAACTTCCCCAGCACAGTTCTGCGGGCCAGCAGTAGAGAAAAGGCGTCAGCTGTTGAAAGCTACAAGTCATAATAATTACCATTGAGGACAGAGACACAAGCGGTAAAGACAGAAAACAGATCAAAGTCAGCAGGAAATTGAACTGCTCAGGAGCTGGGACTGCACACCACATTTGAACATCGGCAAGCTGTACTGATGACTGTAGTCTGATGTTCTGTTATTTTTTTTTGATCAGACTGGTGTTCAAAAATGGTCTGCATTGATGTTCACTGGAACAGAGGAGTGTGAATTAAGGTCCTATGTAAATAAGTAAAAAAAGACTGATAATGATCATATCACAGAATCACAGAATGTCAGGGATTGGAAGGGACCTTGAAAGATCATCTAGTCCAATCCACCTGCCAGAGCAGGATTGCCTAGACCATATCACACAGGAACACGTCCAGGTGGGTTTTGAATGTCTCCAGAGAAGGAGACTCCACAACCTCTCTGGGCAGCCTGTTCCAGTGTTCGGTCACCCTCACCGTAAAGAAGTTTTTCCTCATATTTATGTGGAACCTCCTGTGTTCCAGCTTGCACCCATTGCCCCTTGTCCTGTCAAGGGATGTCACTGAGAAGAGCCTGGCTCCATCCTCATGAAACTTGCCCTTTACATATTTATAAACATTAATGAGGTCACCCCTCAGGCTCCTCTTCTCCAAGCTCAAGAGACCCAGCTCCCTCAGCCTCTCCTCATAAGGGAGATGTTCCACTCCCTTAATCATCTTCGTGGCTCTGCGCTGGACTCTCTCTAGCAGTTCCCTGTCCTTCTTGAACTGAGGGGCCCAGAACTGGACACAATATTCCAGATGCGGCCTCACCAGGGCAGAGGAGAGGGGGAGGAGAACCTCTCTTGACCTGCTAACCACACCCCTTCTAATACACCCCAGGATGCCATTGGCCTTCTTGGCCACAAGGGCACACTGCTGGCTCATGGTCATCCTGCTGTCCACTAGGACCCCCAGGTCCCTTTCCCCTACGCTGCTCTCCAACAGCTCTGTCCCCAACTTGTACTGGTACATGGGGTTGTTCTTGCCCAGATGCAGGACTCTACACTTGCCCTTGTTATATTTCATTAAATTTCTCCCCGCCCAACTCTCCAGCCTGTCCAGGTCTCTCTGAATGGCTGCGCAGCCTTCCGGTGTGTCAGCCACTCCTCCCAGTTTGGTGTCATCAGCGAACTTGCTGACAGTGCACTCTATTCCCTCATCCAAGTCATTAATGAATATATTGAATATAATGAATATAAAGAACATCAAGCAAGACAGAACTTCAGCTGGATCATCTTGGTCCCAGGATCATGTTATTGACTACAGTTTTGTGTGGGAGGGCGTTCTGTATATTTTTCCCCACTTGATATTTTAAATTCACTTTAACATTTTGACACTCCTCTGCACCGATCTGAGGTTTTTGATATGCTATCACAGTAACACTCAGGTTTACTTTCTGAGTATTTACCATTGATCTAGGAATTAGTAATGCTTGTGAATAGATATCATCATAGCTATATTTTAGACAAGGGCATGGAGAGGAAGAAGAGGTGTTTATGTAAGTAGAGATTACGACACAAGGCTGGAGAGAGAGGTAGGCAACATATAAGCAGTATGAGGCCTCAAATGTAAAAGAAATAGTCCTCAAATTTGATGCAAAGACAAGAGAAAACTAAGGTGGGAAATTAAGGTGGAAACTAAGGTAAATGTGCAGACATGGCATATTGGATAGATGATTGCTGCATGAACATGAAAAAATTAAAAGATGCAATGGGATAGAGGAGATCTTGGAAGAGAGCAAACTATCTTCTAAATAAGAAAAGTCCTATTTTAAGTTGCCACAATGAAAGGTCTCTGCCATTCCTACAGGAATTCATTCAGAACCAGAAGTTAGACAGCTGGACTCTTTTGGTTGGCAAATATTATTTAATATGTCATTAAGATGCTTTGGGAGCAACTTTCTGGTTGAAGCCTAGGTATCTAGGACCAAGTGAGGGGCTCATATGAGAAGGTGTGGTGTGTTGACCTTGGCTGGCCACCAGGTGCCCACCAAGCCACTCTATCACTCCCCCTCCTCAGCTGGAAAAGGGGAGAAAAATAGGATGAAAGGCTCGCTCGTTGAGATAAGGACAGGGAGATCACTCAGCAGTTACCATCATGGGCAAAACAAGATGGTCTTTCAGGCAATGGCATGGTTTACAGGGTATGTTTCTAACCAACTCGTAGTTGCTTCCGCCATAGTGAGTATGTAGCACTTGCCTTGGTGTGTTCTTGGCAGTGGTCCAATATAGTCAATTTGCCAGGCCTCGCCATATTGAAAACCCAGCCAACACCCCCTGTTCCAGGGAGACTTTACTTGTGTGGCTCACTTGATTGTGGCACATGTTTCACATTCATGAGTGACCTGTGTGATGGCCTTCATGGTCAGGTCCACCCCTCAATCACGAGTCCATCCATATGTTACATCTCTCCCTAGATGTCCCGATGTTTTGTAAGCAAGCCCATCGAGCTACAAACAGCTCACCCTTACGCTCTGAGTCCGGGTCCACCTGAGCTACTTCAATTTTGACAGCCTTGTCTACCTGTTCATTGTTTCAATGTTCTTCATAGCGTGGCTTTTAGGCACGTGAGCATCTACATGACGTATCTTTAAAGCAATGTTTTCTACCCGGGCAGCGATGTCTTGCCACAATGAAGCATCCCAAATGGGTTTACCTCTGTGCTGCCAATTGGTCTTCCACTGCTGTAGCCACCCCCATAGGGCATTAGCCACCATCCATGAGTCAGTATAGAGACAGAGTACAGGCCACTTTTCTTGTTCAGCAGTCTCTAGGGCTAGTTGGATGGCTTTCACTTCTGCAAACTGACTTGACTCACCACCTCCTTCAGTGGCTTCGATGACTTGCTGTGTGGGACTCCACACAGCAGCTTTCCACTTCCCATGGTTTCCTACAACGTGACAGGATCCATCAGTAAACAGAGCATAACGCCTTTCATCTTCTGATAACTCATTATATGGTTGGGCATGAGCCACCTCCTCAGGCAGTGCTCCAAAATCTCTGCCTTCTGGCCAGTCCATGATCTCTTCCAGGATTCCTGGGTCGTTGGGTTTCCCCAGTCAAGCCTGCTGCGTGATCAATGCTACCCACTTACTCCATGTAGCACTGGTTGCATGATGTGTAGAGGGGATATTGCCTTTGAACATGGACTGTAGTATGGCCAATTGCAGTGCCAAGAGGAGATATGCTTCTGTACCAACAACTTCTGAAGCAGCTTGAACCCCCTCATATGCTACTAGTATCTCTTTTTCAGTCAGGGTGTAGTGGGCTTCCAATCCTTGATACCCCTGGCTCCAAAACACTTATGGTCAGCCTTGGGTTTCTCCTGATGTTTTCTGCCAGGGGGTCCGGGTGAGACCATGCTCCCTGGCTGCAGTGTAGAGTACCTTTTGCGCAGCTGATACTGTCCAGACAGGCCCAAGAGCTACTGCATGTGTCATCTCCTGTTTGAGCTGCTCAAAGGCTTGTTGCTGCTCAAAGCCCCACTCAAAATAGTTCGTCTTTCAGGTTACTTGATAGAGAGGGCTCACAAGCTGACTATAACCTGGAATATGCATTCTCCAGAATCTCACGAGGCCTAGGAAAGCTCAGGATTCTTTGTTAGGTGGTGGAGACATAGTTGCTATCTTGTTGATCACATCCATAGGGACATGACAATGTCTAGAAATCTGAGGAGAACTGAGTCTGGGAAGTACTGCAACAGTTTCTTCTACCTTGTGAAAATTCTGCTACAGGCAACAGAACTTGGTAAGTAAGATATGAGAAGTTTGTGGCAGAACATGACTGAAAACATAAATTTACGACAAGAAGTGATGAATACTTTATTTCTTATTCACTGGAGCCTGTCCTTTCAGCTACACATTGAGAGCCAGGTTCCCACAACACAGGAATTGGCCCTGAGAAAGGCCAGAGTGGAACAGGGGATGACCTAGATGGAGAAATAATGCATGTAGAGGGAGGAAAGTTGTCAGGGTTTGCTGCCTGCGTCAGTCAGAAATGTAGTGTGCATTTGATGGAAAGGAGGAGAAAGAGAGGGATAAACTGATTGTCATAGCTGAAGCTGAAGCCTGAGATGTAGCTGAGGATGTAGACATTGCCAACAAGGTACAATTAAGGACACACTTTGAGTAAGTACATGTTTCCACACAGAAGCAGAGAAAATTCAAGCACTGTTTGTTTAAGGTGCTATGCAGAGCCATCACAGCCTTCCTGGAGACTGAACTTTCCCTGTCTTCTGTGTTCTGAGAGCACAGATCTGGGCTCTGCTTGTGGTTTTCAGTGTGGGTTATTGCAGACCCATTTTATGTTAATCATCATAATGTCATCAGATATTATTTGACAAAGGCACAGTCTGTGATCTGCTCTGTTTGAAGTGGTTTTACTCAGCCTTGAAGTCCTTGCTGACAGCAGATTCCATGCTAATAACTCATTGAGCAAGAAGTGCAGGAGCTGTAAAGCTGGATTTTAATTATCAAGGTACAGATAGAAATTAAATTTTTTCCAGGAACTTCATTTCCAACGATGACATGAATACGAGAATGCTGGAACCTCAGCTGGTATAAATTTTTAAGCTGGCCCATTTCTGTTGACTTCTTATGAAGCTACCATGACTTTCTCCATGTGACAATTCTCCCTGCTGTCTCTTTCTATGATGTCAGCTGGGGATCCTAAATCTTGGGACCATATAGATAGCTCAACAGGCCACACATAAATGAGTAAATCCAATTGTTTCTGAAGCTGGGAATGGTTCTGGAAAAGCGTCATGATTCTCTGTGTACTGACAAATCTGTTTTACTCACTGAGAAAGTGCTTACCCCAGCAATAAAATACAATGGTTTTGCCTGGCAATTTGGCAAGGAAGTGAAATTAAGAATGGATTACATTATGCAATGGCCTTGTCTGATGTATAGGGCATTAAAAACCACTTTAATTCTTTCAGAGATAGCAGTGTGTGTCACACTTGTCAGTGAATTTCCTGCCTTTTGATGACCTGTCACAGAGCCTAGAACTTGTTACGTTTATAATGAAGAAAAATAATTTCGTAAGTTTTATTTGCACACTCTATAGCAAAACACATTAATTTTGCATATGGGGGTATGTGAAAAAGAAAGCAAAAGTATTGGATAGCATAACTTCTTGTGTGGGTAGATGCAAAACTTCTCCTACATCTACCTTGCTGATGCACTTTGCTCTGACTGGCTGTTCTGACAAATTTCATTGTCTGAATGGCTGCAATTGTGACCTCTGCAATTTTAGCTCTTGTTTTCAGCATGCCATGAAGGGCAGTGTGCAGTGGTCATTTCCTAGCCCATTGTCCCCACTGCGTGGCAAGTCCCCTAGTAGAATGGCATAATGAGGCAGGCTGGCTATGGAGATCAAATTTATATACTTGGTGGTAGTAAAGTGACATAGTGTGCTTGTAAAGCTGCTTCCTGGTTGTTCTGTGGTTGGGTGTTGTTTATTCCTGGAAACACCCACACACCTGAAAGTCCTGATGAGAATATGGTTTCTTTCACGCAGCTACTGGAGGGTAGGTAAGGCTGAGGTGAAGCCCACATTCCCAGAGTACCTATCCCTTCAGGGAAGCTTGCATTTAATAGCAAGACTGAAATTGGAGGACATGACTGAATTCAGAGATGTTGTGCACCCTTCATACACATGTGTAGGTAAATAAAATATTCCTCATGTTCAAAGTACTTCTGGGGGTGCTGGGTGTAGGGGCTAAATGTACTACACACACCCCTGCAGCCTACTCTGAAATTCTGCTTCCCATCAGTCCCTGGATTCCTGTCTCAATAGCTTCTGCAGGCCGTGTCCATGCTGTGCAGTTGCTGACAGTGCAGAGCTCCGTGAGCTGGCTTTCAGCGAGCTTCGGAAATAGAAGCCGTACAGTCAAGTCAGCACAGCACTGCACCTAGCCAGGGCACAGCAACTTGTTCATGCAACTAACTGCTACCTGGTGGGGATGAATGATTCCACCCAGTGCAATGCCATGACATATCAGCTTACTTGGAGCTAGTTCTGGGGTCACTGACATACGCAGAAGGCACACAGCTCCTGCTGGTATGAAATGTTGTGGCTCTCTTGAAATCAGCATTAAGATCACTAAAATGCATGACGTTCACCTGCCCCGAACTCCTGCCCAGGCAACAATGCCTAGGAGCTTCACCTTGTGATTACGTTACGGTTACGTTCTAGCCTACCTCCCAGCAAGCCTTCCCTTGAACTCTGCTCCACATGGTGCAAAGAAGACTGGGCTTACTTGGAGAAGTGCGCTGAGAGCAGACGACTGAGAAGTGGAGAGGAAGTGACTCAGAGGACCGGATGAACTGAGAGAGATGTTTGGTGAGAGGAAAGGAGCAGGAACCTCCAGATGAGTCCTAGCTCCCCTCTGTGCCAGAGGTCCAAAGCATTGGAGTCAGCCCCTCTTTTCTTTGGTCAGGAGGTTGCCCAGAAATAAGTAATTGTTAAGGCTCTGCTTGAACAATAGGAAGAGGTTTCACGTCTTTGATTCCTTAAAATGCTGAAGTCCTTGGCTTGAGGAATGAATGGGATATTTTCACTTGACAGCAAAGCCTGAGGCTATTTTTTTCCAATGGAGATGCTTCCTAGCAATCTCCCAGTCAAGGGTGGGTAAGGTAAGGATATGGAGGAGGAAGTTCTCCATTTGGATACCATTTGCAGCACTTCTAATGATGTGGCCTGGAAATCAGCTAGCTCAGCTAGGTTGGGACTCATCTCTGCACTACTCTGCATGTCGTGCTGTGTCTACTATCCCTAGTGTGGCTGCACAGAATAATAAGGCTGTATGTGATATGTCCTCTATTATTTGAAGCTGCTGGAGTAAGGAAACATGAGAAATCTATGGGAAATTCTTCCCTGACATACATCAAATGAGGTTAGTGGAAAGAAGCTGGTGTACAGAGACATTTGCAGGGTGTAGAGGCATTTATTTCATTTTCTTCAACAGATGCTACACATGTAAGCAGAAGCAGGAGATTCTTCTACCTGATTTGGGGTTTGGACAGTTATTTCTGTCTTATTTTGCTTAGTAAACAGCAGTAAGACTGAGAGAAGGTGATTCTAATAGAATGGACATTTCTAATGAAGAAATTAAAGCCCAGCATCAGATCATTCACAGAAAGGTGCAAGAAACTTTCTAATCTTCAGGAGATAGGCATTGGTTTAAGTGACAGTGCCTAAAGCTCAACATCTCTTTCAGTACTGAACCTGCGTTGTTCTAATTTCTAATGTTTCCACAGTTCATGATTATCTAATGTTTTATGGAGTCTTGCTTGTTTTCTTATTTCAGCAATATGTGGTGATAAGGAGGTACACAGACCATTTATACAGTGAATGAAAAGTTAGTTGCTTTTCTTGCCTTGAAGTTGGTATGAGGTGAGGTGAGGCATCCTGCTGCTCTTGCATTGTGAGGATCAAGGGAAACAGAAACTAATTTCTAGTCCTAATAATAATAATTAGCTATCCAAGCTTGAATCCTAATCTTTCTGCCTTTCTTCTAAAAATCCTGGTTTCTCTCCCTTTCTGTTCAGACTGTGTTTAACATCACCTGAAGAAAAAACAAAAGGAAGTAAAGAGAAGCACATGATTTAAGTCTGAAATATCTGATGGTGGTAGGATTTGCTAATGAGTGACCGGGTTTTTAATGCTATTCTGAAATGATAGACTGCAGTTTAGGAGGGATTTCTGTGCAAAACTTATTACTCACTACACTTGGAGAAAGATATCGAACTGAAAGTGTTGCCAGGTCTGAATGTTCCCTGTAACTTTAAAAAGCCACC
Organism: Nyctibius grandis; assembly: GCF_013368605.1. NCBI lineage: Eukaryota > Metazoa > Chordata > Aves > Nyctibiiformes > Nyctibiidae > Nyctibius > Nyctibius grandis. The sequence goes on along the minus strand of NC_090680.1, from coordinate 4,827,472 downwards.
GTCTTTCCAAAGTGTGCTCAAGGCATGCAGTAATGAGTCTTGTATGTGTGGATGTGTGTATTGCTGCTGTTACTGTCTATAGATAATTTCAGTCAATTAGGGATTGTTTATGTGCAGGAAAGTTTAATTAAAAATATATGCTAGGTTCATTGTTGTTTTCTGCACCTGCATCAAAATGGCTTCCCAAAGACAGCTATAATTCCACAGAGAATTAGCAAAACCTCAAGGTTGCCATTTAAAATTTTCAGCATCTTCCTTTTGGACACTAGAGAGGAAACCTCTCTCAGTTCCTCTGGTTTATTAGCGCAGCCAGTCTTCTCTGTGAAGGTCAGCTTACCACAGAGACATCCACAGCAATCTCATAGCTCAAGATCATTCTTAAACAGTACAAATTACACTGAGATTCACCATGACCTTCATCCGTCAGGAACACAGCAGTGATGAAGGGTTGAAATTAGTCTTTTTTTTCATAAAACAAAAAGCCATCAGGAATACATGCTAAATCACCGTTGTATTAAAACGCTTGGACAGGAGATGGAGGCAGACATTTTTCTTCCACCCTCACTAACCCTTCCCCATTGTCCAAGTGATCTGATCTCACAAGTGAGGTATGGGGTTGCAGGACTTTTTCTTTGAGGACTTATCTGCACAGCCAAAGCAAGTAATGTAGAAGTTGCTGTGACTCCCTCCTTCTCTCTGACTCCCTCTCCTTGGCAAAACACCATTCCTGCTTCCCTCTACCCCTGTGACCCACTGACATGACAGCTCTGTTCTCCTACATTGCTTGGGAAGTGCCACCACCTGGGATATAGGAGTCTTCACCTTCCTTTGCACTGATGGAGCAGAGAAGACATGAGAGGGAGAGATCCTCTCATGTCTTCTCTCAGCATCCTATTTCAGAAGATGGGATGTTGAGATGAAAGGAGGGACAAGAGAGGCTGAGTGGAGCACACTGAGGCATGGTGTGCGGAGCAGGGCACCGAGACAGTGCTGTGTGTACTATGTGATGCAACATTAATGTTAGTGGCTAATAGCTGCAACTGGGACATGGTTCACCATCAGGTTGATCAAGAGCATTCAGTAATATATCTTGTCCTGAAAAGGCCAAACTTTTCAAGCTAAATGGCAAATCCATTAGTTTCAGTGAAATTTTGCCTCAAGGTTTGAAGCACCCTCTGTGAAACTAACTGACAGATTCTCTTGATTTGCACACATTCATTTCCTCAACCATATCAAGAAATCCCTTTTGGGAAGCTCTAATCCTTTGGTTAGATAGCTATAATAGTGTATAAACAAACAAGTAAATGGAAAGGTCCCTTCCAACCCAAACCATTCTATGTGGCAAGGTTTGGTAGCGAGGTAGTGGACCCACTGTAGACACAGCTGAGCCCATCAGCAAAGCTGGTGGTGCCTCTGTGAAAATATATTTAAGAAAAGGCAGAAAACACCACATAGGCAAGGTCAGAAGAGGAGCAGTAGAGGTGTTGTATGGTACCAGAGCAGATATTTCACTGCAGCCCATGGAGGACCTGTGTGGAGCAGAGGAAAGGTGTGAGTAGGAAGAGGCAGCAGAGAGGAACTGCTTTGTACTGACTGTAGCCCCGCATCCCCCCTGTGCCATTGGGGAGGGTAGAGGAGCTGGGAATGACGTTGAGCATAGAAAATGGGAGAGGAAATTGTTTTAATGTTTGTCTTCTTGTTTCTCACTATCCAAATCACTAATTAAATGCTTATTTTAATTGGCAATAAATTAATTTTCCCCAGGTCAAGCCTGTTTTGCCCATGAGGGTAATTGATAAGCAATTTTCTTGCTTTTATCTTGACTCAGGAGTTTTCTCATTCCTATTCTTCCTATTTTCTCCCTCTCTGCTGCTGAGGGTGTGGGTAGTAAATGAGAAGCTGGGTGGGCATTTGGTTGTTAGCCAAGTCTAATCCATCACAGTTGTGTTCGGCACAAAGTTGTTCAGTTATAATTGGTTTAATTAAGGTGTGCAGAATCCAAAAGAATCTCTAGTTAACTCCAGAAAGGTCAGTTTAGTTATCAAGCCTTGATTTTTCCTGGTAGTCTCAATGTTTTTAATGTGTAGGATGGAATTCCCAGATTTTATGGTACTGTCCTTCCCACTTTCTAAGGAAGGCGGGAGACTTGATCTAGGAGGTTCAGGATAGGCCAGAGGTAAAGATCTCTCTTCCCGTTTTGCTACTGGCTCGTTCTGTCTCCTTCAGTTTTTATAAGAGAATTGTAAAAACAGAGCAGCTCAACTCCCAAGGCTACACATATTGTATATATCTAATGCTTGTGTTATGATGGGGATGCATGTATTGGAAATTGAGGACAAACGGGCTTCTCCCATGTAAAGCAGACTTGCTAACCTAAACAGTTCATTTTTTTCTGGTACTAATATATGACTAGGAATCAGCCCTGCTTGCTACACCAGAACAAACACGGCCTGTCTGGCACAGGGAAATACAAGCCTACAGTCGTTAGCAATGTACAATTAAGAACAACATGGGGGGTACGTCATCTATATGATCTGGAAAATAGAGTCTTGCCAACCCTGAAGATTAAAAAATGATTTCTCGACTTGCTGGCCACAAATCATGTGGTGATGATCATATGCAAAAGTAATGCATTTGCTTGGGTGGTTTCGCTCTGTAACAACAATGGCTAAAATATGAGATCTCAGAACCATATGATTCCAGAAGCTGGGGCAGAAGAACTCTAAATATCACTTAATTTGGGAACTTGGCAATACTGAGAACACTTCAGGTGAAGAAAAGAAAATGATGGTAAAGTTCTGGTAGTTACAATAAATTTGGTTTTTTTATGTTTCAATCAGGTCAGAATTTCTAATAGATTTCTAGATATTGCTGAATACAAGTGATGACATTTGAAATTTGCATCTCTCCAGCACTTGACAAGCTTTTCTGAACAGTAATAAGAAAGAGGTAGTGAGTCAGAAGCTCAAAAATTGTAATTTGGGGCCTAGCAATGATGTGTTGCCTCACACTGCACTGTTCTTTCTTTAGAAACTGCTGTAGCTGCTCTTTGGGATGAAAATGCTGAAAGTAGAATGAAACAGCACTAAAATCCAGGAAACAGCGCAACTTGAATTTTGATGAGACAGAAGGGTGGTATCGAGCAGACCATTCTAAGCTTCCCACTTTGGGATGGTTTTCTGAACCTTGTGCCCTTTGATTATGAAGGCAACTCACAACTTGAGCTCTGTAAAGAGCAACTGTTTACCCTGATAAGCTATAAATACCAACAGCAGCTTACTAATGAACTTGGCACTGTTGTCAGTGAGTGTGGAGCAGGAGTACAGCAGCTTTTCTTCTCCCAAAATCATTTTGTCAATAGATTGTTGTGATCCAAATAACTGCCTAAACTGAGTACAACCTCAGATTAAGTCTTCTGTGATTAAATATTCTGCTTGCTTTCAAGGTAGGTTGGGATACATATATTGTTTATCTCATTATCTAGATCAGCTGAAGTTTCCCAACTTTTCACTGCCAAGACTTGGTTCAGTAATACCATCTAGAAGATAGCATGACTGTATATGAATATACAGCTGATGCCTTGCAATCACAAAGGCTTTTTGGCACATATTAATGTTTGATTTCTGTGAGAATCAAAGATCTAAATCTAAGTGCAGAAGGATCAGAACAAACAGAAAAGGCAATGGAGAACACTTGGCAATGTGGAGTTCAGCCCAGGCGCTGCACCCTACAGATACCCTAAATCTTTTCACAGCTACTGTCTTGATGAGTAAAAATAATGGTCTGAGAACTCAAATCATGTGACCGCCTTAAAAATAATTGTCCTTCAAACAGCTGAAATAACTAAGATTTCTTGCATTGCTATCTACATTCAGCATGGACTTTCTACCTGATAGACTTGGCCATCCATACCATCTGTGAGAAAAATTCTGCAAAGTTACCACTCGTCTTTTCTTCCTGGTTGGGTTTCTCTGCTGATAAATATGTCACAAGGCCCTGTTTCACCAGAAATACTGAAAGACTAGAAATTACTTTAGAAGGAACATTTCGTCTATGTTGCATGGCTCTCCCATTTTATCTACTTAGATTCCACCCTACTTTTCAGCTGTTCTAGCAGTAGGATCTAAGAGACAGGTGCTATATTTCTTCTAGAGGAGAAAACTGTCTCTTTTTCTCCATTCTATCCCACGGGTTTTGCTAGAATTCACAGTGATCCAAAATGGTTTTTAGTCTCTTTCCCAGCTGTTTCCAAACATCGTGTCTGATAGTCATTATTTTTCTCATTGTCCAGTGCATAAAACTAGGCAGTTGGGATAATATGCATTTGACTTGTGGGTGACTTCAGCAGAATAAAAAAACCCGCTCTAGTTGCCCTTTCATCTCCACCTTGTGGTCAAACAAGATGATGCTGCCCTCTTTCAGAAATAAGTTTTAGGATGGAATGAAATACTTTATTCAACCTAAAGCAAAAGATTTTATTTGTTCAAAGGAGTGGGATTCGTGGCAGGTTTTTAAAGTACTTTTGAAGGTCTGCTTTCTGTGAAACTTTAGGAGAAAGCATGTAGTACCATATGATTTTTACCTAATGTAATTGCATGAATAGGTATGGCATAATGATTGGTCATCATTATATGTAGCTTTATTTTAAAGTATTTAAATCGAAAAGTTTTATTAGAATTTTTTTATCCATTCCAACTTTCTTCTGCATTTAGACTCCTGTGAAGATTCATCTTTGTCTAAGAAAGGTAGGTTCATTTTTCTGTACAGTTGAGAATAAGAAAAATGAGAAAAAACAATTTAATGAGATTTTCTCATCAAATCCAAAGATTTAAGCATTTAAGCATCATAAGAATCGCTGCTTGAACCCCATGGCATAAAACCTGAAATAAGCAGAACTGAGTTCGCTGTGAGGAACATCGCCCCAGATGTACTTGATAGCTGTGATTTAACTCATTGTTTTCAAATACAAGATTGAGTTTGTAGTTGTCTCTCAATGCAGTGTTTAAGAATGGGCCAGTTCTACAGAATACAGGCACAGGTTTTACTGTGACATGGCACTTATAGGAAGGAGTTCCATAATTAAATATTTTTCCTGGTGGAATGGGTTATCTGCCTGCAAAAACAAGTTTGCCTGCCAAAAACTCACTGTTTTAGAGGGTTGTTTGTGCTTGCCCTGTCTCATAACATGTTGCATTTTATGACACTATCAGGCAACACATGAAATGAATAAACTCTATTTGATGCAATGTAAGATAACCTCCTGATGTATAGATGTTAAGCAAATTACTTAATAGGAAAAAGTTCATATGCATGAGTGGAAATACCACATGCAGTAAAAAAAAAACAAGGGCCAACCAGCCTACTGATGGAAAGACAGATAGCAATAAGTGAAGATTAGGCAGGTACTACTTATTTTTGCATAGTAACACTTAGCTGCATTGTGAACATTTGCAATCTTATCCTGAAGATTTGGTGCTGGACACTCCCCCATTGCTGAGATCATCCCAGCCAGGAGATCCTTTTGCACTGTTGGTCAGACTTGTAGATTTTTATTTCCTTTTGCACAGAGACGAGTAGGGCTCTCTCCAAGGCTGATTATGATCCTAGGAACGAACAAACTGAAGCAAGACACAATTTTGGTTGTTAATAAAAGTCTGGATACTAACAAAGCCTATGTGAAGCCCTAGAATTACATTCAGTTTAAGCACAGCCCTCTGAACCAAGGCTCTCCTGCTCAGTGGTAGCTATGAGTGACACGCAGCCTATTTTGCAATCCTACAAGAAGCAACCCATTTTGTGGCTACTACACTGATGCAGGACTCACTGCAGTTAGTCTCTCCACTGTTTCTGTAGCTGTATCTACATTACAGTCCTCCAGAGTGACTGCACCCTGTGTAACTCTAGATGCAGCATCAAAGGCCCTAGTAACTAGCAACAGAAACCTATTTCTGGGTAGACTTATAAAGCTCATCCCTGTATAGCTAATTTGCCTTTTACAGGGGTTAGGTTCCTACTGTCAGGGTGCACTAACAAGCCTTAAGGGCCCTGACTGGACTCACATGGGCTTCTCACAGGCTCTCTGCGCATAGGTCCAGGAGTGACATTTAAGGCCAGGTGAGGGGTATTGCTTCCTGCTTCAGCTGCCTTGTAGGAATGCTGATTTTTCGGTTGGCCATGCCTATGCCTTGCTCTGAGCTGGTTTTACAGCTTGACCACAGGCATGTCTTGTGGCTGTGAAGATGCCTGATAATTGCTGGCCTGTGTCTGACCCTTCTTACCTTCACCAGACCTGACCTTGACTTGTGGATTGACCTCCTGGCGTAACCTTGGACCAGCCTTGTCACCATGAACTTGCCTAATGATCTGGACTGGGCTACTGTCCCCTGGACTGCCCTGCAGAAAGAGGAAGCCTTCTTAACCCTGCTTTTCTCTGATGGAAAATTGTTGAGAGAGTAACTTCAGTCATCGCACCTGAGGTGGGTATTCCTCAGCCACAGACTGCTGCTGTTCCATCTATGGCCAATGTGGAATTTCTACCTTGCACTAGATGAAAGATCAATAAGGCAGAGCCCTTGCTTTAGTTCAGCTTAAGTCTTAGACTGGTATAGGTGGGGAGGATGGCTTTTTAAAATTTATTTATTAGAATGTCATTAGCTATGTAAATGTCATCCTGGATTATGCTGGTAAGAATACTCAATTTGTTATTAACTCCTTGTTATTACACATACTCCTGTAGCAGAAATTCTGCCATTTTACCTGTTGTAAATAGGAACTAACTCTGACTTCAGTAGTGTTATTAGGTTTGCAACCTCATTACTGAGAGAAATCTGCATGAAGGCATGTCTACAAACGCTGATAGATACCTCATAGCCTTAAGTCCATCTTGCTAAGCTGGATGCTATAAAAGTCTCTTTTAATGGTGCTAAAATCTTCACTGATGATGGTGTAAGACACAGTGATCTCAACTGCATTCTTATGTCATGATTTCTCTAGCATCTCTTTTTAATTCTAAAGAAAAAAAGTATCTAAATCACTGATAATAACAGGAGAAAAGGTTCCATCAGCTCTTAGAATTACATGCCTGAAGGAGATGTTAAAGCTCCCATACAGTGGTGCTGTGAGCAGAAATCACCAATGAGTAGTGACACTATCTGCCTTTAAATATCATGTTCAGAAAAACTTGTAATATCTGCAGCACCAACCAGAGGACACATTACAAAGTCCCTAGAACTACTTCTTAAGCACTTACAGAAAAACTGTGTATGCTCTGGGTCCTCAGTGATGTTTATTTGGTATTTACACAGAATCACAGAATGTTAGGGATTGGAAGGGACCTCGAAAGATCATCTAGTCCAATCCCCCTGTCGGAGCAGGATTACTGAGATCATGTCACACAGGAACGCGTCCAGGCGGGTTTTGAATGTCTCCAGAGAAGGAGACTCCACAACCTTGGCTTGTTCCAGATTCCTGTTGTGCCAGTACATCTTCAGCAACCAGTCATTGCTCTCTTCACTACTATGCTGTGACTCCCCATTATTCTGGCAGATTGGGTCCTTGAAGCTGGAGAGCTTCCACCCCCGGCCTTTTTGCAGAGCTGGGCTTCCTGTACCTTCTTTGCCTTACCTCTCCTCATGAGGCTGATTTGTGGCTGATAAACCCCACAGCAGAGCTCAGATGAGGTAGGAGTCTTTTCTTGTCCGTGTTTCATATCAGAGAGAGTTTTCTTATTCTGAGTTAGTGGAAGAAACATTCTTCCTTTAGCACTGAAAATGCTAAAATTATACAGTCCATCCCCAACCCTTCTGCAAAGTGATAACAATATGTCTTTTTATATTTGTGTTGTTGATGCTTTTCCCAGTGAAGAGGTGCTCAGGCATTAGCAGGAGTGGAGTTGGGAGCCCATGTCCAAAGAGGCCTCCCAGTACTTGGAGAGAACGTGAGGAATGGGGCAGAGATGATGGACACCTGGCACATTCTTCTCAGGCTTGGGAACTGGTACCAATCCTGTTCCATATGCCTGTTCTAGTACATACTGTCTATCTCTCAAAAACTTAGCATAATGAGAAGCAAAGCCACAGAGCCTGAGGGAGCTCTGAGCATGTATCACTGGATCCTTGCCGAAGGGAGAAGTTGTGCTGGAAAGAGTCCTCTGTTTTTTTAAGTTGTTACTGCTGCTTCTGTGACCTGGCAATTATTCCCAGGCTTCACAGGATACCTTATGCTTCTGTCCTTTGCTCCCTATCTCTTAAAATACTAATGAACTCATGTGCTTATTTCAGTGGTAGAGGGTGACTTGCTTAGATACCAGATTAAACGTAACTTCTGACCTATAAAGGCCTTGATCAGCAGAAAGTTTACCTCTCTGAAGGCATCCTGCACATTAAGATGATGTGGGTGGTCTTCTGTGTAATCCTCTGGGACAAGCTGGCAAGTAACAACGAATTAGAGTAGTAATAATGCATCAGAATCTGTATTCATATCTTTGCTATTTCCTAGGTAAAACTGTTTGCATTCACTTAAGTCTAGAAGCTTGTTGACTGGACATTTTTGTTAAGGGAAAACTGAAGGCTATTTCTGGACCTCTGGGGAAAAGTCTCCTATTTATTTCTCTAACAGTTTGTCTAGAGAGCATCTAACCCATTTGGAGAAAACTGTAAATAGTGAATAGAACGAACATAAAAGATAAGATAAGGCTACTGACGGAAATCACATACAGCGGGTACTCAGAGGATGTTTCTGACATAAAGTATTTCTCTGATAGTATCAGAAATTGTGACAAGGCCCACAGTCTCATGATTCAGGACACTGAAGAATATCCACAAAGTCTACAGTATACCCTTCGCCCAGACTACTCTTGGCCAGTAACTTCTTGGAGTAGGTCTTGAAGTATAAACTTCTCTTGTGACCAGTGAATGGCTCCTCTTGTACCCCGGCAATGCCAGCTGTGCATCCTCTGTGTGACTGCATGTGAACTCACAGGTTGTTCTGCTGCTGCAGAAAAAAGGATTTACAATAACCAAGCACCTTTCAGCTGCAGCAGGACCACACCACAAGTGTGACCTTGATCTTCATGTTAATTTAGAATATATATTCAGGCCAGTGTAGCTTTCTGCTCCTGAATTCTTTGTGGCTTTCAGTCATGCAGTTACATTACCACAAAGAACTAATAGCAACCCCAATTTAGTCCTGTGAAGTGCTTATTGTGCTACTTCTTGGTGCAAAAGGAAAACATTCTCTTTGCCCTGATGGCTGATTTACACACCACATTTTGTATGGTTTAGACTGCTTAGAAACCATACTGCCTATGCAGGCACACACAAACCTGTATGCCTAGGTGGTACCTCTCAGTAGGTTTAACTTTTCTTCAAAACACTTCATGAAACATGGATGTGGCTGTGCAGAAGCCTCTTTTAACTATCAGTCAAACTACTGACTATCAGGTGGAAATCCACCTCATGCCCATGTTCTCCAGCTATACCACTGACAAGAAAGGGGCTGTGAAGGAAAGAGCATGAAAAATGTAGGGGGGACAGGGAATATCAAGACCTTCAAAATCAGACTAACAGGTTTGGCTCTGGCTATATCTAGTCATATATGTGCTCATTCTTCTGCTCATAAGAGAAGAGCTTGGTATGTCAGGGCATGTGACCATGCTGGGCAAAAAGAACAAAACAAAGAGGCTTTTATCCAACACAGCCATATTATGGTTTCTGTGGAAATTCCCAACACTGGTTGCAACTTCATGTGTCTCAGTGATACAGGACAGAATAAAAATGGAAAGAAACCTATCCATGGCATCTGCTTGTTCCCAAAGAATAGTTTGATTTATTTATGTCCCAGAAGAAAGAACTGTAGAATTTATCTGTAGAAAGCATCCTTACAATTTCTCCCTTCTGGAGGGGCTCACTCACTGACAGATTTGAGGCCTCCTAGACACGAAGGGAGATACTAAATAATTAATAAAATTGAGCCTTTTCTACTTTGGACACAGGTAATTCCAATACTGAACCTGTGCAGTGCTCTTCCCCATCAACAATGGCTAGCTCTATGCTGACAGGCTAGAATATGGGGCTACCTAAAAGTAGTTGCCACTGGTGATGGTGTTGACACAACAAGAGCCAAAAAGCAGAAATGTTGGTGCATGACTTTCTGCTTCAGTCATTGGCTCTGCTGGTTTTGGCCTGTTTTCTGAGAAAAGTGTCTCTATGTGGATTACTTCTGTAAATGGATCCCAAGGATCTATGTCCCACAGACCCTCAGGACAGCTACTGATCCACACAGGGCAGCCAAAAGTTAGACCTTGTTTTCCCAGTGCTTCAGCCTTGTGATCTTTCTGGTACGCAGTCTTATCTTTTAGAGTAACGTGACATACAAAGGAACAGACTTTTCAGGCAAGTTTCTAAAGCATGCTCTTTCTATTACACAGCACGTGGCATAGAGACTAAAGTGGGAATACTGGTTTGTCACTCTTCCTCTGTTTCCTTGCTGCTCTTCACCAGTATTTGGCATTTGGATTGATGGTCATGGTTATAGGTTTCTTCTTTAGATCAATTCTCTTCTGCTGGACTCCTCCTCTGAACCGCAGAGGCTCTGAACAATAGAGGCTCACTGTGTTTTTCTGTCGTGGCAAACCTAGCAACCCTGAATCCCCTGACTTAGGAAATGCATCAAGTGTTCTTCTCTGTCCAGCTATACAAAGGGCTGTATCACACTCAGTCCATTTCCCCTTTCTGACAAAAACCCTTTGGGTTTTTTTTGTTCCTACTTATAGGCTTAGAATTGGTTTGAACTTGAATTTATACAGATAAATTCCTGTCTTTAGAAATCCTTCTGTTTCAAAATTACATTGCTCCTGCAAAGACTCTTGGTGTCTGGGTCTACACTCACATTCCTGTGGATAGTCTTATAGCAACTCTGGAACTCATGCATGTTCCTTTGGGAAGAAAGATTCAGTGAATAGTGCAATGCATACATGAATTGTACATTTACAAGGTCTTGTCCCTTGATTAATTTTGGCCAGGCCTTTATGGGACTCAGCACAGCATATCACTAACAGAAAGGCAAACACTGCCAAATATTAACCGCCTGATCTAAGATATGTCACATACTACAACTTTTGAAATGAAAGATTGTCCACACTTTCTGGTATGAATAAAATGTGACTGATCTAAGCTAAAATGTAAAGGAAAAAAAAAAAATCAAATATCGGGCTGAGGCAGACATCTACCACAGATAATTCCAGCCCAAACTCATAACATTTGGCAATATTGTAAATTGTAGAAAACTGACACTTACAATGGGAACTATCACATACACTCAAGAGCTGACTGTTACCAGTCCCACCTACAGACACCCACCCATGCTTCTGCACAGTACTTGCATAAAGCCTACTTGTGAAAAACACAGTATAGTTTGGTCAGAGTAAAAGGCTTTTCCTCCTACACACGTTTCAGGGGGTTCCTCTCTAGATTAAAGCTTTTTTGCCTCTCCTTTTTATCTAATCCCTTCCCAAAGTGACAAATTCCACTTAGCAGAAGGTCCTGAAGTCACTCTTATGACTTCCATTAGTCATACTGCATGAAAGAAAAGGGTCTATGGATTGAGGTGCCACAGTGTCTGTAGCATAATCTAAGATCAACCTTGTTGCAGATTTCAGACTTCCTGTTTGCTGTTGAGCAGGTAATTGCGTGTAGTTTTCTAACTATAATCCCATGCATATTAAAAGTGCTACTGTGTGAGTAAACATGCTGGAGATTAAGAGGTGATTACCTAGCAAGGTCTTGCTAGCTTGAGGTGGGTAGAACGGAGGTCACTGGGGAACTCGCATGCCAAGAAGATGGGGGTGGATTTTTCATAATCCTCTGATGGACAGATACATTGAGTAAAAAATAAAGAACCTGTGGTCACAGATTTGCTGTCTGGCAAGTAAGCGTGTGTGGCAGAGGAAGACTTGAAACTCACTGATCTCGGTTTGTTTTGGTAATGGAAAGTTAGAACTAATGGCTGGTTTTCTCACAAGAAGCTCCACCTATTTCTTGCTCACTTCGTACCATTAGTGTAAACATATTGCATCAAGATGATGATAGGAAAAAAAGGCAAAGAAAATCATATGTTAAAGGCACATTATTAAAGGCTTGAAAATGAAGCAGTCAGAAGCAGTCAGGAAAGGCCCAAACATTGCATAGCACATGTGCATTATTTCTTTATAGTCTGTAATTAGTTGCAATGTGACAGTGTACACAGACCACAGGGAAAGACTATACAGAAAGAATTAATGAGGGGCTTCATTATTTTGCCCAGCTGTGGCTAGGCATTTGCTGGAATGGCCTGCAGCTGAGGCAGACTGGGTCTGTAGGAAAAAAACTGCAGGGGAAACAGCTTTGTTAGAAGTACTGGTGATAGCTTAATAGGGTTGTTTGTCACTTGCCTGACAGACACAGTGCTGAAACTCAGAATAGTGTTTTCTGCTGGTCTGGGTTCTGCTCTCTTTCCTCTTCCAAGGAAGTTCAAGGATGGATTGTCTGCAAATTGTGGAGAAGCTTCCACCACAGAAGACCCTGTGGTGTCCGGAGTGTAATGCTGAGCTTTGTTGTGAAGTGAAACCTCCATCTGGGTATGTAGAAAGGAGTTGTTAAAAAAAGATGTTAGCTCTTTCTTTTCTCTTGTGCTCTGGCTAGATACCCACAACTGTGCAATAAGGTTACTGCTTCAGTCTAACCTTGACAGGCACTAGCAGGGAATGACAGTGCAACTTTTCTGTGGCACTTGTGAAATTTTGACCCTGGCTGTAGCATGTTGCTTGGACTCAAAGTTGATGGAAATGTGAGTATTCTTGTTGGTGAGGTGTGTCCTGATAAGCGTGCAAAGCTCAACCAATTCAAATCGGGTGAGTGCCTTCCATTGTGATGGGTTTGTTTTACTGTGGAAGCTCACTCACCAGTGTGAGTGTGAATGTGAGCTGGGTCAGCGTGGTTTGCTGTGCCTAGACTTCTTGTGGCTTTCAATAATACAGATTACTTATCATGAAGTAATAACAGCAACCATAAAAGAGCTATTTGAAATGAAATCCTTTCTCATGCCTATGATTTCTCTGCATATAATCCCTCTCTGTAGGACTGAAATGATACAGTGACTCAGCTATGCACAAATACCCTTACACAGAAATCCATACTTGTAGTCAGTCTTAAGTTGTATGAGTTTAACAAGACATTTTCTGGTGGTATATACAGCAAGTTTTTGTGGAGACCCATAGATTTATGGGATATAGAACTTTTCTTCCCCTGATGACTGCTTTCAGCTCAGCCTATCTCAGAAACTGAGCCACTTGTAGACAAACTTCCTGCTGATGTGAATGAGACAATGTGTTCACCCCCATGGAAGGGTGACTTGTTAGGAAAACTTTGGTCCAGAAATCTTGAAGGTCCATTTATGAATAAAAGGGTGACTGTCTTCTCCAGTCTTCTAGGAAACAAAAGTTTGCCTCCCATGAACTTTCATCATGGCTGGGTGCTAGTTTATTTCCTTAGATCTGCTGAAAAACTCTTGTTTGAAAACTAGTTCTTTTGACAAATAACCTACTGAAGCCACCCAAGAAGAAACACTAGATGTTAAAGGATCCTGTCTTCTGTGTGAAAGGTATGCTGCCCATTAATGGCTGGAAGGCATAGCCAAACAAATTCAAACAGAAAAGCAGGCACACATTTATTTTTCTCTTTAATTCTAAAGTAAGGCTAAAGTTAGTTCTAGTATTAGTGTTTTCCAACAGTCCTGCTGGTGAGGACTGTTCCCATAGAAACTCTGAAGAGGACACATTTGGTCTCTTCTGTCATGAAGGAAAATATCTACTATCCCTACTCCAGGAGGATCTGTGGCAAAATCCATACTTTTCTTTCAGTAAAACGTTTCTAAAAGACACGCTAACAAAGAATTGTAGTTAAAATACATTGAACTAGGGGAAATTTACTTGCTTTCTAGAATATGAGCCATTGTTTTATTTCTGCAAATAAGGATGAGGTAAAACCTGGGTTCATGTTTGAAGAAGAAGAAACAAAAGCAAAGATCTGATTAAAATAAACTCCCAGATTCTAGAGTTACATTGCAATTTCTGTTGCCTCAAGTCTCAGAGGCTGTACTGCTCTTCAGAGCAGTATAGGGAATGACTGTAAAAATAGAGGAGTAATTCACCCAGGACTGCATTCACCAGCATAATGCCTAATGCTACGTTAATACAATATTTTGCTGCTATGTCATGAGCAGATGTGAAGAATAATTGGGCATCTAGGTGAATGTGAGGGGAGAACTGCTCTTCTCTTCACCTCCAGCCTTTGCTCTGATTCAAATGTGGACTGAAAATGCTGTTTTGCATACATTCCCATGGGAGTACATTTATTGATATGCCTCCAGATATTTTTTAATCTGGTTATTTATATCTTGGTGCATGAGACTTCATAGACTTGCTAATGTTCTTTCTGATGTGTTTGTTGTGTGTGAAACCAAGGTAACAGTTCTGAAATATACTATCTTCTCTTTAATCTCCATTTTATGTGTCAAGTAGGTAATAAAATTTACCTTTTAGGGTGGAATGAGAGTTTTACCTGAGCCAAAACAGCACTTGATCATTGTGGGGATTTTCTGTGCATTTTTTATTTTTGTTAAGACTTCAGGGAAGACTTAAAGGTTTCTAGATGTTTCTAGAATGTTTCTGAAAGAATCTCAATGTTTCATTCTAAGGCTTTTTTGGCTGAAGTAAACTGAGGCATTCAGAAATTCAACATCCATCATAACTATATTCTCAGCTCTGCCTTTGGTACAGGATTCTTGTCTGGTCTCCTCTGCACTGCATTTTCAGTTGTAACCCTGAGTGGGTTTGAAGTGGGTGAATATCTGCTTTATCTGGTACCCTGAATTTTTTGTGCAAGGATGGAGCATTGCAACAGACATATAAGCATTGCTGTGGAAACCACAGTGCACACAACTTCTTTTTAGCCAGTCTCCTCAAAACACAGGAATAATCCAGCTCCTAAATATGTGGGGTTTGGTGGTGGATTCTTTTGTTTTGTTGTTGTTTGGAAATCATGGTGACAGGTAATGTTTTAAGTGCTTCAAGGAAGATAATGAGATACTTCTCTGGATTTTTGTGGCTAGCTGCTCCAAAGGGTGAAGGAGAAATATGGCAGAAGGCATACATTTAGCTGCTGTGAGAGGCAGTGGCAATTAGCATCCTCAGCTGATCAAAGCTAAAATGCAGCTTCTTTCCCGTGAACCAGAGAAGTGCTATGGAGATGAGCCATAAAGGCCTTTCTTACATGTGTTCCCTTTCCTAAATACCCTGTTCAGTGCTTTTGGGGAGCTGTTCTTATTCTGAAAACAGGGAAAAGAATCATAGAATTGTTTTGGTTGGAAATGACCTTTAAGATCATCAAGTCCAACCATTAACCTAGCACTGCCAAGCCCACCACTTAACCGTGTCCCAAAGCACCACATCTATACACCTTTTCAATAGCTCCAGGGATGGTGACTCCACCACTTCCCTGGGCAGCCTGTTCCAATGCTTCACAACCCTTTCGGTGAAGAAATTTTTCCTGATATCCAATCTAAACCTCCCCTGGTGCAACTTAAGGCTGTTTACTCTCGTCCTATCGCTTGTTACATGGGAGAAGAGACCAACCCCCACCCCGCTACCACCTCCTTTCAGGTAGTTGTAGAGAGCCATAAGGTCTCCCCTGACCCTCCTTTTCTCCAGACCAAACAACCCCAGTTCCCTCAGCTGCTCCTCACAAGGCTTGTGCTCTAGACCCTTCAGCAGCTTTGTTGCCCTTCTTTGGACTCTCTCCAGCACCTCAGTGTCTTTCTTGTAGTGGGGGGCCCAAAACTGAACACAGTATTTGAGGTGTTTACTCCTGTTTCTCTCAGTGCTGGATAACTGGCTGCTGAAGCTGAGGTTATTCCTAACCTCCTGGGCAAAATTTTACTTCCACTCTCTGACTGGTCACATTGGTACTTTCTTTTCCAATTATATTGTAGCTTCTGCAGGGAATTTTCTTCCTTCATTTTTCCATGCCTAGCCTGATGCCTAGCCATGGGTACAACAAAGTTAAGAAGCAATTGGTGTGTGTTGCCATGACCTCCAGCTTTGACAGCTACTTGCTCCTAAAGGGTAGTCTGTCTTGGCCATTGCTCCAACAGCGAGCAGCATGAAGGATCATGCAGTCCTTCCAACAAAACTCTTGCCAACAACACTTGTTTTTACTGCTCAAGTGGCTGTCTTCCTTGGCTGAGGAGGACCTTGTCACTGTGCTCTCAGTAGTCAGCATTGCTATTTGCTTGTGCCAGTTCACCCTGGCCTGCCTATTCCTGAATGATTAGCTTCTGGAGCTGGAGATCGCCCCCTCCACAGCACCAGGCTTCCTCTGCTGTCAGTCTGGGAAGGCATGTGGAAATAGATAGAGTGACTATGCCCTCTGTTTTTTACTTCTCACACAGCTGGGTGAAGCTAAATTTTACATTAGATGTTAGGGAACTGGAGGAAACATGTTCTACCTCCAGTACTGCCAGGGTGTTAGCACTGTCTGGGCATGACCTCAGCTTTTCCCCAAAGCAAACTAATAACCTGTTCTCATGGTTTAAAGCTGGGCCGGCTATTAAACCTGTGGCAGATGCTCTCTGTTAACCCTCGCCCCGCCCCCCGAAAGGAAAGGGAAAGGGAAAAGGGAGAGAGACATATGGGTTGGAAAGTTAAAACAGTTTTAATAAACTATAATAATGAAAAAGAGAATAATAATAATATTGGAATAATTAAATATATACAAAACCAAGAGCGAGCTCCCCCGATGTTGGCCATGTCAGCACCGGCACTGCAGGGCAGGCTCCAGGAAGGCCCAGGCTGGGCCCAGCGACGGCTGAGAGCTGGATTCAGGGATGCACGGATCGGGATCGGGGGCAGCAGGAAAATGGACAGAGTCCTCCTTGGACACTGGCCAAAGTCTCAAGCCAGTGCTCTGCCAATTTGGGCACTTTAGCACACGTGTTACTTCATGGACATCAGGGGACATAGAAGCAAAAAGATGCAAATCCTTCATAAGGGTTTCTGAAGTAATCCAGTCTTATTCTACCTAGAGCAGGTAGATTTAGAGAAACAAATATGTGCCACTTTCTGCATCTTTGTTCATGTGTTTATACACATGAAATAAGAAATCACTGTGAGAAACACATTTTCCTGTTCATTTTCTCTTGCTGTTTCCACTTGTATGAATCATAGCATGTAGAAGAAAAGCTGGATGCTCTACACGTTGGTGTGATAGCTTGTCAGTGGGATGACATGGGTTTTGTATCCTTGTACCAAGCTTCAGAAATACTCTGTGAAGTGAGAGCATCTTTCAGTCTCACAGTGTTCCTGTTCACCATACTCAAACAGCAGTAGTAGGGATATGAGGAGACTTGTACTAGGGACTTGTAACACTGAAATAGTGGTAATGTGGAAGAGACACAGCTGGTGATGCTGGAGCATCTCTGAGATCATTCTGCAAGTGAACAGGATGTGAGAGGAGTTTTGTGTAACCCTTTGGGGCAGGCTCACCAAGTGACAAAGTCTGTGGTCAGTCTGCGGTCTCCCAGTTGTGCGTGCATGCTGGGGAAGGACTGAAACTTAGAAAAGTCAGTTCTTATTTAGGGATGGAGGGGAAGAGAAAAGTTAGTGCAGTCTCTGAATTTGTTAGAATGTTTTTGCCCTACTAGTGGTTGGTAATTTTTTTTTTTCTTTGAGAAGGAGAAAAATAGTTTAGAACCGGTATATTAAAAAAAAAAATCCTGTAGAAAGGCAAGCAATCTTTTCCTGCTGTCATGGTTTAATCCTGGCCAGCAACTAAGTCCCCCCATCTGCTCACTGCCCCCCTCGGTGGGGTAGGGGAGAGAATTGGAAGGGTAAAAGTGAGAAGACTCATGGGCTGAGATAAAGACAGTTTAATAGGTAAAGCAAAAGCTGTGCACATAAGCAAAGCAAAATAAGGAATTAACTTGCTAATTCTCATGGCAGGCAGGTGTTCAGCCACCTCCAGGAAAGCAGGGCTCCATCATGTGTAACAGTTACTTGGGAAGACAAGCACCACAACTCTAAAGTTTCCCCCCTTCCTTCCTGCCCCAGTTTTATTGCTGAGCGTGATGCCATGTGGTGTGGGATATCCCTTTGACCAGTTGAGGTCAGCTGTCCTGACTGTGTCCCTTCTCAGCTTCTGGTGCACCCTGAGCCTGCTCGCGGGTGGGGCAGGGTGAGAAACAAAAAAGGCCTTTACACTGTGTAAGCACTGCTCAGCAGTAATTAAAACATTGCCCTGTTATCAAGTGTTTTCAGCACAAGTCCAAAACATAGCCCCATACCAGTGACTACAAAGAAAATTAACTCTATACTAGCACATTCTCCACCCCTTTTATTCCCTACCATTTACGTCATGCTCAGGACACACACATCGAATACATCCTTATTAACCACCACCCCTCTTCACATCCTTTGATATATACACACAGATATCATTCCCCTAGTTTGTTGACCAACCCCCTGTAAAATGTCCATAAAATGTTCACTGAGGTCATTTAGTCCATGACTTTGGGCTCCATCTGTTATGGTGGTCACTCAGGAGAGGTAGTGTGCTGCCTGGAGTTACTGGGCACCAAAGCCAGCTCAGGTCGGGTCACTGCTGCACGTGCTCTGCTTCTTGTAAGGCTCATCCTCCGTTGGTTCGGGTGGTTCCTGCTGTAGTACTTCCTATAACATGCAACTCAAATCGTGGGTTAGAACAATTTAAATGTATATCCATTGCAATCTCCACCACTGGTATCTTTAGACCAGACCATAGGGTTTAACACTGCAATGAGCTCCTTCCCATTACCCTGCTCTGTCTTGGACTTATCCACAGACTGCAGTCCCCTAGGGGTATACCTGCTCCAAGTGGAGCCTTATCTAGGAGTTACAGTCTCTTCAGGTGTATACATGCTGCAACATAGACTTATCCACAGCCACAGTTGCTTTGAGGTGCACCTGTTCCAGCGTGGCCTTATCCATGGGCCACAATCCCTTCAGGAGTGTACTGTACCCATGGCCACGGTCCCTTCAGGGGTGTACCTGCTCTGTCATGGACTTATCCACGCCCACAGACGCTTTGAGGTGTTCCAGTATAGCCTTATGCACAGCCACTGATGCTTCAAGGTGTACCTTCTCCAGCATGGACTTATCCATGGACCACAATCCCTTCAGAGGTATACCTGCTGTGTCATGGACATAACCACAGCCACAGATGCTATGAGGTATACATGTTCTGCCATGGACTTATATATGGTCACAGATGCTTTGGGATGTCCTGCTCCCATGTGAACTCATCCACAGGTTCCAGCCTGTCCAGTACAGCAGCACAGAAACAGCAGCGATGCCCTGGCCATCTGCCAGCCCAGGCGCACGGCCGTTGCTGCTATCAAAATATTCCCAGGCACAGCAGAGTACGATGATCAGCAGTACAGCAAGCAGCGAAAGCAAAAAGCAGCCACTAATGAGCACTAGACTCTAATATACAGTAAGGCAAGCAAGCCCCATGGCAAGCACAGAAGCCTGCCGATTAATACCTAAACAGCTATAAATTCCATCTAGCACATTCCAATCAAATCTGTCATTATCATGTGGTGAACATGCCAGTAAGAAGATGACGGTCCAGTGAGAGAAAGGAAGAAATGTTCTTATTTGCTCCAGTAGTTGCCCAGGAGAGTGGGCTGAAACTCCAACTGTAGAAAGCTTGGATTGCTTTATCCTCCCTCCTGCAGAAGGATCTGTGGTGGCTTTAAGAGCAAATAGACCAAGGAGTAGGGGCAAGGCTGGTTACAGAACCCTGGGGACTCTGGTATGTGAGTCTGATCTCTTTTATCCCTGATGGAGGATAGAGAGACCCTGAACCATGAATGGGAACTACAACAAAGGACATGAGATATTTTTCTTTCTGGCTGGAGACCTAACCAATATGGAGAAAAGAAACACAGAAAGCAGAGCTCAACAAGAACATGTCCTGAATACTGCCGACACCGGTGGGCTGTTGCTAACCTAGGGCACATCTTTGTTGGCATCTCTGAAATTTTGACTTGCCCTGCAGTTTGTGAAGAGAGGAAAGGAAGATGAGTATTCTTTGTGTACTCCCTTTGTAACATACTTAGTAAGAGCCAAGCAGAGTTGCAGCTTTGCAGATGGTCTTAACGTAAAATGAGACTGCTGGTGGAGAAGCTGTGTGTTTGCATGTAGGTTTGTACGTGCAGGTGCTCAGTGCTTGCTTAGCTGCTGCAGAGATGAGATGTAGCTGAGTATGGCTTGCGTGCAGTCAGTTGACGTGCATTGTGGAAACTCACTTACCAGGACAGCTACAAATACCAGCTAAAGTCAGTGTGGTTTTCTGCTTGCTGGCCTTTTGATAAAGCAGTTAGGTTACCACAAAGAATTAGCGGTAATTTTGTTACCCTCGGGATTGTTTATTCTTCTAGCTCTTGTCTCTGAGGTCATTAGTGTTGTGTGTCAGCTCTGCAGAGTTCAGACTCTGTTGTGACCCATCAGCCACATGTGACAGCAGATGGATGGGATGGGGCTGTGGCTGTAACCGTGAGAGGAGCAGTTGCACAGTGCTGTGCCAGCAGAACCATCGCCTGCATCCTGCGGGTGTCATTCTGCAGAAACTGCCCCAGGCAGTGATTTACACCAGCTCATCTGCTGCACCAGGAAAGGGTGAGGGGAGCTGGTTGTCCTGCATCCACCTCTGGCACAGCCCTGGAGCTGGTTTTAAGTGTCCTTCAGTGTTAGGTTGTTTCCTCCTCAGCTCAGAAGACTCCTGTGTTTTGAGTGGCTGTTTTACTTGGAAGTCATAGAGCACCATGAACAACTGCACGATATTCTGTTTCCTTTGTGTCGTGTCTCACTTGCCACCTTACTTTTTTTAGCCACTCTGCAAGGGCCCTGGTAAGGGGCTCTGGATGTACATCACACCTCTAGCAGAGGGACTTAGCCTCCCCCTCCTGCCCCCCAGTCACTGATGTACTAAATGCTGGTTCTAGCTGCCTTTCCTGGGTGTTTCAGAGCACGCAACTACGTGGTTGCTCAATGGTTATTAGTGGCTCAGCCCTCGGAGAGCACAGTTTTGCAAACGTTGGCTTCATGCTGCTGTGCAGTCCCTCTGCGAGGGCTCCTGCCAGCGGCCAGGCTCTGGCTGCGCTTTCCTCCCCATCTCCCGGTCACAGCAAGCAACAACACTCACCTTGAAAAGGTTTGGTTTTTTTTTTTGAATGATTGTATCACGTTCAAAACAAAACATTTTATTTTCAGGGATGTTCATTGTTGCTTTCTAGTATTGATGTGGTAAGTTTTGGTTAACTTTTAAGTAGAGCATTTGTGATTCCTGAACTAGGGCATTTCCTTTTGGGAGCTGAGAGGAAGGTGTTTGCTGAAGCTATTTCTGGATTTAAAAATTATCAAATGAACACTTTGCCTGCACTGGAAATGCTTTTGGGCCAAATCATTAGAGAGTATTGTAATCTCAGCAAACATGTTGTAGATCTGCAAGGGACGGAACAAGACAATCACTACCAGCCCTTGCAATGGGAAACTCAGGACTGTGCCCTACGTGAGCCATCACTACCCCTGAATTGTGTCGCGTGATGGTCTTTGGATGCTATGCCCACAAAAACTAAGGTATGCTAAAAAGGGCACCCTCAAACTGATGAGCTAATAAGATTACATTTCTAGGTGATTATTTTAAACAAAACAAAGGTATGTGGTGGGATCTCAGCCACGTGACACTAGGTTCTTGCATAAGATGGTACTTTGCTTGGAAATTTGTAGCGGGAATTATATTGTCTGAGCCTTTTTTTTTCATGCCACTGCACTGTTTTAGCACAGATACGGATTGTACGAAGGCAGGAGTTTGCTGATAAACCTGGTTAAGGATGTGGAGTACAGAAGTGTCCTCACATAGCTTTGTCTGATATTCTGAATGTCTCTGCAATAAAATCACTGTATGACGTGAGGCACAGCAAGACTGGGGAGGAAACACATGAGACTGTCTTCCTTCTTTGCCAATTCCTTTATTTCAAGATTTACCTGCTGCTGCTGTGGTCCTGGTCATGGCCATAGCAACCAGTGTTAAGGAAACAAAAGTTTATCTCAAACCAGTTCTTGTGGGATGGAGAACCATATAATCTTCACCGATCATGGGGAGCTTTTCCGTTTCTCAGTGTCCTTTCCCATTAATGAGTATTTAAGGTTTGGGTTTTTTTTACTTTTAAATTTGTTTTTGTCTCAGAATGTCCATCCCTTGAGAGGTTTGTGGCTTTGAATTCCTTCTTGAGGAAAGAGACACTCCCCCACTCCCCCAATAGAATAGTTTGCATAGAGGAAAACACAGTGCTTCTTAGTATTTTATACAAGTAATTTAGCCTTTTAAACTGTCTATTCTAGTAACTCCAGTTCCTAAACCACCTTCCAAGTAGAAAGAATGTAGGCTGTATTTTAGGAGAAAACACAGATTTGGACACAGTCAGTAGTGCTCTTCATGTCACAAAGAAAGCAGAAAGGTTGGTGCAGCCACTCACGTCTTTTCTGGCATGCTTCCTCATGGCAATATTTTGTCTCAGTTCCTCTTCTTGGAAATGAAGCTCAAAAACCCAGTTGGCTTTGGCTCACAGGACCAGAACTGATGGCCCCAAACGCACAAGGAGCCCTCACTGCTCTTCCAGAACTCCATCTCCAGCTGGTCTCACAGCTACTCTTCTCCGAGAGGTATCTGAAATGAAGGATGGTTTGACCTGTTGCACAGTGCTGGGGTAGACAAGACCAGACCAGACTAGACAACTGCTGTCACTACTTCCTTCCAGCTCCACGCGCTTGACCATTCTTTGGGATTTAGGTCAGTGTCAATGGTTATAGATCCCTCTTTCATACTCCAGAGGAATGATTGTCAGAGTTTTTAATCTGGACTGAATTATTTTTGTAGTCATTCCCTAACATCTGAACTACTTAACCCACAACCAAAAAGAGACATCTGCTGCAACAGACATAAGCCACGGACAATTTCAGTCTGAGTGCCTAATGTTTGGCAATAATATACAGAATAGAAAGTAAAGTCTTTCAGGGGAGATACAAAGCAGGCTTAAATGTTGATATTTTACCAGCTCTGCCCACAACAACCTGCCATTTCCAGTCTCTGTTCGGTCTGCCCACAGAGAACCTAGACTGCAGGTTGGTCCAGGAAAAAAAAAAAACACACCTTCCACTGAAATGCACAGTTCTGATCTTGAGGCTTTAGATGTGGGTCTACTGGATGCTCTTGTTTATCCAGCCCTTTGCTAAAATTAGAAGCATTCAGAAAGCCCTATGCCATTTCAATTTGTTCCTGTCACCTATGTAGGTACTGTCACATTAAAAAGGGAGACTTAATTAGTGGCTAGGGCACAAGCCTGTGAACGGGGCACCTTTGTTCACATCATCACGCCTGCAGATGTACTGTTAAATGGGCCCATCGGTTTCTCTGCTCCCTTCCCTCCTGTCTCTGGCCATCTGCCCTGGAGAGTAATGTGCTGGAGAACATGTGCCCAGTAAGGGTAACTACTGTAGGGTAATTTCAAGCAGGCAAGACTGCTGCCAGCAGCGGTGAGCTGTGTGGGATGCTGAGGCAAAAATACCTAAGAGCACTTGCTTTGTTTTGCGTGTCACAGTTTGGCACAGAAATGTGGAAATCTGCCTACTGGAGTGGTTACGAGCATCATCTCTGGCCAGTGTGGGTTTTCTGTTGC
Source organism: Nyctibius grandis (assembly GCF_013368605.1). Taxonomy (NCBI): domain Eukaryota; kingdom Metazoa; phylum Chordata; class Aves; order Nyctibiiformes; family Nyctibiidae; genus Nyctibius; species Nyctibius grandis. The sequence goes on along the minus strand of NC_090680.1, from coordinate 4,803,667 downwards.
TAGATTCACCACAGATTTCAATTAAATTAGGTTGCTGCATTGCCACCAAAAAAAATTAGCAGTGTTCCTCAAGTAATTCTTGAGATGTTTATTCTTCTGCTTTTTTCCTCTGCATTTACCTACGGTTATTTGCACCACTGGGGGTGACAGGAGAGGCCTGCTCTGTAGGCTTCAAACTGGTTTGCAACAAAATAATGGTCGTAGATGTATTTGGGAGCACTCTTCTAAGCTTGCACCTAGCAGCCAGTGATTGTGGTCTGTCTTGGGCTATGTGCATTTGAGCTCTGTCTTGCTGCGAAACAAAGCAGATTTTAAGAGGACTTCATTTACGGGACAAAGGTAGAATACAGGCTTTTTTCCCTACGTTTTCACTGTTAGCCTAGCTCTCACCAGTAACTGCTTTCACTGATCATAAATTTGAGAAGCAGCTTATGCATTTCAGTAGAAGCTTGTCAAAAGATCTGAAGATGTCTCTGAGAAATACGTAGGTTGCTGGCTGGCCTTTTCTTAGGGGATAGAAGTTCCCTCCTTATAGTTTCGTAACTGGGCTCAACACAAGGCAAGTAGGATATAGCCTGTGTTATCTTTTAATGGTCCTTCCTGGCCTTAAAATCTGTTAATTGTAATAATAAAACTTTCCAGGTTTGCAGGGCTTTAAACAGAGGACTGTGACTGAAGAAGAAAAATGGGTCTCTGTCTCAAAGTGTTACCGGAAAATAGTAACCAAGAAAACTCTGTAACCCAAATGATAAATTTAGAAAGCCGACATTGGTTTATTGCAGCGCTGGGTGCATGGGGGATCTCTCCTCCTGGCATGCACACCTAGGAACAAAAGCACACTCATTATATACATTATAGAAAAATGAATATTCATACAATTCCAAGAAAAGCCCACCTATTCCAAGAAACTTATCCATATGCTAATACATTATTTAATTGTCTTTGCACATGTGTATTAAATTGGGGTCTGGGGTGGTCTCTGGGGGTCTCTAGTGGTCGGAATCCCCCCATAGTGATGCTGTCACTGTATAACCCCGCTTCAGCCCAAGCGTGGTTGAGGCCTTTCTGTTATCACAGGCAGGTAGCTCCGAGGAGAAGATCCTGTTCTGATTCTTACAGGATTTATCTCTATTCCTGGCGCCAGAGCTGTGAATCAAGTCAGTTAAGGCACTACAAAGATGTTGTTCACAGTCTTGTTTATCTTTGGCCCTTCTTTGTAATTAGTGAGGAATTTAACAGAGACCTTGGATTCTCTAAGACTGAGTGCAAGCAAGAGTCAGTGATGACTATAACTCTAAGTGTTGTCAGTCCCAGAAGCAGACCCTGTGTTCAAAACATGCCGTTAGCTTCAGAACGTGCTGTTATTTTAGCTGAAAGGAAAATTGCTGAAAGAAAAGTTGATTCTGTCTAAAGGTTTCACAGAGTCGGCCTTTTAGGGCCTGCTTTGAGGCCTGCTTTTACTAAACCGTCTGGTATCAAAAGGAAGGGCAGCTTTCCCCAGGACCCTCACGCTTGCCTGGGCGTAAGGTCGAGCACCAGAACAGCCCTTGGAAAACCGATGGTCACAGCAGAGGGACCGAGTGTGCCGAAGGACGCTGCTGCTTCGCCCCGTTTCGTGGCCAAACGTAGGCACACAGAGCCCTGGGCAGCGCAGCCATGGCCCCGGGCTTGCTTCTAGTCCACGGAGAACACAAGGTGAGCGGGAACGGAAAATACAGAGCCGGGGCTCGGCAAAACTCGCCGCGCCCCCGCGGCCCGGTGCAGGCTGGCGGCGGGCGGGCAGCGCACCGGGCACGGCCGGGCCTGCGCCAGCGCCGGCCGCGCGGGGGCAGCAGGGGGCGCCCCTCTCCGCCCCGCCCCCGCCGCCCTCCGGGGCCGCGCCGGGCCTGCGCCGCCACCGCCGGGGTGATGCTGCCGCGGGCGGCCGGCGCGGCGGGCCGGTTACCGCCGCCGCTGGCCGCGCTGTCCCAGGTGCTGCGGCTGGAGCGGAGCCGCCGCACCGGCGTCGTGTTCCCGCTGCAGCGGCTGGAGCGTCACCTGGCTCCGGGCACCGACACGGCGCGGTTCCGCCTGTTCCAGCCCGGCCTGGCCGCTCTGCAGCGGGCCGAGGCGCTCTTCAGGTCCGGCCGCCACCACGCCATCGACTACGTGAGCTCCGCCGTCCGCATGGACCATGCCCCGCCGCCGGCGCTGCCCGAGGTCAGGGCGAGCCCGGCCCCCCGCGCCCCCCCGCCGGCGGGGCTCTCCGTGCCCTTCCGCTGCAGGCCGCGGCCGTGCTGCGACAGCGGCTTCCCCCGCCGGGGCCGGCCCCGGCCCGGCCTGAGCTGCCGGGGATAAAGGGGTGCTGGCAGCGTTTGCGTAGCCCCGGGGGCGGCGGTGGCTGAGCGCTGCACAACGCGTGGCGCGGTTGTTGTTGCTTTTTAAAAACCATTTGTTTGCTGTTGCTGCCCCCGTTGTGCAAGTCGGCGAGCCGGTGTGTCCGGCGGCACGGGGCATCGCTGTCCTCAGGCGTGGGCACCGAAGGCAGGCTGACTGCAGCAGGAGGGGCTACCCCCTCCCCAGACGCGTTGGATGCGGGGAGACGGGTGGGTGTAGGAATACTAAACCCCCCTCTGCCTCTGCTGCTGCAGGTGTGCTTCATCGGCCGAAGCAATGTGGGGAAATCATCTTTAATCCGGGCCCTGTTTTCACTGTCCCCAGAAGTGGAGGTCAGAGTGTCAAAAACTCCGGTAAGTGACATTTTTAACTTCCCTCCCTCTTGGTCAGGAGCTGGTGCTAGCCCAGACTGAGAAGGGCGGGAGGAAACAAGCTCTTGGGTAATTTGAAGCAGCAGGAGAGCATGCCAGCCATGGTGGCCACCAGCTGACTGCTGGCGCAGGCCTTGCTCTAGCAAAGGAGAAGGTGGAAAGAGCCCAGCTTAGCTCTTCAGCCAGAGCTGGCACATGCGCCAGATAGAAGAATCGTACAATCTGAGCAGACGTGTTGTAAAGTCCTTTGGGAAGAAGCACACACAGAGACGCGGGAAGGCATTTTTAGTCGGTTTTAAGGATAGAGCCAGATAGGATTGCCCCAAGGGTAGGAGAGGAGGCAGCTTAAAGCAAGAGTAGTACTTGTGCAGCCTTCTCTGGGGGGGGGGCAGGGTATGGTACAGAGGTGTTTTGTGGCGCATGTCCTAGTCCACTGCTTAAAGCAGCTTTGTAAAACCACCCCCTTCCTTCCTCTTACCTAAATCCTCTCCTCAGGGCCACACCAAGAAGATGAATTTCTTCAAAGTAGGGAAGTACTTTACTCTGGTGGATATGCCAGGATACGGCTACCGTGCCCCGCAAGACTTTGTGGAGATGGTGGAGGCCTATCTGCAGGAACGGTGCAAGTAAGGGACTTCACTGTACCTCCACAGAGCAGTGAAAGCCGGACATTTACATACAGCATCGTGCAATTAGGTGAAAAAATGCGGGAGGGGTAGCTACTTCCAGTGGTAGCATTGATTAGGTCTGACGTCATTTCCCTGGGAACCTCTGTGGTGTCACTCATTCGTGCTTAGATTAAAAGAGCAGAAGAGACTGAGGTGCTGCTCCATACTGACCCTCAGCTCCCATGCATGGTGTTTCTTGGCTCTTCCTATCCCCAGATCTCTTGTGACTTGTTCTTGCTTATGAATTTGGAAGTAGCAGAGCAGGCATGAAATAATGGTGGTGATCACTGTTGCTTGTATTTCTGGCAGCCTGAAGAGGACTTTTCTGTTAGTCGATGGTGTAGTTGGACTCCAGAAAACAGATCATACTGCAGTAGAGATGCTGGAAGAGTTTGGGATTCCTTATGTGGTAGGTAACGCTTCGTTCTTGTGATGGTTATAAACTACAGATAATCTGTAAAGGTGTGTACCCTCTACCTGAGTTTATGCAAGTTGTCCTACCTAAGTAGTAACCCCCCCTCCCCTTTATTGTTAATAAAATAGGCCTAAAATGTGTTGAGGGGTGCGGGTGGGATTTAAGAGATTTTTTGCTTGATTTATTAAATGGACACTTTTTTTTTCAGTGCTCAGCTTGAGGAGCTTGAAAAGGTCCACTCCTTATGCAGGCTGGAGAAGTGTTTTGGTGCACTGTATTACACCATTTTGCCCCCTAGATACGACCCAGAGCTTTCAGCCTGCCTTGCAAGATGGTCCAGGACTCTTACAGATGCCACAGGCTAGCAGCAAAATAATCTTCTTTTGCTCTTCTAATCCTCCTTTTCTGGATCCATGCAGATGGTGTTAACAAAAATTGACCGAGTTTCCAGGGGACTGTTGTTAAAGAACGTACTGGAGATCCAGGAGTTTGTAAAGGAGAAAACTCAGGGCTGCTTTCCTCAGCTATTCCTGGTCAGGTAAAGCTCTTCTCCATTGCTGCCGTTTCCTTTCAGGTGATGATTTGCAATAAGGCAAACTCCCTGACATGGGTCTGTCTCCTCTAGAGGTGGCACTTATCTGTGCCCTGAAGATGGAGGGTGGGCTGCTGATGGGGAAACGCCCCTTTCCTTCTTCCCCCTCCTCTGCAAGTGAGTGGAGTTCGGTTTTCAAGGCTGCTCTTCCTTTGGTCTTTCTCCGAGGGGGGCAGCAGTCCTTGTGCTGCATGCTAGTGGGCTTTTCCCACTATTTTTTATTTTATTTGGAGTAGTGTTAACAGTAGCAAGCTGTAGGTGTTTTACATAGCTGAAGGGCTTACTCTTACCAAGGTTGTACTGCGCAGTGGGAAATGTAACTTAGTACAGCCCGTTGCTGAGCTCACTTGTGTTGCTCCAAGACGCAGCAGCGTCCGGCACTGAACATCCATACCTTTGTTTCCACAGTTCTCTGGAATTCTCAGGGGTTCACTTGCTAAGGTGTTTTGTAGCCCATGTTACTGGAAACCTGCCTGCTGTAGAGGCCAGCTGAAAAGTGTGGCTCCTGATCTGCTTGGCTCATCCAGAACAAAAGGTATCATCAAAACTAGAGGTCTGGATTTTTGTTGTAAATAACCCAAGGTACTAGAATTTATTTTTGGATAACCTTGTATAAATTTTTGGATAAATTAATGCTTGTAAGGGTAAGTTTTTTTGTTTAATAAATTCATCAGTTCAGGAAGTTTGCACTATGAATGAATCCAGGTTATTATAAAACTGTTTTATAAAACCTATATGATTGTGCTAAGGAGAAGAAAGCAAAGAGAACCTCCAAAGAGAATCGAAGCGTTAATACAGTATTTCTTCTCCCTCCAGCTAAATGTTCAAAAAGCTACCGCTGCATGCCTAAGCTCTGCTGTATTTAGGATACTAGAGATGGTCTAGTAATCGCATTAATAAAAAGGCATTTAGTTTAGAAAAGAAGAACTGTAGCCCTAACATTAAGCAAATTGTACTTGCTCAGCTGAACTGAGCGATACACAGAGGTTTACTCCTCTCAGTTTACGTAGCGGGGGCCAAAAACTAGCACCTGTGCAACCTGCCTGCTCTAAGGTGATCGACAGTGGAAATAGCCAACACGTTGTCTGTGAAGGTGTGTTTAGGAATTCTTGCGTATTTTCCTTTTCTAACTCTCCTGCATCGTGCGTTCCATAGGTGCAGCGTGATAGCACGCCTTGCTTGCATACATCCAGTTGTCCCTGTACCAGGAGGATGAAGGAAAGGACACATCTGTAATGGGGTCTACTTTTTGATCACTGTTGGCTTGAAAGAGAGTGGAATAAAAGACTGACACCTAGGGGAACTCTTCATCTGCGCTTTATCACCAGTCAGTGCTGCATCTACCTTCTGTTTCAAATCCAGCATCAAGTTCTGCAGCTGCGCCTGGATGAACTGCCAGAGATGAGACACATTGTCCATTATCTGCATCTGAAGCGCAATACTGATGTCCCGTGCTCTTTAGGGGCACTGTAGCAGCTCGCAGAACCTTGTCCCACAGCAGCTGTGTCTGGCTCAGAGCACCTGAAGCTGTCCAGTTACAAGGTACAGAATGGGACACAAGGACTGCCATCAACAGCAGTAGTTGTACAGGAGAACTTAGGCCAAAGCTATTAAGTTGCCTATGTCAAACTCACTCAATCTTGTCACATCTTAACATTGCTAAAGGCAGGTTTGCAGTTGTCAAGTTACCTACGTGAAGTGTTTAAACCTCAAGAAAGGGCAGTTCTTTTGTGAACCACTCTGAGGGTGAGAAGGTGGTATTTCTAGTGTTTTCTTTCATGATGGAATTTCTTGTAACTCTCAGACTAGACATGAGGTGAGGTCTGTTTTCAGCATAGCTGTAAGAAGTGGGAGGTGTGAGGAATGCAGGAGAAAGATGCGGATCTCTAGCTTCCATATCTTAGCAGAGATCAAACCTGTAATTCTCTAGTATTTTACCTCTAATCCCAAAATTCTCCAGACCAAACCAGCCCATGGGATGCTTGATCCTAGAGGAAAGTGCAGTAGCATCTAGACAGGTGGAACAGGTGTAAGTGAACACTTCAGGAATAATCTTTTCTTAGTATCTTAAAACCAGGATCTTCCAAAAGCATCAATCTCATCCAGGCTGTCATTTTCAAGGCCTCAGCCTTGACTGAAGAGCCTCTGAAAATACGCCTGTATACGTAATAAAAGTGAAGTTCTGTTTTCGGTCCCTCTTCAGAACAAAACCCCTTACAGTGCTAGGAAGTCTTTTATTAACCACTTAAATAGATTAAGTATGTCTGGTAAATCCATTTGTATAAGAAGTGCTTTGAAATGGCAGCAGACTGTGAATTGGACCCCATGATCCTTGTGTGTGTGTGTGTACAGTTGCCTTGTGGTGTCCTTAGTGGAAGCCAGGTGGAACTAGGCCATATGTTTTCTTACAGCTGTACTAGAAACAGTAGTAGAGTCTTATCCTGAAGAACCAGCTTTACCTCTGGCCGTATCTGGGTTTTCTGCTCTGTTGGCCAAAAGATCTTCATTCACAAATGCTTCAAATACGGAATAACTCTTGCATTTTGCTTAGTCATCTGTGGGAGAAAACACCACAGTTTGTTACACGCAAGAATCAGTGCCCCTGTGACAGGTTAAGACAGTAAATAAAATCCTCTCCTTCACTTAAACATTAAAACTTAGATCTAAGTGCCTTCCTGGGAACGTGCTTTGGGTAAACGGGTGTCTGACACACCAGCAGACTTCCTTGCCAAGTTCTTAAGGAACACGCTGTGTTGCTGAGTGAGGAACTGTGCTTTCTCAGGCCGGGGACACATGAGCTCTCCCTTTCTTTTCCCCACGCATTGCTCAGTGCTGGGCCTGGCAGCAGGCTGAAGTGGTAGAGATCACTTCAGTTTTAAATGCTTTTGATGTCCTAAATTGTTTGCAGTGCAGACACCACACTGCAGCCACCCAGCATTACCTTGTAAGGCTTTGCCTCTTCTGCACCAGCCATTTACAGAAGTGTTGTTGAGTACAGGCTTTTACGGAAAAGGATTTCACCTTGTGCATCCTCTCCGGTCTTTCAGCAGTACTTTCTCCTTTTTCTTCCTCTAATGTGTGTGGTTTAGTCTGTCACCGTAACCCTGGCACTACACAGCCAGTATTTTGAGCTTATTCTTGCAGTGTAGAATGCATTTTAGTAGGCACCTTGACCAGATACAACATCAATAATTCTATTAATATTAGTGAAGTGACCTAAACATGTTTCTTGCGTGATTTTCAGAAGCGGAGGCTTTTTTTAGCAGGTAGACGTTTCAGATTTAGCCTTTCTGAGGCATTTACACAGAGAGGCAACATGCACTAAGGCAGAAAGAGCTGTGGTTTGCTGTCACTTTGAAGGTTGTTTCAGTGTTGCCTTCTTTCACTCTTGTCTGAAGTCCTGCTGCTTGGGCTTAGCATTGTTTTTATACTGTGCTCAGAGCTAGGATGTAGTAGTAGCTCTTTGGTACAGCATGAAACAAATTTTGGATGCCAGATGGAACATACCAAGAGTTGAATACAGACAATTCATTTTACATTAAGTGGGGTGGCTGCCCATGAGAAGCAAGATACTGCTACCTCAGCTATCAAAGTTTCTAGCAAGAGAGGTGTCCCATGCTACAAAACTGGGCACATTATGAGGGGAAAGGAACAGAACTAAGAAAAGGCAAACTGATCTTACATTACATCCCAAAATAACAATTTATGAAGGATGTAAGCTATTGTACAATTCAGAAGTATTCTTTAACAGGGCAAAACAAATGCACTCAGATCAAGGCCCACGTAGATTCAGTAGGGCTTCAGCACCACAGCTGTCTTTGTGCTCACACTTGATAAAAAACATCGCGCTGATATTTAGAGATTCTTTTTTCTTCAAAAAAAAATAGCTGTAGGAAACCTGGTACTCAGCCCCCAATTAAGAGAGACATGTCAGAAATTCTAGAAACTGATGATCAAAAAAATAAACTAAGGAATAATACCAATCCCTTGCAAACCTTGGGGAAGAGTTGACAGGTAGATCTGTAAATAAGCCAAACACGATGACAGTGTGCACGCTGGCAGAAGGTACTGCTGACTGCATTGGCCCATAACAGCCAGGGTTCAGGTGGCCAAAGTATTTACAACCTTTGGGATAAAGGAATAGTTTTGGATGATTTTAAAAGACCACTCTCGTAGAAAAATATTTCTTTTATTCCCTCCTTAGTGGGTCCCCAGTGTGACTCCCAAGGCATAACTAAGACATTTGTTCTAAACCTAGTACTCCAAAGGAGTAGTTCTAAGAACTTCACCAACAATTTTAAGACTACAGTAAGCAACTTAAAAATAATGCTATAAAATAACAAGAAACTATTTTTTACAGTATAAAACATTTCAGTGCTAGAAGTTGCGTTAAGATGTTAAGAAACACTAACGGGTGTCCAAGCTGATGAGGATAAATCTTGTCCAAGCCTTATTAAAAAAGAAATTACAAGAAGAAAAGGATGCTCATAGCATCCCTGCTTCTACAGGGACAGGATTTTACAGGATTTTGTGTCATGGGCAAAGATGCTTTACAGTTAGTTATGCAGTCACTAGCGATAGTTATCGATTCAAGGTGAACCATCCCTGCTCCGGCTTCTCCTTGCAGTCCCCAAACTGCCCCTTTCTGGGCCAAGGCAAGTGCCTGTCCAGCCCAACGCCAAGCTGTGCTGGCGGGGACGCGTCGCCATGGCCGAGCGAGCGGTAACGCGGCCCGGCAGCCCGCAGCCCCGGCAACCGCCGCCGCGCTGTGCGGGAGCGCCGGGCGCGGGCCCAGCGAGGCGGCGACGGCCGCAGGCCCTGAGCTGACACCGGGAACGTACCGAGGAGAGCAGCCGCGGGCGGAGGGGAGGAGCGGGGCCGGCCCAGCAGCGCCGGCCCCGCCCGCACCACAACATGCCGGCCCCCGCCGGGGCGGGGCGAGAAGCGGAAGCGCTCCCGGCGGCGAGGAAGCGGCTGGCTGGCTCCGGCGGCCATGGCGGATGAGGAGGAGGATGTGCCGGTGAGAGCCGGATCGGGGATGCTGGGCGGGACGGTCCGGCCCGCATCCCCACCGCAGCTGGGCAGCCCTCGTGTGCTGCGGGGGCGGCTGGTGGCCGGGGCGGGAGGGGAGAGGGAAGGGGGAAGGGAAGGGGGAAGGGAAGGGAAGGGAAGGGAAGGGAAGGGAAGGGAAGGGAAGGGAAGGGAAGGGAAGGGAAGGGAAGGGAAGGGAAGGGAAGGGAAGGGGTCCCCTGCCGCCCTCTTCGCTGACGGCGGCCTCTCCTCTGCTGTGCCCGTCTAGTTTGAAGAAGACGCGGAAGAAGCCGGCGGGGGCCTGGACGGCGGGCAAGGCAAGAGGAAGAGGCTGTTCTCCAAAGAACGTGAGTCCAGCCGGGCTAGAAACCCCTGCCCGGCGCTGAGGGGTCCCTGGCTGCAGGGAGCCCCGCAGTGTTGGTGCTCCCCGCGGCTCTTAAGGACGATGTCCTTCCCCCAAACACGGCTGAAACTCTGAGTTCCAAAACTCAAGTTTTTCCTTAGCAAAAAAGCGGCTTTCATTCTGTGCCCTGGCTGGAAGTGCAAAAAGCCATCATGTAGACCCCCAAAAATACTGCTAATGCGTGATCTGAACCTAACTGTGCCAGAAGCCAGTCACACTGTCAGTCAGTGATCAGTACTTGTGCATATTTAAAGAGTCTGTCATCAGAGATGCTTTCCTGTATATACAGCACCAGGCTTTTGTTGGCTTCTGTCTGCCTGCTTATTTCCTCTCTGTTTGCTCAAGAATTGTCCTGCCCAGCAGACGAGTGTGCCATCCTGGTGCATGAATGCGTAGGCTGGTGAGCTCTGACTAGGTGTGTGCTGCTGACAGTGCTGAATGGACGAAAGAAGCCTCACGCTGAGTGTTTCTTTCTGCAGTAAGATGCATGATGTACGGATTCGGGGATGACCAGAACCCTTACACAGAATCAGTGGACATTCTTGAGGACCTGGTAATAGAGTTTATCACAGAAATGGTAAGTCAGCTCTAGACAGCATGGTCAAAACATGCTCACTAACACTTCAGTCTTCTGAAGGTTAATGCTTCTGACTCAAATACTGCATTATCCCAGGCCAAAAACTCTGACGCTAGTAGGAAAAAGCTAAACTTAAGACTTTGCTCTTCCAAGATTAAGGCAAAATTCATGCATCTTGCTCCAATGTGGATTTAGAACACTGTCTGAAGTCCTTAAGTAGCAGTTAGATTAGTATTGGTGGGGGGGGAAATACATAGGTGACTTTAAGATTCACTGTGGCATCACTGTATGTGCAGCTGACTAAAGACAAGGCTCAGCTTTGAAAGTTTATTGACTTTTTGTCATCTCTCAGTGTCTTTACATGGATGGGAATATAGCTCTGCCCTACAAAAGAAATGCAAGCTTCTGGGGCCTGAAGCTGTCGCTCTTCCAGATATTTGAACACTGTTTGAAAGGGGTTTTTTTGAAAAAAAAGTTATTCCTACTGTTTGTGGATCCCCTTTCCTTTGAAAGGTTGCCCTTGCCTTGCCTCATCAAAATGCCCTAAACCATCCTATGATACAGGGACTTCATATTGCTTCCAAGATCTGCCTCATGCTGTTTATCTTCAAGCACTTTGCAGGCTGGGGGTCCTACATGTAATCTGGCTTTAGTTTTGATGTCATTACTGTTACATGTATACCCAGGGGTATGTGCTGGGTGTAAGTGACAGGCAGCTGGGGACAAGCAGAGCAACAGTAAGTCCATGGTTTACTGGGAAGTTCTCTTGTGACTAGGATGATGGTGCCCGGATCCTGCAATTGCTTACTTTTTGGTTATAAAATGACAGAAAATAAAGTGGAATGGAGAGCTTAAAAAAAAATTATGGGGTAAAGGAACCCCGCTGACTTTCCTCTTTTCCTCCAACAGACGCACAAGGCCATGTCAATCGGGCGGCAGGGTCGTGTACAGGTTGAGGACATTGTCTTTCTAATCCGCAAGGACCCCCGGAAGTTTGCCAGAGTTAAAGACCTCCTGACTATGAACGAAGAGCTGAAACGAGCCAGAAAGGCCTTCGATGAAGCAAACTACGGATCTTGATTCCGTGCACAGGGGCATTACTTGGGCACTTGCTGCCCAAATGGAAGGAACGTCATGTGTGTTGTTTGGGGGGGTTATTTAGGATGGAGGTCGCTGCCGGGATGTCTGCCCTTGCTCCAGCCTTTTCTGAAAAGCATTCAGAAAAGTCATCTGACTGTATGTGGTATACTTATGTATTTTTATACCAAAGTTCCTTGTAATGGCAGGCAGCCTGTTTGAAGTAGGACTACGTTGAATCGGGTATCTAGAGGGCTAATGATGGGTGATTCTCTACAACTGTTTCAGTTATCACTAGGTATTCTTGTGACAGGAAACGTAGAACATGGCTCTTGGTTCACTGGACAATGTCTTCAGGGCCAAACTCCTATAGAGGTTTCTGCTCTTTGCTCCGTCTGTGCTCTTTGAATAAAACATTTTAAGTTTGTGCCCCTCCTCGTAACTAAACTTACATTGAACAATTCAAACAAGGTGCATAATACAGATGTTTTAGCACTTAATTGGTTATTTTTTCTTCTGTCCCAGTAGGCACAGCTCTTTTGTTTTCTACCAATATTAAGCCTAGGAAATTGAAGCTAACCTGTTCCAGATTTACTTGCACTTACAGCCTTTCCTTACCCCTACTAGGCAAGCGCTCTACAATGAAGCAGATTTCAGTCTGAGACAATTTTTTCTTAGTATTTCCTGGTGATCCTGATCTTGGGACTTAGTTACAAGCAAGAGCCTGGCAGAAAGCACTAACCACATTGCTTGTTCTAACTTATTTCATTAATACATGTTGGAGTAGCTGTGCCTTGCATTGCCAAGCAGGCAGAAATCGCACTTACATTAAAAAGATTTCAGGACAGTGAGAAACATATTCACCAGTCAGGAGTTTACTGTGTGACAGAGTTTGTATGCCTTAAACAACTTGTTTGACAACGCTGGCTGGAGGAGGGGATGGGTGCTACAGAGGCCTGCAAGTCTGGCAAGAGATAAGTCAAAGCTGTCCCCTGTGCAAGCAGCACAGAAGGAAGGGTATAAGACTACTTCCTTGGAAAAGTGGCAGCAAGTCTTTTGTCCTAAGCAGCAGTAAGTGATCAGCTGCAGCCCTCCACTGTGGATGGTAACTATTTGCACTGTGGATTTGACAGCAGCACTTAACATGTGGTCCAGCAATAGAGAAGGGACACAGAGTAAGGGTAACTCAAAGTCACTGTTCCTGGACAAGGCTAAGTGAAAGGATGAAGACTATGCAGCTGTTTGGAACACCCTTCCATAAAAAAAAAAAGAAAATAAAAGCTGTTACAGAAATAAAATAGTTGCTACTTTCATAGCAGAATTCAGGGTGTAAATTACAAAGACACCATTAGGGTTTTGAGGGTTTTACTTAAGAAAAAAATAACTGGAATGACTTGACCTCTTTCCTCCTTGCGAGTCCAGGGTCAGACACCCATTGCTGCAAAAACAGAATCAATATCCATGTTCTCAGTAGCTTCTTTCCACACAGGGCCAGGGCTTCCTTCCAGCAGCAGCTGCTTAGGGGTCCCTGCTGTGCTTAGTTTGACAGAGGCTGTACCACCATTGGAACGTCCTTCCCGACTCGGAGGCCCATCCTGGTAAGCTGGGAGGATGAGTGATGCACTGTTCTCACAGACCCCAAAAAGCTGAGAAGGTTTTTGCTGAACAGCCTCCAGAGCTCTCTTTGCACGTGTGGATGATTTGATCCTCCTTCGACAGAACCGTCGCCTGAGGTACTGCTTTGGCCAGCGTGCACCATGTGACCCGTACAGGAGGTATTTACGGACAGATGTTTTGACACAGCACAGTTTTTTCTTCAAGCTTAAGGGGAGGAAGGTGCACAAAACAAAACTTTATCAGCTGCTAAAGTGTTATTTTATTTGGGGTTTGGAAAGATCTGGTTATTAGCCTTCTCTACCGTTTTCTTTGTCGCACCAAGGAGACACAACAGCACCTTGTACAATAGTAGCCAGGGCATTCTGAAGAATGATGCCACCCCTTGCATCATATAATTGTTACCATTGAACATGTACATGATTTAAGGTGCGTTTTCATCCTCCTCCTTAAGTATCTGTGCATTTGTTAGCCTTTTAAATCCTTTCACAAATGACTGATGCTAAACAGACTGTTCATGTCAGAGCATCCAATGACCTGAACTAGTGTTGCCATTTGACTTTAAAAAGAACGGGTTAGACCACTGCGTTTCTTTACACCAGGAAAAGACCTAATATTAAAATGTAAAGTGTCAGATCCAGAAACCCCACACCTGTGCAAAATTACCTGCATCCTTGAGCCTCCACGTGGTGCAGCCGGTTGCTTTTCAACAACTTGTGACGCAGAAAATAAGCTGCTGATTTGAATTTGTTGCCTTTGCACCACAGAATAGCTTTTCTGAGTGCCTCTGACAGCTCCCCAAATGACGTAGCTGTTTGGACCATCTGGACAAGAGATCCAGCATGCTGCGATTTTGCTATGTGAGAAGAAAGTGATGCTGATTTTGGTTTAAAAGGTGTTGATGCAATGCTTATACCCTGAAACAATAACAGAAATATAGTTAGTCTTTTAAAAGCGTGACACTCCTGATCCCCTCTGCTGGAGGCAAGCAGAGCACTGAGGTTTTTGTGAGAATGATCCTTATTTCCTAAGAAGAAAGTGGAAGAGCAGTCTTGCTTTGTGCAATACAAAAAGAGGCAGCAGATAATTAGAATTTGTATTCCTGCCTGGTCATTTCACTTGACATACCAACAAATGCTCAAATTTGTAAGCAGAAATTAATAGTGATTTTCAGTGCAAAGCTTCCATGCCAACTTGGGTTGTTAGACAAGCAAAAATAAGGCAGGGAAAGGGGACATTTTCAATCAAGGATATCATATTTTGAGTGTTAGGGTCTTTAAAGTTAAAAAAAAAAAAGTGTAAAATGGTGCCATACAAACCTGTTGTGTTAGAGGTCTGGATGGTCTAAGTAAACTCTTCACATCAAACCCCAGGTTCCCTACAAGGAGAGAGGAGAGTTCCTATTATGAAGTAAAGACAGTTTTAAGTCTTTGCACAGAGACACTGCAATGCTTTGCCCTGCTGAGCTCTCAGATCTCCTGCCGCCTCAGCAGGATCACACCTGTACTCAGCATTTCCAGGCAAACTCAAGGGGGCTACACTCATCTCACATGGCAGCTGGCAAGGGATGAAGAGGATGCAGAGATTTACACATGGCTGCAAAGGAGAACTTCATGGGTAAAAGCTTCATGCAAACACCTGGATGCCTGCAGTCACTGGCCATAGCCTTGACTGCAGGGGAAGACTTGGGCACAGGCCAGAACCAGCGAGCACAGGAAAGTTCCATCCTGTACTTACAACCTTATCTGCTCTTGTACAGACTGCAGACAGTGCTCTTAGCTTCCCTCCCTATCCTTGGGCCCCATCTACACAGTGGCAGGAAAATACAAATGACTATTTACAGGACCTGTATACCACATTCATTACCTGCTTCTCTTCAGGCTGTATCATGTTTAAAAAACAAAACAAAACAAAACAAAACAAAAATACTGACATTTTCCTCACAATACTGACATTATCCACAGCTTTATAAAGGCAACAGTACATGCAGCATTCACCTCCTCTTCCAAGGCCAGGAGAGGGGAGCTTGTACTAGAACCGCACTCTCTGGGTATCAGAAGTGCTTGGCTCTGTTAGACAGAAGCTGTGGTCAGTCTCTGGGATATCAGAGATCAGTAGCACTGTGGCACAAGGCTTTACCTCTGCTGGCTCTGGTCACCAGAACTGGCTCTCCGATGTCTGCAGGGCATGGGATGCTACAGTTTTTCACAGCACTCATGCAGGTCGCAAACTTTCTCTTTTTCCCCACCTCTGACACTGCTTCTGGCATTGTTGGGAAGAGCTTCTTCAGCCAGCTGGTAGGTTTTTTTGTTGTAAGCATTCTAGCCTTTTGCTTCTTCACCTCAGAAGAAACATTAACTCCAAGGAAGTTACTGATATCAGAAGGGAAGGTAAACCCCTTGATATAAGGCATCTGTTGGGTCTCAGATACCAGATGAAGTGATGTCGACAACACGCCATACAAAGAAATGAGGCTCTGCAATACACACCTGTACTGAATCCTGAAGAGAGAAGACAGAAAGGTACGGAGTCTCCTCTAGCAAAACCTTGTGCCTTCCACTCAAGCAGAAGAGCTGATGGAACAGATTCCAAGCTGCCCTTTCCCTATTTGCCCTCAATACAAGTTTATCTTTTTACACTCCATCACCGTGCTTTCCTTAGTATTAGTCTAAGCGTTAAGGAACTGTTCAAGATCAGAGCACAGGAGTGACTTGATTAGTAAATCCCTGATCAGGAGCCCCTCCACTTCCTTAGAGCTTTGTGGAGTGCCACACCTGGGACTCGGCATGTTCCCAGGTCACATTCAAATCATTTGACAAGAGGTCTTCCCCCAAAAGCAACCTGTACCAACTCAGGACAATGGTACTAGCACTGCTGCCGTAAAATCGCCTGCTCTGCGTTTACTGGGGAGACAGATTCCTCGTGCCAAATAACGTTTTACCGAGTTCTATGCGATGCTGTTACTCCTTCAGCTACAGACAGCAGTTACTTTCTCGGTGTTGCTCTGAGAGAGACTAGAACAATGATCCCCCTGGAAAACTCAGCAGTATGATAGAACAACTTTATCCCAGCCTTTCCATTTCAGCATGAGGCAGGACTTACTGCTTGCTGCAAGGAGTTCCAGATGTTAGCGTTTGTTGCAGGCTGGCATTAACACTGTGATTTTATTAGTCTTACATGAAATTACATGAAGTTTGTTATGAACCAAGAACAAAGCCTTCCAAAACAGCATGTAAGAAGTCTCTCTCCACTTACACAACTCTTCAGGTGCTAGAATCAAGTCCAAAGGGATGGAGGGACCCCCCTGCTCCTCCTCTCAACTGAATAAAGCTCACTCAGCAGCAAGGCCTAATTAGAAGCCCTTCTCCCTGACAGGCATGTCAAACAGACAAGACAGACTTTTGAATACACAAACCATAGCCGGCTCAACAACCCCGAAGCCACCGTGTTCAAAAGTATGAATTCTTCTGAGCAGAGATGTCTAACGGACAAACTGAAGATTACACCAGTTAAGGACAAAAAATAAACACCACGTAATGAGACTTGCTGAAAACACCAACTAGAGGCAATTCACAAGGCGATATCCAGGATAATTGGGGAGATGAGTATCCAAACTTTGGGTTGCTCAAGGCTGGAACAGCAGCCAGCCAACAGCCTCAGGTTCCTACATAATAACTTGAAAATAAGATGTCTGGCTATCAAAGAAACTTCAAGCTGCACGTATGAACTGCACAGTGAAGTCCTTCAGCAATACAGGGCCTACAGCAGACTTAGTTTTGGTCTCATGAGGTGCTGCTGGTGAACTGTACGGATGTTTTCATGGTGAAAAAAGGATACAGAAAAGCTTTACAGCAACAGTCCAGCAGACGCAGTATGAGCTTGCAACCTCCCAACACCTTCAGAGCTACTGTTTCCAGCATAGGCTGGCTGGGAACTAAGCACTCTGCAGGGGCTTGGGATGTATCTTTCCTGTGTTGATACAAGGATGAGGAGATGGTTATGATCTAGCATTTCCCCTCTTTTAGCTCTGCAGACTGAGTTAAAGGATAGCATAACATATGGGATCATGACACTTACTTGGGAATCAGTCCTGCCAGAGTTTCAATGCAGCCCACCAAGTTCATTTTCCATAGGCGCTTCAAGCATTGCTCTACCTAGAAAAAAAGAAAACTCCTTTGACTGGTGTTTTGAGAGACAGCAGTGCCTTGGTTTAAGAACTGTCACTATATTAAATGACACCTTCTCCTTATCAGTTTGACAGCACAAATTGCAGGTTTGCGTGATGGAATGTTCTGCTATGTTTCTATATCTGCACTATGATGAAAAAGATCCCTTTACACAGAATCACAGAATGTCAGGGATTGGAAGGGACCTTGAAAGATCATCTAGTCCAATCCCCCTGCCGGAGCAGGATTACCTAGATCATGTCACACAGGAACGCGTCCAGGCGGGTTTTGAATGTCTCCAGAGAAGGAGACTCCACAACCTCTCTGGGCAGCCTGTGCCAGTGTTCAGTTACCCTCACTGTAAAGAAGTTTTTCCTCATATTTATGTGGAACCTCCTGTGTTCCAGCTTGCACCCGTTGCCCCTAGTCCTGTCAATGGATGTCACTGAGAAGAGCCTGGCTCCATCCTCATGACTTACCACACTCCTGTGAATATTTAGAATTAAGTGAAGGGCTGGAGTAGGCCATTGTTAATTGGTGCTGCACGGTTTCTCCTGCACTATATAATGGCCTTTGCTGTTGGCTTTCAAGAAGAAAATGTACAAACAAATCAAGAAGGTAAGAATGATTCCTGTTCTATTTCAAAGCAGTTATTGGGGCTGGGGCCGGGGTGCAGAGACCAGTCGGGGCCGCTCCTCACCTGCTGCAGGGCCAGGTAGGGCCGGTGCCGCAGCAGCCTGCTGTGGTAGACGTAGAGCACGGCCCGCAGGACGCGTCCCTCGGCGGCCAGGCCTGTCCCCGACAGCCGCTTCCCGGCCACGTCGCACCGCCGCCGCAGCGCCGGCAGCCCCCGCACTGCGGGGGGGACACACCGCCTCAGCGCCCGCCGCCGGGCCCCACCTCCCGCGGCCGGCGAGCACCGACCGACCGCCGCCACCGTCCCGCACGGCGCCCGGGAGCGCCTTAAAACGCCCCCCAGCCCCACCCCCGAGCCCGCACCGCGCCCCAGCCCAGCCCGGCCCGGCCGCACGGCCTGGGGGACCTGCAGGGTGTTTAGCCGCCAGGGCCACCGTCGCGCTGGCCGCGGGCCACGGCACGTCCAGCCGGTTCCACGCCGCCTCGGGCGCCGCCATCTTCCCGGTGCCGGGGCGGTGCTGCGCAGGGCAGGACGGCGGCCGGACGCGGGCGGGACCATGTTGGCGGGCTGAGGCGGGGGGGCGCGGGCCGGACCAAGTCACCCAGGTGGGGGTGGGCTGTTCCCCGCGGCGGGGCCTCCGGCCGGCAGGCCAGGCGGAGGTGGGCAGGAGGCGCAGGGCTCCTCGCCCTGGGGCTCGCAGCTGGGGTCCGCAGTGCCTGGGTGCCTTCACCCCTTCCCCACACAACTCACCCCACCACACGGTCCGGTGACGCCAAGGAACACCGGCCCGGACGCCTCTCCAAGGCCCGGGGCCTGAGTCTGGTGCGCTGCGTTCCCAAAATGTCGTGAGAAGGGAAAGAAATACGAGTGTTATTCACACTTTTTAAACCTTGCAGTTCTTCGGTGTCTGCCTCGGGAGGTTAGGCTGCTCAGAGCCAGCACAGCAGGGGCTGAAGACCCCTGCGATGGGCTGCAGGTGCTGCGGCAGCAATAGAGTTCTTCAGGGGATGGCCCCAGTCACAAGGTGTGCGACGTTCCAATGTCTAATGACCCTTTCTGAGAAGAAATTCTTCCTAATGTCCAACCTGAACCTCCCCTGGAGCAGCTTGAGGCTGTGTCCTCTTGTCCTATCGCTAGTTGCCTGGGAAAAGAGGCCGACCCCCACCTCGCAGCAACCTCCCTTCAGGTTGTAGAGAGTGAAAAGGTCTCCCCTCAGCCTCCTTTTCTCCAGGCTAAACAATCCCAGTTCCCCCAGCCGCTCCTCATAGGACATATCCTCTAGACCCTTCCCCAGCTTTGTTGCCCTCCTCTGGACTCGCTCCAGCACCTTGATATCTTTCTTGAAGTGAGGGGCCCAGAACTGGACACAGTATTCAATGTGTGGCCTCACCAGTGCCGAGTACAGGGGGACAATCACTTCCCTAGTCCTGCTGGCCACACTATTCCTGACACAAGCCAGGATGCTCTTGGCCTTCTTGGCCACCTGGGCACACTGCTGGCTCATGTTCAGCCAGCTGTCCACCAATACCCCCAGCTCGTTTTCCACCGTGCCGCTTTCCAACCACTCTTCCCCCAGCCTGTAGCACTGGGGGAAACACACAGCCCAAAGCAGAAACAAAGCTGGGAAACTTACTTCACATCAGCAGCAATTCATATCAGGTGGCCTTGCTGCCCTTTCCCTGGGTGCCCACCCGGCCTGCCTGGTCCCTGCATGCCCCAGCTGTGGGGATCGACTGTGGCAGGGCCAAATGGTCAAGGCCAGGCAGGAGCAGGGTCTGTGGTGGATGCAGGTACCCCTGCTGTAATGTATTAGTGATCCCAGAATGGTGTCCTATCAAATGAATTGATTTTTTGCGGCCTTCTGTGAGTTCTACCCTGAGTATAAGACATTACTTCCTGCCTCCTTCCCTCTCTGCCTGAACTTGAATGTACTCTTTTCTTACCTGCCAACGTTAGTATTCCCCCTCATATATTTATTAGAAACAATGGAGTTCAATTGAGCATGAATGTTGTACAGTCTTACCATCTCTTTAGATTCCCTTTTGTTGCATACTTCCTCTTTTCTTTGAAGGAGTCTCATGCAAATAACAGGTTCAAGTGGTGTCCCTTTAAAAAAGTAGAGCAAAATTGGCATTAATGGTTGCACCTGTAGGGAAGAGAGGTGTGAGAGCAAACCAGGAGGCAGACTGATAAAAGGCTGCTATGAGCACTTGCCTGCCCTGGGAAGCGGGGTGTTAAGCTTCCTAGGTTAAGAGTAGAGATAAGAGGTAAAAGTGAAAATGGAGTCTCCACAGTGTGAGCAGAGAATCCCAAAGGCCTCTCTAGTTGAGATTCTGAGGTGTTTTGAACATCCTATAAGTGAGGAGCAAGCCTGGGCTATCTGCTTTCAGTGTTGCTGTAAGATGGAACAGTTGGCTCAGGGGCTGTACCCACCACTCCATTCTGCATTCATAAAAGGTCCTGGAAGCATCTTCATCCATGCTGATGGTACTGCTTCCTTCAAGGTGTACCACAAGTCTGGTAAGAGCATAAGTAGCTGTGCTTGCCAAGGGCTGTTCCTGTAACAGGATGAAATATGGGGGGGAAAAGTGGGGAAATTAATTTTTTTTCCTGCCTTTTTTTCTCCTCTCTTTGTATGTTGTTATGAGGCTATTCTGCTGCATATACTTAATTTCAAAGGACTGTAGATGAGTGGTAATATACACATACAGCCTACTAATTTTTCTAATAGTGCTCTAAGGAGTCATTTGGTTCTAGGGAATAGCTTGGATGAAAGTTTGTTACCTGTTATGTTATTTGAAATAAATACTCTGAGGCTTTGTTATATGTCCTGCTCTGTTCATCTTCCAATGTATAGTTCCTTTGTTATAGTAACTCTCACGACAGATCTATGACTGATGGTTTCCCTTTTTTGTCACTATGTGTAGCCAGCAAGTGGCAATAAGCTTTGTTTTTCGCACTGCTTAGTTGCACTGCTGCAGAGGTCAATGCTAGGCTGACTCTTCAGGGACAAAAGTGGGTAATAAAGAATGAAGACAAAGATCTAGTGCCTTCCTGGTGGTTAGACACCTATTAACAAACAAAAAAAGTACCCAGCAGCAGTTAGCTTGGGGATAATGCTCCCAGTAAGAAGAGTATCCTGTGTTGCTTTCCAGGAGTCCCCAAATACAGGCCTACTTTCCCCAAGTGGGACTGACCTTAGTCAGAGGGGTTTGTTTCCTTATTACCAAGAATTCTTCCTGTTTCTTTCTAGACAGGGATTCTAAAAGCTGTTTATCAATGCCTATGCAGTTATCTTTCTCCCCATCCCCTCTTTTTCCCTTTTAGATGCTGGCAGCATTCAGCAGTCAGAGGACAAGGTAAGCCTGTGTCTTCACCTTCATATGTGTGCAGATATAATCCTGCTGTAGTAAAAGGCCAGCTCGGGAGATGCAGATGTCTTTGGAAACTAGCAAGGTTGTTAAATTTGCTGTTCCCTGTGAGAGCGACCCTGTTCCCTGCAATCTGGAAAAAGAACCAAAATGCTAGGACTGAACAATGGGATTGGGAAACAATGTGCACAGATGCTGCCTTCTGTGCAATAGCCCACAGTCTTTTATTCTTAATAACAGGTAACTTAGAGGTGCTAAATAAGGCCATTTAAAAATCTTAAAACAGCTTGTTTAGGGATTATCTCAGGCAATGAGCATCTAGCTGCCTTTTGGGCCCTTCTCATCCTGAGAGATGTGCTCACTGAGGGGCAGTGGAGGGTATGCGCGTGGCTGAGAAGTGAGAGCTGGGAAGTTCTCCATAACACTTTGTGCTGCACTGCTTCCTTGGTCTCTGTCTGCAGCTGCTGGAGTACTTGGGAATGGTGATCTATGAAGCCCTGGACTGGGGTATCGACAGCCAAGTGGAGCGAGAACTGAGTGATCCTTTGGAGAAACTGCTGTGCCTTATGTTGAAACTGGATGATGAGGCAAAGAAACCAGCAGTCACCCCACAGGATGTTATCAAGGTTTCCTTCTTCCCACTTAGTAAATACAGCAGCTTTAGAGGAGTTGGTGGAACAATGCTGTCAACCAAGGGGCAAGATCATTTCTGGGAAAAAGCTGGGTAGCTTGTTGGAGGACATAGAGGGAGCACATGGCTTTCCCATCAGAGGGAAAAGGCAAAACTGTATTAGGTGTGCACAAGTGCCTGTGGAAAAGAATTAAGAAGGCAGACTGAGCATGGCTCTCAGACAGCTGTGTCTATGAAGTCCTTCTCTACCTAGCCTCCAAATTTGATTTTGAAAAAAAAGTCACTTGTCCATAGTATTCAGTTTCTGCAAGAGCTGAGATTTGGACATCTTAACTCAAACATTTTCCTCTCAACCATAATTTAAAGGTATGAGAAACTTCCCATCCCTCAGTCTGATCAGGGCAGGGGAAAAGAACAGGACAAGTGACTCCACCTGCTGTGTTTTGTTGTGCTTTTTCTGCAATGGACGCTTTCCTTTCCAGGTACTTATTTCAAAGCACACCTTATGGACAATGAGATATATGAATTACACATTGTACATATAAGATTGAACATGTTGCTTCTTTGATCCTCTTCATCTGCAATAGAAAAAAAAAAAGGATAAAAAGGGGCTGTGAGGAAGATGTTTTTTAACCATGGATTGAGAAAACTGAATCTTGCTTTATTCTATCCTACCATGTTCTTTCATTTCAAGATCTCTTTTAAATAGCTGCACTTCTTTCAGGCCTGTGAGGAGCACTTGTCCAGGCCTTCTGAGGCTACCAGCCATTATGAAATGACCTGTAGGAGTCTGTTTACTGAATATATGGAACTTCAGAAGCTTATGACCATCATCCAGACCTCCAAAGAGGTACATTTGGGATCACCCCTTAGCTGCTATTCCTTCTACCTTCAACACTCACTGTGTTCTAAAGTAACATTCCCATTGCACTAGAAATGGAGTATGTAGCTGAAAGTCTATTTTCACAATGTGAAAGGCTACTGTCTCTGCACTGTATTAGTAATTTATTGTAGCTTTTGAAAGTTTGTGTGTTTGGGGCTTCTAGGTTTTCAGATTAGCATTAGGAATTTATACTGGATAGATAGGGAATTACTGAACAGTGCAAGGTAATGACTTCATGTGCTTGCTTCTCAGAGTCTGAGAAGAATGAATGTGGAAGATTTGGTAGAAAATCCCCTTCAGAAGAAGGAAAAACTCTGGGTAAGGGATTTAATTCCTTCATTATTGGGGGGGGGGGGAGGAGGTGTCTGTCTTGGCTCTCTGAGACTTTCCATTGACTGCTCTATGAGAAGTAGAGCTTGAACACAAACAAAACTTCTTAGGTTGTTCAAGAGCTTAAGTAGTTAAAGACTTTGCAAAACAAGCTGGGGAGTGAACTTGAAGTTAAACTATTTCATGTGTTAACCTCACGTGGCCATTTATTCTACACAAAGAGTGTCTTTGTGGTTCAACTTAAACCATTTCTAAAAATGAAGTTGGAGGCAGTCTTTGGAATATGTGTCCACAAGTAGTTACTCAGGCTGTTTCTTCCTGCAAATAAGCCCCAAACTCCAGCTCTTGGCAGGAACTGACACCTGCCAAAAGCAATCTGTTTCTTGTAGCTGGACTGAAAACTGCAAGAAAACTCTTCTGTTGGTGGTAGTACTGGAATGGACTAGTTCACTGTTATTATGTGGGGTCTGTGCTGGTTCAGGGCTGGAGGAGACTGAAGGTCAGTAGTTCTGTTTATCTTTGTGGTTGCGTAGCTCCAGCAGCTCAAACAAAGGGGTAAGGAGGGTGAGGTTGGAGATGTAGCTCCTACCTTCTGCTCACTGCCTTTCTTGTCCTTCCATAGATCTTGGACTGTGTGCTTGGGGCACAGAGAAAGCAACTTATTCTGTTCTTTTCAAGGCCCTACACAGTGAGGGCTCAATCGGAAACAAATAGCTCTTCTGGCTGGAGCTCTGCCCAGCATAAACAAATGCACTGTAGTCTGGAGTCTGTGGAGACAAACGGCAAGCCCCGAGAGACTCGTGGACTCGCTCCCTTTGTCTAAATAGCACTCGCTTTGAAGCGTGCTCAAACTATTCGTATGAAAATGTTTGTGAAATGTGTGTTTGGGCATATTCTCAATTTTGTGATCTATTAAAATAAACTGGCAAGCTATCTCAAACCACAAACTCATCAACTGCTATAGCTCTTTCCTGCAGGGAATACATGAATAAATACATGGGCTTTGCCGTGTGGCCTGAAGACCAGTGTATTTGGCCTCTGCTCCTTCAGGAGTCATTAATTCCAAAAGCAGGATGTCTGTTGCAAATCCTCTGCCTCTAGTTTCCAGGTCCCTGAGCACCAGTTGACTGCATTGCTCTGACAAACTCTTGAGTTTAAAATAACCAGGATGCCAACTTCACTGGGATCCAACAGATTAGAGCTGACGCCTTGAGTGGTGCCAAGCTGCCAATGCTCTCTATGGACCGTGTTTTTTCATGTTGACTGCTATGAAACAGGCCGCCTGAAACACAGACCACAGTCTGATGGTGTGCAGGGTTGTACAGTTTTAGCAGAGCTTATTTGTACATGTCACAAGACAATCTTCACTTGGAAATCTAAGTGGTGAGACCCCTTAGGAACACAGCTGTCTTACCACTCATCTGTTGAACTGAATGCAATGGGTTTGGAGTGCTGTAGCATCTTGTGTTGTATTGCACAGGTGTGTGAAGTTTATGTGGAATTTGACAATACAGGGGATGGCCCTAGCTGAATAATTGCAGTGAGCCAGTCAGTAGGGAAAGAAAAGTATGAGTGATAATGATATTGCTTACATCTGAAAAATGTTTTGGGTGTACAAGTTGCTCTGAAATGGCCAGCTGAAGGCAATTCTTGTCCTGAAACTAACGTGGCAATATTACAGTACAGAAGTCTCTCTTCAGGTCGTATCTTTCAGTCAAGTTCTGTCACTATGTGAGATGCAACTCTAGAAAGTGCAAATGGCTCAGGATAAGCTATTAAAGGTTTCTAATACTGACCAGTTTGCCCAGAGACTTTTGTGTGTTCTCCAACGCAATAAATATAGCCCAGGAGATACAGCTAGTACATGGTCACTCTCTGACAGTTCTAGTTTTCTGGAGTTGAGGTATGACTGTACCAAAGCCACGCTAAAACAATCCAACAAAAAAAAAAAATATCTGTCTCCTTGAAGGCAGCCATCAGTCAGAGCTTGCATAAGACTCTTCTGATATTATACCAAGATATCTGAAGGGATAAGTTGAGAGAAGATGCTTCATATTGTAAGTGGAAAAGGAAGAGGAGCCAAAGTCAGAAGCTTTGTTCTGCAGCAGTTTTCTGAAATGTTTTGCTTCCCTTTCTCTGTTTATAATACAATCACTTGTTCTTACCCAATTTGCCTTTGGGATCCAGATAAGCTGTTGACTTAGCACTTCCATTACAATGTTGTCTAAACGTGCTATTGAGCTGATTATTTTTTTTTCCTGTATGTAACTTTTGTTGGGTTATACTGCATGCCTGAGCATCCTCAGATATTAATACAGGAACAAGATGAGCAGATGTCAGTTATCAGCTTGCGTCTCCAGGCTGAAACTGCTAATGTACGCTGCTGTGAAGGTTAAAGTATGAGGTCCCTTTCCCTTTGTATTCCTTTTTTGTCTGTGGGCCCTTCAACCCTTGGTTTCTGAAAATTCAGAGGATTTTAATGGTAAGATTTGGGATTTCATTCCCAGTGTTTCCTAGGGTCCAGTAATATGAAAAAACTCTGGCACCTGGAGCACTTGCAGGAAGTAGGTATTCAAGAAAATGGGTCTAGCTACCTGGCAGCAGAAGCTGTGTTTTGCTGAAGTACATTTATAAAGTTAATGACAAAATTTGGGAATGAACCTGGCGAGCCAGATCCCTCATTGTAAATTAACTTCTGCAAAGAGAAGCAATTCTCTGTTCTGGTGCTGTGCCCTGATCTGCAAGTGAGTTGAAGGGGGTGTTAAGGACACACTTCTGTGTTTCTGAATGACTTCAGTTGCTAAGTGTGCCCTGTTACATGGAGGGAGGGAATGCTGCTCCATGCATCCTAGCTAGCTGTTGACCTGGCCCTCACTGGTTTCTCCTAGTCACCCCTGTGGCCCAACGTTATCCGTGAACTGCAGAATGGTGTGAGGCTGCGCAAGGCCTCTGAGCGACCACAGCGTCATGCGCCTCCAGCAAAAAGGATCCGCTCTCCCTATGAATTACTTTTGGATGATATTCAGCACAAGAGGTATAACCTTCGGAAGGTGAGTGACCAGTCAATGGACAACTCTGAAACCACGTGTTCTACCTCATTTCTAAGCAATATCTGTTGAGACCTCTTCTCCAAAAGCCTGTCTTTCTCAAAGGTACTTTGAAGTCCAGAAGTATCTGGTCTCCCTCTCAGCTGCAGCTCAACATTAGATCACTGTGTTTGTCCATCCAAGTGCTTCATTTCCAGTAACACTTTAATTCAGGGATAGCAACACTTTCATGAAGCTGGAAGGTAAACTTTTCCCCCCCTCCAGGGGTCAGCCACTCCCTTCCCTGGAACAATTACACTTCCTTGCACACAACAGTTTTATGAAACAGACCCTTGCCTGCTTGTGCTTTCCACCTTGGATGCTTGTGACCTCTCAGGCCGCTTAAGCTGAGCTGTGCCTGGCATTTCTTACTAGTTTCCTTGCCTTCCCAGATGTTGTGGGATGTGTGCAAGTGCAAAAGCACTTTTGAGCAAGTCCTTTGCTCAAGCCTCAGGCGGAGGCCCCTAAGCAGTGTATACAAGCTACTGCAGGAGTTCAGTCAGGGTCAAAAAAGCTGAGCCCCTTCCAGGGGCAGCTGCTGTGCTGACTCAAGTGGTGGGGGCTTCGAACAACATGGATGGTTGGTGAAGATGACCAGACACAAAAATGTCTGGGGTGCCTCTAAAGGTTTGTGACGCTGTTCGCTTGCTGCAGCTTGAGCCGGGAATGATGAGCAGATCTTAAACGTTGGCATAAGGCTTTGTGGCATTGGCGTGCTTTGCAAACAGACATCTTGGCAGAAGATGAGACACAATTCTACTTGTAATAAAGAGCGATATTTTTAAAAGTGAAAACTTTGCATACCACACAAGACATCAGCCTTTTTCTGCTTGATGGTGCTGCTAGAGTGCAGGGGGTTTAAAAGCCTCAGCTAAACCATGCACCTCTATAAAACCCCAGCTCTTGCTTTTCTTAACTGTGGCTCCAACCTTCAGATAAGGCTATGGCATTTATTTGGAGATGATATCTTGATTGATATATAAATTAATAGTAGTGGAAAGGAGGTAATACATCATAACTACTTGTGTTCCTTGCAATGTACTGTGTATTAACGCACTGTGCAGTACAGAACCGTAACTCAAGGTGGCAGGATGAACTGTGTCTTGATTTTAGTTTTTTTCTTTCTTTTTTTAAAATTTTTTTTTTGGTGGTCGACAAGAAGCACAAACATGTTGGAAGAGTAGTAGTTAGAAATGCTAGAAGAAAGCATAGGGCGCTACTGCTCAGGTCTTTGTGAAGGCTCTTAAATGAGGATTTCCCCATCTGCAAAGCTATTTTAAAGCTCCTCTATCAAACAGTGGTCTAATTTGCAAATGAATGAAAGCACAGCTATTGTGAGAAGCTGTAGTGTTGTTCTACCTGCACTCCCACCTGTTCAGAAGTTGTACTCACAGGGAAAGTAAATGGCATAGCCTCAAAGTAAGAATAAGTGAACAAGGCAGCTGAAGACATGCATGTGCAACTTGACTTTTGTTACTTCTCCCCTATGCAGCAAGCACAGGGCTCGATGAGGGAGGCAGTCTGCCTCACATGAATACCTGCCCTGCAATTCTGTCTTGCTATTGTTCCTAGTTTATGTAGGGCTGTAAGCCAGTCTCTGGGACTCTAGCTTATGCATACAGCTGCCTGCTGCTACTGTTCTTGTTACAGTCTTGTTAACCCATTCAATTACTCTCCTCCCTGGAGCTGAGTTCTCAGTGATGAATGTGATGTGACCATGGTGCTTGTCAGGATCACTCCTGACATTAAAATCATAGTGCAATGTTTTCCAGTGGCTCCTCACAGCAGTTCATGTGCTGCTGGGGCTAGAAGGCTGTGTGCTTCTTGTGCAAGCCCCAAAGGGCTGTGCAGTGCTTCTGATTGCCACTTGGTTGCCACAGGCAAATTTGTCTCTACCAAAAACCCATGTAAGTAAACCTCATCATTCTGTACTTCCCAACTCAATTTTGTTATGCCTTCCCCACCTCTCCCATTCCCAATCCTGACTTGAGTTATTCACTGTGCCGCTGAAAGGGAGGGTGTACCAGGAGTAGAGAAAGAACTATTGCTTAAGCATCATTTCTGCTCTTTCAGGTGATCATCGAGCAAAAACACAGGACCCCCAAAGTGGACGTAGCTGTGCCCAAGCCTCATCTAAAACCTGTAGGTGACCTGGTGCTGCATCTAGTGATAGCAAAACAAGATGATTCTGAAGTTGACAGGACAGTTTCTAGAAATATAAAGATACTGGTTTGGATTTGGGAGGGGCATATATTAACTATTCTTAACCTTTGGGCAGACCCTCCTGCCAAAACATAGGGTTAGGAAAATAGAAGGTGACATCTTTGTAGGATAGAGATGAGCAATCTCCCTACTTCCTCTGCTGCTTCTTCCATTTGGAACGTTTTGCGGTCCTGAAAGTACTCCTGGAGTTCTCTGTTTCAAATTTCGGAGCTGCTAAAGTATTCTACTGTGCATGAGCTAAAGGTTCTCTCATGTGTCTCTTGTGTGCAAGGCCCACTGCCCTCTTGAGTGAGAGGCACTTGTAAAACAGTGCCATTGCTGAAGGAGTAGTTCTGTCACTGGTGGTCTCCTTGCTATATCCACTGGCTCTTTCTGGTGCTGTGCTTTGTCTGCAGGTGCTGGAAAGGAAGCTGAAAGACTGTGTGCCATGGGAGTCCAGCTGGCATGAACAGCTCATGGCAGAAATAAAACAGCCACAGAAGCTTCTGTCATCAGCAGCAAGGGAAAATGGGAGCAGGCACAAAGGTACCTGCTACAAAGTAACCTATCAAGTGTGCAAATGAAGTCAGCATTAAGTAAAAATATTGGATGGCCTTTGAAATGAAAGCCCACTTATCTCTTTCATAGCATATATAATGCAAAGGAGGTGGGAATGCAAGTTTTGTGTTGATAGAGCTGGTATGGCATAAGAATAGTTCTTTCTAGAAAATCTTTGTGGCTTATTAAGACTAAAAAGATATCTCAACTTACCCTTTTTTTTTAGGGATGTTCAAATTTGTCTGTCTACTTAAGTGAAAGAACAGGATTTTGACCATCACCTAAAACTAAAAGATTATGTAACTACCAGGACAAAGTCTAGCCAAATCTCAAATTCTGATGTGTGGGTATCAAATTTGTCATTTTCTTGTTGCAGCACAATATCTTATCTTGTCTGTGTGTATGGGATGTTTTGTTCTCCCTCTCCCCTGTAGAAATGCTTGTGACACCAAATATAGCCTTGAAATCTCCGAGCGATAGTTTCTTAGCTCTCCAAGATGCCAGTACTGCGTTTAAAATTGTCAACAATACAACACAGCAGCTGGGACCAGGAGTTCAGGTAAGGCTTTAAATGAAAGGACCCTGGAGAGGCACAAGTACTTCAGGCCTTAGATCTGCAAATGCACATGGCCTGGAACGTCAGGTTCAAGTCCTAGTGTGGGCAATCTTGTCTCTCAAAAGTGAATGAATGTGGTACTATTAGGTTCACTGAAGTCCTTTCCTCTATGGAAGCTCTTACTGTATTTAAACACTTATTTTTGTGGCATGACTGCAGCCTATAGAACTAAGGTCTGCTCTGGTCTCTTAAAACTAGATTCTGAAGAAGTTTTAATATGCATAGGAGTTTGGTCAATACGGGCCAGAACTATTCCCACTCTTACCTCACAGTGAAGCATTTGGTGCTAGATGTATTTGCATTTCATGTGGTATGTGAGCTTGTGGAAAGAAAACTTCATGATTTATTTTCAGGAAGCCACTTTACTGGTGAATTCCCACTCTTCTGCCTGTGGAGTAATTTCAGGAGCACCATTCTTCAATAAACCATGATACCTAGTCTTCAGGTTCTTTAACTCCTGGCTTGATCAAGAAAAGCTTGACTGCTTGGTTCTGGGATTCAATCTGAGCATATTCAGAAATTCTGTGGAACAGAACTCAAGCCCTAACACATCATGTCTAGCACAGATGTGCTGGCATACAAACAGGAATCTGTTTTCTGTAAACATTTCTGTCTGAAATGCAGTTGCTTAACTGAGGAAAACGGATATGAATTAATAAAAGCAGAAAATCTTAGCTATATTTACACAAGTCTGTTCCACTTGTAAGAATGTTCAGCATTTGAGAACCTTGTGGTTGATGTATTACTGCTCAACTAGAAGGACCTTCATATGGAGACTAATATAATCAAATTTGTGTTCTGGTTTTCTAGAGAAGCTAGAAACAATGCTGTCAGCATTGGGTTTGAGTTGGGTTAGTGGGGCACAGTCTCTTGAACTGTTCTCCAGTGTTGCTACATGTGAGGTAGAGCCAAGAAAATGGTTCCAATGTACTCTGAGAGTTGTGTAGGGAGGATTTTGTGAAGTTGGTTCCTGAACAGATGAAACTTTGGGACTAGTATCTGCATGGAACTTGAGTGAGAGAGAGAACAGATGAATTTGAAATTTCACTAGCTTGGCTGGAGCTTCCTGGTTGCAGGAGGAATAAACTTGCTGTTACTTCTTGGAATATAAAGTTGCTAAATGTACCACATTGATTTCTCTCTCCACTCCACTTTTGGCTGAGCCTTGAATATTTCTGATCAGTCCTGGGTATCCTGGGTTTTGTTTAGCAGCAGCACTCCTGAGGAAGTGGGCTTGGTGTCTCTTGTATGCAGCTTAAGAATATCCTGTCCTCTGGTCTACAGGAAACCACTCCCAAGCTGCCTTCCAGCGTCTGGCTTGCCTCAACCAAGTCATCGGTAGTATCCTGCAACAGCACAGGTCAGTGTACTTCTAGCTGCACATCTAAACCAGGTGACAAAGTACAGTCAGTGGCCTGCTGTGTTCCAAAAGCCTTAGGTTGGGCTCCCTGTACACATTCTCTCTGGTCACCTGAAGACACTTTACAGGAGAAGCTCCAACACTAAGTAATGAGTCTGGGAAGGTGCCCTTAGAAAATCATTCCTCAGCAATTGACTGAAGCTTGTATAGCTCCTGCAACTTCAAAACAATGATAGTATGTCCACAAAGGCCGAACTGGAATTCACAGTAAAAGCTAAATGGTGTTTTGGGTGTTCAAGTAGAAAGTGCACCACTTGATTTTATTAAACTAAATGGTGCTAATGAAGCCTCATCACTGCCTACTGACAAGATTACTGTAACCTCTGCTTTTTGTGATCTGAGCTGATGGGATTGAGAGGTAGCACTGCCTTGTTACCTTCAGAAGGCAGTGTAGTGCTCTTGAATATTCAGCTTTTGGGGTGGATACTTAGAAGATGCCACCTAGTTTTCTGCACCCTAAAACTCTCTCTTCCTATCCAGGTCTCGCTGCAAATTGCACGTGTCCTCCCATGAGTGCACCCATACTAGGAGACATTAAACCTAATGGTTTCCTGAATGCTGGCCAACAGCAGCTGCCTCCTTACAGAGGAAGGTCGAAATCTTTAGAGAAAGGCCTTCAAAGCAAGGAATTTGTAAGTCTGGCATGTCAGCTAGCAAGCCTGGTCTGATACATCTGGTAATGACCAGAGCTTGCACCTTCGTCCTTGTGCAAGCAGTAAGCATGTTTGTGGTTTTTATCTTAGGCCATATTGTATACTGATCTTAAGTTGGGATATTATTGTCTCCTTGGAGACAGCTTAAGAGAAGACTGGATGCTGTAGTGTCCTTGTAGAGGCTTTCCAGTTTGAATGATATGAAATAAAATTTTTCCCCATAAAAGAAGAGAAAAATACCGCTGCATTACTTGAAACTATCTGTCAAAGCTTCCTCAAGCAGACTGTAGCTGGCAGTGGGACTGTCCTGCTTTCTCCAGTTCCCCTCATTCTTTCTAGACTCTGATAGGTTCACAAACCTCTTTTAAGCTGCAGCAAAGGGAACAAGTGGTTGACAAAATGTAGATAGCACAGCATCAGTGCATCAGACTTCTACATGTATGCAGTACTGAAGTCATCGGGCTCTGAATGACTGTTGTGGGAGAAATGCTGGGCTTTGTGCACTTCTGTGCAACCTTCTGAATCATGGCCTTGCCTTGTTCTGCCCTGACAAGGTGTGCTATGCCCTTGCCTCCTTTCCTTCTGCATCCCTCCCTGCTGCACCCCTGGCAAATCTCTAAACCAATCACAACTTTGTGACCTCTTTGTTCAGCAGTGTGGTGGGGGATGCAGATGGGTTTGGCTCCCCACCTGGGGGTAAAAGCACTGCTGTCTCTCCTGGTTGACCACCAGACCATAGCTGCCATTTGTGTGGGGCCAGGGGGTCTTGGGAGAAAGAAGGCAAGAGAGTGTTGTGCTGTGGAAAGGGATCCTGTAGCTAGGAGGGGCCAGGGTGCCATGTGTGCGGTGGCCTGTACCAAAGGGCAGAATTCCCCAGAGACTGGCTCTGGAGACCGTGTTAACTACTGTGGTGACCGAGGGACCTGTTTCCCTAATGAGGTGTCGGGAAGCTGCTTGAAAACTGTGGCAGCCACTAAAAGCCTTGTAGTTTCTCTGCTAGCATTGTCAAGGAGTCGACTGATACTCCCTATCACTGGCAAAACTGAGTTTTGGGGACAAATGCTCCTGAGCCTTTTGGGATCCAATTTTGAGGATGACACCCCCCCCCCCCCCCCCCAAATATTTGCTTCCTTTAGCTTTCTCTGATGCTTAACTTCTGTCTTTCAATAGGGCTGTCCCTTTCCTACCAAGAGGCCATCACCAACCATCGCTGAGCTGATTGGAACCAGATATGCAATGGTGGTGCTGGAAGGGCAAGGCTTCTTTGAAGGAAGTAGTGATGGTGTCTTTCCAAGAGCAAAAGTATGTTTCCTCTCCTTCTCTCTGAGCTGTCTTTGCCTTTTCAAAAGCTGGCTGGCTGCATGGCCCTCAGTGCTGAACTGCTGAGGTGCTCTTTGCCTCAGCTCATGTTCATACAGCTGATCTGAGATTGACCCTGGGCTGTAAATATCTTGTAATACTTGTGTGGTGATGGCTTCTAATCAAGCTTAAACTGTGTAAGTTGCCTAGAAAGTAACCCAGCCTTTGCTTGGTACTTCTTGTCTGTTGTTTCCACACTAGGAGAGCTGACTACCGTGATTGTTGGCCAGCTCTGAAATCATGAAGTAATTGACTGGGACTTGGTACTGCTAAACAGTGAAGCAAAGGCTCTTAACTCAGACACCCACACCTGAATTGTGCTGACTCAAACCACTCTTGAGTGGACACAAAGGTCGGGGAGATGATGGGGACAGGGAATGACCAGCAGCACAGGACTGTTGGCTGTGCACTCTGCTTAACTGCTGGCCTATTCACCAAGTGTCCTTTAGAGGGGCTGTTGCAACCAGCCCCTCTAGAGCAGATGCGAGTGAGTCTTGTGAATACAAGCCCTTTGCAATACAGATGTGAGGAAGACTGTGCTACTTGGCTTAGGGGTCAGCTTCTTGCCCTCACTTATTTAGCAGTACAGACAGAGCCAAAGGGTTCTGCTAGCAGAGTTATGCTACTTTCACAATCTGTCTGATGCTCCTGAGACTGAATCCTTGTTTTTTTCTCACCTTGCTTCCTACCTTGCTTTAACTTGCCTGCTCTCTGCCTATTCTAAAATGGTTCTCTTACCCCCTTTGTGTTCTTGCTGCTGAAGTTTTTTTAGCTTTCTCAAGCTCTCCTTCTCAAGATAATATCACTTCTGGCTGCCAGCTGTGTATGAATGTGTTCTTTTTTATAAAGTTCAAGCGACTCATCAGCTTCCTTATGACTCATTTTTTGCTTCAGGATTGGATTCAAATTTGCCCTGACTTAATCTCTTTGGGATTGCTGCAGTCTACCTCAAAGAATGTCTCTCTTCTTCCCTCTCTCTTAACTAGCTACTGTTACACTCTTGCACAATACAGCTATTGTTTGCTCAAGAGCCTTTTTTAAAACTCCTGTTGTCTGGCAGCTGCCCCAAACCTATGTATCATAAAAACACTGGCCTACAAGTAAGACTTTTTTTGCCTTTTTAGCTTTTAATTCCTGTGTCTTTGCTATCCTTTATTGGATCTCTGTTATTGTATGTGAATCTAAAGCCTTTAGAAGGTTGGTTTATGTGCTTGCTCTTTGGCAGGCAGTGGATGCTGTTCGTACAAAGATATTTCCCACTGGCATTCAC
Organism: Nyctibius grandis; assembly: GCF_013368605.1. Taxonomy (NCBI): domain Eukaryota; kingdom Metazoa; phylum Chordata; class Aves; order Nyctibiiformes; family Nyctibiidae; genus Nyctibius; species Nyctibius grandis. The sequence goes on along the minus strand of NC_090680.1, from coordinate 4,769,361 downwards.
AAATAACTTTCCTTTCCACAGATCTGTTTCAGCTGCCACAAGCAGATGTTTCTTAAGTGGCCTTACAGCTGTTACCTCTGCAGCAGGTGAGCTGGTACAAAAGAATTGAATGAGGAGGGACAAAGGAGTAAAAGAACAGGACTGACAATACTCAGATTTCACACAGTTGCAGTATTGGGTAGGAACAGGTTGCTGAGCCCTTCAGTTTTGCCTTACTACACAAGCCAGGCTGAAGTGTCCACAGCTGCAAAGGATGTGGAAAAACTTGCTTCTGAAGTGGTATCTCAATTTTAACTCTTAGTGTTAAGCTAGCAATAACCAAATTTACTGTGCAAGTGTTAGATTCGATTTCTCTTGGAGATCTCTCTCTGCATTTTGCTATAGAGGTTGGATTTAACTTCAGTCAAGGGCTTGAGCAGGTTCTGGGAGAGGCTCTTCACCAGAATCCTCTGTTGAGGACTGGAAACGTGAACTCCAGACCCTGGGACTAGGAAAGGAGTTGGGCCTATTTGTATCCAATTATTTGTCAGAGGTTTTCTGTTCATGAGAGAGGAAAAGAGGAACTGGAGGCTCATTAAGGCTCACTTAAATCTATTTGAAGCAGTGGTGAAGCACTGAATTGATTATAAGCAACAAGTAAACAACCACTGGGAATTGAGTAACCGTCTGGTGGTAGTCCTGGGTCAAAAGTAATGGGCATTTGCAGATAATGCCTTCAAGCTATGGATGCTGACACATTTCGGATGATCTGCACTAGCATAAATAGGAGGGTTAGCAAACTGAATAGGGGAGTTCTAAGCTTGCTCACTTTGCCATCAAGTGATTGTGACACAATGACAAATTAAGACTTACTTGGGAAAGTCACCCTTAGCTGCAATATTGGTAACTGCTGAGCTTTGCTCAAATAATAATGCTGGGAACTTTTTTCTTAGTGTTGTCTGCTGTGACTGCTGCATCAAGGCAAGTCTAGTCTTTAACACAGCATATGGTTTTTCTACATTTTCTATTTTCCCTGCACATCACCTAGTCATAGGAAGCTTTCCTTCGCCTCACTGGTACCTCAAATCTACCCTCTGGCTTGTTTCTAAGAAAATAGGAGAGGGAATATTGCAAGGTACAAAAGCAGCCACGGTGCCACAGACATCTCTTGTCGTACTCTGCTAAAACAACTCTGGTTCCTCTTTCATCCTGTGTAAAGTGGTTGGGATTACTCTGTGCTCTATTTATACAGGGGTCAGGAAGTTCACTGCATTAATGTCTATCTTCTAAGTGCACCAATAAATCAATTGCATGCCAAGCAAACTTTCCTGCTAAGAAGGAGGATGTGTTTCCCTGAGAACTCAGGTGACTTGTGTTGTGATTCTAGATGTCCATGCCCTTCAGAACGTGTGTACATCTCCCACTTCACTTCTTAAAACTTTTGAGACTCTCCAGCGAGGAGGACCCAGCTAGTCAAGAGCAGAAGAGCTCAGAGTTGCTGCATGAAATAGAGCACTGGGAGTGTTTTGGGTAAGCTGGGACAGGGATGTTCTGTTTTCACCTCAAAAGATGTTACAGTTACTTGTATATGCAAGTCTACAAACATGCAGACAACAGGATGTAGTATTATGCTGGTCAGCTGAATGTTATGCTGAATGACTGGTTTAGCCACTGGTCTAACTAGTCTACAGTTCTCTAGAAGTACTGTGGGTTTTACATGACCAAAAGGGAGGATATATACATGCTCTGAAGTCTGTTTTGCTTTTTAGCTCACAGATTCAGAAGTGTCCATATTAGCCCAGATAGAAGGTTCCTTATGACAGCTTCATTTGTATGAGAATTTACAGACCCCATTATATTCTATCCCCCATGGCTAGTGGTAATCACTACAACCCAGGAGCAGCCCCTTTATACCTAGAAATATAATATGCTAATGGTCTCAGATATAACTGACTGAAGAGTAATGCCACAAATGGTTTCTCAGTCCCTCCACATACATACAGACACCCTTTCCCTCTTGTCCCCAGAAAGGGAACTATTTCAAAAAGAGTTCTGGGTGGAAAAGACAGACCTTGTGGATATAAGTGCAATATCTAGGACTGGAAACATACATTATCTGTTCTCTTCTTTCCAAATCAGTTACGTATTCCACTTGGGGAACAGGTATCTTTTTTTTTCCCTGAAACCGTTCTTTAATGTAGCCAAAATAAAGTCACAGCAGTTTCTCATTCAAAGGCTTGTACTTCAGTTGCCAAAAGTAAGGGGCAGGGTTCACTACTGAAGTTAACTGTGTGGGGCAGCGGTTTGGTCTGTTTTGATGCAGGTGCTGCAGAGGAGGTCTGAGTGACTGCATTACTGCCATACTTCAGGATAGCAAAAAAAAAAACCACCCTACAGCATAAGGACACAGCCATAACCTTGATCAACCACAGATACCCATTAGCCCTTTGGCTGACATACTGTCAATAGAGAAAAGGTGTCAGTAAATGAAGCTGTTCTGGTGCTTAGTATCTTTCCAAAGCGGAGCTGACTGCTCTGTTGAACTCATGTGTTTAGCTAAATCACTTAGCAGTATTGGATCATGCTTGGGGGAAGGGTGGAAAAGCACTGTAGGATCTAACAGAAACCTAGGTCAGCTTTCGTGCTTTTCTTTTTTCCCTCTCCCACTCCAGTGTACCCGTTACTTTGGAACCCCATTGCCTAGCACAGCCTCTGTGCTGTTACACAAGGACCATGGCAGACTGGCTGACTGCAGACATCTGTATGCGATGTGAGCAGTATCTGTTGAGCATAGCTTCCAGTCAACAGCAGAGCATCCCTCTCAGGAGAACTTCCTGGCCTTCAACCAAACTGGAATGACTCTGCCACACATTTCTCCTGTCACTTGTTCTGTACCTGAAGTAAATGAAACAGCTTTATGCACCTACTGACATAAAGGCCTGAAGAAAAGACCTCCTGCTGGTTAGTCTTAAGCAGGAAGCACAGTTAGTATTTATGTATTGTGAAGTATTATAATGCATTGTGGTTTTTAGAACTGTTTTAATTCTTTTATGTGTCTTGGGGAAAATAAATGCTGAAGCACTATCATGCCTCTAGCATTTCCTCCTTTGCACCTGCAGTTGTCATTGTTCTGTGGCACTGTTTGCATTCACTGCTGAGCCGACTTTGCCCTGTGGAATGAGTATGGGGAAGCTTTCAACCTAAAACCTCTCTTCCTGAGAGGCCTGGAAACTGGAGCTCTCAGTTATGTGATCACATCACCATGCATTTTGCAAGCACTCCTTCCTCACAACTCACTAAAAAGCACTTAAACTCACTTCTCTGATTCATATAATGCTGTAGGGATGTCTGCCAGGCAGCCTGCTCTGTCTGCTTGTTTATGAAGCTAGCTCTTGGTTTGTTTTTTGTCTGTGCCCTGTCTGTGCTTTGCCACCAGAGCTCTCTGGTGCTTGTCACTGGAGTACCTAGTATATCTCCATGCCGTCATCACCTGAGGGGCAGAGGGTTGTTCTGGAGAGATTCTTGCTCTTTGTATGAGCCTTAGGTTTTGCCCTAAGGTCAACTGGACTATTACAACATGTGGCATTGTGGAAAAATAAAGAGCGTTTTGGAAAATTCTTTGTGCGGTTAAAACAAACAAACAGGGATAGGTGACAGTATACCTGTTTCTCCCAGGAAATGCCTGTGTGGAAGGGGTGTGGGTGCTCTGATGGAGTTCTCCCTGGTGTGTTTTGCAGGGCCTGGATAGACAATGTTGAAGGATACAATGGACTTATAGTTGGAATGAGTCCTGCTGAAGAAAATAATGGCTAGGAAGGGCCAGTTCTTCTAGGTATAGTGGAGAAGGGAAGAAAGACATGTTTGAGCTGAGCCCAAGGTCTGCATCCAAACTGCCAGAAGGGTCAATACCTCCAGCTGACTTGTGCTGGCCTAACTCTGCTTCCCCTAAACTGCCTGTCTGCAAGCTGATGCCTACTTGCAGGTTTGGGCAAGCTCTGCAAGTAAATGAATGTGGCTGGAGCTTGTGCTTCCTTTTGGAGCAAGTTCAAGTGTTCCTCTTCCTTCAGTCAATTAGGAGGGGTGCAGCCTGCCTGCCCAGGTCTTCTCCTGCATGTGTTAATCGCTGGTGCTGCTGGGAGGCACATCAGTATGGGGCAGGTGGGCTCCTTGCAGGCTGCAGGGAATGGCAGCCAAGCCGCAGCTGCACTTGCTGGCAAGATGGGCACAGCGTGGGGCCGGGGGCATGAGGTACTCTTGGGTGCCTGCTGAGTGAGGTAGTTTAGATTAGACAGAGCAAGAAATGAGCTGAGATCAGCCTGTTTTGATTAATCTGCAAGCCCAAAGTGCCTCTCAAAGCCTGGGTGCAGTGGTATGGAGAGAAGCTATCTGTATGGCACTGAGGTAGACTTCAATTTACCTGGAGAGCAAAGGTGGTTCTAGGTTCTGTCTCTTGCACATCTGCTGTGGTGCCACATGGGCTCTTTTTAGTGGTCTCCCCCTTTCCTACCTTGTGAGCATGAGCAGGGTGAAGAAATGCCCTCACTGCAAAACAAACAGGCAAGGCTGGGGGGGGGGTGTGGATGCTAAGGGACAGCCTGACCTTCCCTGCCTATCCCTGATCTAGTGAGCTGTCTGGAAGACCTGTGTTCCCATCATTCCTCTTTACTAGCCCACTTGGGGGCCAACACAACCAGCACAGTAAAACCTCTGTCCCCTGTACAGGAATGACCTCAAGTCCTCCTTCAACTCTGGTGTGCAACCATTGCTCCTGACCATGGCAAGTCATGACAGCTTGTGGGGGGAGGCTTACTAGAGTGTATGTCTGTTTAAGCAGAGCAAAAAGAGCCTGGTCATCTCCTCTGGGCTCCTTCCTTTCCCTGGCCAAGAAGAGCCCTTTGGAGGGAGCAGAGACTAGGCTTTACTGGGGAGCTGTGGAGTGCAGGCTGGAGCAGGCACAGGCAGCACAGAGGGAGCCTGAAGCCAGGGTGCAGAGTGGGAGACTCCCATGTGGAACAGATCTGGGACCAAGAGCAGCACTTTCTTGGGATGCAGAGGTGTCTGTGCAAAACCTGTTCTGTTCAGAAGCCCCTGAAAGGTGATGGTTTGAAGGAAAGCATTCCCTCTGCAAGCACACAGCAGCATTTAATATGTTTTCTAGTATTTTGCTGGTTCCTCTCATCATATGCACCAGAGCCTTCCCTGCTCTGAGTCGACCGATTCTGGTTATTAGTGTGTTCGTGTGAAACTTGCCTTTGGACATGGGGACCTTTTGGTATTCTTCCACCACTGCAGAAAGCAGTCTACCTCCAGGCTCTGGCATGGGGTCTGTCCCTTCCCACAGCCCCTAATACATTACAGCACAGCTGTGATCTTTAGTCCTATCCCAGTAGCGAATTATGACTGAAAAATGGGAAGTCTAATTATTACTACTGGTAATGGCAGGAGCCTGGACTGGGGCACTGGGAGCCGAGGAGGAGATCTGTCTCGGTGAGCTTACTTTCATCTTGTTTCCTCCTCTGCTCAGCTCTGTGTTTGCTGACCTTCGAAGCCAGCGAGGGGCAGGCAGGACTGAGCGGGGACACCTTTTATTTCAGCACGAGGCCTCTGAGGAGTGACCCGCTGAGCGTGGCGGCTCCTCCCAGCTGGGCGCCCGGGTACGGAGCCGACGAAGCTCCACGCCTCGTCCCCCCGCGCCTGCCATCAGCACCGGCGGGCAGGGCCCGGCTGCCCCGGGGAGGCGGCCTGAGGTGGGAGCCCGCCTGACGGCTCCGCGGGCTCCGGGCCCGGCACCCCCGCGGCAGCCGGCCGTCCCTCCGCCCCGCCAGGGGGCAGCCACGGCCCGCACTGCCCGCCGGGGCCGGGGCCGGGGCCGGGGCCGGGGCCGGGGCCGGGGCCGGGGCCGGGGCCGGGGCCGGGGCCGGGGCCGGGGGAGGCGGCAGGGTGGTGGTTGCTGGGCGGGAGCAGGTGGAGGTGCGCGCTAACCCCGCCGCCAACCTGGCGGTGCTGAGCTACCGGCTTCCTTATTGCCCGGGCCCCATCCTTAGCCACTTCTAGGAAATAAAAGATATTTTTACCATCCTCATTTATTTTTATTTTTATTTTGCCTGCCCCGCAGCACTCCCCCAAGCCCCAGTCCTGGGAAGGTCCCAGTGGGCATTTCCCACCGGCAAACTGGGCCTGGGTGACCGCGGTGGGAAGGTGAGGGGTGGCTGGGCGAGGGGGAGAGGGTGGGTGCGTGGGCCAAAGAGAGCTGGGACAGGGGCACAGCAAAGCAAAACGGAGGTGTTGGGCAGGTGGGAGAGAGGTGGGAAGCAGGAGAGAGAGGCCTGCCTGCAGTGCCCTTGTGTGGCTGCCAAAGCTGTTTGGTGTTCATGCTTGGAGCCAGCTGGGAAAACATGCTCCTGTGGAAAACAGGTACAAACCGACTTGAATAACCTCACGCGGTGCGCCACTGCCAGCAACATCTTGTTCAAGTGAAGGGTGGTTTGGAGTGGGGTTTCACCCTCTATCCCATTCATTTCGGCTTAATTTTTTTTCCTTTTGTTATAAACGATAAACATAAGGACATCGTATTTTATGCATGAAATAAAACGGTAGATGTGGTGTTGGTCAGGATTAGATTTTAAAACTATGTGGGCAAATTGGGGAAGTGGTCTGGAAGAAGCAGGAGGCAGTTGAATAAGGGTAAGTGGAAGGTCGTACACTGGAGCAGCAACATGAACTCCCCAAGTACAGAGGAGGGAGTGGTGGGTAAACGAACAATTCTTCAGAAAAAGGATCAAAAGCTGAATGTGAGTCAGCTATGTCATGGTGTTGAGGTGATGGAAAATAAGTTGAGGGGAGATGTAGGGTAATTGGATCCAGCCCAGTGGAGAGCAGGGAGAACGAGCGGAAATCGAGAAACCATTACCTACCGGGGAAGCCTGAAAGAACTGAAATTCTCTAACCCAAAGGAGGAGAGAACCGAAGGCTTTAAGCACATAAAGGACATAATCTTTACTCCTTGCCTGTAATGGAGAAGAGGGGAAAAAAAAAAAAAGAAAAAAGGCTTAAGTCACAGCAGGAAAGACTCAATTTAGATGTTAGGAAAAACTTTCTAATGACAGGGATAATAAAGAATAGACTGCCTGGGGAGTGGAGAGCTTTAAGATCAAGTTAAGCAACATCTGTCAGGGATGTCCAAGGTTTAGGTGATCCTGCCTTAGGTTAGTGGGACGGACTGGTCTGACCTTTCAAGGTCCCTTTCAGCCCTAATTTTTCAGTGGTTCTGTGGGCCGACATTAATCTTCTTAATGGTATTTAAACAGTCAGCAGCTTCTCTTAAGTAACTGCTAGCAAGTCTCTTCTCTTGCCTGCGGTTTAAAATTAAGTTAATTTCCATGCATCACTTTCACCCTCCAGCTCCCAAGTCCTGCATAGCCAACCAGCAACTGAATTCCTTGACTGCTTGTCAGTACCTTCCTTGCGGCTCTGTAGCTGTCCGCAATGGAAAAGAAGGAATAGAAATGCTGAATATTGGTGGCTATGTCGTCAGAGTGAGGATGGCCTCCTTTTCTGCGTTTATATGTAGGAGATACAATGCCTCTTCTTGTGATAGCTGGATCTCATATGTGGTTATTCCATCTTGTGTGCTCCAGGGACCTGCCTTACCACATTGCCTGCAGCTTTCTGAGGGAGCTTGTTGTGCCCTGCCTCTGGCACTGGGTGAGGAAAGAGCCACCCCTGGCAAAGGCTGGCCTGTTTCTGAAAGGTGTCATGTCAGACCATGGGTCTTCACTGTCGGTTTGTCATAGGTCAAGGCTTGAGTGTCCAAGTCCAGACACTGCCCAATGTGTGTGGCACTTGTGCGTAGTGATGTGTGCAACAACAGGAGTTGTAATTAACACTTTGTCCACAAGCGATCTCGCTTCAAATGGGGCAAACTCCAGAAAGAAGGAGTCTGTGGTGTAAAGTTGGCCCTTGGTCTGGGAGCGTGTCCTTCCACCCCTTGAAACTACTAATGAAAGTGCATTAAGTTTTTCATCTGCTAGCAACAGAGTAAGAGGGGGAGAAAAAGCCAGGCTGTGACGAGCAGTATCTGCAATCCTTGTCTAGTGTCCTCGGAAAACAGGAGAGCCGGTGAGTGTGCTCTGAAGGCAGGGTGTCTGCAAACTTCTTAGTTATTTGCTTAAAACAGAAAAGATGGCATTTCCATAGCTGGGAAAAACTGTCCTTAATGAGAGAGGGAACCACTGCCTGTAAGTCCTCACCTTTGGAAAATAACTCCCTGCCAGGTGCTGAGCTGCACCTATGGACTGTGACTGAGGTGACACTGCTCAGTGTGACGATGAAGACTGAGTGGGTCTGGCACCATGAGGATCAGTGACCCCATGTCACAGCTAGGAGATCAGCAATAGGGGAGATATCCATAAATAAAAGCAAGTTATCCAAAACTGGGGAAACCTGAGGCTTCCAAACCTTTGTTGCATCCTCCTTAGTTCTTTACCTAAACCAGAAAAGATATTTCTATAGCTGGGAAAAATCATCCCTGATGAGAGGGGGGATACCACAAGTATCTTATCTGCCCACAGAGAAGCAGTCGCAATTTCTCCCACTAATCTTCTCCAGTGGTTTTAACCAGCCAAGATAATCGTGGGCCAGACACACAGGCCTTCACATTTGCTTTTGGTAACAGAGCAAGATCTACCCTATTGCTGTGTGATAGGTAAGTGTTAAGAATGTTATTTTATACATGGCAGTAACGTATAAAGAATCGAAGTGGCCACCGCAGCAGCAGGTTGGAACACAGGGTCTTTCACTCTTGGCCCTGAGCTCCTTCTTCCAGACCGTGCTGCCAGCTCTGAGATGTGGTGGGGTCGTTATTTATACACGTAATAAAACACCACCTGAATGCAGCTGGAGTCCTACCTTTGAGCAACATTAACACGCTTGTGACTTCATTTACAGCTATTTCACTTTGCCTCTCTTGATGCTGGGGATGAGAGTTTCAGGTGTGCTCCCCTTTAAAAAAAAACCCACCACTGTGAAATATGGATATGTTACAGTTGGTTGTGCTTTTGTGGAGCCTGTATCCCAAACTGTACAATAGCCACATTGTGCACAAACTGTACAAAGGCACAGTTCCACTCCAATGAAAATGTATTTATCAGAACTGTGACAGCATGAGTCCGACTCATTAAATAAGACCTCATTTTTTTAAGGGAATGTTAGGAATAATACAAATACAGCAACCTCGTAAGGGTCTCGCAAGGTAAGGGTGAAGCAAGCTTACTCTTTAATTGCTGTGACTTGGGAGAGGTTTTTTTGGAAGTGCTATAAAGATCATAAGCTTTCTAGAGATATTCTGCACACTGCTGTACCCCACAGGATTCGGGGGAAGGGAGAAATTAGCCACCCAAATGTAAGTTTATTGGAACGAAGCAATTGATACGAAGTGCAGTGGGATATTTCAAGATAAGAGGAAATTGGGACCTTTTTTATTTTTTGCCCAGACACAACCACCCAGGGAACTCAGGTCCAGCTACACTTGAGCACCCTGCGTTTCAGGCGTTGCAAACTCAAAGGTTTCCCATCTGAGCAGTGTTGCCAGCTGCAGTGAGCTTGATCTCTGCTCAGCTCCAGAGCTGGAGCCAGACTGCATGCTAACACAGTATGGCTGCAGGCCTTTTTGGTGTTTTTACTCTGTGGAGTTTTTATGAGACCATATCTGTCAAATGTATGTGTGAAGATAAATCAAACAAGCACAGCCACGGCTATTAAATAAATGTGAAATCTGAGTGGCTTCCACCAGCCCCTCAATCCCTCCCCTCCAGCTGCCGTGTGTGCTGAGTGTTTTACAGAAACAGGACGGTGAAGGATGGCTGGTTATGAGAAAGGGAAAACAGAGGGGAGGCAGCTCCTAGGGAAAGGAGTGATTTCCTCGCAGGGGGAAGCAGAGAGCTGCAGGATGGGTTTGGGGCTCATGCTGCTGAAATATTTGGGTCTGGAAAGAGCCTGGTTTGGATCTTGATGACTTTTGAAGGAGGAGAGACTCAACAAATTCCATCAGGGATGCAGTCTGACTGCTGTCATGACATTCGAAGTGCAATGAAGATGGGGACTCAGCAGAGGAGGCAAGAAGGGGCTCCATGTACAAGTGTAATGAGGTAGTCAATCTCAGACCACGTTTGGGGCTAATGCTATGTGAGCGCCATGAGGTTGCTGAGCCATGAATACCAAAGCATGAGAAGGACATCAGTCTTCTACATGCCTCACAGCCTGCCTTCTGGAAAATAAAATAATCTTGACCACTGAAATTTTCCCCCTATTCCCTAAACTGTTCTTCCCCCAGGAGAAGGGTGGTCCTTCCAAGGTCAGGGTTGAGGTTACTGACAGGTCAGGGAGGGCAAGGTCAGGCTTGAAGCTGACTGTCTGTACCAAAACTGTCCCACATAGGGAGAGGGCCTTGCAGTTTCCAAAGCCATCAATCTCCTCCCGACTTTCACCAGCTATTCACCTCTCCCAGTTTTAAGTGGAAGAAAATATAGCCAACCTCTTCAAGCCCTTGTGTCGCGCCTCTGGGAGCTGCATTCTTGCTCTCGAGTGGTCAGTCGCCGAAACAGAATAGCCAATATATCACTCCCAGTGTCTTTATTTGGGGGTTGAAGTTGGATCAATGTATCTGAAGGCTACTGTAACCAGGAAATGATTCTTCTGATTTCTGACAATGGGGCCACTTCTACCACCAAGGAAGCATTTGTCACTTCTCCCTGGCTGCACCGGGGGTTTGGCTGAACACGCTTATTTGCCCCAACACACAGGGAGAGCATCCTCGCAGAGGAGATGGGCACCCGACAGGAGTCAAGGCTAACAAATCGCATGGTAACAAAGAGTTTGGTGCTGGTGCCAAAGGTGAAGCAGGAGGGACAGTGCTATGCCATGTGTCTGGACATGGCCTGTAAGGCAGGAGTGTGGGACAAAGATTATTTGACCTGGCTGCTACGTCTGTGAAATTGTTGCACCTCCATTGATTTTTAATGCTGATTGACACTAGAAGAGGATTTGACCCATAGGAAAATAGTCTGCTGCACATAGTGTGTTGTGACATCTCTTGGTCCTTCTGTGTATATCACCAATGTTCAGCTGAATGAAAATAAATATTCAGAGATGATTTTTGCCAGTAAAAACATACAAGGAAAGAGAAGGCTAATGTACTAGCAAGTGTGTTTTTGTTGAGTTGCTAATGCAATGCAAAATACTTAGTAGTAATAATTAGCAATGCATGTGAGAATACCATTGAACAAATGATCTGTGAACACCCAAAAGGCCAGGAAAACCCTTAGAACCGATCTTTCTTTGGAGGTAAATCGTTTTCTGATTCTGTGGGCTCATAGGGCCAGGTTGCTTAGTTGATATGCTGGCACTGTTACTTTCAATGAAATCTAAATAAACCAATTTACACAAGCTGAAAATTTTATCCTAAGTTTTCTATTGTTCATCAGAGTCATTATTAATGTTAAATATTTAAGGGTCTACCTTTTCATTCAGTGTTGGAGTTGGTTTTTTTAAGAATGTGCTGTGGGTCCTGGTATATAGCGTACATACACGGTTCAAAGTGATTCAGTTGCCACTTACCAGCTGAAATGCTGAGTCTATACCATCATGTCAGTTTGGGACAATTTTATTCTGATCCCAAATAACAAAAAGCACAATTCAGAGGTCCTGAAGTGCTTGGTTGTCAGGGCAGAGCATAGGGTGCAATTTGAATTTAGAATGGCAACACAGAGGAAAAGGTGGTCGTGGCTGATGGCAGCGATGTGCCTGCAACTTATTTGTCATATAAACACCTAACAACCCCTACTCTGCCATCCAAGGATGATATACAGGTTTATAACATGTTTTACTCCTGAAACTGTGCTTCCCTGTAGTGCAATTCCATTCACAAATCCAGATTTTTGTGGAACAGAAGTAACATAATGGTAACTTTCAATTCTCTGGTCTTCAGTTTATCCTACCTATCTCTCCTGTGGTCACCAGTCATCTTCTGTTTGCATTGCTGGCCTGTAACCAGGGTAAGAACTTTGCTAAGATCAGGCTTAAGATGCAGATTGGCTTTGGTATCTGCTGTACTGCCTGTTGTGAGAAAAACCCCTCACACTGGGATCTGTAACGTGCTGTAAGGCACAGGCAACATGGGCAGTTGCCTTGGGTGCCAGACCTGCAGTCTTTCGCTTTGCTTAGGCCAGAGGTGCTGGTTGCTGCCGGGGAACCATGAAGGCAAACCATTGGTTTCTCACCTCCTGCAGGCATATCCCTCTGTTCCTGTCACCACCAGCGGTGCTGGCTGTGGGGATCTTCCTTTTGCAGTAGCAGTAGCCATTTCCCCATGTCGTCCCACCAGTGGCACTGGGAGCAGCAAGCCCTACCACTGAATGCTCCTAACAAGGCACTCCACTTGCTATGGACCCTTCCCAGCCCTCCTCCTCAGTCAACCTCCCCCAGAAGAGGTGCTGACTACCCCAAATCTCTGTTCCCCCTCCAGATCCCTGTGGCAGGATACCTCTGTCATTCCTGACAGCTATCCAACCTGTTGTTGAAGCTCTCCACTTAGGGAGGCTTCATGCCTGGACACTTTATTCATTGCTTCCATCTATTTGCCCTCATATTTTTGTAACATCAAGTTTGAATCTTTCTTACTGCAGTTTAAGCCTGTTATTATTTCTTAACCTCTCTGTTTTGGGCAGGTAGAACTGACCAGTGCCTTTCTTGCCTTGCTGCAATCTTTCATGAACTTAAAGACTTGTTGTGCTTATCTTTGGTCTTCTTTTCTTAAGGCTAACCTTTACCAAGTCTTTCAGATTTTCCTGCCAGATCATATTCTCTAGACCTCTTTTTCTTGTTTTCTTCTGGACTGTATCTAATTAGACCACATCTTTTTTTGGCTTTTCCAAGAGTATGCACTGATGACAAACAGTTCAGTTTTCAATCTGCGCTAAACCTCAGCTGCAGTAGTTCTATATCCATATTTGTGCAGTCAGTTATTCCTCAGTGTGGAGTCTCGCATGGATTCCTGCTGTGTCCTTTCTTTTTTTTCTCTGACTGTTTCTTTAATATGTCAGGCTGTTGTGTTGTTTTGTTTTGTTTTTTTTTTTTAATTATAATCTTGTCTTCGATGTATTTGCAGATCCTTCCAGCTTTGGGCATCCTGCAAATTTAATCATCTTTCTTCTAGTTCATAGTCCAAGTCACTAATAGATTGGAGTTGGAGATGGAGAGAAACCTGTATATCTCTGTTCAAAAGGTTCCTCTATGTGGAGAGTAAAGTCCTGTTCACAGCCTTCTGGGTATCAGTGCTGTGTCTGCTCTGCAGTAGATAGACCACACATTCCTTGCTGGTTTATGAGAATTTCATGCAAGACAGTGTCAAAGGACTTACTCAAGTCAAGATACTGACATCTGCTTCTCCTTACTGGCCTGCGAGGTCTGTCTCCTTGTTTTAAAAGGAAATTAGATGGGTTTGTCAAGACTAGACTGTGAAGCTAATATTGGTTGTTACTCATCCCATTGGATTCCAGTTCCTTACAAACAGCTTTTTTCATTATTCATTCCAGAATTTTTCCTGTAAGAAATTAAATTCATTAGTCTATAATTCCCCAGCTCCTTTTTTTTTCAGACTTTCTGATTTTGACTTTCCTTGCTTTTGCTATGCTTGTATAGTAATTCTTAGTAATCCAGCCTAGATTTCACTCTCTATACATAACCTTTTTATGCTCAAGGTCAACAGCAGCAGTCTAGTCAAGCTATTCTTTTCTTGTACTCCTTTTTCTTTCTCTGCACTGGTGTAGAGCTTGCTTGGGCAAACCATGTCTTGCTGCCTTCCTGTCCCAGCAACTAGCTGGGTGCAAAAAATCCCTCACTACCACCAAAGCCTGGGCTGTGGTTGAAATCTGCTAGTTGCTTCCTGGCTTGATGGTTTGCAGGAGACTTGTCATGATGATGAGGCCTACATCTGGTGACCTGTAGGCCACCCTACACTGTATTCTCCTTGAGCTATATTAGCTATAGCATTTCACCTGGCAGATGCTCTGGGCCACCCACCTCAGCATTAGTGCCACCTTCCTTCTTTCTTTTTTTTTGGTGTTGTCAGAAGTGATTGTCATAGATGAAATGGCCACATCTTCAGCAATGACCAGCAACTACCCATTCCAGCTACTCTGCAGGAGAGGGAAGGGATGCTGAGCACCCCTGGCAAACTAGAGCTCCTCCACCCCAATTACTTTTCTTAGCCTTTGAAGGCAAGGTTAGATCTGCATTACCATACTGGCAGCGAAGTCCTAATTCAAACCATCTTTGGATAATGTTTGCTCAGGTGTAGTATCTTGGAAGTGAAATCATCACTGCTCCTTCCCCAGAAAAAATAGTCATTGTTTGCCACATTTAATTAAGTTTTCCCCTCTGTTCACACAGCCTCCCACATCCAGATCTGAAGTTAGTTTTATAGTTTCCTCTCAGCCTTCTCCTTTGATCCTAAAGTAGCTGTCACCTCAGTACCTACAGCCCTTCCTTTCTCACCTTGGCCAGCATAAAATGTGTTTGTGTGTTAATGGCTTTCTCCTCGGGGGCTGCTGACTCTTTACTAGTCAGCTGGATGCTAGATGAAATAATTCTCTCTGCTGGTTCAAGTATGTCACGTATATATATTTCCCCGCCTGTGTTTTATGTTCCATCCCGACTTCATACATAGGAAATGATTCTGTTTTAGTTCATTTTGTTTTGGAAAGTGAATCCTTTGCCAGGAGAATGCGAGAGATTTCCAGAGACCGGGTCCAAATTTAGTGCAGGAAGGTGCTGCACAGACTTTGCCACACACAGCCTCCTGCTGCTGCTCCTTGCTCCTGCGCTGCAAGAGGCTATTCCCTCCTTAGAGCCTCCTCAGCACCAGCCGTACTCAAACCGACGTGTCTTAAGTTGTGTAGAGTCTCTGTACAGTAACCAAAGCAGGGCAGGAACAAGCCTTCAGGTTACAGTGAAGAAGGCTTAAGACAGCTAAAAAAAAAAAAAGGCAGCTTGACATAAGTGACAAAATAACCCTGTGCTACAAGATGTGAGTGCAATTATGAGTAGTACCATTTTTAGACTGTTTGTTGGGATAAAGTTCTGCAACAAAAGTTATTAATAAAACGCTTCACCACGAGTGTCGCTTCAATAGCGTGACTCAGAAACCTCAATCTAACGACAGCTTGTCTGCTGTAGAGCCTAATTTGGGTGCTGCATTCAGCCATGCCGCGGCAGGCTAGATTAAAAATGCTCAATTAATATGCTTAATCCAAAGTATAAAGCAGACTGCACGTTTTCTCCGGTGTGCCGTCAAATCAATGCTCTTTAGCTTTGGTACTGGGATGAAACAAGAGGATCCGCCTCACAGGCATGTTGTATGAAGAGGGCTGATGGGGGAGAGGGCTGATTTGAGGAGGGTCTGGAAGAGTAAATCTAGAAGGGAGGAGTGATGGCATGTGGAGTGAAGTGCCGGAGAAGAGATGTGTGCAGCTAGATACAGGGACCCCAATCTGCTTTCCCTCTGTTCCTCAGAGGTAAAATCTTAAACTGCTGTAATCAGTGACAGATGCCAGCTGCTAAACCAGAGCTCTGCTCCATCTCAAGAGAGGGAAGTGGAGAAGAGGGCACAAAAGATGTGTGTTAGAGTGGTATGTGAGGAACTACTGCAGATTACACTCTCCGAAACTAACAAATGTTGTTCTCTAGTGTTTACTATAGATTAACTTTTAATAACAAAGTAGCCACACCTGCAAAGAAGGTCTAGAGAAAAGGTCTGTGATTTTTGCTCTCTTTTTTTTTCTTCTTGGTGTATTACTATGTCAGTGAACTTATTAAATCTTACTTCTACAGATCATTTTCAAATTCATGCTTACATTATGACCCAAAAGAATGAAGGAAAAAAATACCTCTGTCCAAAAAACGGCTGGCAGAGGATGAACAAAAAGTGTGCTTTGGAAACGAGCACTGTCTCTCCCCCTCTCATACATATGCACACATACCGTTGGTGGGCAGATCACTGCTAATCAGGGTTACTAAGAAGAGTTAAGGCCAAATCTGGAACAAGGGAAAACTGTGAGTAGAAACAGCTCAGCAGATGCACATTTATTACATTCACTGCAGCAGCAAAAAAACAAAACAAAACAAAACAAAAACATTTCTTGGGGCCTGTGTCTGATTTGCCTGCGATGACCTCTCTTTCCTTCAAGCCAAGTCCTTTCTTTCTGCAGATCTCCATGTATGGTTGGCATTCCACAATTAGGGAGGCATCAATAAATCAGCGACAAACAAGCAAGGACTTCAGCCTTCCCTAGAGCTTGCACTGCTAAAAGTTCATCCCCAAGTGCTCCCTCTTCATTCCAAGCAGCAGTCAGGGTGCTTAGGGTTCGTGAACAGGAACAGCATGGGCTCAATGCTGGTCAGGCTCTGAAGCTGGAGTCGGAGGGGGTGGGGATGCAGATAATATTGGGTTGCACTGAACGCCGTTAGATATTGGACTATGCAGCGAGCCAAGAACTTGGGTGGTAGCTATTGTTGTGAATCACAATCGAGAAATGTTGTTATTACATAGTGCTTTACAATGGGTTGAGGCCTGATGCAAACAGTGGAGATCCAGCTTTGCAGAACATAAAGACCAAAGAAAGGCTCACGGGGCAAAGGGACAGAAATGCCTGTATGAAGAGAGTCCAGTGTGGTGGAGAGAGTGCTGTATGAAGCACCAGTGGCAGGGTTCAGTTGCATAGGTGGCTTCTGTGGTATTTACAGTATACCTATCACAGAATGCCTCAGGTGGGACAGGACCTCGGCAGGGCTCCAGCCTTGGCCCTTACTTGGAGTAAGGCTATTTTCAAAGTTAGATCATGTTGTCCAGGACTCCGTCCAGTTGAGTTTTGAAAATCTCCAAGGATGGGGAATTCACAATCTCTCTGTGTAACCTATTCCAATGCTGAAACATCCTCCCAGACAAGATTTTTTTCCTTAGCTCCAATGAGCACTTATCTTGTTGCAAGCTGTGCCCATTGTTACTTGTCCCCTCACTGGCCTCCTCCAGGTGCAGTTTGGCTCTGTCTTCTCTTTAACCTCATTTAGATAGCTGAAGACTGCAAGTAGATCCCCCCTTAGCCTTCTCTGCTCCAGGCTAAACTGGTCTCTTTCTCTCAGCTTCTCCCAGTATGCCCCCTGTAGCCCCCCACATCTCTTAGTGGGAAGTAATTTTCTTCTGCCTCGTTTATTTAGACAGTAAGGTCTTTGGGATGGGTATTGTTATTTAGTACAGGCATGGCAATTTGAGCCCTCCTGGATCTCTCTGCTAGGGTCTCACAAGTCAACTGCACATAAATAAATAATAGAGCACAAATGAACTTTGGAAACCCACTGAGAATTTGGGATGTGCAGAGGGGCCTGAGGAGGTGATGAGTTAGAGTGGGGAGGCAAGGGCGATGGATGATCACTTTATGGTAAGTTTTCTCCTCAGGTAACACCATTCCCTTTCCTTGCTGGAAGTCAGAGAGGGACTGTAAGTAAAGCTGCAGGCTCACTTGGAGAGCAGGACAGGGAAGGAGTACACCATTGGGTGCTTGGTTATGGTCTCACAGATGCCCCCATCTTCTGAAGCAAGGTTGGCTATACCTGAGCCATCCCTGACAGGCGTTTCTCTGGCCTCCACTTAAATTGTGCCTGTGAAGGAGAGTCTGCAGTAACCCTAATCAACTCCAAAGCCTCCCTATTACTGCTCTGTTGGCCTAAATGTTTGCTGCAAACCAACCCCAGTTCTCCTCGTGCTCCTCCCTTGGACTCTGTTGTCTTTAGGACAAGCCCTTATGTATTGAAAGGCTGTTATGTTCTCTCTTAGTTTTCTCTTCTGCAGACTAAACAAACCCAATTCTTTCAATCTGCCCTCATAGATTATGTTTTCTAAAGCTTTTATCGTGCTTGTCTTGCACCTCGGAGCACTCCCCAGTTTGTTTACCCAGTTCAGAGAGTGCTGTGCCCGGCGTCCCCAGCTGAGGCGTCCCCAGGGCCAAGTGGAGCACAGTCATTTTCTCCAGTGCCTGGCCTATGAATCTCTCATTAATGGATCCCATCAAGAGACTTGCCTGTTTTGAAACAGCAGGACAGTGTTGACTAAGTTTTTGTCTGCGATCCCAGGAGCCTTCCCTGCAGCGGTGCTCTTCATCCAATTAGTCCTCGTTTTGCATTTGAGTTCCAACACCTCGCTGTGGTATTTTGCGCTCACTCTTGTGTGATTTCCATCCTGCTGATTTGAGACCAGTTCTCCAGTTTATCATCTAGATTGTTTTGAAATCTGCTGCTGCCTTCCCCTCCACACAGACCCCATGTCTGCAACTCCTCCCAGCTCAGTGGTGTACATGAATGTTATCCTGATTTCTCTGCAATATCCCTGATGTTGTGGCCCCTATTTTCTCCATGCCTGTGGTCAGGCAAGCTGTCGAAGTGCGTGGGACCTGGGGCAGAAGCCTGTTTGCAGCAAATGCGGTCGCTAACCTTTTGGGAAGGTGTTATAGTGAGTTGCACACCTGCCTGTAGGATGATTTCACCCACCCCAGGTTCCTGGTTGTTTACGAGGCAGTTTTCCAGCACATCAGAGGGCACTGGGCACTGCCGAGCTGTGGTGTCTCCTGATGGTCTTCTGGGAGCAGCACTGTTAAGTGCTAAGCAAAGGACTGGCAAAAAAAAAGCTACCTTGTGGTCCACAGCTGTGAGGAACTGAACTGTGAAAAATATCCAGAGGGAACTTTTAGGCAGAAGGATGCACTGAAAGGTCAGGCAGACTTCCCTTTCTATAGCTCCATAAATACCTGAAATACCTTGGCCAGCTGGGGAGAGGGGGGTTATCCCAGGGTCCATCCTTGGGAGCTGAGGGCTCGCACCAGCCCTGATTTGGCCCCGTGATCTCTCGGCTGACCCCAGTGCCCTGGGAAGCACCAGCTCATGCCCCGGGGCCGGGGTCTTCCCCAGGGGCTGAGCCTGGAGCGGGACTTGCCAGCGCCACAGGGGCTTCCCCACACTCCCCTCGGTGCCTGGCTGTCTCCAGGCCCTGGCCGCCAGGCTGGGATGTGGGTTAGCAGATTTTTTCCACGCTGTTTCTCCGAGATCCCTGACAGAGCCCATCAGAGCTGCCTTTTATCAGCACTGCACGCCTTGGTGAGCCTGTCATGGCTCACACACAATGTGCTCTGTGCCGGATTAATCCGCCCGGCTTTCATGCTCAGGATGTGGGCGACGGGCAGGGTGGGGGGGCACGGGGACAGATGCAGGGCTAGCGGGGGCCCGGGAGATGGGCAGACATGAGGTCCCTGAAGTACTGAGGAGGAGGATGTCATGTCGAGGTGATCTGAGGGGGCAAAGAGAGAACAAGCCCAGGGGCACGAAAAAGAATGGAGAGCAACAGGTATGTACACTGCCTTCCAGCTGCAGATACTTGTTGCTCTCACTTTTTAATCAGAGCCATGCCAGAGAATCGTGTAGAGGTTTTCAGCCCCATCAGTGAGTTTGTTTGCACTGCTGCACCGTTAGCTTCACATCATCCTCCTTCCCGGGAGCACCAGTGTTTGCATCTGTTGGAGACAGAACGGGGAGGCAGCCCTTGACACACAATCATCTCATGTGACCTCTCGGGTCTCACCAGCTCCTGGTGCACTTGTGTTATTTCTGCCACCAAATCATCCGCTCAGCCAACAGTAACCTATCCCCAACTTGTAGGATCCCATAGGAATAAGAAAGTTTGGGGAAATCCACCTATTGCCAATTCATGGCACCTGCAGCAGCCTCACACTTGTCGCCAGGACTTTTCAAGGCTTGTTTTACCCGTTGCCCGTTTGGGCTGAAATGTATCTCTGGCCTCCAGGAGCCCCCCTCATAGCTTCAGGACAAGCGGGTGGGTGTGTGGCCATGCTCCACAGACTGGGTCACAGTTTCCACTGATGAATTTCTTCTCTTGACACTGCTGCACCTGAAAAAAAAAATTAATAGAGTGCCTTAAATCGAGATTTTCTATGCTCTGCTTTTCCAGAGACCCAGTGTGTTGTTGGACCAGCTGGGATCGTGCCTGTATGTTGCTGCAGATACATGAGAGTGTAGTTTGGTGTTCACCCTTGTTACATAACTCTATACAACCCTAAGAGAGAGGGAGAGAGGGATTTGCAAATACAATATTTGCAACAGCATTCTTTAGAGCTGCTAATACTTTTGATTCAGGTATGACATTTCTTTGAAGCATAAATACACCTGTTGAAGCAGATCACTCATGGGGGCTTGCATATCTGTAAGACAGGTATGCTTGAAGCCTTGGTCCATGAGCTGAGGGAAGACAGTGTTTGTAGCTCACCTTTTATCTTTTCTGGACTGCAATTTCAAAGTAATTGCAATTCTCAGAGATGTATTGGTTATGAAATGGATGTCTTCAGAAAGGGCTGCCATGACAGTCCTCCCTGAGACGTGGGACAACCTTGAAGAAAACTGCTCACTTTCATCCCATAGTTACCTGCATGCCATGTCAATTTGGGATCTCTTTCGGCTTATTTTTGAAAATTATTTGCCCCTGAAATAAAGAACTGTGAAGCTGAGCTGAGAGAAAGTGTTATTCATACTAAAGGTAGAAAATATCCAGTAATTTATGTTCCCTGCATAAGCAATTTCTGAGTCCTTCATCGTGGGCATTTAGCGTGTCTTCTAAATCACATCCAGACCTCGGTGATTCAAGAGGAGTAAAGAGAAGTCCTGTTTCTGTCTTCCAGGCTCTCTTTGGAGCAAGCATCCCCGTGACATGAGCTGCAACCTGAAAAGCACCTTTTGGTGATGGTCACAACAGCTCAGCTGGGCATGGAGGAGGGAGCCTGACCTCCTTGGTGCTGATGCACTTTGTAGGGCAGCGTTACAGGCGCTGCCACTGCCTTCACTGCTGGCACCTACCTAACAGGAACACCAAAAGGGGCTGGGCAAATACACCTTGCAGTGCCAAAGAGGGGGCTCAGGCTATTTTGGGAGTCTTGCTACAGTGCATCACATCAGGGTTTGGGGCTATCAGTCCAGCACCTGGTTAAACGGCCTGGTTACTTTTTATTTAAAGAGGTATGAATTTGCTCAGAGGGACTGGATCTGTACTGACAGCTTGGTTAATGGTTTAGAAGTATGGAGAATGGACATCAAACATTACCATGCCTTTTTGAACAAAGACATATGTTTCATATCCTATTCAATATAAAGAAAACCCATACCTGTAAGTCATACCTCTAACAGTAAGGTGTGTAATATATCACCACATATCTCTTTTTCATTGGTTGATTACTCCATCTTCAGCCACTAAGCAATGAGGATTTTCATGCATCTGCATTAAACCCAGAATCATTAATAATTTCCTAAAAGGGTTCATTGCTCCAAAAGCCACTCTTCTGTTCTGCTTTGGCAACTTTTTCCTTTTGCTTTCCTCAGGTACAAGGCCCTGACTTAGCAAGGCATTTAAACACCTCTTTAAGCTTAAGCATATGATTAAGTTTACACCCAGCAGCGTCTCTAAGCATGCTCTTAACCGTGCGCTCCAGTCGCAGCGAAGTAAAGCGAGCAATTAAGCAGGTGCTTTGCTGAAGCAGAGCCTAAATGACTACTTCAGTCCTTTGTAAGAAGGAGCATAAATCCTCCTCCTGACAGGGGTGGGAGTGGGGATGGATACATGTTATTATCATCCTCCTCTTTAAAGCTTGACTTGGTCTTGCAGGCTGCCCCGGTCCTTCCCCGTTCTGGTGGCCAGCTGCTAAGCGGCTGTCACCTCTCTGAGAGCTGTGACCATGTAAGAAAAATTCAGATTTACAGCAACATTGACAAGATCATCATCCCTTTTACAGGAATGCAGGCTGGTGGCAGGGGAAGGGATGTTGGGAGCTGGCTTGTGTTAACCCAGGCAGGGTGAACACAATGGGGCTGCCCCGGTTTACACCTGCTGAGGATGTGGGGGGTGGCGAGGGAGGGAAAGTTTTGCCCTGGTTTCATTTTGCACCGTGCTGCCGTCTTCCCGTGGGGGCTGCAAAGCCCTTCTGCCGTCACCATGCTGCTCGGAAAACGAACACCGTCTCTGTTTAATTTTAATGCAGCCCATTAACTAAGCTGCCTCGCTGCACTTTGTCCATCTGGGTCGCCCTGTGCACGCCAGAGTTTCCCTTTCATATTATTCCCCGTCGATTCAGGAGGCCCTTTTGACTCACCCCCCCCGCCCCTCCTCTCCCCAACCCATCAACATTGTGTTGCTCAGCCCTGGCTCATGAGCCGTGGCCCTTCCCCGCGTCCTGCTGCCCACATGGAGAGGCACCAACCTGTGCAAAGATAAGTTGCACCTACTTCCCCCCCCGCCCCGGCAAAATGAAAGGCTTTTCTTCCATAAGAAAGGGAATAAGCACGATGGAGGGAGGGATCACACCTATAACAGTACACATTTGTTAACCAGGAAAAAAAAAGGAGTGGGGAGGAGGAGATGGAGGAGGACAGACATAGCTACAGCAGGGGCTTCTGCGGGAAGGGGGCTGGGGGTGAGGGAGTCAGCCAGACAAGTAGGGTACCTCCGCTGAGGCCATCAATTACAGGGCCCAGGGCCTGGTTGTTGCCGTTGTTGGCTGTGTGAAGGTTGGGGTTTTCTTTTTTTTCTTCTTTTTTTTTTTTTTTTTTTTTTTGGTGAGGTCTGGGCTGCAGCTCGGCAGTGGCGGGCTGGGGGCGGGGAAGGAGGGGTGAATACAGGATTTTGCCCAATCCACTGACTCTCAATGGAGGCTCCAGGCGACATTTGAGGGGCTGCAAGGCAGCACCGGCCCAAAGAAAAGGGACACTTGGGGGCTGCGGTGGGGAGGGGGGCGATGTGAGCATCCCTCTCTGCCAGGTGAGCCGGTGTCTGGCCGCTCTCCCCCCCACCCCAGTCCCATTTCCACATCAAACATTGAGGATGCTGTGGAGATTTTGGCCCTAGAGCTCGGGCTGGGCGCTCGTGCAGCGCTTTAATACTGCAATGGGTAAATAAATAGACTGTGCGGAGCAAGCAGGCCTTTGGCTGGAGGGATGCTGGTCTGTGCCAACAGGGGCTGTATGTATGAAGCTACACATACACACATGTTGAGAGAGAGAGATATATATTTAAAACACACATTCCCATGCACAGCGTGGGCTGTAAGGCTGGCAGCAGCCGCTGCATTTCTCCAGCCTGGCCCCCCAGGGTCCCTGCCCAGAGCCTGCCGTCCCTGGCTAGGTGATATCATCCCTTCCAGGAAAACATCTGGTCTTGATTTCAGGCCTGCCGGTGACCGAGTCGCCGCTGCCCTGCGAGGTAATGTGCCCTACAGATTAATTACTTTCACAGTTGAAAACGTGCACCTTGATTTTCAGTCTGAATTTGTCCGGCCTCAGCTGACGGCAGCTGGTTCTCATAAATGCCCTTTTCTGCCAGATTAAAGAGCCCTTTGAAATCAGGAATCTCTCGCTCCCTTGAAGTGCTTGTAGATCAAATCGCTCCTTGGACGAAGTGGGGAGATGATTGTGCCTTTTTGAATTGCACACCATAGGGTGGGTTCTCTGGACTTCAACCCCTGATCCCACTGAAACCTTTCCAGATTAAGCCATGTGGCATTAAATATGGCATGCACACCTGTTCCTGCATCCCCCACCTGCATCCCAGAGGGCTGCCTGCCAGCCCGGGATGCTCCATGCCTTTGAGACAGCAGACACGGGCATGCACAGACAGGCAGAGGAGCAGAGACTTTGGGGGAGACCTGATGGCCGCGTTTGGCCATGGAGGGGCTGCTCCTCATGTGTAAAAAGATTGATAAAATGAAATTTGCTGCCATTTTTGCTGCTGAGAAAGTCGTGACGTGCTGAATGGGTCATGGCAGCTAGTGCGAGGGTGGGAGGGAAGTTTCAAACTGGCCAGCGCATTGTGTACCAGAAGTCTTGGAGCAACAGACTCATCTCTTGGATCAAAGGGTGTTTAGCCCCAGTAGTTTATAGATGGGAAAATAATATATTTTTTAAGAAAAAAGTTTTTTTGATTGTTGGTTTGCAACATTTTTTCAGGTTTTGACTTTTTGTGGTAGTATGGCACAAAAGAAGGAAAGGTTTTTAATGAAGCGTCGAGCTCATGAAGTGTGAGAAATACTTTCCTACCCAGCTTTGCAGTAAATGGATGTCTGTGTCAGAGAGGGACGCTGCAGAAGCTCATCTTGTCTGAAATGGAGAGGAGAGCCTTGTTGTATCCCCATGTTATTACATTTTATATTTTTTTGTTGTTTGTAAGCTCTGCTGCCCACTATTTCTCTGCGTTTATTAAGCCCAAGACTTGTGTAGAGTGGCACATGGGTCCCACCCAGATTTTAAACACTTCTCTACTTCTAGTGTTCGTATACGTGGTCTGGGCTTGTGTCCCTATCCTGTTCCTGAGTCTGATTCTCTTCTCTATGATTTTGGTGCAGATAGGGGTAACTCCATCTAGTTATAGGAGGTTCGGCTGGTGAAGCTGCTCAGTTACAACTGTCTGGGGGCTGGCTGGAGGTATCAGGTGTGACTGACAGAAAGGTGGTGTTTAAGGGCTGCTAGTATCTGCATTTTTGCTTTTCTTTCCCAGCTTCTGTCAGTACTGAGGTACTTTTATGTCAGCTGCCACATGCATCTCTGCTTGCTTGCTGGAGTACCACAGTCTATAACATGCGTAGTCTAAAATGCTGAGGCATTGCTATGCTACCATGTTTACCACCAGCTGGGGTTATAACCAGCTGAGGTTACAACCAATTGGGTATAACCAGCCCTGGTTACAACAGATGGAGAATGTGAAACACTGTAGTTGACTAAGTAATTTGCAAAAGGTCACCCAGGGCATCTGTGGCAGGGCAGGACCTGAACCCTGCTCTGTTAATTCTGCCTCCTCATTACTGAACCATGTCCCAGGTGGAAGCACTCCTCAAGTGCTTCAGATCAGGAAAAAGAGCTGTCAGGGCAGCCTTTCCTGCTAAACTGCATTTCTAAAACAAGGGATTTATCTCTTGCAGTTGTGTGTTTTAATGCAGAGCTACAAGTCTTAAGGTGAGGCCAAGGCAGAGCTTTACTCCCCACCTCCTGAGACCAGGAAGTAAATCAATAGGGTGTCCCAGGAGGGAGGACCACAACAGTCTAGTCCTATGCAGACCGCAAAATTTTTCTCAAAAGCTGGATTAAAATTCACTTTCTGAAATATTTCATTTATTTACAGACTTGGTGCCATCTCCAATTCTTCCTCTACCCGATGCAAACTAAAGCTAATTGTAGAAGTCTCTTTAACCTGCCCAAGCAGGATGAGTGATGTACTCCATCCCACCGGGATGCCAACTGGTGGGATATTTCCTCTAGGCCTGTATCTCCATCAGCAAAACCAGGGAGAGCAGTTGGCTCTTCAGACATGAAACCTCTTTCTTCCTGTGTGGTGCTCAGTGCTAATGGGAATGGAAAGGACATGAAAGATCTTCTTTCTTGCCTCAAATCCTCCTAACCCCTGTCCCGGTCCCAGGGGTCCAGTGTGATATGACGGTCCTTTCAACCCTGCCTGAGAAACTCATGTTTCTGCATTAGCATGCAAGAGTGTTTCTGTGGGGCTACTTCAGGAGGATTTCATCCCAGAGATCACTTTTACCTTTTCCTGACTCTTTCGTCAATGTTGGCTGCAGCAGGAAACCCCTGTCAGTTCATTATCCACACACTCCTTGAGCTGGTGAGCTGGATCTCTTGACCCTGTCAGTGATGCACTTAGACATGATGACGAGCTTCTCTCACTGGAGGCTATTTTTGGCAGCTCAGGTATGAGATGCTCTATGGGGTGGGTGGTGAAGGAGGCGTGGAGAGGAGAGGTGGCTTCTTGTCTCACCCGGTGAAGTGGTGTTAATTAAAGCGGCTATTTTGACTTTTCATGCCGTGACATTCTTTGTCAACTTTTCTACAGCCCGATGAGAACGCACGTGACCCAACTGGCCTCCCAGCAAGCGCTGTGTGAGATCCACTCTCCTCGTTGGCCGCTCTTCACCCTCCCCGCTTCGTCATCATCTGCCTCCCCCTCCCGCTTCGGTGCCGCTAATGCGTTTCCATTATTTATGAGACATCCCTTGGCGTTTCCAGTTCAGCCTTTCTCATTCTCTCTCTTAATGCTCTTTGCTTGGCATGTTGAAGTCCGTGGCCCAGAAGTCAATAGGTTCAACGCTCAGGTACCAAACAGATTCCTTCCAACTTTTTCTTTCTGGTAAGGTTTGTTATCAGCAAAGTTCTAACAGAGCAAAATGTGATCATCGTACATGGTTGTATGAACAAAACAAAAGTTAAAAGTTCTGGATTAATGGCCGTGGAAACCAGTGACTTCTCAGGTTACCTGTGAAATGTGTAATGTACTGGCAGCAGTAACATGGACCAGAATCCTGTCCAAAACAGGGGAAAGAGAGTTCATCTTTTTGGGCATAATACTCTTTCTTTTCATGGTCTGCCAATGAGGCAGCCAGCTAGTGCCCATCGTGATAACGGGTTTTTTTCTGCCTTGCTGTGCCCAAGGAAATAGTGAGAGACACGATCAGTGCATTTCTCATGTGCCATCATCTGACAAATCCTTGACCATCACCAGTCCCTTCCCTAGGATCCAGAGTATTTTGTTCTTAAGTGTTCTCCTAAGTGAAGAGCACTTTATAGAATCATAGAATCATAGAATGTTAGGGGCTGGAAGGGACCTCTGAAGATCATCGAGTCCAATCCCCCTGCCAGAGCAGGACCAATCTAGGGCAGGTTACACGGGAACGCATCCAGACGGGTCTTGAAAGTCTCCAGAGAAGGAGACTCCACAACCTCTCTGGGGAGCTTGTTCCAGTGCTCTGTAACCCTTACGGTAAAGAAGTTCTTCCTCATGTTGAGGTTGAACTTCCTGTGCTCCAGCTTGCATCCATTGCCCCTTGTCCTATCGCAGGGCACCAGTGAAGAGAGGTTGCCCCTTTCCTCTTGACACCCAGCCCTCATATATTTATACACATTAAGCTGCAAGACAAGTAGGTTTGAACTCACTGCAGTGAGTTCACTCATTGCAGTGCTGCTCTGTAGGGAAATGGTGAATATATTATTCATTTTTACAAGGCCTGCATTTGCTCACGGAGGAGGCCCAGAGGAATGCTTCCTCACCAGACATCAGCCAGACCTTAGCTGTATGACCTCATGACTTGCAGACAGCAGTTTTACTAGCACATCCAAAATAAACTTATCCTTTGTCTAGATTCAGAAACTGCACGGAGGCTGTTTCATTTAGAAGCCATTCCTTGGACAGTTTATTCCTCCAGTGGCCTGGGAAGGCTGTCAGCCTCTCTTGTGAACTATTTACCACCTCTGCCCTTTGTAATACTGAGCCTTTTTGCTGCCTTGCTCGCTCCCCAGCACCCACAGCGTGAAAATAATAGTGCACACCCAATTTAAGCTGAACACAACTCCCCCAGCATCCTCTGCCAGCCTTCACGGATGTCCATGGGTTTTTTCCATTCCGAGTGAAGGTTTCTCATTCCCACTGTAATAGCCCAGAGCTTGTTGTCTAAATCTGATTTTGAATTAGGCAGGGGCCCATGGTTCCATGTCAATGCCAAGCTGTGGGTGGGAGCGGAGGGGAGTATTTTTTTTCTTAGGGACTTGAAATCTCTTCTTACACTGTTTCTGAAAGATTTCATCTCTCCAGGAAGAAGTCTCTCGAGATGAGCTGTTTGTGCAAGACTGTCCGTGTGGGCTTGAGCTGGAGGCTTCAGATGCAGCCAAACCAAAAGATTGCTCTTTTTCTGGGTTGGGTCCAGCCAGGATCCAAACTTCAGGGGAGGATTTCTGTCCAAGAAATTGAATCTGAGCTGCTGTTATCTTCAAGTTTTTCAGATGAAAGCATCATTTTAGTCCAAGAAGGCATGTGAAATGCAGGCACCCTGACTTGGTTTTGCCTCCAGGCAGGAGACAAAGTGATGGGCCAGTAAGTGAAGCTGCTTGTGGCTTGGTTGGGAGCTTGATGAACTGACTTGACAAGGGACACACAAACAGCCTATAGCAGAGACAAGGAAAAAAATATCTAAATACTGTTTTGTTATCCCTCTTTGATCCACAGAGACCAGTCTGGGTGGGCCAAATCCACAGCTGGCATAAGAGCCGCCATACTATCCAAATGTGTGGGAAAGATACAAATATAGAAAACAAGTTAGGGGCGAGCAAGCCCCATTTCTAAACGGCACTTACAACAGGAGCAAAAGCTGGCGTCCACATGAAACACAACCCGTTTCAGATCACCGAAGCCAATGCCTGGGATGGATTTTCTTCTATACCCAATATCAGGGCTGAAAGCGTGGGAATGCCTTCTCTTGAAATATATCTTATTTCCACGGTCTGGCTGAAGAGATTCCTCACTCCCAAACCATTACAGCCTTTGTTTCTTTCCTAAATCTCACAGCACGGACGTTTGCCGTGAAATCACTGGGTCAGCGTCCCCCTCCCCACTTTACTCCCCCCTCCTCTGCAAGCTTGCTGTGTTACACCCCAGGTTGCACGCAGAGAGATGCTGTGAATGCCCAGCAGTGGTCATGACAGATAAAACGCTGCTACGTGAAACACACAGTTGTTGTGGAGTCATGTTTTGACCTTGCCCCATCCTTCCCCTTCCAAAAAGCCAGCCTGGGTGGGAAAGGCGGGGAGAAATAAGATGTTATGCTCGTCCCAAGGAGCTGAGAGATGGAGGGATTTGTAACCAGAGACCAGGATGGAGGTAAGGGGAGAAAGAAACGTGCAGAGATGTTGATGACCCCCTATCTCGGCGGGTCGGCTCTCCCCGGCACCCCTTTCGCAGCGTGTTTCGCGTCTCTCGGCGCCGTGCATCCCCGTACGTGCGTGCCCCTGTGTGCATGCGCGGGCGGCGGGATGGGGCGGGGGGAGCTGAAAAAGCCTCGCTGAGAAAGGTATTTCTTGTGGGGAAAAAGACGTGAGGGGGAAGAAAGAGGGCAGGCCCCCTCGCTCCCCACTGAGCCCATTTCTCCTGCTTTGCCGGAGCTGTCAGCCTTGAATCCCGGTGGCGTCCCGTAACTAATTGACAGCAATGGGGGCCTTTGGGAGCCGAAGAATACGCATCCTTGCCGGGCGAGCGCTGGAGCAGGGGCTGTGCAGGCAGCTGTGGGGGGACATAAAGGGCGGCTTTTAAAGCCTTTGTGCCTGCCTGCGAGTGCGTGCGTGCGTGTGTGTGGCGGTTTTGTGCCAGAGGTGAGGGGATGCTGAGCGGGGTGGCGGGGGGGGGAGATGGAGGGAGAAGCCGCCGCAGAGAAGTAAGTTTCTCCCAAAGAAAAGACGTGAGGGGGGAAGAAAAAGCCATAAACGGCGCGAGGAGCGAGGTCCCCGCGCGCTTGGAGGCCGTCGGCGCCGCGAGGAGGGAGCAGGGTGTGATTTCGGTGTAACGCCAGGGCCATCGAGAAACTAGCACTCTGTTTTTCATCCTGCCCTGGCCCCAATTGTAAAATATGACCTGCCAGCTATGGCTTGGAGAAACAAAACCCTCGCTGTGTTTTTTTTCTGTGCTTGGGAAATGGGCAAAGAAAATCTCCCCTCCCAGGTGTAACTTGGCAGCTTTGTGCCTATGGTCACCTTACTCCTTCCTGAGGATGCTCAGATACTCACCAGAGGAAGGGCTGGATCTTTGTCGTTGTCCCGAAGCCAGTTGCACAAACACATCCCAGTGTCGCAGACAAAATATTGTCCAGGAGACATTTTTATGCTTTTGACTTGACTCATGCAAAAATGCCTCATTGTCTGTGACATTTGCAGAGACAATCTGTGATAAAAGTATTTGCACATTTACAGCTGGAAAGAAATAAAAAAAACCTCTTGCATTTCTCCAGGGTCTGTCACTGTGGAATTTAATAACAGAAGCAACCGAACGGGGACAAGTGTAGAAAAAACAGCTCCCGAGGCAGCTGGGCAAGGATGCGACTACGAAACATGCCCAGCACAATGGTACTGGCAACACGGGACACTCATATTTTAGACCTAATCTGCACCCAGCTTTTGAGAGAGAAAATGAGTGTTTGAAAGATGGGGAATCAGTTCATAGGTTTGAAAGCCAAAAGAGATCAATAGACCAGCTAGCCTGATCTTTTGTGTTATAAAGACCCAGCGATGACACCAAGTACCCTTATATTGAACTAAATGACTTGTATCTGACCAGTAGCCACTTTTTTTTTTGTCACAGTCTTTTGTCTCTGGATTTCAAGTAGACCCTATGCAAAAAAAAAGATGGTCTCAGCCAGTCAAGAGGCCCTAGGCATTTGGCAAAATGCATTTTTTATTCTGCATTTGCTTCACTTAAGTAGATGCTGTATTTTTGCCACCTCCTATGTGTGGTGATAAAGCACAGAAGTCCAGATCCTCACAGGTTTGCTTGCCGAGCAAGGCTAATTGTGCCACTAGGCTAATAGAGAGAGGTACCAAGCTATCTCCGAGTTGAAGTCCAGAGGCCCTTGGAAGTATCCCCATCCCCAACGCTGCTCATGCCATGACCATAGCGGCGAGTCCTCAGCCTTTCTGTTGCTGGAGAGCTTTAAATTACTGCAAAAGGGGAGATGGCTTTCCCGGAGATAATAAGCAGGGTTTTGCTTGGCAATAGGTTGTTGTGGCGATCCATATGCTGTGCAGCGAGTGTCTGGTTTGCCAGGAGTGTCAAGGTTTCTCCATGAAGCCATGGTGGGCATGTTAAATTCAGAGAGCAGGGCAAGCCCTGGGCAGGCGGTTGGACCCGTCGGCATGGCTCAGAGCAGCCAGCCCCTCTGGTACCTATCTGATTGTCCCTCTGTACTCGGCACTGGTGAGGCCGCACCTTGAATCCTGTGTCCAGTTCTGGGCCCCGCACTTCAAGAAAGATGTTGAGGTGTTGGAGCGAGTCCAGAGGAGGGCGACCAAGCTGGTGAAGGGTCTGGAGGGTCTGACCTATGAGGAACGGCTGAGGGAGCTGGGGTTGTTTAGCCTGGAGAAGAGGAGGCTCAGAGGTGACCTTAGTGCAGTCTACAACTACCTGAAGGGAGGTTGTAGTGAAGTGGGAGTCGGCCTCTTCTCCCAGGCAACTAGCGATAGGACAAGAGGACACAGCCTCAAGCTTCGCCAGGGGAGGTTCAGGTTGGACATTAGGAAGCATTTCTTCTCAGAAAGGGTCATCAGACATTGGAATGGGCTGCCCAGGAAGGTGGTGGAGTCACCATCTCTGGATGTGTTTAAGAAAAGACTGGACATGGCACTTAGTGCCCTGGTCTAGTTGACAGGATGGTGTCAGGGCAATGGTTGGACTCGATGATCCCAGAGGTCTCTTCCAACCTGGCTGATTCTGTGATTCTGTGATTCTGTGATTCTGTGGTAGCTGACTGGTGCTTCTGTCAGTGTGAGTTAATGCTGTTAGGAGGCAGCTGATCAATTTGTACTGTTAAAAAAGGAGAATGTGTTATCTAACAGATCCTGCCACTCCGAAAAGCAGTTCCTTCAGTTTTTTTTTTTAAAAAAGAAGTAGAGGAAGGCATAGAAAAGTATATTTGTTTATCAATATTTTTGAAACATTTTTTTCTGGTTTGTTTTTAGTTACGTGGATGGTGATGTTGCATTCTCCATGCCCCAAACACCCATGGGCTGATACAGCTCTGCCCAAGCTCTGAAAGATGACGCTTGGTCCATCTAGCAGCCGCCGGCTTCAGCCCGAGCTCCCAATGAACTCGGTAAAAAGATTGACTCAGCTTAAAAAGGAACATGACCTTAGTCTGTACCCTGAACAATGGTTCAGCAATGCCTGCCTGGCCACAGGCTGCAATGACCTGTTGCCGTTTGTGATAGTTGTGCTGCGAGATCCGGGCAGCACCGACTGTCTTTAAGCTCCATGTTTGTAGCACACCCGGTGCAGGATCAATATTAATTTTCTGCCGGGCACTCCTATGTGTTGATGCAGCAGATATTTAATAGCAGAGCTTGTCTGTGCCAGCACGAGCAGGGATGGCACCGCTTTCACCCTGCAAGCTCTGTCGTGTCAGGGAGCTGCACGGGCAGCCGTCTGGTCTGCAGAGGGGTTGCTGGTTGGCGTGGGAAGAAAGACAGGCTGTGATTGCTGGTGGAGGCATCAGTTCAAGCCTCCTATTTGCTCTCAGCTGACAGTAAAAATAATTCTGTTTCAGATAATACAGCACTGTTCTTTCCATGTGGAAAAATCGGAAAGGCATGCAAAACTCTCCCTCTTTTTTCCTGCTAATTGCCTTGATTTCTGTTTCCACACTCCCAGCTGCCTCTCCTCTTCAGGTTGCCCTTTTTGACTCCTCGATTAACTTCTTTGTCCACCCGTTTACCACTCAGGACATGGCGACCTTTGGATGTAAATCTGCGCTGACGTCCCTCTCGCTTGCGTGCTTCTGGCGGGGCTGACATCTGTGAGACTCCTTGTGGCGGAGGCGGGAGGGAGCTGGGTGGATGGGGGTACCAGGCAGTGCCCTCCGCTGCCCCCCTCCACCCTGTGCCGCTGGCTCCCCGCCCCAAAGCTCAGCGCCTCAGCCTGGGATGAAAAATCACAGATTTTGGTCTCCAGCTACCAGGTGACATGTGAGTGTAGATGTAGCCTGCACCTTCTGGTGTCTGCAGGCTCACGAGCTCCTGAGCTGCTGATGAACTGCCTGCTATCACCTCCTCAAGCCACAGACAGTCTTTATTCGTTAGCTTAATTTGGACAGATGTTCTTGCTAAGAGAGCAGAAGCTTGCATATGGGCCCAGCACACATACAGTGCCCTTTGTTGAGCATTGGAGCCACTGCTCCTTGAAATGGGAGGCTAGTTCATCTCAGCAGGAGGGTGGAGTGTTTGGAGGACACCTCCAGAGCCAGGACAATGCATTTGCTCCTAATGTCACCTCAAGGTGGAACAGGTCTTCCCTGCACAGCAAGTCTCTGACAAGCTTTGCAGCTGCGAGGGGGCCAGACACCACCACAGAGCCTGATTGTGCACCTCAGACCAGACCTGACAGGTAGGATGGCCACAGCACCATTTTCCAGGAGCAGGGCCCTATAGACTTTTGAAAGAGATGATACACAACACTTTCCCAAATGATGTCCCAGGCTACAGCATGAAGGCATTATTTGCTCAGAAGTGGGCTTTATTATGCACAGGGTCTGACTCCTGGGATGTGGAGCCCTGCCTCCTGGGTCACTGATTTTTGGTAGTATCTCCTGAATCCTGCTCTGAAGCCTTCTGCATGCCTTCAGGCTCAGCCCAGAGCCTCCACCAGGAATGTGAGCTTCCAGTTAACGTTCAGCTTCCTAGCACCGTGTAGGGATTTGGGCTTTAATTACACAGATGGAGCCCCCCCCTTCCCCCAGCCTTCCACTTATCCCCAGCACAATGAGTTCAGACACCTGCAAAACTGAACTTCTAGCGAAGTTGTCCCAGTGCAGGACAAAGGCGTGAGGCGGGGGGGACGTGAGGGGCAGGCAAGCAGCTGCGGCAGAGGGGGCACAGCTGGATCCCTGCACAGGGCTGCCTCCCTGCCTGCCCCTTCCTCATCCTTTTAATGCCTATTAGCAGCAAGCAAAGTAGCTTCTCCTTGAACCCTGCAGCTAGCACCAATGCTGCCAGGCAAAAGGCCCTGGACAAGCTCCTTGCTGAAAGCCTCTCTGAACAGTTAAGGAAAGTGGCCTTGTTTGATGCTTATTCATTAAGCCCTTTTCCTCTGCTTAGCATTATCCAAATCGAGCAAGACAACTTTGTGGAAGTCAAAATAAATGAGCTCTCCCCACTGGACCTGTAGACACTAGGAATGGGCAAGCTAAAAATCCCTGCCTTGGTTCACTTAGATCACGGCCTCTCTTGCTTCATTAGAGATGGCATGCAGATGACATTGCTGTCCTGTGTCCAGCTGCTTGAAAGATTTGGTTTAAATACTTTCCTGTACTATAGTTTCCTTTAACTCAAAAGGAACCATGAACATTGCAACTGCGCAAAGCGATACGAAGATGGACCTACATGCTCAAGAGGTCTCTGAGCCTTACAGAGCACTGTAGGCAAATGGTTTTTAATGAAATCACACGTGAGCTGAGCTTCGTCTGGGTTTTTCTTTGCCTCTTCCCACTCAAGTGAAAGGAAATAAGAGGACATACTCTTTACTTAAAAAAAAAAAATCTAAGGGTTTAGAAAGAAGCAGAGAGAAAAGAGAGCAGGACCAACAGGTGACCTATGTTCTGCCTGAGATTGTCCCATGGATTAGCTGTATGGTTTTGTTCAGTTCCCACCACTGGTCTGCTCATCTGTGTTCCCATATGTAAAATGTGAAAAAAAAACAATGAGTAGATAAGGAAAATGGGATCACAGATAGTGATGAGTAGGTGGATAATGAGGGAAAAAAGATTAAAAGGGTCATCAGTTCTTATGCTTCAGGATTCAGCTCAATATTTATATATTAAGTGCCAGCAGGAAATCTGGGGGAGTTGTATCATTCAGCTGCTTCCAGCAAGATTTCTTGCCCTTCCTATTGACATTGGGCAGGTGGATCTTGCCCAGTAGCACCTGCTTTCACACAGCACTTCTCCCTAGGTAGGTAGAAAGCATTGTATGAGCATTGTATGAGTATGTGAGAAAGAATCTGTTCTTTGAGATGACTGGTTGGAAGGGACAAGTGAAGTCTCCACCCCATAAAGGTCTGCAATGGGGCAGTTACAAGGCAGCAAGTTAAGCAGGAGCTTCGGGCAGTGTTGGGTTGAGGACTTCCAGTTTAGTCTCCCTCTCCTTTAGGAGGGGTCTGTTCTGCCCTGGGAGGAAGGGTGTCAGGCTTGAGGTCCTTTTGCCGTCACGCTGTGGGAATGTTTCTAAGGGGGTGCTGTACCTCCCATCATCTCTTCTGAGGTACGACTCGCTGTGCTGCCGCCTGTGCTGGGAGGTGGTGATGAGGGGTTAGGACGAAGGTTGGGGGGAAGTTGGTGGAGAGGGGAAAGGAAGCAACTTTTTAAATAAAAAAAAAAAATAAGTGATGAATAGATCGGCTAATCCCGGGAAACCTTGAGAATATAGAGCAGTGTCTGTGGGGCCTCCCTTTTTTCTTTTCTTTTTTTAATTTTCTTTTCTTTAATTTCGCTGCAGCACGTATAATCAATTATGGCTTGAATCGGGGATAAGGGGAGGGAAAGTACTTCAATTCATAAATCAATTTTATACGGTCATCAGTCAGGTTGTGAATGCAAATACCTCTGTCGGTTTAGGTTATTCAGAATTAATTGACTCCCACCGGGCTGGGCTGCAGATGGAGAGAAGCTTTCTCACAAAGTCTGCTCGGGCTCAGCATGGGGGCAGGCAGGCGGGCCAGCTTCCTCCTCCTCCTCTTCCTCCGCTTTCCTCTCCTGGAGCATTATACTATTGGCACTGGGGAGTTTTGTGTGTGTGTGTGTGTGTGTGTGTCCCAGTCCGTGAGAGGGAGAGATGCTTGAAGAAAGAAAGGGATATGCAAAGATTAAAGTCACAAGCCCCCTCTTCAGCCCTGGCCTGCACAGACACTTTTATGTGATTAGGAATGCTTTGCTTTCAAGGGTTTGCTTTTAAGCCTTGAGCTTCTCTTGAACTTCTCCAATAAGAAAACAAACAGCAGTGTCAAAGCCTCCTCCTGTGCCTGGAATTCGAGCTCAAGTCATGTCATTAAAAAGCCACTTCGCTACTGGGACTTTGGCATCTGAGTCACTGTTTCAAAGCCAGTCTGGGGCAGGAGAGATCGAAAGTCATTAAACTCTAGTGGTTGTTTTGGTGGCCTATTGAAAATGAGGTTTGGAGGGTTTCAGGGCCACCACGAGGACGCAGAACAAATGCTGCCACCTGAACGCCCCCCGCCCCACACCTTCTCTCTATGGCCGAAATACCTGGCAAGGGGGGGCTGTTTGGAGAAAGCCCGAGGGGTGGATTTGCTGAGAGGGTGAAGAAGGGTGAAACCTGCAGCCCCTCTTTTCCTCCCCCTTTAGCACTGCCCAGCTCAGCACATATCCTAGGCTAAACGGCGGGGCAGAGCTGGTGCTGGTCCACAGAGGGGGCTCTCTCAGCCTCCCCCAACTTCAGTCCCCTC
This sequence comes from Nyctibius grandis, assembly GCF_013368605.1. NCBI lineage: Eukaryota > Metazoa > Chordata > Aves > Nyctibiiformes > Nyctibiidae > Nyctibius > Nyctibius grandis. Next base: position 4,733,243 of record NC_090680.1, on the reverse strand, counting down.
AGGGGGCTGCACCCAGCCTGGAGGCTGTCACCCCATGTGGCACCCCAGGGCTGTCACCTCACTCCTCTTCCGGCCCTGTGACCCCTTCCTTCCTCCATGGCTGTCTCCCTTTGTCTCACTGATTAGCTGATGCTCTGATCCTGGCTGTGAGTGCCCCCACCAGAGGGATGGTCATCCTGGCTTTGTGCAGGGTCTCACCAGCCAACCAAGGCTTCAGACTGGCTGATGCATGCCCCACGCCAAGGTGTTGCCAGATGTCATGCTGGCAGTGTCTGTGGAAGGCAGCATGGAGTGGGTGACACCACCATGGGTGGGGGACACCACTCCATGAAACCCCGTAGGAAAGAGGACTTACAACCCCCTGGCTTTGCTAAGCCACAGAGGACAGGAATTGTTATTCACACCCAGGTACACGCCTTTCTCTCTTTGTCTTGGCTTGTCCCAGCTAGGACTTTTCAGACCTGGATGTCTCAGCTTCAAACTGCAGGACAACATCTAGAGAAGGAGGCCATCAGATATGCATCCGTAGATAGCTAACTATGAGATCAGTTGCCAAAAGAAGTCAGAGTATGCAACGCTATTTTATGCATGGGGAAACTGAGGCATGAATGAAGATGTGCCTCAATCCAAAGCATCACCCTTTAAAAAGTGGTGTAGCTGGGAATAAAGCCTAGGTCCTATGATCTCCACTCTGTTATTGTACCCACCAGGACCCCGACAGCGGATCACCAGAGAGCAGAACACATGGGGCATATCCGTGCCCACTGCTGTACAAAGGGCTGACTGCATCAGGTTTTGGCAGGGCTGGAGGAACTAGCACATCAATGGAGTGCCAGAGCTGACCCAGTGGAGCTGATCCCCACAATCCCATGGAAACAATAGGTCAGAAACACCAAAAGCTTGGAAGAGGCTGTGGAGGTAGCAGTAACTAGAGAGGAAGCTTGGCTACACTTAAAGCACCCCAGGAGGAGAAGGCTGAAAAGGAAGATGAAAGGAGCTGTCTGTAACTGTTTGCAGTTAAGTGGGGAGGTGGGAAATGGCTTTGCAGTTCTTCAGCAGGAAGAGTGGGGAGCAGGTCTTGGCAAGAGGAAGCGAAAGGGAGAAGCAGAACAAAAGAGCCATGCAACTTCCACTCAATGCTTTCCTCCATTTTGGGCAAATCTGCTATTCGAACAGTAACCAAAGAGGCAGGTGCTTTGGATGGCCTTCCACAAGGCTCTGCCAACTTCACAGCACTCCTTATCTACAAAATTCTCCTCTGGTTTTCACAGATGCAATTTCTTCAAAGCATCTTCCTGCAGCCCACGTTCCCTCTGCCTCCATCGGAGTCCTGGGCACCCCTATAGGCACCATCCTGCCAGGCCAACAGCTCGGCCCCCCCATTTCCCCTTCACACTGAAGAGTGGCAGCCTGGCACTATGGACAGTAACTGATGAGAACACAAATGCCCCAAATTCCTCATCCTGTATCCTGCAAAATGAACTTGTGCCATAGTCTAGAGAAGGCAGAGGTCGGTTTGTTAGTTCCAGCACTGACTTGGAAGCCCCAGGGAATTTGCCACCCCTGCCACATGCCAAAGTTCAACCCATTAGGAAGGACAGGCCTGATATTTGCAAGCCTGTCAAGTCTTTCACACTGAAAATGAGAATTACTCAGGCACTTCAGGCTCCCTTCTGCCAGGGTTGTTGCGCCTTGTGGGTTGTCCACAGTCGGCATTGTGCCTCTGCTGCTCCTGGTCCTTATGGCAGCCCCAGCGGGATGTCCTGCTCTGGGACGGGTGGTGGCTGGGAGCATGGGGTGGGAGCCTGTCGTGTGTTCTGTGTGTGGTGTGGGAGGCCTGTCAGGCTTGTGGTGGTACCGAAAAGCTTTTGCCATATGGCTCTTCACGTGTGAGCCGTGTGCTCTCTCTTCCCGTGCCAAGCGCCAGGAAATTTATGCATTAGATAAAAAAATGACATTATGGCCTGTTCTGCTCATTGTGCACACCCGAGTCCCATCCACCCACCAGCGTGACAGTAACCAGGTCTGACTCTTGCTAAACACACATCCCCGGGGCCAAGAGCTGGAATCAGTGCTGTCTCTGCAGAGCCTCGGCTAAATTCCCTGCTGAATGCCCCTGTGAAGGTCTGCTTGGCCTTCATCAGGTTGGAAACCAGTTAAAAAAAAACCAAACCAAAACAAACACCATTTGGGATCTTCTAGCAAATCCTTAATATGTGAGAATTAACCTATTTTTAATGCACCGCCTGCTTTCCCCACACTCCCTCGCTGGCCCGAGGCTGGTTCATCTTTCAGAGCCTAACAATGCTTCGTGTGTTTCTGTTTGCTCAACGTTTAGAGGGGAGGCCTCCCTCTCTTCAGCGCTTTCTTAGCATTTTTTAATCGTGTTTATAAAGTCAAATACCTAAGTGACCAAAAGAGTGGCAAGAACTGCTCCTCTGCTCTGCAGGGTACTGAAATCTCCTCTTGAAGTCAATGGGGAGAGCCATGCTCCGCTGAAATCCTGATCAGAGCTGGGGCTGCAGCAAAGGGGAGGAATGAGCCCCTTGTTTTACTACACAGCCCCTTTCACAGAGGCCCGGGGAAGGAGGGGAGAGGTTGAGGGAGGGGGAATCTTTACACCCATGGTGGGACTTCTGAAGAATTTATAGTCATCTTTCCTAGAGACACTAAAGATTTTATAGCCTTGGTACCAGTGGTTACAATGCCCTATGGAGCGCAGAGCTGAGCGTATGCCAGGGACCCCTTCATCTCACCAGAGGCTGGAAGGCGGCCAGGGGCTTCACACGGGGAAGTTTATTTCAGAGCGAGAAGGGAGTGAGGAAGCGGGAGGGAGAGAAGAGGGGAGAGAGGCCGAGCAGAGGGGGAGAGGGAAGGGAAAACAAAGGCATGTGAGATGGGAGAGCGAGAGAAAGAGGCAGGATGGAGAGCAAGGGTGGGGGTGCGGAGGGAGGCAGAGAGAGGATGCCAGCGTGGGAGGAATGAGAGGAGAGACCCGGAGAGGAGGAACAGAAGGGAGAAACGAAAGGGAGGGAGAAAAACATTTTAGAAGTGGCAGAGGGAGGAAACATGAGAAGAAGGAATAACAGAAAAGGAGCCAGCAAGAGGGAAAGGAAGAAATAGCAAATACGAGGAAAGTTATAAAGCAGAGCAGGATCTGAGAGCAGGTACAAGAGAGAGGCTCAGAAGCAGCACACGGCCCAGTCCCCCGGACAAACTCAGCACAGAAAATGAGGCTTTTCAGTGACTGTCCCCATCCTCCTGCCAAGTCTTTAAACTGACGGAGGAGCCAGGGAGCACTTCTGCATACCCGATGCTGCGCAGACCTGCACACCCAGGCTCCTCTCGGGCAGATACTCACAAAAATGAATAAGTATCTATATATGCATGCATGTGCATGTGTGTATGGAAGCGTGTCGTACATCCAACCGTGTGACATCCATGCTTTCCCTCTCTTCACACTTCTGTGCACCTGCTATGCACATGCAGACTCTCCACGTACCTTCACCTGCCTCCACAGCCACCCACACAACCAGCTCGAGCTCCACTCCCTCTTTGGCTGGCTGCAAAACAAGGCTTACACTTTGTGAAAAATGCTGAGGTTTGGCCATTTGGGTTCATTCCATGCTGGGGAGAAAATGAGCCTTTAAGATGTTTGCTTTTTTTTTTTTTTTTTTAATGGGGGAAAAAAATCCAACAGAAAAATGAAGCCAGCAAGTGCTCCACCCCAGAAAATGAAACACGGACACACATTTAAGAAATGGCTTCTATAAGCTGGTGGTCTGTGAACGCAGGGCCCGGATTTAATGATGATTGCAGTGGTCAGTTATAGCCTGGTCATTTACAACCCTGTGAGGCCATGCATAGGGCCACAAGCCTAGGAGTTACAGCACCATCAGGGTATAAAAGACTCAGTTTTGTGTTCTTGCTCCTAAGCCTGGCAAAATCAACATGGTGGCATTTCTCTGGATGCCACTGGGTGATTTCTGAGTGCTGCGTCTGCTTGGTTTGCAGACAAGGGGAATGGTTGACGGGGGTTCCCAGGCAGTGGTATGCCTCCTGGGGCAAACCTGGGGCTCTCGGGCAAGAGCAGACGTAGAGCTACTGCCAACATCCACTGCCCATCACTGCGTTTCTAAAGCACAATATCACACAGAATCACAGAATCAACCAGGTTGGAAGAGGCCTCTGGGATCATCGAGTCCAACTGTTGCCCTGACATATGCCAACTTATTCTCAGGGAGGATCAGCCACTATCATAAAAATTCCTTAAAGTGAACATTGCACTCGACATGCTTCTTTCTCATTATAATGGACAGAAAGTGGGTTGTAGCAGAGATTTTCTAGACTTTTATAGGTGTTGCTAGAGCCTACAAAGGGCAGGGAACCAAAGGGCAAGAGACCTGGCAACTGTATGTTGGGATGAAGAAGAAACAGTGGTTTAATTTTCTATTAAAATCCCTCCCCACAAGCTGCACAAACTTTCTCCCATCAGACAAACACTGTTCAAAGGCCCTGGGTAATACATTGTTAATGGGACTCTTCTGCGGTGACAGTAGCCACAGCTCCGTGCTGCTGGAAGACTCAGCAAACCACCAGAGGAGGTAGGTTTGTGCACACCACCGCTGCAGGAGCACGTCCTGACATCCAAGTACCGTGGCAGAGTCATGAGGATGCCAGGGGAGAATCCTCTCCGTGTCAGTGTTAATGTCAGACCTCCTGTGGGACAGCTGGATGTTTTCAGATGCCTGGGGGCACGCTGTCCCCTGCCATAATTTGGCATCAGTAGAGTCCTCCTGACTTAAGACGGATGAGATTTAGAGAGACAGACCTCCAGTTAAACAGCTGTCGGGGAACAGCCCGAGGAAGGGATGCCTTTATTTCAAGACCTTCCAGATGCACATTTCCTTCGGCTTGTAATTCAGCATTTCACCTCTTTGGGAGTGCTCCCCTAATGCCACTGGCTTTTACAGCCCCACTGTAAAACACCATTGCTTCAGAAATGCCCCTGTCCCCTTTCACCCCCCATTTTCTTTGAATTTTTTTGCTTCCCTATAGAATTACCAAGAACTGCAGAGGGTACAGTGCATGTGTCAAGGGGGAGAAAAACATGAATCAGGAGAACAACAGGAGTGCAAGTAGAGCACACCCTCTGGAGCCAGCAATGGAAGTTAAATTTATTTTATTTTTACTGTTCAGGCCCTGTTCTCGTTTGGTCATCAGAGGTGGCTGTAAAGTCAAGGCTGTCTGCTTTGGAGACATGTGGTCATTTCTGCTAGGAGATAGAGCACCAGGGAGCCTACATGTCAGGGCAGGAATAAAAAGGAACCGGCTCTTGTGCCAAGGCTTTCTTGCTAATCCAAGAAAGTCACCCACAAAAAATGCTAAATAAGTTCAAACTATAGTCCAGAGGGGCCCTGGCATCCTCAAGCCATAAACAGAGAAGAGAAATGGATCTGATAAAAAGCCACATTTCTGATAGGCTTGGAGGAATGCTGTGTGCTTAGTACATGGGAGGGGGAATTGGCGTGGCTGGGCACAGGTCTTCGCTCTGGGGCCGGGGCACTACAGGCTGATTAAATCTTTTACTCCTGCTGTTGAATAACGATCCGCCTGGACTCGATGATCCCAGAGGTCTCTTCCAACCTGGTTGATTCTGTGATTCTGTGATTCTGCCTGACCTGTTCCACCGCAGGCAGCAGGAATACCCCATTAGTGACTTCTCCCCAAAAAGAGTGGGGTGCTCGTTCCTCATCTGGCTCTACCTGGCCTTCGGCAACAATGCTCGGGCCAAAGGTTTCGGTGCTGGGTGCTGGGTGCTGGCAGGGAGGTCCCCAGGTTTGGGGACCCGTGCGGGTGACCTGGCTCTCGCAGGCAGGGAGAGCGCCGGGATCCCGCTGCCTCCTGAAGGAAAGAGCTCAGCACCTTGGGAGGTGTGGCCCAGGGCCTTCGTTCTGATGTTATTTTGTTCCCTGATTTTGGAAGGAGCAGTGGAAACAATTAGGTCTCTTAATTTCTCCGAGGCAAGATCCAAATACAGAAAAGAATACATCTCCCAGGCAGGGAGAAGCAGGGAATTAACTGCCTTTTTTTGGATGAGATCAGAGAAAGCTGATTTATGAAGCAAAGAGAAAGCAAAGTGCTTTTATGGGTAAAATGTTCCCTGCTTATTTCCTTTCTGTCAGACTACGTTCCTCCCACGCTTCTGGCTGCGAGCTCGCTCCTTGGAAGCCTGTTTAAGCATTTCAGCATGTGATGATTGAACTGGGCACGGATTCTGACAGATCTTTGCAAATAACATCACAGGAGTTGCTGGAGGTGACTGCCTAATGCCGACCCAGGGCACATTCAGGAGGACAAGGCTGGCAAACAGAAACCCAGCCAGCCCCGTGCCCTCACAGCCTCCCCCAGGGCACCTCTGAGCATCAGGCTCTCGGGAGATACCCCTCGCCATCCTCTGAGATGGGGTGCGTCTCGCAACCTGCTCTTTCTGCTCTTCTCCCTTGAGGAGACAGAGGCGAGGCCGGTCTAGGGCAGAGAGGGCTCGAGAGCTGAAGTCTCACGAAGAGCGGGGGTGTTTGGTTACAGCTCAGGCAGAGCGAGGGAAAGCAGAACAGGAGAGAAATTCAAGAGGGTGGGTGGGGAATGAGAAAGTTTCTGCAATTGAATTTCCACACACGGAGCTTTCAGCTCCTGCCAATGTACATATAGGATGGGATGAACTCAGGGGAACTCAGAGAAGCTTATGTCTACTAAGGGAGATTGTAGCAAGCAGCTAATGTTGATTTAGGGGGTACCAGAACTACTTCTGGGGCATCTTAAATGTTGATGGTCAGGCTGTGCTGTCTGCCCTGGTGGCGTGGCTCCTAGTGACAAAGATGTCCAACCATGGTGGGTACAGGTCCTGACAGATCTAGCTGCAAAGATGCATCTGCCGCTCCCATACATCCCACCCATGCAAGCAGAGCCTTGTTTTCACTAACATAGATGCAGGCATCCATATTGTCTACACTGCCCAGAGGAACCACAAATGGAGCCATGTTGGTGATCTGTGGAGCATGAACGTGGAGCAGTTCAATGCATGGATGTAGCATGTTTTGCACACCCGCCAGACCATTCTGGGGGGTGCTGAAAGGTTTTGGTATGACTGGCTGTCACTCCTGCTCAGACACCACCCTCTTGATGAGATGTCACCCAGAAAGGACTCCAGAACACCTGCAAGGACACCGTAAGGTCCAGGGACAGGACCAGTCTAACACTTGACATACCCTCACAGAATAAAATTAGCAAAGGAGGTGAAATAAGATTAACCCCCTGTGAAGTCAAGCAAACCAGGAAAATATAGTTTAATAATTGATAATGATGTAGAGAAGCCCCCATGCTCAGACCCCAAACTGCGGTAGGTTTACGGGGAGGAAGGAAGGGGTGGGAGGTGGGGGTAGGGAGGAGAAAGCTGTACGGATTGACCTCTTTCCCCCCCTGCCCCCTCCTTTTTCTTTAAATCCCCACCTAGTCAGGAGTGCTCATTAAGGATGGCTCTCATTTCCCTAATTAGGCTGCCCCCTTCTCTTCACAGGGCTCCAGACCTCTGCCATTCAGCAATAACAAGAATAACAAGAAACTCGTTATTTTACAACCTGGGCTGGGGAGGAGGGGTGAGAGGGAGAAGATGGCTTTGTGATGTGCTGCTTGGAGGAAAACAAGCTCAGAAAAACCTGGGTGGAGGGTGAAGTCACTCCTGTTAGCGAGACCTTCTCTGCTCTTAAACGCTGTCTTGCCCTAGTACGTGCCTGCACTGGAAGTAACACTATAAGGAATGGGGATTTGGGTTTTTTTCCCCGTTTCTGCAGGCTCATTCTTGAAAGTTGTTTTTTCTTCATAACAATCACATGTGTGTGCACATGTTTTTATGTGAAAAGTAGCCTTTAGGGACTCTGACAAGACACGAGCCATCCCAGCTCTGAACTTGGGAGGAGGAGGTGGCAGCGGTGGCAGTGGGACGCGCAGTGTGTTAATGTGGTCTGGAGGGAGGCTGCGATGGCTCGCCTCAGGGAGGGCAGCAGCAGTAAGCCTGGTCTCAGCCTGGGTTTCCAAATTCACTTTTTCCTCTCGGATGCCGAGAGGAACTTTGCCGTCTCCGTTCTGCATCCCACGTCGCCCTGGTTGATGATCCCCTCTCTCGTGACATCCCAGCAAATCTCCTCACTGGTAGATGTTCATTTCACAAAGCTGCTGTGAAAACAAAAATGACAAAAAAACCTATTTCTATTTTATATCCATCGAGTGAAGGTGGAGGGTGAGTGAAATGAGAGCTGGCCTCTTCTGGGGCCCTGCTACAGGATCAAGCGATGATCTTTCCTCTGGCTGGCATGCTTTCTCTGAACGTCATGTTGTGCAGCATCCCGCCCCAGAAGCAAGCGTGCCAAGTCAGCACGACCAAGCATGTGTTTTAAGTGTTGTTCTGGATGAGGGGAAAAAAAATAAATGCTCACCACCTTGCAAAATCAGAGCCTCCCTGAGCATTTGGAATTAATTTTGTCAAAACCAGCTTATCATCTCCATAAATTGTCACAGATCCACTCTATTTTGCAGAGCTAAACATTTCAACATTTTATCCACATTACCAATTAAACCATCTTTGCTCAATTTATGCCTCATTTAAATAACTTATTACATCAGATATAGGGTTTTTTTACAGTTTGGTTTTAAAAGTCTCTTTCTCATACTCTCTTTAAGACTTTTCTAAGTCTTTCAAGATGTTCTTTCAAGCCCTCAGTCCAAATTAAAACATCATTCACTGGAGCTTCAGCACTTAGCAGTTTCTCATAGATCTGGCAAATAATACTCTGAAATACTCTGGGAGCAGAACAAATGCCAAAGAGAGTCTGCCTTAACCTATACATTGACATTTGCAAGCACAAATGTCCAAAGTTATGCCTCAAAAGTAGGTGCAGGCATGTAAGCAAGTGACCCTGTTTTTTTCTGAGGTGACAAATGTCCCACAACAATGTCCTGAAGGATTTATGATATCAATTATTTGGATTTCGCCTCCGAGCCTTTCTTACAAATGATGGGTCACATTGTTTTCTAAATTCATTTTCATGTCTTAACTCAGTTACATCTGCTAATGGGTTCAGATTGTCCTGATTGTAAATAGACAAACAAATATGTATCTGCTGGGACTGAGATTCACTGTGCCAAACCCTCTTTAAACCCACTTCTCTTCTTCCCACAAAAAAATTCCAAAACCCAAAACCACCAAAAAAACCCCAGATTTAGAGCAAGGCAAATTGTTTCAGCTGAAACATAGTTTTCTTGTGGTAGTTTTTTTTGTGCCAAACCCCAAAAATCTGGGTCACCTGAAACATTTAGCAAATTCACATCAATTTTGCTGAATTATTTTGACCGAAAGAAAAGAAGCCTTGTCTGCAGGGATGAGAGACACCCAACCTCTTGCTTACACCTTGGTCGTTTTTCTGCAAGGCGTCCCAGCAGATCCATCAGACTTGGGAAAGACTGTTGTTTGGCCTTTGGTCGTGATCAGCTTTCTCCCACCAAGAAACACTTACTGAGGGCGTGGGCTGGAGAGAAGGTGTGTTACAGCTTCATGGACAGCCTGAGCTGGTGGAGCTTCTTCCAGCCCACAGAAACACTCAGCATGTTCAGGACTTTGGCTTTTCCTGCTGGTAAAACACAGCTTTGCTTTTCCAGTTACCCTCGCCCTCCTGCCAAGAGGGGAACTTGGATGTTTTGTATGTGCTGACCCTCCAGCTGGGGCCAGGAGATGTCTTGGCCACAGCAGGAAGGAAGAGACTGCCCCAGATCAGACATCTGGTTTTATGTCTTCTCTCACTTCTTCTGTTTCAAGCAGAAACACATGGCAGGTATCTTTACAAGCACAGTGTATCTGCGTTCTACCAAGTGCATCTGCGTTGCACTTGGAGGGGAGCCCAGAAGTTGCTTTCAAAGTCAGACTTGCTGTCTATACCGAGAGTGGACATGGGAGTGTGGGAAGTACCTGGTGTGTCCCACGCTGATCTGGAGGCATCAGTGTGGTTGCCCAGGGGCTGGTGGATTAAAAGCACACTGTACTTGCATCTACCCCAGCACCGCTAGCGAGACACGTTCCCTCGCGGCCACAGTTGCTCCTGTGCCAGTCACACACTTCTCATTTACTCCTTAGTCTGCTCATTAATTACGTGTTGCAGTCACGTCTGAGCGGGCCGGTTGGGATCACAGCTGCCAGAGCAACAGGCAGCCCCAGCCTGGCAGATCTCACACCTCGTGGAGGTGGAGGTGGGGGAGATCTCGGCTTCAGGCAACGGCAGGACTGTGCCAGGGTCACCCGCACCACGACGCCTGCCATGCTGTCCTTCACACGCGTGAGCACAACGGGGAGCGAGGCGCTCCCAGCTGGGAAAAGGCAATTTGCAGCTCTTCTGAGCCGTACTGGTCGGATCCCTCTTGTGAAAACAAACAGAGAGAGGCGTCCCTGGTTGCTATTGACTAGCACTGCTGGGACAACACAGGCGGCTTTATTTGTTGAGAGGGGGGATGGAGGAAAAAGCCCCAAGTTTCCCCCCCCGCCCTGCTCCACTCTGGCTCTGCTGCCCCGGGGTGTATTGTCCCGCTTTGTCCCCGAGAAGCACGCGTGTCCGGTAGCACCGCTGTTATTTTTAGGAGGGCTTGGCCAGAGTCCACGGTGGTGGTGGCTTTGGTGAGCCGGGAGAAGCAGACTTTTCTCTCTCTGCCTTTCAATGTTTGGAAACAGTGAGGCTGCCAAGGCAGCCGGTCTCCTGCTCTGCACTTCCAGCCTCTGGAAAGCGAGAGTGAGCCCTGAAAAGCCTGGCAGCCTGACCGAGGGAGCCTGCCAGGCCGCCGGCAGCACCCTGCCAATGCCAGCGGCCCCGCGCTGCCACCAGCCAGGGAAAGCTGGGGCAGGGGGGATGGAGAAGGGGAAGCGGCAGCAGAAGGAGAGGCTGGAAAATTGCAGGAGTTCCCCTCGGGGGGAGCCTTTTCAGTTCCTGAGCCTGACTCTCTGCATTCAGTACGGATGCAACCAGGGAGGGGGGCAGCGGCCCATGGCTCCGACAGCACGGAGGCTGGAGCAGGGGGAAGCGGGGAAGGAGGAGGCCCGGGCAGCAGCACATATGGGGTTTCTCATACATGGGTTTGAGACTGGGTCGATCTTGCTCAGGGGAGGGAGACTGCTGTCACCGGCTGGGCTCGGGGACCAGATTGACTTGCAAGTGATAGTGTGGCTGGCCTGGGCTGAGACACTTGTGGGTCTCCCCTGGCCTCCTGACCCCTGTTTTGGGAGTCCCTGGTGAGAAGGGACCGAGTCATCCCTCGGTGGGGAAGAAATGGAGAGGCGAGGGGTGCAGGTTGTGGGTAGCCCACCACCTGGATAACGGCGAGGGGGTACTTTATACCCAATGGTGCAAAGAGCAAGTCTAATGCAGTCGGCAGCCCGCTCAGCCGGTTGACACTGGTATTGCTATTTTTGCCCCAGCCACTCGAATCTCACCTCTGAATGAAAGCAATTCTTTTTTTTAAAAAAAAATGAGCAGGAGGCATCTCTTTCTACCAAGAGCATTGCAGATATCCTGTGCCACAGCAGGGAGCACCCGGGCCACCAGCAAGCCAGCAGGGGTAGCGGGGACCGAGGGACAAGACTTTCCAAATCGTTGGCATCTGTTTCACTGTACGGACTCTTGTGGCAAGCCCACACTCTCAGACCAACAGCCTCTCCTCTTCCAGCTGCACGCCAGGATGGCAGGTCCAGGGCAGGAGCCTGGAGCCCCCTTTTTCTCTCAGAGCCCCACCACCCCTGAGTCTGAGCCATGCCACTGCCGAAAAGGCAAAGGGCTCCAGCGTAGGAAGGGGAGGGAGGAGGAAAAGAGGAGGTGCAAGCGTGTGTGTGTGTGTTGGGGGGAGACGGACGTTCGGTAAGAACAGACCCGCTTTCAGAGTTTGGCTAACACCCTCTCCAGCCTCTTACTCAGCATACGCGGGGTCCCATGATCTGAGTAGCAGCCCCTCTCATGCCATTGTGTGCCTGACCTGCTTAAATAAACTGTGTTATTTTAAGCAAGGGCAGTCGAGCATTTGCTGAAGGTCCTTCTCTTTCTCCCGTCCTCCTTCCCCCCCTTTCCCGCTGCTTCAGTTTCCCCTCCCACCCCACTCTCCTTTACACAGCGGGATTAATCCATCAAACCGAATGGGGGGGAGGAGGAGGGGCAATGAGTCCGCACTCCAGTGAGCACTGAAGAGGCCCCCATTCATGGGTCAACAAAACCAGGGAGGACTCTTGGACTTAATCAGCCAAGGAGCGCTCCAGCCCTGGAGACAATTAACATCAAAGCAACGCAGGAGAAAGAGGAGACGGGACAGCCAGGAAGCCTGGAAACCCACGTACAAATCCCGATTAAAAAGGGAGGGAGGTTAGGAAGGAAGCGGCGAGAGGGAGGATGCTCGGCGGCTTGCGAGAGGAGACGATCCGCTGCTACCTTTGGGAGCGGGAGACTGAGCTGTGAGGAGAAGGGAGGACTTGCTCAAGGCCAGTGTGCGGGGCAGCAGCATGGCCTCGCTGAGGTCAGGGTCCCAGTCTCCCGACTTCTGCCCAAAACCTCTTGCTGGGGTTGCCCTGGGGTTGGATCCCGCACTGTCAGCAGCTGGGGCACGTATCCCTTACGCCAGCTGAGGTTTTATGAACATCAGTGGGACTAGGATTAAGCAGCAGCATGTGGCTAGGTGTTGCCAGCCTCCCACACCTCGTTTTGAAGGCTGTTTCCAACACACTTGTCATAGTATTGTCACGATCCACATAACTGAAAAAACTTAATAATACTTTATTATTACCTTTAGGCACTACATCAAAGACTGCATTCACCTAAAGATAATAATCATATTTTGCTTTGTAACAGATGGTCACTTGACTGCTAATGTAAACCAGCAGCAGTCCTGCTCAGTTTTAGGGAGCAGCAGGGGCTCTGCGGCAAGAGCCACTGAGGAGGGACAACCAAGCCTGGAAACTGTCCTTGCGCTGGAGCTTGGGGTTTATTTGCAGCTTCCTTTGGAAATAAAAGCAGCAGATGAAGTTATAGGTGAAAAGGGGGCAGTTCTTTCTTCTGTGGCTGTGGGTCCCCCCCTGACACGAGTGTGTTGAATCGAAAAGAAGGGGGTGACATGCTGCGAAGGGGAAGGGTAATGGCGAAGGAGGCTGCAGGGCAACTTTCCAAAACTTTTTCTGCACGCTTCCCCCCTTCGTGGGCCTCACTCTGCAGAGATCTTTCCACACCTCAGGAGCACCACGAGGAAATGTTAGGCTGCTAGTGAGCTGTTGCAGTTGCAATTTACCATCTTCTTGAGTTACCGTGGGGGTATTGAATGGAAAATCAGATCCGTGGCACAGCTTGCTAGTCTATTCCCTCTCCTCCCCAGATCTCTGTGACAGGTAGTGCTGTTGCCAGGCTGCAGCTACAGCTACTGCTGTGTTGAGATCTTATGGTCCATGTCAAAGCATCATCTATGATGAGGTTTGCATTAGCTCCCCTACCATCACATCAGACCTGACGAAACATGGCAGAGGCGACAGAGCCCTTCTGCAGGGGATTGGGGTCTGTGGTCACTGCCCAGTTAAACCCCGGCATCCCAGGTGCTCAGCGAGCAGAAGACATGATACGCACAGAGATGCTGCCTCTCTTCCCAGTGATTCCTCCATCAGCATTTTCCCTGCCTGTGCTTGCCTGTTTGAACCAGTCAAATCTCCAGAACTGGGACTTTCTCCTGCGGTGGGAAAGCATAAATCCTTGGAGGTCAAAAGATGGCAATATAATCCCACTTGTCTAAAATATATATGGTGGCGGTGCATCATGATGGTTAGGCTTAACTGCTGATTTGGGGGAACAGGGGATTCTGGCTCATGGTTTTTGAGGAAACCATTTAGGGATATAATTCCATTAAGGACTATGAACAGAAACCAGGGAAAATGGAGTACAAAGACCAGGAAAAGCTGGGCAAAAACATTGCCAACGTGACCCACCTCTTCTAGTTGAAAGATGGGTTTCATATAAAGAAGAAAGGGAAGAAGAAACGCTTATTGAATTGCTAGCTAGCCCAGTGAAGCACTATGTTTCCATACCAGTATTTACCCCAGAGTACATGACCCAATGCAGAGTAACTTTTGGAGCATTTTTGAAAAGGTTTTATTATGTTTTTCGATGTGAAAATGGTAGCTCCAGCCTTCTGTACGCTCAAAGCACTGATCAACACAAGCCCCACTGTTCAGGGGCAGGCAGCTGACAAGCTTTCCTGATGTTAATCTCCAAAGCTTTGAACTGGGAGTGGATAAGGGTATAGGGACAGGGCTAAGCGCATCCCTCAAAGAGCAGGACCCTTGGCTTGGGCCAAGGTCGTGGCCCTGGGTCAGGCTGAGCACAAGACCAAGCAGTGCAAAGGATCCTGTAGGAGTAAGGGCTTCTCCTGGAGGGGATGTGGCCACAGAGGCAGCAGGGCATCGGTTGGGTCCCGCCATCTCATGAACATGTAGGTGGCAGCCTGGGCAGGTCCGTGCAGCCAGTTATTACCCACAGGAGAGGGGGTGACTTGAAAACGCTCCCCAGTTTACACCACTAAAATTTCCCATCCTGGGGGTTGCTCTGGCAGTGTCTGGCTGCTCTGGCTGGGTTTGGTAGCCATGCAGCATCTCTGCGTGGGTGGGTTCATGCCTGGGTGGTTGTCACCACCATGGGCACACCAGCAGCAGGCAGACAGGCGAGGAGGAGGTGAGGGAACGCCAGCCCGAGGGAGCAGCTCTTGGTGTATCAGTTACAACTTAATTGCGGCTGTCTGGTCTCAACGAAAAACAGGAAGGGGAGCAGAGGGCCAGCCTTGGCTTTTGTTTCATGCGTTGAACTTTTGGGCTCCTCTTTCCTTTCTTCCACCCACCCCCTTTTGCTGAGATAGAGCCACCCACACGCTCACACCACGCTTGCTCTCGCTTTCTTGTTTTGTCCTGTCATGGCTCTTCTCCAAGAGCTTAGAGAGTTTCTTGAAAGAGGAAAAGGGGGAGTTGGGGTTGCATGGAGGTGAAACACTGTGCAACGCATTCCTTCACCTTCCTCCTCCTCCTCTGCGCTGTCTCCTGAGCATCCCTCCCTTTTCCTCAGCAGGTACCTGCAGAAAGTGACCCTGTCAACAAAACCCCAGCAGGATTGGCCTTTGGTCTTGCTCAGGCAGATGGTTCCCATTAAATGTTCTCAATCACAGAGAATTCTTTCTCTCTCATCTAAAATATTTTATTATTGCTTTTCCTTTCTTTCAGTTTCCTAAGGAGAAGGGAGTTTGTGTGCGTGTGTGTGTGCAGTGAACTGAAGGGAATTTAGAGCTCGATCTTATCGTGCCCATGTGGAAGGCTCTGTGTTAGCCAGCTGCTGTAACGTTTATTCCCTCTTACGCACCCACTGAATTATTCCTCATCTCTTCCTTCCCCCACTGCCTCAGGTAGAATCCCTGAGGATGAAAAAGGCCACTGTTTCTCTGAACATGAGCCCCTCCATCTGCTTAGCTGCAACTAAGGGAGGCCAGGGTTTAAAATGGATTGGGTTACACACAGCAGGACGCTGAGAGGACTCATAGGAGCAGCTGAGAGCTGTGGCCTTCTGGTGCTGCCCAGGTACTACTGATTTTGGAGGACAAGAGGAATTATTCGGCGGGATGGTTCATTGGTAGCCTCTCCCAGACCAACACCATAAGACCACTGTCTGGTGACGCACATAAGACCAGTGTCTGGGCTCTGCTCTAAATCCAGTCAGGACAGATCAGCCCATCTGGAGGTGAACTGGTCCCAGCCCAAGATCCTCCAGTGAAACAAGCCCAGCGAAGCTGAGCACAGGGGTCTTGCCATGGGTCACGCTAACCAGCCTTGTGGCTCACAAGCCCTGGCAGAGGCTGCACCAGCTCTGCCAGCCAGCTCTCCTGAGGAACAGGGACTGACCATCCCTTGCTGTAAGGCTGCTGCTAACCCTGGGTTTAACATGTATAAGCCCAATGATGCCTTGGAGACACAACCCTGGGGAAGCCCAACAGGGATGAGTTAGGTGAAGCATCCCATGAGCAAGGGAAGATATATGCCTCAGCCTTTGCCTCGGGCACCCCAGTCTTGTCCCATCTACCCTAGGCAGGGATCCTGTTACCCAACAAGCTTCCTCCTTCACGTTGAGCCCAGCCAAGTGATTTCAGTCCTGAGGTGGCTGCTTGCTAGCTGGCTCCTCCTTGCTGCATTGCCTTCAGCTGCCAGGGCTGTCACTTTTCGCTGTGCAGCTCACTTGCCCTGGGGACCTCCCCCGGGTCAGGACAGGGGGTCCTCACACACATCTGAACCCCTGGGCCAGGGTGGACAAGGTGAGATCGTCAAAGTTTCCCACAGACTGCTAGCACTGTTTCCGTTGGGAGATGCTGAAATGAGCAGTGGGCACTAACAAGGAGGCACATGTTTTTGGGTGGCTAGTAGCCAGGGTGGGAGTCCTTCTCCTTCAGAAGAGAAGGGGGTATATGACTGCATAAAACTACCATTTTGCTGAGACTGACTCTTGGCCTGAATGACTTAGGTGATCCTAGGGTTGCAGACCTGCCATGGCCCAGAATGACAGAAAGGATTATATAAATTTCCCTGGTAATTTTTCAACCTCTATTGCCTTCAAAATGACGAGGAAGACATGAAGCCCACTGCTCTCTAATGAACAAATGCCTGCACTTGGTTTTCTCCTCTGGAATTTCAGCTTTTTTCCTCTGCTGCTTGTTTCTGCCCTCCTCCCTGGCTGTGGCCTGGTGTGATGCCTGCAATATTCCTCCTGGGACCAAGAGACACGTTTCTCCTCACAGCTCATTAGTAGGAACTGTCATATGATCTTCAGCCGTCTGAGAAAGTATCATCTTCCTCATCTCCTTGCTTGCAACTGGCATGCAAGCAGCTTCCTCGCAGGGCTGGATGGCAAAGGATCCTGCAACTCTCCTGCCTTAACATGGACACATGAGAAAGAAATCAATCCCAAGTGCTTCACAGTAGGGATGTAGTGCTGGAAGGGATCTCCTATTTTACCACATCTCATCCCTTGCTATTGTCAGCAATCACATCGTGCAATCTTTCACACAAATGTGAAGCTCCAAACAATCCTAACAAGTTTTAAGATTCTCCCACTGCCCCAATTAGCAGGCTCTTCCAGAACTTGACAGCTCTGAGGCTTAAACCATTCTTCTTATTTCCAGTCTCAATTTGTTCCTGGCTGAAGCATGCCCACTTTTTCTTGCGCCAACATTGTTCCAAGGCTTAAATAGCTCTGCTCCCTCCCTGGTGCTTATCCCTCTGATGTGTTTACCAAGAACAATCATATCCATTCTCAGCCTGCATTTCGCCGGGCAAAATAAATCAACAGTCTCCTGCCCTGCGATAGGCACTCTCTTGCCCTGACCCTGCTAGCCTTTGTCTGCATCCCCTCTCTTCTCAGTTCTTCTCTTTCCAGTGCAGATGGTGAGAACTGGAGACTGTTCTCCATCACTTGTGCCCAAGTAGGGTCCTGAGCAGTGCTCAGTTCTTTGCTGATGCCCCAGTGGCCAAAGAAGGTCTGAGCATGGGAATTTTTGTAGATACAAGCTGCTTTTCCCAATGGATCTTGTTTTCAACCCACGAGTGTTGTGCAGAGTAGTGCCTCATCTCGGGGCTGTTTCTCAACACCGCTAAGGAGTCAGCAGCCCTGCTCTGCTCTGAAGCTACGGTTACTCGGCTGCTGGTAAAGCATGCAAGGCTTGCTTGCAGAACTGTACATATTAAGTTACTCTTGAGGTTTTGACTCATTTGGTGGCACTAGCTGTTAAAGTTGGCTCTCCGATTTCCCAGCGTAGCGAGGCACCCTGAGCTGTATCACTGGATAGCCTTAGCAAAAGGTTTTGTTTATCTGGTGGTTTTCTTACAGAGCACGAGGTCCACATAGGTTTTTCCTGTCATGCTTTCCTGGACACTCTGAATTCCTGTCAACAGGACATGGCAAGGCCCAAATAAAACTATATAATTGTGGGTGTGCTTTTTACATAATTTAGTATGTATCTGACCCTCTACCTCATCTACAACACTTCATTTTTCTCTTATGAAAGGTATGCAGAATGCAGATGACAGATTTTAGGCTAGGATGTGCTGCAGTAGAAAGAAACAAATAGGTCTACTTTTCAGTTAAGCCAAACTTGGGCTTCAGGAAAAAACAAGCCATTTTTGGCTCCTCAAAGTGTAGGAACTCCGCCATGCTCCTAATTTTTTCTTTTAACTCTGACTCAACCCTTCTATACAGGATACTCTATCAGTACCATGCCCTTTAGATTTGGGAAAGACAAGCAGCCGTGGAAGTACAGTGCAATATACTTTAGGAACTGGCATTAGAAGAAGTGACTAGCCAAAAGGGAGAGATGCATGGGATGCAGTCCTTGGGGACAAGGTCTTCCTCTGGATGCCGCCCACCAGCTCTTATTTGCAGTCTTGCATTAGTCTTCTCACTTTTACAAGGGTGATATAAAGAAATGCTTTCCCCCCACCCCCCTGACATATCTTATTTTGGCCTGCAATGGACCTTTCTGGGTAGATGTCCCCAGGTCTGCAAACTTATGCAGATATATCACTAAGCTGTTGGAGGTTTGGAAATAATGGGGTATGATACTAAGAGAGAAGTGTTGAAAGGCACCCTTTCTTCTGCACCCCTTCTGCCACCTGAGAAGCTATGAGTTACAGAAATTTTGCCTTACTGATAGCTGTCCATGACTCTCATTCCATTCTGGTTTGTACATCTGTAACACCAGTTCTTGTATCTCAGCCAAAATCCTACGATGTTCTGGCTTTGCTGACTTCCAAGATCTCAGCAAACACCATGTTCGATAGAAGCAGTGCAGCACAGAGGTCTGCCTCTTGATGGATTGTCTCCCTGCTTGAGAAAACAGGACTCTCTGAGAGAGCACCTGTGGCCCAAACTGGTTTGGGTCCTTCCCCGTGCCAGGCAAGTGCTGGTGTTGTACCATGGCATGCTTTCTGTCTGCACAGGGAGGCTGAGGTATAACAGGAAACAATACTCAAAAATCTAAATGGCTTCTTTTTTCCCCCTAAAGTCTTTTGTTCCTGAAACCAAAGCACAGTAAATCAAGGGATTCTGCCTTAAAGGAACTTGAAGTGCTCTTTATTAAAAAAAAAAAAACAACCACCCCCAAAACAACCAAATGCCCAAGTCTCCAAAAGGAAGAGGAGGAGGAAAAGATGGGACCTCAGAGAGGATTCATAAATCACATTGCAATGGACCTGGTACAGATGTTCCTGCATTCAGCCCACCAGGCAAAGTGCAGCACCATAATGGGACTGACGGGCCACGTGTGAAAGCAGACAGAACGCAGCTGACTTGGAGGAGACGTGCTCTCTCTCTGGCACATATAAAACATGCTCAGTCCCTGCCCTGGCCTCCCTCGGTCCCTCCTGCCAAAAAATAAACCTGTCATGGTCTGGAAGTCTTCAGCTATCCCTTTATTTTAACATGGTGCAGCATGGTCTCGTTTCCCAGCACTTAATGCTTTGGCATAGTGCTGAAAAACTGTTAATTCTCCAGTTCTTGGACTGTGGCTTCCAACCTGGCTGTCCAGGGAGTGCCCTGGCCCCGGGCAGCGAGCACTGGAAGGAGGGGAAGGAAAGGACCAGGCATTTCTCCACAGGCAGACCTTTCCCAGATTTTTTTTTGAGGGGACTCCCTACTAAGTTGCCCAGGAAGCCTCAGCACTGCAGAATCCAAAGTCTGGAAGACCACTGCAGAGGGCCCCCATGCCCTGAAGCAAGTGGCCAAGGGCTGAGGCGAGCATTTGTGTCCACAGGACAGAGCCAGGCAGAAGGAGCTGGAGGCCGTGAGGCTGGGGGCTGGGCATACCCAGCCCCACATGGGTCCAGAGGCACATCAGGCTATGTGCCCATCTCTTGGGGCAGAGGCTGCCTGGTGCTGCTGCTACTCTGCCTGCACATCGACCACAGGCTCAAGAGCACAGTCAGTCCCAAAATCCTCAATCCCAAAATGTCGTCATTCACATCCAAGGGTTTTGCAGCTCCTTCCCTAGTTGTCCAAGAAACCAGAAGGTCATAGATGATAGAACAAAACAGCTCACGTGTCACCTGGCGGCCATGCCCTCCATCTGGGAACAAGCAAAGTAGGTGGCAGATGAAGTTTAAAGCCAGGTTTTTCTGTGGTTTGCCTCAGAAAATGACTTGTCCTATTGCACTGCAGAAGCCTGAAATGCTGCTGTTGTCAGAAATGGTCTCAGGACATTCACTAGGGTTTCCCTCAGTGTCCTCTGGTGGGTACCCACAGCAACAAGATTGGAAAGAAGCTAAATCTAGGTCTTACCTGTGCTGCAACAAGCTGCGTAGTAATTACACTTTTGTTTCCTGTGCACCCAGGTACCCATCTGCCAGTACCCCAGGGCCCCAGTGAGTGCAGAGACAGGCAGCCACCTCCCCTTTGGCTCTTGAGAGGCACAGAAACAGGCAAGTGTCATGTTATTTGGGCATGCCAGCACGGGATATGTTATTTTTCTTCTTTTTTTTTCCCCCCTTTGATTTGTCCTCATTTCAGGAAGAAGGAATCACTCTCATTGGGACTGTTTTGTCCTTTGTGTAAGGGGAGGAAAAGACATGTAGGGAATTCCAACAGGCTTTGCGACAGCCAACACCTGGGTGGTGTATTGTGTTTAAAATGGTCTCCAAAAATAACCAGCACCGCAAAAGGGGAAAAATTAATAAGGATAATTAACTGGTTCCCATCTCCAAGTGCTTTGGAGACATGAGCTAATCAGTCTGTAGGCACATACAAGCACACACAATGTCTGTAATTAGTTTGCTCTTCTGCTTCCTTGCCTCTTCCCCCAGCAGATTGCCTACCGAGATCCCTATCAGACAGAACAGGTCTCTTTCTGCCCCTTCTGCAGAAGCCTGACAGTCTTGCCTCCGCTCAAAGTGCACCGTCTCTCTGTCAGTCTGTCTGTCTGTCTGTCTACTTCCCTCCCCTGCTGGCCACGATCAGATTTCACTAAATGAATCACAGTCTAGTGGAAACTCCCTCCGATCTTCGCCAAGAATTGCAAAGTTGATGAAAATGGGACTTGCAGCCAAAGGGAGTTTAGCATGGTGCCTTACTGGTTCCAGCCAACTGGGTTCCCGTTGCAGTTGGTTGTTTCTGGTTGTCCTGTTTCCGCTTTCAGCCTGGCACCTCTCCTCTGGCACCTGGAGCATCTTTCCCAGGATTATCATGTTGATTGCTAGATGCCACACCATACCTTCAGGGACCTCCTGACAGTCGCAGGTTGTTTGATTGTTTCCTTCCACCGAAGAGTTCCCTGCTTGCTTTTTTTTGCAATGAAGAGGACTTGTTGAGACCAAGTGCCCATCTATCCAGATCACTGGTATGGGTTTAAACATCTTCTCTGTTCCCAGCTACCTGGTGCAGTTCTGCCCTTGAACCTTACTTCCCTCTCTGAGGACTTCATGGCTCTGCTGGTTCTTTGTGCTAGACCTGCATGGTCTAGCAGAGCAGGCACCATCTGACTGACAGCCACAAGTCCTCTCCCAGATGGATTCTTTGTGGAACCCTAGGCAATGTTACTTTGCTTCTCTGACCCTCATTTTCTCCACCAGTAAAATGAGTCTGATAAACTCCCTTTTGTAAATGCTTTGGGGAAGACACTGGATTTAGTGCTGGAGGGGTATCTCATGGTGGAGAGAAACCACTGTGTGGTCTCCTTGGGCCCTCCAGCACACAGAAAAGAGGTTGCTTCATGCCACCCTCAAGCTAACCCCCAAGGACTTAGTAACAATCTTTTCCTCAGCCCCAGGCTGAGATGCTGAAGCAGAGGTCCTGGGGGACGTAGCACTGGAGGTCTTTGGATTCTCAGTCCAGACCAAGCTGGGGTGGCAGATAATTTTGAAGAGTTACTGAGAGAGAAAAGCCCCAGTGCTGTCAGCCTTAGCATTTCCTCTCCGTGGTCACCATGAACGTGCTATGGAGTGTCACCACGGCCCTGCAGGAGAGGCCTGATCAGACTCCTGGCCACTTGTGCACTTTGCTCTAGTCTCTTTGTGTTGATGTTGTCCACACGTCCAGAAACAGACCTGCACCTCAGGTGAATAAAAGCCCCCAGACGTTTGCATGTTGATAGGAAGCTCTTCATCCCTGCAGCTCTGCCCAGGGCTCCTGGGCAGGACAGCATGCATGGTCCCCTTGGGGCTCCCAGAGCGTGAGGATGCGGGGAGGCTGCAGCCCCGTCTGGCTGCTAGCACAGCCTTCCCCAGGCAGTACTGTGGCTGTTGCAGGCTGCACAGGAGCAAGACCAATGTACCGTACCCCATCCCCTTATTCTCCAGCCTTCACTTCTCCTCCTTGCCTTTCCTCTTCTGCCTCTTGCTTTTTCCCTTTGCGGTACCTCCTATTGTCTCTCTTTTCTCCCTGAGCCTCTTTCTTTTCTTATTCTGCCTGCTCTCACCTCCCCATCCCCCTTCCCTCTTATTTTCTCTCCTCTCCTCTCCACCTCCGATTCACAACCAATCACCCCAGCTGGCTCCTCTTCTCCTGGAGGCTGCCAGGGACGTATGACAGATGCCACGGATCAACAGGGATCAGCAGCTCAGGCTCGGTCCCTGGCTCCCATCTTTTGCTCCCAGCTCCACATCAGGAAATCTCGAGCCCTGCCTGGTCCAGGAGCTGTTAAAGCCCAGGTGTGCCACAGCTCTGCCTTGCTGTCCCACAGTGAGCACAAGCCTCTCCCAAGGAAGGGGGAGCAGCCCCTGGGGCAGGTGTTGGGTCTCTGCCAGGAGAAGGCAACGCCCCTCTGCTGCCTACCATCCCACACATGACCACCTTGCCCTGGGGGACAACCACAAGCCCTTATCAGGATTTGTCCCCTTGCTGTGAGGAGAAGGGATCGTTTTCCTTTCTGGGTCTCTGTGCTCTCCCTCTAACCCTCTGCTCTCTCCTTCCCTCTCATCCATTTCCTTTGACACTGGTCCCAGGCCCACTGCCAAGTCTCAGATCCATTAGTGAGGTGCCTTGCTGACTGAAGCACAAATCAAGATGGATCCGGGTGCAATTAGCAGCTTCTAGCACCTCATCTGGAAGGCATTAACTTGGCTTTTGGAGGAGGGGGTTATGAGTTGGGAGGAGAAGAGAGAAATAAGAGGGAATGGATATAGATGCCAAACAGAATAAATAAGCTATTTCTACCGCTCTTAGGAACCACCATCCAGCATCCGACAGCAACACACAAACAGATGTGCAATAGCTATCTGAGGGGGACATAGTTACTGTACCAAGTCAGTGTGACCCATAGACCTTCCCTCCCGGGGGGATGTGGTTAATGGATCCAAGAAGGTACTGAGATGGCATGAAGGTGTGCAGTTAGCCACAGCTTGCAAGGAGTGATGTCCCTCCTGGTTTTCCCTCACAAACCAAGGCTTGTGGTTATGGTGTCTGTAGGTGCACTTTGGTCTACCTTGCCCTCCTCTTCCTTTGGTGCTCTGCTCTGTCTGGCTCCCAGTGCACGAAGATCCCTAATAACATGATGATATGGTGTCTGTCTTACACTTGAAGAGCCAAGATAGACTAGCACATATTAGTTGTGATGGCCTGTATGTGTGTTGTAGACACAAGCCCCGGATAATACAGTTCTCATCAAGCCAGGACTCTGTACAAGGTATATTTGCCTTAGTTTTCTTCACCCAGCCTTGGTGAGGAAAACCTTGGTATTTCTCTCAGAAGAGATACAAGCCATCCCCTGCTCCCATGCCAGCTTGCTCCGGCCTACAGCCAGGGTGCGTGCATGCACAGGAGGCTGTGACTTTCGGGCAACCTCAGTCCCAAGCTAACGAGACAGAGCAAACATACTTGTAGTGTGGCCTTTGTGTTCCCAGAAAGGTATGGCACTTTCATGGGCACAACGGTGTTGTCACAGAACATGTCTCTGAGGGATTATGATATTGCTGACCATTAGAAAAGGTGACTGTCAGAGTGAGTTTGAAAGTGTTCTTGTGCTCCAGAACAAGGGCTGGCAACCTGTACACTTGTCCCTTGTCATCTCTGTAGAAAAATAGGCTGTGCACTTTAATTTGTCCTCCATTCCCTACCTTATGAAAGGGGTCGGAGCCAGCCTGTTCGCTCCCTCTGCTTTTCCCTTCTGCCGGATCTCAGCTTTGGGGAGAAGGCAAGGTGGGAGTGGGGAGCTGGGGGCTGTCCTGGGCTCCTCTGTGGCGACAGAGCAGTCTGTTGGGAAGCAGTACCCCGAGGACTATGGGGGGCTGCCCGCAGCAGGTGGCTGGCATGCCTCTGAAATGGCGCGTGTCGAGCTAGGAGCGTTCAGGGGAAAAACCAAACATCGATCACAGTCTCCTCTTGCAGGAGAGCCCTGGCAAAGCAAGGGGCGGCAGCTTTTATTTATTCATCTGGGTATGATCCCAGTACCCAGATGCCAAATCCCCCTTGCCATAGCACACACAGTCCATTCCACTTCCCAGGGCCACCTGCTGATGGCCAGGGGCTGGGGAAGCCAAGGCTTCCTCTGAGCCAGTGATCTCATATTATTCCTGTGCAGGCAGCAGCTGGAAGTAGCTGGAAACATCTCTAAGAGTAATTTTTCCTATAACAGCTATTGCCAGATGATGGTCTGTGAAGCCCTGCTGATTAGTGAGCTCATGGAAAGGGACCTGCACCTGGGCTCAGGGGCCAGCCACCTTCTGAAGATTTCCAGCCCTGAAACGGTGGTGACATAGGCATGGGGGTGCCTGGGAGAAATGTTGAGGGCTGATAATATTTGTTGGTTCAAAGAGTTTGGGACATGTTGTTATATTCTGTGTTCTCCATTGTTTTCCTCCTGGTAGTTAACATGTACATCAAGGCAAAGGTAGTGATGGTTTATCCTGCCCAGAGAAAGAGGACTCTGGTTGCGAGTGGCTGTGCCTTGCCTACACACTTGGAGGCAGAGGAGGACACCCGCGCACGCTCTGCCAGCAGCTGCCTGCACGTACTCCCTTGTTTTCCTGGCTGGGGTGGAAGGAGAAGGCCTGGTTTCGGTTAAGCCCTCGGTCACACAAAGATGCCTTTCCTATTACTCTTTTGTTTTTCCTTCTAAGCAACGTTCCCATTTAACTCTTCCAACTCTCCCCTGTAGTGTAGCCTGCCCTGCCTGAGGGCTGGCCCAGGTCAAAGGCAATTTGGGAACAAGGGGGAGTTGTTGGACTCTGGGGCTGGAAACCCCTCAGCCCCACAGAGGAGCTTTGGGAACCTCAGTGCATGGGAAGGATGACACTGTTGAGAAGAGCTGGGAGGCCAGGATGAAGATACTCCAGTGGTGTAGTGCTGAGCATGGTAGAAATACCTAAAGAGTCTGTCATGGCATTATCATGACTGAATTTGGCTCCAAACTTCAAATCTGCAGAGGGGGAGTGGGGGAGGTGGAAAAGAAAACATGCAAAGGCCTTTTCAAAACCCAAGACCACAAGAAAAAACTTCCTATAAACAAATCAAATGGAAATATTTTTTTTAGTTCTATAAACATTCCCCCTTGAAGTGTTCAACCCAAATATTGCATCACTGTGCTAAGACATAAACAAATCTTGCAGTGAAAGAGATGCACACCAACAATAGACTAGCCTGTTTGCCTTGTCCAGGCTGCGAGAAGTGCAAAAAATAAACAAACAGGGCAAAGAGTGACAAGCAGAAGAGAGACATCTGAGGAGTACTTGTTTGAATATTCGAGGGAGGGAGGACCACCCCCCCAAATCCCACTGTGGCTCAATAAGGAAATTCAGCTCCTTTGGGGTCCTTAGAAAATCACAGCTCTGTCAGGTCATAGGACACCAGCCAGATTTGTCTTTCAAAAAGCATGGTAGCTTCTGTTTTTTCCCCAAATATATTATTAAAAAAAACATTTTTGACACAAATACCTCTTGGGTAAAGATGTATTTATTTTTGTGGTGATTGTAATGGTGGTAGGAAGAACAAAACTGGCCAAGCTGGGCCGTGTTTTATACTGGTGTCATGCTTCCCCTGCGGGGAGTTCAGCCACTCGCCCACGGGAAGATTGTTGTCCTCTGAGCAGCAGTTAGCAGGTTTTCAGCAGGAGGCAGGGGTCTGGGGCCTGGCTTTCGGTTGGTAAATATCTTCAGAGGCACTCTACGAGGAAAAATGTGGCACCAAGTGAGAAAAAGTGAAGTAGCCCACAAGAAACACACGTCCAAGAAACAGTGGCATAAGGTGATGCTGGGGGCCTCAGGGCTGCCATTTTCTCTATCTTTTTGGGGTAGAGGTACCCCTAATCTGGCTCTGCCCCACCATTTCTCACATTTTTGGGATGTACCATGGCCCTGCAGATGGAGTACCTCAGTGATTGCACACGAAGAGACCTGCCTCCAGTCCCTCCTCTTGCTGCTGCACAGGGATAGCACTGTCCCTGCATGGGAAAGGAGAGCTGGAGAAGGATGGGCTGAGGTGGAGACACTGGCAGAGGCAGGTGAGGGACAGAGTGGTACACACCATAGCACAACCGCACTCGGCAACTCTGGTACTGCTTGGTATCGTGTGTTTAGAGTCACAGCACCACGCTGGGACCAATATTTGGCTCATCCCTCATATAGACACTGTAAGAGCTGCCAGGGATCTCCCAGCTTTGTGTCTCCCACCAAGAGAGAGAGGCGAGGAGCTGCACAAGCCACCGGTGGGAGGGGATTTTACTGCTGTTCCAGCTCACACGAGAGACACTGTAGAAAGGGCCACAAAAAAAAAAAAGCTGCTTAGCAGTTCAGTCTCATGGGAAAGTTTCACTACCAGAAAGCTAGTATAACTTGAAACCTCTTGGGCAGATAAACTAGTTCTGTATTCTGCTGAGATTAAACACAAATATGATTATGCTTGATCCCTCAGCTGGGGTCACGCTGCTCTGTCAGTGCAACAAGCAGAAGCAGCTACGGGTTTCTCTGGTGGCTTAACATCCTCCCTCCATGAGTCGTCCTGGCACTGAGCTGTGCCGTGCATGGTCCTCAGGCTCAGTGACCCTGGCCAAGGTGCCTTCAGCACTGTAGGGAACAGCAAACCTTCAGAGACCATTTGATCTCCCTAGACTCTTGGCAAAAACTTCTCCATGCATGCTTCGGTCTTGAGAAAATTACTTCAGGTGCTGCTGTGGGAGCTGATTTATGAGGGGAGGCTGAAAGAATAAAGGGCCTCACACGCTTCTCATGTTACATTGCATCCACGCTGGTGTGAATTCAGGGGCATTTATGCCCAGTTAACTGAGGCAGAATTGGGCCCAGACCCAGTAGATCTGTCTGACCAACAGAGAGGATCAAAGACCCGTAAATGCTAAGCAGGGGTGGTCCAAAAATACTAGAATCAGAAGTCATGGGATGAACTATATCAGAGTAAAATTTAAGTCGTAGAGAAAAGATTGCAGCTGACATCCATTCCCTAAGCCGTTGTTCTGCCTTCCACAAGAAGCTTCTAGGTATGGCTTACATCACTCAGGAAGGGGGATTAAACGGGTTTTGGGTTTAGCACGGTCTGGCATGTAGCAGGCAGACTAGATCGTGAGTATTTTGAGTGCTGAGGGCTTGTAAGACTTCAGAAGGTGGTCTGCAAGTGGATTATAGAATCCTTCTCCAAATTCCCGCCCATACACTCACGCCTCATGCAATATCTAACACATGCAGCCAAATGAAATAGTGACAAATAAAAGCAGCTGGCAGAAATGAAAAATGCAGAATTTCAAAGCTTAGCCTGAGTTTAATTTGGCTATAACTGCAGCCTGCTGCATGGTATCACTCCACAAAAGAATCTGTGGCTTTCTTTTTTTTCTTCCCTGAAAGGTTAGTTTGTTCTTTGGATTAAAAAAGGATCAGAAACACTAAGCTATATAACCTTTTAAAGTTCATCTAACCCTTGTTCTCGGAGACTGTAAATTCCTGAGCACCATGGCCTTGGTATCAGCTGTGATTCTTTTTGCTAAAAGGAGACCTAGTTCCTAAAGTTTCACAGAGATGACTGGCAGGTGCTTTGCTATCCTGCTTTTTAAAATGCAATAGAAGTGTATGTGCGCACAGCCTAATGCTAAGACAAAACACGGCATATATGCGCAGAGGCACAGAGCTGTAAGAGCAGCTCTTTCTGCCTTTTACACGGTTTCCAGGTTGCAGCAGGGTGACAGTATGTATGTTTTGGGAGATGTGTGTGTCTAACTCAGAGTCAGGCAAGAGCGCAGCAAGGAGCACTCCAGTCTTGGAGCGGTGTCTCCTGCAGGCTCCCCTGGCTGGGCTTGCCGCAGGGGCATAGCTGGAAAAAGTAGGTTTAGGGAGAGTGACACCTCTGACATTGCTTGGCAGGTCAGGAACGTCCTCTGGCCAGCTGGTCCCTGTGGGGACAGGGGGGTTATCCCAGGGTCCATCCTTGGGAGCTGAGG
This sequence comes from Nyctibius grandis, assembly GCF_013368605.1. Taxonomy (NCBI): domain Eukaryota; kingdom Metazoa; phylum Chordata; class Aves; order Nyctibiiformes; family Nyctibiidae; genus Nyctibius; species Nyctibius grandis. The sequence goes on along the minus strand of NC_090680.1, from coordinate 4,704,737 downwards.
GCTCGCACCAGCCCTGATTTGGTCCCATGAGCTCTCGGCTGACCCCAGTGCCCTGGGAAGCACCAGCTCATGCCCCGGGGCCGGGGTCTTCCCCAGGGGCTGAGCCTGGAGCGGGACTTGCCAGCGCCACAGGGGCTTCCCCACACTCCCCTCGGTGCCTGGCTGTCTCCAGGCCCCGGCCGCCAGGCTGGGATGTGGGTTAGCAGATTTTTTCCACGCTGTTTCTCCGGGATCCCTGACAGAGCCCATCAGAGCTGCCTTTTATCAGCACTGCACGCCTTGGTGAGCCTGTCATGACTCACACACAATGTGCTCTGTGCCGGATTAATCCGGCCGGCTTTCATGCTCAGGATGTGGGCGACGGGCAGGGTGGGGGGGCACGGGGACAGATGCAGGGCTAGCGGGGGCCCGGGACACTGGGGATCCCCAACCTTTTCACGTGCTGAAGTTAAGGACTTGTTTGAGGGCTATTTCAGGGGACAGAGGAAGAACAAGCCATAGGTAATGAAAAAGAAAGAAGGAAAGGCAACAGGTGTGTGGGAAAGTGGTGAAGGAGGAGAGATTATAGGTAAATAATAGGTGAATAAATGGACTACAACAAAGACAGAATGTGATGTGAAGGGAGACCTGCATGCCTTAAAATGTAAGCTCCCTTGTTGATAGACATGACAGGTAGCTATTTCACATAGGTGTAATTAATTACTCAGGGACTGCACCGCAGCTAAAGGGATCTTTTCAGCCTTCGGCATTAACCTGGAGCACCTTTCAGATGCCTCCCTGTCTTGACTGTTGATGTCTGTAAACCCCAAATAACTTACTTCAGGTTAAGGGAATCAGGAAAAGTGTGAAATCCTAAATCCAGTGAAGTCTGTACTGATGGGAATAAGACTCCCACTGACTACTGTAGCACCAGGTTTCCATGCAGAGTCTCCACAGAGAAAAGAAGTGGTTCATCTAACATGAGAAGAAACGAACTGCTTTTTCCAACAAACCTCTGCAAGCCTAAAAACAGATAGCAGAGGATGTGAATAATGTGAATGCATATGCTAACACATTATCTATGTTGCTTATATATAGACATCTCTTCCAATTTGAGATTCACAATGTTTATTTGAAATTATCCTTTCTATTTATCGCATTTTACCCATGAAAGCCCTAATTTCAGCACCCGTTGCCTAAGTTCCCATGTGTGGTCATGATCACAAGCATGGTTGCATTGGCTTTCACAGCATGACAAGTTTTAAAATGTAGAAGAGTTGTTGCTAAGTTCAGAGGAGGAAAGCAGGATCCTAGCAGAAAAAAAAAGGCTATTTATTAAGGGCATTCGTCTGAGGTCCTTACTCAAGCAGAAGGTTTTACCCATTGCATCTGATAATTTCCAATTAACAAAACCTTTTCTTAAAGTCCCTGTCCTCTGCCCAAAATGTTGAGTGACAGTGTAAAACACTCCCCAAACACAAGAGGATCTCTCTGACTACCGATCCCTGAATATTTTAAGGCAAGGAAACAAATGGACCTGAACTGGGTTATCTCATAGACGTGGGAGCCCACTGACTCCAAATATTTCCTGTCAATGAACCACTACAAACAGAACAGTAGCTCTTTACAACATCCCCTATAGATACATAGCACAGAGCATAGGCACAGCTGTACGCATATATAACACATTTTATAGCAATACACTGTGCAAATACACTGTGCAAAAAGAGAATGATACCTTTGTGGGGATATGTTTCTTTTGTATTGTTTTTACTGTCTGATATAGGAATTGTACCAGTACAACCATCCTGTTGCCAACCCTTCTCCAAAACAAGGCAGAGCTAGCACTCATTCACTGAGATGTATTTTATTTCAGAATATATACGTGCACATTTGCGCACGTATATATTCCGAAATAAAATACATCTCAGTGAACACACAATATTTCTGTCTGGCATCAGGGTGAGCTCATCACAACCAAGTCTATGTCCCTGACTTGGACCCTAGTGGTAAAACTAAACGGACATCAAGTTGGTTTAGTTTACACCAGCATAGATTTCCTAATATAGACAGGCCCTATCTCTTGTCAGCCCATCCCCCCGCCTTTAATTTGGCTCTCTCAAGTTTTGATGACTGAATCACTTCCCCCTTTGTTTCTCTGATTTCTTTCCTAATCTTCTGCTCCTGAAAGATGCTTAGTTCCTGAATCCCTATACAAATACACTTTCCTTTCTAAGCTTCTCACCAGCCAAACAAGGTTTTATTTGTTTATTTAATTTGACATGCCGAGAGAGAAATGATCCCATTTCCTATGGATTATCGAAGTAACAAATAGCTTTACAAGAGGGTAAACAAAGTAAAACTCACGCTGAAACTCCTTTGAACCAGGGGCTTCCCACTCATGTCAGTCTTTCCCGTCTCCTCCCCACCGCACACGGGATGAATTTCTGGTTGCTCTGGACCGTGATTGCTGCCCTCAGACCAGCCCACTGCTGGGGCTGAGCTAGTCATCACCTCCTCATCCTTCCTTTCACCAAACTCACCATGAATTTCCCACAATATAGCCAGACAGCTTGGAACTCTCTCTGTGAATGAGCATTTTCTCCATCTTGTCTTTGGCTCCATAGCCCAATTCCCCCCATCAATTTGCAATTTTTGCCAAGATTCAGAGCTAGAAAAACCTGGGGGTGAGCCAGGGGACCTCCTCCATGGAGGCAGGGATGCCGCTCTGATTTTTGTTGGGAGTTTTGCCTAACTCAAGGCACCAGGCACGGACACCTGAAAGCATCACTCTGCACATGCACCTCCTGCAATGTGTATTTCTGGAGAGGAAAAAAAAAAACAACAAAACATAAAACCAGGCCTGAGTCTGGGCTAAAATTTAGAAGGACTCAGAGCCAGGGATGCTGATGAGCCGCCCTCAGGATGTCAGACCCCAGCAGCGTGCAGCTCACATTTTTTCAGGGTGCTTAGGTTTGAGGGCTGGGGCCTGGTCTGCGCTCCCCTGCCCCCAGCATCCCTTCCTGTTTATTACTCCTGCCGTAATTGGGAGGCATGTGTGAATGAATTAAACATAGCAGGACGGATGAGAAAACTCTCCCTCTTAGCTGGCTGAATGAGCAAATTTAACTGAGCCTGTTACCCACTGAGTAACGTGCCGACATGCCAGGGTCCACTTTCCTTTGAGCTCGCCCTTTCATGCGGAGTCCCTCCGTGCCCCCCGCCTTGCTCCACACAATATCAAACAGCTGGAGTTTCTGCGACCCTGTGGAGGAGCCTTTGGATCTGACGGCAGCAGCAGTGGGAATTTCGCCTGGGAGAGGGATGGGGCCGATCCGGGCAAGGCGGTAGCTGAGGATCGGGGGGCTCTGGCACCTCCCGAGGGGGACAGGTCCCCTCCAGCCACAGCCTGTGCCTGGCAATGCTCACAGTAAAAGCTTCCTTATGCCTGATGGAATGGGGCTACAGGAGGGGGTTTCAGCTTTCACGCGACTTTCATCTTCAGCCAGGCTGGTAGCACCCAGAAGTAATTTCTGGTGGGTAGTTTAAAATAAATGGGCGCCAGCCTAGAGCTGGCATCCTCGGCACAGTAACAGGGCAACTGCCTGCAAGCAGGGCTGCCGCTGGCTTGTCTGGGGATGCTGGGGGGACACGGCCACAGGAATCAGCATGCTGCTTCGTCCCCAAGGCATTTCTTCCAGTGTTAGCAACGGAGGCAGGTGGGAAGAGCAGTATACGAAGGGTGCTGCTGCGCCTCCTGTTTCCTTCTCCCTGGGGATAAACAGGGAATATAATCCTGCAGGGCTGCAGTCTTTTTTTCCCTAGCATTAAACAAGCCCTGGGGCAATTCTTTGCACCAGGTAGCACTAACTCTGCTCCCTCGCCTCTTTCTTCCCGCTTCTGTAAGCCTAAAACTAGTCAGGGCTAATTCAATTCCCGTTTCAATTTAGGAGAGTTTATGACTGCTCTAAATTAGGAAACCACTGTTTTTCAGACGAGGCAGGTGCTAGAGGTGTCAGCACTTGTAAAAATTAGGCCACTTAGTGAGGTGTCTACATATGGATTTAGCACCTGAGGACTGCGTTACTAAGCAGCGTAAAGAAAAACTTGGAATCTGGGAAACAGTTCTTTAAAAGATAATTAGACAGCAAAGTTAACATTGCAGAGGAAGGAAGTTTGTGTTCAACCTGATAAGTCTACCCATTCAAATGCAAGTTGAAGAGCCATCAATATGTATTCCCCTGGAACTCCAGAAACCCTATAGAAAAATCAGGTTTGACATTTTCAGTACCCCTGTCATAAAATAAGGAAATAAGAAGCCCAAATCCAAATATAAAAAAACCCAAATCTTTCAAATCATCCTTATGCGTAAGAAATGGATAATCCAGGAGCACAGGCCCCTCCTACCGTGCTGCTAAGCAGGAATAACTCTGAAACCTACTGATGACTTGAGGATAAACTTTAACTTTTTCACCTTCTTCTCTGACTGAAGAACTTCAGATTTAGAAACTACAGATCATGTTTATCATCTATGCTCTCTGCATGGCAAAGATGTGAGAAACCTATCCTGACCTTTCCGTGACAGCAGATTTGTTTCAAGCTAGCCTTTATTGAAGGTCTTTGAAAGATGAAGGATTTCTCTGCACCTCTGTGTAAATTCATGTTTTGGGGCATGTATTCATCCTTTGGGGTGCGGGAAGGCAGTGAGCAGGAGCTGGCTTGTTTTAATCCCAGGGAGTGGTGTCATTGTTTTTTCTGAAAATTTGTGCCTGAGACACTCCCTGAGAGCAAGAACTTGCCAGGAGGGAAGGTTGGAAGAACAGGTCTTTTCCTTCTTGTCTTGGTTTTCTCCACATCACCTCCAGAGAAGCCACACTTCTTATGGGTGAAGAGGAGTCAGTCACCTTCCTTGAAATCAGCTGGCTAAAATCACACATACTTAGGCTATTTAACCTCCATGGGAAGGGACTGTCTTTGTTTAGCAAAATATTAGCCCCTGCACTTTGGAGAAAAACTGCAACCTGAAATAAACCTTTGGGTGCATCTTATTTAACCTGGATGCATGCAAAGTTTTGCCTTTTACATAGTAATTTCTCTTCCTCCTTCTCTCCTTCCCTGCCTTCATTTTTGTTTCAAGCATATTGATGTCCTGATCCAGATGATCTGTCCTGCGTCCCTCAACAGCCCAAAGGGCATCGGAACCCTCTCCTGAAAGGAAAGAGCCAGTGGGAGATGCCAGGCAGGGAAAGCACCTCAGGTCCCCTCACAAACATTGATTATGTCTGTGAGGCAGCTAAGCAGATGCTTGAACTACAGCTGCACAACTGGGGAAACTGAGGCACGTAAGTGATGACTGGATTTGCTTAATCCCACCGAGCAGCGTGCCACCACCAGAACCTGGAGGAGGGCAGGAGCCCTGGCAGACCTGTGGTGGTGCTCACATATAGTTGCTCCTACGTCCTTCCAGCAGGTGCCTGGCAGCGTAGGGACAGACGTATAGAAAAGGTGTCATTCTCCATGAAGCTCGACAGGTGGTTGGAGCAATTTCTATGCGACTCTCTGGGTTTGGTCCCTCCTGGAGAGAAGGGAAGGTCTCCCAGGAGGTCTGCCACAAAGCCTCTAGCAAGGCCCGGTCACCATGATCGGTGCTGTCCAGTTTGACAGCTGGGATGGGATGGGGTGGGATGGCCACGGGTGCAGGGGCACCCGGGGGGACGCTGTGAACCACCGGGGCAGCCACCTCAGTCAGCGAGGCCTGGCGGCTGCCGCCCCACCACCGCCCCACCGTCCCCCGGGGCCTGGGGGAGCCACGGCCCCACCGCCCCCGTACTCCACAACCGGCGGGGCGGCCTCCCTCTACCCGGGCCAAACTTTCGGCCCAACTTTCTCGCTTCCGCCTGCCGGGGCAGCGCGGCGGGGAGCGGCCCTGCGGGTGCCGGCGGCCTCCTTTGGGGGTAGGCACCGGCCATACGATGCCGGTTAGTGTTATTATGGGGGGTGGGACACGACAGGGGACGGGGACGGCCGCTGCCTGGCTTTTTGGGGAAGGGGTTTTATTTTGTGTTTTCTCCCTCCTCTGGCTCCTCCTCTTCTTCCCTCCTCCTCAGGGGGAGGGGAGGAGGGAGGCTCTGGGGCAGGAGTAGCCAGAGCAGGGAATTGTTTGGGAGTTCAGTCATCCAAAAGCCGTCTCCCGTATGGAGGGTCTGGCTTCCCGCATCCCGGCGCCTCTTCCCTCCTCCTCCTCCTCCCGCTGCGCCTGAGCTCTGCGCGGCCCCCCATCCCCAGCGGCAACCCGCAGAAAAAACACAACCACCACCCCCAAAGCAAGGCCCCCCTCACCTTCCCCTTCCTCCCCAAAACAGGCTTTTCCCCTCTCTTTTTCTCTCTTTCTCTCTTTTATTATTTTTTTTTTCTCTGTGTGTGTGTGTGCTGAATTCCCCGCAGATCCGGCCTGGAAGTTCCCAGCTCCTGGAGTTAAGCCTCTTTGTTGCTTCCTTTCGTTTGGGGCATCTTTGTGTTTTCCCCCCGCCTGCTCCACCGGAGACCGCGGTGAGTGAAGCGAAGGGGGTCCGGCAGCACTTGGCGAGGGGTCGGGAGGACGGCTGTGGCGTGCGGCAGGGCGCAGGGCTTTCCCCGCTTCTTCGGCCGGTGGCGGCCGCCAATCTTTGTGTCAGAGTTTGGGAAGTTGGTGTGGGGATGCGGGGAAGGGGGTCTGTGTAGGGACGCAGGAGATGTGACAACGGAGGAGTGGAGACCTGCTGGTCCCCACCAGCACGGGGCTTGTTTTCACTCAGGCAGGTGAGAAGTGGGGGGCTCAGCCGTTTCCCTGCAGCTCTTCCTCCTCGGTCGGTTGGCGTTAATGGAGGGCCCAGCGTACTCGTGCACCACAGTGCTCCGGCGCTTGCCTGAAACTTCCCCAAAAGCTTGGTCCATAACATCACCCCGTCCTTGCCACTGGCTAGCTGAGGAGGGATGGCACACGGTGGAGAGAGGGAGAGGGAAAAGCTGTGCAAAATAAACCCCAGATTCATCCTCCGTTGCTCCAACTCTTGTCAAAAGCTGATGGGAGTTTGCAGGCAAGACCCAGCTCCTGCAGATGCTGAGGCTTTTCTGTTTGTGCCCTGTGAAGGGGCTGGTGGTGCTGCTGCTGCAAAGAAAAGCAGGGGTGGGTAATCTGCGAGTAAAATTTTTGTCCTCTTCTTGTGTGACCATAGAGTTTTTAACCCTAGTGCAAGGATGAGGAGCGGTTTGGGTCAGGGGAAGTAATTTTCTGCTCGGCGGTGGGATGCTGTAGGATTTGTGCACGCGTGCCTTGCCGCTTGGACTGCAACTTTGGCAGGTCCTCTGGGTGGTGACTAAATAGAAAATGTGTTGGGGAGAAAGCGGGATGCTGAATTTGTAGCCGTGTCCAAACGAGACCTTTTAAGTGCTCTGAAGACATTTATACTTACTTTGAATAATAATAACAGACTTTTCCTAATACGCCCGGCTGGCAAAAGGTATTTAATACAATCTTGTATCTTTGGGCACTTCCCCAGCTAATTCTGGTACCCCAAGTGTTATTTTCACTGGCATTGTGGGAAAGGCAGTTCAGGTATGTTAAAGGAGGTTTTTTTGTCCTTGTTTGTTTTAAAGAAACTCTCTTGACCTCTCCGCAGCATTATGTGAGTGGGATAACAGGAATCCACACACACACACTGTGCGCCCGCGTGTAATTCCCGGCATGTCTTAAATTACTTGTTTTTCTTGGTGCCCAGTTCTCTTACTTTCTACATCGCTACCATGGTGTCTTTTTGATATGTTCATTTGCAATCTGCCATTAGTGTTTCTTTTCCTATGGGCTAAAGAACTACTGTGGAAAATATTAGAAGAATGTGGGTGTTTTTTAAGTAGGATTTTATCTTAGTTTTCTTTTCTTTTGAAACTAACTGCCTCAGTGTACATGCATTTAGAGGAGGGTTCTTGCATATTTGTGCATATATACATACATGCACACTTATTTAATGGGTTAGATATTGAGGTTTATGGTTCTGGAAAGGTTTTCAGCAGAAACACATAATGGGTTTGCTGGGAAGATTTGTTCTGTTTATTTAAGTGACCTAAAGAAATTAAGGTGAAATAACTTCCCAGGCTAATAGGCATCGTCTTGGGATCTTCTGAAGTAAATAGGACAATTAGGGAGAGCTGTGAGCTCCCTGCTGAGTGCATGATATTCTCTGACAAGAAATAAATGGAGTTTTGTTCCATGTACTTTTCTTAGCCCTCCCCTCTAGATACAGGTACTCATCCTGCATGTACAACACAGATGAGGTCCCAGTAGTTGTTTGCTGTGAGGGCTGAAGTCAGATACAGAGCAGGCCTCCCTGCTGGTGTCGTTCCAGTTAGGGAAGATGAAGCAGGTTCATCTGAAGGGTGCGCAAGGGTCCTGTGCAGATTTGAAAAGCCAGTTCAATTTTCTCTCTCTGTCTTATACACACGCACACCCATGGGACCTCTCTTTGAGAGGTATCCCAGTAGAAGTAGCTGAATCCACACACATCTCTGCTTGGCGCAAAGAAGAAATATTGCAGGTGAATGTATGTGCTGCAAACTGGCATGTAAGTCTTGTGGGTGCTCTGTATCCTGATGGTTGGGAAAATACAGCTTCTCTGTATCTTGTGCTGACATGATACCTCCCCGTAGGCACAGAGTGAGAGGCTCTTCAACATTGCAAAGCCAAACTCAGTGCCTGTTGTTTGCAGAAGTCTTTCCAGACCTTGGAGTGTGAGACTCCTGGCTTGGAGTTTTGCTCCATTGAAGGACAGGGGAATCATTGCCCAGTCCCTCTCACTGCTTGAAATTCTGCTCTGTCCTCAAAACTAACAGACAGATCCCTCCAAGACCCCAGTACCAAACCGGCAGCCTCGCAGTGCTTTCAGGATGCTGGTACAGCTCCTTCCACCTGACTAGGGCTGGCAGAGTTGGCCTTTTGGGAGTCAGCTGGAGCCTTCTGCCAAGCAAGGAGCGTTGCAGGTGGGGCCGTGAAGCCAGCAGCTTGCTTTGTCCCTATCCTCCCCAGGGATGCAGAGGGGAAACTTCCTTTCCTGAGTTAAAAAAACTAATCCATTTAGGGCAGACCTGAATTTTTGTAGTTTCTCATCATTGTTACTCAATGACCACACTTGACAGAAACACCAGCAAATCTACCTGCCAGTGCTTCCCAGCCACTTCCTGAATCGCGTGTCCTCAGGAGCACAGAAACCTCACAGTCTGATAACAGGCACAGCAAAAAAAAAAAAAAAAAGAAGTATTATTTCTTCTATTGGGGCTGTGGGAGGGAAGATGGGAGATAAGGCAGGAAAGGCACTCTTCAGGTGGAAGCACATCTTTGGATGTGGAGCTGTTTGGGCTGTGTCCTCAGCTGATGCACACACCCCATGTGAACTTGAACAACTTCTGCCGCAGCCCTGTGCCTTGGTTTTCCCATGCAGAAAACAGGGCTAAACCCTGTGCCGACGGGGTGAGCACTGTGGCGGGGCAGATATAGCCATCCATGTTGACTCTTGTAAGCTGACCAGCACCCACCCTCGTGTGTCTCAGAGCAGAGCTCAGGAGGACCTGCTCTGCTGTGCCAAGCCTCTCTGGGGCTGCCACAGGGCTGAAGAGGTACCTCTGTGCCTCCAAAATCACTCCTTTTTCCCAGGCAAAGACAGCCTGTCTCCCCAAAACCCCCTTACCTGCCTTACGGAGCAGGGGAGCAGTGGCAGGGAAGAGTGTTAGGGACCATGTTGGTTGTTTTAGCCCAGGTTGGCCTGTGGGTGAGTTTTTAGAGACCCCACAAGAAGTTACAGCAGCAGTAGGCCAGTGTAACTCCGAGTTAAAAGTTTCTTTGGGAGTAAATGATGGTGGATTGGTTGTTTTAATGCCTGACGCCGAATGCCTCGGAGGCATGAGGCTCAATTCCCTTGGACTTCTTTAATGTGCAAAGATGACTTGATGTTTTACTGCTGGCGTGTTACGGACCAAGGCTTGCAAATCTCTTGGTTTAAACCGTTAACTTCTGGGCTAAAAGCTTTGCAGTGTGAAGCCTACGGTGAGGATGGGATATCCCGCAATGAAAAAGCTCTCTTGCAAAATCTTTGGAGACTTCTGGTGAGACTGAAAACATCCTGAGGGAAAAACCTACTGCTGTGTGTTTTGGTGCTCCTGTGGTCAGTCTCAGCTTAAGAGATTGTTAAGTATTCCAGTTCCTAGGCCACGAGAACAACTCAAGGCAAATAATGACTAAATGAATTGCAGGTCCTTAGGTAGAACGGGGGTGAATATCATCTTCCAGTTTTCTACATGTACTTTGGGTAATTGTTCAACAAAAGCTATCGCAAGCATCTTTTTTTTTATTTCCTGGTATTTGGTTTAGTTCCTCTTGGCCCCAAATCATACGACGTTGTTTCTGGTGCTTCATTGGATGAACACAGTGCTTGAAGCTGGTTTTCTGGAGGGAATGCTTGCAGGATGGGAAGCTTTCAAAATTTGCTTCGTATGCATATTTGCACATAAGAGTTTTTTTTAAATCTGCTCTCCACAGGAGCGTGTGCTCCAGCAACACAGCTGTATGAGCATCCATGGGAAGCTAAGACAAAAGGAGCATGGATGCAGTGGAAGCAAGTTGGCTGAAGAGCTCAGAAAGATATTTGTTGCAGGGAAGAAAATACTTGATGCTTACACAGTCCCAAAGCTGCAGGGCTTTCTACATAAACAGGGAACAACAGATCCCTGCCCTGAGGATGTTGCATGCTCCTTTTATTAAAATGGCCTCCTTCTTCCCTGCAAAAGGACAAATGGGATGGGAGGCTCAGCTGTGCCTGAGGGGGTTGTTAGCAGAGCACCTGGCACAATGCAGACAGGGTGCCTGAGAGGGGCTCTCAGGGCTACTGTTGTGTGTTGTAGGAGCTCTGAGCAAGAGGCAGTGCCAATTTATTTTGGCTCTGGTGGGATCGATGGAGGGAAATGTGCTCCAGGGAGCATGTGGGACGTGCTCGAGGCTCTTCGCCCTCCTCGTAGGCAGTGTGCCAGCACAGAGGTGAGAGCCAAACTTTACCCTTTCTTTCTGTTCAGCTGCTGTGGGGAGGCTGCTGCCCTGTAGCCAAAACCCTTCCCTGAGCTCCCCTTAGACGTGAGCGTGGTGACTGCACCTTGTGCCCGTGCAGTGGGTTGGAGATTTGCTGGGCAAAGTCCAAACCACACCACAGCATGTTGCCCCTAGGAAAACCCACTGTTGTCGAGTTCACAGAGGTTTTGGGCTGTGGTGTCTCTATATATGTCTGTGAAAGCCAGATGGTGTTTTGGAAACCGGTCATTTTTCATTAGCTTCTGTGCCTGGTGTAGGCACTAAGTCATTCACCCTGAGCCCTGCAGCAGCCATGCCATTTTGGCTCTCTAAGGTCCACTCTGGCAAAGAAATTAGCCAGCAGGTCGTACTCTTATGTAGAGCCACAGTCCTGGGGCCCTGCCAAATGCAAGGATGCGTTCACTGGTTGTAATGTCAGCGAGTCTGAACAAGCTTGTGTGTCTAAAGACTGTGCATCAGGCCCTTCTGCTGTTCTTGAAATCATAAAAGTGGAGAGAGAAAGGGTGCAAAGATCCCTGCCAGGACTATGTTGTCAGCTTTCAAATACCAAAATGAGGTTGCTTTTTTTGTCTCTCCTAACAAAAGGACAGGCTAGGCAGGGCCCTGTGAATCAGTGCATTGAGTGGGGTTAAGAAAGCTTGTGGTGATACAAACCTACTGAGGTAGTCTGTGAGAAATAAACCTCAAATGTGGATATGCTGGCCTAGAATATAGCATTTATATGCAAAATACAGCTTCCTCTGATAATGTCACTGTAATTTATCGTGGTACTTTTTGGTAGAGCAGCCACCTTGCTTAGTGATGCCAGTGTTTTAGGGCACAAGCCTGAGATGTGAGGAGAGCTGCGTTTGGTTCTCCTCTACACCGCAGATTTCTCTCCAGATTGGGGCAGGTTACTCTTTGCCTCAGCTCTCCACCTGCAAAACCTGTAAGTGGCACTTCCCTGCCTCCTTGTGGTGTTGAGGGTAGGTCTGCTGGAGATCGAGAGAGACAATGGTTTTGCTGGCCCCTGAAAAATCTCTCGGATAAGGACCATGGCTGGTTTCAGCAGAGAGCCTTCAGCAGTGTTGGCAGCCCCATGGGGACCTCTGGGGCATGCCTCTGGGGACGTCCACCCCTGCCTGCTGGATGGATGTGGCTCTGTAAGGGCTGCGTGATGCTTTTGGTTTGAAGGGCAGACTGGGTGTGCGGTGGTAGGGAAGCCGCTCTCTGAGCGTGACCCTTGGGGAGTCTAGCGTAGGTAGTAGCACTGCAGCTGCAGCGAATTTATGGCTCCAGCCAGTGGTGGTACAGAGAGGCCATTGTAATCCTATGTACTGTACAGTGTACATCTCAACAGGCAAAGTAGCTCCTGGGTTGTTTTTTTTTTTTCCCCCCTCCTCCTCTCCATCCCTTCACATCTAGCTTTATGAAGTTCCTCCCCTTAAATTGCAAATTTGGCCTTATCTTCAAAGAAGCCTTTTGGTGCCAAGCTTTTAAAGGTAGGGAGGAGGCGAGAGCAAAAACATCAGATCCATTAACAGCCCAGTTGCCAGAGAAAATGTTTTTTAAAACAAAATCTGAAACCTTAGTGTTTGAGATCCAAATCCGAGATTGAATACAAGTATGGGCCTTGTCCCCAGAGAGTCACAGCGCTGGGAATACGCTGGCAGAGACCATGGAGCGAGGATTCTTGTGCATGCACGCACACAAATAGACAATTATTTGGAAGCCAATAGTATTCTGGATGCTGAATAATAATTTACTTCATCTGGTGCCTTCTGTCCCAAGTTGCTCCCTGAGCTCTAGCTGACGTGGAGATGGTTCTCGTCGCTGCAGCCCTCTGGTCCCCCTGGGGCAGGAAGGTGGTGCTTGCTTGCACATTCCTCGGCCGTGGGTGGTAAAAAGGACTAGCTGGCCCCACTTCTTTAGAGCTTGCTGCTGTCAGTGAGAGATTCCTTTGGGCCCCCTGAATGGTGATGGGAATGTGATTTTAATTTTTTTCCCCCAGAAGAAAGCTGCTTGTTTAACAAACCCAAGCACTGTCAGATTGAAGGGGTGGGTTTGAGTCCCAGCATCAGGAGATGTTTTCAAAAACATGCTGGGTGGGATTTTTCAAAAACACCTGGGGTGACTTTAATGATGTGGTGGAGAGTCAATGAGACTTGTGCTGTTGAGAGACCAGACAGCTCTCCCCTCTCACTTTTAAGTGCAAGGTCACGCTTGGTGGGTTTATGGGACAGCCCCACTGTCACCAGTGTAGCAGCTGCCCAAATTAGTCCTAACCACCTACTTCTGCATGGAAGTGGACTCTTTATTTCAAAAGTGGCTATCAATCAGGCACATCTTGGCTTGCAAGCAGTTGAAGTGCAGCTTCCAAGCCAGAGCCATCAGGGCAGGAGGAGAGCACAGTGGCCCAATTATCCAGCTGTAATGGGGTCTGAATCCAATGAGGAGCACCACATCACCAGCTCCTTCTGGGGCTTTGCAGCATGGCCAGCCAGACCACAGCAAAGCTGCGGGACCCTGGCAGGAGGAGGGCTTGATATCTCTACGAGCTTTTTGAGTCCCTGTGGGGACTTCCTTACCCCTCATCTGGCCAAGCAGGGTATCTGGCTTGTAGCTGTCAACCACCTCTGGAGCTGGAGGCTTGTAAGGTGAGACAGGGCTGTGAGAAACTGGAGCGTGGAGGGCTCGTTAGAGAGGTATGCCAGCTGCTCTGGATGTGTCAGTCATCACTATTTCATCACTCTGATGTTGCTCTTGGGGTGTCTGGGGCTGGCCTGGAGGGAAAAGGTATTTGTTTCCTGACAAGTGAGGAGTAGAGCTCCCAGTTGCATGCCAGCTTGTGCCTGAACCCTTCCATAATGCTGTAGAGAAAGTCCAAGGCAGCACAAGGCCTAGCTGCTTTTGAGGACCTTTCTGCTCTGGGTGCCCGAACTGCCATGAATGTTGCAAGAGTAGTTTAGCACATTGGCACCTCAGTTCCAGGCCCTGCCAGAGATGGCTGTCCAGCCAGCAGAGAGGGAGAAGGTCTTGGGATCGTGGTCAGCTGTGCTCAGTGACCATGCAGACCATTAGCTCGATGATGGATACTTAAAAAGGGGGGGTCAGTACCAAAGTATGGAACTGGAGCAATACAAGTTGATTGCATCATGAAGCCTATTGTGGGAGCAAGGGACAACTGTTTACATCATGTAGAAAGTTAGGCAGGAATATACTTGCTAAATGTACTGTTGTCAGGTTTTCCTCACGATTGCCTGGACCGTAGATTTGGGGAGGAGCGAAAAGGAGCACAAAGAGAACAACATCAAGAGTAAAGTGGCAAGCTGTGTTTATCATTGATGCCTGACCTGCACTCTACCCTATAATCTGTCTCCCCTGGGATAGCTTTGGACATCCCTAACCTCTGAGCCACTTCAAAGAACCACCTTTAAAAAAATTTCCCAAACTAGTGACCAAGCAAACAAGCAAAAATTTCATCAGCCACAAAAATGTGAGCATAACCCAGTTTTTGCATAGCTCCAGCACTGAAGATAAGTAGAGGTTTCTTAACATTGACTCTCTGGACGAAGGCCTGAGAAAGGCCTGCCACGCCATCTCACCCCATCGCAGTGTTCCAAAACCTAAATTATTATTTGTGTTACAGTTGTGTCTACAAGTTTTAACCAAGGCTGGGACCCGGCTATGTTAGATATCATGCTGACTTGTAATGGGAAACAGTTCTTACATCCCCATTCAAAACAGCAAGACACGTGCAGAACAGGAGGTAAAAACAGAGCATGAAAAAGGACATGTGTGCCTTGGAGTGACTCAGCAGGTCAAGACTGGAGCTTAGTACAGACCTTGTGTTGCCTGATACCCAGTCCCGTGCTCCATCCTCCACCTTGCCGGGCTCTTCAGAAGAGGAGGTCAAAGTCGAGCATCACTAGGGCTTGACTGAGAGTTGTCTGCCTTGAAGCTGAGAGTTGTGCATAACAGAGTCTTATCTTAGCCCCCAGCTCACATTGGTCAATAAAGAGTGATGTGGCTTCATGTGCTCCAGTAAGTGGTTTAAGTGGTTGCCCGAATGGGGCATTTGGCGCTGCAGGTGTTGTTGGTAGCATCTTGCTGCTGTGGCATGTCTTGCGTTGAGGCAGGCAACTCCTGCCTGTCTTCAGAAGGCTAAACGAGCAGGAGGTCTGCTGGGGTGCTGGGGGAGCGGCAAGTGGAAAGCAAGAGTGTGTGGCTGAAGGGGAAGGAAAGGAGCCAGTTCTGACTTTAATTCTCTCCTGTCAGCTAGTTTTCAGTTGCGGCATCGTGCTTTGAAAGATAGCTGGGAGAGCAGAGAGCCAGTGTAATAAAAGTGTTTTGCTTGCAGCGTGCAATCTCAAGTGAAACAATCTCATTACGTAAATATCGTGTGCCTTTTTTCTCAGAGGGTCTGGGACTGCGCTCCTCCTGCTCTGGAGGCACTGACTTTCAGTGCACGAGCCAAGGATAAACTCTAACAGATGGTGCTAAGGCCAAGGCCATGGCTTGCGCTGTGGCCCAGGCGCAAGCAGAGATGTTGCTCATCACTCCATGGTCAGCACAGAGGTACCTTGTGCTGTAAGGTAGGATGCAGGAGTAAGGGAGGTGCAGGAGGAGGAATGAGGAGCAGCAGGGGTACAAAGAGCTGCTCTTCCTGAGAGCTGCAGGCCATGTTGAGTGTGTGGCTGGGGACGCACAGGGATATCCAAATGTTAACCTCACTCCTGCAGGCACAGGTAGCCCAGGATGGAGCAGCTCTGTGGACACTAATGGCAGGACATGAGCAAAACCATGCTTGATGGGGTAACAGGGAACTATCCCTGAAGGAGCACAGGATTGCTTCAGTGAAACCTGGGCAGGTTCCTTCACCCTTCTTTCTTGTCTGACTTACAGCCCTGTTTTGGGGAGGAGGTGGGGATGCATAGGCATCTTCTTCTGGCACCTGTTTGCAAAGAGCTATGGGCAAACTCTCCTGTGGGGCTGCTCGTGGCCATGCCCTGCTGCTGTGTGAATAACAGCCTGAACTGCAGTCGGAGGCTTGTTGTATGGAGGAATGCTTTGCAACATATTGTTTTTAATGGCACTGTGTTACCAAGGGCTCTTTGTGGCTGGAGGAAGAGATGACTCCTTCCCCTGCTCTGCAGGGAGAGGAGCCTATCTGAAGCAGGACTCCTCTGTTTTGTGAGTGGGTTTGAGCTGCCCTCTGCAAGCCAAATAATTTAATTACAGAAGAGATTTTAGATGAGGTGTTTGGGCTCTTACTGTTTCTCCCTGGCTCAGTCAGTGCCTTGGGAGTGGTGGGAGATGGCAGACAGCTGCACGGTTATGGCTTTTTCTTCTCTGTTGGTCCCAGGTCACTCCTTGTGCATGAAAGACTGTAAGGAGGCACCAACGTAGCTGCTGCCTTAATTTCTGTCCAGCTGAATTAGGAGGGCGTGGGATAGATAAGGTGTCCAAAAATTAGTTTGTGCCACCCATCCCTCCTTGTGCTCAGGGAAAAGAATCTGTTCCTCTCTCCCAGCACGGACATCCCTCTCAGTCTTTCTGAGGAGGCTTTTTTCCCTCAGACCCCGCATCGGGGAGGGAGAACGGGACAGCAGCTGAGGTTGCCAGCGTGCCCCTGTTCCCCACGTGTGTGGTGCCTCCCAAAGGATGTGCAGGCTGCCACCCAGCCCTCGCACCCCCCTTTCTCCCCATTTTCTGGCTTTAATTTCCTTTCTTCTGCTCGAGGTCCCTGTATGCCAACAACAGTTGCTGGGGCTGAGAAAGGCTTGTTGGGCCGTATCCCGGATGCCCCTGTCCTTACTTGTTTTGGGGAAGGCTGATAAGGAACAACTGGGGGTGCCTCCCCAGGCACCAGCCCGCTGCCGGAGAGGTGCTCCCAGCCCTCGCCAACCCAGGGCGAGCGCGAAGTGCTGGCATGTTGGAGCGGGTTAGGGGAGCCCTTGCCCAGGCAGGGTGGCTGCCTGCAGTTGCAGGCAGGGCTGCTGCCTCCCCAGAGGTTATTCTGGAGAAATACCGTCCTTGAAAGGAGAGCCACATCCCTCCTACCCTTCTTTCCCCCTGGCTGGTGGATTGGGGCTTGGGGATTCAAAGGCAATGTTTTCAAGTCTCCGCCAATGTTTCTGATCTCACAACATTTTGCAAACTGGGAGGGCTTTGTGCTGACCTGTCTCCTTATAGGCAGCCAGAGAAGCAGCTCAGTGGGGCCAGCGGACGTGGCATGCACCAAGGTGCCAGCATCTGCAAGGGGCATGTAGGCACCGGGCCAAAAAACCTCAGTGAGCTGTTAATGAGTCACAGATCCACAGCTTTTTCTGGGAGCCTGCCACCTTGGGCTTCTAGAGCTTTCTGCTGAAGAAATATATGAGTAAGAGCTGGTGGTAGATAAGGGTTGTGAAGGAAGACCCTAGAATAAAGATCCTTAGAAAGGCACACCTGGGGTGGACCTCAAGAGATGGCCTCCACCAGAGGCTCCTTATGTTTTTTCTTAAGGTTTCCTTAACTGCCTGGAGGCTGCAAAAAAGGTTCATTTTCCGTGTAACACTTTTGCAGTTGATAGGTAAGACCAGCAGAGGTTTCTCTGTGGCTTTTACAGCGGGGGCTCTCCAGAGGCTTTGCTGGGGAGCAAAGCACCGGAGGCTGTGATGGATGTATTCCCCTCTTGCACGGGGAAAGACGGTCCCGACAGATGTTTCTTATTGGCAAAGCAAAGTGGGGGAACAGACAAAATTCAGCTGGTGAGAAATGCAGAGGGAAATTATTGTTTTTTCCCTGTTGGGCTTGCAGAGGAAATTCTGGAAGCTGCTTTTTGTCCCATTGTTACAGTTTATGTTTATATAGCTTACCTCTTTCATGAGGGACTATTAAATCCTGCAGCGTGTTGTGGATGTGACTATATGAGAACAGAGGGCAGAGTGTGCCAGCTGCACAACTGGATTTAAAATCATGGAGCAGCATTTCCTCAAAACTGACGAGTGCTTTTCATCCTAAAAGAGTTTATGGTATTTTCCAAATTAAGAAATGGTCAATAATTTCCCTTATAAAGCTGAGTTTTCCCAGTTGCTACAGGGAAGGGGGAAGTCCTTATTCTTTCCCACTTCTAATATTGCATTTGTGGTCTGTAGCCAGTGACAGTATTTAACATAATTTGGAGGGTAGGTACTGACCGAGCTGGTCTACAGATGACTTTGCACTGAATAGTGAAAGTTTTTTCTAAGGCTATTTAGTGCTATGGGACAGTCACAGACTTCCCTTCTCAAAGAAAGCGTTGACAGTCTCTGTAAGCAATTAGAGATAAATGTCCTTGAGGCAGAGGATGTCTTTTTATCGTGGTTTTGTAGAGTACCTAATACTGAGGCTTAAAGGAGTCTCTGTAAAGTACTCCTTATGTTCCTTTCTGGACAGTAATATAAGGCTCTTTGGAAGATCCAAAGAGTTTGGAATATTTTTTTTCCTGGTAGACAAGTGAGCAAATGTCAGAGGTTTGCTGTGTTCTCCCAGATCACTGCTGGGTGAGTCTCTGGAGAGGATGATCCGATCTTTTCTGTGAAATGCCTCTCGAGCAAAGGTGATTTTTGCATTAAAAAGGCTTTCTAAATTGATAAAGGAATTCACAGCACAAAAACATCTTAGTCCTTTGCAACAGAGGAAGAAGTAGACTTCTTGGCTTAGACTATTGCTGGGGGTTTTAAGAATTTCTTGGGCTAAACAGTATATGTTAATGGATGGAAAGTAGATGGATGGAAAGTACTTCTGTTCTGCTTCTCCTGTTGTCATCCTCCTGAGGCACAGGGGCTGGTGTAGCTCTTTCTTCCTGGCCTCTTTACTGCTTACAGTTTTCTCCAAAAATGACTAAACATATAAAACAAGGATTGGGTTTGGGGTTTGGTTTTTTTTTTTCCCATATTCTAGGACAGACACTGACCACAGTCATGTATTTGTTCTTCTCCCTTACTTCCAAATGCAGTCACATAACAATAGCCTGCAAAAAAAGTACTGGAAGCGATTTGGTCATGAATTTGTTTCCTTTTTTGGGCTACAAGGAGCGGGTGAGCATTTGGGTGAGGAGGCTGAGAGCTCGGAGCCATCTCTTCCAAGGCTGAAGGGGGTTTAAATGGGCACCATCCTGGTAAAATGAGAAGTACTGTAGAAAGGCAGCCTTTTGGGGACAGGCACGTTCATTGCTCGGTGTGCAGAGCCTCACACTTGGGCCCCCTTTTCTCAGCTGGACCCAAGACATTATTTGCTATTTACATAATAGTAGAGTCTTGTACAGATGCTACTAAACAGGCTTTGTCTGCCACTGGCAGGCAGGGACGGGCTAGAAGAGAAATGCTGCCTCCCGTATCAGGCTTCTTCAGAAGTGGGTGACTGCTTTCCTTAACAGATTGCTAATAGAAGGTGGTGGGTGGTGTTGTTTTTCTTATTTATTTTATGTAGGATGTCATGACAGATCGTGATTTTGAATGTTGTCCACAGCTGTAGAAACTGATTGTTTTCTAAACCAAGTTGACTAGGATGGAGGCATTGGAGCTGATGAGATGCGGGATGATCTGCAAAAGAGGAAAACTCATCAGAGTACCAGTTGGCTGTGTTCTGTCATCTCCTGAGGAGCAAGAAAAGAAGTATTTTGCAGACAGGGTTTTCGGTGTCTGGATCTTTGGGTCTTGGGAGATGGTATCGCCGTTTACAAGAAAAATTAAGGGTCATTAAATGGGACAAAAATGAATATGTGATTGCTGCAGTAGTCAGGAGGATGGTTGTTACATTCTCAAACAGTACAGGCAGTGATATCTTGAAATTTTATCGGTGGTTCAATGGATTTGGTCCTTATAGGAGAGAAAATGAAAGCAAGTGGAGCTTAAGCATACTGGAGAGATAATACCCTCTGATAAAGGCTCGACCAGTAGGTAAAGTTTTCAAATTACAGGAAATTTCCTTAAAGTATTTATTTATTTATGGCTTTGCTGTAAAATTTTCAACCAGCTGTGTTTAAAAATATAACAGTAATGAGATACTTAAAAAAGGAGTTAATCTCTCCCTCTCTTTGACACACTGCAGAGCGCCAGCTGTAGCACAAGCAAGCCCTGGGGAATCAAAATGGCATAGCCCTGCAGCCTGTGAGCCAAAGTCACACCTTGGGAAGCCAAACCCTGGAGGGAAGCACCAACCTGCGGCACGTCACAGGGATGCTGGAGGGGTGACCCTTTGGCCATCCTCCAGGGCCAGCAGGTTCAGCCTGCCCAGCTCTTCAGGGCTCCCCAGATCTCCCCAGTTCCCGTGGTCCCCCAGCCACTTGTCCTCAAGACTCAATTTTGTCTTCGCTGCTGGGAGGCCTTGAACTGTCTCTGACACCCCTGATGGGGAAATGCTGGAATGAGGAGAAGGGGAAACCAAAAGCTTTTGTACTGAGGGAACAAAAACATCCTCTATGTGTCCCTGGGTTCAACTATTACAGACTCTCCAAATTGGACCAATTTTTTGTTTTGCTTTTAAATGCTTCTTTAGCCAATGTGAACTTCTTAAATTATTTTTTTTTTTGGGCTGGAGGGTGTCTGTTTGGGAGACAGAGCCAGTCTGGGGCTCTGCATTTGGCCCATCCAGCTTATCCACAGAGCATGCACAAACCATCTCCTCTGGGCTGCATTTCCTCTGGGATTCCCCATGGCTTTGCGATGGCCAAGCCTTTGCGTTTGGTAGCGAAGGTGGAAAGGCAGGCCAGCTGTGCTGTGTCCTCCAGCCCTCTGCCAACGGGGACTCAGTGCAGGGTGGGGGAACGCTGGGAGGGCTACAGGTATGAGAGTGGTGAAAAGCGTGTGTGGTGATTGTCAGGAAACTTTTTTGAGGAAGAAGATGCTTCTTCTGACGATGGTGGAGTGGCAGGTGGTGGACTGGAAAGGTAAAGCAAGTTAGGTTTGGTCCTAGGTGGAGGATTGTGTGCAGAAGTCTTGTCTCCTCTGGGCCTACTGGTTTCAGCTTCAAGATGACGTATCACAAGAGAAAAATTTTCTCTCCACATTGTTTCCTTTTTCCACCACTGGTTGCTAATCAAGATCCAATTTTAATGACTTCCCTCTACTCTCTCTGCTTCCTCTCCCCCTGCCCCACACATGCCTTTTTTTAATATTTTTTTAATGCATTTCTTCTTGGCAGGAGTTGAAACACAAGAAGCATTTGGACTAAGATGAAACCAGTGGAGGAGCATGTTGGGCAGTGCAATGCTTTGTTCTGAGTTCAGGGGGAGAAGAGGGGGAAGCGAGGGGGGACGGGATGTCATTTCCCAGATGGGGACCCTGCCAAAGATGTTCTTGCTTCAGAAAGCAAAGAGTGATTTTTGAGATTATACCAGGTTTAACCCTTTGTCATCCCACTTCTGCCGTGCAGGGAAAACACCAAAGTCCTGGCCCTAAAATGGGGCTGTGTTGTGTTATGTGGCTGAGGTGACCTGAATGGTCTCAAGCCAAAGTCTGCTGTTGTGACTGAACATTAATGACAGTCTGAGGTTCTTGTTGGAAACCTTAATGAGTGGATGAGAAATCTGTGCTTTTTTATCAGTGAGGGTCCAGAGCTAGTGCAGTTGCCACTGGAAAAACAAAATCAGCGTGTTCCTTACAGGGGGTCAGGACCGCTGTGCTGTTTTCTGCCCTGCCAGAAGCACCTGGTGGGATTTGGGATGCTGCTGAACTCTGCTTCAGCTGTTCCTGTCGGGGGGCAGGGAGTACTTCTGCCTCGTGGTGTGCAAGATGCTTGGGAAACACCTTGTCCTTTGACCAAAGGAGCCCTGCACTGCTGGGACCAGGGCAGCAGCAAGTCCCAGCCCTGTGTAGCTTGTGGTTGTGCTGGAGATCACTGGGAGGTCATGGCACTGGTTCCTCCTCTCTGTTTCAAGCCAGTCTCCTGTGCAAGAAAATTGTGTTCTTGGAGGGTATGGGGAGTGGAAAACCTCCATAGGCAGGTACTGCTATATTCGTGACTGCCTTGGGCTGTAAGTATTGCTTGGTGTGTAGGCTGCTGATTTAATTGCCTCAGGGCTGTTGCACAGCAGCAAACTGGAGGTGAGGATACAAGAGGGGAGCAGAGAAGGGAAAGTTAAAGCAACTCTGTCTCTTCATTAAGATCTTTTCCAGGTTGTAAATACTTGGAGAACTTGTGTCAGAACTCCAGAGGAGGTCATGTACCTCCCAAATAAAGAAAAAAAAACCCAAGGGTTTTGGTCTGTGGTGCTGGGCTGTTTGTTGGTGTGGAGATCCAGCCTCTTCAATCTGGATGGGGTTCTCCTGGGAAGACCACCCTCTTCCCTCAGAGCTGGAGGGGACCAATGCTGTATGCATAAAATGCATAAAGTCCCTTTGAGTAAACCCAGCCAGAGTCACTATTCACAGCAACTAAACCTGCAAACCCCTTCTTCATGAGGACCAGCAGCCTTTCTGACACTCTCACAGTCCATTTTGTCCAGCTAGCAAGATAACAGCTTTCCTAATTCCCCCATGAACCTCCTGAACACAAACACAATCTTCAGCTCCAAAGAACGTGTCAGTAACTTTGGGCTGGAGACCACAAACTTCCTCTTCCCAGAAGCTTTGGCTGCAGTGTGTGAATTTTTGGTCACTTGCACAAAGTGCGGCTGGCCCTAGACATGCCAAGGGGTGGTTATGGCAGCACCACTGTGGGTGTATTGGTGGCCACTGACTAATAGAGAAGGGATGTATCTAATGCTGGCCTTGAAACGTGCCTTATGTCTTGCACACTTCTTTCTAGACAGCCAAGAGAGGTCTGATCTGTAGGAAATTAATATGACACCACTGTGGGGTCACCCATCAGGATGAGGTGGGGAAGAGTAGGAGCATGCGGACAGAAGATGCATGTGCAGGATTGTCTGTGATGGGTTTCAGCTTTATTTTTTGGCATTTGCAATCTTGACTGCTTTCCCATAGAGGTCAGTAGACCTGGTTGGAAATTTTATGTGCACAACTAACTGCACAGCATGTATGAACTTGCATATTTTTCATCCCTTTTCTTGGACCCCTTAAGTCATCCACGTACCCTTTTCATCAGTCTTGTGAACCATGGGTGGGAAGCACTGACCGATGGATAGACACTTGGGTGGGAAGCAGAACACCAATGTTGCCCTTCACTCACTCAGTGCCACTGAGCACCCCTGGTTTCAGGGCTGGGATCAGCTGACTTGCCTTTAGATCTGTGGTGTGTTTGGCCTGGGTCTATGACTCCTCATAAGCACAGTAACTACCACCATAGGCTTCTAGGTGAAGTGGGACTAAAAATAAATGCATGATACCAACAGCTGTTGGGTATTGCTCGTTATCTTGGAGGACTCCCTTCAGCCTGGACTTTGGCTTCATTTCACTTGCCTGGGTGGTTGCGTGTGTATGCGTGTGCGGCAGGAAAGTGTCCACTGAACCCGCACAGGCTGCTGTAGCCACACCTACCCAGGTCTGCAAATCCTGTGCTGGATGAAAATATTTTGAAGGCATGAATTGCTCCTTGTTCCTTTAACCTGGTGGTGGGTCTTCCTGTAGTAGCTCAGCCCCTTGGCTTCACTACTGCCTGCTGATGGGCTCGGTTGGCCTGTGATAGCTGATCATGGGGCATTTGCAAATGGTGCCACATTGACTCTTCTACTTCTTCTCTGTTTACTTAGTTCTTGGCAGCTGTACGTTTGAATGTTTGCTTGACAAACACTTTCCCTGGAGTCTGTGATTACAGAAAGTTTAGCCTGACAAACCCCACTGAATTATCCTGTTCTCTGTTGTCAATAATCTCTTGGTTGCTGTCTCCTGTAACCACAATATTTTGTGTGTGGTGCAAATTCATATTTTTTCCCCTTGTTCTAATCAACCTGCCCCTCCCTACTTGGTTCAGTTACTGAGGCTGTATCCCAGGATGCTGACATCTGTATTTTACTAATCCAGAAATCCTGGGGCTACCAGGAAGCAGTACAGATAATAAGACTGCATGCTTGTCTAGCACCTTTCATCTCAGAATCTGAAATTGTCTGACTCATGTTCTTCTGGTTACTGCTTGTACCAGCTGGGATTTGCTATTCCTGTTTTTGCAACCCAGGAAGCTGAGACGCAAGGTAGGAGTATGTTTTGTCCAATAGATGAAGTGATTCCAGAAATGTGGTGTCATAACCTCCGTGACTATGAGTTTCTATCTCTCTTTGTCTTGTAATACCTGATTTGCCCCCAAAAGGAATGAGATTGGAGTGGCTGGTTGGTTTCGAGCAATGCTTTATTTGCAGCAATCCACAGCTTTTTTTTTTTTTTTTTGGCTCCCCAGTAAATTCCACCCAAGAGCAAAAAGGCAATTGCAAGATTCCTCCAAGGTGAGTTACCTTCCTTGGCTGCGATCGGGTGTCCGTAATGTGGTTCACACGAAGGGCGTTATCCAAATATTGTCCCTTGTCAGTTTGGTGGTTTGAAGCAATGCTGAGGAACAAGTGCTAATGGTGGGCCTGGACAGGGGAAAGATCTTGTTGTGTTTTGGGGGTGGTAATGAGACTGGTGAAAACATGTCTGCAGGTGGTTGGGTGGTCAGCCTGGGCTGTTAATCTGTCCAGCTTCTGGCCTGTTTTGGACGAGGTCCAAGACCAGGTAGGACACTGCTGCTTGTCTTACCACCTCCAAACACAGCTGAGGACCTTCCAAGCTAACCTGGGCTGGTTTATGGTTTTGGGTGGAAACCACAAGCAAACCACGTCAAATCTCTGGATTCGACCCCAAACCGGGCAAAGCGCATGAGCTTCTGTTTTGTTTAGCTTGGAGATGACTGGGAGAGGAGGGAGACAGAGGAAAACCTGCATGGATCCAGCCCTGATGTAAGGCCATAGGTTATCCATTTTCCTGAAGCCTGCAAATGCCATTCCCATGGCTAGACCAGACCAGTGAAGGCAGAATAATACCCGAGCTGACATTCCCTTGCAGCTTGGGTGTAAGAGGAGGGATATTTTGTCTGAAACCCTTCCAGAAAAGGACAGTTGAGAGGGGAGGGAGAGTGTTGGAGTGAGTCCAGGGTAGGGCAACCAAGCTGAAGGGTCTGGAGGGTCTGACCTACAAGGAACAGCTGAGGGAGCTGGGGGTGTTTAGCCTGGAGGAGGCTCAGAGGTGACCTTAGTGCAGTCTACAACTACCTGAAGGGAGGTTGTAGTGCAGTGGGAGTCGGCCTCTTCTCCCAGGCAACTAGCGATAGGACAAGAGGACACAGCCTCAAGCTTCGCCAGGGGAGGTTCAGGTTGGACATTAGGAAGAATTTCTTTTCAGAAAGGGTCATTAGCCATTGGAATGGGCTGCCCATGGAGGTGGTGGAGTCACCATCTCTGGATGTGTTTAAGAAAAGACTGGACACGGCACTTAGTGCCATGGTCTATTTGACAGGGTGGTATCAGGGTAACGATTGGACTCGATGATCCCAGAGGTCTCTTCCAACCTGGTTGATTCTCTGATTCTGTGAAATTAAAAAAAAAAAATAATATGATGAGTAGGATTAGGGTGAATACGTGTCCTTAACGTATGTAATCTCAGCTGAGGTGATGGGGAAGTTGGGTCAGTGTTTGCTGCGCTGTGGGGCCCTGGAGCATAATGTGCATGGGGGATAAGAAACCCTCAGGAAGAAAGGGGGAGATTTGCAAGCCCCAGGAGGTAAGAGTGTATTTATTTTTCATGTTTTGCATCAGAACACACTAATTTTGCCTGAGAGAGAGGGCAAGCGCATGCAAAAACAGTCCGGCTGGCTAGGATAGGGGTGGTGGAGCGTGATGCCAAATAGCTCAGGAAACGTTGCTGTAGTCCTGTCTCTTCCCTCCGCACCCACACAAGGCACGAGATCAGCACCCCTACGCGCAGACCCTCCCGCCGGCGTGCAACAGGGCTTTGTAACGGAGCCACGCTCTCCCCTTGAGGCTGGGGCACCCCCAGCTCCCTGCCCTACCCCCTTCTCCCCTTCCCCCTTCTCCCATGTGCTTTTATTCCTTTTGCAAACAGCGTATGCCAAATCCGACTCCACAGCTGGCTCTGCTCCACGTGTTTGTTTTCTATGCCTGCGCCTTGCGCCGCGGCTCAGAGGTGGAGGCGGCGGGGGGAGAGCAGGGGTGGTGGGGAGGGAAACAGGAGCAGACTGCTGCTTTCCAACCCCCTTATTTGTTTAAAGCTTAAGCCTGTTTGAGAGAGCCTTTTTGGAGTGAGGGGTAAGTGGCAGGGGCGGGATGCAGGGGAATGGAGAAAGTAAACTGTGCGTCAAGGAAAGCAAACTTTGCAGCTGGAATTGCTGCTGGTGCTTATTGCGTGTAAGGGCCCGGGGAGCTGCCTCCGGCTCCGTGCTCCGGTTCACTCCCTCAACGCCGGCGCAAGTGTAAACGGGCAAGGGCAAAGAGCGGGGAGCTGGCGACGGGTCTGTGCTGTGCCCTGTCGGTGGGTGGACGGGCATTGCTGTCCGGTGGGCGCTGGCACAGCGATTGCGTCAAACACCAGTGCAGCTGCTGGCCATGGCTCTCACCAGTGTGTCCTAACAGTGGGCCAGGGTGCGGGCTGGGTCACTGTTCTCAACCAGGCCATCATTTTCAGAAATGCATATATAACCCATCCCAAGACCCTGCTGCGAGTGTGTCCCCCATCATTTTTCACCTCCAGGTGGGCCCTGTGGGATTTTGGAGCAGCATGGTGGCTGCTGGTCACAGCACAAATGAGGGCCGTGGCTCAGCCCGTTTGGGTGCTGGCACTCTGCACTGAGCCCACACACTCCACCTAGGCATTTGGCACCAGCCGGAGCATTTTGTATGGGCAGTCATTTCTGTCCCTTTGTTTTGCTGGCCTCGAGCTTCCTCTTGTGTATTTTGGAGTAGTGACATGTCTTCCGGGGTAAATTTGTCCCAGCAGAGAGTCCTAGAGGCTTTTGACCTGCTCCCATAACCAAAATGACTATTGTTAGTGAAAAGCATTTAAGTGACAGCTATGGAGAGTAAAAACTCCCATTTGTTCCCAAATTTATAAAAGAGAAAAAATAAACCCAACTTTTAAATACCATCTTCAAAGGACAAGAAAAATGGGCTTGTGCTCTTTTGCATCCCAGCAACAAGGCATTGCTGAAAGGAGTGCAAGCTAGAAGGCAGTTTCTCTTTATGGTGGTGATGGGGATGTCTCTAAAGCCAGCCATCTGGGGATTAAACTTTGTATTGACGTTCCTGGCGAGTACTTTGTCCTGTCTCTTTTGTATGCTCTTCTGGATTTTGATGTCAACTGTGTTAAACCAGCCTCGCGCTTGTTAATGCAGTTTCTGGGCCTGCTCCCATTGAAGTCATGGCAAAGATCAGGCTGATTCTGGAGGCAGCAGAATCAACTCCTCTGTTATGATCTTCTGGATGTGTTGTTTTAGCAGGTATTTCTGCTGTGCTGCTGGCTTGTGTTTAGTATAAGCTTGGTCAGTTTTTTACTGCAGCTGTTGTAGGTGCCCCTGCTCTTCAAATATGTGCTGGAAGAAGGCTTGAAAGCTAGGAAAGCTGCCCAAGTCTTTGCTCTGCTCCAACAGGATAATTTCCCCATTGCAACTTCCCCTGAGGAACAGAGTCACTGGCAGTTTTTATGGGCTTTTCTGGTTTGTTTTTTTTTTTTGTTTGTGTGCTTGTTTCACTTTATTATTTTTCCTAATTGGACATGGACAAGATTTTTCTATTGTTCCTAGACACAGATGATTTTTTATTTTTTATTTGGTACTTAGAGGTAGGTTCATGTTTAAGCATATAAAGAAGTGGGCTGCTTTCAAAAAGCATCCGTAGCTGCTGTCTCTCTGGCTTGTGATCTGCTCTGAGAGTGAGAACTTCTGAGACCTGGTTTGGAGGTGGGCATAGCCGACACACACCCCGAAAAGCTCCCTGATCCCCAGACGCTCCTGCAGCACTTCATGCAGATGCTGACCGGTGGTGTTTGTGTGGTACACAGCTCCTCTGGGCTTTGGTTTATATTATACGGATTCTGCTTTGAGAGAGAGGAGTGTTTCATCTGGTGGCTACCAGCATGAATGGACGCTGTGATATTTATTGTCTGTCCTGTTGCAAGCCTGACCCCATCACAAGAGAGAGACAATAAAATGGAGATTGGTCTCTTCAGGGCAGCTCAATGTCATACCTTTGCCATGATTTGTGGTCCTCCTTCCCTGGGGCCCGTCACTAACCGCTGGTCCAGCTGCAGAGAGGCCACAGGGTGATATTAGGTAACGTAGGATGTGGGATTTATAGCGTTGCTGCCACATCAATGGTGAAATGCTTGTTTTGGTCAATGTGGCAGTGTCCTGTGGTTGGGGGGTAAGGGCTGGCTGGGTGTACGTGCTCCTGTAGAGCTGCTGGGGGAAGCAAAGCAGAGCAGGGCTGAGCAAAAACAGCTTTGGAGGAGAGCATCCTGGTCTGCCCGTGGAAAAATGCTGTTTCACTGGGACCAGAGCACACTATGGAAGTGCATTTGTTGATTAAACTTTTGTCTTGGAGCAGGATGGAGTTTCTGGTGAGAGCAGGAGTGGTTTTCCTGCTATCATGAGTAACCCACATTTAAACAAAGTTGAAGAGTGGCAGCTGCGGAGAAAGAGATTTGCTTGAGATGTGGCAGTCCCAGGTGACAACCCCTGCTCTGAGGAAGGCAGGGCAAGGGCTTGAGCCTGGGTGCCCACATGGCAGGTGAGCCGTGGCATAGCCTGCTCCTTGCCTGCCCAGCCCTTGGAGCAGTGGGGACAAATGCAGCGTAAGGAAATTGGCTAAAATCCCAACTCCTCCATTCCTCCCTCTTTCTTGACCCCTTCATCTCAATTTAATTTTCCTGCCTTTTCCTTTCTGCTACCTTTATTCCCCGCTTCCCTTTCGTATCTCACCGGGCTTTTGCCCAGCATCACTTTCCCTGTGTCTTCTGGGCCTGCCTCCTCTCTGACCTCTCCCTAACCCAAGAGGCAATTAGAGCCTCAACCTCAGACTTCAAGTGTTGGGTTTTTTTTTTGTTTGGAAAGGATGAGAAGGAAAAACAAAAGCAGTGCCCTGACTAATGTAAACTAGCCACAGGCACATCTGTGCCTGCACGATGACGGCTCCTGGTAAGAACTGCCCATCCCTCTCCTCCGCTGCAGTTGCTGACAGGGAGGGGAACAACCTGACACCCAGCTCGAGCTGGTGTGGGGATTCGGTGTGGTGGAACCCAGAGCAGAGCCAGCAGCATCGCCCAGCGCTCGCTGCCCCTCCTGTGGGTACCAGTGAAGGCATCCCCTGGGCTTCCCTCGCCCAGGTGCTGGCTCTCCCTCATTCCCTGCTCCTTGCTGCATGCTCTGCCCCTCTGTGCAAATAGGAAAAGGTGTAGATAGATAAATTTTTGAATCGCTTGTATCAAACAGCCTGAAGTGAGTAACTCTTCTAGCCAGTGGTGTGAAGTCTCTAGGACATGGGGTATTTTTTGCTCTGTGTTTAGTACGGCAACTGTCTGCAGCTCTGACTGCATTGATGTTGATCTCTGGCTTTAATTGTGATGCGAATGATAAAGTGGGTATTGTCTTCATGTGGCAAAAGACAGGATGCTTGAGTTGACAGGCAAGTAATACAGTGCAGTAAATCCCCTGCTTCTAAGACTGAAGGTGTGTTTTCACATCACACTTGTGTCAATGGGTGACCCCTTTCCTGCTGCCTCCTCTGCAGTGTTTCTTGCCATGAAAATGCAATGTTGTCCCATTGCAAAGCCCCAGGTAAGTCAAACTGTCTTGCTGCACTGTGGGCTGAGTTTGTAGCAGGCATGGGGCAAACTGAAAAGGCTCCAGAGTAGGTAACTGATCTCCACGAATGTGTGGCTACATTGATGTGGTTTTCCAAGGGGATCCTGACCCTTTCTCATGACACCAACTTTGGCGTAAGAGTAGGTTGAGCTGCAACCCTGTGTATGCTTGGTCAGGGTCCCGCAGGACCTTGATACCAGCAATTCTGCTGATTCCCTGACATTTGACGTTCAACCCCCCAGATGCATGACCTGCACCCCTCTGTAAGCACTGGAGATGTGCACTCCCTTTGAGAGTCCTCAGCTCTAAATCAGGATGTTAGCTGGGAGGCTGGAGAGTCTATGGGTGGATCAAGGATGAGAATGTTGAGGAATGCGAGGGAAAAGTTGGTCTAAAGCTGTAGCAGCTCTCCCAGATTGGGGCTGAAGTTGGACTGAAAGGTTTTGACCAGAAAGGCATCCCGTCTCGGCCGCAGGGCCAGCCCCGACGACTGCTGCGGGGCTGCTTTCCCCCCTCGCACTCTTGGGAAAAGGAGCCAGAGAGCAGCCAGCAGCTCCAGGCTTGTTGCAGCAACAACATCTGTTTCCTAGGTGCACTTTGTTTCTGAAGAGCCTGTGCAGCACGCTCCATCTGCGCCCTTCTCTTGTTTTTTTGTCGCTTGTGCCGCGTTCGGCAGACAAGGACAGAGGCACTTAGGGGAGGCGAACGCTTCCCCGGGAGGACCCTCCACCAGCCTCCGTGCCAGCGCTGGCTGCCGGGCTCTTTGCACCCGCAGCAGCATTGTCAGCATCTTGACAGCTGGCCGGCTGCATGCTTATTAGTTGCTCCTTTCCTCTTGCCCTCCACCTCTCCTTCGCCTCCCGAACCACCTCCACGCTCTCCCTTCCCCCTTTCCCATTCCTGCCCTGCTCGGGGAGCCCCCAGCCTCTCCAGATTAGAGCTCTCCAGGGACTTGGTCCTTTTGAAAGGAAGAAAAAAAAAAAAAAAAAAAAAGGAAAAAAAAAAAAAGGGGGGGGGGAGAAGGAGGGGAGGAAAAAAAATTATTTAAAAAAAAAAAGAGAGAGAGAGAAAAGAAAGAGGGGGAACAGAAGAATGAAAACAGGCCCAAGGGGCAATAGTCCCTCGAGCCATTTCACTGCATTACAATGAATATGGACTCTATTAAGCTCCGTTCTGCCTGTTAGTGTTTCCCAGGGCAACACAGCTCCCATATGGCAAGCATGCAGCAGATTAGGGTAGGCCTCCGGGCTTCATTGAGGGCCCGAGGCTTGACTGGCAGTTGAACCCCATCCTTCCCCCCCTCCTCCTCACACTTGACACTGCCTGTGTTTATCTAAAGCAAAAAGGGCCGGGGTGGGAGAAGGGGGCATTTGGGGGGTTATTGTCCCGGGCAATGGGAGAGGGCAGGGAGAGGGATGGGGGGGTGATGAGGGAGGGAGGTGGGATGGAGGAGAAAAGGGGTGGGGGGGCACAGCCCCTCATACATATTCAGGAGGTGTCTTGAATGGGCAGAGGCGAAATAAAGCAGATGGAATTCATGTTAAAGAACAGCCACAATCGCCCTCCAAAAACAAGGAGAGAAAAGCGGGCAGCCTTAAAGGAGCGTAGGGAGCAGCGTTTATCCAATTAGCAGGGTTGTCAAATTGAATTTACTCAGAATGGAGGGGGAAGCTGGCGGGGGGGAGGGGAAGGAGGGAAATTAAGTGTCTAGGGCATGGGGGGAGCACGATTTTAAAGAAAGAAAACCCGCATCCTTTCTTCCTTTCTTACTCTTTAGCCTTGTCTTTTCAAGGGTTGGAGCTGTTTTCGGGGTGCGCCAAGGGGCAGCGAGAGCCGGCGTGCACACTCTGTTTCAGCCCAGGGCTCCTCTCCTGGTAGCCGCGGGAAAAGGGAGGCGTATCCCACAGGGCAAGGCCATCCTCGCATCCCTGGCCCGCCTGCAGCAGGGCTGTCTCAGGCTGGTGGGTCCAGCAACCCCGGGACCACCATGCTGCAGGCATCACCCGAGGCAAGCCACACTCACAGAATCACAGAATCAACCAGGTTGGAAGAGATCTCTGGGATCATTGAGTCCAACCGTTGCCCTGACACCACCCTGTCAACTAGACCAGGGCACTAAGTGCCATGTCCGGTCTTTTCTTAAACACATCCAGAGATGGGGACTCCACCACCGCTGCGGTGCCACTGGGGCGCCCATGGCCAGCGTGAGGGTGGCGTTTTGTTCTTCAAGCAGCCTCATGCTTGCTGGCTGACAAAATGCCAACACGAAGGGGTTTGCTGGGGCTCGGCAAAGTCAGTCTGATCAATGCCCGCTGGAAAGTGGCACTCCTTTCAGAGGAACTGTCGGATGGAGACGTGCCAGAAACTGCAGGCATTGGGTCTTCAGGGGTGCAAGCAAAAGTCAGATGGGTGATGGGAAGGCTTTGCCTCCTGTTGCTAATTTGAAGCCAGCAGTCCCCTCCCTGGTGGTACCACAGGCTGTTGTGGAAAGGAGCTGCCCAGGGCAGTAGCTTCATCTTGAGGGAGACAGAAAAAAAGTCACAAAGATTGCCGCATGTTTTGTTTGGTTCGTTGCTGGTCTGGTTTGCATAAGCAGTTCTGTTTAAGGCAAAAGAGTTGTTTTTCCTGTGAGTTTAGTTTATTTTTTAGAAAGGTGTTTATTGCCACTGAATTGCTCAGGACTTGCTTGGAGAAAATCTGTGGTTCTTTTTTAGGGTCACCCAGTGCCCAAGCACAATTTGCTCATCTGCATGGGGGTGGTGCCATGCCAGGTTTTGCTTTGCACGTTCTCCTTCTCTTAACTATGAGCATGAATTTATCCCAGGCTTTCTCTGTTGTGGCTTCTTGACAGACTCACTAAGCTCACAAGTAGCCGGTAAGAGAGTCGTCTTTGCCTAATCACTTTAAAATAGGGAGGGGGGGGACTCTACACTTAATCAAGGGCTGTGTTAACAGAGCTAATACGCTCTGAAGTCAGGAGCTTTCGGTGCTGCGGAGGGAAGCGGGCAGGCTTTTATCCCTGTTTGCACATATACTGTGTCACCCCCTCGACTTTGAACGTGGTGGTGTAACGTTGGATGCTGCCTCTCTGCCCCTTCCTGACACCACCACTTCCCATTCGGGATCCTGCCTCTGCCTACGGCGTCCGCACCCCCATCCCTGTGGGATGCCCGTGCTGTTACGTGGGAGGGGGAGCGTCCCTCCTACTGCAAACCTCTCCTTTTCCAAACCCTTTCAGAGAGAGCGAGTACAACTTAACGGTGTGAAATTAATACTTTAGAGTGGGGATGGGGGTTGGTAGACGTTAATTTTGCCCTCTAGGATGTTACTGTTTGATGTTTTTGGGAGAAACAGTCAGGGGTGCGCAAATTGCCGTCCATGCCCAGGAATCATGTGGGGATTTTGCAGCTGGCCCGCTCAGGTGTGTCACCTGGACAGTATTTTTTCAGCTAGAGGATTATACAGTTGCGTGGTGGCTTTTTTCAGATGGGATATGAAATATTTGGGATCCCAGAACAACTTGCCTGATGTGTTGGAGGTCCCAGTCAGAGAGCTTTTGATTTCCAGCCCTGCCACTGCTTTACTGTATAACCTTGGGCCAGGTTGGTTTCCTCTTCTAGCCCTGAGGTTCCCCCATTTGTAAAGCGAAGGGGTACTGTGGCTCTTTTCTCTTTTACATTTTCTGTCTTAGTGCTTTAAGCTTTATGGAACAACAACAAAAAATACTGTCTTGTATTAAAAACTAATGATTACAAGTAAAATTGGCACGCTGTGCTGTGTAAGGCATTGCTTCTTCTGAAGAGCTGAAGTCTCAATGTATAAAACAGGGAACTAGGAGTATCGTTGTCCCTACTTGACCCGTCAGAAACGGAGACCAGCTGCCATGAATTCTCCAGAGTCACCCAGGGTGTCCTCAGCTGGTAGCCGAACCCGAGTTGCTGCAGCCATAGCCTTAGTGCAGAGCAGCCCCTTCCCCTTCCTGCTGCTCCTCCCCTGCACAAAGAGGGGCTCGGGGTCTGGCCGCCTGTCACAACCCCAAACCACCCTCCTGTGCACCGGCACACTTGCTGTCCTGTGGGGTCTCACCGATGGGTAACAGCATGGATGCATCCAACCTGACCCAGTCTGCCTCTGCGTTCCCCCCGTGCCTGCCTGCAGAGCTGGGGTGTGCGGCGTGGGGATGGTGCCCTGGAGCCGGGGCAGAGGCTGGTTCCCATTTGGGAGCCTTGTAAATCACAGACAGCGTGGCAGTAACAAGGGCTGCTTGGCCGGCCCTCGTTAAGCAGGAGGGGGCTTGGGCCTGTGGGCAGCATTTCCTCAGTAAAACCTTCAGTTTCTAATCAGCAAACACCTCTCCTGCTGCCTGCGCTTAATTCAGATCCCTTTTTCCTTGCCAGCTCCATCACCCCCCCACACACACAAACGCCTTTCTTCTCTTTTATATCTTCACCCCTGGTTTGTCTGTCTTGCTCCGCTCCCTTTGCCGTGCCCTCCATCGCCGCGGCACAGCTGGGGCTGCGTGCGGGGCCTCGCGGGGCTTAGGTGTGTGGGGGGAAGCCGAGCCGACAGATTTTACACCCCCGCCCACCCCCATATCTGATGAAGCTCTCGTTAATTTTGTTCTCCTAATGGCCCCTCCGTTGATTTACTGGGCTGTCTGAAAGGGACTTGAAGCCTTCCCTCCACCGACAGGAAATTGTTATTTTAACCTGGCAGGAAAGAATTAAAAATAAATAAACAAATTATTTTTGTTTTCCCTCCTCCCTCCAAGCTCTTTAAGTGACTTTAACTCTTTGTTTTCCCAAATAGCAATTAAGCAGGGGCTGTAGAGGCTGGTGGTGTCGGTTACTGCAGATGTGTTGGCAACCAGGGGTATCTCGTAGCGTACCTGCCTTGGGATGAGGAGGCAGCAGAGCAGGACACCATCACGCAGCAGCCCTGTGACTCCCGGTGCAGCCTCCTGCCCAGGACCACCGCCTCTGGGAAGGCAACCAGAGTGCCTGGGACCTCCTCTGGTCCTCACCTCTGCCGCCTCTCCTGCTGCAGCCTGGTCTGGTGGTGCTTGCTGGGACGCCAGGCAGATCGAAAGCTGCCTGATTAATAAAGTTCCTTGCTTTGCACTACTGCAGGCTGCTTAAGGGCAGCATTTTTCAAAAGAGGTCAGCTCCCATTTAGGCATCGAAATAAGTTGGTTGCCTATTCAGGAGAGCTCAGCATGTCAAGAACTGAATGCTTTTGAAAATCTGGCTTCAATTGTGGAAGCTGAGAATTTCGAAATCTGGCCCTGGATCCTAATAGTTCTATTGGAATTGATGTTTTCATTCATTTTCCTCATTATTTTTGTGCCGGCCGTTTACTTTTTGTACTTCACTCAGCTGTGAAAGAAATGGCCACATGTCCCTATTTAGAGCTCATATTCTGCCTGGAGGTTTGGGGAGGTACCATACACTTGTTGCAACACACCTCTCCTCAGTCTCTGCTCAATACTGTTCAATCTGCCCAGTGCCATGGCCAAATTTTTTGATCTCCCCTTTTTTCTCCCCACCTCTTGCCCTTCATCTTTTTACAAACCAGGGCAGACAGTTTAGTCGTTGCATCGATGTGCCTGGGTGGTCCTAGCTCATGAAGGGTCCGTTACACTTTTCTGCGCCTTTGGCTTTGCCCTTCTGGCCAGAGGCTCTACGCGACACAGAGCTGCAGGGAGGTCTGGTTGGGAACGTCTTTGCCTACCCCCTCCCCCAGCACGGGCTCCAAGGAGCAACTCTTTTCCATCCAACATTTTTCCATCCTGCTGCCAAACCATCCAGAGAGGGGGAATGAGTCAGCCTTGGTCTGTAGGCTTCCAGCACTGAGGAATAAGATGTTAAGTCCTACCCCAAAATGTTTCTTCTGTGTTGGTGGAAGGCTTTCTATTCCCAGCAACCCTGATGGTGCGAGGTACAAACTAAACCCAGTTTTTTAGCCTGGGCTAACTCAGAGTCTTTTCCAGATGAGTGTAATAAATGGCACATTAGTGGTGTCAACAGTGCATGTTCTGGTGCGGACAGACCTCGGGCGCTTTTGTGACTGTGGTCAGTGGTGGTTTGCCCAAGATGGCTGTAGCATAATGCAGGATACTTTGGCGGCTGTCTCACGTGGAGAAATGAAATTGAGTAACTCGGATGCTCTCCGAGCCAATAGTGAAAAGATTTCATTCAACTGTATGTGCCGGTTGATGGGGGAAGCTCTTCAAAGACAAATTGTTGAGACTCTCTTCCCTCTTTGGGGGAGGAGGGTGATACTGGGAAGGATGACATGCATGGGAGGGAAGCTGCTGTCTTGTCGCTTTGGCAATAGAGGTTACCCACAGAGGGTTTTCACATGGAACGTGGCTGTGGGCTGTACTAGCTAGAATACGAGCCTAGCTGATCTTTCTGGGTGCCTTCAGGGTATGCCTAGCCTGACGTCCGATGGCCGAGCTCTGTGCTCATGGCCACCCAGGAGCCACGTAAGGCCATGCCAAGCTTGACCTAATTTACCCTACCTATCAGCAGGACTTGTTATCTCGGGCTCAGCCACACTAACCATGGCTAGTTACAGTCCTGGGAAACAGCTGCCTTGCCTTGAGCCCGCTGGGCAGGCCAGCTGAGTGAGCTCACGTCGGCCTGCAACATGGCATGTAAAGATGCTCTTTGTGGCATTTGCAAAGCTCCAGCTGCAGGTCACTTTACTTGCCATTGCTTCCTTTTGAAATTGCCAGCTCAGAAGTGGCTTTTCTTTTTTCTGTCTCCTCTCAACTTCATACAAATGTCTCCTCCATGACTTCTCCCCCAAGCAGCACTCTGGGGCACGGGATGAAGGGGACAGCTTGTGAGGCTGTCAGAGGGATAGCCCAATTTGCAGAGATGCATGCAAGCTAGCTAGCTGGATTCCTGCTGTCATGGTGTGGACCTCAGCATTGTCAGCCATGGATACTGACCCTGCGCTGCACTCTTGCGCCTTTGCTGTCATCAGAGGCCAAGTGAAGTCATCTGAGAGTAGCTTGGTGAGATTTCCCCAAACGCTGTGGTTCCTTGCTAGCAGTAATGAGCCTTGCCTTGAACAACTTACTGAGCATCTCATGGGGAGTCAGTGACAGTCCTGACTTCAGGAGTTAGGAGGTTTAATATTGGAGGTTATGCTTGAAGGGACTTGTCCCCTCTTTTTGACTGAGTTGGGTTTGGAAAGGACATGCTCAAACAGGTGATGGCTTGAGCAGTGACCGTGGTGGAAGTAGGAAATACTGCTCTGCAGAGTCCAGGTGCTCTTGAGGATGGTGGTTGCAGTTAATTGTGTATCTGCAGGGGGAGCAGGCAATATGACTGCTGTCTGGGCTGACTGCTATGGCTGGTTTGGTCTTGGGCTTCTCCCCTGCCAAAAGAGCAATTCTGAAATGTCTTTGAGACTCACAGGCCATCTTCTTAGTGCTGCAGCTGGAGGGAGCTCAAAATCCTGTAGCTGCATTATGGTGTGCATAGAGGGAAGTCTCTTCTTGACTTCAGCCCTTTGCCCTTGGTTGAAGCTGAATTCAGTCTGACATCCGAGGTGTCTCTTGGTGCAGCCACTTAGATCTTTAATCGCCCTGGCCTGGCTTGTCTGCTTTAGTGCTCGTTCCTGACAGTCTCTCCAAAACAGCTGCTGCAGCGTGCAGCCCTTCACAGCGATCTTCAAGTTTCTTTGAGACTGTTGATGCTTTCAAATATGAACCTGGTGGTTTGTCCTGACAGGGTAGTTCAACTCAAAATACGCAGTGTGTTTCAGGCAGAACAGTTAATCCGAAATCTTTCCATAGATTGGGTCTCTTAGTTTAGAACAAATGTGTATTATGCCAAATTAGTGTAAACCACCCTCAGCTCACTGCACTGAATTTAAATGAATTTAGAACTGGACATTTCTCCTGAGAAAGCGTCCCCTCCCCTTCAGAATAATTCCTTGCAGAAATACCCTGAGAAACTTTTATATCTCCTAAGGAGTCCTATCTGGATTGAAACATAGGTATGCCCAGTAGCAACATGGCCGGTGTCTCAGGAAAAGACTCCGACACTGTGGGGTCACCTCTGTTTTCGTATAGCTCAGGACTTGTACCTACTCATTTACTTTTGTGTTCGAGCTAGAATATATTCCAGACATGGCCAAGAAGTGGCAGCAACACTTGGCAAATATCTCCAGTGACACCTTGTTGGAAATATTTGTGTTTTGCTCCTGAAAATTGCCTGGTGTGCATTGCTGGCACAGTACAGGCGCTCACTGCGCCGAATCTGAAATGAAGGGGAATAAATATGTGTCTGTGTGCACACACGGAGATTAGTACCAAGGGCTGAGGATGGGATGTCTTGGGAGACTCACAACCATGCTTGAGCGAGAGGCTGGAGAAGAGAAGTGCTTGCATCAGTGTCTGTAGCCTGCTCAGGCCACTGGCTCGGTGAATCCCTGGGAGTTTAGGGATGGTGGTAGAGAAGCCAGGTGGGGCTGGAAAGCAGAGGGAAGTCTGAGGGTTTCATCCATCATCTCTCTTGTCATCCGCAGGAATCTGCTGTCGCATCTCCACTGCATCCCCTGAGGCAGCTTATGGGACCCTTCCCTGGGCGCCTCTGCCCCAGGACACACTGCATGGGATGGCGATGACACGTGGGAAGAAGAGACCCATGTCCCCCATCCCTTGCCTCATCCTTGCAGCCGCTAGCTGCTTCGCCAAACTGAGTGAGTTTCTGTTCTTACCCATTTTGTTCCATTTCATTTACGTTGTGCCTTGATGCTGGTTAGCGTAGCCATGTCTCAAGCACAAAGTGGTTTTCTCTCTCCGCTGCTTCCCCAATAGCCTTGACCAAAGGTCTAGGTTCAAGCGCTTCTCCAGAGGAGAAGGGGATAGTCAGAGTTGGACATCTCTGTCTTGCGGTGCTAAGAAGAAAAGGGGCTGGTGTGCATCTCAGAGCACTCGGTGGGTGCGTGGGGATCTCAGGGGAAGGTGCAGCACAAGCAGAAGCGATGGGGAACACGAAATGTACCAGCACTGCAGTTTTTTCCCCTGTCCTTTCTTTTGCTGAGTCTCACAGAGCTTTCTTATTCCTATTTTTTCCCTCTGTGCAGGTGAATCTCTGCAGGTCACAGTGCAACCTGCCTCCATTGTCCAAAAGCTTGGGGCCCCAGTCAGCCTGGGGTGTGTGGTGGACCCCCCCAGAGTGAACCTCACCTGGAGACTGAACGGGAAGGAGCTGGCTGGATCGGACGAGGTGCTGGGTATCCACATCGAGCGAGGGAAACTCGTCATTGCGGCGCTCAACAACCGCACTGTGGGGCGATACCAGTGCATTGCTCGTGTGCCCGAAGGAGTCATTGCCAGTGTCCCTGCAGTGGTCACATTAGCCAGTGAGTAACTTTAGTCCTCTGCCATCCCCTGCATTGCACAGGCGCATCTTGAGAGGCTTATCCCCACTCACTTGTTCATGCTGGCATCGAGGGAGGGCTCCTTTGGCTTAGGCCACTTTGCAGCATTTTTGATGGTGGACTCGCTGTCATGTTGTGGCCCAGCCATGACCCAAGCAGTCCTCCTGAACGGTAGGCTGCAGACCTGTCCTGTGGTGACAGTTTTTGCAAGACCACAAAGAGCTGGAAATACTTGAGCAATGGGGTCTATGTGCATGGTTGATTACCTATCTGTCATGTTACCTCATCTGGTTGCTGAATTCTTGATTGAGGTTACCAAAAAGTACCTGCTGGTGCTCATGGCCAAACCACAGCCTAGGGTCTGACCTACAAGGAACGGCTGAGGGAGCTGGGGTTGTTTAGCCTGGAGAAGAGGAGGCTCAGAGGTGACCTTAGTGCAGTCTACAACTACCTGAAGGGAGGTTGTAGTGAAGTGGGAGTCGGCCTCTTCTCCCAGGCAACTAGCGATAGGACAAGAGGACACAGCCTCAAGCTTTGCCAGGGGAGGTTCAGGTTGGACGTTAGGAAGAATTTCTTTTCAGAAAGGGTCATTAGACATTGGAAGGGGCTGCCCAGGGAGGTGGTGGAGTCCCCATCTCTGGATGTGTTTAAGAAAAGCCTGGACATGGCACTTAGTGCCATGGTCTAGTTGACAGGGTGGTGTCAGGGCAATGGTTGGACTCGATGATCCCAGAGGTCTTTTCCAACCTGGCTGATTCTGTGATTCTGTGATTCTGTGGGGCTGTTGCCAGTGCTGGGTCAGCATGTGCTAAGTTTTGCTGCCTTCATGACCCACAGAAAGTGAAGTCCTTTGCCCTGCTCATGCTGTGGTGGGTCCTGCGCTTTTCTGTGCTGCCCCTGGGTTCATCATAACCAAAGCACCAGCCCCCGTGCTCACAGTAAGGAAAGGTTGGTCTGGTTGTGGTGAGGAGGTGCTCCTGAACACCTGCATTAAGCAGCTGGTGGTCCTCTGTGCACCATTGGGAAGACCCCTTGCCAAAATCCAAGGTGAGGGAGGGAGTGGTGGAAGAATGGTTGCATGGAGGTGTTGAAGGCAGAGGCTGCGCTGTCCGTGTTTGGTAAGGCAGGCGCAGAAGTCAGCAGGAGGCAGATACGGGAGAGCAGAGTATCTAAAAGCATTTGTAAACAAGGTTTTCATCCTTAAGGGGCTGGAGGCTGTATTCCTTACCACTGCTGTGGTCCCAGGGGGGCATGCTCTCCCTTTCCAGAGCTTTGTCCTCTTCCTACAAGGTGGCAGTGGCATGCTAGCAAAGAGCCATTTTGTTTCTGAGCCACAGCTCTGAGCAAGTAACTTTGATCCAACTTTACACAGCCTCAAGCTTCACCAGGGGAGGTTCAGGTTGGATGTTAGGAAGAATTTCTTTTCAGAAAGGGTCATTAGCCATTGGAAGGGGCTGCCCAGGGAGGTGGTGGAGTCACCATCTCTGGATGTGTTTAAGAAAAGACTGGACATGGCACTTAGTGCCATGGTCTAGTTGACAGGGTGGTGTCAGGGCAACGGTTGGACTCGATGAACCCAGAGGTCTCTTCCAACCTGGTTGATTCTGTGATTCTGTGATCCTGTCTCTGAGCTTATGTGCTCCTCACTGCTGCCCTCTGGCATTGGCGACAGACCAAGGAGATGGGTGCATGGGGGAGGGGGTGACAAAGCGGAGGACCTCTTTTACGGGTGCCTGTTTTTGGCCAGATGTTATGCTCAAATGTGAGAAAGTGCTGTATTTGGATGCATCTGAGAAAGGGCAGCCCATGCCTGCTTGGAGGTGGGGGGGGCTCTGTGTGGACCTCCCTTGTTTAGGCAATGGAGAATCTGATCTTCTCGGAGACCCATGCACTTTTTGGTGGAGCAAGTGCATGCAGAGGAGACTGCCATGCCCTGGCAGTGACTGTCCCCGGGTGTGGAAAGGTCTTCGTCTTCCCAGCAAGGGGGATTTTGGGGCTAAGTCTTATAAAAATGAAGACGTGAAGATGTTTGTGCAAAGTGGGGGCTGGCTTTGCTTTAAAGCCAAGAGCTATTGGCTTGTCACTGATACATTAATCAGGAATGAAATGTTTGGGCCAGGCTGGGTGGGAGGAGGAGGCAAGGGAAAGCGAGGGGAGAGTTACTGAGCTCTGAAGCGGTGTGGGAGGGGGTTGTCACGGGGCCGAATCTGTTGGGGGATTTGGCCTGAGCCCTGTGCCGAGATTAAGTTTCGGAGAACACATTCCAGAGCAGAAAGGGGGCTGTGTGTGCTGGTGGCCTGATAGAGGGAAGGAGAGGAGGGGAGAGGTGGATGGGATTACCAAGGGCATGGTTTGCATTTAGGAGAGCAGAGTGTGCACAGATCCTCAGCCTGATCGGTTCCTTCTTAGGCTGGTTCCCTTTTCTTTTTTTCCCCTCACTCTAACCCACCACCACCAGCTCTGTCTCCTGGGACAAAGCATGGCTGTTTGACCTCTGTCTGCTTTGGTCTAGCACCAGTGGTGGATGGGAAACAGGTCCTAGAGCACCAGAAGGTCCCACAGCGTCCCTCAGGACAAATCAAAGCCGCAACTGAGTAGTCCATCAGCCCTCTCCAGGAGCCAAATCACCTTCAGCTACCAGATTGCAACTGGGTATGCAGGTGCAAAAGAGGGGGACTTGCCCATTGCTGCAGCCCCTGCCATGGCAAAGGCACTACTGCTGAGGGGAGGTCAGGAGCACCATTCAGTGGAGCTCACCAAACTGGAGCCAAAGGTTGGATGAACAAGCAACTAATCCATCATGGAGCACCCCTGTCCTGTGCTGCATGGGTCCCTTGCCCTCGAGGGGAGCTGGGGATGGCAGAGACCATGTCCCACACACCCGGACAGCCTCAGGTGATAGAGAGCCCCAGGTGGGGAAGACTTGTCAGTCAACAAGTGAAGAGGGAGAGAAGGCAGTCCAGGAAAGACGTGAGGTTGAAGGTGTGGGAGGGAAACTTTCTGGAGGGGTTCAAATAACGAGTTTCAAGTTCATGAGCAAGCAGCAGTGACTTTGGAGTGGTCTGAAATAACAGAGGGCACAGATTTGTGGTAGGACTGAGTTTGAAAGCTATGGTAGCAATGTGCCAAGGGCTCTCACTCCTGCTCCAGACCTCCTCTACAGGGCCTTGCTCTGAGCTGGTTCAGTGGGGAACATGGTCCTGGGAGTGGAGAGGGAAGCAGGTCAATATTGTAGTTGACACATCTCTTCCAGATCACCTGCTGGGCTGAAGTAACACCCTCTGAAAGTCTTAGCCCAATCCAAAAAGTATTTTGGGGGGGCCAGGGGAAGAGTGAAACTAGAACATGAATGAAAGCAGCGGGGGGATGTGGAAATATTTTCAGGGTTTAGATATATTTTGGAAGAGGAGCTGGAGTCATTGGAAAAGGTGTCTTGCTAGGTTTCAAGGGGTGTAGGTAACACCATCTGGCAAACTTTTAGGCTATTTCCACTCCTTTCTCTCCTCCTCCTTTGGAGGAAACCTCCTCCCAGTGCTCCACGCTGTGCACGCCTGGTCCCTCAGGGCCTCCTTGTGCTTTGCTGACAGTCAGCAAACAGATAACCATCACTGCCATGCTGGCAGCCACAGCGTAGCCTTGGGACCGATACCTCTTTCTCCCATCTGTGGCACAGCAACGCCGAGTCCATCTCTGCTCTCACTGGCTCAGAGGGCTGGCTGAAACTAGCATTTAATTCCTCCAGTGGAGATTAAATAGCTATTGTATAGCCGAGGGGTGGAGGGAGGAGGGATTGGCAGAAAGGGGAAGATTCCTTAAAGCAACAAAAGGAGCAGCACTTCAGGCATTACTTGGGCACTTTTGAGTCCAGTTAGAGCCAACCTGGTGCCCCACGATCCCACACTCAACCTTGGCAGCTTGTGGCACGTTGGTGCAGATAGATACCTGCCGATCACTGCTGGCCTGGCTGTGCTGTGCAAGATCAGCCCCGCGTGGCCCCGAGACAGCCCTTCTGCCCGGCAGTGATGGGTTGGAGTCTGGGACAGCCTGAATGGATGGGACAGGGGTGTTGCTGCTTTCCAAAGCCAGGCCCTAAGCCTTCATGTGGCCGAGAGCTGCAAGAAAAAGGTATTTTCTCTGCCCTCTTGTAGGTGGCAAATTTGCCATCGTGCCAGAAGCCCTGCTCCAGCCCCTTTCCTGGGTGGAGGCGCGATATGAAAAAGGTACGGCTGCAGTGGGCTCTGGCGGGGCCAGATAAATCCACCAGGGACATGAACGTGGTGCTGTGGGCTGGTCCTGCAACAGCAAAAGGCTCGGAAGGTCGAGGGCCCTTGGTGGAGCTCACGGGGCAGCTGAAGTGCGAGGCTGGAGCAAAGCCGGCGGGCAGAGGTGGCGAAAGTTGTACAACTCCCAGCATTCAGCCGTGTACGTGGAAATCCAGCGCAGCGAGCACAACAGCAAGCCTGGATAGACGTGGCGTTTAAAAACAAACCAAAAAAATAGATGAGGGGCGCAGCAAAGGGACTCTGCGTGTCCCGCTGTATCCCCCGCGGCCACAGACGAGAGGCGTGCACGGCGCCCGTGTCCCAGGGACGCTGTGGGACA
Source organism: Nyctibius grandis (assembly GCF_013368605.1). Classification (NCBI taxonomy): domain Eukaryota; kingdom Metazoa; phylum Chordata; class Aves; order Nyctibiiformes; family Nyctibiidae; genus Nyctibius; species Nyctibius grandis. The sequence continues at coordinate 4,660,903 of NC_090680.1, read as the reverse complement.
AGGGAGGCTCGTTGCCCCGTGGCCTCCGTCGGCGCCACCGGCAAGGGCAGCCCTCGGCTTTGCGGCAGCACGTGGGGGAAGCCGGGCCTCAGCGCGCTGCGCCCGTGGGCAGTGACCCTGCGCCGGGTCGGGCCGGGCATCCCCCAGGAATTTGCAGCTGCTTGCTGAAGACAGCCCCATTCATTTTCCTCCGCCTGGGCCTCTCCTCTGATGGCTCCCCGGAGGCGATGGTGGGAGGGAGGGAAAGGGACGACTTGGAAAATGGAAGGGAGGAAAAGCATTTTTGTGTTGGAAAAGCATTTGCTGAGCAGGCACAGGCGGGGGGCTCTGGCCCCGGGGGCAGAGGTGGCATGAGGAGGGGAGAGAAGGAAAACACAGGTGGTGTTGCTGGAGCCGGTGGAGCTGTGGCACGAAGGCTGTGCGGTGGGCCCGGAGCAATGGCGGGGAGCAGAGCACAGCAGGGGGAGGCACTCGGGGGTGCGTGAGCAGGTGAGAGGCTGGGGGGCTGCACCTGCCCCCTCGGGGCTAGGGGGGACAGTGCTGGTCCTGGGCTCCTGCAGCACCGACCGGACGGGGAGCGAGAGCCATAACCCTGGGCTAGTCTGACAGCCGAGGGGGAATTAGTGGAGGGCACCTGCCCCTGGGCTGGGGGACCCCTGCCCCTGCCCATTCCCCTTCTCGGGGTCCCTGCCTTCCCTACAGCAGGGAGGACTTTCACCTTGAGGGCCGGCATTTTATTTACTGCTGCTTCTCCAAAGTTATTTATGGTCTCCCATTCATTTAATCCGGCCTGTCTCGCCTGCCTCGTTGCTTGGCCCCCGGCCCTAGGATTCAGCTGGTTCCCCTCCCGATGACAGCAGCGCAGCTCGCCGCAGGGCTGACCCTCCCCGCACCCCGGCTTGCTCCCTCACGCCTCAGAGCGAGGCGCAGATGGACACGAGCACTGGCCTTTGGTTGTGCTCCCTTCTAAATGAAAAAAAAAGGGAGAGGAAAAAAGAAAAAGGAAAAAAAAAAAAAAGCTGTGTTATCTCAGCATGGCTGGGATTGGCAGTGCTCTGTCTGTCTGTCCCGGCCAGTGACTGGTAGATGAGGACTTGCTGCTTCCCTGTGATCAAGCGTGTTTTTCAAGGACAAGGACATGGGCTGGCACGTCGGACTCTGCCATATGAAAAGGAAAACCCAGCCAGTGGAAAGGGGATGTGGTTTCTCCCAGCTGCAGCAGGAGTTAGACCCAGGGTACAAATTGCATGTTAGATGTGGGGTATGGCTGCTGCCGGACGGGCAGCCGAAGGGGCTGACCCTCTCCTCCACCCCACCCTGCACCGCCGGGGGCAGGGGGGGCACGTGTGGCTCCCCACATCGCAGGGGGAGCTCATTCTAAGCCCCCAGGGCGAAACTGTGTGTCCTAACCCAGCATGGCAGCCTCCGTTTTGCCGCGCAAGGGGTGTGTGAAGGGGGGGCTTGTCCCATGCACCAGGAGTGCCCCCACCACGGGGCCGGCCACCCCTTGCCAGCTCCAGACGGCCCATGGGCATTAACGGACAGCTGTGTGCGCCCGTACCGGCGGGGAGAGGGGCGGTTGAGACTGCCTGTGGCCAAAACCCACTGGCAAATAAAACAGTCTTGTTCGCTCTGGGGGAGCAGGAATTTAGGGGAGTAGTTTGGCAGGAAGCTCATGCACTTGCGTATTGGAAAATAGTTTGTCCTGGTGCCCACCTGATGTTTTTTCCCCTCTCCCCTGCCGGTTTCACTCCACTCCTCTGGCGGCGCCCAGTTCTTGCTCCCACAGCCAACCCAGGATCTCTTTCCTCCGTCCTTTCTTCCCTCATCCCCTGCAGCCGGGCTGGGAGGGAGAGGCAGGAGGAGCCGGGGGTCCCACCATCCCCCATGGGGCTGCAGCACTCACCACTGCGAGAGCAGTGGGCTGAGCTGCTGTCTGGGCAGCTGCACATGAGGGACCCCCACGTCCGCCCAGCCCAAGGTTGTCCCAGGGGTCCCTCGGCCGAGGGACATCATTTTCCATCTCCAAGAGCGTGGTGCTGCCCAGTGGGCTCCGCTGTGCCGGGGCCATGGGTCTGCTCTTCCTCCGGGCTCCTGGGCCCCTTCTCCTCTTGGGGGTCTGTGCGTGCATGCACGTGTGTGTGTGTGTGTGTGTGTGTGCACAGATCCCTGCCAGCATCGCTGGAGCCTATGCCTTGGCTCTGAAATCTTAGTTTGGCTGTGATGAATCCAGACCACCAAGGCGCACATTAATTTTCCTGATGCTCGTTTATATTTTGTTGATCGGAGAAATATGCGTGATGTGGGCAGGCAGACACTGGGCTCTCGCCTCTTCGCCACCTCTTCCCATTTCTGTGGCTCTTACTATTTTATTCCTTGCTCAAATATAAAAAGCAAAGAGGAGAAAATATCCCGCACCCTTCCCCTCCCCACCAGTAACTTTCGTTGTCAGAGGAGCGCAAGGCACTGCCAGCTTTTCACAAGTTAAGAGTTAACCTTCATCTGGCTTTAATACCCAGTGGAAACATGGCTCCCCTCCTCGGCCTGCCTTAAAGGATTAATCACGTTTCTGAAGTTCACCCGTATTCCTTCTTTTTATTATTATTTTTTTTTAATTGAACGATGCCAAGAAATTCCAGAAGTATTAAGCATGTTCGCTGCAAATCATTTTTATGACATTGCAAAACCTCCCCTTTTCTTTTCAACCTCCTCCCCTCCCCTCAGATCTGGGCCCGGGAACGCTGGCTCCCCCGGCAGCCGCCCGGCAGCCCCTCCGCGCCGCGCTCGGGGAGGCTTTCTCGCCGCCTTGCCAAGAGAGCTGGTTTTTATTTAAACTCCATAAAGGATCTTGCTTTAATCAGAAAGTCTGCTTGAGAAATTTCATGTCACTTTTCCATGACTGTGGGTGGGAGAAGCTTGGAGCCAGAGTTGTCTTTTTGCTCTTGGAGCGCTGCTGCATTTCCCAGAGAACAAAAACACATTTTTCTGCTGGCTGGGGCTGCCGAGGGAGGCTGCCCGCCGTCCGCCCGCCGCCAGCCCTCCTGCTGCCCCCTGGCTCCCCAAACTGCCCGAGGTCGCGGGCGCCATGTCCCGGGATGGGTTTGGAGGGGCGAGGGAGCTGCTGACAGCGTGTGGCCGGGCTGTGCCGTGGCGACGGACGCGATGTGCTGCCTTAGCGTGGTGTTTTGAAAAGGGAGTGTGGGCTCATCCGGATTTGGCAGCGTGCCGCTCAGGAGACGTGTGTTAGCGCTGGGTCCCGGGGAAGATGGGCCGGCTTGAGCCTTGATGTGGCAACGTGACTCGTGTCCAGCCGCGGGATGTGCAGTTGTCGCTAGCGGTCGCCCGGGCTGGTGCACAGCACCATAAAAATGCGTGCGCAGGACTTTTTTCCTGGCACAAAACCCTCTCCCTCCCAGCACAGGCTGACCGAGACAAACTTTGGGCTTGCAGCACCCTGGCAAGATTTGCCATCGTGCCCAGGGAGAGGGGAGACCATCTTCATCTCTGGGAAGCTTGTCAGGGCCAGGCTGGCGTGCTCCTTGCCGTGCCAGATCTGCAAGGTTTCACCGCAGTCCTCTGCTCCTGCCTTGAAAAACAGGGAAAAGCAAGTCCCTGTTCTTTGAACGGGGGTGTGAGCACTGCTTGGGCACGTGTGAAGCCTCGTGGTTAACCAGCCTTCAGCTGTGAGATGTTTGATGGGAGCAAGAGTGCCCAGCGCGGAGACACCAATTGCTCAGGCACTGGAGGAGCTCAGGACAGCTCTGGGAGCATCCAGTGCTCACACACCTTCTCCCGCTGTGTCACCCAGTGTCTGTACACCCTTAAAACAGGCTGGGCTCCCTGAGTTAAGACTACAAAGTTAGCTTCTCGGTAGCGGGACAGCCGTGTTTGAAATAGCAGGCGGCAGAAGGACCTTTTTTGGCCACCCTTCAGCGCTGCAGTAAGTTGGCTCATTTTTTTACTCTCAGGCCAGGATTTTTCGCACCCAGTTTCTCAGCCGTGGAGCAGGCGGGTTCTCCAGAAGCTGTGTTTTAAGTTATCCATTTTGTAGGAAGGAAAAGGAGAAAAAAAATAAAGCCCTGAAACCAGGCCAATTTCCCTAGCTGCTTCGGACGGAGCCGTCCTCTGCCGGCACCGCAATGAAACAGCCCCAGACCCACAGGGAGAGGACGAGCCAAGGTCAGGGTGCTGAGCCAGCCACTGAGATGCCCTGTCGTTCGCTCTCTCTGCAGATCTCAAGGATTTCAAGTTCGACGGCCAGCACGTGATTGAGGTGGATGAAGGGAACACAGCTGTGATTGCCTGTGACCTGCCCGAAAGTCACCCTAAGGCTCAGGTCCGCTACAGCGTGAAGCAGGAGTGGCTAGAGGCCTCCCGAGGTGAGTGTGCCACAGGGGTGTGTCCTGAAAGCAGGAGCTTTCTCTGCCTGCTGCCTCCTTGTTGTCCCATCACCACCAGTCTGAGCACAGGTTAGTTTAGGGTCTCTGCCAAGTCTCCCTGATGTCCCACTGGGGAGCCACATGTAACACCAGCACGCAGTAAGGGGAAAGGAAGCAGAATTAGGTGATGCACACCATCACTCTTCACTGGCCTGTCCATGTGCCCGTGAAGCATTCTTCTGGCACAGCCTGGATGAAGGTGACTTTGAATTTGGGGAAATGTTAAAAATTTGGATCTGAATTTTGCAGCTTCACTCCATCTGTGACAAGCTAGCTTCAACCGAGGCTCTGTTTCTTCCATCATTGCATCATTGCTCCCCCTGATATTTGAACCAAAAGGGGTCATTTCAATGCTGTCAGTGTTATTGCATTGTTTTTTCCCTTCCCACTTGTCCACCTTTTCTTCAGGGCACTGCATGTCTTCCGGGAGGATGGGCGGGAGCGTATCTTGTGACCACATGCCACCTCCTCTTCTCTCTCTACAGACAATTACCTTATCATGCCATCTGGGAACCTTCAGATCGTCAATGCCAGCCAAGAGGATGAGGGGACTTATAAATGTGCTGCCTACAACCCCGTCACGCAGGAGGTGAAAACCTCGGTCTCCAGCGAGAGGCTCCGTGTGAGACGTAAGTCGCTCTCCCTTCACTGCGTGTCTTCTCCATAGTGCTTCCAGCCCTGGGAGCATGTACCAGCACTATTGCAGCTGGTTTTCTGTGTGAACTGACATCAGTTGCTGGGAAAACTCCTTTCCGGCAGCAGAAGGCCCCAAGGTCTTCTCCTGGGGTACGCGTGTGCAACCCTGGGATTGCCGTACCTTCTCAGAACTTGTTCTTGGCGATGGGTGGGCAGAGGCCCTTAGCCCTTTGGCAAGACCGCTTGCTGTGTGCATGCATCCCTTAAGGAATGTCCATCTTGGCCTGTGTTGCCATTTATCTGTCCCAGCGCAGGGGAGCAGCACACTACCCCCACCATTACCCCTCCCTGCACTCCGCACAGGGTGCTTTCCCACCAGCCGCCTTCCTTCCTACCCACCTCCTTCTTCTCCTCACCAGGCTCCACAGCAGAGGCAGCCCGGATAATCTACCCCCCTGAAGCTCAGACCATCATTGTCACCAAGGGCCAAAGCCTCATCCTGGAGTGTGTGGCTAGTGGGATCCCTCCGCCACGGGTCACCTGGGCCAAAGATGGCTCCAGTGTCTCCGCGTACAACAAGACACGCTTCTTGCTCAGCAACCTCCTGATTGACACCACAAGTGAGGAGGACTCTGGGACCTACAGCTGTATGGCTGACAATGGGGTTGGGGAGGCCGGAGCCGCATTCATCTTCTACAATGTGCAGGTGTTCGGTGAGTGCTGTTGTAGCCCTTGTTTCAGGAAGGGCTTGGACTTTCTCCACTGCTTTCAGGGGAAAATACTAGTGCTGCCCTTCCTCTCCCTGGGCAAACCACAACATAAGGCAAACCCCTGCTTGTGGTTCCAGTCTCTAGGAGATGGGGTGAATTCTTCCTCGAGGGTGGTAGTTCTTCCTTCCTGGTTCCCACCATGAGCTGGAGATGATGGATCCTCCCTTCCCCTGCAGAAGCTCTTCTCTTGTCATTTGTGGCACTGGGTTTGCTCTAACACTCTCTAGTAGAGGACTGGCTGCTTTTTGGACTTATTTGACATTGGCATAGGGAAGACATCAGAGTGACTTGCTTTTTGCTCTGTTCTGTAGGGAAGCTCTCTATGGGATAGGAAATGTAAGGGATACTACACCTTAGATATTACTACCTTCCCCTTCTCACAAGCATTTAGGGAGGCTAAGCCCATGTTTTGTTGGATTGCATTTCACCCAGGTGCTAATGTGTTGTTCTAGCACAAGCACAATCTTAGCAGTGTAGTGTTTCAGCTCAGAAAAATGGGGTTTGTAGGTGGCTGCTGTCATCTGAGAGGGGCAGCTGGCCTTGGGCCACCTCTCCTTGCAGTTCATATGGATGCTGAAGGGGAGGGGCAATGAAGTGGACCCCTGCAGGCCCCCACAAAGGAAATAGGAATGGGGTGTGGGGAGGTAAGGATCCATCACTCTGCCCTGGTCCCAGAAGGGAAACTGCAAAGCCAGGACTGCTGCGCTCCCTGACAAATGTCACTGTGTTTTTTCCCCCGTGCAGAGCCCCCGGAGGTCACCATGGAGCTGTCCCAGCAGATCATTCCCTGGGGCCAGAGTGCCAAGTTCACCTGCGAGGTGCGAGGGAACCCCCAGCCCTCGGTCGTGTGGCTGCGCAATGCCGTCCCCCTCTCCGCCAGCCCCCGGCTCCGGCTGTCCCGCAGGGCGCTGCGCCTGGCCAGCGTGGGGCCCGAGGATGATGGCATATACCAGTGCATGGCGGAGAACGAGGTGGGCAGCGCACAAGCCATGGTGCAGCTGAGGACAGCCCGGCCAGGTAAGTCCCTCTCTCCAAGCTTGTGACCATTCAATCCCAGAGCCTAATGCACAGGGAAAGAGCAGGGGGAGCAGGAGAAGAAAGTTGGTGTGTAACCCTCCTGCTTGTGGTGGAGCTGCCATGCTCTTCCCTCCCTTTCATCCTGCACTCCAGGTACTTTTTTGACTGGGATCTCTGTATCTGGCAGCAGTTTTGCCTCTAAGTGCAGTGCCACATGTGCATACATGAGTTACCTCTACATAAGACGCAAAGGACATCTGGGTGTAGTGCCTTACCCCATGGTTTACTCATTTCTCTGCCTCTGAGCTTGCACTGAGTGAGAGCGTAAACACTGATGTGGGTGGATTCCCCTGGGGTAAGAGAGGTGCCACCTGCTTCCTTGGACCCTGCTGAAGGAAGGAGTCCATCATCTCTGGAGGGGTTTAAGAAAAGACTGGACATGGCACTTAGTGCCATGGTCTAGTTGACATGGTGGTGTCAGGGCAACGGTTGGACTCGATGATCCCAGAGGTCTCTTCCAACATGGTTGATTCTGTGATTCTGTGAACTTATCCAGAATAAGAGGGGCTTCAGAGAGCAATGAAACCCCATGTGGCCAAGGCCTGCTCTGAGAGAGGCCCCAGTGAGGCGTGTTAGGTTTATGCCATGAGAAGGAAAGCTTGTTTCAAACACCTTTTTGAGTGACACAGCGGGCAGCACCTCCTGGCACCTGATATCTCTAAGATACTTGTGCTGCAGTGGGTCTATAGCTCTGGTCTACTGAGAGGATTCAAGGGGCTCCTTGTAGCTCTGCCTTCACTGCAGGCTGGAACGGGCATTTACCCTGCCTGCACCACTCATTTACTCTCGACATCTTGTCTTTCAGGAGCTACACTCAACCCTGGGCGAGATATCTGGCTGGGCTCAGCTCAGCCTCCAACACCACCTTCCAGGGACGGTGCCTTAAAGCCGCCCCTGGATAAAGCTGGGCTGCCAAAGCCTGGGACAACCCCGTTGGCCGCTTCTCCACAGTGTACAGCCAACAGGGAGCTGGTGTCTCCAGCCGAGGCCCCCATCATCCTCAGTTCTCCCCGGACATCCAAGACAGACAGCTACGATCTGGTGTGGAGACCCCGGCCTGACAGCAGAGCCCCAGTCCTCTATTACGTGGTGAAGCATCGCAAGGTATTGCTGTTTTGCCCCACTCCCATCTTCCCTCTGTGCTGTTCCACAGGCTGTGGCCTCACTGCACATTTTCACACTGCGTGGGCAGGTGTGTTGGGGCAGGGGCACCCATCGCTCACTAATGATGATTGGTAGGACCTCCTCGGCTGTAGCCTCAGCCTCTTGGGGTGTGATGAGTGCAGGCTGCGAGAGGAGGTTTGCTAAGCCCATAGCGGTGCGCTTGTCTGCCTAAGCGCGCAGAGGGGTATACACACATATATTTCCAGTCTGAAGAGCTTCCAATTCCCAGTTGTGTGCTTACATAAGTAGGAAGTCCTCAGCACCTTGCTCTGTAACGCTTTTGTCTTGGCACAAGCCACTGGGACACCTCTGCCTTGACAGCCTCGAGCTGCAGGACACAGAGCAGCAGCCTCTCCCTGCTGCACGTACATGCCCTGCTCAGCAGTGCTGAAGCACCCGCGCTCAGTGACTGTGAGGAGCTGGCAGAGAGCCATCATAGCCATGCTGAATCCTCTGGGAAAGTCCTTAACCATCGGTTTTATTCTGGAAGCTGAAAGGCAACGCACTGTTGAGCATGCCTCTTGGCTGGTGGCACAGTGTGAGCACACAGTGCAATGCTGAGCCCTGCTTGAGCCCAAGGGCTCCTGCCCTCTGCGATGCTTCTCAGCCCCACAGGCAGGGTGCAGGCAGAGCTGTAACCTAGTGGCTTCTCTAAATAGCAAAGTGTTGTTGAGATAAAAATCCTACTTTTGAGGTGTAGAGCATCTCTTCTCATTTCGCTGGGGGTAAGGGGGGAAAAGGGGGGCTTGAATTTATCTGTTTGCTGCTCATATTTCCTTTGGGTAGGCAGGGAGTTGCAGCAGAGAGGCAGGTTTTGCTTTGGGGTTTGAGTACATTCCAGATCTGGCATGTTTTGGGTTCCCAGCCTCTGCAAGGCACCATTTTCAATTATATGTGAATATATATATCTGTTTTCCCGGAATTGTTTGCTTTTGTGAAAATAGGGTATAATAGGAGGCTGTTATAACCCCTACACATCCCTGATTTCTTTCTAAACAAAACTTAAGCTGAGGGTTTCAGCTAACCGTCTCTTTAAAGAGCCCTTTAAAACAAAGGCAGAAGATGCCAACGCAACAGGGCAAGCTTAAATAGAAACCAAAAGATGTCAAAAGCCCCACCAGACTAGTGGCTCTGGTTGCCTGCCAAGAAGAGATTTGTCCCCCAATAGTGTATCATGTAACTACCAATTCTGCCTGTGATCTTAACTTGCAGGCTGGAGTTTGTCCATATTTTGTTTGTTTTTCAGTACTTCACCTGGAAGGGGCTGTAGGGCAGTGGAGGTCACCGTGGGTCACTGCAGTTTGCAGTAATATGTTTTCAGTGTAGTCCAAATTCTCAGCTGGAGGCTCTTTCTTGGGATGCTTAAGGATTGTGTGGAAAGGAATTAGTCCCAATAACCCTTAAACTTGTTTAGAAAGAGTCTCTTTCTATCAGAGATCCTTAGGATCAAGTTATATAATTACCTGGTTTTGACATGTCTGACTGGAAAAGCATGCGTGTGGAGAGGGAAGGAATCAATTCAGCCACAGAAGAAAAGGCTCTTTGTGTGAAAGATAGCTATAAGGGAAGCAAAACCTACTGACAGGAGGCTTACATTTGTACTGGGCAAGGGTCTGCTGCTCCTCTGGAAAAAATCTGCGGATGTCTCTTTTTTTCCCTGCTCTTATGCTGCCCCTAAAATCTTAGCAGCCTGCAAGCAGTCAGATGCCACGCAGACATTATCTTTGTTTCTTAAGAATTTCTCTTTTTCTTTCCTGGATATTAGCAGTCTTTAGGGCTCCCCTCCCTGGCCTCACAACCCCACAGGCTCAGGAATAAAAATAAAATGAGGCAGGCATTAATCAGTCAGTGTCAAACGCTCGGAGAAGATGAATGATACGGCAGAGCCTTGGCATTTCCGTTTTGTTGCGTTGCCTGCATCGCTAATGCTCCTTTCGGCACCGGGTCACTTCAGTGTCCTGCCTGTTTGCCTGCAAAAATATTATCCTTGCAGCTGGGGAGAAGGAGGAAGGTCCCACCTTCCCTCCCCCTCCACATGGGGCATCAGGGCATCACCAAAAAATGAACCGTGTTTCCAAGCCTTTCTGGGGGCCCCTGCCATCTCTTCCCCACACAAAGCTGTGCTCGAACGTTACAGTTCCTCACTTCAGCCAGAAAGCACCAGCAGTGAGGCCAGATAAAACTGGATAAAAAGCCATTAGTCAAATTATTTAGGTCCAGCTGACCAAACTGGTGTTTGGGTACCTCATCCCATGGAAATGGCCAGCATCTAAATGAGAGGCTCGTTAGCTGGGCTGCAGGAGAGGTTTGGCTCCTAAAGCAGCTTGAGCCTCTGGTGACCTTATTGAACTCCTTGAGCTCAGAGGTGACCTTATTGCAGTCTACAACTACCTGAAGGGAGGTTGTAGTGAAGTGGGAGTTGGCCTCTACTCCCAGGCAACTAGCGATAGGACAAGAGGACACAGCCTCAAGCTTCGCCAGGGGAGGTTCAGGTTGGACATTAGGAAGAATTTCTTTTCAGAAAGGGTCATTAGACATTGGAAGGGGCTGCCCAGGGAGGTGGTGGAGTCACCATCTCTGGATGTGTTTAAGAAAAGCCTGGACATGGCACTTAGTGCCATGGTCTAGTTGACAGGGTGGTGTCAGGGCAACGGTTGGACTCAATGATCCCAGAGGGCTCTTCCAACCTGGTTGATTCTGTGATTCTAATGCTGCCCTTTGTGGGCATGCCTGCTCCAGAGCTATATGCACATTGAGGGGCAGTGGTATCCCAGGGGACCGGTGGACAGAGCGTGGCTGAGTGAGCCTCTGGGGTCAAGAAAACAGCCCAGTACTGGGAGACTTGACCTGCTTATACCTGAATCCTTCAGCTTTGCAAAGTCAGGCTGGAAACGTCTCCCTCCTTTGCAGGCAGGGAACTGGCCTCCAGGCAGGGAAGGTAGCCCTGGCTGATACACAACCTGTCGTGAAAGTTTCTGAGCTGGGTGCAGGCAATAAGCCCAGCCGGCCCCCAGCTTTGCAACGCCTGCGTTGGTCTCTCAGCAGGTCACTAATGCCTCGGACACCTGGGCAGTGAGGGACGTCCCAGCCTCGCAGCACCGCCTGACCCTCACCAGGCTGGACCCTGGGAGCCTCTACGAGGTGGAGATGGCTGCTCACAACTGTGCCGGCGAGGGACAGACGGCCATGGTGACCTTCCGGACTGGTAAAGGTCAAACCTTTCTCTGGGTGTTTTGCTCTGAGTCAGGGGACGGCCCCTCTGAGACATCCTGCCCCAGCCCTGGAGCACAGGCACCAGCCTTAGGACAAAAGGGCTGTTTCTGTTCTGGAAACCCATCTGCCCTCAGCTTAGAGGGACTCTGTCAGAAGAGAAAGTGGAGGGTGGGACTGAAATGGGATGGGGAAAATCAGGTCTTCCCCTCTGCCTGGGCTGGAGTAAGTCCCTCCCTCCCTCGGTGTCTCAGTTGGACACCTGCAGAACTGTAGAAAATAGGTCTGGCAAGGATGTCAAAAGGTCGTTTAATCCATCCTCTGCCTGGAGACAGGATCAGCCTGGGGGGGTTGTTCCTGACAGGTGTTTGTCTAATCTGTCCTTAAAAGCTTGTCCTGCACTAAAGGAAACTCCAAGCCTTCCCACGCAGTTTGCTTGGTGCCGAGCTGTCTTTGCCACTAAAAGGATGTTCCAAATATCTACGCTAAGTCCCCCTGTCCCCAGGCTGCGTTTCATGTCTCCAGCAGGTGTGAGGAATGGCATTCCCTTCGTAGCAACCTTCCCCATGGTGGTGGACTTGCTCACGTCTCCCCTCAGGCCCCCATCTTGTGCTAATTACTACCTTCTCAGGCAGAAACCTAGCAATGTTTCAAGAAAACCAATTAAAAGTTTTAGAAAATTAAATATGAGGGGGACTATTAACATGAACTGTTAAACTATTAACAGTTTAACAAACCTGCTCCTTTAGCTTTAGTTCCTGCCTGCACGTTGAGTGCTTTGAACCCCTGGGGCTGTTTGAGCCCAGAGAGTCCTCACCTCGGCATCGTGGCTGAGAATATTTTCCTTTCTCAGCACAGCAAAAATTAACTCTGAGCCGCGTCTCCATGTCACTGATGCCACCTCTCCCTTCTGCACAGGCCGGCGCCCAAAACCAGAGATTGTTGCCAGCAAAGAACAACAAATCCAAAGGGACGACCCAGGCACAAGCACTCAGAGCAGTAACCAGTCCGACAACAGCCGCCTGTCCCGTAAGGCCCTCTGTGAACTGGGCAAGGAGGGAGGACGAGGGGTGCTGGATCTCTTGTGGGTGGCAGTGGCCAGGCTGTGCTGCGGTTGAAGTCTCCACTGGGTGAAGCAAGCCTGTGCAAAGCTGGATGGGTGGTCTCTCGCTCCTGATGAGGAGTGGTCCTTCTCGAACAGCCCTGCTGTTGCACTTGGCAGGCAGTCTGTCTTAGGAGAGCAGGCTGATCCCCCTGCCTGTCCCCACCATTAAGGCAAGGACTTGTCAGAAACTGTCTCTCGCTGAGTTTCACATGGAGGGTTCAGAAAGCCCTGCCGTGGAGACCAACAAGCTGCCATGCACCAGTGGGTGCTGGGGGAATCCGAAGGAGAAAGGGGAACCAAGCCCCTTGGCGTCCTCCTCTCTCAGCCAAGCCCTGACAAGCCGTAGTTAGTGCCCATTTGAGGGGTGGAGGGTGCTACATTTGGGTATTTTGCTCCACTGGAGAAACACCAGTTGCTGATTCATTCATCTGATTCATTGCTTCCCACCTTGTGTCTGCCACTCCTGTTACTCACCAGTGCCATTGTCCTTTTTGTGAAATTCTCTCCTTCAATGCTTATCCTTTCTGTCAAGTCCCCTTCTTCAATCCCCCGCACTCATTATTCACGTGTTACCTTTTCTTTCATATCCACAGCTCAGTTCATCTCTTTCCCTCCCATCTTTTGATTGTTTTCCTATCAACTTACATTTCTACAGTTCAGAACCTTTCCCTATTTCCTCCTCAGCTGGTTCTTCTCAGTCTCTCCTGTTTTCACCTCCTGCACCTGTCTGTCTCTTTTCTGTCCCTGGTGCCAGTCTCCCTCTGCTCACGGCTTCCACATCAGTTGGGCCTTTTGCTCTCTCTCCAGCCCTGCATCCACACTTCTCACTGCTCTCCCACCCATGACGGGTGTACGCTCCTCAAACCTTGTCTCACCCTACTTGAGTTGGGAGTGGAAAAGGAGCAAGATACAAGCAGGAGTAAAAGATGTTTGCAGGGCACAAACTGAAAGGGGTGAGGATTTGGGGGTGCCAGCTCTAATGAAGAGGCAGAAAGAAGAGAGCGTTCAGGACTTAAAGAGCTGGAGGGGGAGATGTCCTTCACCTATGTACCTCTGAGCTACAGGATCCTCCAGACAGGGCAAGAGGAATATGGTTCACGTCCTGATGTCCTTCTGTGCCCCTTGCAGCTCCAGAGGCACCAGACCGTCCAACCATCTCCATGGCATCAGAGACATCTGTGTACGTGACCTGGATCCCCCGTGGGAACGGCGGGTTCCCCATCCAGTCTTTCCGTGTGGAATATAAGAAATTGAAGAAGTTGGGAGACTGGGTCCTGGCCACCAGTGACATTCCTCCCTCTCGCCTCTCAGTGGAAATCCCAGGCCTGGAGAAAGGTAGGCAGGTGTTCTCCTCCCTGCTTCGTGGAGGTCCGTAGGAAAGCTGTGCAGTCCCTGTAGGATGGTTAGCCATCTGTCACGTCATGCTTAGCCCTGGCATGTGCGAGCAAAACAAAGCCTCCCCAGCTCCAGCCTTGGGTGCATGGGGAAAAGCTGCAGATGCTTCTCCAATTTCTCCAGCTGCAAAGACCAGCATAGATTTGACCTCCCTCAGGGAGGCTTGTGCATGCTTTTCTGTATTACAGGATATAGTTACTACAGGCATTTGGTTTTGCCATTTACTAGACAGGACTGAACTTTCCTTAGCCAGAGGCAAGACAGATGGGCACACAATTCCCAATGCACTTCACGTGAGAAAAGATGGCGTCACTGAGCTGGACAACTTGAAAGGGAAACATATCTACCCCAACTTAAAAACCAGAAAAATGATGTTTGGGTAAAAGTTACTTAGGCTTTGAGCTTTTAACTGATGTTTATGTACCTAATGCCCATGGAGTGAAGGAAGGACACCTTCCCATACCTGCTTTCAGGTCAGGACATCCTTTCAGGCATCTCTGAATCCACCCACACACCTTCCTGAACTGCTACCTGACCTCTAGACCATCCAGACAGGAATCGTGGAAGGCAAATAAAAGCAGGATCCATCTAGCATATGGCTGAACTTTGGCCATTCAGTGTTTGTACTTCAATCAAAACGTCTCTGTAGGCTCTCTGCCTTCTGGAGAAGATGTAGCCCCTCTCCACTGTCAGGCCTGTGCTGACAGTAGAAATCTTGGAAGACTTCACTCTTGTCTTGGTGCAACTCTTTTCTTTCCCATTTTCCCCCTAGGTACTTCCTATAAATTCCGTGTCCGGGCACTGAATATCCTGGGAGAGAGCGAGCCCAGTGCAGCGTCTCGGCCATATGTGGTGTCTGGGTACAGCAACCGAGTCTACGAGCGCCCTGTGGCCGGGCCATACATCACCTTCACAGATGCCATCAATGAGACCACCATCATGCTGAAGTGGATGGTAAGGTTTGTAGGGGGCGGAGATCTCCGAGTGTGCAGGAAGCAGGTGTGTGGGGTGGGTGCTACTTGCCCAGTCTACACATCTTCCAGGTTACCACACTGGAGCCTGGCACCAGCACGAATGGATCTAGGATCCAAGAGCGCTCTCCAGCAAAGGAGGGCTGGGCTTGGGTCACACAGAAGTGGGGGAAGTCAGAGACCCTAGGAAACCCTTTTCATCTAAAACCAGTATTGTGCACAGGAGGCATTTCAGCAGATAACCTCAGGGTTTTGACCATTTTGTTCAACAAGTACAGTTCAACAACGCATGGGGTGGCTGCTTGCTCTACTGGCCAAATTCCTGGAATCCATTAGCACCTCTGTCTGTCCCAGTAGTTTCCAGCAGATATGTCCTTCACTCTCACTTGCTGGGTAGCAGTCCTAAGTGCTGATAATCACTTACAGCCGTCCACTCCAGAGGATTTTTAGGAGTGGGCAGGATCTTTTGGATCACGAGCCCAGATCCAAGTGTTTCCAACAGCTTAGAGCTTATTCAGAGGGATGCATCGCCCTTTTCTCTCCTAGCTGCTTCCAGCCAGAAGTTGCTACAGGGCAGGATGGGCACTGCTGTTCTGAATGAACACAAACTGAATGTTTGTGTTCATTTAAACACAAACAGTAGCTGATAAAACACTGGGTGAATGACAGCAAGGACACATGGAACTGGGACAGTACTGCCCTGGGTGGGGGAGGAACAGAGCTGTCTTCAGAAAGACAAGACTCCTACTGTCGCTGGCTCATGACAAAAAATGGAGTCAAGGTGAAGCTGTGCTTGTCCTTGCCCAGCTGAGTCACTGCTGCTGAGGAACTTTTTCTCTGCAGCATTGGCTGTGGCTGGGAGGGAGCACAGCACAGGATGCCTCAGCTGACAGGACCAGATTCATGGCTCGTCTGTTACCTGAGAGAAGGGAGGCGTAAGAGTATAAAATAGCACTGAGCTCTTGCGAGGAAGCCCTTGCTGTGCAAACCAGTGGCAAGGCAAGGAAGGTCCCCCTGGCTGGGTCTTCCTTCTGTCCCATCCCATTTATCCTACTGCTCCTCACCTAGTACAATATGAAGCACAGATACTTCTGCTAATTTCTGCTCTCCCTCCTGTTCTCTGCAGTATATCCCAGCCAGCAACAACAACACTCCCATCCATGGCTTTTACATCTACTACCGCCCCACCGACAGTGACAATGACAGCGACTACAAGAAGGACGTGGTGGAAGGTAGGAGATATTGGGAGACTGGTCCCAGCTGCTGGTTCCTCCTGGAAGAGTACTTGGCCAGAAGAAGCCCTGTGCACAAAAGGCGACTGCTGCTGCTGTCCAGGCCTGCTTTCCCTAGCCATGCTGCAGAGCTGGGCCGGCTGCGTGTTCGCCGAGGAAGCTAATGGCACCATGTGTGTGTTCCCTCCTCAGGAGATCGGTACTGGCACTCCATCAGCCACCTGCAGCCAGAGACCTCGTATGACATTAAGATGCAATGCTTCAATGAGGGTGGTGAAAGCGAGTTCAGCAACGTGATGATCTGTGAAACCAAAGGTAACGAGCTTCGCAGGGTACCTCTGGGAGCGCAGCCTGCTGCCTGGCCTGCCTGCAGCTGTCAGAGCACAGCAAGGCAGGCACATCCCTGCCTGACAGTGCATCATGCAAGCGCAGGCAGGGAGATGGAGACAGCACTGGGAAGAAAAGGCATAGGTTTGTTGATGCTGTTTCTCAGTATATACCCAAACCCTTGTGCAGAGCCCATCACTGTTGCCATCAGAGTAGTAGTTGCCTTTTGTTTTCCTAAAGATCACATAGATGCTGACTGGAACCAGAAGGGCTAACTTGCCCTTGCTGTTCGAACTACTGTGTTTGGTTATAAGCAGGTCCCATATTGTCTTCCAAGCAGCTGCACCATCATGATGGAAACGGCATTAAGTCCATGTGGGTATTTGGAGATGCTATTTTCCTTTTGCTTTAGTAGCCCAAGAGCCTGGCAGATCTGTAAGCCAAGCACAGAGGATTTGTCTGTACTGCAATAGGCATCAGCCTAGGAAATCCTCTGGCATCCAGGAGCACTTCTTTAAAGCCACCATGGAAGTCTGTCCACTCCACAGCAGTGTAGACATCCCTGGAGCGAGCTGCTCTTCCACCTGCCATGTCTGTGTATAACGCTCTCTCCCTCTCTTCCCTTCACAGCTCGGAAGTCTCTTGGTCTGCCAGGTCGTCTTCCGCCCTCAACAGTGGCCCCCCAGCAGCATCCCCCACTCAGTGGTGGGCACAGTGGCCTGGGGACAGGAGCCATGGTGGCCCGTTCCAGCGACTTGCCATACTTGATTGTAGGCGTTGTGCTGGGCTCTATCGTACTCCTCATCGTGGCCTTCATCCCTTTTTGCCTTTGGAGAGCCTGGTCCAAGCAGAGTAAGGGTTCTTTCTTGAGGGCAGATTTACAAGGTGTGCTCTGCCCTGTGGGTTAGATCTGACCCTGGATGTAGTTGGGTTAAACACCCAAAATGTGAGGGCTACACAGTCTGGGAAGTGGGGAGAGGGTGGGCAGAGGGCAAGTCCCAAATGTCCTGTGGAACCCTGTGAAGACAAACGCCACTGTTTGTTCCTTGTCCTGCTTACCTTGTTGAGAAAGAACTCTGGGACTAGAATGGGGGAAAGGGGCACTCCCTCTGCCTTTGTGCAGGGCCCCTTTCCACCATTTGTCTCCAAGGGTGCTTTGGGTGCCAAAATAGCTGCCTGATAGGACAGCCTAACACTATCCCTGCTGACAGCTCACTTCCAGAAGCTCAGCTTTGCCTCTGCTTTTGGCCTCAGACTTCCTTTTTCTTCCATCTGCAGAACAAACCATCGACATGGGCTTCCCAGGAGCTGGGCTGCTGGTATCATCCTGCCAGTACACCATGGTGCCCCTGAGGGGCATCTCTGCTCCTCGTGCCAATGGACATCCCTACATTAACGGGCAGCCCTATGCCAATGGGGCACATCTGAATGGCATCTGTCCCTCTGCAGGAGTGGGCTATGCAAGCACCAAGCCCCGAGATTACAGTCCAGATGAAGTGCCACAGGTATGGCCACACCTGAAGTTGACAGTTGATTTGACAGGAGCTGGAGGCCTTGGTTGCAGTGAGAGGGCTTCTCTAGACATGGCTGGCACCCTTTGCAGCATGTAGAAGTGGCAAGACCGGCTCCTTCTTAAAAGAGATTTCCCCTTTGCAGTGGAGTCTGAGACACAGGAGGAACAGGAGGGTCTCCAAAACACCAATGAAGAGGTGGTTTCTTGGGGCAGTGGCTCTAAGTATGGAGGAGGCAGTGAGCAAAGGCTGCTCTAATGGGAATGGTTCCTCTTTCTCCTGAGCAAAGCTCACAGGGATTGACAATGTTGAGGACTGTGTGCGTAAACAGTAACACAGGTCAAGGCAGTGCCACAGCTGAGAGCAGAAATTGGTTATCATCCCCCAGTGATTCAGCAGTAAGCGTGAAGTGAGTTTTTTCAGTGCCCAGTTCTACTCTGTAGCAAAAGTTTCAGCTTTCTCTGCCTCCTGTCATAAGAGCTTCACCAGTCTGCCCCATAGCTCCGGCTCTGGCTCCCAGATCAGCACCTGCCTCTTAATGCTGCTGTATGGCCTTGCTCTGCTGAGAATCCTTCTCTCTCCTTCCAGTCACACGAGGAGACCAACGCCTTGCTGCAGGCCAGAGTGCTGCAAAACGGGAATGCCCAGCAAGACTACCAGCCCTCCAGGTTAGTCCTGGCTTATGGAGGAGGTGGGTAGAACAATCCAGTGGGGCCCAGGAGACTACACGCTCACAAAAGCTCACCCTCAAACATGCTCCCATCTGTCCCAATTCACTTGGGAAACATGCTCCAGCACTAGGCCTTCTTGGTCTAAATTGTCTTCGTACAGCTCATGCCTCTTATGGTTTGAGGGAGGGATAATTTAATTGTAGAGATGGCCAAAGACTACTTCCCCCTGCCCCTTTTTCTCCCCCCTGCTCCTAAGTAAGAGACTGAAAAGTAGGAGGAGAGAATCTAACATCTATGACTGGGTGCTGATCAACAGCTGCCCCAGAATCTGGCCAGGGTCCAATCACAGGTGCTTTGTGTCTCGCTGTTCAGAGGTCAAGTCATTATTCCCATGCTCCCTGGGAGGCACTATTCCTCCCAGATCCTGTGGCACTCACTAGGTTTTGAATTGTGGGTACCAGGTATCATCATCTCATTCCCATCCCACAAATACTTCCTGATTTCCGCTCTTCCCCTCATTTAGGAATGCTCTGTGTCATTGCATTGATGCAGCTGGCTGAGACATTACATAGGTCATATCTTTCAAGGAGAAAAGATCTGTGAGTAGTGCTAAACCTCTTCGTCTGCCTCCCCAGATTGCCCAACTCAAGAACAGAAGACAGCTCTTTCCTCTACAGTCTCCCAGATGACTCCACTCACCAGCTTCTTCAGCCACAAGATGACTGTCCTCACCTTCAAGAGCACTTTGTTGGCCTCCATCATCCAGTGATGGGCAGCAAAGTGGGAGGCCCCAGCAAAGATGCTCGACGGGATCCCCGGTTCCACCAAGGTCAGTGGTCTGGAAGACTCTGTTCTTGCTTCATGTCATCATTTTAGGATGATCTTGAAGGGAAATCTCACTGCAGAGCCTTTCTGCTGGCTCTGTTCCTGCTCACTTCTGCGGTGCAAGAACAGTTTTAACACCAGGTAGAAAAACAGCATGAAAAGGTTGTACTAGAAGTTGGGGACTGTAAATTGCCTCACTCCGTTTTAGAGGACACATTTCTTCTTTCTCCAAAAGCTTGAGCTCTATGCTGCCGGAAGGGCACACACCCACCTCCAGTTGCAGAGACACTGTCCTTTAGTCCTTCTTAATTTTGCATTTTCCAGACCACCAGTAAAACAACAAGGTCCCTGAAAAATTATGTGAATCCATCTCCCTAAGACCTGATCCATTGATCCGCTCCTGTAGTGTGGGTCAAACATGTTGTGTGCAAGCATAGGATCAAACTCCCACGTAGCCAGGCCTTTCGGGATGCAGTTCTTCCTCTTGGATCACGGTACCTAGCCTTATAAAGCAGGCTGGTGACTAGAAAGCTACCACAGCATCTCTCATTTCTGTATGCATTGTAATTGTTTCTTGGTCCTCTCCCTTTCAGGAAGCCCTTGCTGCCTCGGCCTAGTGCCAGTTGAAGAGGTAGAAAGACCAGATTGCTGCCCATCCAGAGGAGATCTCCATCCCCAGAATCCAGTGATCACATCTTTGGGTCAGGACCTATCAAGACATCTGAACAGCAGTCCGCCACCACTGAGGCCCTTAGAGACTCATTCTCCCACCAGCTAGGGACCAAGCTGCCTTTTGCAAAAGACTTATTCTAAAGAGAAAAAGAGAATGGGTATTTATTTTTGTATAACACCTCTATTTATATATTTATGCACTTGTATATAGATGTATATGTGCCTTTTATAATGCTATGGAGACAGAAGGCATCCTCAGCAAGGTCACAGGAGGACCTGAGAAACAAGGCAGCAGCTATCCGTGGCACCGGGCTGTTCATCAGAGCACAAGATTGAAACAGCAGCACAAGAGACAACGTTGCAGGACATGGGTCCAAACAGAGCTGCCACCACCAAGATCCAGCACCCTCTTGCAGTGAGGGCTTCGCTGTCAAAAGGGTCTTTTTCTTTCCCCCAGGGGAAGGCCTGTCCCAGGACCACACTCTTGCGAATGGACTGGAGTCATGCACTCTGCCTGAGCAACTTAAACCACCCTTCACGTACACGCCCTCTGCAGCCGCCCATCTGTAAAGACAAACCCACGCTTTAACATCTCCAATAAAGGCTTTAGTCCTTTCTGTGGCTGGCTGTACGCTGAATCCTCCCACAGAGCCAACCTCCTCTTTTTTCCTTGCAGACACACAGCAAACAGGACACCTGGGGAAAGGGGACATTTTCCTGCAGTTACAGTATTCCACATAGCCACGCACGCCAGTCTTAACGCTGAGCTTAGGAGAAGAGGGACACACGCTCTCTGTGCCAGCTCAGTGACGTAAAGGTTCTAGTGAGGAGCACAGCTAGAGGAAATTCTCATTTATCTCCAAGGACAGCTGCATGAATCTGGTGATGGACACCCAAATCACTAAAAATTTTCTTTCCTTATTCCCCCACTCCCCATCCTGTGATTTTTCCAGCTTCAAAAGCTTTCGGCATCCAGGCCTGTGGATAAGGGCAGTTGTTTATTTTCCCTTAAGGAAACACCTTCATAGGGACACAGTGAAAAGGCAGGCAGCACAAGTACCAGTCGTTCAGTTGTGCTGGGGACAGTTCTTGTGCCTGGCTGGGATGTGGTTGGCTGCTGGCAGAGCATACACCAAACAGAGGAGCAAAGACCAGTGGCAAAAGGCGGGGAGTGGGGAGGAGGAGCAAGAGCAGCTGCAGGTTGTTCAATCTATTTAATTAAAAATTAGCAACAAACCCCAAGCCTCCCTGTGCACGCTCAGAAACTTTGCACTGGACAAATAGTGCAACACAACCCCTCCACGTTGGGGTTAAAGGAAGTTTTCACAGTAAGACAGGGTAAGTGCCGTGAAGGATCCCGCACTTCCACCATACTGAATGTCAGAGGCAAAAAAGAATAAAACCTAAAAATGTACAGAGCCTGGCTCGCTCTCACTCTGCTCAGGCAGGTGCAATCACATGGGATTACAGGCTGACTTGGCATTTGCTGTACACTCCTCCTGCTGGGATAATACCACATCCTGCACTGCGGTGCAGTTTTCCCACTTTTACAGAGCAGAGGCAAGGGCAAAAGTCTTTGGCTCCATCCCCATCTAAGCACTGCAGGCCCTGAGAAGAAAGGTCCCTTTGCTTTCTCCAAACAAATAGCACTTCCCTGCTCTTTTTACCATGACTGACTAGCCCAGTTAGCAGAGAACTGCCATGGCTGCTAGGATGTTCAAAAAAATAACAAAACACCCTCTTCAGGCAGACCTCTTTTACCATTTTTGAGTAAAGGGCTAGATTTGCCCATGTGAAACTCTCATATCCAGCCTTCAAAAGCCACTCGTTTGAAGAACAGACATACACATAAGCACCCACACTGCAATGGCCTGATAACAGTGTTTACTGGTTGTATTTGCACTTTTTTATTCCATATCTATCACTACAATCATATTTTGATAAGGGAAACAAGTATAACCCTTTACAACTAAAGCCAAAGCAATTCATTGCACACTTCTAGATATTACTATGGCCACAGTTAACCATGTCTATTTTTAAGGGATGCCTGGCCTCTTAGTTACCGTTTTTGGTGTAAGAACGGGGAATGATTCAGTTGGTGTCCCAGAGTCCTGTGGTGATGAAGGTTTTAGAAAAGGGTACCCATATATTCCGCTAAGGAGAGTGAGTTCTTCTTGTAAGCACGTATCTTTTCTGCCTAGAAGATGTTTTTCTTCTCTTAGGAGGGCTGTGTCACGAGCCTTGTGCTTGAGCCGCAACTCCAGCCTGGCCTTCCCTTTGGTGTCAGTAGTTTGGATGCCCTGAAATTCTGTTCCCTGTAAGGAGAGGAAAAAAATAGCTTCTATAAAACATGGGACACTGAAGGGCGGAAATCTATTTCAAGATGGAAAGTGAAGCTTTCCAAGAGGCAGGACAGCTTCATGACTTCTCCATGCCTCAGTCGAAACTACTCGGAAGTCAGAGTGAGGGACCTCTAACTCAGACTGTCACAGATGGCTGCCTTATTCCCTAATACAGGGCAAAGAAAACACTTTAATTCATTCAGCTGTTTCCATGTAACAAAGGAATAATTTTGACTTGCTGCAAGACATTTTCTAATTAGAAATAACATGAGTTATTCCCGGTCTAGGGAAGTGATCATCCCTCTGTACTCGGCACTGGTGAGGCCGCACCTTGAATCCTGTGTCCAGTTCTGGGCCCCGCACTTCAAGAAAGATGTTGAGGTGTTGGAGCGAGTCCAGAGGAGGGCGACCAAGCTGGTGAAGGGTCTGGAGGGTCTGAGCTACGAGGAACGGCTGAGGGAGCTGGGGGTGTTTAGCCTGGAGAAGAGGAGGCTCAGAGGTGACCTTAGTGCAGTCTACAACTACCTGAAGGGAGGTTGTAGTGAAGTGGGAGTCGGCCTCTTCTCCCGGGCAACTAGCGATAGGACAAGAGGACACAGCCTCAAGCTTCGCCAGGGGAGGTTCAGGTTGGACGTTAGGAAGAATTTATTCTCAGAAAGGGTCATTAGCCATTGGAAGGGGCTGCCCAGGGAGGTGGTGGAGTCACCGTCTCTGGATGTGTTTAAGAAAAGACTGGACATGGCACTTAGTGCCATGGTCTAGTTGACATGGTGGTGTCAGGGCAATGGTTGGACTCAATGATCCCAGAGGTCTCTTCCAACCTGATTGATTCTGTGATTCTGTGAGTTTGTTTCAGTATTAGAAAGCAGCTAAGAAATTAGCAGAGCAGCTCAGGTATGGCCTACTTCAGAATCAGCTCGTTCCTCTCCCTTTCTGCAAGACCTGGAGCAGCCATTCAGCCTGTGCCGCCAAGGAAGACTAGCCCCAACTGCTGACTGCAGAGCAGGATGTGGGACCACAGAGTTGGTGAGGGCCAGAGGAACCCCTACCCATTTCTGAACAGTCCCAACCCGGCCTGCAGTACCGTGACTAAAAGGCTTACCAGATCATTCCTTAGCGAAGACAGCTTAGTTTCAAGTTGCTGCTTTTCAAGGCAGAATTGGTTCAGCTGCTGCAGCTTGCTGGTGTTTTCCTTTGTCAGCTTCATTAGCTGCTGCTGCAGGTCTGAGATTCTTTCCTAGAAAGATACAAAAGGTTGAGCTGGGATGAGAGAGGACGAAGTGTGAAGTGGGGAAGAAGTGCTAGGCACAACATAAGCATCACTGAAGAGAGGTAAACAGACTGATCCTGCATACACCGCCTGATGCCACAGTACCTTTAGTGCAATCTGTCTTTTTATTATTCTTTTCTTTGCTTTTTTTGATATTGCAAATGCCGAAGTATTTAGGTAAAGCAGTTAGGCAAAAGTGTGGGAATGAGAAAACCATTAGGCACATAGTACTTCTGTATGTGTGCTACATATCAAGCTGGTTCTTAAACCTGCCACGAGCTGGCATAGAGGAGGAACAGAGAAGGCTGGGGCTATGAGTTTCCACTGTGAGATGTGGCTCTCATATCCAAAACTAGAGGGAGGACAGGGGTTCTTGCCTACAAACACAGGACAACCAGGAGAGCAAGGAACTGCAAATATGCTTGAACACTCTACTTTCCTGGTGATGTATCATGCCACACAAACATGCAAGCAGTGTCCAGGACAGTTCATCATCACAAACCTACTTGTGTCCTTGCTGATGTTCGTTAGAAAAGTCTTGAGCCAGATCGAGATGTGTGCTGTGTTGAAGGATACCAGCCTCACTTCCCTAAGGAGCAGTGAATACCCACCAGCAAGACTAAGCCCAGAATGTGTTGCCAACTGACATGAACAGGAAAAAGTAGAAATCACAAAACATACTAGATATATGTATAAAGGTGCTGATGTTTTACTGCTTGGGGGAGGAGGGGGGGAATCTTAAGTCAGTTTAAAACTAGAGGCATGATACTTGCTCAAAGAGAGATTTCTCCCCTGACTGTTTTCTAATTTTTCTCTTGCTGTATTTCTAAAAAGACAGCCAATTACAGCATTCTGTAAGGGCAGCATAAGAGTGTTGGCTGCTTGCACCACAGCAGCTGAGCCTTAGGCCCCTCCAGATGGACACATGCACTTTTCAGACTGCACAGACCAGCATCCTAGGCATGAGCCAGGGCTGCCCTGTACTCAAATAATTCATCACCAAAGGCAGTGGGAGAAGGCAGCAGGTGCCGACTGCCAGCTGAAAACCAAAGGAGCTGGAAGAGCTTCACAGAGGACCTGAAGCAGAAGCACGCACTTGAGGAAAGTAAAACAGAAAGGTTGTCAACTGCCTCCATGAGAAAATAGGATGTGCAGCAGCAACAGGAGCCGGGGTAGGAATGATGATAGGAAATGGGTGTTGAACATTACGGTCTGTTAATGACAGGTGAAAAAAAACAAACGTGAACATATTCACAAAAGATTTTAGTGCAGTTATTCAGCCCCAGGCAAATGAAACCTTAACAGACCATCATAACACACATGCCCTCCTCCTTTTCCATCTCCTTACCTCCCACTCTTTGAGTTCCTGGGAGTGCACGTATTCTTTCTCCATTATTTGCACTTTCAACTCTTCCACGCGTATGTTAACAGAGTGTGCTTGAACCGCTTCAAAATCAACCATCCGGCCAAACTTCTTCATCATTACATCATCACACTTCTTTTCCAGTCCTAACAGAAGAGGCACGGCACAAATGGCAGCACCATCTTGCATTGGTTAATAAGAATTTCTGCCTTACCCCCAGCTTTTTGAGCTCTTTGATACTTGCTCTGTAATAAATAATTCACACAAATCCACACAGAGCTCACAACTGAATATTGCCGTTTGTCCTTGCCCATGCCCATGTCTGTGTGGTCACTAAGCCCCACACTAAACCAGTCCTAGTAAGCCACTCCCACACCAAAGGCTGTATCGGGCCTCCACAGGTTTGGTTGTGCTAGACACATCTTTGGGTTTGGTCCTTGGGACAGTAAGTGTTTCAAATAGGGTTTGTTTCATTCTTCTTATGTTACACAGAGGAGGAAATTGCCAAAAAAGCTTATGTAGCTTTGGGGAAAGTAATTTTTTTCCTAGCAGTTCTGGTTTACAGCCAGAAATAGCAATCGTGTGTCCTGACTTACAGTCTCTCATCTCAGTCAACTCTCCTTATACTAAGTTTCCAAATTATTTCACACAGCCTAATGACTCTGCAGTGCTGGAGAACTACCAGTACTTCATCAGAACAGTCCACTTGATCTGCTCTTTCTGTTTGATTTTCGGCAGTAACCAGCTGTGACATCTGTGTGAGTGTGAAGACAGACATCTGGTGAGTTACCCACATCCAGTGAGGGTGACAGAATGAGTCTCTGTTACTCACGTCGAATCTCTATCTCCATCTCCTTTTTGTCCTGGACAAGCTGCTTATGTTGCTCCTGGGCCTTCTTATAGATCTCTCTTTGCATTATCTTTTCATTATGTAGATCCACAATTCTCTTCTGCAGATACTCCAAGGACTGGTTGGTAAATACCAAAGCCTGGGAGAAGTCACTGGGCAGCTCTCCATTAACCAAGTACTCCACCTGCAAGAAACAGCCATCAGCAAGGCTGACTTGACTTATTAAGGGTGCTGGTGATCTCTCTGCGTAACAAATGTGTGAGTATTAGAGAACTAATGGGTGAGGTCATAGTAAGCGTGGGCACAACTTCTGCATTTTGGGCCAGGGAATCATTACTACTCAGCAAAGCTCAAAGACTACTTAGAGCTGTGATGACTGCCTACATAGAAAGCTGTCTGCCTTTCTATGGCACCTGGAACAAAGAGGGAGTAAGGGACTCCCTGTCAACTGTACTTTTGAATGAGCTGGGAGCTGCAGGATTGCATAGTCAGGCCTTAGACTCTTCTGTCTTTATTACCAACCTGTTAATGAAGGGAGACAGAACAAATGGAGAGACCTGAGCTTGCCTCTGAGGTATATAAGCCAGAACAGGCAGAGGTCTATCTTCTCTCTCTGAGGACAAAATTCAGCCCAGAGGAAATAATAGTATTGTCTAGAGTTTTCCTCTTTATTTTCTACTTATCATCCCTGTGCTAACAGCTGTGTAGATTAATGCATTGCATCCAATCCAGGATTCTTGAACTGGGCAAAACTCCCATTAGTTTCAATAGTCTCAGGGCTTTTTTGGTTTGTTTTTTTGGGGTGGTTTTTCTCCAGAAGAATATCAGTAGGTATGGACCTGAAGGAAAATCCCATGCTATAAACCTATAAAACGCTTGAAGACTATGCACATTTCAGCAACGTGCCAACCTGCCTGTCCTTACCTCTTTTCTGTCAGTATAGGAGAAGGAAAAAAAAAAACCTAGAGGAAATAGCAGCATGAAGTTCAATTAATAGCACTTCACTCCCAGGAGACTATGGTGAATCAGGAACCAAGGGCCCCAAAGAACAGTAACACCATTGTTTAGATGTACATCGGCCATTCTGCACCTGCAGATGCACAACATCTTGAATTACCTGATGGAGTTTCAAAGGCACAACTACATATAGCTCATTCAGTCTCTGCTGCTTTTCCCACTGAAAGGTCGCCAGTTCCCTGTCTGCAGTGTCCAGACTGGTTTCCACTGCTTTTGCCTGCAGAAAGACAAATTGCAGGCAAATAAAAATCCTGTAGTACTCAAAAACATAAGGCAGCAAGGTTCTATGTTAAGAGTTCCTGACCCAAAGGGAAAGAAATATAGAAAAAAAAGCTCTTTTCTTTTTTTACATACTATGATAGATGAGTTTCATAGGCAAACATGAGGCTCATCTACAGATTCAAGCAAGATCCTACCCTGAGTACCTCTGTACACATGTACACTCATAGATGTCTCCTCTGTAGAGAAGCCCTGTATGTATCAAGAGGCAGCTGCTTTGTTTAGTGTCTAAAACACTTCTAGATCTACAGAGCCTGCAAGATATTTTTTATTGTGTTATGCCTGGAAATGCTTATTGATTCTGCATGAGAAAGAAACAATTCAGGCTCAAATGTCAGACCCCAGGGTGAATATGTGGCAGCTGGCACTTAGGAAAGCCTTTAAAAACTAAACAAAAAATGCCGTAAGTTAAGCATATTTGATGGAACATTTTTGAGACACAATAAATGCAAGCCTTGCATAATGTTATTTTGGCAGAACTCTCACTCTATCCTGGATAACTCTTCAACTGAAGATATTTTTGAATTAATATAAATCAAATGTCTTGATGAATGCAGGACCTCAAAAAAAGCTAGAAGGAAAACTTGCACCAAGAGAGTTTATTCAGTGATTACTATGACAAAGAGCAAAAGAAAATAACTAATAGCAAAAGAAACAGATGGGAGAATAGCATTTTTGTGCATTTATTTTAACCTGCATTTGTGTTAGGATAAGGATTCTTTAACCTCTCCATCCCCACGCGCATGCACAGATAGGCCAGGCTACACCAGCTGATTCATCTGAACCAGAGAATCAAGTTTCTTCTGCTGCATGATGGTTAGACAGCTGGGAAGGTATTGGACCTACAACCAGGATCCAGCCCCACAGCAGCTGAGGTCGGACCACCTTGACTTACCCTTTTCAGGAGGACAGGTCACCCATGTTGAGCTGCTTCCTACCTCTGTGCTATCACAGATATCTCTACCCAAACTGAGGCATCTCTAAGGGTTAGGATTTTGTTCTTAAATATTAGCCAAAGTCACTAGCATAACATTTTCACTGTAATGGAGCCAGCCAATGCTTGCTGAGAAGAAAACACTACAATACCTTTTTGGCCAAGGTATTATATTTCTTTCTGAGGTTAGCAGCAACTTTTTTCTCCTCTGTTAAAGCTTTCTCAATATCTATCCGCTTCTGCTGGAGCTGGATGGTGTTTTGGAAGAGTTCCTCATTGCAGTCTGAGAAGGAAAGAGTCAAAGAATAGCTTAGTTTCACTATGACTGTACTATAGTTACAGGCTTGAGCTAGTAGCTTCTCCTACTGTGCACATTGCCCAGCGCTCCCAATAAGAAGACTTAGCTCCCTAGAGCTTTCTTAAACATAAACCACGTGGGCCCCATTCCCCCATGAGGGGGTGAATGCCTTGGATGGATCTTTTTTTCTTTACATTCAGTCAAGACAGTTTGTTTCCAGAAGTAAGACTAAATGCATCAAAGCCAACATTAAAGCCAAGTGCTCAAAAGTTAGCTTTTGTAAGTAATGCAGTCCCAGTAACTAATACATGTTACAGTATAATCCTCAATTATGTGAACACGTAGTTGTTTAATAATAGCACCCTTCACTATACATGAACTTGCTGTAGGGATCATTTGTAGCTCTATTTGTAAACAAAGCTGTGGTTCATAGGACCTGTTTCATTTATTTCGTGGTAAGGAAGATCTGTGAATTTCTGTCTAACGCAGTGATTTCAGTCATACTAATCCAGTGCGTAATTATGCCCAAATCAGTGGGCATAATAAAAAAAAAGAGTTCAATAAAGGCAAAGCAAATGACACATAAAGAGACAAATATGAAGAGGCTAATGCAACATGTAATTTCCCTATTAAATTAGTAATTTGGACTTTTTAAATAAAAAGTCAAAAATCTTCATTTCTTCCCAACATTTAATTGAAAAAGGAGATGAATGAGGAGTTAATAAAAAATTCAATTTGTCGAAATGATGTTAAAATCCAATTAAAAAAAAATTACAAGGTAAGTTCTAACTGAAAATAAAGCAGTGTTGTTGCATGGTCATGGACAGATTTTTTAAAAAAACTGAAACCCTAAACTAGATAAACTCATACAAAAGAAAAGGAGGGGGGAAGTTGCTTGGCTTTGTTGAATGAATGAATGAAGCAGATTTTGCAAAGTAAAGCTCCTAACTTTTCAGATACCCTTAAGAGAGCAGCCTAGCAACAGGCAATTGCTGCATAAATCCACGAGGTGGTAACAAAGAGCTTAATTTAATCGCATGGCAGGGCAGAACTCCCCCGAGCAGGGATCCATCTAGGCCAGGCACTACAGCCTCACGCCAGCTTCACTCCTGAGAAGCCTTTTCTCTCCAGAAAACAGCCGTGAAATGGTGAATGGTTCTTTCCACAAAATAATTAATTCTTAGTGCTTAGCTAAGTTTTATTTTTCCAAACTTTTTAATTACCAGCGATTTCATTATCTTCACTGAGATTTCCTGGGGAGAAATGCTACACTCGGGAGGGCTACACACATGATGGCCCTTAATGGCATTAATATGCCCTTAATGGCATTAATATGCAGTGAATAATGAAAAATTCTGTGTTTTCTTTTTAAACAAACAATATTGTCCCTAAAGCTAAACAAGCAGTCAATCCAAGGAAATGATGGCTTAGGTACCCTGTGGGCAAACAGAGTCATCAAAGTCTTCATCTTCAGATCCAGAATTTTCTTCATCAGTCCCCAAGCTGGGCTCCTCATCGTTCTCCTCTTCGTTCTCATCTTCTTCATCTGGAAAAAAAGGACAGTACTGCTGGCTTGCAGAACACCCCCAGACCCACTAGCTGTGTATTATGACAAGGTGCTGGTGAACACAATCCCAATAATCCACGAAAGATCATCCTGGGAATATGGATCCAGGCACCTTGTGCCTATTGCATTGATCTGATAATTTCACAGAGAGAAAAAAAAAAAACACAAAAGAGGGAGAGAGATCACCTAGCAGTGCCAAAGGCACAGACACAGGCACTTTTTTGGGACTTTCTTCAACAATGTTTCCTCTCTTTATATGTGCTAGGAATTTAAACCTTGTGGGTTTACCATTCTACTACAGAGATTAATCAGCCAAGCAAAATACAGAGGCACAAAACTGTCACAAAAGCATCACTGTTGTCTACGCTTTTTGCTAATCGTGTCCCACTTGAAATCAAAAGCCATCGGAGAGAGAGCACAAGTATTAGCTCAGTAAGACTGCCTAGCCTTAACAGTTTAAAACTGAGTCACTACGATAAATTAAATCCTTTCATAATATGTTTAGTCCTTTGACTAACAGATGATTGCAGCTTAGGTCTATGATCTCTCATTAGTCAATGGACAGATTAAAGGAGAATGCCATGAATGTGGCAGACTAATCACTTATCCATAGCTCCCATTGGTACAGCATAGGAAGTACCTATTTAAAGCTTTGCTTCTTCTTCATATCAATTATCAGTCCTCAGTATTGACTTAGAAGAAGTAAATTGCAGGAGCTGTCATCAGACCAAATGTAGTCGTGTTAGAGACTGAATTACCTCATTGATATCGTTCAAGATGCTGCCACAGAACATGGGTCAGTGTATAAACAAATCTGGGTAGGTCTGATCTATGGTTTTTTGAACCGAGTTCAGTGTGGCATGTACGCAGGGCTACCACATGGAAGTACGTGTAACAAATGCATAAAACAAAGAGAACAGTATCTCCAACCTGCTTCTCTTCGTACTTCTTTTTTTTCCGTGCACTTGATTTTCTTGTTCAGAACCTTGGTCAGAAAGTGGGCAAACTCATTGTTTTCTCCAAGGGATGCTTGGAAGTCGGCATAAAGAGCTTTCTCACTTTCCTGAAGCTTTACAATCTCACAGTTTCTATCCTCCATCTCTGTAAGGTAGCTGTTCAATTTTGACTAAATAAACAAAAAAACCTACTTCAGTTAAAAGGTACCACACGTGTGTGTGTATATAGGAAGTATCTGTGAAGATCTAGAAATGCAGAACTTGTCTTTCTCTCTTTAAACCCATGCTTCGATCAAGCAAAACCTAGAAGTATGTTCTTAAATTTAAGTATATGATTTGTCACTTATTCCACATCATGAAGTACCTATTAAAATGCAACTGTTAAGATTATGTAAAAATTAACTATTGGAAGTTAAAAGCGACCATCCTAGGCTGATCATCAAGAGTTTCTTGTTCTTCAAAATTTAGCACTAGATGCTGGATCAGTGCTAAAATGAAGCAAAGAGATGCCACCATTTACTTTATGGTGTGCTTTTGTTTCAACCCCTGCCTTAGTGGTACTGTTAAATCCAGAGACACGTGGCCTACTTACTTGCATGGCTTCCTGCTCACGGAGGAGGGTGTTAACACGCCCCTGAAGAAGGTTCTCAGGTTTCTCAAGGTTCTTCAGGATAAGCAGCTCTTCATACAATGTGATGTAGCGCAGGTCAGCACTCTTCATCTGCACATCCAGCTTCAGTTTCTTGTGCCGCAGAAAGCGAAGTTCAGCATCAAAGTTGATCACCAGTGTGTTGATCTGGAGCATACGAGAAAGTCAAATGAGGAGCAGGGAAAGTATTAGGAGTGGAGCTAAACATGTAAAGCTAGAGAAAGGAGCAGAAAGGATTACTGAAGTGCTTAGAAAGACAAAGTTAACCCCAAATGTGTCTTCGTTCTCAGCACAATAGTAAAAGAATCACCAGGGCTCCCCAGGAATGTTTCACTGCATCCCACTCCACACCAGAAGTATTTTACTCTTCAGAGAATGTTTTACAGTAGTCTGAAGTAGTTCAGGTAACAATCCCAGATGTAGCAACAAATACATCTTCTGCCTTGACAGACTTCTTTCAGAATACCTGCCAGCTCTTCCCTTAGACATCTACAGTTAAATCAGTACTAGCAGCTGCCAACATTAACTTATATATATGTGATGGTCACAGCAGCATTTGGATATTCTCTCAAAACCTTCACACACATGAACACAAGGGTGTTTGTGTTGGGGTAGGCCAAAGAGTCAATGGCCAATAGCAGAAGTTAGAGAAAAGATGGTAAGAAATGGAGCAAACAAGTGAACAGTGGCACACCTCTGGCATGCTCCTCTCTGTACCCTCCTAAACTCTGACTTAGGGACATCCTGAGCTTGAAGCAGTATGTTTGTGTTCAACAGATTTGATGGATTTTTCTTCCAGACTTTATCAAATTGTAGCTTCCCCCCACATCCTAATGCTGAGTTCCAAAGCTCAGTTATTGTTAGACAGGAAAACTATTTCTATTTGCATGTTTCAAGCTTTCTACATGACCATTTCATTTGGTATCTCTCCTTCTTCTAAGAGATGATCCCCACTCTCCTTTTCTATGTTATTCATAGTTTTATCACCTCTGCTACACCTTTTCAGTTGCCCCTTTTCCAGGCCAAAGATGCTTTATCCATTTAGATGTGCCTTTTAAAGAAGCTTTTCCATGACTAAGCATTTTGATTACTCTCTTTTGTACCTTTTCTAATTCTACAAAATCATTTTTGAGAGCAAAGGGTCGGGACTACAGTTATTTAAGAGCTGAGAACATCATGAATCTATAGAGTTGTAGCGATGCTCCTTTTTTTGCTCTTTGTCACTTTTCAAATAGTTTCTAACATTGTATTTGTCTTTTTTGGCCACTAAGCTCATAGTTTCATAGAACAATCAATAAGAAATCTAAGATCTGTTTTTCAAGCGATAATAGTCAGCACACAGGTCACAGTTAGGGATTTATACTGATTTACACTGTAAATTTGCACCAGATAGCATTTTCCTGAACTTTGGAAAGGTAAGAGTAGCTGCAGTCCTGAGACGGAAGGGGTTTTGGTTTTATTTCTGATGTAGTGGGATTTTCAATCTGACAAAAATAACTTTTGATTTCCTACCTTTTTAATCAAGGTCTCCTGCAAGTACAGATTTTTTATCTTCTCCCTATTTAAAATTTCCAGTTCCATTTCCGTTGGCTCTGCCTTCTCGATCTCAAAACCCTTTTGCTGCTCTGTGACCACAGATGATGGTGTTTTCATTGGGCATGCATCTGCACCCTCTGTCATGGAGTCACTCTCTTTAATGGAAGGAGCTTGAAGAAACCCAGGCCTAAATGCACGAGATGAGGGAGACCCTTCCAATTGCTCCTGGAGCTTTGCCTTGGCCTCCTGCTCCTCTTTGAACTTCAGGAGGATATTACTGTCATACTCAAATTTTTTTTCAGGAACCTCATCTGGGTGTAACTGAGGAATCGGGGGCAAAGGGAGATGTTCTGATAAATCCAAGGCTGCCTGTATGGATTTCAGTTCTTGCACTAAACACTTGATTTCGTCAATAATGGAAACCTTGAGATCTCGCAAAGACATGATCTCTTTGTTCATATTCACTTTCTTCTTATGGATCTGCAAAGGAAAAACAATTTTAGTAGGATTCCCCAGGAACACTTACATAGTATGTAGTCTTCCCCAACACAAGTAATGGTTCAGAGCCTTGTCATACTGACTTTCCTTCTTTCCATACTAGCTTTCTTTTCTGTACCATCTCCACACATTAGCATTTTTAAGCAGCTGTCTTTCAGTCTGGGGTTTTAAAATCTTTGGAACCACCTCCCTTCCTCTCCTTCACAGAAAATAGCAAAGGTGTAAGACTGGGAAGGAGGCTTCCCCGTTCTCTCAGTTCCTGACTTGATTGTGAGTTTCTCGACATGAGATGTTGAAGCAGTGCAGAAAGCAGACAGAGGCTGTGAAAATAAGCTGTGGGTTTTAAAGGATTAGTCATTTGGGCTGTCTCTCATTAAATACAGAGAGTATCTATCTCAGCTTTGATATGTGGCCCTCTTTTCAGGCATATAGTACAAATAATACACTAACAAAAAGAAAACTAGATTTCTTTTAGTATTTTGTAAAGCAAGCTTCCATCCCCAAGACAAAAGAAACATACCAGAGAGGACCCTTACTGTGCACACTACCAAAAGCACAGCTCTACAGAAATGTACACTTCTTTGACATAGTCATTGAAACAAAGCCGTTATCTCGCATGACCTCAAAAGATACTGAAGCAGTCCTCCATAAATGTACGTTCTGGAACAGAGATGAGTTTCTTGTCTTTTATATGAGATAGTAAAGCTGAAATCACAGCTACTGCACGTGGTTAGAATAGGAACAAAGTTCTGCATTATCGAAGTATAGTAGATAGCAATATTAAAAACAAGAAGGTAACGTTCTGCCAGATGCTTTTGGGTTTCATACAAGCCACTAGATGTCCAAAACAAACTCTCTCAAGGCTTTCCAGCAATTCAGAGTCCCAGAGTCAACTCAGAAAACTTTGGCATCAGCTGAATATTTTTTCTGCAACTCAAGATGAAGGTCCACTAATCTGAAAAGTGACACTTATTACCAGATGTCAGAGGTGGGAATTAAACAGCCAAGTGCAGCAAAACCTATTTGTAACAACTTGTTTGCATCTTCCTTGGCCTGTAGGCAGACCTCAGTAATAATTCTATATTCAGAATTCAGTAGTAATAATTCTGTTCAACATCATTAATTATCTGGATCATGGGGCAAAGTGCACCCTCAGCAAGTCTGCTGATAATGCAACACTGGGAGGAGTGGCTAATACACCAGAGGGTTGTGCTGCCATCCAGAGGGGCAGGCTGGAGAGATGGGTTGACAGCAACCTCATGAAGTTCAACAAGTGGAAGTGCAAAGTCCTGCATCTGGGGAGGAACAACCCCATGCACCACTACATGCTAGGGGCTGACCAGCTGGAAAGTAATTTTGCAGAAAAGAACTTGGGGATCTTGGTGGACACCAAGTGGACCAGGAGCCAGTAATGCGCCCTTGTGGTAGAGGGCTAACATTATCCTGGACTGCTTTAGGGAGTGTTGCCACAGTTTGAGAGAGGTGATCCCTTCTCAGCAGTGGTGAGGTCACATCTGGAGTGCTGTCTCCTGTTCTGGGCTCCCCAGTACAAGAGAGAGACGGCACTACTGAAGATAGTCCAGTGAAGGGCCACTAAGATGATCAGGGGCCTGAAGCATCTCTCGTACGAGGAAAGGCTGAGAGAGCTGGGACTGTTCAGCCCGGAGAAGAGAAGGCTTGGGCAGGGATCGCAATGTATATAAATACCTGAAGGGAGGGCGCAAAGAGGATGGAGCCAGGCTCTTTTCAGAGGTGCCCACTGACTGGCAAGAGGAGGCGGGCACAAACTGAAACACAGGAGGTTCCCTCTGAATATCAGGAAACACTTTTTTAACTGTGAGAGTGACCGAGCACTGGCACAGGTTGCCCAGCAAGGGTGTGGGGTCTCCATCCTTGGAGATACTAAAAAGCCATCTGGACATGGTCCTGGGCAACCTGGTCTAGATGGCCCTCCTTGAGCAGAAGGTTTGGACTAGATTACCATCAGAAGTGTCTTCCAACTTCAATCGTTCTGTGATTCTGTGATAAGGAGATGTTGTATTAATTTACCCTTCTCACATGAAACAATAATCAAATGTGATCTAACATTTATATATTTGGCAGAAACTTCTCTGATCTTTATAAAAGAAAACCCTATACACCAGCCACCTGAAGTAACTGGAATTCTTCATCTGTATGAACCTGGGATTTACAACAAGAACTATTCCCTTTGTTTGTATCGGCTTGTCTTACTGAGTTAAATTAATCACTGGGTATCTGGTAACATCAGCACTGCAATGAAGTACTGGAGCCCACGCATAAGATCAAAATGATCCAATAAATCCCCTGAGACTGTAGCATTGCTTCTGTAATGCTTAGGCCTTGCTATCAAAGCGAACCAGCCTAGAGGGTGCCTGAGATTAGGCAACCAGTTCAATGAGGATAAGACTGGAGAAGATTCAGGGTCACTGAGAGTATAACTTACACTTTGCCAAACAAAGATAAACCATGCAGTGAAGAGGCTCATCTGTCAGTAAGCAGGGCAAGAAATAAGCTTTTCTAACAAAAAGCAACTAGACAGTTCCAAGTTCAATAGATCTATTTCTTCATTGTTCTTTTAGCTAAAGAAATTGTCACCCTTTTGCACTCCATCCAAATGAAATGAAAAACAGAGAGAAGGTTGAGGGGGAAAGAAGTCACAAGGGAAGAAACAAAGATACTGCGCAACATTTGAGCTTCTTGTGTCTTTGTGGTTAAAAGACTTGTGGTAGCTGTAGGAGTCCTGTCACAGAAATGTGGCTCCAAAGACCCGCTTTCTCAGGAAGATTCCAGTGCTTAGTACCCAGAAGCAGTGATTGCCAAAGTGCACATATGGAGAGGCCACACTAGAAACACCTGTCCTCGCTCACATCCTTGTTTTTGTAGAGGTATTTCATGACAGGGGTTATTAGCTCAGTGTTTTAAGGAAAGCATATCACGTTACTAGAGGTTAAGAATTTTTGAATAATCCAAAAAGACGGATATTCCTGTTGAAGTACTAGAAAAAGTAAATTCTCTTTCTCATTTAAAAAGAGCCAGCTGAGAGTTATCCTGGATTGATTCAGGTTTGAGTTTGGCAAAGCACTAACAGTTCACAAGAGAAAGGCTGATGCGTAACTAAAGCTGTCTCAAGACAGTCTGTCCTTCAAGGCCTCTTCCCACATCCACTTTGATCTCCTTTCAAAAAATGTCTTCAATGACTAATACGCTATCCTCCCTCCCCCCAAAAGGGGGAAACGTACACATCAATGAATCAGTTTACATACCAGCACTTCCAGGGATGTAATCTGCTTCACCTTCTTCTCAGTGTTCATACGCTTGTGTTCTGGGACTCTGTAGTTACTGTCAGTCTTCAGCTTAAAACATCCCATATTTTCCTGTGCTTCTCTGATGTCCTCAGCATCCTTGGGATCCTCAAAGTCATCACTAGGTTTGTTCTTGTATCTGGTAGGTACAAAACAAAGCTGAACTTTAAGACAGAAAGCATACAGATGAACAAACAGGGTCATTTCATACCTTCTGACTTCTGCAGCAAGGCTTAGGAGGTGAGCTACGGATCAAGAATCACACACCTCTTTCAGAAACCAATGGCTACTTTGCGAAGAATATCCTTGCACATCGAACAAAAACCTCAGATTATTTTTTTTTCCCAAAAAAACTCTTATAACTTAGCTCTGCCATGGGACAGGTTAAACCTCTAAAGTTAGACTGAGTTCTAGGTTTAGCAAGTACATGCTGCGCTCAGTGTTAGGGAGCCATGTGTCAACCCTCCACCAGCTCACAGCACAGAATACCTGATCCTACTCTGTATTATTAAACACTTAATAACCTTAAAAAGCCTTGTACTCCAACTCTACATTGGTCCCATTCCCTGTCATTCATCTCCTAATGAAGAACTTCTGTACTTCCATGAGCATTCAAAGATGTCTTGTCCCTCTTTCTTGCCTCCCAAGATAAAGACGAGCATGGAGTGTGAAGGCATATCACAAACACATAATGTCCATGATATTAGCACAACTGATCTAACCCAGCTGTTACAGCATCTGCTCTGTGTGGTGCTGGTAGGGTTAACCGAGAGTTGACTGTAAAGGTCTAGGTGTCCTTAGTCACGATCAATTTAGACACCTTTTTACTCCCTATCTGAAGATGCAGTTACCTAGCTGAATTCAAGTTTTTTAATATTTTAGAAGAACCATAGAAACTAACTGAAAGACTTTAATGCTCTCTTGAGGCTCAGAGATACGTGAAAAT
Source organism: Nyctibius grandis (assembly GCF_013368605.1). Taxonomy (NCBI): domain Eukaryota; kingdom Metazoa; phylum Chordata; class Aves; order Nyctibiiformes; family Nyctibiidae; genus Nyctibius; species Nyctibius grandis. Next base: position 4,623,070 of record NC_090680.1, on the reverse strand, counting down.
TCATCTATTTTAATTACAACCATTAGGAATATAAAAAACTAGGCAGAGAGATTATAGTCTAGTGCCATATGACAGTTAAATAGCATTACTTGATCTCAGACAAGAAGCAGAACTAAAAGGGCACAGAGTCCAAGACTCACAATTCATCCCACTCTGCCTTCCTCTTCATGATCTTAGCTTTCACCTTGTCAGATTTCTCAACAGTTCTTCTGATTTGCTCACGTTTGCTTTCTATATAACGTGTGGTTGGCTTTCGGACCTCTGATGTCTTCAGCTTTTCAGCCTTGTCCTCGAAAATTCTCTCATCATCTGGACCTAAAAATAACCATGTGAAGATGTAAATACCATGCAGCACAGTGCAGTTCCAACTGTTGGAAACTGCCTAGGATGGCTTCTGTGGAGACAGTGTCGATCAGTATAGTTCTACTGTAGTGGATGTTCTGAACATATTCGGGTTCTTTGACTTGACTCTTAGCCACATTTTACCCACAGGGTTGACAGACAATTGCTGACATTGACCTAAACATGGAAAACTATGTATGTGTGTTATTATGTATGTAGGTACTAAAAAAACATACCACAGTTACATTTCTTCACCTGTACCTAAAGAAATGATAATTTCTTTAGCTTGGACTCAGGAAAACAAACTGAGATGAAAGACAGAAACCATATTACTGATAAGATTTAAATGGTCATCATTAGCCCTATGCGTACGCCTTGTCTCTGTGATGATCTCCTTTTCTTCCTCTTGTTTCCATGCCCGTTCAAGTACCTTCCTCTTCCATGATGGACGTTCCTTATCTTGGTAGTATTTGTCAGGCATTGCTAGAAGTCTGTAGGTGGAAATTTGATGTTTGCTTTGAATGGCATGAACAACAACAGTGTCAAATTCCAGTGAGTTCCGAAACCTGAAAAGCCAAATTAGACAAAACCGTCTGATGTCAGTAGGTGCAACCTAGCATTTTTCCTTGACCAAAAGGACACGAATAACGTAGTTTACTTATTGCACATACAATCATTACATGTAAATTCACAAGTCAGTAAGTAATAGCATGGTAACATCTGACACTAACCATTGTCTTTTCTCCAATCTAGGAATGGAGATGCTCAAGAATAAACATCAGAACACCTCTCTCAATATTGAAACTTACACCAAGTCTTTTTACACAGTCTTTTTCCCCAGTCACACACTGTGTGCCTAAGGTGTTTTTGTTATTATGTATTATTTCTATTATGTATTTATTTTTAGGAATTCATCTTTTGCTATACATTTATATTTAAGAAAACCAAACCAAAATGCACCTTGTGCTTAAGCTTGTGCTCTTGAGAAAGTTCATTTCATGACTTTAAACTGCATAGGAAACATGGTGTTAGCAATGACACTAAAGTATCTGACAGACATGCAACATGCCTGAAAAATAGGGGTTCATTTCACAGGTTGTTCTTCAAAGTTCCAGTAAGAGTTCTTGGTCCTTACTGAACTTTCTGGCAAAAACCTAGGCAAAGAGTCTCAAAAAACCCTCCAGTTTTCTTCATGTAAAAGTGAATCAGAATTAAGCTACTTCCTTGATTTGCATATTTGAATTTTTACCAAAGATTCAAAAGAAATAAGTACACCTGGATATCAATATATACTCTTGTGTATGTTCCAAGTAAAATAAGAATAGAAGTATAATAGAACAGAAGAAATATTGATTATACGAGTAAAAAAAAAAAAAAAAATCGCATTCTTTTTTTCTTATGGCAGGTACAAGTTTCTAAATGATAAGCCCCATGCAAGGTCAGAGGGAGAAGTAGAAGAAAAGTGGTACTTACCGATTTCGTAGTTTCTGCAGTCCAATCAAGTGTTTCTCATGCTCCCAAGCCATCTCTTTTTGCACTAACTGGATTCTCTGTGCTTTCTGCCTACCCAGTTCCTCAAAGATCCTATGGTCCATCTCATACTGCTGCAGAAAGACAGAAAACCCAGCATCACATTATCTTGGCTACTATATTTTGGTAATAAATATTCTTGCCCAGGTGCCAGAGTTCCATGCACATCAACACAATCCTTTCTTTCAGGAGCTATTCAGATCTCCACAGAGAACCACATTTTTCTCACATGCTTCTTAAATGGCGCAGATCATCAGCTGTGATTCAGAATTCCCAGCAAATTACACATTCATACAACTACCTTAATCCAAAGGGTTGGACATCTTTGGCCCCAAGACATCAGGTAGCAATATTTTAGAATAAAGTGTTTCTAAATGTAAATGACCCTTCTAAAAACCATACGTACCTCTCTATGCAGCTGCATGTGCTTGGGCAACTCCTGATTCTTTTGAAGAAGAAGAAGAAACTCATGCCTCAGTGCAGCTAACTCCTCTCTTTTCTTTTTTTTTTTTTCTTCAGCTTCCTTCATTATCCGTTCATACTCTTTTTTCTGCTTGACTTCCTCAATGCTGAAAATACATGAAAAAGGAAATGGTGTTATTTCAATGGAAGAGAGGAAAGATTACAGTTTATGTAACCTTTTAGATTTCCTTGACAGCCTTAAACTCACAGTGAACTCAATGGCTCTGAAGGTAACTTAGAAAGGAATCATCTTCCTGTATATTTGTACAGTCCTAACATCATGGGGCTTTGACCTCGATCTTGTGTTGTCTCTGTAGTCTTAAGTAAAGTAAGTCTCAGAGTAATTCACTACCACAGAAAAGTAGATGAAATGGAGGGGAAAGGCTGAAAAAACTTTGTGGGTTACAAGGAAATGACCCAAATTCAGGGTGATCAACTTCTCCCTCCTCTTAGGAAGTGGTCTGAAGAAAGAGCTACAAACACTTGAAAATCTCTTTCATCATTACCCAAACATCTCTTACTTGTAGGCATTGGGATCCTCAATGTCTTCAGTAGCCTTCTCCTTCTCAAGACCACTCTGGAATAAAAATGTTGTCTTGCCTTTAAACAAGCAATAATAGTTTCAACAGACTATAAAACTTTTACAAACATTAGCACAGAGCTCCCATTGCCTCTCACAAAACCAAAAGAAACCTTCATGATTAATATTGCTATATGGGCCTTAAATACCAGGTTTTAATGTTTCAAGACCAAAAAGTAATTAAGCTGGTTTACACGTAAAAGAACTAATGAAGCATATTTCCTAGGGACAGAGAACACAAATCCTATATCCCTCCCATCAACATCAACCATTACATCATTGCTTGTCCTAACTTCACTATGCCCCATAACATCTTTGGTTCTCTACCCCCCAAACCAAATTCTCTTGTCTCCCCTCACTGTCAGGTTGACAAGAGACAACATATCCTGGGCTAATTCCAAGTTACATGTGTAATTCATCTGGTTTGCTTCTGCTGACTGCATAATGGGTTCACAATTATTAGCTGTGAAGAATGACAGATGGATGGACACTGCAGTCATGCAAGCCTCGTTACCCTAGGCAGTCATGCTCTAAAAAAAGAGGGGGGTCTATCACCTTACAGTGAATACAGTAGTACTAAATTGATCTGTAATTTAACTCAATTAGTTTCAGAGGATTTGTATTTGATTCTCTAAGAATCCGATTAATTTTAATGAAGATGAAATTTTTAAAATCTTCCACATGACTGAAAACTAGAATAGATATTTAATTAAGATATACTTTGATAAGGGAAAAACTCTATTAGGATGGTCATTAAGCAACGTTGCTAGCCTGAACAATAGAAATTGATCATAAAGATCTTTACGTTGACCTACTTAACACACTCAAAATGATAAAACTGTATATATATGCTTTATAATTGTATATTAATCACTACTTGTAATACTGGAGCTAGCCAGGCTCTGATACCACAGATTCCAATCACTCAGTTTAAGAAAATAAATTTGAGTCTATTCTTAGTGCTATATATTCTTGTGATACTGGTAAAGAATTCCAACTAGTCACAAACAATTTAACTAAATGACCAAAATCACAGTTTCCCCTCTGTCTCCCTTCTCAAGCATCTTTCAAAACATAGTTACCAAGTAATATTAAAAATATTTAAAAGTTGAATTTATGTTGACACTTTCAAGACTTCTAAACTGTACTGAATGTATATCTGCTCCAAAATCCATTGTGCTTGATAGCGCTTACTCAACATGTCTCACCGTTTCAAGTTGTATTTTAAAATGCGTGTAATTTTGAACAATTCAATGAAATCTGAACATTTTTTGCGAGGGGAGTTGACACCTCTCTCTTCTTGCGTATTATCAGTAGAACCGTTATCGAGTTCCAGTGTCATCTGTTCAAACACGCTAAAGGTGATGAGCTCTACAGTGACTACAGGACACCTGTAAAGTGATTACTGCTAATGTTGTCCAAGAGTGAAAGAGCAACAGGATCAGCATCATGCTGTGCTATTTTGCAAATTTAAAAAATCCAGCTCATGAATTGTCTATGAATGGTACCAGATGCACTGAGAAACTATACATTTGGTATTCTCCAACGTTATTTCTAGAATCCCCATCCAGAGCAGAATCATACTTTACTGGAATTAAATCCAAGACAGGTATTAAGTATGACAAATCCTTGTGGTTCTTTCATTCTAGGAATGTGCATGATTACACCTTTGAGTGGGATAAGACTAGTAGAATATTACATATGAACAACACATCCTATGCTTATTTGGAGAAAAATACAAAGCATTCAGAAGCAACATAGTACCTGTTTATTAGGGAATGTTTTGCAAGAGCTCTTCTTCCAAAGTGTTTGGGGAAACTCAGCTTTTGCTGTGAAAGATCTACGATGCCAAATTATTGAACTGGATTTTGCCCTTCTGCAGTAGTTTCATTGTAAATAGGCCTAATACAGTGAAAGAGGGTAGCGACTTACCCTAGGAGAGGGGATTCTGGCTTTTAGCTCTTTGTGAACATCCTCTGGAGACATGTTGAAAGTAAAAATGTTTCCATCTCCACCACAGGTAATCAGAAACCTATCATCATAACTAGAACAGATCCCCTGGATCTGGCCATTATCATTGTCATGTACATTGAAGCACCAGTATTCCTTCAGGGTATTCACTGAGAGGTCTTTATCTTGGAGAGGATAAACACGCAGTGCACCATTCTGCATCCCACAGAACATCAGTAGTCTGCTGGTACTGTCAAATAAGCAACGAGAAACAGAAATATCAGGCAACTTGTAACGCATAAGGCCACAGCTCAAAACATGATTCTTCTAATTTAGAAGAGCTAATCTATCTGAGTAAGTGTAGCCTTCCCAAGTTTGTAAGCTGGGAGCAAAGTATTCGGACCATTTAGAGCATGAGTGACACTACTACAAACTTTTCCAGCGAACTGGCTGCTCAGGAATGTTCCAGCACTTGCTGGGTATCATGGAACTGCTCTCAGCCCTGAGTAGTGCAGGATAGCAGACACCAAGTTCAGAGCCAGAAAAAGCGTTTTCCCTCCCTGCTCTCCATCTAGTATGAATGGTGGTGAATGCAGCCAATTGTAGATTAAAGCCTGAACTAAACCTGCTTCCTTAGATGCAGATCACGCCTAGCCTTACAGGGAATCTGATATTGGGAGTTTGAAAATAGTTTACCCTTTTCATTCGTACAGTTCACAGAATGTCCTGAGAAGCCTGTATTCTTTGCACAAGAGGGATGGACCAATCCCTCCATGTTCTCCTCGAGGGCTGTGTCCTCTCTTTGCTAACTACCAAAAAGAACTGCTGTTCTGATAATCACAATTTGCAGAGACTTCTAATGGGTCTCCTGGAGATCTACAATCTAGGATGTTTGAGTCCTAATCAGTACTTAATTAGAAATCAGCCATTTTCATCTTTGAAGGGGTTTTTAAACTATTCTGTCAGACACAGTGCCCAACTGTGTCCATTAGGAATTTTAAATGAAACTCAGTGCCAAGAAAACCAGAGAGAGTTCCTGCATACTACAGTTGACCCACAATTAAAAAGGCACAAAGCGATGTACCCTCCTGCCTTCCAAGTTCAATTTCATCAAGCTTTATCATGAAGCTGTTACACTACAATGTTTTACCAGAAGGAAATTTGGTGGATGGGATTGCTGTCGGTGTCCTCAACAGGAATAACTTCAAAGGGTTCATCTTGCCTGTTTTCAGGGTCTTCTTGTTGATCATTTGAGGAGAATTCACAATGATAGAGGAACCCTGAGTCATACCCACCCTGAAGAGGAGAAGGACCACAAAGAAATAGTAACAAAAGAACACTGAAGCAGCTGCCAGGTAAATGCAATTTTCAGAATAATTCTCCCTTTCTTAAGGACCTGCTATGGATTAGAAAACATTACTTCCAAACATCTAGAGATCCTATTTACCCACAGAGAAAAATCTATCATGACTACTGATATTACAAGCCATCCTACCAATATGTTAAGACCCTACCTTCTGCTTGTGAGGGAACAGCTTAGTCTTTATGCCTACTCAGGCATCACCAAGAAGTGCACCTGTTGGAACTTTACTGAACAATCTGAATTGGAATGACACTACTGATTTACTCCACAAAGACCACTGAAACTATCATGTATGAAGGGGATTCCATGTCCTAGAGACAGCAGGTTGCAATCAATCAGTTTTCTAAGGCACCCAGATGTGAAGGGAAGGTTGCCACATCTTGCAATCCCATCAATGTGATATAAAAATTTTTTTACCAAGGAAAGCCAGAATTTTCCTGGTGCTGAATAAAACCCACAGAGGATGGGACTGGGCTCCTCTGGTATGTAGAGAGATGGCAATGGCTCTTCTTCAGGTTCCTCTTCAGGTTCTTCTTCTATCTCCTTTCCCATCTCCTGTTGCTGCTTTTTCCATTCAAGCTTTGCTTTCTCCTTCTCCTGCTTTTTTTTCTCTCTCAGTGCAATCTCCTCTTCCAGCTATTACAACAAGCAGAGAAACATAGAGACATGAAACCAGGACACTCCATGCATTATTAACTGAAGGAGTCTTATAAATGAAATCCAAGGTGGTCCTGGCATTATATATACAGAATATCTAGAGAAATCTTTTTTCCTTCAACTAAGCAGAGATCAACCAGACTTCATGGGAGTCTCCAGTGGAAATGCCCCCATTTCCCTCCTCTGAAGTATTTTAACTCATGGTCCTTTGAAATAGAAACCATTCTGCATGAGAAGCAGACTTCAGCATTTCCTCAGAGAGGTTATTCCCAAAATTAACCACTACTAGCATACTACTTCTGCAGACCTCCTAAGCCCTGTCCTCTGCCTGCCCAGGAGAAAGAAAAGCCCTGGAAAGCTGAACTCAGATTGCTGAGTTCTAATGCATCATTGATGTAGAGTAAAAAGAGAAGCTGTAATGGACTTGACTTCTTCTGAACAATGAAGGTGGATTTACAAAATTTTTAAAACCCCCTTTCCATTCAAGCCTACTTTAGCATAAACAAATATCAAACATTCTCTAAAACAGGATCTTCCTAAGAAGATATAAGATAGCAAATGATAGAGAATGGTCTGGAAAGGATCTCAAAAGAGCATACTTTTTCCCAAAAGCAGAATCAGATGAACCTTAAATATCATCAGCTGATGTTTGTCTGACCTACCCTTTAAAAGTCTGCTATGGGGACTCTACAGCCCATGCAAATTATTTCAGTGCTTCACCACCCTTACTGTTAGAAATCTTTCCTTACATCTTATCTAAAACATCCTTGTTGCAACTTATTAATTATTGATCTATTCCTAGAGAAAAAATGATAGGGCAATTAATATTCTTTCTCTTTGTAGAAACCTTTTTTATTTTTAAAGATTTACGGTATCTCCCAACAATATTCTTCTCTTTTGACTAAAACACCAAACCCAACATAACTCCACACACATTCTTTCAATCTTTCCTTACATGTATATTCTAGCTTTGTGATCATTCTTGTGGTTCTTCCTGTAAGAAAAACACCAAGAAATCTTTCTCCTGAATGCTGACTTCCTCCTAGTTTTAACAAGAAATGAGGCTTTGCCTGACATTCAGTAATGCACCACTCAGAAGACAGGAGCAGTTAATAGAGAACGCAGAGAAATCAGAGGTTAAGAAAAGAATCAGAGAGGCTGCTGGATTGTGGTGGATTGAACCTGGGACTGAGAGCCTGCTCACTGGAGCTCTGCTCCCGAGCCTAACATCAGCTTGCTTTTTAATTTCACAAAATTAACCTTAGCTGAGAGCTGGCATAACTCTTTTCCTTTGGCCCCGCATATCTTCTAACATGCTAGATCTCATTCAGAAATAAAAACCATGCCTTTAAAGTTATTAGAACATTTTTTAAAAATCACAAATAAAACTGCTGAAAAAAAAAATGTTTCATGTTTGCCTCAAAGTGACCACATGGGTGTTTTATGACTGTTCAAAGGGATTTCCTACAGAGCTAAGATCAACCACAAGAAACATGCTTTTTCTGAAAACTACCAAAATGAAAATATGTTAAGAACTAACGTGCTATACTACCTTTCCCTTTCACTAATGATATCTTTTAATTCTAATCAAAATGCACATCATGCTTTCAGTGTGATGTATGTTCTATTTGAATAAACAAACAACAACTTGCAATTTCAAATGTTGAAACTCATCCACAAATGGACTGTAACTGGCCTTCCCCCCTTCAAGAAGCTTAGCAAAAATCCTATGATGCAATATAAGGACTAGAAACCTTTTTGGGTAGTTTTGTCCTCTGGCACATGAAGAAGATTAAATTCCTCCACAGGAGAGTTCTTTACCTTGATTCGGGATTTAATACTGTAAAAATGGAAGTACTGCGTCGGCAGGTTTTTTATTTGATAGGTGGACACTGTATCCTGTTCCTCAGGGACAGGGGCAGGAACCTGGAGAGCAAAGCCATTCTCACAAAGGATGAGCAGCGTGCTATTCGCCTGTACAAAACCACAAAAAATACAAGTATAGGGCAGAGGTATACATGGAATTGAGAGAAATGGGAAAAAGTTAGTCAGAAGATCCATAGGCACAAAGCCAAGTTCCAGCCAGGAGTCATTAACTCTAACTGTGCTCTTATTTAAATGGACATCAGAAACCAACGATCTTCTTTTATACTATGCATCCTAGGCAGAGCTAAGGAATTGAAGAAGTCCTTGCCATACACAAAACAGCTATCATTCTGATACTGTCTAGCTTGGAAGCAGCATGATGATATTTTGGGATTTTGGTTAAATTAGGGTGCCCTCTCCTTAGTGGCCTGTCTTTCCTGAACAGGACATAGCCATCCATGACCACATTCCAGTCATGCGAGGTGTCCCACCAAGTCTCTGTGATTGCCACTAGATCATAGCCCCCCGACCGAACATGGATTTCTAACTCCTCTTGTTTATTCCCCATGCTGCGTGCATTGGTGTACAGGCATGTCAGGGAGCGAGCTGAGCACACCGATTTCACCCCAGGGGGATGGGAGGCCTCCTGGTCTTCAACACTAGAGCGTTGCCCCAGTGGTGCAAGCCCAGCTACTACCCCATCCCCCTTCGAATCTAGTTTAAAGCTCTTCGAATGAGCCCTGCTAATTCCTGTCCCAGAACCCTTTTGCCCCTACGAGATAAACCTTTCCCGTGTATCACTGTCAGGTCTGGTGTCTTATAAAACCAGCCATTATCAAAGAAGCCAAAGCCCTACCTGTAGCACCAGTCTCGTAACCAGGCATTTATAGAGAGAATCCTACTATTCCATCCCATGTCATCACCCGAAAATGGAAGGAGGGAGGAGAAAACAACTTGTGCCCCAGACTCTTTCACCAACCGTCCTAGGGCCTTGTAGTCTTTCTTCATCCCCCTCAGACTACGGGATGCAGCTTCTTCCCCACCTGTCTGGAAGATCAGCAGGGGGTAGTAGTCTGTGGCCTTCACCAGGTTGGGGAGTTTCCTGGTGATATCCCTGATTCGGGCTCCAGGCAGGCTGCAGACCTCCCTGTGATGAGGGTCAGCTCTGCATATTGGGCCCTCAGTTCCCTTTAGGAAGGAGTCTCCAACCACTAAAACTCTTCTCTTCTTCCTTGTGGAAGAGGTTGCTATACGCCTGACAGGTTTTTCTGACTGTGATGAGACCTCTGACATAGGTTGCCTCTCTACCACATCCCCATTGGACTGGCTGTATTCCACCAGGGCCTCATATCTCTTTCTCAGAGGCACCTGGGGAGGCAAGGTAGGCAAGGTTTGAGTTTGAGTTTGTTCTTTGTTTGTTCGTTCTTTGCTGGTACCTGCCAGGTCCTTTAAAACGCAAAGTTAGGAAGAACAGACAAGGTAAGGGTAATAATGATGTAGTGTTTTGAGATTTTAAAAGGCAAATCTGTGTTTAGTTTCAATTTTTATGCAATCTGGAGAATAGAGAGAGGCTTATTTTATCTGACCCAGCACTAAAAAAGTGCAAAGGGGGCATATTAGAGTCGCTATGGGAACTTTAACTAGAAATCATATGGTTCTTATGTTTATAAAATCTCAGCCTTACAAACGCATTCATTAAATGTATAGTATTTAATCACCAAGGTGGGGGGTTGTTTTAAGAGAAAAAAAGTAGTGTAATGCTCAGATGTTTGTACTCTATGTTTAGTGTGTGTTCATATCTAGCAGTAGAGACCTGATACCGGTAGACAAAATTACTCAGAGGGAACCTAACATATCAAAGACATGATGGGTGCTTTTTTAGTAAGTAGGAGTACTTTATCCTCAAGGAAAGGATGCAAAATGCAACTGTCAGATCAAGTTCTGTCATTTCTGCAGCAAGATAGAGTTCATACCAGCAAGAGTTCTTTTGCCAATGCAGTTTTCATCAGTTCCCATGAACAAGCAATAATAGCTACACTTCACCACTGTGCACCAGTACAACGCATCTTGCTGGTCACTTTGTCAGCATCTAAATATAATGAACAACCTCCCTTCCAAAGAAGAATACTGGACCAACCAAAATTTCAGATGTTACCCTAACCTGATAAAACTTTTAAAATATTAGCAAGAATCTATTTAAATACATCACTGACCCACTTCAAACACAGTGTGTGAATTCCAAGAAGCACACAAAAGCTTTCTTAATGTCATTAAAAAGCTTTGCAAAAGCCTGTTTTAATATGGGCAAGAGGCACAGGCAATAATGCTCAGAAAACTTTTATCAAAGAGGACTAGGACCTTCCAAAATCTAAGGCACAGGCTTGTTTCTTCAAGGCAGGAACTCAAAAAGCTGAGCAAAATTTTATGGCTTGCATATGTTTTTGCTCAAAGCCCAAAATATGTCCAAAGTGACCGAACCAGAGATACAGCTACACAGAACCTGTCATTCTGAAACAGCATGAAGAACAAAGTAGCAAGACGTCTTTTGCATTGTCTATAGAGAACATGGCTAGGGTCATGGATCTTCATCTATTTTCACTGGAAGTTCTTTTCAAAATGACATTTTAATACTGTAGGGAATGAAAGAAAACAAACATGCATTACTCACGTGAGAAGGTGGAGACCACTGTAATGCCTGCACAGGCCCAGGGACACAGATGAATCCAATTGGCTCATATTCATCTTCAGGAGCAAAAAAGAAAACAGTTTTGTCTTTACTCTGAGAAAAAAAAAACAAAGATGATGACGGAATCAAAGTTGACCAAAAATTTGAAAGACTGTAAGTACTTTATGACATAAACACATACTTCAAACGTTTTGTGGCTCAACAGGGGGATTTACAAGTGCTTTGGAACTAAGAATTTGATTGCCATTATGATTACAGGGAGGAAATAAAAATCCTGCCCACCTTGCTCCAGGGCCCTGAGTGCACCCGTAGGCCTTAATTGCCCCGATGGGCCTCACCTGGCACCCCCAGCCATGTGCTTTCTGCCCATTGCCCCAGGAGCTCCTTTAAATCTCAGGCTCAGGCCTGATTTTTCAGAGAAGACAGCACAGGCTGATTTCCCCAGATAACAAGAAAATCCAGCACTGGTGCACAACATGACGCATGGCATCTTAAATCCTGCATTAAGTGAAATGCATGGCAATTCAGCTCAAGGAACGTGTAACTGCAAGTGCACTGATCATGGCTGAAGGCTAGCTTTTAAAAAGAGAGACTATGTTGACTGGAAATCATCTCAAAGACTAGCAGGCACACTGACAAACCAACTGGTCAATCCTGGTGCAAAGCCAAGCAGTGCTGGGTAGCAGCTGGAGTGCTGCCAAGGTGGTGTACAAACAGACTTGCTTTTACTAATTCCAAGATATTACTAAACTAATTCCAAAACCAAACAAATCCATCGTCAAAGCAGATTACAGTATTCACACTAAACAGTCCAGTAATTCACAAAATGAACTGTATAAATTGCACGGTTGCTTTCCTTCAGAAAACAAATGTGAGTGTAAAAAGATCCTTCTCTTTCCCCAGCACTGCAGAGAACTACAAGGAGCGATCAACAGCAGTAGCAGAAGTATAACAGTGTTGTCAGTAAACAAACTTTCCCTTATCTCTTTAAATAATCTCTATGTCTGTGGCTTAATAAAAAATAACCAAAAGAAGTGATACATACCCCTGTGGCAAGCACATCTCCATTGTGCTCATATGCTAAGGCTGTAACTGCAGCAGCATGAGGTTTGAAAACTTGTTTCAGATTTATCTCTGCATTCTCTGCATTGGTCTGTCCTGCAAGAACGGGCAGTCCTTTGGGATCATAAACTTCAATTATGCGGACAACACCATCTTCAAACCCCACAGCAATTAGACCTCCTTTAGGATTTACCTTTAAATGGAAGAATGAAGAAAAAAATCACAGTGTACATCTGGGAGCTTAGAATAAGAATCTGCAGCACATGCTCTGGTGTTGACCTGTAACTCATCTTACATGGAAGTGTTCCTAAAGCACAAAGAATGTTTCACACATGGGAAAATATTTATTCTCTCTAATACACTACCGTAAAGGAAGGGGGAGGACTGGGGGTTATTTTTTAGTTTGGATTTTTTTTTTTTACTGATAACATGCCATTGAGACTGGAAATGTTAATAAGGATGTGGTTCTAACATCTGAAGAAGAGGTAATTCATAGAATCATAGAATCATAGAATCATAGAATCGTTTGGGTTGGAAAGGACCTTTAAGATCATCGAGTCCAACCGTTAACCCAGCACTGCCAAGGCCACCACTAACACATATCCCTCAGCACTACATCTACACGGCTTTTAATTCATACTGATATACAAATATATCAGTAGCTTCTTCTTAAGGAGAAGAGTTGGAACTCAAAAAAGGAATTATTATATTACCCTGAATATAATATTGGGCATCGAATACGAGTATGATTTTTGAAGAGGTGAGGGCATAGACTTGGGTCTGGCTGACTCCACGTAAAGTACAGTTGTCAACAGGGACAGCTACTTGAGATGGAAAGAGGAGGCTATGGAGTCTTTACCATGGGCCCTGTAGGTAAGTCAATTGCTAACAATGTAGAGAGGTTTGAATTGTGAGAGAGAAGAGTTAGCAGAAACAGGCCCGTGTTTTAGCTGGATCTAGCTGGACTTGCAAATTTAGCTGATATTAGCCATACATGGTAGTGTCTTGAAGTGATTTACAAGCTCCAGACATGGCACAGATCAATATTAATGTACACCAAAAATGACACCAGAAGGAGAATTGCTGTGTAAACAGATGAGAGTGAATGGATAAGCTCTGTAAGCAATTGGCAAAAGTATGATCTTAGGTATGAAAAAGTTTACTGTTCAAAAGGGAGCTGGGAAGGTAACTGTCTTCCCAACATCTGGGGAGATCAGCCCATGATGTCTTATCTTAAAAAGCCGCTCTCGAATAAGCAGGTATACGATAGCATTGCTCAGTAAATGACCAAGAGGAGTCACTCATGGACCTCAAATTTATGGCTCTGCATTTGACTCCATTAATTCCGTAACTTTCCTCTACTAGGGAGCCAGCACTCCAGAGGTGGCCTCCCCAGGGCTGAGTAAAGAGGAAGGATCACCTCCCTCAACCAGCTGGTAACACCCTTCCTAATGCAGCCCTGGATGTTGTTGGACTTCTTTGGGTGCATTGCTGGCTCGTGGTCTGCTTGGTGTCCCCTAGGATCCAAGATGCTTCTCTGCAGAACTGCTTTCCAGCTGGTGTGTTCCCAGGCAGTACTGGTGCCTGGGGTTATTCCTACCCAGATGCAGGACTTCACATTTTCCCTTGTTGAATTTCATGAGATTCTCCTCAGCCCAATTCTCCAGCCTGTTCTCCAGCCTGGCAGCACAACCCTCTAGAGTACCAGCCACTCCTCTCAGTTTTGTATCATCTGCAAACCCGCTGAGGGTGCACTCTGTCAGTGTCAAGGCCGTTAATGAAGAATATTGGCACTGTAATGACCCCTAGTCATTTTCCCTTGGGCCCAGCCATTTAGGCAGTTTTAAATCCATGTCACTGTTCACTTACCTAACCTGTACGTTGCTAGCTTGCCTATGAGGATATTATGGTATACAGATGCTTCAAAGTATGTTGGATTAAATTTTCTTAAATTAATAGCACAGATTTTCAAATATGTTTGAGCACGTTAAGCTATGTGTAAGTATCTAATGGGATTTTAAATGCAGCTAGGTAGACTAAGTACCCTTGATTTCTCAGACTGTGTTTAGTACCAACTTTTGTGAAGCTGAACTGAGTCAGTTTTGTAATGCTGTACTATTTATTGTGGCAATCAGCTTCCTTCTTGAATGCATAGCTCATCACCTAACAGCATCCCTGAAAGTCTGCATGGCCAGAATTAGAGTTATAAAAGCACTGTCTCAGTGTTACCCTTGCCTTGGAGATTCAAGTAAGCACTTTCCTCCATAAATTTGCTTACAAGTAACCCACAGGCTTGCTATGTTTCCTCAAGAACATAATGAGACACTATTTTAATTAAAATTAGCAAATATGTCTAAATGTGATAGACTCCACACTCCACAAATGATCAGCTCTGGCAACAGTTTTTTATGATTCATCTCCAAATGTTTGTGGATTGTCTGGGCTGTCATTTCAAAACGTGTTAACTAACTCATGTTAATTGACAATTACTCTGCGTGGGTTAAATAGAAGCTGTTCATCTATAAACTAAGACTACTTCCTGGGACTGCACACTGAGTTCTGATTTTAAAATCTCAGGAAGACACAAAGTAGGATACCTGATAATCAACAATAAAGTCAAACTGCACACATACTATATACATACATACTACTGCAGTAAATTCCACCATGGCCTAAGAGTGACTTCTTTAAGGTCTTGTATTGTGAGCAACTTTCTTGATGCTGGCAGGCTCATAGGCCCCTTGTGAATTTTTGTTAATACACTAGCAAATACTCACAACACGAGGTGCCCACGTCAGTGCTGTTCCTCCTTGTTTAAACTTAATTTCACTCAGTTGACTGTTGCTGATGAAATCATAGATACGCACTGACCCTGTGTGGAAAGGAGACAGTAAGAACTTATTTCTTGCAACATCACTTACATTTTAAGATTTATGGAGAAATGTCTATTTCTTTAAAGCTGGATTGAAAGTTATTAATTTTTCTCTTTGAGTATCAAACGCCCATCTGGAAAGACATGACTGATGGTTACACAGTACCATGGCTAGGATGGTGTTCATGAACAAAACATAAGCTTTCTTCACTCTAACTTACAGGTTCCCAAGAGTTGTCAGGGCTGAGGGTTGTAACAAGGAGTCGCATGTTGACCACCATGTGTAATTTTCAAGTAATCACAGAACTGTGGCATACTGTAAGGAAAATCTGTACTGACAACATAGGAAACGATGATACGCTACTACTTGGAATTGAGTAGAGAGGAAAATATTTAAATGGGTAAAAATGGGAGATTGTCCAAAGAAAAAGCCATTTGCACCAGAGGTGAAATTTACATATTCATAGACACACATATTGGTCTGCATAAAATTCCATTCCAGCTGGCATATATCTTGTCATCTGCTCAACCAGGAGGAGTTTGTCTTCAGGCTAGAAGAGCATGTACATTGTATAACACAGACAAATGACTAGATACTGCTGACAAGAATCGAGTTAAAGACCTTGTAGCATTTTCTGAGAAGTGTAAATGACATTGCTAATGTTCTGGCCAGTGGTGGTTCTTTCAAAGCATGATAAAGCTAACTGTGAGAGGCCTAAATGGCAGTATTTACATAAGTTAAATAAATGTGTCTGTAATTACATGTTAGCTGTTGTTGAAAGCATGATAGCTATTGAATTTTCTAAGAAAGCCACAAATATTAATATTCACAATGACTTACACAATGCTAGAGATGTATGTAATTCCTTACAAAACAAAAATCCCAACACTTATCAGTCCAGAGCCTTGAATACAAGTGCTGTTATTCAAACCAAATGTCTCATCTTTTCAGCCGTTCCTTCAGAATGACCAGAATTTACAAAGCTTCCCATTAAAAACTTCTCTCATTGAAATCCCAGGCTCTTAAGATGAAGAAGCCTTAAGGCATTATTTCAAAACATTAATGATTTGTCTTAACTATTAAAGAACTGATCCCAGGAATAATAATTGTCTATAAAGTGACTTTTGACTTTTCAAGAGCAAATACACAACTTCAGTTCAAAACAGAATAGTTCCAAATGAAGCATCATTGCTCTTCAAAAACAATAATCACAGTGTTATGAGAGGAAAGGAATAGTGTACTTACGGTCAAGGGCAGTGGTGGCCAGAAGGTATGTAGTGGGAGAGACACTCATGGCTTCAATTCCTCCAGAATGAAAGGTACACAGGCACTCTGGATCACGGGTCTGCAGTGCAGAACAGAAGAACAAGAATTCTGCTACATTCTGGAGCTGCACTTACAAGGTATTACCAGCCATACATACCTACAGTGAACCTGAAAAATCCAGACAGGTGCTGTTCGTGTGAACAAAATTTGGCATGCATGAGGTAGCTATATGCAATTCCTTTTTTTTTAATTTAAATATTCATAAGAAGATCATGAGCAAAATTAGTGTACAAACATTAATTTAAAACTCCATCATTTTCTATGTGAAAATAAAGGGGAATGCCTTTCATTAAGTTTTTTAAGGCTTGGAATTAATATTTTCAACAAAGAGCTGTTGGTCTGCAGGCAAAGAAAATGCTCTCAGGCCTAGGGCTGACACTGCCTGGGAAATCATTTCATCATCCAAGGAATTCTAGGGTTTGCTATAAATTTTTTACATTAGTTTTTATAGTATGCTTTGTACATCTTTTATTTACCATAAAATTCTTGGAATATAATTTTACCTGTTGCCACAGAACTTTATTCCACTCAAAGGAATTGTTCCCATTTACTTTAATATGTTCAGGTGTAAAAATTCAATGCCCCCATTTTAACTGTGTCATCTATTTCTCTATCAAAAACCTCTCCAGCAGTAACACTAGTAATCAGTAGGATAAAACATGTGAAGTGCATTTCATCTTCTCCTTGTCTTTCCTAGTTCTTTATGTCATTTAGAGACAACAGTGAGGATTGTTTCAAACACCTATCTAGATAGGATATATCCATACTCCTTGAACTCATTTCCTGCAGCCATGCAATTACCAGTTTATGAGAATAAAACTCCTTTAAGGTAACTTGAATTTTGCAGCTAAAATTTCAGGAATAAAAAAATCAAATTACTTTCGATAATCCTGCACAAAAATTATAATCGATAACATTACGGAAATAAATTTTAAGGAAAAAAAAAATCTGTTTCAATGCTAAAAGTTTCAACTGTTCAGCTTCATAAAACACAAACTTCATTGCAGATGCATCCAGTATAGTTAATGAAGTTATTGGAAAGGAATTGAAGAAATCAGAAGAAAGAAAAACAGATTTACCATATTTGAAAAAGTCAAATCCAGCTTCCAGATTGCTCCATTAGCATCCTGAAGAAGAAAAATCAAAACATGCAACTTGAACATTTTCAAACTCAATTTGGAAATAAAACCACCCATGGTTACTCCTTAAAAATTCCTTAATGATTACCACTGTGAAACTGAAATGACTGAATGTGGTGATGTTGGTCCTATCAGTCCTATCCATCAGTCCAGGATAACAGAACTTGGACAATACCTTTTGATATTCTCCTACTCTTATACAGTTCTATCTCTGAAAGCCAGTCTCACATGTTACTGTACACTAAAAATACAGAATAGAGTAGCATAGAATAGAGAAGAAGAGTAGAGTAGGATAGAGTAGAGTAGGATAGAGTAGAGTAGGATAAGATAGAATAGAATAGAATAGAATAGAATAGAATAGAATAGAATAGAATAGAATAGAACAGAACAAGTTCAAAGGAACCTACAATGATCATCTAGTCCAACTGCCTGACCACTTCAGGGCTGACCAAAAGATAAAGCATATTATTAAGGGCATTGTCCAAATGCCTCTTAAACACTGACGGGCTTGGGGCATCAACCACTCTCTAGGAAGCCTGTTCCAGTGCTTAAAAGAA
The DNA here is from genome assembly GCF_013368605.1 of Nyctibius grandis. Lineage (NCBI taxonomy): Eukaryota > Metazoa > Chordata > Aves > Nyctibiiformes > Nyctibiidae > Nyctibius > Nyctibius grandis. The sequence continues at coordinate 4,604,677 of NC_090680.1, read as the reverse complement.
GATTATATATATGAGATAAGAAGATTATATATATATATCCAGAAGAAGACTGAATTCTACCAAAAAGAAACAAACTAATTTGTAATGGACTCCTGCTGTTGCTTAACATCACCTCCCTCAGTCTGTGTTTCTCCACAGAGGTGTATGTACTTGAGTGTATCTTACCTGAGCATACCAAACAGGCTGTCCACAGTCATGAACCTTTGACATGAAACTCAGGCTGACATTCCTCCCAACATGAAGTTCATTCATAGGCTCCACCTCCAGTAACCCTGTGTCATCCACAGAATCAGCAGCATCTATTGTCTCAAAGTTCCACACCTTCGTGGCATTGGAAGCACAAAAAAAAAATGGGGTTTTATAAGGCCAGGTTATGTTTTCATTAATGTAACACACGATTAATATGGAAATTCGAAATTCTAAGAAACCAGAGGAGTGTAGATTCTACAGGTAGAGTATGAAACCTGTCACATCAGCCCATTTTCCTAATGGGATAATATCAATTTATAAAACACAACAACAAAACAAAACAAAAAAAAAATCACAGGGTGTTTGAAAACCTCCACATCTGTTGATTATCTGGGTCTTTCACACACCAGCAGAAGACACTTCTTGTCTTTCCTTAAAGAGCAGGCAAACAAGATTACAAAATCATTGGTGACTGGCAGGTGAGGTCAGAAATTAGTGGTATGGATAAAGAAAACGTTTTGACCTTAATTTATAGAATTATATGTTAACTTCAGGATGCCCAATGTCTTTTCTTTTAACTGTTCCTCTATTTCAGCACATGTATCTCTAAGATACTAGTTAATTTCTATGTCATTTTAACATTAATAATCTAAGCATTCAAATAATCAGAAAATTAATTTCAAATATTGCCATAGTTTATCCTTTGAAATAACACCAAATGTATTAATAGGCCTGAAAATTATAAAGATTAACCAAAACTACACATGGAAAAAATTTCGTTAGAATGCAGGCAAGACCAAAGCTTTTAGAGAATCACTGAAAATTATTTTGATTTATTAGAGTAAAAGGTGATTACTGGTATTAAACAGAGAACATTGTGTGAACACTATCTGATTCAAGCATATACACTGTGGAGATGTGCTCTTATTCTGTCTGTTCTAAAAATTCATTCTCAGAAAGCAACTGTACTATAAATTGCCTCCATAAATAAGCTCTGATAAAGAAAATACGTGACATTTACCTGCTGACCACAAATTTGCACACTTAAAGGCAGAGTAGAAGAACAACTCACCCGAATGAAGCCATCTTTTCCAACAGTGACAAGTTCTCCTTCATCCAGAACTAACTGGCTGACAGGGCCACCGTGACAGGGCTTGTGTCCAGATCGACAGAGCTCTACCTTAATGAGGCCCCCTTCCCAAAGCAGCAAGTTGCCCCACTCAGTCCCTGAGATAACCTTCAAGGCAAATGAAGAGAAGCACATAAGCACCTGTACTTAACCATGCAGAAATACTGGCAAGAATCTGGAATGTGGTTAACATTTGTGGCTTCCTTCCAAGAAAGCATTAAACTGATAGCAATGTACAGATCTTTGCAGGAGGAGGCATAAAGGGTGAGAAGATTCAACTTTTTACCAATGTGACATAATTTACACACACTGAAATTGTTAAAGATTAGGGCTAACAGTCTTCGTATTTCTTTACACTAACGTTTTCACCACCCCGCTAGAGGACCCTCAGCTCTAAGCCAACAGGGATCTTTTGCCTGGGAATTACAATACTAAATGTGCTTTTTAATTATTACAAAGCAAGCCAGGTTCTTGGCAAATTAATGTCAATATTAGCTTATCAGAGCAGTGCATTGAGTGTCTAATTCAAATCATTTCGAAGCAAATAGTAACTCTCCAACTTACTCAGTAGACTTTATATCAAAACCTGAGAGGGAATATAAAATCAATTAAACATTTTCTTACTTACCTTCCCATCAGGCAGCTGCACATAACCTATAATGTCGGTCACTGCTGTTTTTCCAAACCTGCCTAAAGCTCCTTGTAACTTGAGACCAGTGAACGTAAGAGCCATCTTCCAGAACCTGAATATAGAAAAAACATCACTCTGAGACAAGATTTCCTAAATGCACTCTTCAGTCCCTCTCAGACATAGTAATAATCTTGCCAGGGATACCTCTGAGGTAAGGGCTGTTCATTTATTACTCTTTTTCACAGGAGACGTTGGGTTTTTCTTTTTAAAATGAGATAAAGCTTTGTAACTACACAACCATTTCCCTATATTACCCCTACGAAAAAGCTAGGAAAAGGATTTGGAATGGGCAGAATGAAGATTAAACTACTTTTTAAAATTAATAAGTATAAAATGCATGGCTACATCTTTCCAGCTACAACCAATACACATCATTAGGGATACCTATTTTACTCTTGCTGTCTTCAGTGTATGATGCTCAACTTTGTAAATCCAAGGGACTAAGGTCTTTACTGAATTTCAGCCAAGTACCCCCAGGGACTTGAGCTTGACTATAAAATCTCCCTGAGCCAAACGTTTTATCCTAGGCCTTTAGAGCTATTTCTATTTGATCATTATAATTTTAGCAGTATAAAACATAACTTGAAATTACTGCATTACGGAAAAATTGCAATTAGGGATGGTTCACTGTGTGTGCAGGAGACATGACATTCAAGACAGGTGGTGAAAATTGTAATTTGAGACCACATTTGGGTGAACGGTCATGTTTATCATGTTATAAAAGCTATGTCAGAGTTTATTCATAGTATTTTAGCTGAAAAGAAAGCTTATAAGAGATTTTGTTTTGTCAGATTTCCATAAATAATGTATTCTAAACCACATTTGTTCTGGGTCTAAATAAGCCCTTTGCTATTTCAGACCCACCTTGCAACCAAACTGTAGAGCAAATCTCAGATTTTTATCTGATTCCTCTGTTGAAATTCAAAGAAACTTCAGATGTGTTATAGTTTTAAAGGTATAATTTCTATTACAATAGCATCCAAGTCATATCTTAAGTCTCTGCTGTATTAACATCGAACACTGGATAAATACAGAACACAAAGCAAACCCCTGTCCCAAAGAGCTTAAAGTTGTGGTTTATTTTTTATTACAAAAGGATCCATCAACTTAGCAGAGAAGGGAGTGTATGGAAGCATATCTTTTGTAAGGCTTCCTTGCAGGCTTTTGGTGGTATCAGAGGGTTTCTGATCCATGACTTGGCAACCAGTTCTAATGGTTGCCCAAACAGCAGACGAGTTCAAGAAATCAAAGGTAGAAAGCCCAGAAGGCATAGGCAGCATATATGCTATGTTACCAGCTAGAAGACATGTATATATAAATATTTTTTATTAGTTCTCCCCAGTGCTTGTTGAAATTACAAGAATGGAACCAGTGGTACTGACATTCAACATCAAGCATCATCTTTTTTGCACAGCAAAGGTGTGAAAAGACTTGGCTGATTGGATGAAGGACTTGAAATTTCTCATTTTTCTAATTGTAATGGCCAGGTAAAATAACATTCCTCGTTGGTCCATGTTTGCTCATGATATATTCCTGTTAGTCACCTTCTACATATTATGACTTTAGAGGTGATATGTATTAATCCTAATCAGTAAACCTACCTAATGTGTCCTGCTCCAGATGTAGTTAGTTGCTCTTCATTATCAGCAGAAAATGTGACCTTGTAAACATCCTGTGAAAAAGCTTTTGACCTCAACATAATCTTTTCTTGTTTCCAGTCCCAGATAGTCAGCATGTAGTCAGGGCTGCTCCCAACACTGGCCAGCAAAGTGCCAGCATCGTTGAAATCACCAAAAACATAGGCTTTCTCTGTTCCACCTGAAGAAACATATAAGCCCCAATACACACACACACACACACAAGGAAAAGAGGAAGAAACAATAGCAAATCTACTTAGAAGGAGCTCAACTTTCACTGCAATTATTTTTTTCACTAGGTAATATCTCTCAGTTGGCTATTTCTACTAAATGCAAGTTTCCTCCCATACAATAATGAAAAAGCTCGAAACCAGTGTTTTCTATTTTGCTGTGAAGGATCAAAAGGTTGTATTTCTGTCTAAACTTCTAAAGTGACCCACTACTCCATCTGCTGGGATCTATAAACACTGGCCCATTTCTGCAAAATGAAAATAGAACTTTTTACACTACCTCGCAGTATTCTGTAGGGCCTCAGTGAAGGAAAATCATAGATGATGAGGTCTGGCTTCTTTCCTTTTTCTCCCACTGCAAAGTAGTGCTTAGTAGGGTGTCCCTTGAAAAAGCAAAAGTCCCGTTGCATGCTGTAATGATATCTTTATCTCTATCCTGCTAGTTATTAAGTTATTGTATTTATTCACTCATTAGTCAAAAGATACTGCCACAAATACTAGGTTGCGTTTTTCTGGGTGTTTATTCTGAACAACTGTGAAACTATTGCTCAATATCAGAATGATGCACGCAAAATACTAAAATCATTATGCACACAAAAGGGTACATTGTACATATAATGCAGAACCATGACAAACTGTGAAATAATTTGCTTTATCATGCACTCTTTTACTATTCCTACCTCACTCAACCCACTAGCTGATCTTTCCTGAGCAGCATTTATGTCAGCAGCCATCTACTTCAGCAGACAGCTGCAGAAAAGCCATCCTGAATGACATTGTTCTGAAGAGATAAAGATGTACCACAATTCCCCAGAAAAGGCTGCTTACAATGGAGCTGAACAGTCTGAGGCTGGTATTCTGAAAGCCTTGCTCATGTGGAATACAAGTGAGAGATGGCAGAGCCCTTCGCAGGATAAGGTGCTTCAAATCCAGAGGAAGCATTTGAGAGTCTGAGCTCTTTGTAGGAGCTTACTAGAGTGAAACCAGATACTTTTTCTCTTCATTTACCCAGGAACTTGATTTTCTAAATTTTAACTGCAAGCAAAACACTATATTACTATCAGCTGTGACTAGGAGAGATGAGTGTTCCAAAAAAAAAGTCAATATGAGATAAAATATTTATATAACAATGTAATAGTTCTAAAAATTAATTCCAGCTGGCACCCGTTGGTCCTTTACAGTACCTGAGCCTGAGACTTAGGTATGCAGATATTTGTCCTCTGCTGATTATGTTGACAGGCTGAGGAGCCCACTCTGCATGGTCCACACATCCCCCCAGTCAATACCATACCTTCTTCATATGCACATGCAGCTGTAGAAATCTCCCACCAGGCAACCAAGTGAACATTTTGCTTCTAGAAAGTGACTAACACCTTAAAACACAAAACAAAGGCCATACCGTGATAAACCCAATTCCACCACCACTGCTGCTCCGGAGGTAACGTTGAGATTTAGTTTTCAGGTCCAGGAGCACCACTTGGTTGCCTGCTATATACAGCAGTGTTTGGCTATCCATGAGCAGCAGGTTTACACTTCTGGTGCAGTCATATCCAAAAGAATGTCTGGGAACAGTTCAATAAGGAAAAGCTTTGACACTGGCTTTCTAGAAAAGTTTACTAAGTGGATAGAAACACGTAAACCACAACTGAAATGGGAATACTGGATCTGGTGACTAAAAGCCTGATGGTAGGAGATAGTTATGTTCAGTATATAGTGAGGGTAAAACACATCAAGCCTCTATAACTGAGGGGAAGGTATGAGTGAAGACCTTCTAAAGTTCATATTCCATCCTTTCATCTCCGCTGGATCCTTTGGGGTTGCAAGGAATTCATATTCTATCAGTGTTCTCTTTTCAAACAAAATGTAAGAGATGTGCACCAGATGAGTAGGAACTGTTCTAGACAAGAGATCAAACCAAGGAAGTGCTCAAGCTCACTTAAGTGTTTACAGGCAGATGTAGAGAAGGGAAAATCCAGTCTTCAATAGCAACTTGACTGTGTCCGCAGAGAAAACCACCAGCATTTCTGAAAGTCACATATCACATCCTACTTGACCACATCTAGCAAAGGACTTATTGTAGCTCTTTATTGATGGGCATCAATTCCCTCATTCTACAGTTTAGAACTTCTGAGCACCAGGTGTAGTGGGTTGACCTTGGCTGGACGCCAGGTGCCCACCAAGCCGCTCTACCACTCCCCCTCCTCAGCTGGACAGGGGAGAGAAAAAGTAACAACAGGCTCATGAGTCAAGATAAGCACAGGGAGATCACTCAGCAGCTACTGTCACAGGTAAAACAGACTCGACGTGGAGAAATTAATTTAATTTATTGCCTATTGGAAGTCAGAGTAGGGTAATGAGAAATAAAACCCAAATCTTAAAACACTTCCCCCCACCTCTCCCTTCTTCCCAGGCTCAACTTCACTCCGGATTTCTCTGCCTCTTCCCCACTAGCTGTGCAGGGATACAGGGAATGGGGGTTGTCGTCAGTTCATCACATGTTGTTTCTGAAGCTCCTTCCTCCTCAAGGGGAGGACTTCTCATGCCCTTACCCTGCTCCAGTGTGGGGTCCCTCCCATGAGAAACAGTCCTTCATGAACTTCCCCAACGTGAGTCCTTTCCATGGTCTGCAGCTCTTCACAAACTGCTCCAGCGTGGGTCCCTTCCATGGGCTGCAGTCCTTCAGGGACAGACTGCTCCAGCGTGGGTCCACCATGGGGTCACAAGTCCTGCCAGCAAATCTGCTCCAGTGTGGGCTGCTCTCTGCAGGGTCACAGGTCCTGCCAGGAGCCTGCTCCAGCACAGGCCTCCCACGGGGTCACAGCATCCACCTGCTGTGGCGTGGGGTCCTCCACAGGCTGCAGGTGGATGTCTGCTCCACCATTAACCTCCACGGGCTGCAGGGGGACAGCCTGTCTCACCATGGTCTTCACCAAGGGCTGCAGGGGAATCTCTGCTCTGGTGCCTGGAGCACCTCCTCCCCTCCTTCTTCACTGACCTTGGTGTCTGCAGAGTTGTTGCTCTCAGGTATTCTCACTCTTCTCTCTGCTGCTGTTGTTGCCCAGCAATTTTTTTCCCTCCTTCTTAAATGTCTTACCACAGAGGAGCTACCACTGTCGCTGACTGGCTCAGCTTTGGCCAGTGGCGAGTCTGTCTTGGAGCCAGCTGGCACTGGGTCTATCGGACATAGGGGAAGCTTCTAGCAGCTTCTCACAGAAGCCACCCCTGTAGCCCTGCCCCACGCTACCAAAACCTTGCCACGCACACCCAATACACCAGGCTACAAATCTACCTGGTTTCTTCCTCACTTGTCCCTTAGCAGTTCTGTGAGGAAGCATGAGGTACACAGCTGCTCCTTCTCCTAGGGGAACATCACTGTGGCGATACAGAAAGGGAGAGCTTTGCAGGGGATATTCTTACGCTAGTCTTCGGCCTGGTCACATTAACTTGGCCATGATCTAGTTCTACAAGAGTACTTATGACAGTAAGCATTATGCCCAATAAGAAATGTTTATGAGGTCAAGACAACATTTAAGATTACATTCACCCAGAACCACAACTGGTCAGGATTCTTATCTGTGTCTGAACCAAAGGTATCCCACTAATGCCACATAGCCTACTCCAAATTAGACAAGTACAATTTTAAGAACATATATTAAATATCCTTAGATTTAAATTTGCACCACCTCAACAGAAAGGATACTTAAGAGTAAGAAGGTTAATTGGTATCCCAGAGTCTTCAGTGACAACTGGCCGTGAATATATATCTTCATAGTTATAGAAGAAAGTTTCCGAGATTTTCTTTTCTATCTTCTCAGGCTCTTTTTGTGCCTCCAAGGGTACTTCACTATTATCTTGCTCTTCCAAATTGCCTTCTGCATCTCAGAAGTGGGAACATAAAAGAAGTTTATATTCACCATGAATTTTAGGCTCCTTGCTGATATTTGCACCTAGCTGCAAAAGGGAAGGATTCACACATTCCTTGTCTCCTTCAACAGAGTAACAGGCATTCCATAGCTCAGGACAGGGGTACCATGTCTGAGTGACAACTTCTCCTGGAACAGTCTGCAACAGTCTGTAACAAGTGCTCCCTCAGGCTTTTAAAAACTTCACTGTGAACATTCAAAACTGAAGAATTTAAAGAAGAAAAATTTTGAGACTGTTTTAAAAACATTGATTTTAGAACTCATGACCTACCAAAGTAGTTCAGTTCAGCTTTGCTTGGTGTTCAGGTCTCAGCTTTAGAAACCAAATAAAGTTTAAAGTGTCTCTCTTCTATTTATTTAAAGTTTATAAGTCTTCTATTTAAAGTTTATAAGTATCTCTCTTCAGCTATTGAACGCACATCTTTATACAAAACAATTAGTAAAAATACATACAACAGATCACCAGAAGACACCATTGTCCTCAACAAGGCATACTGCTAATGTGTGACCCAGTGCAGTTCTTTGCTGGATTGCAATACAGAATACTGTCAACTTGACTTCCAACTAGTCATAAGCACTTGCTAAAAGTACTTTTCAGTTTGGTACCTCAGATCAAATCCCCATTACCTATTTTGTAAGCTTTTAACCTTGTCTTGATTTTTTTCTCTCCTAGGTGTTCTATGAAACACAACCAACAAAGGGGTCAGAGACCAGCCATGGCAAAGAGCAAAATGAAGTACACAAGGTAAGCCAACTGAAAGGGAGCAGAGAAACTCAGTCACTGTGACTTGATGGCACTGGTCTGAGATGCTGTTCATAACAAGAACAGAGAAAAAAAGAAAACTAGAAAGTAGTGGGGTTTTTAAGGTCGTGCCAACATCTCCTCAGTGGAAAGCAGTACTTACCAACGCTCTCAGTGTCTGATTCTACTTGCTCCACTTCTTCCTCCTGCTCCTCTGCAGTTGGTGATTCCGTTGGAAGACTAGTTTTGCTTTCTTCTGCAAAGGACAATTGGGATTACTCTCTTAGGTATGAATTCCTTTGACTAATTTGCTCGTACATGCCATGTTAAATAAACACATAGTTCTGTAATAGTAAAAAAAATTCCTTCTGTCCAACAATAGACTTCCTGCTGTTTAGCATTAAGTGTAGGGAGAAGTTTGCTTCCAAAAAAACATATTTTAAAACTTAGGTGAAGGGAAGAAACACATCCTATAACAGGAAAAAGGTATAATAGGAAGATCAAATAAATGCCAAAAGTAATGTGCCAATATAAGCATCAAAAATCCTTCCAAAGTTCCACAGGAGACTCACTAGTGGATTTTGCTATCCGTGCTACCTAGTTCTAGTGTGTTAGATGACACGCAGAACATCTGAAATAGACACTGGACAGGCATTTCAAGATTAAAAAGGTGTTAAAGAGAGAAATACAGGTCTCTGACTGAAATAAACTGTTGGAGTTAATGAATTTGTTGCAGTACTAGCTACAGAGACAGGTCTCAGCAGCAGCAAAAATTTTCAGGGGAGAGACTTTGTGGGCTGAGGGACAGTGGGAACTGCAGACAGCAGTGGTCAGCCCAGAACTTCACTGGAAGGGGTCATCTTTGACCAGAGTCAAAATGAAATTTGGCAACACCAAGAGCAGCAACTGAAGATGAAGACGTACTGGTAAGGAAGGGGTGAGTGGTGGGAGAAGCCAGAAGCTACTGTAGGTTCAGTATTGAAATCACTATCTAATGGTGGGAAATACTCACGGACACCACTGTGATCTGCCTGTGCACCTTCGCCTGGTTTCTCATTGGCTCCCTCCTGTTCCCTTGGAAGAGATGGCATGTCTTCTTCACCTGGTGGTGGTGAACAGGAACTTTTAGTATTTTTTCCTTCATCTGCCATTTAGACCATTTTCATTTCCTCTCAAATGTTTTGAGATTCCCATAGATGACATCTGTGTTCTGCCTGTACATAACAAATATGGATATCTCAAAGACATCCTAATTTGTAGGGTGAATTCATTGGTTCAGGTTTTAGGACTCCAGGCGCTGTGTACATTGCTATAGAAAGACTAAATATTGCATAACAGGGGAAGCTGAAGACAGATTTACATGTTTTGGGCTTCTCCTTAATATACTGGGGGGAAATTTGTTTTCGAGACAACAAGGCTATTCCTCCACCTTTCTGGTGGACTTCACAAAAATATCAGGAGATAGACATTCTGAGACCATCTAATATCTTGATGGAGAAGCAGGAGAGATTAATCTTTAAGAAAAAGAACTTTCTTCAAAACATTCTATATTCATGGAGAGTGAATTAATAAAATTAACACAATTTGAAGAACTTTAAACAGCTTAACTAACACCTCCCAGCAATTTTTCAGCTTTCAGACTATCATTTTCAGAGTGCTACAATTTCACTAGTTAGCATTGTCTTCTGGAGTGGAAAAGATCCAATTTTTTTTTCATATAAAAAACAAACACATTGATCATTTATACAAACACCTCTGAAAGAAGCAAAAAAGCACAAGCATTACTCTTATTCTAAATTTGTTCTGATTTCAGACATGGTCTCAATTTCCAAATGAAACACCTTAAAATGAACATTGGAGCAATTTTGTACAAATACTACAGCTATAAAATACTATCAGAAATCAGAAAATTCAGAAGTTGACTATAAAAAACCCTAAATATTCAGAATGACAAATACAGGCAGGATGCAAATGAATCTCTTTTTATGTGTAAGCCTGACTTTCATACCAAGAAAAAGTCCCTAAAAAATGCATGTTCTGTTTCTGGCTTTGGGACAGAATCCATTTGGGAAAAGATCTTTTGAGGCATTTCAGACTTTTCAGGTATTTCGGAAAAGGCAAAGTGTCCAAGCATAATGCTATCCACCAGAAGGACAGTGAGGGCAAAGAAATAGTAGACATGTCTGGTGAGGCCGCATCTGGAGTATTGTGTCCAGTTCTGGGCCCCTCAGTTCAAGAAGGACAGGGAACTGCTAGAGAGAGTCCAGCACAGAGCCACGAAGATGATTAAGGGAGTGGAACATCTCCCTTCTGAGGAGAGGCTGAGGGAGCTGGGTCTCTTTAGCTTAGAGAAGAGGAGACTGAGGGGTGACCTCATTAATGTTTATAAATATGTAAAGGGCAAGTGTCAAGAGGATGGAGCCAGGCTCTTCTCAGTGACATCCCTTGACAGGACAAGGGGCAATGGGTGCAAGCTGGAGCACAGGAGGTTCCACTTAAATTTGAGGAAAAACTTCTTTACTGTAAGGGTGACTGAACACTGGCACAGGCTGCCCAGAGAGGTTGTGGAGTCTCCTTCTCTGGAGACATTCAAAACCCGCCTGGACGCGTTCCTGTGTGATATGGTCTAGGCAATCCTGCCCCGGCAGGGGGATTGGACTAGATGATCTTTCGAGGTCCCTTCCAATCCCTGACATTCTGTGATTCTGTGATTCTGTGATTCTGTCATTCTTGTCATTATATAGTCAACCTGCCCTACTCAATCTTCATCCAAAGATTCTGAGTCTCTGCCAGAGTCTGACTTCCCTGCACAATTTCATTTAAGAATTAAAATGAGCTTTTATCCCTCAGGAGTGCTGAGAAAAACTTGAAAATAGACATGCAGAAAGTTTTACATTCAGAAAACAAATCAAAAGAAAACAATTGCAATATATCCCAATATATTTAAATGAAATTCATGAGGTTTTAATGGGGTAACAGAACTGATATCACTAAAGTTGAAGAAATAGTTACAGACTGGCTGCATAAATATATAGTGGAGTGTTCAGAGACCTGAATTCTATTTCCAAACCCAGTAATGACGTGTACAATTTGTATCAGCCATTTCACCTCTGGCTGTCTCAGTTCTCTCTTGTGAAAAATGAGATAATAATACTTACCCATCTTAGCAAAGTGTTTTGATATCCATAGAGAAAAGTGCTATAAAATTTCAAATTATTGTAACTAATTAGCAATCATTTATCTTCTAAAAATTAAGACTATCATCGTTTTCATTATAAATTAATTCCTATCTGGAAAATGCTTTAGGCTGAAAGAGGGTATGAACATTTCCACCTGCGTTGATGTCTGGGTTCTAGTTAAAGAAAACTATTGCAATGTTCACTGTGCATATAACTGTAATGGCGTTAAGCGCTGTGCCAAAACAAATTCTGAATTTAAAGACTCTGAGGAGGCTCAAGGGGGGGACACAGCTACTTTGGTTGCAGATTCTGGGTTTCACTGGTTGACTGATCCAGAAAACTTTTGTGTAGGTTCACTGTGACAAAGCTATGTATCTCTCTGAATGCTGATTTTCTTTTCCTGTATATTTTTTTGAGGCAGTTTTCCTAAATAAGCTAGAATTAAGGCTTTTGATACTGAAAACTGAGATAGTGGCAAGTAAAACTGGTGTGAAGTGGGAAAAAAACCCAAGTTGGCAACCAGACATTTTTACCAACCCTAATTATACACTATGCCTGACCAGGACAGTATTATTTTTTTTTTCCCTAGTCCTAGTAATTCAAGATACTGACTTCAAACACTATACAGATCCACATCAGTTCCACCATTTAGCTTTCTAAGAACTCACTCAGGAGTGAATTCAGGTTTTCTTTGTTTCAGTGGCTAGTGCTATAAGCCTTGAATTTCAGCAAATCTCCATTTTCTTTCAAATTGCCTTTCTCTTAGCTATGTTCTCAAAAGCCACGATTTCTCAGAATGGAGAAATGTGTTCATTTGGGTATATTCTTTCAGTTATTTCAAAACTAAGATGTTTCTTGGCAATTTTGCTGCCACACAGAATCCTTATATATAGGAGCCTCTCAAAAATTCTCAGTAAATTCGGACATTAAGAGATTTCTCATCTCAGACAATTGCCTCATTTATTCAAAATACAGGATAATTAAATCAAATGGGTGCTTATTTGGTAACACATAAACAAATTCACTGAGATGACACCACTTTCTCTGTATTTTGCCATCGTACATTTTTCCTCTTTCCAGAAAAAAAAAGGTGTTTAAATGTGTAAGCTTCATAAATGCAGTGCTTGCCTTCATAAATCCCGTGACTGACACTTCAACTGCATAAAATGCATCAAATTAATGATCAAAATGCAGCCTACAGTTTTAATTGAGAAACTGAAGATATTTAGTAGTTATTATTTTAAGCTGTCTCTGCCCCACTATTAACTGTGTGACTGTGCTTAAAAGACATCACCTATCTCACCTCAGCTTTTACATCTAGAAAAGAGTGATAATCAGTTTTGTCCACTAATTCAGGATATGTAGAAACAGGGAACTATTACTGCAGAACACAACTGCCGTGCTGTTAATACCAGTAATAAGCAAGAGATTAAAAACTCATCTCTATACTGTGCTACTTCTGCAGGATTTCATTTTTTGGTTCACTCCAAAATGTGCAATTTTTTGTAGAAAAGCTTTCACCAGCAGTGGGCTTTGAACAAAAAAAGTCACTTGTTTTTTTCCTTCAGGAGAGATTGTCTTATGTGTTATTGCTTTACTTGTCTTTATTCCACATGAAGGAACTCAGTTTGTCCCAGGACTTCATTTTGCTTTATTGCTTCCAATCCTGACTCCAAAAAATTTAAAGTCTTTTAGTGCTTGTATACCCAAAGAAAAATATCCACGTGTAAATCAGGCATAGCTATCCAGTGCTGTCTGTGTATCATTACCAGTCAGCATTACTACAAAATTAGTAATAAAAGTAATTTCTAGGCAATCAACCCAAAATCCCAAGGAATAAATTTTTTGTACTAGAGAATATTGCTCTCTCTCTTACAATAGCTAGAAGACTTGAGAGCAAGGAGAATAACAGAAGATATCAATTCTCTCGGCAGTTAAGTATATAAAATATTTACTAGTCAGAGACGGAGACAGCAAGGGTAAAGCTACAAAGCCGGAGCTAGACACATCATCTTTATCATAGCCCCACTGTCTCTTTTTTTCCCTGTCAGAGAGAGAAAAGAAGTGGACAGGAGAGAAAAGAAGTGGACAGGAGAGCTCTGCTTAGAACCTCACTATTGCTATGTTGCACACATTCAAAATATTTTCTATAAAATTAGGAGAAATAAAACCTAACTCTAATTTCCAGCCTTACAACTAAAGTAGTCCTCTGCATGACTCGATGTCCTAGCTCTGACTCACGCAAGCAACAGTTTCGAGTCTCTTAAAGTCTGCCCTGGGAGTCAAGGTTACCAGGTTTTTATTGAGCAGAAACAGAAAACAGGCGGCATCACCACAGTTACTTATTAACTTGAGTATAAAGGAAAATCACCCCCGAGGGGCGATATGGAGCCGGAGCGGGCTCTGACCCTCCCCATCTCCCCGTACCTGGCGCTCCCTCCATCGCGGCGCGACCGGTTTCCAGGCAACGGCCCCCGCGGCGCGCAGGGCGCCCCGGAGCTGCAGTGCCGAGGGGGCGGCGTGCGCATGCGCCGGCTGCCGGGGCGTGGCGAGGGGGGCGGGGACGGCCCGTGAGGCACCGGGGGCCGGTGGCACCTGCCGGCGGCCGCTACCGGCTGCAACAGCGGGGGCCGAGGCGGGCACGGCACGGCTCCGGCTGCGCCATAAGTTAGAGGGGCCGGCGGATGCGTTTGTTGAAACATGTCTCCTTTGGCCGCCGGGAAAATGAAATGAATTCCCTAAACTTGCCGCGTTTTGCTCCGGTGTTTTCAAGCGTTTGGGAAGTACCGGGAAGAAGAGGGTGCGCTCGCTGTGAAAGCGAGCCGAGCTGCCCGCGTCCCTTTCGGCCGCCCGCCCGCCGCTCCCAGCCTCCGCGTTGCCCGCGGGGCGGCCCGAGTGCTCCCGTGCGCCGCTCGGTTACGGCGCGTTTCCCCACGCGGCGGAGCTGGGGCCGAGACGCGCGTTTGCATCCGTGTCCGTACCCTCACACACACCCGTCTGCGCGGGTTTTATGTATAAACATTTTTAAAGCCGTTTCCGAAGTTGGCGGCTGGTATTTTGCCCGGCTTTGCGGCGGAGGGAGGAAGGGAGGCGTACCTGGCCGCTGGGCGGGCGCCGAGGGGCCGCGGAGGGAGGGGACCGCAGCCGGCGGCAGCGCCCGGCCCTGGGACAGGTGCCACGGGAAGGGGAGGGCCTGTGGGCGCGGCGGGGTGGCCCGGCGCGACGTGCCCGGGCGGGCGGAGGAGGCAGCGCCATGACCCCGCGCGGGCGCTGCCGGTGGGCTCTGCTGCTGGCCTGGCTGCCGGCCGGTGAGTGGGGCGGCGGCGGGGTCCCGGCCCTCTCCTGGGGCCTCTCCCTGCGCCGGGACAACCCTGTGGCACGGGGGGGGGCCGGGAGGCGCCCTCGGGTTTGGCCCGGGGTTAACGTGGTGCGGCGTGGGGGGAGCGGCGGCCCCGCGGCGAGGGGAAGGGGTGGCCAGGCCTGGGCGAGCGATGTTCCCTCCTTCCCCTCCGGGCGGAGGAGCGCGGCTCTCCCGAGCTCGGTACAAAAGCCACGCGGAGGGGAGGTTCGTTACCCCCAAGGTGCGGCCGGCCGCTCTCCTAGGAGGAAGTGGCCGCCTGCTTCCTGGCAGCCTCCAGTTTCGCTCGTGTGCGGCCGCCTTGGTTTCGACCTGAGCGCAGGGTACCAACACGGAGGGGTTCCCCTTTGGCTGCTCACAAGCGCCCACCCCAGCCCTCGCTGCCAGCTCAGCGGCCCCAGCCTCTTCGGGGATCTGGTGTAGCTGCAGTGCTTCCGTACCTGATAGATACACGCTTGTACGGAGAACAGGAGCTCACCTCCGTGTCCATAGGCGGCCTTCAGCAAGCAGAGAGAGTCCTTTCCACCAAGCTTTGCAGGTTGCCTGACAGCTTCTGATCTCCTGTAGGAAATGCAATGATCATTTTGCTTCTTGGATGCCTGGGTCTTTGCTGGTGATTTAGCTTTAAACACCAAAGTTCAGTTTTTCACAGAGAAACAGTAAAACAAGCACAAAAATATGGAAAAGAAGCAAAAAAAATATGCTTGTTGATTATCTTGCTTGTCAGCCACGTTCCTGCATGATGTCTAGCTAAAACTTGGCTTCGCTGGCTCTGAAGGTTGGTGTTCTCTCAATGCGAAGCCATAGGCCTGACGTAGCCGTAACTTACTAGGTTGGCAGTGTCCAGATTTGTTCTTTCCAACCAGGATCAGAAGAATAGCAGCGTGCAGTAGAGTAATGCAGTTCAAGTTTAGGAAACGGCCTTAATTTCACAACTTTTCAGTTTTCTTGAAGCAGGTTAGTATGAAACATCAGATGTGAAGAGACATCCAACTGTCCTCTGGTGGGAACAATAGCTTTTTAACCTCTTTAAAAAAATAAGGAACTTATCTTTCAGAACACAGGTAATGAGAAAGGATCTCTTTCATAAAGAGCTTTGGTTTCTGTAAGTGAAAAGCACATAGTGATTTTGAGGATTTTGTTCTTGCCTGAGAGATGCTGCTGTAGGAAACCCATGGAAAATCTCTTCTGTTTCCATGAGCCTCGACAGGTCAGAATTCATATGGGAATTCATTTGATTGCCAACGAGATCAAGGTTTTGCAAGTCTTGAGAGTTTGGATTTTGGACTGGGTTCGTGTGATTTCCTGCAGGAAGATCCTGTGGGTCAGCTATTTCACAGTGAAAGCTGAAACAAGGTGTCTTGAACTACAGTGTAATAAGAGCCACTGTAACTACCTGTCACCAGTCTTAACTTTGTCTTGCCTATAGTATTGTAAAAATTAGAGATCCTTGGTTTTGCTAGCAGTTTGCACAGCTGCTGGTATTTCTACGTTTAAGTGCATGTGTGTGTATTTTATTTTTCAGAAAAGCCTTGGACTCAGGGAGTACCCTGGTCCTCTGTGTGGTATGTTTAAGGCAAATGAGTTTGCTCTGCTTGTGCTTTGAGTTGGCTCATCAGGAGTCCATTTCAAACCAGAAACTGAGCAAGTACTACATTGACACTATCCTACTGCAGAATTACTTGTTGAGGCAGCGTTGCACCTCTGCAGCGTGTTTTCCACCAGGTGGAAATTGAGTGAGCTCATATTTGCCTGGAACATACTGTGGAGGTGCAGCCTAAGAGGACACTGAAAGAATGACGCTTGCAGTTGTGATCCAGATGTTACTACATAGTCCCTTGTTCCCTTGCTCTCATCCTGAAAACATGGAGTAGAGGGAAAGTCTTTGAATATGTGATAAAAATCAAGTGCTGATTCGTGGTGACCCTCTCAAGTTGGCATCTTCCAAACCTTCCCCTTTACTTCTCTCCTTCCCTGCTATTGTGCTCCCCGGTTAAGAAGCAACTAGTGTAGCACTGCAACCCCTGCCCTGTACTACAGAGTGTATGCCAGACGGGGCATCCCACGCTTGCTCCGCACTGTTTGTACTGCCTTATCGAAGGCAACTGGTGATAACTTCACTATTGTTAATGACAAGCACAATTCACTGTATTATCAAAGTTTAAATAAGATAGAGGTGTCTCTGGAGTGTGGCTAAAATAAAGCACAGCTTACGAGAAACTTTGTAAAACCTTGCTCAGCGGGTGTAGCGGCTTGGATAGGAAATACTGTGGAGGTTGTTATGGATGAGTTCTAAACGTACATAACGATAGCTTCATTAAAAAGGGAATAAAAAAAGGGTAATTGATGTGTGCTGTTCTGAAGTGGCGATAAACAGATGAAGTTTAACTACGACGCTACAGCCCAACAGTTGTCTTATTCCTGGGCACCACTAGGTAACATTCTGATGACTGTTTTAGCGAGACCTTGATAAAATTCATTTGGTGTTTATATGAATGGCTGGTGCTGCAGAACTTTTCTGGTTAGGGTGGCAAGCAAGGCAGTCCCATCCTGTGTGCTTCTGGGCCCAATGAATTACAGAATCACAGAATCAACCAGGTTGGAAGAGACCTCTGGGATCATCGAGTCCAACCGTTGCCCTGACACCACCCTGTCAACTAGACCATGGCACTAAGTGCCATGTCCAGTCTTTTCTTAAACACCTCCAGAGATGGTGACTCCACCACCTCCCTGGGCAGCCCCTTCCAATGTCTAATGACCCTTTCTGAGAAGAAATTCTTCCTAATGTCCAACCTGAACCTCCCCTGGCGAAGCTTGAGGCTGTGTCCTCTTGTCCTATCACTAGTTGCCCGGGAGAAGAGGCCAAGGGAGATGTACCTCAACTGTTGGTCTGGTGCAGAGTGAAAGTTGTGATGCAATGTCTGTTCCTGCTGGCTGACTGCCTTCTGTGTTCTCGTTTGCAGGTTGCCTCTCCCTGCTGGTGACAGTGCAGGACGTTGAACGTTATACCACCTTATTTGCCACTGTTGTCCTGAAGTGTGACTACAGCACCTCAGCACAGCTGCAGGACGTGGCAGTGACCTGGCGCTTCAAATCCTTCTGCAAGGACCCCATCTTTGACTACTACTCAGTCTGTAAGTGCCAGGCTTGTCCTCCGAGGAAACTCTTTTAAAATGGAAAGGAAGGGGAAGGTAGACACACTGGGGAATCCAGGCTTTTGACCACGTGCTGCCCACAAACCAGGTTGGGTGGTGGTATTTCCCTGCACTCCAAGAAAAAATAGGTCATGTCTGTGATTTCCTTTGCAATGTCAAGGCTTTATGATATGACGTTGTAGAAATCACAGCCAGAGCAGCTCATTTGTCCTCCTTGTCATCAACTCAGAAGGTAGAGAGGCTCAGCCATGTTTGACACATGTCAGTCTTGGCAGCCCCACCTGATGCTTCAGCATGTTTGAAAGCAAGGGCCCTGCAACAAGTGGACTTTATGATTCCGTGGGGGACCCTATGGTTGGAGCTCAATACCTGTGACCAGGTGTAACTGATTTTAGGAAGTAGAAGAAACACATGCATCTTGGAGGGCAGCAAGACTTCTAAGTAATGACATTTAGTACTGGTGGCAGCACTTCATGTGCAGACATTCTGGTGTGTGCAGCCTTAATTCAGGAGTGTTTAAGATGGTTCTTAAGGTGGTATGCAAACTGCATTCTGGGGTGCATCAAACACAATATAACCAGCCAGTCAAAAGAGGTGATTTCAGCATTGATGCAGCCTCCCCTTGAGTACTGTGTACAATTCTGGGCCCCACAATTTAAGAAGGATGTGAAGGTCTTTGAATGTGTCCAGAGGAGGGCAACAAGGCTGGTGACAGGGCTGGAAGGCATGTCCTATGAGGATCGGCTAAGGACTTTGGGCTTGTCTAGTTTGGAGAAAATGCAATGAGCAATGGAGGAGCCTTTGACAAGCTTTGTCCTCTCCTCTCTTCATTGCAAGCCCTTTACAGACAATGCTGACTGTATTGGTTGTCTCCCCAAATCTCAGCTCCCAAATACCTGGAAAACAGTTTATATTGTGAGTCTATCATAAGAGTATTGGACAGAAATTGCCTCAAGCCCTCCATTAATTCTGTTGAGTCTCTCTTCACATAATCCTTAGCTGAAATCAGATGATGGATTTTTTTCTGTCTTTATGAGCTCCACAACATCTAAGGGGATACAAGAGGGAAAGGGAGACAATCCATACAGTGGTTCATGTATGTCTGGAGATTTTGTTTGGTAAATAAACACACACTTGTTTTAGTTCCAGTACTCCTGGGAGTTTTAAGACTTTCCTTGCAGTTTATCTTCATACTGGGAACTGCCCTCCAGCCTACCACCATTAGCTTCTTTCTACTGTTGTTCTTTCAGTTGTGAGTACAGGAGGCATCTCCTCTGCAGCTTCTGCATTCTCAAAATCTCTGCCATTCCTGTGGCTCTACCTCTGTTTGCTTTTGAGTACTCCAAAGTGACTTGTCCTTGCTGGTTTGAAGCCATGCTTTGTATCACTAAACCAAAGCAAATGCACACGTGCATTCAGGATTTTCTCTGCTGCTCACAAGGGGATAGAAATCGGTCCTTTGAAATAACTTTTGGCATCTTATTTGATGATGTGTGTTTGTAGCATACCAGGCTGGTTTAGCTCTTGGCCAGGACCCGTCTGACGACTGCAACGACAGCCAGCGAAAGGTGCGCATTGTCATCCAGAAATATGGGCAGAAGGAGCCTGTGCTGGGTATCGACTACCAGCAACGAAAGATCACCATTCAGAACCGTAAGTGACTTGACCTCCCACGCAGGGAGGGAACTCAGTAACTATCCAATATCTGGGCCTGCCAAGTGAGGAGAAGCATAAACACGGCTAATGTCATCTGTAGCTTACGTATTCTGTGAGGTGGCAATGAAACAAGAGTTGTGAAGGGCCCTGTTCCCAGCTGGCCTGAGGGTGTTGGAGGCACTACTGAAGAGTGCAAAAGTAAGCTGAGGAGCCCAGAGGCTAGAAAACAGTTCTTTCTTCTAAGAAGTACTGCATAGTTGTCCAGGTGCATTATATGCTTCCTGCTGTCCCTGGAGCAATAGCTGCTGCTACTGCCAGAAGAGTTATTGGGGTGGCTGGCCTAACAGGGACACTGATCTGTGTTCCAAAACCAGTAGGGTTGGCAGCAATGAGTATCTGTTAACATCCATCACCCAGCAGCATGCTGGTTATTTCCCTCCACACAGAACTAGTCCCGCTTCGAAGTAGCATTGCTTTCCAGCAACACACAGAAAAAAGGGACTGGCAGTTGATGCTGTTTGCAGGAGTTCTCAATGGACTCAAGTGGGATTGTTTGAAGGTGAGGGCCTGAAAGTAGTGCTTGTCAGTCCCAAATAGCCTACTGACCTCTTAGTCCCTCTTCCACAGGGGCAGACCTTGTCATCAGTGAGGTCATGTGGTGGGACCATGGCATGTACTACTGCACTGTGGAAGCACCAGGAGATACCTCAGGTGATGCGGACAAAGAAGTGAAGCTGATTGTTCTCCGTAAGTGCCTGTGGTTTGTTGTCTGGGTGGCAGATATCTCCTCCTGTTCTCTTTCTCCCCACCCCAAGATGTCTCAAGCAGTGGGGAGGTGCTCAGTAACTTACTATCCCCAGGTACATCAGGATCCTCTTTCTCTCTCCATGTTTCCCATAGACTGGCTCACAGTACTCCTCATCGTTCTCGGTGGCCTCCTTCTCCTTCTGCTGATTGGAATATGCTGGTGCCAGTGCTGCCCCCAGTATTGCTGCTGCCACGTCCCATGTGTCTGCTGCCCAACCCGGTGCTGCTGTAATGAGGAAGGTGAGGTTCAAGCAAATGTGCATCCATTCATGGCTTCTGTCAAGACAAAAGCTTGACTCAGAGCTTGCTGATAGACTGAGACATTTCTTTGGCCAATGTGACCTCCATGACCAGTTTATTTGAGTTCAGAGGAGGGGAGCTAGGATACATGTAACCCACCTTGCTCTTCTGTGTCCTCAGACGTTCCTCCCCCCTCACACCTTGCTACCAACATCTCTCATGTCATCCAGGGCATGATCACTTCCCTTGTATGAGTAGCTCAAGAGCTTGCTTCATTGTCCTGTGCCTCACATACCTGTGCATGTGAGGAAGGCAAGCGAATGCCTTAGTACTACCCTCCAAACTGGCCTAACCTTCAAGTGTGTTGCTCTGAGAGGTAATTATGTAAAAACTGGAATTTTCTATCTTCATGTTATTTTCGGAGCTGCTCCTTCTACAATAAAAAGCTTTTGCTTGTTTTTCTTTGTGGAAGCAAGTGGAGAGAGAAAGCAGAAAGATGGTCTGTCTTGGTGGTCAACCCTGCAAATGCATTCTGAGGTTTTGAGGGTCAAGAGAAGCTTTGTTGTGCATAGTTTTTAGCAGTAATCAAGATTCTGCAGCCAGACCCTGTGCTCTTAATAAGGCCAGCATTTGATTTTGGCTACTAAGGTCATGTAACCTCTGTGTTCCTGTAACTGAAACTTAGTAGTGACACAAGGTGGAATAGCCCCCTCGCAACTCACACAATCTGACAGGAACAAAATGCAACAAATACATTTATTTATCACTAAAATGACCAGATTCTTCCCCAAGTGCTACAAGGAGAGGATTTATGAGCAAGGAGCTGTGTTTCTCGTTTCCCTTTACCTGCAAACAAGGTATTTGGGACACCTCGGGTGTTAGTAAGCTGTGAGAGTTTTAGATTCAAGCTTAATTTACTTAGCCCTTGCAAAGAGCAAACAGAGCATCCCTCTCATTTGCTAAACACAAAACAAAACAAAACACTTTCTGGGGGCTTTACAAGCTGTCAAGTAAAACGCGTGGTGTTGAGGAGGCTATGGAAATTTGGCAGAAAAATTAGTTTCCATGAAGGGAATGAGAGGTGATGGAGATGAAAGACTCGCACCTCCAGACTTCCTAGTTGTCGTCAAAAAAGGGATTCAGAATATGTCTGAGTTCTTGTTTTGCTGTGCCATAGGAGATGATTGCACACTCCAGACTGCTGCTATTGTCTTTCCTGCCTCCCGTTGAGGATAGGTGGGAGGGATTCTTGCGGGGTTTCCAAAACCTCTCCCTGCTCGTGAGGGAAGGTACAGACGAGTCCAGCCTCCTTGACTGGCTGTGGATTCTGTGGCTGTAATTTCCATCCCAGCTGCCTGCCCTCTTTATCCCCTTTGTAAGGGATCCTTGTGCTTGCTCCCCTCCTCTAGCACACCTTCTCTTCATCCTGCCTCTGACTTACTTTTTTGCACTCCAAGAAATGAACTGGAGGCCTTAAAAACCACAAGAAGGTAGATACAGGGGGCATCTTAAAAAAGAGTCCTGAGGAATAACAGTTCCACACAGCTGAAGAGAAGGCAGAAATCCTCCACTAAGTCTTCACGAGTTCTAGTGCGAGCTGAGTACGGGTGATTTCTTCCCAATTATTGGACACTAGAGGGTAGCCTAGATCTGCTGAACGGTCATAGATGCCGTTGAGGCAAGGTAATTCTGGGTGGTTTAAGTCAGGTCATTAACTGACATGATTGTGAACCTAGCAATAACAGAAGCGCATTGTTTGAGAGATTCAGAATTGGTGTACAGAAATATTAAACATGCCCCAGGAGCAAGGCAATTACATTCCCCACAGAAAGCTCTGAGAGAAGCCTCCCAGGGTAAATGTACATATAACCTTCCTCTGTTCTTCTTTGTTCGTTTTCTACTGTGGACTTCTTCCACTAATGAATTGGTGCAAAAGAGGATATACTTGCACCTGGGCCTGACTAGGTTGAAAAATATTTTTTTTTATAATTGAATAATTGGCCCAGCAGCTGTAAAGTCTGTTAAAGGTGAAGAACAAGCTTTGTCAGCAGGGAGTAAGTGGAGGGAACAACACGACATTCTGCTGAAGTTTTACAGCACGTATGAGTTTGGGAATTAGGGTGAATCTGACCTTCCTCAGATAAATATGTTCACTTTAAAAAGAGATCTGTAATTTTACTTCCATATTGCAGGTGGGGAACCAGATAATATATATCGGGTTCAAACTGGAAGGCAAAGTGTCTGAGGAAGGAAGAGAGGATGAAGGTAGTGAAAGAAGTCCAAGGGCAATTCTGCATTTGTTCAGCTGTAAGGAGAGATCAGAGGATTCCAGGGACAGGATGACTTTGGTCCTAATGACTGCCTTCATAACATGTGGAGGGGAACCCTAAGCAGGTATGCCCACAGCTGCTGGGCCTTTCACTCCTCAGGCAAAGACTGTGGTCAAAACCCGAGGATGTGCACTAAGCAGGTTCTAGAACATTCTCAAGGTGATAAGTGGAGGAACAGGAGAGGAAGAGATAAGGCCTTTCCCTGCTTTTTATCCTTTTTCATTTTCTTCTTTCTCTCTTCCTCTAAGTTTGAAACCTAAACTGGAGGAAAATCCCTTGGGAAAAAAGAATAACAAAGCAAGTTTGACATGAAATGCTTAAAAGCTGCTACCTCAGGCCATACAGCTTTAAAGAAAAATCAGAGTATTAGGATTAAAACCCCTGAAGTTTCCAGCTTTGTAGTTCAGTCTGGTTGGAGCCAGGCTGGGGAGGAGGAGGGAGTTTGGAGTGGAGAATGAAGTGGAACTACATGAACTGTGGGGAAAGGGAAGGATGTGTTGAGAGGCATGGTCAGTCCCTGTTTTGTTGGGCCTGTTGCAGAAAAGCTTCACTCGGTAATGACAGACAATCCATGCAGAGTCAGGCTTTATAAGGTCTGGGGCTTGCAGAATTTACTTGCTCATAAACTTAAGTTTTGATTGTGGTAGAAGGAGTAAGTTTCTGTAAGATGTTTTTAGGTACTCCCAAAAAAGAAGCGGCAGCGAACGATGGTTTTGAAGACAGCGATGGTGAGGTTGTCTGTGTAGAGGAGGTGAGATGGAAGGACTGAAAAAAGTGAAGTGGAATTGGAGCCTGACCCCACGAGTAGGGGTCTGGAGTTAGCAGTGGTGGAAAAACAATGAGGGAGAGAAATTCCCACTGATTTTGCTCTTTTGGCACACTGGACATTGCTGTTGAGAACAGGGAATGTAGTTTGTTCACCAGTTTGACCACACTGTCCTAAGGGATTTAATTTTAGCAGTCATGCATCTGGACAGTGCATCTCTGAGTGCCCTATTTGTGGAACGGAGAGGAAATGATGGAGTATGGTGTGGAAAATATGATCTGGACAGAGCCTACATGAAGGTGGCAAAAAAAGGTCTCATTTAGCTGTAAATCAAAGGCAAAAGGGGAAAGAACCGATGATGAGCTGAAAGAGTTTTAAGAGAGAGAAAACAGTGTGATATGTCTTGCTGTATGAAACATTATTTGCCACCTTTCCCCAACTGTACTGATAATGACAGGGCAGGTAGAAGTCTTGCATTTGGTTATGTGCTGTGTGCTTAATCATAGTGCCGTTTGTTCCCAGTTGCTGGATCTGTACCCTGAATGTCGGGCAGTAATCCTTTTCTTCTGTTTTAGGTATCTTTTTTGAAGCTGTACAACTTCGTATTGGAATTTCCTGTGCCCTGTTTTACCTTTGTCACAGGGTGGAGAGAGCTTTTCATTCTGGGAATTTCCTATATATCTGACCACATCCAAAGGCTACGGCCTATCAAGCAAAATGGTATGTGGTGTGCAAGCTGCACTCTCTGGATAGCAGCTGTAAGCTTTCTTCTTCTTCTTTTACAGTACTGGAACGGCATCGGTTCATGAAGCAGGCTCAGGCACTTGCACCTTGGATGTCACGCAACATGTTCTACGGAGGTGGCGACAGGAACTCACAACTTTCCTCTTACCAGCTGAACCCTCTACTGCAACAAGGTGAGACCACGGGCATCATTGCAGAGGGAAATCAGGATGAGAAACAGGTAACTTCTCAGGGAGGTTCAGCAGTGAGGCTTTAGCCTCTCTACTACAAAAGAGAGAAAGATGTTTCTAGCATGACTGTATGTCCTAGCATGACAGCTCTGCTACATCTGCAGCATACTATAGACTTTCCTAGGTGGGTAAATACAGCCTATCCATCCTAAGCGTCTTGCTAGGCTCGGTGCTGGGTGAAGCAGTTCAACGCTAACTAAGGTACATCTGTGCTACACCCCAGCGACTGCAGGGTAAATATACCCAGCTTATCTCGCTTCATCTGGTAGAGGGAGGGTATTGTCTCTTTGTTCTGCTGTGCTGGTCACGGTCAACTCCTTATAGCCAAAACTGACATGACAAGTGCAGTGCAATTTGTTTAAGTTCTTATCAAATGTCTAGTCTTCAAATGATTAAGGGCAAACTGCCTTCTGTACAACAGATCTAGCCTGCATGCAGCAAAAAATGAAGGACTCTTTAATGAACCAGGAAGAATTTGCCAGTTGTTCTGCCCCAAAATCACTTGTATTAGTGGTATTTATTTATAACTTTAATGGAGGAGGGAAGATGGAGTCTCTGAAGTCCTAGAGAAATAAGAAATAAAATAACTTATTACCAGTAATATTATTTAATCGCCCAAGGAAAATAGAGGAATTCAACATAATGACTTCTCAAATAAATAGAGCATATTTTTCATGATGTGAAATTAGCGTTTCATCACTATACAGAAGTCACAGATTTACGCTGTGTCTGATGAGTCTTAACTGTTGTTTGAAGAAATAGTTTGCCAACATCTTAAATGCTAAATTCAAGATGTTTGAGTATATACTTTTTTAGCCCACTAGTTAATTCCACAGTTACCATTTTTCCTAGCCAGGGCACCAGTTTCCCTTAGGAAGATCTGGTGACTGAGGCACCATGATTTAAGACAGAATGCACTGAGTCTTCTCAAGGAAATCCATGTTGCATGCTGGCAGAAAACAGGCAAGTAAATTCCTCAGGCATTTTCTTAGCCTGTGTTTTCACAGTCCTTGCATCTCCTGTGCTTAAGTTTCCCTTAAATTTATTTCAGGTCAGTTTTTTAGAGATGTTGGGTAGGTCATCTAGTCCTACCTCTTGCTCAAAGCAGGACTGTCACCATCCTCAGTCACATTAACTGTGGCTTTGTCCAGCCGAGTCTTGGAAACCTGCAAGGATGGAGATTCCATGACTTCTTTGGGTAGCTGTTCCAGAGCTGCACCAGTATCCTAGTGAATAAACTTTTCCATTTGCTGCTTATATCTATACATACATGTGTGTGTGTACGTGTGCATATATATATAAAAATTTCTTTTTCTTTTGCAGTATTGGTTGATATTTCTTCCAGCTCAATGAGATATGAGAGGAAACACTATGAACTTTAATTTTTTTAAAATAAAATTTGGTATCAATGCTGTAGGAAAAAAATGTTCCTCTCTCTAAATACATAAACTATATTTCCAGGTGTGCTGGATGACTTTGATTTCTTACCTCTGTGCTGCCCAAAACACAGATCGTGCTGCAGCTTACTAGTTACTACTCTTTGCACCTTACCTGGTGTGGTCTGGATGTGCTGGTTGTGGTGCTGGAGACTCGCGCAGCTCTTGCAGTGAGGAGGAGGAGCAGAGAGGCTCAAAAGGGACTCAGCCAGGATCATTAGTGCAGAAGGGACCTCTCTTTATTGTTTCCCCTTGACTTGCTACATTATCCTGTGCTTTTACCCTTAGATGTGTCTCTGCAGAACAGTCTTCCACTGGTGCAGCCACAAACTCAGCTTTCCCCAAACAAGGGTGTTTTGGACTATCTGGAGTCTGAAATCCAAAACCTTAACATGTCACAGCTCCAGCCACCCTCCCACCCGCGGCAGGCTGTGCAGCCCAGCTTGCTGTCCTCCCTGGGCTCCGAGATCATGCCACCTCCTCTCGCCGATCACGTCTCCTCCAACCATGGGAGCAGCAACTCCTCACGGCCACAGAGAGCTGCCCGCGCTCCCAGACCCTGGGACTCCGCAGCAGGAGACAGGAGGGAAAACCGGAGGGGGCCCTTGCCTTCCAGTGGGGATTCTCATTCCAGCTACAGTCGGGACCCCTGGGACAGGCAGCGAGAGGACCATCCTCAGAGGACAGGTGGCTACAATAGCAGGCCCCAGCACTCCAGACGGGATGTGTCATCCCCACGCCAGGCTGAGAGGGGCAAGAGCAGCAGCAGCAGCAGCAGTTTCTATCTGGAGGAGGCCAAGGAGCGCTCCAGCCACCATCGTGGCTGGAGACAGGAGGCCACAGGAAGGCGAGACTACCAGCACCACACTAGGAGGAGCAATAACTCGGGTCAGAGGCGACACAGCTACTCTCCCCCTTCTCGACGGGGGTCATGGAGCTCCTCAGAAGAGCAAGTCCGTCTCCCAGCAACAAACCGTGGGCGGCGGCACCGGTCTCGGGAATGGCCAGAAGATAAACCCCCCAGTTATCGCTCGTTAGATGTCATCCCAGGTCAGGAGAAGAAGCACAAAGGCAGCGCAGGGCCACGCTCGGTAAGTCAGCTGCCTTTTTGCTTTCCCATGTGCATGATTCTCCTATTATTGATCTCCAACATTTAATTTTTATAGAATCTTGGTGATATTTTTAAGATGGTTCATATAGGTAAGCATCTAGGTAAGATGCCTAAAGCTACATGAAATAATAGGCTTTAAGATCATGGGTGGCTATAGTGGTGAGAAATGTGTGATTCTCCAGGCCGGGTGGAAGAGGATGGCTTGCTTGTTGGCAGCTATTGTTCACAGCTCATCTTGTCAGTTTACAGTGGGACTAGATTTCAGGTAGCAAGTGTGAAAAGCTTCATATCCAATTGTTAATTCTCCAAGTTAGACAATGTATTTCCCCTTTAAAAATGAAGATATTTAAAAAAAAAAGTATTAAGTGACCCTTATCACATATATGCAGAATTTTACCAGGTCAGAGTCTTCTCAAAGGGCTGTATTTTACACATCACCATTTTCCCTTCCGTGTTTTGGAAGGAAGTGCAGTTCTAGTCCCAGCTGGGATATGTGTATGTATGAATGGTTTTGTTACAGTGCTCAGAGCGGGTAGGAGGACACAGGATTTCCATTTATCCTTCCTTATTCCTGAATCTTTTATTTTCTCTTGCAGGACAGAGGAAGTTCCCACAGTGGAAGAAGCATAGTCATTTAATGCCAGTACTGAAAGAACTAAGATTCCCACTGGACTCCTCTTAGCTCTTCTACTATGTAGGTTGGGATGGCTGCTTTTGATTGAACAGCCAACCAGCAAAAAAACAGATGAAGCAGCTTCCCCTTAGACTTACAACTCTGAAGAATCTGTGTCTAGTGACCACGAAAGCAATACATAACCCATTTTTATTCTTGCTGTGATTTGGAAACGTAGGTTTGCAATGGGCTGTGGTCTGTTGGAAACATTCTATTGGAAACAGCAGATTTTTTGTGTAAATGGTATATTCCCAGTCTTTAAAGGAGATACCAGTGGTCCTTGTTAGGTGCTCTGGCACTGCAAGGAGCCTAGTCCACAGAGTGCTGGTCTTCTGCACACCAGTTACTGGAGAAGGGCTCCAATGATCACAGAGTTGTAAAGGCACAGGACAGTAGAATAATTTCGGTTGGAAGAGGCCTCTGGAGGTCATCTGATCTGGTCCCCTGGGAGTTCGGTGTAGGGAGGCACAGCATCTCCTCTCTAAGGCCCTCTGTTGTGCTTCAGAATGTGTAATGTTTGCTGCTCTGCCTGGCTGCTCAGCATAGTTGGGGCAGTTGCTTCCTTTTGTCACCAGTAAGCCTCTCTCTCAAACACAAGGATCACGGTGTTGGAAGGATGTTTGACTGCCTTAAGGGCCCACTAGCACAACTGCAAATTACCAGTTTATCTGCCCTATACTAACTGAAACAACCTGCCCTACTTTAAGCTTAGACCTTAGTGCCTTAAAAGATACTTGTTCTAGCCTTTAACCCAGACTTGAATTTATTTGTAAACCTAAAGAGCTAAATTTACCAAGGCTTGGCCATCCCTACAGAGGCTGAGCAAGGTATGACTACTGTCCCTCACACTGTGTACCAGAATTTCTTTCAGCTCTAGGAAGCATGACTTTGGTGGATATATCTTTCTAAGCCATGTACCCTTTTCCATACATTTTATATCCTCCCTTTTCTCTCTGTGCCGTGTATCATATACATGGGGCAGGATAAAGGGCACTGAAGAAGTCTTACAGTCACCTTTTTTACCGCTGTCCTTGATCTTTACCCTGACATTTATACCAGCTCTGTGTCTGTGGTGCATCTGATCTGTAGATTGCAGGGTTTTCTCCTCTCTTACCTTGCAACTAGAACACAGAATTTCTGTACGCTCTGAGACCGGTTGCGAAGGAGAACAACTTGCCATTTCTCCTTGATGTGATTCATCCACTGTTTTCATTTAAAACATGCTGGAAAAAAGAGAGGTTCTCTGGATGCTGGCTGCTTCCACAGGAAACTGGCTTGCCAAAGGCGCTTCTTGGATTCAAGAGACTCAACTGTTGGCTTTTGGAGCATCTTGTGAATTATTTTGTAACCCAGAGGCACTAGAGGGTGGCCAGTATCAATGACTGTATTGCCTAGCTTATTTCTCAACCAGTGCCGCATGGAACACTTGCTACTATTTGTTCTTTAATGTCCCAATTACAGATGTGCTTATGCTTTCCCTTGGAAGACTGACTTGGAGAAGCTTTCGCTTTGCCCACCTCCTTTTTGTCTTTTCTTTGGACCATGATGGGAAATACCACACTTGGAGCAAATACTCCCAGCTGGATATTTGATGCAGTTGCTGGTCAGCCAAAGGCGACTACAGAGAGTGCTCATTTTTCTACAGTTTCTTGGCTGACAGTGCTTATTTCTAATTCCTGTGTATGGAGATAAAGCAGGAGGACCCACTAGCTTCTCTGGTTGACTTTGTTTCAGAACTGGAGGCGTACTTTTTGAAGACAGAGGGGCTGTTCACCAGCAGTTGATGGCTAGCCCAAAAAAAAAGAGCTAAGAGAGCTAAAAGACTAACTCCAAAGTTTGAATTCAAGAAAGGAAGGCTGTATTAAGTGTAGTCCTTGTCTGTGTTAGACCCAAACTCTGAATAACGTGAACTGACCCATGAGTTACATCTGAAACATAGGGAATTAAGTGTGTTCACAGAACTTGCAAAGCCAGTATCACTCTTGGATCTGGTTCTCAGCCACTGGCTGTGAAAGATTTTTATTCTTATTTAATGACATGCTGAAGATGTTATGCACTCC
The DNA here is from genome assembly GCF_013368605.1 of Nyctibius grandis. NCBI lineage: Eukaryota > Metazoa > Chordata > Aves > Nyctibiiformes > Nyctibiidae > Nyctibius > Nyctibius grandis. Next base: position 4,574,391 of record NC_090680.1, on the reverse strand, counting down.
CTCCTTCTATGATGGGCTAGTATTTTTATTAGTTAAGAGGAGTTTATGGTGACTGCAATGACAGAAAATAATATGAGGCTCCTTCTTCCAAAACGAGCATCCTGGTTTGGCTTTAGTATTACCCTCTGGCGACTTTTAGCAGATACCCAGGGCCCTGCAGGTTCTACCCTTGGAAGCTGAATTGGTGGCTTGGAATTTGTCTCCTTATGCTTCCAATAGGTCCATACATCATGCAGGACAACTTCCTGTCATCTCAACCCAGATCAAATGTCCAAGTTTGAGGGAAGGACTGCCCCTTTCTCAACCAAGAGTAGAGGCTATTGAGACATCAGTTGAGATCCCAAGATGGTAGCATGGGAAAGAGTTCACTTTCCTTCTCATTCAAGTGTGTATAAGCCAACATGTGTCCAGCAAGTCTTCTCAAGAGCAAGAACCCCCTTACGCATCAAGAAAACCCAGATGACTTGGTGTTAACAGTAGCAGCTGTTGAAGCGTGCTGCTGTAGTGTGAGCACACTGACTGCAGAGGTTGTGCTTTTTTATCAAAATCCTATGAAGGAGCCCTCCATCTTTATTTGTTCCTCTAGTCCCCATAATTGAGGTTGACTAATTGTAGATTGTGTGAACACAATTTGTGCTGTGTGAATTCTGAAGAGTTTTATCTTTACCATACTTGAGATCTTCTTCAGTCACTAAATTCATATTTATAGAAATATTAAACAAAACTCTTCAGGGAAAATTAATTGTATCTCAGTCTTAATTCTGTAACTTCTTAAATTGCAACAGAAGTAGATTAGGTTACCCAGCAGGGAAGCAGAAATGGTACCACGTTTACTGGTCCACAGACCACTGTGGTTCATAAAACACCAGTTGGTGGGCTGTGAAGTAATGACAAAGGAAATCCATATATGCATGTTTTACAAGTGCAAGCAGACAGAAAAGTGGGAAGGAAATAGGGTCTGCTTTGAATGCTTATTTCTATTTTTAATTGGCTACAAATGAAAGCCGTTGTGATAGCACTGCACAATACTATGTGGACTCTTTTCCAGTGAGATTACAGGGTCTTTGACTTTTTAAAAGGGAGAGAGAATGGAGCAGCTCAAATACTACACACTGAAAGAAATAACAGTAGGAAATAGCCTAGCCTCATTCTTTCTGTATTGCAATTTATTCATGCTTAATTTTTCAGCCATTCCAAAGAGCTGATGTTCATATGTCAGCCCATTTGCAGTGAAAAAAGTTAAATGTGTTTCACATATGGGAGTTATTGCCATTCTAGACTTTTGTTCCTCCTGACATGCAGTTGAAGGAATATACCTTACCCCCAAGAATGAATTTTCTGTCTCAGATAAAGTGCCTTGATGATAGCCACTGGAGTTACCCTAATTTAAAATAATAATGTAATGAGTAAGTGACCATGCTATATGGGGCAGATAAGGACGCCTGTGCTGCTCCTGTCAGCTGCTTTCCACCTCAGATCAGAGATTCATAAGAGAGATAAAAAATCCTGTCATTTTTCTTTGATTAAGAAAGGACTTGCAATATCTGGCTTTCTTGCTTATTTGCAGAGCACCCTGCCATTCTGGAATGCCGTTCCAGGAACGGAGGGCAAGGGCTGCTTCTGGTGCAATCATTGATGTGGTCTTGGCAAGTGCCTGTTTGGCAGTAGAAAGTGCTGAAATGCCCAGTTGCTATCTCGGGGATTGTATTCGCTCATGATAGCACCAGCTGAAGATAGGCTAACTTCAGGGCAGGGGGAAGTTACCTTGGGTGATAACAACAGCCATGCAAAGCTCTTCAGTGGTACGTATGTAGTCTGTACTGCAGTCTACAACTACCTGAAGGGAGGTTGTAGTGAAGTGGGAGTCGGCCTCTTCTCCCAGGCAACTAGCGTTAGGACAAGAGGACACAGCCTCAAGCTTCGCCAGGGGAAGTTCAGGTTGGACATTAGGAAGAATTTCTTCTCAGAAAGGGTCATTAGACATTGGAAGGGGCTGCCCAGGGAGGTGGTGGAGTCACCATCTCTGGATGTGTTTAAGAAAAGACTGGACATGGCACTTAGTGCCATGGTCTAATTGACAGGGTGGTGTCAGGGCAACGGTTGGACTCGATGATCCCAGAGGTCTCTTCCAACCTGGTTGATTCTGTGATTCTGTATTACTACATAGGGTAGCTAAGTCCCTCTATGTTACTACCTCCAACAGCACATCAGTTTAAAACACCCACTTAATATAGTTAGAGCCTTCCATTTTTTGACCTGACAGAGGAGAGAGATGACACTTGAGGTTATATTAAATTAACCCCCACAAGTAATGACTGCTTGTTGCAATTTCTGCTAAGTTTAATGCCTATAATGTGCCTTGTGCTGGTCTTCTGAATATTATTGCAGCTGTAAAAGCAGATGGTAAATGTGTAGATTCTCTTCAATGACTGTCAAATGTGTGATTAAAATATAAGAGAACTTTCAGCCAGTTGCTCTTGTGTGTTCTTCCTAGACGATAAATTGCTTTTTAGTGTTTGCACCAGAAGTGGAACTGAAAATGCTCTGTTCTTCTGGAATTAACGTTGTTATACCTTAGTAAGAATTTTCTGTTCTTATTTTTTGGACAAAAATGCAAAAAGGTTTTGCTTGTATGGGGGATTTTTTGTTGTTGTTGTTGTTGTTATTTTGGGAGACTTTTTGTTTTTCTAAGAAAAAAGATAATTCAAATAACTATTCATCAAGAGAGTGAAAAAATGTCTGGGAAACCATTGGCAGCCCTCTTTAATGATGTGACCCACTGTAGCAATCGCTGACTTGGCTGCCGTGTCTGTAAAACGAGAATGCTTACTGTGTGGTTCTGAAGTACTTTGAGCTCCATGAGAAGAAAAGTCTTTTAAAAATTTTGTTTGGTTGATAGATGAAGATACTGGTTGAGCTTTTCACAGCTTCCACATGTGACGGTCACCTAATAAATAAGTGGCTGACATAAGAATGGAGGTCTGTTGGGTCTCACACAGCAGGATTAATTTATGCCTCATGTCCTCCCCCTTCCCCTTAGCTAATGCCCTGTGGAGCTCAGTTTTGCAGCCTTTCCGTCTCTTCCCCCTACTGCTCAGTGGTTGCATGTGCCAAATACAGATGGTTGGCCTGACTGAAGACCTAACGGGCACTTAGAAATTGAGCTACGGGGAAAACACACCCTCCAGCAGTAATGCAGCCCACTTTTTGACTGGGATCGGATCCTCAGGGAGCATGGGGAGAAGTTATCACAGAATCATAGAATGGTTTGGGTTGGAAGAGACCTTCAAAGATTATCTCACCCACCCTGCCCCTGCCTTGGGCAGGCACATCTTTCGCTAGAGCAGGTTGCTCAAAGCCCCATCCAACCTGACCTTGAACACGTCCAATGATAGGATGTCCACAACTTCTCTGGAGAGCCTGTTCCAGTGTCTCATCACTCTCATCATAAAGAATTCTCCCTTATATCCAATCTAAATCTACCCTCTTTCAGTTCAAACCATTTCCCCTTGTCCTGTCACTACAGGCCTTGGTAAAAAGTCTTTAACTTCCTTATAAGCCCCCTTTAAGTATTGAAAGGCTACAATAAGGTCTCCCTTGAGCCTTTTCCTCTCCAGGCTGAACAACCACAATTCTTTCAGCCTTTCTTCATAGCAGAGGTGTTCCAGCCTGCTGATCATTTTTCATGGCCCTCTGGACCCACTCTAGTAGGTCCGTGTCTTTCTTGGGATGGGGGCCCCGGTGCTGGATGTTTCCCCTGAGTAAGTTTTGACAGCTGGCTCAGATGTATGCCCATCTTGTCAGCTTATGCAAAAAGACTTGGGCATGGGGAAAGAAGAAATGTGAGAGGGATGCACATGTACCCCTGTGCACCATTTGGTTAATGCATTTGTTGGAAATAATGGAGAGTAAAATACCACTGGGCGTAAGAGTCGCAAGTAAGTTCCAACTGTCAGAGCAGTGAGGTTACAGCACGGGCCTTCCCTCAGGAACAGTGGGAGCAGAATTCAGCCCAACTCTAGCTACTGTTAATGTGGAATTTGGTCAGCTTATGAAAGGGGCCTCTATGACATGGTTGCCTGCAAAAGTAGGGGACTCAGTGACCCAGGAGTTGCCTTCCACGTCTCTTAGGCTCAGGTCAGACTGACCCTCCATTACTAAATCTCAATAACAGGTCCAGAGTCCTCCACAGCTTCTTGCCTGTCCCACTGAGCTGGATGTGCTTGCAAAAGAGCAAATGGGGAAACAAAGCAGGACCTTTGACCCCTTGCTATCACTATATTAGCTCTGCATAAATGCCGGTGTCTCAGATGAGCATCTACCTCAGCTTCGGCCTGAGAAAGAGAGAGAAGACAGGACAGGTAAGAGCTGAACTCTCTGTTCTGGGTGGTATGGACTTTGTGACTGGTGTATCTAGGACAGAGAAGTGAGTGGAGGTGGTCTTCTATTTTGCCCCATTTCTTATGGCAAACCAAAGTGTGAGCCCTTCTCACATTCCATAGCCAGGAATATTGCTGAAATGGAGAAGGGTGGGAGTGTTTGAGGTGACCTGGATTGAAGCTGAGTGATGGATGCTCCATAAGACACTCATAAGAGGGCCAAGCCCATGGTAGGAATTGCAGACTTTCAGTGCTGGACGATATATAATGTTTTCCCAGCTGCCTTCACCACAGGGTCTACAGGCTCTGAAGTGGGTAAAATCCTCTCTTCATGCTTTTGGGAAGCAAATTTACACCTTCTGTCTAGAGAGGGAGAAAGCGGCTCTAGGATTAAAAATCAAGGAAAGGTGGTAATGGAGCAACTGCTGCTGGTCAGCAAATGTCTAGTAAGATGGAGTGGTAGCTTCTGAAGGTAATCTGTGCACAGAAGGAAATAAAAATGGATGGAAATTTCCTTACTGTGGAATAAGAAGGAGCATTGACTTGTAGCTACCTGGAACGGGATTTAGAAAAGCAGTCACACGTGACAGACTTGCAGCCTTTTTTGCCATTGCAATTCCTAGCACTGCAATGTTCTCTTCATGGTACTCCGAGTGATGAGGCCCTCTAATTCAGGGCACAAATCAAGTTTAACTTCTAAACATCTTTTTAAGCGCAGCATGTTTGAAAAGCTTGTTTAGATGTAACGTCATCTTTTCAACGTACCAAGTACCAACATTTCAAGAGTTCCTCTAATTCTGGCTTTTTTAATGGACAGAATAAAGGAGGTTGGATGAGGTTAAGTTTGCACTTACTCCCTTTTGAGAACTTGTTCTGCCTCAGCTACTATCTGCTTTGTTTATCCCAGTGTGGAAAAGACAAGAGAACCTAGTTGGGTCCTTACTCAACTAGAGCAAGACAAAATACTCAGATCACTGGGTCACTGAGAAGACCATTGTATGTGATGCAGTCACTAGCACAATGTTCTTTAGAGCAATTCACAAAAAAAATTGAACAAAACAATCCCACATTATGTATTTTTCAGCTGTACCTGGGGGGGGGGGAAACCTCTTCTGACCTCTGGCAGTTTTAGTGGTTCGCTCTTATGCTGAAAAAAAGGAATTTTAATTCTTGTATAAAAGAAGTAACTTTAACTGTCATATATTTCTTGGAGACCTAAAAGCTATCATTCATTGGGGATATTTGTGAATATACACGTAAAAGTGCACTTTCATTTTTATACTCATTTTCCCTCACTTCTTCAAAGGAAATGCCCCATGATCTTTCCTGTTCTCTTCATTTATTGGTTAGGTTTGTTGCAAAAATCTGGTGTTTAACTGACATGTTTTATTTATCTGAAAACAAACAAAATATTGTATGCTGACTCCAGCAGGTCTCTCGGTGTAGAGAGGGGAACTGGCACTGCAAATCATGCTGCAATCCAGGGCATTGGTGATAGCTCTGATTCTGCTCCTCAGCACCACTCTCCCTGGTAAGTCTGAAAAGCTTTTCTGCCTCCCTGAGACAAGGCTCAGCTCTATGGGTTCTCACTTGCTTTAGAGAAGTCTGACCCATCCATAAAGTAGGACTGATGCCAAATAACACAGTTCAAGACTACGAATATATGATGCTTGGCAGTATATAAGTCAGTAGGGGCCTAGCATGAAAATTGCCTGTACCTGGTGCAAATACTCTGCCATGTAAGGTCTGTGACCTAGATGCCCAAAAATGAGTGATGAGGTGCTGCTGGATGCTGCTAGAGTGAATTCTGGGGGAGGCTTTGAATCTCAGAATTTCAAGTTCTTCCCACTGTGCCTGGGGGAAGGTACCAGAGACGCAAGTGACTGGAGAAGCCTCATGGTTTTTTGCTTCTTCTCTCAGAAGTGCACTCAAAGTCCATCTTTGAGAAAGACCGTCGTGACTGGTTGGTCATCCCCGACACAATTGCAGCTTACATCTATGAAGGTGTGAACAAGGTGTCCCCTAAAGCCGGTCAGTTCTTGGCGGATGCTGTCCAGACTCCACTAGTTGCTGGGACCAGGTATGGAAAGATCTTCTACGCTACAGCTGCAATAGTCATGGGGGGAAAGGGAGAGGGAGGAGTGGGAGAAGGAACAGATTAATCAGGTATCTATACAGGAAGACCCAAAGGGAAATGAATGAGCAACCAAAGCCTGATGTGACTACAACGGGAGCGGGGTGTGGGAAGATATGGTTTCACTTGAAAGTGCAACCTCTTCCCAGAGATGCACACGGAACACGACAATGCTCATGGGGATAGCAGTTACTGCCCTTTATACCTGGGTTATGAGGGAGGGGGCTACTGGCTGCTGGGGGATCAGCTTCCCTGGAAGGGTCTGGGCGGGTGCTGCAGCGCTATCTGTGAGGGGCTGAGTGCTGAAAGTACCAGGACACACTGCTGCCGCTCAATGCAAATCACTGAATTGGCTCTAGCTGTAAATACATATTCTCCAAAGAAGGGGAAAGCGTTTCCTTCCAAAAGGAAAAGCACGATGACCCAAGAGACACAGTTTCATGTAACTCACGGCAAACACATACTGCCTCTTCCTGGCTTCTGAGGAAAGCCCCTCTAGGACTGCTGAGGAGCTTTGTGCTCCCAGTGACAGGGAGTGTGATAACTACAGCAGACGGAGATTACCCTCATGTGTTTGTGTATCTTACCACATCCATTGTCGTCTCCTGCAGGAACTTCCTCATCAAAGAAACAACGAAACTCAGTATACTGGTTGAACAGGTGATAGAAAAAATAAAGAACCTGTGGTATACAAGAGTCCTAGGCTACTAGCCAGATGAAGACAAGTCAGCGTTTCCTGATGGGAGTTGGTAGCACCTTGCAGTGTCCTCTTTCCCCCTGTCCCTACTACGGACCAAGATCAGTCAATAAGACAGAATCGATGCTCCTCTTAATGCCGCTAGAGGGAACCCAGCTTCAAAGACCAAAGGACGGAAGGCATCTGCTGAAGTCTCCCCTGAAAGAAAACCCGCTTCTGGGCATTAGGAAGGCAGTGATATTGTAGAGCTCTTCTGTAGCCAAATCCTAAAAATTAATTGCTCCTGAATGGTTGGCCATTGCCCCTCTAATAAAAAAATGTTTGTTGTTAACACTTCCTTAAGTTTCCTGTTTCTATTAACTGTTACAAAACCACATCCACTTGGCATCCCATTCTGCTGAGAACGTAGCTGTGATTCATAAGAGGTTGTTGCAGGCAATGCTAACAAACCCTGGCCATTCAGACACATTCAGCTAAGCTCAGGTTCTTCTCAGGTGGGTGGGGGCACTACCTGAGCATCTTTCTGGGTAGCCACAATAGGGCAAACCGTAACCTCACATCAGGAAAGACCGTGAAATGTTGAGTCCTACTGATTGTGCTCCTTGGTTAGGTAAGAAGCAAGTAGGTACACCTGTATCAAGTGTCTGAAGATTTCAGATCATTTGGGAAAACAAGTGCTAGTAAACTGAACTGTCCCTCAATCTGAGCAGGATTTTGAAAATATGTTTCATCAGCCAGCCAGTGAGGCTACTGAAATTTTGCACTACCTTTAAGATGGAGGGTGATCCAGTTTATGAGAGGGGCACCTGTGTCCAGGATTGTCTGTGAAGACCTGGCAGAGCCTTGTCAGCCCTGCGTAACTGCCTCATCTCAGATGCCCACATTGGATAAAGAAATCCATCTACTTCCATGTTAAGCAAGCAGAAACAAGTAGGCAATTTGTCTGAAATCACACTGGGAGACTGCAGCAGACACTAAAAAGCCTGCTGGCCTGAGATCTAGGAGTCACGTGCACATGGGCAGAGCTACTGCTTAAAAGGGAGAACATTGCTACAACCGGCAAAAGGAGATTTGCCTAATAACTGCAAAGCAATACTACTGTCTTTTAAGGCACATCTCCGTTTACTTTCCCCTCCTTGGGGTCTTAAACCTAAAACTTTGTTCTGCTTCAGCATTACCCTTCTTAACTATCTGTCAGGGCTTGAGAGCACCAATAATGGCCTTCACCTGGGACCCTCATCCACACACACTGCCTTTGGACCCAGGAGCCACAGCCAAGCTCAAGCTCTGGGCACTCAGACCTGTGGCTAGTCCCTACTGTTCTGGATTACTGGTGGGTTTTTTTTTGCATGGATGCTGGGATCTATGTTGTAGGTAGCCTTGTCCTATCCCTGGTTGTGCTCCCTGGATGGACCTTGGAGCTATGCCATAGCCTTGCCTCCAGCTCTGCCTCCTGCCATCCTGAGTGGGCTTCCTGGCATGGCTTGTTACCTTGCCTTGCCTGGGGCTGTTGAAGGACCCTGTCACAGTTACTACCTCACCTCTGCTTGGGTATGGTGGGACTGTGCGATGGCTGGGGGTGTCACTACCTGTGCTGTGATCTCTGCTGGCTCCTGGCTTGTCCTCCCCCTTGGAACATCCCAGCTTTTGCTGCTCCCTGACACTACTTGTAGATTATCAGGTAATCAACAATTGAGTAGGGGAAGCAGGAAAAGTGGAGAAGCCCAAGGAGGAACTGGGAGATGTCAGTGTTTGGCCCTTCCCGTGGAAGTGTGCAAGAGAGCAATGGGACAGATGAGGGGTCACAGGGAGGAGGAAGAAGCAACAGAGATTAACAGAAGAAAGGAATCAGTAGCAATTGCTCTAAAAGCTGAATGTGTTTCCTCAAGGCTATCCCTTACCGCCCCCCTCCCCCCCCCCTCCGGGTTTGACTATGGAAATTAACTCAAATAGCTGACAAAAGGCTAATTAACAGATGAAAACTACATTCCATCCAGTATCTCCGTGCCAACCTCCCACTAGCATTGGTGGGAGAACTGCCCTGACCCCACGTACACAGTTCCAGGCCTTTATTTTAACCTATTCTCCACATTTTACAACAGTATTTGACCATCTCAGGAGACCAGGCTTTGCCATTGCCAACCTTCAATACCTCTATTGCTTGGGCAGCGCTGGGGGGAAGAATGTCCTCAGCTAACTGTAAGGCTCTTTCTCCAACCTGAAGTGCTGGAGACTGAGAATGTGCGTGCCCACTTTCTTTCTCAATGATCAGAAAGACTGCCAGCAGTACCTGATTCTCCAAAGCTTCCATTGCCCTGGTCTGAATTTCCTCTCCCAAGATCTATGGAGAAGAGTTTGCTTCAGCATAAAATTGAACATGTTGTAGCTGTTGTCCTGTTGGAGCAATTTGGTAGGCTACAAATAATACAGGAGAAATGAGTCCCCTGTGTTTTGGGGTTGGGTTTTTTTTGTTGTTCTCTTTTTATCAGTCAGATCAGCTACCAATATAAACTTGCACTTAACCAGTTGTCTGGAATAAAAAAATCTCGTTTGGCATTTTCTGTGTCTCAGCAGCTGCTTGGTACCACGTGCAATCAGAATGAAATCAGTGTCCCCATGCAGAGCAGCAAGTTCTTCCATCTCCAGTTGCTTCACCGCTCCTGCAGAGCTCTTTTGCAGATTTCTTTATTGCTGCCTGTTTGCTTCGACTGTCTGTGCTTCCCTGGTCACGCATGAACGTGCACATGCATATGTATTATGTAAATACACCAGTATTTAGAAGAATGTTTAGAAAAGCAGAGTTTGGGCTGATAAGAGCATTTACCACATGAAAAAGGCAGAATCTTCAGCTCTTTCTGCTACAGAGGTGATTTCCTACCTGCTTGTTTTGCACGTGACTGTTCAGTCTTTCTTTCTTCCCAAATATAACCCTTGTAGGAGAAGCCCTGCAGCTTCAATCCCCTCCTGCCCCAGGGGAGAATTCAGCATTCTGAGTTTTCTCAGGATAGAGCTTGCTCTTTTGGTACTTTAGAAGTATTTCTTTCTGAAAGAGTGAAAGTCACAAGTCATATGAAACAGCCTGAATATGCCCTTAAGAATTTAGTGTCCTGGAAATCGTTGTTTCAGCCTTTTCCATCTATCTGTATGCACTGCCAAACAGGGCAGGAAAAAGTTTGGAAAGTACAGGGGGCTCATGTTGCATTTCGAGCCTTTTGTGTGACTTCATCATTGCAAACCAGTGGCAGTTCTGTATTGCATCACTGCACAGCTGGAGCAGAGCAGTACCCGGTATGAATTCCATGCTAAAACTTAACAAAGTTTTGATATTTTGTTAAATGCACTTAATTATAACCCTTTTGTCCTTCTGCAATGTAACCTTCAGAAAATCCAAGCCAGCCACATGCTGATTCACTGTTTGATATCTGACTGATTTTAGTATACGGGCAAAACTGAATCAGCCCTTAGATCTCTCTATTTGTTTCTACTGCATCTCCTGATCATGTAGTTATCTGTGCGTTTTTATGCTTTAAAAGAAGTAAGCAGAAAACCTTCTAGATGGTTAATCTGCTGTACAATCTACAATGTAGGGCAACCTATGAAGAGCGAAGTAGACAACCTCCCACTGCCACTTCTGACCCTGATGTTACTGGCAGCATCCTTTGGTGAGTTCCTCAAAGGTGGAAACTAGCAGCTGAGACAGCATTCAGGCTGGGATCAGGTGAAAAAAAAAAAAGAGCATTTTATGCCAAAAGGGATCTTGTGGCAAATTCATGGGAAGGTTAATGAGAGGGCCATACGTTTTACTCTCAAATTTAAAATATTTCACATCTGCTCCCCCTTTTCAGTAGGAATACACAGCTTAATCTGTAATTTCTTTGTAAAATAGGGAAGGAAATCACTTCCCAAGTGATGTCTGTGAAAGTTCACCGAGTGCTTCAAGATTCTTGGAGAGGCTTCGTAAGTGAAGCATTCATTTCAGTGAGATTCATGTCACAGAAACTTTCTTTGTGAGTAATCATCATTCACTTAGCAGCTTTGGGAAAGCTTGTGGTGTAACTGGTTCAACTGAGTCCATTGCAATGAAATCTTAAGAAATGTCAGTTTTCTGTTGTTTCTGAGATGGATGAATAACACCTCATGCGTTCCTGATTTCTGCAAAAACACCCTTTCTCAAAAAGTATTTATTATAGTGAAAACTTGACACCATTTGTAGTGGCTCAGAGTGTTGATGGCACAGAACTGTTTGGCTTTTACATTTCCTAGTTCCCCTCACCTCTTACTTTAACACTTGGAAAAAATCACAAATTAATGCTAACGAATGAATGACTCGAGCTCTGCACTGCTGTCAGCAACAGCGGCTGTCCTGGACGACAAACAGCCCAAGTCCTTCAGCAGCAGAAACGTGAACGCGAGGTGTTTTCTCCTTGCAAGGAGCGATGATGAAGACTGGAAAAAGTCATGTAAAATATTTGAAATTTATGGCTGGTAGTCATGCTTGAAGAACCATATGGTGGTCTCCCCTACATACCCACACACTTCCATCTAAAGGTATATATTTTTGTCCTCTGGTGATGGCAGCGCACGGCTGTGCGGGCAGGGACGAAGAGGAGCAGCCACAGCCGCTGCCATGAGGGAGCGGGCAAAGATGGTGGGCAGGCCGGTGAGGCACGGAGCAGACACGGCCTTTTTTCGGATGGTTCTGGGCTTTCCACAGGCTTTTGGCAAAAAAAAAAGCTTTTACAAATTTTAAAAGTAAAGACCAAAAATCACAAACGGTGCGTGTGTATGTGGTGTCAGTAATGAAAACTGGCACCCAGAAAACACAGGTGGCTCCGGGGGAGGCCCCGCCGCGGCCCAAGGAGGAAGGCGGTGGTCGGCCGAGGCCAGCCCCGCTCCGGGTTCCCGGGCCGGTGCCGCGGGAGGCGGCTGGCGACCTCCAGCAGCGCGGAGGGACGGGGCTGCCGCCCGCCGCCCGCGGGGGTGCCCGGCCCGGGCAGGAGAAGCGCCTCAGGCGGGGCCGTTGGGAGGCTCCGGGGCGATGGGACTGAGCGGGGCCGGCCGGAGGGCAGCGCCGCGGCGGCGAGGCGCGGGCGGGTGACACAGCCTTGCGTGCCAGGCGGCCCGGCGGCGGGCGGCGGAGATCACTCAGCGTCTGTCTCCCTTTCGCTCACGGCCCGCGGTCCCCCGCCGCTGCGGCGAGCGCTGACTCAGAGCGGCACCCCCGCCGCCACCCGCTTCGCACGCGATGCCGCCGACCCCCCCCCCCCCCACACGCACACCCGAACACCCCCGCCTCGCTCCCGGCCGCACCGCCGCTGCTGCAGCGCCCGCCGCACTCGGGCCCCGATCGGGGCCGGGGCGGCGGCACGGCCGGGAGCGGCCCCGGGCGCGCAGGTAGGCTGGGGCAGCGGGAGCGCCGGGGCGCGGGGAGAGGCGTGCGGCTGCCGGGGCGCCGCCTCCCCCGCGCAGACACACACACCGACACTCTATTTACTTCAGTATTTTGGGGGGCCTGTTGGTTTTGGGAAAGCTGCGGTACCCCGAGCACTCCCCTGCCCCGCAAGGCCCGCACCGGGGGGCTCGGGCAGCCGCCGCGGGGCTGGGCCGGCCCCGGGGCCCTGCCGCAGGCCCCGGGAAGCGGGCCGGGGAGTGTGCCGGCAGCCGGGTGCCGCCAGCCCTGCCTGGGAAGGTCAAGGGGGTCCCCAGCCCCGAGCTGGTGCTGCTCGGGGAGGCGGGAGTCGAGCAGAGGTGGCTGGGCAAGGGAGGAGCAGTTTTATAGCAGTAAACCCCCATTTTGGTGTGGCCAGGAGGGGTACATCACTCCCTCCCGGCTGGTGAGGGCCCAGCTGTGGAGCCCGTGGAAGGGGAAGGTGTTTTGGCATGGGCCGAGTTGGGGTTGAGAGGCTGCAGCTGGGACGGTGTTGGGTGGGGAGGCTTTGGATGTTGTTTCCGTAATATGTAGAAAGACGGTTTTTCGCGAATGTTTGCCCGCTTACTTGCATGCTTAGCAGTGAGGTGGGAGCTCCTGTCACTTGAGTGTATTAATGACTAACATAGAATCATAGATCTGTTTTGGCTGGAAAGGGCCTTTAAGATCATCAAGTCCAACCGTTAACCCAGCACTGCCATGTCCACCACTAAACCACGTCCCTGATATGCAGAGCTTTGCAGACCCTGATTTTTTTGGGGGGGGACGGAGGGTGTGCCAAACCAAACGATCCCATATTACAGAATTCCTCTTTACGCTTAGATTTGGAGGTTATACGGGACTAGGTCACTTCTTAAAAAATGCTTTAAGAAACATTTCTGGTTTTGCTCTTCAGAAACCTAGAAAATTGCGGCACAAGTGCAAGCTAACCATCTTGACAGTAGCTGTGAGAAAACTCCTTTATTAAAGTTTCCCGATGCCATCAGGGCAGCGGTGTTGGGAGTGTGTGCCACAGCGTCAGGTACTGTCCGTGTCTCGTGGGAGATGCACTGACCTGCTCGCTGCCGCACTGGGAGCGTATCTGGAAATGGTTTATAAGAGAAGTTGCTGTCAACCCCGAGTTGCACTGATTACCGAAGGTCTTACAGCAGGATAAATATTTACAAGTACAACTGTGATATATCTCAGTGAAGAGCACAGATCTTTTATTTTCATGGCTTCCTATCTCCAGGTTTACAGTAGTGTCCTTGTCAGATGCTGCCTTATTCCCAGAGTCCCCTTGAGAGGTGAAAGCTGCAGGTGCCAGAGAAAATGTGTAACTCAGTGTGTGAAAACAAGTGGATTAAGTTCACTGCTTAGAACAACGACTTCAAGAGCATTTTTTTTTTCCTAATTGTAACATTTTATCTTCTCTCCAAAGGCTTCTTTGTCTCTTGCCTTTCTCTGGGGTGATGATGTTAGAAGTCCTGCCAGTGGAGGATCACTCCCGTTGGAGTGGGGTACGGACCCTCCCAGGTAACCTTCTCTGCAGAGATGTCTTCAAAATGTCGTGCTCAGGTCGGCTGTGCCACTTGGAGAGCACAGAACTGTGAAACAGCCGGCATGGCTGCGTAATCTGCAGGGCTGATCTGTTTCCAGTTGTGGTCAGTAAAACTCAAAGTGCTTTTTTTAAAAATAAAAAACCCACAAATCAAACCTTGTCAATAGTTACAGGCTGTTGTAGCCTTAGTTTAATGCTGTGTTTTGTGCGTTAAACTGCCACTGTAGCTGTTAGCTAATCAGCATTTTAGATTTCCCATGCTTCTGAGCTGCTTTGCTTGGCATGAAAGCGTGAAGTCTCGTATTTCTCGGGTTTGGGTGTCAAAAATTGTTGGAGTTACATACCTATATAGTTATTTTAGCAATTTAAGTAACTCATTAAGCCTTTTTTGGCAGGTAAAAGCTTGCAGTGATTTTTAGATTTGAAAGGAGCTTTTAGTATTCTAGTAATAAAGTTGACTTGACAGAAGTCATATTTTGTGAAACTAACTCTGGTAAATATTGCTGGAGGGAGAGAATGCTGATTTTATTTGGAGTTATCCATTTTCCCAAACAGTACTTTGATACCTCAGAAAAATAAAATCTACTATATAAAACCAATGCACACATGGCATGTAATACTTAAATATTTCTTGAGAAGCAATGCTTCATCCAAAATAGACATTCATCTGATTAACTTATGTATTTGTACAAATGTCCTTTGTCTGCATAAACTCTGACCTTCTGAGGACTTCTTATTAGCAGTTAGGTTTAAAAATTTTCCACTTCAGTCGTAAGTACCTTTTGCTCCATCATGTATTATTGTGGAGGGTGCCCTGGGTGGCTGAATGAGGGAGGAAAATAAATATTTCTGTATTGAATTGACTCTCTAGGTCAGTAATTTTTGCCAGCTCATGCGCAGTGTTAGACATACGCTGCAGGCAGTTGTCATCTGTCAACCTGGAGAAAAATGCTTGTGGCAGAAGACAAAAGACAAGAATACGGGGCACTGTTACAAGTCTTTTGGGCAACTCTTTGGCAGCCAGCCACCATGGAGGGCTGGCAGGTAATGCAGACGTTGCTAACTCATGTTATGTCATAAGAGAAAATCAAAATACAGAGCAGGAATGCAGAAAATGCTTCAGTACTCCGCCAGCACTTGCTCCCACAGGGCACCAGGGTTTACGATTTACTCCCTTGACTGAGTAAATGACACTGACTTACATAACCGAGTAAATCAAAAACCTGTTTTTGAAGCATCTAAACTGGTACGTAGGAGCACGTCCGTTCCCTGAGTGAGCTGACAATTTGGTGATGCAGCTCTGTTTTTACATGAAGGTTTGTTTCCCCTCTTCGCAAAGAAAGCACGTGGTTAAAGGGTAAACCTATGAGTTCAAAAGCAATCAAAAGGATCCTCTGAATATATTTGCATGGCATCTCATGATTTTCAGTGCATTTTGTGAAGTCTAAGGACAAATGATGGCCTGCACGTATGTTTTTTGACACATAAATGTCAAGGATTGTGTACGTGTATTTGCCTCTAGTTTGTGAACTAGATGACTGCCTGACGTCTCCTCCAGCTGTGCTGCGCTGGTAATACCACTTGTGTTAAAGCATGAGTCAGAATACAAGGTTGCTTTCTTAAAATAAAAAGAAGGCTGCATGTCACTGTCCTTGCTGTGAACATGAGACACTCTCTACGTCAATAACTAGCACCATTTTACAGCTGTTAGCAGACACCTCAGCCTTTGTGCTTTTACACTGCAGTTTATCACCTTCGCTCTACGTGTGTTTCACACACTAATCATGCCCATTGTGGGCCAGGAGCCCTTGGTTTATTTTTCTGTCTCATAAAAATGTGGACACTTCCATCCAAAGACTGAGTTCAGCACAAGATGAACAGACAGATCTTTTTTGTTGTTGTTTTAGTTTAATTAGAAGACTGAAAATGTGTACTTTGGTCCTCGTCAACTATGTGCAGTGTTTTGGAAATCCTGTTTTTATTGTAATCTTCCTTTTTCACTTCCTCTGGACCTTATCACAAGGCTTGATTTAGGGCAGATGCTTTCCTATCTAGTCTTAAGGCAAATACAGATTTTTAAAATTTTTTTTTTGAACCACTTAGCCTCACTCTCCACCTCTGACTTTCAGGCATGGCTGAAGTGGGCATTGTCTGGGTACGTGGCCTAGGGGGGCATCCAGGAGTAAAGCAGCACATTAGCTGTAGCCCCGCTGCCTGTTTTGCCTGTGCCAGAGGTCTGGAGAGCGGAGCTGTTGGCTGACTGCTGCGGGAGGGCTGGGTGTGTAGGGATGGAGACTGCTGGGGAAGGACCGCCTTAGGGCCTGTGGAGTGGGAAGCTTGCCTCCCTGGGGCTTACTCCCTCCAGCACCCTCACAGCTGGGTCCCTTTCCACGGCAGAAACCTTGTCCCATCTTGAGCCCAAAGCTTAAGGGTGGCAGGCTTGGTTTTGCCTCATCTTTAGGGGACGTTCCCCAGTGATGCTTGCTGTCCAGCTGCTGGGCACTGGAGGAAGGCACTGGCTTTGTTACAGAACAGAGAGGGGACTCAGCCTTCCAACACACAAACCACTGGTGTTTCGCTGTGGAGTGCACTGGCCTGCAGCGCAGCCAGAGCTATGGTAGCCATGTGGGTTAGGGTACCTGAGCTGCTTTCATCTGACTAGTTCACGGGTTTGGTATAGATGAAGAAACGCCAGCATGCACTGCAGTGTCAGCCTGCAACTCAAATGGACAGTCCCAGTCCCATATCGATACAAGAGGGCACAGCCTCAAGCTTCTCCAGGGGAGGTTCAGGTTGGACATTAGGAAGAATTTCTTCTCAGAAAGGGTTATTAGACATTGGAATGGGCTGCCCAGGGAGGTGGTGGAGTCACCATCTCTGGAGGGGTTTAAGAAAAGACTGGACATGGCACTTAGTGCCATGGTCTAGTTGACATGGTGGTGTCAGGGCAATGGTTGGACTCGATGATCCCAGAGGTCTCTTCCAACCTGGTTGATTCTGTGATTCTGTGATACTCATGTCATCTTCACTGCCCTTGTCTGTGATCACTGCATTTGGGTGAGCAGGTCCACAGCTTCTGGCGTTGCAGTTGCCAGTTCAGGCTGTGGTGCAAATGAAGTCTAAACCAGGCACAAACTGCAGAGGGACCTACGGTGCTTGCTTGGGGGAAGTCCTATGCCTGGCACTGCTCCCTGACAGTGCTGGCTCACCTTCTTACAACCACATGAGAAGAGCATGTATGCCTTAGCAGAAAACACAGGTGCCTAAATTGGCATGATCTGGCCCTACACTTTAGCCAAGTTGCTTAAAGGCAATTTAAGGAAGGTGCAGCTCAGAGTATCGGGAAGCCTAGTCCAGCAGCACAGCTGGGAGCATCTATTCAGGTGGCTCCTCTCTATATGGATGAGTGAGGCCATGTAACTATAGGAGTTTCATGGGTCTTCAGAGCTTTTGGAGATTAATCATTAACATGAACCCTGGAAGAGGGCACACTAATCCAGCTGGGTTCACTACTGGGTAGGTAGTCTGTGGATTAGGATTTCAGTCTTTTCATTCAGCCAAACCCCAACTCCCTTAAAGTTAATCTCACAATACTCCAGTTGATTTCAACATAACCAGCAGTTTCCTCACTGACTTTAATTGGTATTTATTTGGGTGACAGTGGAGATAAGGACCTAAAAGCATCATTAGTCTAGTGGCACAAGTTGTTAAAAATTAGGATAGTAGGAGGATTACATCTTTCATGAATCAGCAGGGATTTCAGACATTTTTAATAGCCTCAGGATGGTTGAAGCCTCTGAAGTGGCTATGCAAATGTGAGTGTGCCACAGCACCATCAATTCCTGCTGCCAAAACGTTAGCCCTAGAAGCCATTGGATTATAAGTGTTGCTCAAGGCTTATTTTCTCCCTTTCTCTAGCTAGCTCTAGTCCTTTTTCTGTGCATCAGCTCTGCTCTCAAGTGCTAGCTTAGTTTCTCATGGGTACCGTGTTCTAGCACATTTCATATCCGCCATTTACTCTTTGTTCTACTCTTGCCAAAAAAAAAAAAAAAAAAAAAAAGAAGAAGGTGCTCTGCAGGTCTCTCCTCGCCTCTATTCTCTTGATTTTTCCCTGAGCCTTTTTCTCTCTCCTGGTGAGATACCCACAAGGGTTTTTTAGTTACTTGAGTGTTCCTAAGTGGTCTGAAGTACCATGTTCTTTGACTAGAAATCAGAGTATCTGGCACCTTATCTACAGCTGAGCTGCTGTGAGATCTTGGACACGCCATTGCACTTCTCAGTGCATTTGTCTGCCCTCTCTTTGCTGCTTAGCACCCCTCCATCCATAATGTCCTGGTTGGTTATGAGGAGAGTGGAATTTTATATACATGTATGTATTTCTTGAAAGCTGTCAAGCTTCTACTTTTACCTGCAACATTTCCTTACGTGGCGTGATTGCACCCATGGCGGGTAACTCCGACAGGTTCAAAGCTATGCAAAACCGAATCTGCCTCTCTCTTGCTCTCTTTTTTTTTTTTTTTAAAATCCTTTTGTAATGGTTTGAGTGTTTTGCTGTGTGTGAGGTGTGGGTAGATGTTTCTGTGGTTCTCAGAGGAGGGAGGGTGAGGACTGGGTGACAGGGGAAATAGGTGGTGTGGTCATGCAGGTGTTTAGGCAGCGCGTAGGGGGAAGTCGAGTGGTCAAGTCAGGTGCATGGTACTGTATAGGGTGAATATTTGTTGTCTGTTTATTTATACAAGATGTTCCTCAGTGGAAAAAGTGTTCTTTGCATTTTAAGTCTGACTTTCTGGTCGTTTTGCGTACCAGTTTTAAAGCTAGACTGAAAATTTGGATTGATTTAAAAACCACTGACCAAGTTTCGTTCTCTAACTGAGCAGAGTGCCACACAGTTTCACAGGCTGGTTTTCTTTGCCTCAAATTGAGGGTAAAAGAAAGGGCATCCTTTGGGGAACAACTCTTCTTTTGTATTTGTATTAACTAGTTTTATCAGTTTAGAAAGAAAGAGGGCATCAGATTCTGGGATCTCCGTTGCACGGTAAAAGACAGAGGTGGTTTTTTTTCCAGAATTGACTAGTGACTTTTGGATGCATCCAGTTATTTCCTGATGCTATCATCTAATTCATAAATTTTTTGAAGGACCTGCTGTTTAGAAAGTGAGTATTCAACCCTTTGTAGAAATCAGTGCTTTGCAAAGGATCTGAAGCTAGGCATTTACAAATGAAAGCCTCTGAATTAGAGTAATCACTTTGTGAGAAGCATTTTCTTTGAACACAGATTCTTACCTAACCTCCCCTGTGCCCTACTGTAATCCCCAAAGCAGCAAAATGCAGTCCAGATTTCAAGGGAAACATTGGTCTCATCTTTTCTGACATTTGTTGCTGAGATGCCTCTTGTAAAATCCTATGTACTCTAGAAAATGTGAAAAGTAAACAGTAGAGGAAATATGTTCACTAACTAGACTTAGTGAGAGCTTCTGACTAAGAATATGCTCTCTTAGTAATAAGGAAACTGTTTTGAAGTTTGAAAATATGTATTTTGGTCACAATGCATTATTTAGATGATTGATACCGATAATGTTGCGTGCTGTCAAACCATAACACGTGGCCTCTATTTCCAAAGGTGCTGCAATCTGTTACAAAAACACAGGAGAGGTGAACTGGGAAAATAAAACCTACCATTTAATTCTTATTTAAAAATAAGTATCAGCTCAAGCAGCCTGGCCTTTGGCAGGGCTTTTTTACCGAGTCACATGTGCCATGGTCTAGTTGACAGGGTGGTGTCAAGGCAACGGTTGGACTCGATGATCCCAGAGGTCTCTTCCAACCTGGTTGATTCTGTGATTCTGTGATTCTGTGGAACGCTGCCTTTCTTCTTGCACACTGTTGGTTTCCAATCCACTTGCTTTCTCATCTCCCATATTTTGCATTCTTTTACTTTATTATGAACTCCCTTCTTAGCTGCCTAGATATTTGGGGCCAAACGCTCTCCGGCTTTTACTGAGAGTGAAGTGCTCCAAAACCTCCTGTCGCTTGCAGCAAGACTCCAGCAGGATCTGAACACCCGCATCTGTGAACTAAGCAGGTGCTTGGGTTGTTGCTGAAACCTAGAAAGCACCAATTGCAGGCTTTGTGCTATAGTAGTAAAATGTTATATGAGATAATGTGGGCTTTTTCAGGTTTCGTAGGGCTACCCAGCCACCTCTGTGTGTGACATACGGTAGCATCGTCATTACTTCTGAGTCCATTTAATGCATCATCAGTGCATGTTTCCATCAGTTATGAATTTAGGTAGCTCTTTCTTTGTTCCTATTAATGAACTCATCTCCCTTTCTCTGATGACATGCAGAACGCTGACATATTTGATAAGTAGCCTGAGTGGATGGATTTTCTATTGCAGGATTGTTTTTAGGCCATTTGTGGTCACTGCTTCATGTTCTTCACCCGCCATGGAATGTGCTCCTTAACTGGGTGAAGCCTTTTAAACAAGAGAAGAACTGGAACTTTTTTTCAGTTAGAAATTTTGGGACATGTAATGATTTGTGCTCACAGCTTGCAAATCTACTCACAAGTCACAGAATCACAGAATCACAGAATCAGCCAGGTTGGAAGAGACCTTTGGGATCATCGAGTCCAGCCATTGCCCTGACACCACCCTGTCAACTAGACCAGGGCACTAAGTGCCATGTCCAGTCTTTTCTTAAACACATCCAGAGATGGTGACTCCACCACCTCCCTGGGCAGCCCATTCCAGTCGTGGAGGGTCAGTCCAGTGCAGTGGCTATACTTGTCTTACTTGTTTGAGGGCAGTAAGTTGGCCCTGCTCATTTTGGATCTGAAGCTATTCCCTGGGTGATCTTCTCAGTCCTCTGGAGCTCAAAGTACCATTTAGCGGCGGTGCAGTTGTCAGTATTAGTGCATCTGGCACTGAAATGAAGGTTGCAGGAATTCTTTGCCCATTTAAGTAAGCATCAGATCTGGGTACAATTTTTCTTTGCGTTGAAATGAAATACTTTATTTCTGAAAAATGCTGATTCTTTGAAGCCAAAATGGAGACCAAGAGCTGCATCTAATCAGGTCCTGATTTGTAGGAAGAAGCAGAGGCACTTCAGCTTTGATTGTGCATATCTCAGGAGAGTGCACCAACCTCTAGATTGTTGGGGGTGGTGCTGGTGATGTAGTTGTTTTCATGAAAAACCTCAAAAGGTCTTGATTTCATTCCAAGGCAGTACAAAAGCATCTCTGAAATCATGAAAAGGTTTGTGGGATGAGCAGATGAATGTTCCCATCCAGATCTGCTGACAGATTTTCTAGTAATGCTTTGCTACCTTTTCATGACAATGAAAGGAGAAGTTAGATTACAAAAAAACAAACCATGTTCTTTATCTGCAATCATAGCGGATTTATTTTAAAATAATAAAAGTGGGGAAAAAAGCCCAGTCCAAATTACTTACCAAGATCTTTGGCAGGTGTCATATCAGAATTGCACCATTTCTATGTCACAGAGCAAACCACTTTACAGTCATTAAGTTATTTTAACACGGATAAAATAGGCATCCTGTTACATTACTCAAGTCTACCTTTTGGTATCATCCTAAGCTGTATTAGTGCTAAGAAAAAAATAATGAATATTAACATGGAATACTCAAAATTCCAGAAGTAATTTTGTTCAAGTATAGGTTGCCTTTTCTCTGAAAGAAATAATTGAAAATAATGTTTACACTGTCATGAAAATATCAAATAGATCTGCAGTTTACAAGAGTAAAATAAGCACCTTCATAGAGTATAGTCTTTTGGATGAAAGCCTGAAAGAATACAGAGTTTTGCTTTGTTGAATTAGTTGCCTCCTGTGTATTTTTTTTTTGCTCATGTGGAGCATTTGCTGTGGCATTTTTATGTGAGTCTCTTCAAGCCTGGTAATGTTTAGCAAGTTTATTTGTTTTTTTTTCAGATGCCAGTAGTAAAGCTTTAGGCAATGGAAGGAGATCTCGGTGGATTTCCTTGGTCACTGTTCCTATTTGATACGGTATTTTGAAGTATTTAGAAAAAAACAAGAAAGAAAGTGGCAGCCCTAACTTAGAATTGTTTAAAGTCTTGTAGAATGATTATAGTCCAAAAGTACTGTTCTGCTTTGGGTGGGGATGGAGGAGATAATGAGTCTGACTTACTAAGAAAACTCTCTTTAAAACAAGATGTGAATTTTTTCTGTAATAAAAATCATAGGTTAGTTGAAATGCAAGTCTCAGGCTTCTTTTTGTAATTAAAAAAAAATAAGTCTCTTGTTATGTACTAGCAAAGGTAGAGGGAGGGTAAGAAATTGAGAAGAGACTATTGGGATGGTAGTTTTTGAGGGTCACTGCAAATAAGATTAAAATTTGACCTGACACTGTTCTGATTTTCGAACACTGGAAGGTCTGAAAACGCAGTTGATGCTCTTCATGCGTTTGCAAGCCTGAAAAGGGAGTTTGTCCGTTAGATGTGGGGAGAAAAGTCTGTCACGTGGAGGAAGAAAAACAAAATCGTGTAGAAGAGGTAGTGGGGAAGGAAAAAAACCGCATGCAGTGAAGGGAGGGGAGAGCAAAAAGCTTGTGTGTGTCTCTGTGATGCCCCCCTTGTAGCACAGGCACATACCCCGGTATCTTACTGTGTGCCAGGGAGCACATAGTGTCACCAGCAATTGCTGAAAGACACTTTTGCTTCCACTGACCCTGTGGTGCCAGCTCTCCACCTGCTCAAACGAGGGCTTGCTCTGTTAGCCTGTGGGTACAGTGGGGAACTGCCTGGGGAGTTGGGGAGAACATCCATGCCTTGGTTTCTAGGTTTGCACTGCCCTTGGGTGAGGTATGTTTTCATTTCTCTGCCTACACTAAACAGCACGACCGCAAGGTTCAATAAAAAATGCAAATACCAGGATTTATTTGTAACGCCCAAAATAGCCATCCCCATTTACAGATATTTAGAAAATACAGAGGTGCGAAAAGAAAAGCTATAGTGAGCGTACTCGTGCTGCACTTACATCAGAGGGACACCTCTTCTGTCGTTCAGTTTACACATTTTTTCCCTTGCTGTACAGACAGCAGTCAGGTCTTCAGGCTTTGCCCGTTTCTCTCTGTTTCTCATTAATTATGTTAGCTGGTATAGCTAACATAATTAGTGTATAACATAGGGCTAACATAAAAGGGTATCTTCCCTTTGTAGCCTTTCAGCAGGTCTGCATGGGTGTAACCATTCACCCTAAAACTCAGCTGTGTCCTCTTCTTAAATAGGAGACAGTCACTCTTCTTAGCTAGACCGCTCCCTAACTGGAATAAAAGTAACTTTCCTAGATTTGTAAAATGCCTCATTGTTATCCTAGGAGTAATCTCCTGCGTATGATTGCCTAGAAAACAATTCTTAGCTTCAATGAAATGTAAAAGTCTCTCTCTCCTCTGGTGATCAAAGGGATCCAGGGACTATTGCTGCAAATCTTTTTGTTTATGAGAGACTTGTCTCCAAGTCCCTGTGATCAGTTATAGTATGGATTTGTGTGCCAGCGTCTTCCTTCCCTGGCAAAGTTGGGAGAAAGGAACACAGAACCAAACTCTTAAAACTTAACTTGAAACACTGCTGCCCAGTAAAATCATACGGCATTTGCTTTATAGCAAATTGCATGCAAGTTGTTACCAGCTTGTTTTACTTCGTAAAAAGTAGACCCAAAGAAGTATATTTGCTGACTCTTTTGTTGGCAGGCTTGAATTTGCTTTATCTTGCAGGGCTGTAACTACCATTACAAATCTTTTACTTATTGCAATTCAAGATTTGTTTCCGTGTATTTTGTTTTATCACTTAGTGAGATGGCTTCTGCCTCTAGTCAACACCTTCGTGGGTTTTGTGAAAGGTAGTTCAAAAGCTTCAAAGGCTAAGCGCAAAAGAGAAGAGAGATAAAGATCTTTAAAAATCAGGAAATATAAAAGGAAAGTTTCTAACAGTCTTTTGACTTAGCCACACTACACATCCTGGATGCTTTATGATACTGATTTATTATATTGATGACAAGCAGTTATTATATTAAGCTAAACATTTAACAAGGGAGACAAGAGAATATAAGATATTGCAACCCAGCCAAGGTATCCCAGTGCTGTTGGAAGTTTAATTCTGATTTTAACTGTGCACTTCAAAACATTGCACCCTGGTTTCTTTGTTTTAAGCAAACATTTCTATCAATCATTGGCATTTAGAGCGATATGAAAGATGTAATAAAATAGACGTAGTCAGCTTTGTAAAAGTCCAGTACCAGTTTTCTGATGAGCTGCTTAACTCCTTGCTCCACATTTGTTCAGCTTGTAGATCTAGGAGGTACTACAGCCGTGAAAAACACGGAGCTTTTTCTGTTTCCCGATGTCATTTGCTGTCAGACTTGACACCAGTTGAGCAAGTGATATCTCCCCCACAGCATATGAAATGCAAGACCTCTGCATTTCCCCGAGATTGCTGGATAGGAATGAGCCAACTTCATAGACCTGTTTTATTTAGAGTTCAACTCTGCAAATGAACTAAAACATTGGTCCTTTTTAATTCCTTTTCTGTGAGCATCCCTGCACATGAGGTTTCTCAACATTCTCCATGATTCTCTGTGCTTCTCACAGAGAATCACTGAAACTCTGGCTAACTTTGCTGTTCAGGCACATTTACATTTGATGGTGTCCAGTGGGAGAAAGTAGCCCTGGTGCATATGTCTTTACATAAACTGGTTGTAGCTAATAGCACACAATGTTGTACCATTACATGACAACCGAAGCAGTCAGAAATTGTGTCAGATCCCCCAAAAAGTCTTCAAAAGCCTGAGTGGATTTTGTGTCTTTTTTTCCTTTAGGGAAAATGTTAAATGCAGGATTTCTTTTGATTGTCTTCAGGTTTTCTTTTTCGTGAAATCACAAGGGCTAGAAACTTACTTTAATTATTGTGATAAAAACTAAGATTTAATGCCATAATCAAGAAGCTGAGACTTCAAAAAAAAAATGCACAAGAGTCAAGTTATGAGAACTGATAACACACAAATTCATTAAAACATTGCATTTCTAAATTCAGAAAACCTTCCAAAAACCAGAATTGATCAGGTTGGTTTGAGGACATTGCAACATGTTTGTGGGTAAGGCAGGAACCAAACGCTTCTGTTGCATTGTTTTTCTTGCTCTGCACGGAATAAACACCTGTATGCATTTAAGTTCAAAGCTTGCCTCGAAGTCAAAGAGTGGCTTTGACTGAATCATGTGATTTTTTTTTCTATAGTTTGTAGCACTTGTGCTGGGGTTCCAGTGTAAGCGTTGGTGGGTATTTCTTGGTATGATGCTTTCAGATTTACACCGTGCAGTGACACAGCGATCATTGTGACCCGTAATTCTGTGGTTGAGGTTTCCTATTCCATTTATCTGCATTTAAAGGGAAGCAGTGTTCCTCTCCCCTGGAGCACTGGCTGCATTACACTTGCACCTCTGTTTCTGTCGTTCGTTTCTTTCTTCCAGTTTCTCTCGCTTTATTCTTTTCCTGCCATCTTTGGAGAGAGAAGTTCCTTCCTCCGCAGTCCTGTCTCCCAGTCAGAGGGATACAGAGCGCTTCCTCTTCCTAGCGGCGTACTCCCCCGCAACAAAATTGGATAAGGAGTGGCTCAGGCGAGTGTCCAGAGTATCAGAGTTGCTGCCGCTGCTGCTGATTTTCACCCGTGGGCACAGGCACCGGAGCATGGCTCTGCGGATGTAGTTGTCAAAGCAATAGTAAATGAAAGGGTTGGCACAGCTATTGGCAAAAGCAAAAGGGCTGCTCACCTTCATGCCCAGCTGGGCAATCGTGTTGGGAAAACAGTCGGGCTTCTTCAGGAGTCCCAAAAGGATGGCCATAAGCTTGAAAAGATTGAAGGGAACCCAGGAGATAACAAAAGCTGCCACTACAATGAAGACAATCTTGATGGATTTTCTCAGTTTCTTGTCATGTTTCCCAGCTCTCTGATAATGCACACAGAGTCTTCTGGTGATGGAACAGTAGAAGGTTAAGATACTCAACAGTGGGAAGAAGAAGGCCAGGATTAAGAGCATCAGTGACATGACCTGTTTGGATTCTGTCACGGCTTTGTCTGTGCAGTAAGTCTTTCCATATTGCTTCGTCAGTTCTCTGGACAAAAGGGTTGGCATCCCTAAGCAGCAGGAGAATAACCAGACGCAGATGCAGAGTCCACTGGAATAGGATCTTGTTCTGACCCGTCTAGCGATAGAGGGATGCATGATAGCAAGGTACCGGTCAGCACTCATACAAGTGAGGAGGAGGATGCTGCAGTACATGTTGACTGAGATGACATAGGAACTAGCTTTACAGAGGAAAGATCCTACCCTCCAGCTCCCATCCGACGCCTCCTTATCCACCCAGAATGGCAGCGTGATGAGGAAGATGAAGTCAGATGCAGCGAGGTTGATGATGAAGACGTCGATCAGCCTCTGGACCCGTCGCTTGAAGACCAAGGCTGCTATCAGGATGGAGTTGCCGACGATGCCCACCAGGAACACAACAGTGTACAGGATAGGGAGGAGAGTAGACATCTGTTGCAGATGCTGATACTGGCAGTCGTCATCGTAGTAGTAGTCGTAGCTGAAAGTGACTGTAGTCACGGGCGAAAGCTGAGTGAGTTCCATTTCTGGCCAAGCTGTCCTCATCCCTGCTCTGAGGAAGGCTCTGAGCTCCCCCTACCCTTCCCCTCCAGGTCTTCTTTAAAAACATGTTATCGAGTGAGGGGGGAGGAGTGGGGGGAGGGAGGAGGAGAAAAGTGGTTTTGGGGGGGTAATCTATATACTTTTAGCCAATCGCACAGGCAACGGACAAGCCAAGAGAGTCTCTGATTAGTCAAACCCCTGTCTTCAGAATAAACACTTGCTGCTTTTTTTAAAAACAGGTTTAGTTTTACTGATTTTATCTTCAGTTTGCATTTGCCTGTATAAGCAAACCATGTTGGGGTTTTGCTTTTATTTTGGGGGGAGGGAAGGTAGTTTTCAAGATTCTGAACTTTTTTAGGACAGGATATTGCTAGTTTGCAGAGGTTTGAGATTGTACCAGCTCAGAAGTCAGAGAACGGTGAATTCAGGTGCCACATTCTTCATCTTTACTCAAAATGTTTTGTATAAATTGCGTTTTGGGGCAAGTTCGAATTTTCTGAGGCTTGGAGGTTTTTACTTTCTTTGTCCCTTTAAGATTGCTGTTTTCTGTTAAGAGTAATTCTCTCACATGAATGTATTTAGGGAGAAACATTTAAAACTACAATCTCCACCCTGCCCTGTAGTTAGTTGTTCTGTGTCAGTCCCAGGCCCTCCACTGCTCTGTCAGTGCCCCCTTCTGCCTCGCAGTCCCTCCAGTTCCCCTAGCTCCTGGGCTCCCCACACCCAGCTTTACGAATGTATTTGGAACTTAGAGGACAGCATCTTTCATTTGCAATCTCCATATCCCTCCAGCTGTGGCGTACCTTACAGACGGCCCTTTCAGCGTTGCATAAATCAAATGAAAATTCTCACTTTTTACACTAGTGAATTCATTACAGCTTTGTCAGTGCATACTAATTTGAAACTTCTACTACTGGTCTTCATCATCCTTCCTCTCTTCTGCAGATAAATTAATTTTCTCCTTCCCTCCCACCTGCGTGTTCACAGACGAGGTATGTCTTCAGGATTCTCAAAGCTTGGAGCAAATTGCTTACTGGAGCGTGCTGGAGCCCCGGGCAGACAGATCACATCTATATATGTCTCCACAGGCAAAGAGCAAACTCCAAATTGCAAATTAGTCCCTCCAGTGCACTCTTGAAGCCCTCAGATTCGCTCTGCCAGTGCTCAGGTTGTATGCTCCTGTGTGGCAGGTAGCTGGTAGACTTCCAGGTGCCTGGAAGAGCAGCCAGCTGCTATTAAACAACTGGCTGCTGGATCAAGGTATATTTAGGTGGGCACAATACGCTGATATCAAATAATAAGCTAGTTATATACGCCTGCCTTCCTGTCAGTGGGGCACTAGTGGACTCTAGCTGACTATTTTTCATGGAATGTGTAAAGATTTAATTATCTCAGTGAGTGTAATTCAGCCATCACAAACTCTGAAAAAAAGATCAAGGTGTCTAAAAACACCCTGGCTTAAATTACCAATTTGTACGCCACAGACGTAAGCGTGAAGCTGTACAGAAGCACAGGCTAAAAATCATCTTCTTGCCATCTGAAGATTACAAAAGATTACCTACTTCTCAGCTAAGAGTTGTGTGAAAATGCCCAAGTATCTTACAGTTTACAAAAATGATTTTTGATGGATTCAATGCAGAGGTGAGTTCGGTGTCATCTTTGCTTATTTCTGCTTCAAGGATGTGTTTCAGTTTTTTCTTCCAAGAAGCACTGGGAAATAGAGGCATTCTCTTTCCATCAGTCCTGGAGTAGAAGATAAGCTGAACCCTACGGTCTGCGGTATAATAGTTCTGCCTCTCTTGCAAAGATGGACCTACAAGTTATTTTACTCTGCAGTTAGATCCTAACACCTTACATGCAGTTGCAAGCTTTAGAAGTCAGGTGCAAACTTCTCTCCCTCCATCTCATGCCACTACATACTCTTGAAATTCACTCCCTCGCTCTCCCCATCCCAGAGCAGACAGAAAAGTGAGTAACACTTAAAAATCTTAATGGAACCATAAAGATAAGCATATGTCCACGTAGTCTTGTCTTTGCAGCTCCTCATTTTGTTGTCTCCCTGCAGTTTAATAGCCTTACTTACTAAAATAAAAAATAGGTAGTAAACCTTTTCCAGCAGGGATCAACTCTGTTCTCTTGAATATGCTCTGTATTTCTTGAATGCTCTAAATTGAGTTGTGGATGTTGCTGTGTGTTGCCATATTACAGGTGTGACACTTCCTTAGCTGGACAGAAGATTTGCAAAGATAGTATGAAGCATTGTCATGAATAATGCAGTGATCTGCAATTATCCGAGCGAAGCAGCAGCAGGCATCTTTGTTGGTAGTCTGTAAGCCTTGGGGGTTTTTTTATATGGTATTGATTCACTTAGGGCTTCATGTAGGGTCTGACTCTTTCCAGAGGTCATTTCCCTGAGGTAGAGCCAAGCTCTCAAAAATATTCAGCACATGGAAGTTCCCCTCATAACACTTCTGCATAGTTATTCCAGAAAGCTCAGCACATGATGTGCTAAGATCCAAGAGATGCAGCGAGATGTTTTGTCACCAGGAGGACAGCCTCCACCCTCTCCTCAGCCCCTTCCTAGATTTCCCCAGTACTTTCCTCCTCCCAGACCTCTCCAGACACATGTAAACCCTTTTCCCAAATCAAATTTTCTGCTGAAGCAACAGCTACAGGCTTGACTTGGGTGTACATTCTTCCGTTTGGGCTACCCATCTTGCCCAGCCCTCAACACAGCTCTGAAAAAATGCAGCCGCTGGGTGCTGAGTAGTTTTGAACCTGAGAGTGAACCTAAAGCTTTTGTAACCACACGCCCACAGCAGATGCTGCAATCATGGGCTTGCATTTGGCCAGTTCTGGTTTAGAGCTTGTGTTTCTCTGATGGTCCTGCCTTTCTCAAAGGCACTTGTGAAGTTTGTCATGTCGGTGCGTGTACCATTCCTTAAATCTGCCTTGTAGGAAACGCTGAGGTATTTCCAACAGTAGCAACGGAGAAGATTTCTTGTCTTTGTTCACAGTTCTGTAATGCTTGTGATACACGTGTTATGGCAGCCTTCTCATTTTATAGCAAAACCAGTAAAAGAGATGCACAGCAGAACAATCTGCACAGGAAGCATACAGGGTTGTTGGTTTAGTTTGTTGCGCACACACACACCCTTTACACATGTGAAATTGAAGCATTTCTGGTTGCAAGGTGTGGGGTGGGGTTTTTTCCAATTTTTTTACATTCTATATTTTACTGATAGTTTAAATGTGGTTTTATTCCAACTTGTACATGTGCTTTTGTATGAGCACAGGCATCTAGATAAAATAAGCTATGTGTCAGTAAATTATTAATGGTGATAAGCGCTGAGAAGGAACAGAGGTTCATTTGGCTGTAAAAGAAAGTGTAGTAGTTTCTAAATGATTGTGCTTCAAAAGCCTTCTGTAAGGAACAGAGATTTGCAGACCTAATTAAAAAAAAAACAACTAAAAAAGCCCATCAAATTGGTTGAAACTGCCCTACTGTGCTATAACCCAGGTGAAGACAGGCTCAGAGGTAACCAGATGAATGTTAACCAACAGAAGTTTCACCCTGAACAAAGAGGAGAGGGTAGAACTGATTCAGGTCAAATTGTGGGCGCTGAGACAATGCAGTGGGATAGGTTGAAATAGTTTCATACCGAGAGCAGTGGTCTCCAAAGTGAGGTGTGTGAAGAAAATACTTTTTGCACACTTAATAAAATAAATATTTTTAAAATAGTGTTTACATCCTCTTTATCTCATCCTTTTTTAATTTATATTTTTGTGTATGTTAATATATTAACTAATATTATATATACTAATAATATATTAGTACAGAAGTACATGTATATAATTTTCAAAAAATATATACATATAATAGCAGTGCATGCTGCAAAAGGTTTTACTGATGGGATGCATGATAAAAAGGTTTGGAGACCACTGACTTAGAGGATGAGTGTGTATCATTAAAGCAAACCTGTGCTATTGGTTGTATTTGGAAGAAGCACATCTAGAAGGTCTTCTCTCTGTGAAAATTATAATTAGAGTAGGGTTTTCTTAGCCTACCATGTTCTGTGCCACAGATAGAAGAATACAGAAGGCAGAAATAAAACCAGGGAGACTGTAGAAAGAGGTCTGAGGGGAATCCATGGGATTTTCTGCTCATTCTCGCTATATGAAACGCTCATAGATGGTGCCTAAAGCACAAAAACTAAAACTGCCCTTCTTACTATTTCAGAGAGAGTATTTGTTGGGAGAGGCAATTGTAGTAAATTAGTTAGTAGTATTGTAAGAAACAGTCAGACTTCTGAACACCTCTTTCAGGTCTGAATAAATAACTCCTGAAGCGAATGTGATACATGAAGAAGGTTTTTTCATTTCTCATCCTGTATCAACTTCATTTAATACAGATAGTGCTGCCTCCTACAAATGTTTACTCATTTCCTTAGACTGTGAGAGCTAAAATTACACAAATTTTGTATGACACAATTTTTTTCCACATACTAGGCTTTTGTTTGTTTTGTTTGCAGCACTCTGATGTTCAGCTCTGTGTTAGTGCCTGAGAACAACTTTTAGAGGTACTAATTAATGCACATGATCCAGTTCTGCTATCAAAAAAACTTCAGTTTTGCAAAAAGCAGGAACATTTAAGCTACAGCCATCAGTGTTATTCCCTTGGTGCTTTCATGTGCAAACTGCCACAGTTTCTGCACAGTAAAGCAAACTTTTACTTCTAAAAACCTTGCTAAATGATCCTGTAGCTAAACTGATCGACCAGTGGTTCTGCTGAGGCACAGAGAAGGTGTGGAAAGAGGAAGAAATGAAAAAACTGTAGGTGTTAGCAATGAGTGACTCTCTGCGTTCGTTTGTAACGTTTTTATTGGGTTACTCTTACTATATGGAGGGGTATTTTTCCAGAAAAAAAAAAAAAATCCAGGTGAAATCTGTAGAGAGTATTTGAAATTAAATAAGTAAAATGAAAACACATCTCTTCCCTCTGGCTGTTTTTGAGCAGCTGCACACATCGTATTGATCAGGGCAGATTATGAAGAAGAGGAGGCCACTGTAGTCTAATTCAATAATGGAAATAGCAATGGCTGCAAAATTTTCCAGAATTGATTCTCATTTTTACGAGATTAGATCTTTTAGGAGAAAAACCTGTAGACTTGCCAGTGTTAGATAATTCACTACCATTTACAGTAAACAGTTCCAATTCTCCTTATCCCATGGCTTAGAATACAGAGGGGTTTTGGTTTTTTCTTTTATATTTTAACGTTTTCTAGCTTCAACTTCTGATGGTTTTGCCAGATATGCTGGAAAAAAAGGACTGCAGATTTTTTTGTTCCCTGTTGCCATTATATGTATTTTATGGTCTTGCAACTCCTTAGCTCTCTCTTCAATAAATTAAATTGACAGACCTTCGTGATATGTTTCACTGAGAGAGGTTTTCTAATTGCTCAGTGATTTTTATGTCCCTTTTCAGGTTTCTCTCTTCTTTATCAACATGTCAAAACTAGACATGCTATTTCAGCAGCCAGCAGCAACTCTAGATGTGATAGAACTTCTTTCCTCCTTGTGATTTCTCTGTTTATACATCTGAGGTTGCAGGAAAGTTGGTGTTTTGGCCACAGCACCATCTTGGCAGTTGGTAATCCACCATGACCCGTTTGTCCCTTTCCTTTTGTGCTTCCCAGGATAGTTTTATGTCAGGTGAGTATAGCCTCCACTCTTAGCTCTTAAATGAATGAGCTCATCAATGACCTTATTGAAATGCGTGTTTGCTTGCCCCTGGCTGCCAAATGATCAGGTCACCCTGTACCAGTGCCCTCTCCATGTCTTTATTTACCCTCCCCTCAGGTCTCGTGTCATCTGTGAAGTTTATCAGCAATACTCTGCTTTCTTCCAGGCCATTGATAAAGATGTTAAATATTTCAGAGTCTAGCATAAATCCCAGTTAGACCCCAAAATACATCCTGGCAGACAGTTACATTATGAGGTGATCCATGATCTGGAAAGGTGGGGTGTGTAGGTAGAGGTTTCTTAATTAAATATAATTTCTGATTATTTTTTAAAATAAAAAAAATGTATTTTGTTGCACCAAGTCAGAGAAGTTTTTTTATATCACTGCATTCACCTTTGCCATCCTAGTTTCTCACCTCGCTGCAAAAATGCTTCCTGGCTGCTCTGGGAGAGGAGTTGGACGGGATCGTTCCCCAGAAGTCCTCAGAGACGTGAAAACCTCGTGTGTGATTCTGTTTTTTCTGTTTGCTAGTTTGGAGGTTGGTAAAATCAAAACTGGGTGTGGTGGTCTCTCAGCACAGGAGCTGTTAACCGCTTTTAAGAGTCCTCTTGTAATCTGCTTGGGTATGTCTGCCAGAGATGGGGGGAAATGTCCAGTTTGGGGCGTGGAGCTGGTGTTGTCAATTTTTGCAATTTTTACTAAATCTTTTTTTTCCTTACTTGGTGTTTTCCCAAGTCATTCAGCCAGCATGTCGTATCACCATTTTTACAAGCAATCAAGGAAAAAAAGAAAGAAATGTGAGCCTTATGGCCGCAGAGGGAGACCAAATCATTGAAATCACAGAAACGAGCGTTTGCGAAGTGGGTTTTTTCCGTGTTTCTGTAAAAACTCATGGCTGTTACACCAGGTACAGGACGTTGGGACGACGACTCCAGATTCCCAAGCGCCCGTCTCTTGCACATGTGCCATTTCACCATCAGTCAGCACCGTGCCTCACGCCGGATGAGGGCGGCGCGGAGGCCTGCAGGTGCGGGGCTGGGCCGCCGCTGTTTGAGCCGGGCCTGTGCCAGTGTCAGGGCCCTGCTTTGGGGCCTGAAAGTGTCGGTGGGGTGACAGGCGCCCTGCGGACACAGCAATGGCTGAGGGAAGGAGGCGAGGGGGGCTGCCCAGCGGCGGGCACCGGGGAGGCCTGTGGGCGTCGAAAGGCGAGGGGTGGCCGGCCCGGAGGCGGCGGGAGACTACAACTCCCAGCAGGCACCGCGGAGGGGAGGTGTTGGGGACTACAGCTCCCATGGTGCCGCGCGGCACGGCACGGCCCGGACGGGCCGGAGAACTACATCCCCCATGACGCCCCGCGCGGCGGGGAGAGGCGGGCGCGGCCCTGGCCCGGGGCACGGCGCGGCGGGGCGGAAGCGGCGCGGCGGGGCCGGGCCGGGGGTGCGAGGCGGCGATGGACGGTGGGTGCGGCGGGGCGCCGGGCCGGGGCGGTTGCAACCGTTGAAGGGGGCGGTTGCAACCGTTGAAGGGGGCGGTTGCAACCGTTGAAGGGGGCGGTTGTAACCGTTGAAGGGGGCGGTTGCAACCGTTGAAGGGGGCGGTTGCAACCGTTGAAGGGGGCGGTTGCTGAGTGTGGGAGGGAGCGGAGGGGCGAGGGCTTGAGGCGCTCCCCTCGGGTTTGCTGCCTGCCCGCGGCCCCGCCGGGCCGCTGCTCCCCCTCGCAGGGCCGTCGCCTGAGAGGCCGGAGCGGCTGCGGGCGCTCCGTGGAGATAGTCCGGGCCTGGCCCGTGCTTCGCCCTGCCAGCGACGGGTGAAGCCCCTCGGCACCGTTCGGGCGGAGCCGTTCGTACGGTCATTTACCTGCCTGTCCGCCCCTGTGCTGGATTGATCCTGGTGCTGCTGCCCTGAGGGCTCTTTCAGTGGGTTTTTTTCCCCCCCCTTACTTTTTAATATTTTTTCTTAATGAGTAACGCTGGGAGATTTCTGTTAAATAATTTCAAAATGATGATCTCTAACTATTTGGTTTGCTTTCTACTTCTAGATCGTGAAGAAGCTGAATGAATGGAACAGTTAGGGCCGATAGGAAGCTTGCATTTCACACTCTCCGCTTACCACGGGACACAAACAACACACTGGCTCTGAAGTGACCTGGAATCATTGGAGCTGTGTGTCCTGAGGGACTCCGAGGACCTCTGAAGGTAAAAAACTGTTTGGTAGCGTTCTTTCCTAACTCTCCATTGCCCTGAGTGTTAAAAGGAGGATCCTGTTCGGTAGCATTGCCAGCCCTCTCCCCACATGTACGCCTTCTTTTAGGCCTCTGCCTATTCTGTTTTCCCAAAAAGCAGTCAGATTGCAAGCATGTTTTCTGAGAAAATGCCAGCAAACACCGCCTTCCTCTTCTGTGATGTCAGGTAGAAGGAGTTTCTTAAATGTGGTGGCCCACTGTTGGCTGAAGAGAGTGATCTCTGTAACAAGATAAAAATATGCATATTTTTATATTCTGTTCTGCCATGGTACAGGAACTTCTTAAAATGCTTATCCATTCTTCAGTCTTGCAGTTGATTTTTTGCCAGAATACGTGCTTTTGTGCTGCTCTGTGTTTTTTCTGTTTCAACTCTACTGACTTGCCCTTTTTTTTCCCCTTCTTGGCAGTGCTAGGTTAACGGTTGGACTTCGTGATCTTAGAGGTCTTTTCCAACCAAAACCATTCAATGATTCTGAGGGCATACATCTAGTCATTCCTTTGAATGTTGCTGCTAGTTTGGCCTTTGCCTTCTCTTTTATGAGCTGGTGCTTTGAAATTTTACGTGTCTCACTTCTTTGAAAAACGTGTATAATTACAGTATCCTGTGAAGCATTTCTGCTTGAGTGCCTGTTTACTACTGCCTTGTGTTGTCTTATATTCATTGCATAGCTTCGTTTCAGCCATAACTTGTTTGAAACAGCTTCTACTGTTAGAATAAAATGTGCTGGCAGTGCCATGTGAACAAACCTTTTGTAAAAACAGTGAAGGTTCTTGCTGACAGCCTATAAGGACAAAGTATTTAAATTTATTATCAAACTTTGTCTTTACTACTACCGAAGATGGCGTTAATTATAATGTTATTTTTTTGTAAGTAAACTTATTCTAAGGTACTTCCTATATATTGTTCTGCCTAGAACTTCTTGCAAAGTGTGGCATAATCTCGTAAACATGCGGTGTCTGTCTTCATGGTCTTCTCTGGTAACTATTTCTTACTGGCTCTGCTTACTGCTCCCATTGAGCTCTGCCTGCTGGGACTGGAAGGATGTGTCTTTAACAGAGCGAAAGGACACCTCATTTAGGTGGGGCTCTGCCTACTGTAAATGAAGATGCGCTGGGGGGTAGTCAAATCTACACTGTGGCAGGAAGAACTTCTAGTTCAAAATTTGCCTAAGGTGTGTAGAGTTCTTCATCTCTTCTGGAAGTAGTGAAATTGTTAGGCAGAAATATTGAGGGGACCTTTATTATAAGGAATTGGGGGTGTACTCTTGCCTTGGTACTGTCCTGTCCCAGAAAGAACACACGTGGATTTTCAGTATGGACAAATGCCATGCAAAGCCACCCGCTGGATTTTGGGGACTGTAGCCACCTGAGCTGCTTTCTACCTGTCCCCAGAACTGCGCATTACAAGGATTGAACATCAGTAGATAGCCATATCCCTTTTACCAAGTGGGTAATGAACGCTGAACAGTGCTTTAATTTACTGTTTGATCCTTCATTTTGCTTGTGAACTGCTCTTGGTTCCCCGCTGACACCAACTCTGCCAAGTGCACTGTGTGCCAGCACACAGAAGGCTGGCCAGAAGTGTGTGATTGCGTTTTAACGGTGCTCGGATAGGGATATTTCCAGCATCAGTGTTCTGCACCTGGCAGCAGGGATGTTGTATCTGAAAGTAAGATTTTTTGAGCCAGTTGTTTTCCTTCTGCATGTTAGGTACAAAGCTGATAGGACTTTGTAAGCATTTCTATTAAAAGGCAATGGCAGCAAACCAGTGGCCCAATAATGTCCTGCTTACGTTCTTTTTCGCCAGACACTGCTCTGAGGATGGAGCTTGTAGGTTCTTGCAATTCCTCCTTCCAGAGAGAGCCCTTTCTAAAGAGAGGAGTGTGTTGCAGAGTTCCTCTTGCAGCGAATGTGACTGCAATAGAGTGGAAAAGCCAGACCAGCCTGCTTGCCAGCCTGTTCTGCTGCTTGCCAGCCTGTTCTGCTGCTTGCCAGCCTGTTCTGCTGCTTGCCAGCCTGTTCTGCTGCTTGCCAGCCTGTTCTGCTGCTTGTCCTGGGAGTGAGTTCCCAGAGGACCTGCTCAGCTCTGAGCTCAGCTGGGCAGGAGCTGGGCAGCGCAGCTTTGGCCCTGGAGACGCCACTTACCCTGTTTGCTTTGTGAGAAGTTTGTGGAGGGGAGGGGAACCCTCAATGAACTCAGTGGGGATGAATGCTGAGGTCAGCCCTGGACAGTAACTTTGCTCTCTTCCTATTCTGCTCATCCAATGTCCTGTGTACCTTGAGCTAGATGCTAGGGATGAAGGAGAATGGAAATACATAACCAAGAATTAAACAATGCACAGAGTATTTCCTTTCAAGTCTGGACTTGATTCTATGTCTTCTAGAAAAATAAGCCCAGATACAATGTATTCCTAGCTTATAAAAATTCACAGCTTGTGGATTATTATTTAAGTACAGTTGTGGTATGCAAACTTTGCAGTATTTTAAATGGGTGCTGCTTGTCACTTCACCAAAAATCAGTTCTGTCCTTGCTCATTGCTAGGGATGCAGTTCAGTGAGGCACACTGTCTGCAACAGCCCTCCTTGAACATGGAAATTAAGAATAGGGGATGATATGGGTACACATCATCTCTCCTCCCCAACCCTGTTAGCCAGTTTCAAGCAAATAGAAGAGCAGATGGGAGGGAAAAGAAATAAGAATGGCGTTGTTAGCAGCAAATATCGGTGCCTGTGAAACTTCCT
Source organism: Nyctibius grandis (assembly GCF_013368605.1). Lineage (NCBI taxonomy): Eukaryota > Metazoa > Chordata > Aves > Nyctibiiformes > Nyctibiidae > Nyctibius > Nyctibius grandis. The sequence continues at coordinate 4,536,813 of NC_090680.1, read as the reverse complement.
GCTTTAATTTGCATCTTCTTTCATAGTTCAGAATTTCTCATTGGCAGGTCTGACTTGAGCGCTCAGGTTTTAACTTGTGAATGTTGCGTTTTAAGGCATTTGCTGTTTCCAGTTACAGTTCATTCAGTTGCAGAGAAACTAGACCAAAATATTTTGATCAAAGTATGTGGGAGAAGGGAGGCAGAACAAGCAATAGACAAGAGCTGATTAGATAGTAGCTCATGTAACCAGACTAGCTCTAGCTGCTGTGTTAACTTCAATTGATTTTTTTTTTTTGGCAAGTGCATCAAACCTCATTCATCATAATCCATAAATTTAATCAAGCACAGAAAACACATGAGCACAACAGGCCTCTGAGAGCCCTCTGACGTATTGCACCATCCACAAAACAATCCATGTATTAGCAATCAATTACTCATTAAAGTCACAGTATTGTCATAAGCGCAAGCATGTGTGGTATCTGTATTTTCCCGTGCCTCCTTTGCCCCTGAATTTATGCCATTTGTGAGCATGACCCTGCAAAGGAAGGCATGAGTGACCCCTCATACAGGGAGCCAGAGCGACGTCCTCGTGGCAGTGCATGAAAGCCTTTCAGTTTTGGAAGCTTTTGTCATCTGGTTCAGGAACAGGGCAGCCCTTCGCATTGTTTTAGTACTTCAGAAACACCACTGTACGTACTGTGGCATTAGTGCAGCATTTATCCTAATTTCCAAACTTGTCTGTCAGTGCTTACTTCATGTTCTGTCTCTAGCGCCTAGATACGTTTCTCTGCTCTCCTAAAGGCATTCCAGCAGCTTGGCCCTTCGTGAACAGTCTAGAAGAACTTTTTTGACATGCTTGTGGTTCTTATCTTTGCCGTAAACACAAGCCGTGAAAACGTATGGGATGGCAGGCTCAAAATAACTTCTACCCTTGAGGAAAGAGAAGTCCTCTGGCTGTGATGGGAGCTGTGGATGGATTCTCTGCAGTTCCATGCAATCAGGATCGCAAATGGCAGTGAGCTGTGCCATCTGCTTTGGGGACAGAGTTGCTGTTGCTCTGTCAGTGGCTGTCTCAGGGAGAGCAGCTAGGGCAGCATGGCTGGGAGAAGGGCGATATCAATGCCTTAACCTCCCAGATCCAGCAGATGCTGACTAGTACTGTAGACTTGCTCCGTGTTCCTTTGATTCCAGCATGTTGGAAAATGAAGACATGCATATCCTGAGGGGACATTGCGCAGGAGGAGTGATGTCACAAGTTCTGGGCCCAGTTCTGGGCCCCGCACTTCAAGAAAGATGTTGAGGTGTTCGAGCAAGTCCAGAGGAGGGCGACCAAGCTGGTGAAGGGTCTGGAGGGTCTGACCTACGAGGAACGGCTGAGGGAGCTGGGGTTGTTTAGCCTGGAGAAGAGGAGGCTCAGAGGTGACCTTATTGCAGTCTACAACTACCTGAAGGGAGGTTGTAGTGAAGTGGGAGTCGGCCTCTTCTCCCGGGCAACTAGCGATAGGACAAGAGGACACAGCCTCAAGCTTCGCCAGGGGAGGTTCAGGTTGGACATTAGGAAGAATTTCTTTTCAGCAAGGGTCATTAGACATTGGAAGGGGCTGCCCAGGGAGGTGGTGGAGTCCCCATCTCTGGAGGTCTTTAAGAAAAGACTGGACATGGCACTTAGTGCCATGGTCTAGTTGACAGGGTGGTGTCAGGGCAACAGTTGGACTCGATGATCCCAGAGGGCTCTTCCAACCTGGTTGATTCTGTGATTCTGTGAAGTTTGACACTGCTAGGAGAACTTTGCATTTACTGTCAGAGGAGTTACTCACTTGGCCCTCTCTTTCCTCACAGCAGCAAGGGTGCCATGATGGATAACCGTTTCGCTACGGCGCTAGTCATTGCCTGTGTTCTCAGCCTCATCTCCACCATCTACATGGCAGCTTCCATCGGCACCGACTTTTGGTACGAATACCACACCCTGTCCCCTGCTGAGAACGTTAGTGAAGCTGGTAGGATCATCTGGGAGGAATTCATCAGCGAAGAGGCAGATGAGAAGACCTACACAGACGCGCTCTTCCGGTGCAACGGCACGGTTGGATTGTGGCGGAGGTGTATCACTGTGCCCAAAAACTCCCACTGGTACAGCCCACCAGGTATCTCCGGAGCAATTAACACTTCCCTAGCTTGCCTGGGGTGGTGTGTGCTAACTTCCTCACAACATATTCATGCCACTTTGTTCTTCCAGAAGGCTTATTTCTAGCTTATGTGTTTTTTTTTTTAAATCAAGACAGTCTAAACTTTAAAAGAAGTGAAAGGCAGAATGGTCTGTGGCTGTCAGCGCTACAGACTCTGGATTTGACACATGATACTTGGTCTAAATTTAGTCTGGTATAACGAGATTCTCTTTTGCATCTGCTGTCCAGCTGGGGACACGGTTATTGTTGCTCTGCCAGTCACTGTGTTTTAGGAGAGGTCCTGGGATCCAGCAATGGAATAAAGACACTACTTTATAAAGGGGGCACTTGCTCCTTTTAGTGGTCATTCATTTTGCTCACAGGTCACAAATGTCCCACTGTGGCATCAGCACATTTTGCACTCCTTGTACTTTTAAGTGCTGGTTATAGAATGAAATATTGGTATTCTTTTTTCACAATGACTGGGGGCTGAAAAAGTGAGATGAGCAATTACTTTAATTGCTTCAGAGTAGATTTTGAACACATATTGTGTGTGTGTGTGTGTGTAGCCCTTCGTTTTGACCCTCTTTAAAAAAATGTGCTTTCAAACACTTTTTCTGGAGAAAAACATTACATGAAATACTTTTTTTTTCGTTTTTTTTTTTTCATGAAGACACTTATTTTGGAAGACATTTAAACCAACTCTGCTCAATAGCATTTTCAAAGCAAAATCTGAGGGGTAAGAGGGAAGAAATTTAGTATAAAAAAGCAAGTATTTTCTTTTTTTTTTAAAATAGTCCTTTCTATTCTGTTTTTGAATGGAGTGTTTAGTAAGTATTACTTCTGCACATGGAGATAAGCACCGCTCAGTTATGGGACTCTGAGTACAAGAATATGTAGCAACATAGTTGAGCATCATATGCCACATTTCTTTCCCAATATGTCAAGTGTGGCACAGTTCTCTGTGGATACCTCAGGTAAACTTGAAGATTCTGCATGTTTGAATGCTGTCCCTCATTGTAGTAACTACGTCATGCTAACTACACTATGATAAGGCATCCTGCAAATCTGTTTTGAGAGGAAATTTTTTCTCTAAAATGCTTTTTCTTTAAATTTTTTTTCTCTGAGGAGCTTCCCAGCTTGAACGGTTGGGAAGGGAGGAATTGAAGGGAGGGGATGGGAGGGAGACACTTAATGGTAACTTTTTCTTTTCCCCCCCCTACAGAAAATGATATGACTACAAACTGCATCAGTTTTTCCCTCTCTGATCAGTTTATGGAAAAGTACATAGAGCCTGGAAATCACAACAGTGGCACGGATTTGAATCGAACCTGTAAGTGTCTTTCACTTCTGGCAGGTAAACAAGTAGGATGAAAAAAAAAAAGACGTTTCTCAAATAGGGTCACTAGTGAGGGAAGCATCTGTATCTTGCTCTGCCTTTTTTTTGTCCTTCACAGTAGCACAGGCAGTAGGTCAAAGCTTAAAAGGAAAACTGAAGTGCTTTAGCAAAGGTTTTGCCCGTGAATGCAGTACAGGAATTTGGGAGTTAACAAAGTTCTTCCTCCTTTTAGTGAGGCCTTTGGTCCTTTTTAGCTGTGAATGTAGAATGTCTGGTGAAGCAGAAGCAGTGTGGGTAGAAAGGAGTATAAGATGGTGGGAGAAGATCAGTTTCTAGCACATCTTCAACAAACTTATTTTGTGTGCTTTTTCACGTGCAGATCTCTGGCGATTGCAGTTTCTCCTGCCCTTTGTCAGCCTTGGCCTCATGTGCTTTGGGGCTCTGATTGGGTTCTGTGCTTGTGCCTGTCGCAGCCTTTACCCTGCCATTGCCACCGGAGTCCTCCATTTCCTAGCAGGTAGGTCTTCTGCCATACACCAACTCACCCTCCCTCCTCCAGAAGCTCACAGTGACAGCAGAGCACTTCAACAGTGAGCTCATTGTGCTTTCCTGCTTCCTTCCCCAGGACTTTGTACTCTGGGCCTGGTTGGCTGCTATGTAGCTGGGATCGAGCTGCTCCATAAGAAGCTGCCCCTGCCTGATGATGTGCGGGGTGAATTCGGCTGGTCCTTCTGCCTGGCCTGTGTCTCAGCACCTTTGCAGTTCATGGCAGCTGCTCTTTTCATCTGGGCAGCTCGCACCAACAGGAAGGAGTTCACTCTCTTGAAGGCGTACCGGGTAGCATAAGTGCTGCTACCCAAGTGTTGGGTTTCCATGTTGTAGCCTCTTCTTCCCCCAGCCCTTACTACTTTTTTCTTTTAGTCAGAATTTTACCTTGTACTGCGTGCTTCTTGCCAGTTGAGACAAGTTAGCCTGCAGGCCCTGAAGACAAAGACCTCTGGGCTAAATGACCAAACTCTGCCAGAAGTCTGCAGAACTTGAACATGTTTTTAAATTTTTTTTTTAAGTATTATTTTTTAAGCTTCATTTCATTGTTGAATATCCCCTTGGTTAGGTGTACATGCCCCTTCCTAATTTTATTACCCTGTCAGCTTGGAGGAAATAGGAGTGGTCGTGTGGGGCAGAAGAGAAATAGGAAAAGAAAAGATGCAGGTAGGCAAGAATGGGAACCGCAGTGCACAAATAATAAATAACCAGGAGCTGTCTGCTGTGTGTGTGACCCACGCAGGCAGTACCTGCAGAGAGCACCCCAGAGACGTGGGGGAACTCTGAAACCTCTGTTGTGGAAATACTGTAGCTAAATCAGTCCTGTAGCTTAGCTTTGGGTCTCTTATTCTCACTATTTTGCTACTTTTTGTGACTTCTGCCCAAACCCATGCAGCTGGCTGTGGGTGGTGCCTGCACAGGACACAGACTCTGCACTTCTTTTAGCCAAGGAGCGGGATAAGTTGGCCCACGTGGAGCTTTATGTTGCTCTGGCTACACTACTTCAGGACCCAGGCTGGTTTGGTATCTGCACTACATGTGATTGTGCACTCTAATATTACTTGTGATGCTTTTGCTTGCTGTGAAATAAGGCTTTCCTCTCTCTTGTGTTGAAAACGACCCCTCACAAGTTTTTTGGTTTTAATTTAGTTTAGTGTATGTGTGTATATGTACATATATAAACTTAACTTTTTTTAAAGCTCACCCATTTATCCTATATAGCACACCACAGGGTTTTTTTAAAAGGTGCTGCTCTTTTCCCATCTTGCCTCAAACCTAACGTTTAAATGAAATAATAAAAAAAAAGGCTCAGAAATTTTCAGCGTTGCATGAATCTGATGGGAGGGTGAGAGAATGGTCTGAAGTGAATTTTACTTGGGCAAAGAAAAGCCAGTGTCTAGATTGTTTTCTGTTTTCTTTGTTTCACCAGAAACAAAAGATATTTGGTAATTTTTTAAATAAATTCTTAGTCTCCTGCTAACTTTTAATTTTCTCCTGTTCATCATTGGGGGGCGCAACACCCCGTACTTTCTAATTAGTTCACAACTTCTGCACATACTTCTTCTAAATTACTGCAACTCTAGCCAGACTGGGTGGCATGTCTTATCTAGAAAACAACGTTCCAAGACTAAATTGTTTAATTCTGAGGCCTTAACTCCCCTCATTTCCTTATTCTGTGCTTAATATAAGAAATGGATCTTAGAAGAAATAAATCCTGACAAAATGAATAAGTCTATGATGGCAAGAGTTCTGTGAGATACTGCTGATGAGAATGACACAGAAAGAGGCATTTTTATCTCACGGCTGTTTTTTTAAATTTTGTTTTATGCTTTTTTTTTCCCCAGTAGGTGCTTCTACCCAGGCTGTGTTTGCTGGGTCAGCAGACAGCCCTAGCCACTAGTTCCCTGAAGATCAGGGATATCTGCTAGTATCGTTTCTATTTTTGTTTGTTTTTAATTGTGTGTGATGGGGATCAACCTACTTCTTTTATTATCATCAGTGGAATCTTTACCAAACAAAACAAGGCTGATGAGAACCAGGATCACTGTGGGCTGTTCCAGACAATCCTCTTTCTCCTGCTGTCGAGTAATTTTTCACCTTTCCTCCTAAAACAGCTACTTTCCCTCTGTACAATGTCTGGGCCAATTCTAACCCAGGAATGTGGTACTTTTGTGCAGTATCTGAGAGTAAATGTCAATCCGTGCCGCTGATACGTGCTGGTACGGTGCTTTTTCAGAGTCATTCGTTATCTCTGACGGGTAGATAAGGCCTAACTGCTCAACTTGTTTCGTTCCTCATTTGTCAGAAATAATAGGGCACGCAAGCCTCAGCTCGGGTCAGAAGGACTGGAAGGTGCTGTTCTGCACTTGAGAGGAAACACTGCTGGTCTAGTTTTCTTTCTGGATCGTGTGCTGACCAGGTGGTGCTTTCCTCATGGAAGGTCTGTTGCCGTCTTTTTGCTATGGTGATAATGAATGCCTCCTCTCCCCTTCTAAAACGCTCTGAAGCGTGTTTGGAGAAAGGTGTTTGGGGTTTGTTTTTTTGTTTTGTTTTGTTTTGTTTTTCTGTTCTTTGTCACTTCTGATTGTCACAAAGTTACGTACCAGCTCGCAGTCCGTCTCTTGCAGCGCAGTCGTAGTTTTGTGATTCAAGGCAACGACTTCTGCAAAGCTCTTTCCTGCTCACTAGCGTTGCGTGTGCCCTGCCAGCACCTGCTATTCAAAGAGAAGATCTGAAATGTCATCAGGTTGTCATCATTATATCTCGGGCTGATTGTCCACCTCTATCTGTGTGTATTTCCTGCTTGAGTAGGTTGTGTATCTCAACAGAGAGAGGATAACATCTTGAAGCGGTGGGGTTTTTTTCCATTTCCTCAGGAATAGCTAGAATTTTGTGCTAGAGAGCTTCTTTATAACCTAGTTTCTAATAGAAAAAGATCAAAAGTTCGTGTGTTTACTACTAAGATGTTGAGGTGTTGGAGCGAGTCCAGAGGAGGGCGACCAAGCTGGTGAAGGGTCTGGAGGGTCTGACCTACGAGGAACGGCTGAGGGAGCTGGGGGTGTTTAGCCTGGAGAAGAGGAGGCTCCGAGGTGACCTTAGTGCAGTCTACAACTACCCGAAGGGAGGTTGTAGCGCAGTGGGAGTCGGCCTCTTCTCCCGGGCAACTAGTGATAGGACAAGAGGACACAGCCTCACGCTTCGCCAGGGGAGGTTCAGGTTGGACATCAGGAAGAATTTCTTCTCAGAAAGGGTCATTAGCCATTGGAAGGGGCTGCCCAGGGAGGTGGTGGAGTCACCATCCCTGGAGGTGTTTAAGAAAAGACTGGACATGGCACTTAGTGCCCTGGTCTAGTTGACAGGGTGGTGTCAGGGCAACGGTTGGACTCGATGATCCCAGAGGTCTCTTCCAACCTGGTTGATTCTGTGTAATTTCTCCAACCCTCAATAAATCGCTTTGATTGAGAAAGGGGTGGGGTTCGTCTCCACCAGAAATAAGCTCTGCTTTTTGAGTGCTTTCTGGGGCTGTTGCAGTAGGTTTTTTGCAAATGAATCGCTTTTGTCTTGCACTCAAGTGACCCATTTAACGAGCTAGGTTTGATTTGCATTTTCACATTTACTTCCACACAAAACAAGAGCAGCAGTGATAGAAAACCACAGCGTCTGCCCAGTGCTAGAACTGCTTGGGTTCTCTAAAGGTCTGTTCTGGAAAGTGATTAACCATCTGCAAATGACGAGGGCATCACGAGTGGTGTCAGTAGTGGGATGCTGCTGGCGGAGTCATCCCTGCCTCCCAGTGTGGAACTGGGTGGTGAGGCGGGAGGAGCTGGTGAGCAGGGCACGGGCTGCAGTGGGCAATGAGTGGTCCCTGAGAGTGGGTCGCAGGTTCTGGAGCAGCTTCACTGTTCTGCTTGAGCCACTCAACAGCTGTATCAACTGTGTGAGGGACAGCATGGACAATACTCAGTGATGTCCCCTGCAGGCCTGGGGTTGAGGAGGAGGCTGTAGCAGCCAGGGCTGTCCTCTACAGGGAGCACAGGGAAGCCTGTAGCGTAATGGGGAGAGGAAGCCAAACCTGTTCTGGAGCGGGCAGGTGTGGTTTACCTCCAGCCACCTTTGTGAGCTGACAGGAGTGTCGTCATCCAGGCAACAGACTTGTTATTCCCCTTCTGTGTCTCCTTGCTTCCTTCTCCTCGTTCCTGCACCGATTCTCCCCTCTCTGTTCTCTCTCTTTCATAGCCTCTTTTACCACGATAAATAAACTTCAGAGGGACGTTTGGCCATACTCAGAGGACCTTAAGTCTGTCCACATCCCTGTTAGGATGCTGGGCACAGGGACGTTTGTTAGGGTATGTAGCTATGGCCCTGAATGCCTTTAAAGCACTGGCACCCTTTTTCACATGGCCTGGATGCTGTTGGCTCTGCTCTGCCAGGCGTTCAGTTTATGGTTTAAATTCTCTGCATCCAGTATTTACAGAATGAGAAATAAGACCTTAATTGGCAGTAAAAGATTTACGTAGTACAGTCTGGGCTAAAGGAGCTCTTGTTCCTGCTTCTGTTACGCTCCCTACCCTGGGTCATCTTCACCTCAGGAGATGCCTGTAGGGAGCTGATAGCTTCTAGATGTTTGGGCATTGTTTGTGTTCAACAAGCTGGCAAGGAAATGGGGATCAACTGCTTGAGCAGTAAAGAAAACCCTTGTCGTGCCCTCATGTGCAATGCGAAGATTCTGGTCTACAGGTAAAGACAGTTTGTGGGGAATTTTTCCCCCCCATTTTTCAGGGGCTGTATCATTTATTCAGCTCAGGTTTCTCCTTTATTGCCAGTAATTTTTAGGCTAACTGCTCGAGTTTCTAAAAATTATGGGAGTCACCTTTGTCTTCTCACTGAAAAGGAAGATTTTCAACAATGATGTCACTAATTTCAAGCTCCCTGACCCAAGGAAAAATCCTGAGAGTTACTTGAAGTAGTGAGAAATAAATGGGACAAAGAAAGTCATCGATAATGAAGATTCAGGAAGATGAATTTCAGGCAAAGGTAATGTTTTCTGTAGGTTTCCTATTCTGGGATGTAGCAACTTGGGAGATGCATAAAATATGCAGGAAGTAACTGTTCTTCACTTGACCGTGTTCAGCCTTAGCTGATGTTGCACATTGAAGTTGTAGATAGTTGAGGGTAAACAGCACCTCTAGAAGGTTTAGAAACCATAACCTACAAGATAAGGAGAAATGGAGCCATTATGTAGAAGGAAGGGCTCTTTGAGGGGGGCAAGTAATGTTTTTTACAAAAGGAATCAATACAGATGATGGCTTGTAGTTCTCCACATCCACTGGTGACAGGACACGAGGTAACCAGCTTAGTTTGCAGTAAAGGAGAACGAAGGTGATGGACAGAAAAAAATCTTGGTCTAGGTGTGCTTGATCCTGAGCTAGATGGTTATTTGTCCATTCCAGCTCTATGCTGTTATATTCCTTGTTCAAAACCTCTTTAGGAAAAATTCCAACTATCTAAGGGCTGGTCAAGAGATACCATTTCTGAGGGACTTTCTTGGTTATTCTGTCACAGAATTTATGAAATACAAATGCCGGAAAAGGGAACTGAGCATGGACCCTCAAATGAGTGTTGTGAAATTCAGTGAAGATCCAATTACTTGTTTTACCTGAGACACTGGCTTAAGATGTGTTCCAAAAAGTCACTTATGTAGACTTTCCTGAAATTTTCATTTATTGTATTTATTTGAGGTGTATTTAGTTTGGGGCTTATTTAATTTAGTTTCTAAGTGAGACAAGCCTGAGGAAACTATGACATCTATGTATTTATGATGATTGTCCTTCCTTCCTTTAGAATCTATTGGCCAGTTCAAGCCAGAGTTGCTGAAATACTGTTTCTTACAAGTTTCCCTCCTCATAGAGGACAGGGTCTCTGTTAGTGCCTCCACTGAAGGAAGCATCGCCATCTGAGTGCTTACTAAATAGGATAGTCCTTTCTCTAGATTGCAATTCATCATCATCTTAACCTTTTTTTTAAACATTGATGTCACTGTTATACAATGAATGAGTGATATTATGTATTGGGACTTCTTTAGGTGATTTTGCAAGGGGAATGAAATGCATTGGGACTTGCTCCTCGTCCAGAGGAGGGTGACCAAGCTGGTGAAGGGTCTGGAGGGTCTGACCTATGAGGAATGGCTGAGGGAGCTGGGGGTGTTTAGCCTGGAGAAGAGGAGGCTCAGAGGTGACCTTAGTGCAGTCTACAACTACCTGAAGGGAGGTTGTAGTGAAGTGGGAGTCGGCCTCTTCTCCCAGGCAACTAGCGATAGGACAAGAGGACACAGCCTCAAGCTTCGCCAGGGGAGGTTCAGGTTGGACATTAGGAAGAATTTCTTCTCAGAAAGGGTCATTAGGCATTGGAAGGGGCTGCCCAGGGGGGTGGTGGAGTCACCATCTCTGGACGTGTTTAAGAAAAGCCTGGACATGGCACTTAGTGCCCTGGTCTAGTTGACATGGTGGTGTCAGGACAACGGTTGGACTCGATGATCCCTGAGGTCTCTTCCAACCTGGTTGATTCTGTGATTCTGTGATTCCTGGTTTTAGAGCAAACAAAAGACTAGCCTTAAAATCCTGCAGACACTTGAGTGATGCCATGCAGATTTGGTCTGTAAAATTCACAGTCACTTATATGTGTAACTGTTTTGAACCTTGGTGCAGTATTTTAAGGAATTCAGTCACTTAGTGTCATGAAGCATCACCTACTCATTCACTCTTCATAATATATCCCACATTAGTTTCCTGTCCCATTTATGATGTTTCCTGTAGGGGTGAAATGAGACTACATGTACCTATTGTTTGTAGCCCAGAATTGCTCTCTTTTAGGCATTGATTAATTAGTTGGTATGGAGTGACATTAAAAAATTGTCAAATAGAAGAATAAGAGCAGATGTTTGATATGCAATGAGACTTCTTTTTGATGTTTGTTATGCTGAGTCAGGCTGAAATGAAAGTGATCAAGGGAAAGCACCAAAATGAGAGATGACAGAGAACTTGACAAAAGCAAGGCTTGGAAAATAAGTCTGAAGTGCAAATAATAAGCTGATATTCCTTCTGGCTTTGCAGCAAAGAAGGTAGCTTCATATTAGTGACATATTAATATCCGTTCTGGGCTAGTATTCTTCTTGAGCTTGTTCACACAGAAGTACTTATCAACTTGTTCCCCAAAAACTTCTTTGAAATTTGCCTCTGAAAATGAGGTTAGTTAAGCAAGATTTCTTCATTATTACTGATTTCTAAGACAGAATTAATTATCTTTCAAATAGGAAATAATTTGTTTCTCGTCATACTCTTTGTCTAACAATAGATTCTGCCCTATCTGAATTAATTGTGTCTTATCAGAGGTGCTCCAGTCTTGAGCTCCCCTTTGTTCCCTATTTCTTTGTTTAAGTAAGGCTCTTTCCAACCTACGAATGGCTCTCTCAGACGAGTTCTCTGAACTCTTTCCAGCTCATGTTATTGAACACTGCAGAAATCTTCTCGTAGTGACAAAATTTAATAAACAAGAAGAGAAGGAGTAATGAAGAGATAAGTACGTTAAAATCATGAGCAGTTGAGCCCAGAGAGCAGAGCCAGGTACAACTAGAAATCAGCAAATTTGAAGAGAGCTGCTAGCATCTCAGTGCTACGGTGGTGGGCACTTGATGTGCTTGGTGGGTATATGAAGCTGAAGTATATGAAGCTGATGCAGTAGCTTTCATATTTAAAAGTTACAAGGAAATGGTGAGGGTTCAACCCTGATATGACCAGATCTCATATTTAAGGGCTTTAAATATGAATTTAAGATTTTAGTGTTAGATGTTCCTTTTGTTTCAAAATCTCGCCCTAAGTCTTACAGAAAAATAAAGAGAAACTTTGGGGCTTTGTCGCTTACCTACAGTCAGTGATACAGGGAATTTGTTTTGAAAGTGTGTTGTAGTTTTTCAGCTTATGGGGTTTGTTTTTGAGGCAAAGAAAATCTTAGTACATGATTCTAAGCTGGAGAAATGTCTCCGCAGAGATCACTGCACCAACACATTTAATCTCCAGGATTACTTTGCTTTGTACGTTGTCAGAGTGCATTGAGGCTGACAAATCATCTTGTCTGAGGCTTTATCCTACGAAGACTTATGAAAATATTGGTGAAGGGAAAGCGTCAGCCAGTTGAACATTTCCAGTCCTTACTTTTTCACAATGCACCCTGCCATTATACTGTTAATATCAGGCTTCCAGTAGCAGCTCTATATGATGGTACAGAGATACTTCAGCAAATAGCACAAGGGAGCCCTGAGTATACAAGGAAAAATAAATGCACAAGTGATGAGCAAAAACTCAGACTTGACGCAATCTCCCCAATCCTACATGCAGGAATTAAAAGAACATTTCTGAATTTACATTTCTTGCTAGCCAAGTACATTAATTGTAGCCCGAAAAGGTACGCAGAGAAGAAAATAAAAGAAAAACTTCTTTTTAAAGAAAGTAAGCAGTGACTCAGAAAACAAGGTTTTGGTCATATCTAACATTAACATAATGCAGATAAGCGCAAATTAATTCAGTAGTAGTCTCAGAAAAAATGAGCTCCCTGTACAAACAGGAAACAAAGCACCAAACACACAATTTGGCAGTGGTTGGATGTGTGAAGACGTGCTCAGCGCTGTGCAAGAGAGAACAGCAAACCTGCCAAGCCAAATTTAAACTAGACAGTGGCCTTAACTATCACTCTACCAGGGAAAGGCCAAACTGCAATACCGAGGGAAAGTATAAAGGTTAAAATATCAGGAAAATACAGAGATTACTGAGAAATATGTTTTGATTGATGAATGTATTTATTTACAGTTCAACTTACTAAACCAGTGACAAATGATGCCCTCAGTAAATACACAAACACCACAAGTGCTACTGGAAGAGCGTGCATGTGTTTATGGCTTTTCTGTAGGAAAGCTGCATAAAAAGTTAATGTTTTGGAAAGAAAACAAATAACATGTTCTGGATAAGTTACTCCAAGAAGTAGACTGCTTGTGTCACTCACTCCAGCAGAGCTTTATGGTGTACTTACTGAAGGAAAAAAAAAAACATCTGTATTTCTAAAGTAATGGAAGAAATGAAGCAAATGGACAGAATCCTTGTCCTGAAGTGCATAAAGACAGGTAACCAGCTCTGATAGCCCTAGAAAACTCAGCCAAGATGCATGTTTGCCCAAACAATTTAAACAAAACTCCCTAAAGAGTTGATTGTTGGATGCATGCAACGAAACAACTATCATCTGACTTAGGGTTATTAGACATTGGAAGGGGCTGCCCAGGGAGGTGGTGGAGTCCCCATCTCTGGAGGTGTTTAAGAAAAGCCTGGACATGGCACTTAGTGCCATGGTCTAGTTGACAGGGTGGTGTCAGGGCAATGGTTGGACTCGATGATCCCAGAGGGCTCTTCCAACCTGGTTGATTCAGTGATTCTGTGAATGTAGCCATTCTAACTAGGGCTATACAGAGTTGACCTACTCTTGGCTGCCCAGCGTAGAAGGCCCCACACCCTACATAAATTTACCCACTTCTTTATCACTGCAGATCTCTTTCCTGCTGACTATACAAGCATTCTTATCGTAGGCAGTTTCTTGGTGTGCTGGGGACTGGGTGAATTCCTGAACTGGCACGCGGTGACTGGCATCCGTGAAGCGATAAGGCATTTCAGCAGGCGCAGCCTGCTACCTCATTCCACCATGTCACAACCAACAACATTCTAATGATAAATTAGCACTTAAAATTATAATTATGCTATCTGTGTCCTTCAGTGTGGTCTTAAGTTTGCTGTAAGTACTAGGACTGGTATGAGAAAGAGGCAGGAGAGCCAGGTAAAGTTTGAAATTTTCCTATACTTTTAAGCAAAAGACTACATACAATAATTACCAAAATGCCTCATCAGGATTATTTGCTCAACATAGAATCACAGAATCAACCATGTTGGAAGAGACCTCTGGGATCATCGAGTCCAACTGTTGCCCTGACACCACCATGTCAACTAGACCATGGCACTAAGTGCCATGTCCAGTCTTTTCTTAAACCCCTCCAGAGATGGTGACTCCACCACCTCCCTGGGCAGCCCCTTCCAATGTCTAATAACCCTTTCTGAAAAGAAATTCTTCCTAATGTCCAACCTGAACCTCCCCTGGCGAAGCTTGAGGCTATGTCCTCTTGTCCTATCGCTAGTTGCCCGGGAGAAGAGGCAGTTTTACTGGGAATTGAGGAGATCTCTACAGGGCTGTGAGCTTTCCATTCTGGCAGTTCCTTGCTGTGGCTTGAGCGCTGTTGGTCACATGAAGCACTAAGCTATTCAGCATTAAGAGCACAGCAAGCATCCAGCCCTCACCTAACCTGTCCTTGGGCGCAAAGGTACAGGCTTTGATCAGATAAATCCTTGTCATGTGAGGGAGAAAAGGACTGGCACTGGGACCACAAATGTGGTAATTTACCCACTACAAGCACAAAGCCTGAAGACGAGATGTAATACACGCGGCATGCCCTCAGCTGGGTGCTGGTCAGACAGGAGAGAAACACAAACCAACTAGGTGACCACGATGACCAGCTCAGAGCATTGCCTTCCCAGCAGAACAAATCGCAGAGCCATCTCCTCTCTTCCTTCTGAAAGGTGGAGCTCTTTTCACCGCCCTGATGTTTTTTCCTTTTCATTTTTTCTAAACTTTTTAATATACCAAGTATGAAACCCAGAAGACAACAATTTCCACAGCAGTGAAAAGGTGATGAGTCATGAACTACGTGTAGTCTACAACTACCTGAAGGGAGGTTGGAGTGCAGTGGGAGTCGGCCTCTTCTCCCGGGCAACTAGCGATAGGACAAGAGGACACAGCCTCAAGCTTCGCCAGGGGAGGTTCAGGTTGGACATTAGGAAGAATTTCTTTTCAGCAAGGGTCATTAGACATTGGAATGGGCTGCCCAGGGAGGTGGTGGAGTCACCATCTCTGGATGTGTTTAAGAAAAGACTGGACATGGCACTTAGTGCCATGGTCTAGTTGACATGGTGGTGTCAGGGCAACAGTTGGACTCGATGATCCCAGAGGTCTCTTCCAACCTGGTTGATTCTGTCATTCTGTGATTCTGTGAAACAAAAGCAAGGTAGTGGTAGCAAATCTGAGTGTTGCCTCAGGGATGTATGCTTGTATAGAAAGAGAGAGGTTCTGAAGGGACCGTGAAATGATAATAGCTTGTAAGTCACCGTATTTGAACTTGGGCTTGATAATTCAGATTGTGATTGGGGAAATAGTGAAGAAGAGTTTCCCAATAGGGTACTTTAATTAATATAAGTTTAATTGTATGCCTCTGGGGGAGTTAACAAAACCCTGCCCTGACAAACAGCAGAGGGATTCCAGGAACACTTAAAAACTTGCCATATGCAGCACTGGTTGATGTCAAAGCTTTTTCTCCAGCGCCCCTCCTAATAAATTCACAGCAGTAACCTTGAGCTCATGGCCAGCCTTCAACATAGAGGAAAGCAGATCATGAATAATCCTGGTAGCACCTTCAGGGAATGCTTGATTTCACATTTCCTGTAGGAGTAGGAACACAACCTAAAATTTAGCGCATTATTGGCTTTCTCTTTATATACTCAAATATCAAATATAAAAGGCACAAGTCTGTACGCTGGATGCATCCTAATAAAGCAGTCTGGGTAACGGAGTGGAGGTAGGGTAACATCCATTCTCTTCTCTTCAGGAAGTCTCTAATTGCCTGTTCTTTAAAAATTGGAAGATTCAGATCTCCCAAGTGCTCCACGATCTAGACAGGACTGACTGGAGAAGAGGAGGCTCAGAGGTGACCTTAGTGCAGTCTACAACTACCTGAAGGGAGGTTGTAGTGAAGTGGGAGTCGGCCTCTTCTCTCAGGCAACTAGCGGTAGGACAAGAGGACACAGCCTCAAGCTTCACCAGGGAAGGTTCAGGTTGGACATTAGGAAGCATTTCTTCTCAGAAAGGGTCATTAGACATTGGAAGGGGCTGCCCAGGGAGGTGGTGGAGTCACCATCTCTGGATGTGTTTAAGAAAAGACTGGACATGGCACTTAGTGCCATGGTCTAGTTGACAGGGTGGTGTCAGGTCAATGGTTGGACTCGATGATCCCAGAGGTCTCTTCCAACCTGGTTGATTCTGTGTGATTCTGTGACTGCTGTTATGAATGGAGGCCTTCAATTAAAAAAAAATCACTTTTCTGTCTCTGTTGGTGCCTGAGGCTTGAGACAGCACCAGTGTGAATCTTCAAGGTATTCATCATGTTGTAAGTGAAAGTGGTAGGTTGGGACAAAAAGTGGAAGGAGAGAGATGTGAGGTGGCAAGTGCAGAAGCAGGAAAACTTTTAGCGATTGAACAAAAGGAAAAGAAGAATGGAGAAATGAGAAGCTAAAGCAGACAGCATTTGGGGGAGATGACTCAGTGCAAGCAGACTACATAGATAGGCAGCACTGGAATACACTGGCAAAGCTGAGTGAGGATGGTGGTCTAGAGTAGTCAGGGTTGAAATGTACTTGCAAAGGTGGAATAAGAATTTTATGTGCTCCTGATCTGTATTACGCCTTCCCCACCCAGGCCGTCTCTTCCTCTGTCTCCCAGGAGGAGCCATGAACACACCTCTGTTTGCATTACTTTTACAACCACAAACCAAAAATGTAGTTTTGCTCTGTTGAGGACTGTCCGTGAATTGAAACAACAGACTTCAAAACACTGGCATGTCATAACAAGTATTTCAATGGGCTTCAGGCTCTGGTATCATCTTGGTATCATTGGTATGAACTGGTATCATGGATCTTCCAGCTTTGTCTCTGACAGAGGTTCCTGTTAAATGGACACAGATATTTATGTTAACTCGGAGGCATTTCAGGAACTAGTCTTGAATTTCAGAGTGTATGTTCATCTCTGTGTGTGTCTGTTCCCTGGGCCTCCTGTCCAATGAAGCCCCCCAGCCTCTTGGTGGATCTCATAAACTAAGCAGCCTGAGGTGGTGTCAATATTGAAATGATGCCTTTATTCAGTCTGTTCCTGGTTTAGATTTATTTTAGTTCTGGTAATATATCCTCTCTTTTAAGTGGGAAGTGTCACCGGGGCTCTAAAACAAGAGCCAACTCTCTAAAGATGCTCAGCTGATAAGGTATGCCTGTTTTCACAGAGAGCAGGAGGACAACGAGGGGACACCTGCACCCCATCTCCATTCCATGGGTTGTGTCTCCTCTGCCTGTGCCTTGGGGAAGGGCTATGTGATGGGATGCACCTCTAGGTTTCGTGTGTTATGAATGGATCTTGACAGGTAACCGCTCCTCACGAGGGCCGGAGGCAGCCGTGAGGAGGGAAAGGAGCCTGCCAGGGTGGTGTAGCTCTTCCCTAGCACGTGGCCCACAATGTTTACCCCACATCCAGCAATGCTAATAAGAAATAAGCTACTGCTCCCTCAGCACCTCACATCACCCCCACGTTGTCAACAATCCATCATTTCCTTTATCCCCAACACAGGACTCATGTCAGCTCTGCCCGCCTGCCTTCCAGCAGCATTATACGTGTAGACCATGAGGTCCACTCATTCATGGGAGGAGGGCGACCAAGTGTGCAGAAGGGGCATGTTTTGTGTGGAAATGGCTTTTGAGGGGAAGGCCCACACAGTCAGCTCAGGAGACAGCACCTTCTGAGACCGTATTGGGAGAAAACTGCCACAGCGAATGCCTGAGAGGTGGCCTTGCTTCTTCATCACCTGAGGGGGGTGTGTGTGTGACTGACGATAGACAAAAGCAGGCCCTGACTTTGAGAAGGTGCTGCAGGCTGGAGCCATCCAGCTTCACTATTCAGAAATGCCACCATCAAGATGAGACCTGGTGCACAGCAGCAGTGAAGCGCAAGGAGTGTATACTGGACACCCTCAAACCAGTAGCCACTTTTAAAACTTTTCTTTTGGGTCTGAGTTAAAAACTGGAAATAATAATAATGTTGTCTTTCCTCATCAAAGTGTGACTAGGCTGTATCATCACTAAAGCACGCACAGACGTTCCATACAAGACGATATTAAATAAGACTGTTTACTTAGCGTGTTGTTATATTAACTCTGTTGCTTCTGTAACTGGTTATGTCACCACAAATCATGTGTCAGTCTTAGGTAGGGTTTTTTTTTCCCCTGAACAGGTAATGTGGAGTTTGTTTCCCTTTAGAACTGATTTTCTCCTCTAGCTCCCATGACCCAAGCTGTCATTCTGTATCCTTGCATCTCTTTAGTCCTCCCATAAACCAGTCTTTGCGGGGGCAGTTCCTTTAGGGAACCTCTAAAGCCTGTAGCATTGCAGGAAAGCTTCCGCTGCCCCTCGTGGGAAAAAACCTTGGCCTGGGCAGCAAATGCATTGTTGAATCTGCTGGTGCTGACCAGAGACCTCTTCTTGGGGTTGGTGGTGACATCCACAGAGATGAGTGGTTATTTCATTTGAGGAAGAACAGCCTTTATGGGATGAAGGATGGCCAGGCTTCTACAAGAACATCTGACATCTTGAACCTCATTGGGTAATTGTCATTAAAAAATGTGGAGTCCTTATAAATTCTTCTCCCCTTCAGCTGAAAACTTTTCACTAATAGTGTCTTTCAACAATAAGGAGCTGTCCTGGTTTCATGGGGATAAAATTTATAGAATCACTTTTCTGTTACATTTTTCAGTTTGTGGCCAGCCATGGTGATCAGGGCCATTAGCAGTGAAAGCCAGGGCAGCTGCCCCAGGCTGGCCCACAGGTGTGTTCTGTAACATAAACTTCAGGTTGACTATAAAAGGGAAAGCTGCTGGGGAAGGAGGGGTTTTTTGTTTTGTCCTCCTTCTCATTCTTGATTGCTGTCCCTGGAGCAACTTGCCACCACTCTGTGGGCTAAGTATAATTTCTGTTTTGTATTACCATTGATATTGGCTTCCTTACTTTATTAAATCTGTTTAAATTTTAACCCACGAGTCTTCCTCCTTTTCCCAATTCCCTTTCTCGGTTGGGGAAGGGACATTGGGTGATAGAACAACTGCTTATTGTCTAGCCCCGGGTGTGGGCTAAATGAAGACAGGAGCCCAAGAGCACGAGGTGGTATCATCCCTGAGGGCCAGCTGCTTTGGTGGTGCAAATCAAGGGAATTCTGTTTTCAACAGAGCTAGTTTACATGAAGAAATAGCCCTCCAACAGTAAGGACTGATTGCTCCATGCAAGTGACCCAAGTCTCAAGGTAAGTTTATTCCCCATGTAGTTTTGGACAGCCAGTGTCTGTGTAGCTGAGTTTGCTGAGATGATACCCAACACCCTCGTGTTGCCACCTCTTGCTACTAGTGAGTAGAGCTCAAGCAGGTAACATGCAAAATGCATCTGAAGGGGTGGGATCAGGGAATTCATTTTGTGGTGCACTTGCCATAATATAGACCACGATTAGCACTTAATACAATTTAGTAAATATGGTGATTAACTTCGGCAACAGTAATCAGTAATTGCACAGATAAGTAACAAACTTGGCCGGTCAGCAGTGTGAAACAATTATAAAGAAACAATACATTAATTTGGCTTTCCATTTTAAGGTTGGATTTGGGCATCCCTTCCTAATATTTTGCAGAAGTCTTCTTCCAATGTTACAGATACCTTTGGC
Organism: Nyctibius grandis; assembly: GCF_013368605.1. Taxonomy (NCBI): domain Eukaryota; kingdom Metazoa; phylum Chordata; class Aves; order Nyctibiiformes; family Nyctibiidae; genus Nyctibius; species Nyctibius grandis. The sequence continues at coordinate 4,517,122 of NC_090680.1, read as the reverse complement.
TATCAAAGGGGTCTGTATTTCTTTATTTTGTATTTGTTGCTGAACTGAGGACAGAAACCTCATCTATTATTTGGGGGACAGGGGGCTGTGAGAAAGGGAAGAACAGAGTTAAACTGTGGCCTGAAAATTTATTATGCCTTTTTTATCAGGTTTGTAATTCAGGAAGGCTTTGAAAGAACAAGATTAAACGTAGGTTTTCAAACCAAAATGAGTTTGATAAATCCAAGTCATAGAGTAGGCACTTTGGGCACTCAAAGGTGTTTCCCTGGGCTTGGGGACCCCGGGAATCCCTGAAAGCATCTACAGAGGCTCCTCACACCTCCCCCTTGGTCCCCACTTAAGAACAGTACCCGCCAGGTATCTGTCAGGGATGGAGCTTGCTGTAATGGGGTGTCTGGGTCAGCCAGGCCCCACGCGGTGCTTTAAAGCCTGACGTCTTTCCGCTTCCCATTTGAGGACCTGCATCCACAGAGCCCTCGCAGCGCACCCACCCCCAGCATCCTCCTTCGGCAAACTTCTAATGGTTAAATATTAGCCAGCAACAGCTCACATACATAGGATTTGGCGTTATTATTTGAGTAAATATATAATTACTGAAGGGAGTTTCCGAGGGAGGAGGTGTAAGCTGCACCGCTCCTCCTGGGCCCCTCTGATGCTGCAGAGGAGCAGGGGCAGGGAGCAGCTGGGTGAGGGATGTGCTCACCTCGCCCTCACAGGGGCAGTGATGGGCAGGGGATTTGGGGCTCACAGTTGTCATGAGATTTACCCAATTCTGCTGTCTTGTTTGCCCTGTATCAAAGGCACCCGATATACACTGTGTCTTGCAAACTTGCTCGGCAAAGAGTGCCAGATGCTGCAGTGGGGCTGGTCTCAGCAGAAGGCAGCCCCGTAAATTACTTGCTGATGACCTTTGATTTGAGTGCCAGTATGTAGGAAGCAAATATTTAAAACCACGCCATTAAGAAGGGAGGCTTTACCACGGGGAACTTGGGCAAGGGGTGTTGCTGAGAGAGTCCTGGGCTGTGCAGGGGCAAGCAGCCTTCATCCCTTCCTCTCCCAGCAGAGCAGCCAGCCCTACCCACCCTGCCAAGGGAGAGGCAGATGCTTAGACCCCAACAAGGCGGATGGCTGCTGTACCAAGCAAGGCAGGAATTTTAAAGCCCTGGGTGAAGCTGTTTCAACCCCAAAGGCAAAATAACCGTGGCCATCCCTCCTGCTCACATGCCTGCTGCCCCGCACAAGCGGAGGCTGTGTGATGGGGAGGCTGTGTGATGGGGAGGCCACCTTGCCAATCCAGCTGCCCGGTGAGACCAGAGCACGGCTGGCCCCGGAGGACTGTCCCCAACCACTGGTCTGTTGCTGTGGCTGGGACTCACATACTGACAAAAAGAAATCAATTGGTCCTGGTCAGGTGCAGCAACAGGCCAAGAGGGCATTTTTCCCTCGGGAGTGGCACAGAATTAGCTCTGTTGGTCAGTTTATAATTAGGTACTTGTGCCTAACAGTATTCTTTCTGTTGGATTTTTATAGTTTTGTCTCTTCTTTTTTAAATATGAAAAATAATCAGTCTTAAAATAAAATAATTTTTAAAAAATACCCTGGAAAGAGTGATCTATAAAAAGAGAAAATCCTTGCCAGGGGGATGCCACAGCAGCGAGCCGAAGCCGCAGAGAGCCCTGTTGCAGGCTTCCCTTTTCCGCAGCTACTCAGAGGTTAACCAGGGTCTGTAAGCAAACAGCTTAAAGAAGGAGCCCGGCTGAGTGCCTGGGTGTGTGGGGCTGTCCCAGGACCGCCAGCCTGATGCCCTTCCAGCAGCCCCTCCCTCCCAAAGGTAATGCTGGGCAAACAGAGCCAGCCTTCGTCCTCTCCCTGGGCAGCAAGGAGCCCGGTGCCGGGACAGACTGGACCCAGGCTGAGGCTCAGGGACATCACAGCAGAGGGTGTTTCACTTCATACGGGCACTGAGCCATGGATATATAAACCCTGGAGCAGCAGCCCAGGAGGATTGTTAAGCACACCCGTACTTGGGCTCGCCTGGCAGCGCGGTGAGGTGCTGCCGGCCGTCCTGGTGCCTGAACCCCGGCGTACAGGAGCAGGGGAGCGACCTGCCCATGGGCTCCCGCCAGCTGCTGATGCTGATGCTGCTTCAGGCAGGTGAGTACCACCTCCCCGGCAGGGTTCTCAGTCCCTCTCCCTCCCCCTGGTCCCAGGACAGCCTCTCCCCTTGCCATCAGCTTTGCCTGCTTCACGGCAGGCACCTCGGTGTGGTTCGGCCAAGTGGAAAAAGAAAGTGCTGCTCGTCTCTTTTGAGCTCATGGTGAGGGGCTGTGTAAGCGGGCTGCCTGCCTGCTTCTCCTCCCTGGCAGTTTGCATGGCTGGGGCTCTAGAAACATGGGTCATTTTCTTTTGGGATAGTTTTCTGCTATAAATTTGTTGGTGTCTGTGTTTCTTCATAGAAATACCCTCTTTTTATACCAGTGACCACAGAGTAAGCAGTTTTCAATCCATCCGAATATAAAATAATTTTTAAAAAGCCTGTTAAAAAAAGCCATAAATGTCTGCTAATATAAAGCCCCTACACACAGAGGCAACATAACACTAAATTGGCAGGTCTGAGGTTATACCTGCAGTATAATTTGAAAATAAAACCCAAAATGTTGCCTTAATCTGCAGCAAAGGCTGCACGTTTAAGCATGAAATGGAAAGTGTAAGTTGTCATATCCACCTCCGCTCACCTCCCCGGAGGTATGTTCTCTGCTAAGGTGCCCCGTTAGTAGTATAGCTAATGACTAGACATGCTCCTAATCGGACATGTGGCTAAATGCAGGCTGCTGTGGAGACTCAAACTTTTTCAAGGCTTTCCCAGCTGCGTTGGCTTGGCTGCCCAGCATAGAAAAAGCAATTTCAGTTCTTGGTCAAGTTATTAGCTGTGCACCTGAATATTAACATGTACTTTGAGGCTGACCTCTCAGCTGCAGCGACCTGCTGTCGGCTCAAAACCCAGCCAGCTTTCAAAGGACGAAACAGGAACATCAGAGGCCGCTTGGATGCCCACATTATTTCAGCTCTCGCAGAGCACACAGCCCTAAGCACCATCTTTTGGACTCAGTTTCCTTTGGGGCTTTCTCTCCGCTTTCAGAGCAGCTCTGCACTGTAATTACAGTTCCTTGATCCTCAGAGATATCCCCAAAAGAAGAATGGCCTTTCTTCTGGGTGAGGTGCAGTTACTTACATCAGCCTCAGCTGTTTTCAGCCAGAGGCCAACAGACCAAGTCCAGAGGTCCTGGCTAAGAGGTCAGCAAAACACAGCTGAAAAAAATACAAGCTGCTCATCAGGAGGCTTGAGTGCCTACAAAGAAGTTTTTGTGTCCATTGGAACATTTTTGGGGTCTGCAAACAGAAGCAGGTTGAAAAAGCGTGATTTTTAACCCGAAATCCAGAGCAGCTCACTGCGTGCCATTTCCCCTGGGGTGCCTGAGAGCTGATCCCACTTCTAACTCCAGAGCCCCGCTGTTTAGACATGGGAAATAGGTTGTGTCTTTAGTCTCAAATAACACCCGTTCAATGTGTTTTAACATGAAACCTGAACACTCAAGTACTGTTTAGGTGAGCAGCGTAGTTACTTTTTCTGGAATGTGCATTTAATCCCCGAGGAATGCCCCGGGAAGCATAAGGAGGCTGTGTGAAACCCCACGGCGGGGTGGCCCGAGGTGCTGATCGTCGGGGCAAAAGTGGTGGAGGGCAGCGCTCGTCCCTGCTGGGGGCTCGGACTGCAGAGAGGGAGCAAAGCCCTGCCTTGTCCTCCATGGGGAGAGACCCTCCTTGTCCTTGCTGGGGGTTTGGATCAGGCTGGGAGGGCAAGGCAGCTGAGGAGATGCAGGGAGAGGCCCAAGCAAGGGGATTAGAGGCTGGGTTTTAAAAGGAAAGCAACTGTTTTAATAATAGAATTGAGTCCTTGGGTGGTTTAGGGGATTAATTGGTCCATGTTTGTACAGTACTTTGAAGAGGTCAAGTGTGCTGCAATAGCTGGGGGCACATGGTAAAGCAATGTGGTGGGTTCCCACCTCCCAGGTGCCACCTCCCCCTCCGTCCAAGCGTGCCACAAAGTCCCCCCGTTTAGGCAGGCTTTTCTTTTTGGAGCGGCTGTGCGCGGGTGGGACGAGTGGATGGGGTAGGCAGTGGGTCTGAGGGGTTTGATGCTACTGGTGAGCAGCTTGGCCACGCACGACGGAGCAGTGCAAAGCGCGCTTGGTCCTTCCCAGTAAACCCAGGCAATAAGTACTCCTATCTGTCACTACACGATAAGCATCAACGTTTGCAGCTGAGCATCGCAGTGGTTTGAGTATTAGGGGTAGGGTACTCTTGGTTTCCGCAACAGTTACTGCGAGGTAGTCTGTGGTTTCTAAAAAAGTTGCAAATTAACATGTGCAATCACAACGCTGTTCTGAAAGGCTTGTAACACAAAAAACTCCAGACCGGTTTGGGTGGCCGTCCGCACACTTCAGCTGATGCAGAGCTCCTTTTTTTTAATTTTCTAAATTAATGCAGCTAACCTGGTGTTGTGACTTAAACGGGACGTAATAATGGGAGTGGAGGTAAATGTTGCCAGCACTTCCAAATGCTCAAAAGAAAGCCGATATACGTCCATCTCGGCCAACGTAGGCACTCTGTCCTTGACCAAGTGTACCTGAAGGGCTCTGGGACTTGTAGCTATCCTGGTGAGCAAATTAATAGTACTGCCAGCTCTTTGCCATTTGGAGAATGGGTTAAAATATCCTGAATAGTAGGGGAAACCTGGATAATATAAGACATCTTGGGCACCATAGAAACCTCTCTTTTTTTTCCTGTAGAGCCCAGGTTAGGTCTGGTTGTGTGCTCGTCCTCTGCTGCTTTTTGTCCCACTTGGGACCACAGCACAGCTAGTAAGCTTTCCCAGGTTTGGGAGTTCTGGGGTGCAGTGAAGCCCAGCTGGCTCTGCGTCATGCTGGCACAGGCCCTGCAGAGTTTAACAGCTGGGCCTCTGTGATGTGCAAAACCGGGCACGGGGCTCTCAGATATAATAGAGCTGCAATCACACACTCGAGCACCAGAGCTAGTAAGTCTTGCTTGAACTGAGCTCCCTCTGCAGAAGTACCCTGCTTGGGTATTTCTGCATCCATCTCCTGGATAGCCCAGCCCTCAGGTAATGCCTCTTCAGCGTCCCCTTTGCAGGGTGAAAGTCATGGCTAATCAGATTGTCAAGGCTGCAGCCAACCAACTAGTCAAGACCAAAAAAATCTCCCTTTAAGGATTTTAAGAAAATCAGCGTCAGGCATGTTTAATCCTTGTGTGAAGCCACATCCTCTCTTTGCAGTTTGGAAAGGTGCTCTGGGAAAATCCCATTCACTGCACACCCGAGGAATCATCGAATTGGCAGGAGCTATATCATGTGGCACAGGACGGTCTCCCATGGCATATATTGGCTACGGATGCTACTGTGGACTGGGAGGACAAGGCTGGCCTAAAGATAAAACAGACTGGTAAGAAGAACCTCAGCTATGGTCCAGAAGCAGTGCAGATCTCCCCACTCTTCTCTGTTTGTACTACTGTGACTCCATGGACTCATTGCTGCCTTGTGGAGAGGGAACTTAGTGTAAAAGAGCACTGGGCAATTGTGAGTGAGGACCCACGTGTCACTTGGGGTTTGAATGAGGGTTTCACCACCTTCTGGATGAGAGCAGAGCTCTTGGGACCTGGTATTCTGTGGGGTGGAGGACAAAGGAGGAACCAGGGTCTGGTTTCCTGAAATAGCTGCATGTTTATTCATAGAGAGCAAGCCCTACCTGAAAAAAGGGGAGTGAGCAAGGTATTTGGAGAGTTATTTCACCCAGGTCTTGAAAATGGCAGTGATGGGAATATCACTGTTTGTCCTCTGGAAGAAATCCAGATCACTGCAAGGAGCAATCAAACTGGTTGCCTTCATTGCCTGTCAGTTCAGACTGAATCAAGGAAAAACAACAACAGGGTAGAGCATGGTGTCATTTCCCCTGTTTGTGAGTGGGGAAGATGCTGTGCTTGTTATTCCCGAGGCTAAAAGCAATGAGTCTAGGAGGTGTTGCAATCAAAGGTTTCTTTCTTGTACTTTGCGATTAGCATACATGTAAATCTTGAGCGTGGTGGACTCTTGTGTGCTCTGAGCCTGTTAATTGCAATCTTGTCTGGTTTTAAACCTCAAAGAGCACACCAGTCTGTTTATCTACAGCCAACAGACCAGGTGTTACCAACAAGCAAGTGCTGCTTTGAGCAAGGATGAAAGCAGCGTGCAGCTCACTGGGAAGGAAACTGAGTTTTCCAGAGACCCAGCTGGTGGAGACATTTCACGTTGCTACAAACCCAAACTTTACTGAATTGGCAGGACAGAAAAAGGAAAAAAAGGAAGAAAAGATGACAGGGTTAAAGGCCAACTCCTCTGTGGGCATAAAAGAGCAAGTGTCCCCTAAAACTAGTGGAGATATCTTCACTAACGCAGCGAGAATTTCACTCCTAAAGCCCTCTCTTCATATCCCTGATTTGTACCTAGGAAACATTTCACCTATGAAACAGTTCATATGGGACTTACAAATAATGAGTAACTGCCTACAAGGCGTCATAGCTTCCAGGTGTAGATATTCCTTTTAATTTCCAGTAAAATCTCTTGACCTGCTTATCACCACGTACAGCAGTGTCTATAAACATGTTTATTATTTTTGTTAGCTCTTTACCAACTCCCATAATCAAGCCTTTAAAGTAAAACATTACTTCAGTAATTTGGAGTACTACTTTTACCGAAGAGCTGAGTGGAGTCATGTAAAAGCTGTTTTCCATAGGTGCTGGGTGACCCCCAAGTTTAGGTGACTCTGGGAGATGTGAGTGGTCAGCACTCCTGAAAAACAGGCAGAGAGAGTAAAATATGACCACATGCTCATCAGCTGGTGTTTCTGCTGCCATTTGATTTCCATGGCATGTGGATTTTATCCTAATGGCAGAAAATGAGACTCTGCAACTGGAAATGCCTCAAAATACCAGATAATTTGTAAAAAGGAAGCTTGATCCTTTAAGTGCATTCATTATTATTCCTTAGCTACAAATGCTTGGCTGCAAAAAAAACCAAAAAAAAAACCAAACAGAAATGTTTTTAGTTAGGTTCTTAGCTAGGAAGAATCAGCAATGCCTCACTAGATTTAGCCCTAAAAATTCCCATTTTATGTTTGCTAGAGGAATATTCTGATATCTGTTACTGAGAACTACTGCAAAAATCAGTGTGGCTGAGTACCCCGTGCCTGTCAAAGTGACCACACTATTTTCCAAATTTGCCATTCTAAAAAAGAAGTGGAGTGGCAAAACTACTGGCCGTGAGTGACAAACACTGTTTGAAATTACTCACGCCCTTGACACTTCTAGGTTTGTTACTGAGACCCTTACAAAAGGAGTAATTTTCTTGTGAGTAATTCAATCTGTCTAGACAGAGCTAGAGTGCTTCTAAGCACCTCTCTTTCTTGGGAAAAGAAAAAAAACCTCGAGTGGGTAATCCTTTTGTGAGGTTTATTTCACACACTGACTTTGATGTGGCGTTGTCAGTAATTACCTTTTCCCTTTGGTTCCACTCTCACAGTCCCATCACTTCAAGACATAATGGCATCTCTTCTGCATCAAGTCAATAGATTTGTTTCTCCATCCCGTTTCTGTTCCCCTGGATTGCTGCAGCACCCACGTTGTAAAGCAGGACCTAAAGGTGCTCAGCATCTCCCTGAAAACACCCAACGCCATGAAAGGCAGGATGGCATCTATGGCTCATCCAAGTCCTGGCAGACTCATAGGGAAGAGTAAGATTTTCCCTCCGTTGCTGAGTTAAAGCAAAACAAAAGGACACACAGCAGTGACGGTGCTGTTAACGTGACAAACACAACGTGATAAATTCTTACCTTAATGGCATTTGCTCAATGGCAGGGGTCTGGCCACCTGATCCCTGTGGGCCAGCCAGAGCTGTCTGTAGCCATTAGGGCTGTTTAGTAGCCCAGACATGACGAATAGGTTGCTTACTGAGTAGATGACATGGTTGTATTTGGTTTTTGTACCTCTTGACCAGTGCTCTGCCCTACTGTTGGCTGACTGTTTGCATTGGTCTAACCGACCGTTAGCAGGTGATTAAAAGCTTAACACCATGCTCTCACCAGGGGCAGGAAAGAGCATTCCCAGACAGAATGAGCCCATGGAAGGTGGCAAAGGACAATGATAGGTTTCCTCACTCTTCATTCCCTGGCAGTTCTTTCAGAGCATCTGAAAGAGATGTTTGTAAAATATGACCCAAAGTCTTCTTGCTTTGTGCTGGTGTAAGCCACATGTTACCCCTCTGCAGTTACGGGTATCATCAGGAGGAGACGGTGTAAGTGGAAGCAGAACTGTGCCCCAAATCTTGTGGTCCTGCAGAATTTAAGCAATCCTCCTGATTTTGCCAAGCCAGCTAAGGAGCAGCGAGTTCTCACAGCTAGCTAGCACACCTCTCTAGTGTGTTTTGGTTGTCCTTGCCTGATTCGCAGACCATCTTTCACCCCCCCCAAGATCTTTTCTCACTTTTCTCCTACCTTTTTTTCTGTTTGTTCCCTCTGGCTCTGCATGAAGAGCAATTTCATTCCTTTGGCCCACAGGTTCCTAACTCCTCCCTTTGTCCATCTACCTCTGCGTTGTTCCTCCTCCCCACAGCCTTCCATCACTGACATCAACTTTACTGATTTGACTACTGATTCACTCTTCAGACCTCACAAACCCTACGATTTCCACAGCTGGCACTCCACCTCAGCTCAGCCTGATTCCTGGCTCTCCACTGTGGCCTCTTGTGCTCTGTGTCCCATATACGAGACACCCATGATGGGACTGCTCTGCCATATACCTCCCTGAGGATGGATGAGGCTGTGCTACAGCTTCAGGTATGTTAGCCAGGGTGCCCTGGGCTACACCAGCTCCTCCAGATCACACGTGCCCCAGTTGTAGCTCCGTGCTGTAGTCCATCCCTGTCATATCATACGGCACATTACATAGGGACTCCTATGTTGGAGAAAGCTGATATTTTCACACTTTTCACAAGGCTGCAAATTCTTTGCCCTTTCACTTCTAACCTCTTCAGGACAAGCCCAGGAGTGAGGTGTTACCAGACCAACAAAGATCTGACCCACAGCCTGTTACTGCCGTCATGTCCAACAGAATTGGTCCCATGGTCTGAATAAGCTCTTGCTGTAACTCCTCATGGAAAAACTTCGAGATACATATATCCCATAGGGCTTAGTCCCATTCTGAAGTCCTTTGAGGAACTGGCACAGAGGGCAATACTAGTCTGCTACTACTACCTTACATTTCTATGTTTCACAATGCAACGAGTAGTCTGGTTGTAATCATCACACAGGTTTCATCTCGCAAACCAAGAAAAGAACAGCATTTAGTTTACAGGCTCATGTGTGGGATGAAATTGCTACTTTAACTACTCAATCGGGAGCTCAGTCAGTAGGGAAAGCACACTGGACTAAATCCAGCCTGCTTGTAATCACAGGGATTGTGTGAAGGCTGAATTTGATCTGGCTGGTCTGATTCTGTTGTCTCTTTCACATAATTCACCTGATCTAGTTCCAGTGATTAGAATTGGCATCAGTGGTGAATCTTCTTCTTTGCACTTCAAAAGTTGTTTTTTTTTTTCCTGGGCTTTATCACCTCACAGAGCCCACCATCCCTCATATCCCTAAACCAAGTTCTAAAAGGGCAAAATCCTCCCGCAGTAGAGGGTGATGAAGTTCATGATGTTCCTGAGCTCTTGTGTAAGGTACTGGCAGCTCCTGATGGATCCCCAAAGAAGCCCCGCTTCCTGCACAAGGGACCTTTATCCTTCTTGCAGGGTTGTACCACTTTCCCAGAGGGACATAATGATGGATCCCAGACTTTTATTGGCTTGTCAGGTACACTGGCCTCAGATCTTGAAGATAACAGTCAAGATCTTCGACTGGATTTGGTAATCCATGGGCAGCCAGCACAGCCATGCTCCCTTTTGGCCAGCTCATCAACCTCCTGAACAGGTTCACATCTAGGACTCAAAAGCTTATCTGAAAGCTCTCTGCTCTTCATTTACCCCTAAGATCAGCCTGTCTTGATGCTTCCCAGTTAGTAGAGTTGTTTCTCTGTAGAGTCCCAGTGATCTTGCAGGGACAGCTTCTGGAAATGCAGGGGACCGCTCCTCTCTGCCTCTAGCCTCTGACATCACATCCTTGCTGAAAAAGCCTTTGTTATTTGGCAGAGGACCTCCCTAAGTGTTAAATCTTTTCTCACTGTATTTTGAGTCTCTAAACTACCAGAATAAAATTCAAGTGGGGTCAAGTTCTCTATAAATTCTGAAGTAATTGACAGTGGGAATTATCTCATTGAGTAGTTTGTAGGACAGATGTCATCAGCTGAGCTAGTCACCCTCCGCTCCCTCTATGGTCAATGAAAGCACTTGCACTTTCAAGTGCAATGTTTTTCACCTATGTTAGATCTCTGTAGTATGATAATATGAACTGTGCCCCAGGCATGCACGAAGGGAGCATAGATCAATGCCTTAGATGTAGATGTCTGTTAACCGATACGAATTCCACCATTGAGGCTGATGAGTTTGTAGCCTCAGAAACTGGATGGGCCAAAGAGCACAGGACAGGTCCACTGCTTGGTGATGCTGAGGAAGGCAAAAAACATCCCAACTGCAAATTCTGGGATGGGTCTAAGCCTAAGCTGGTGAGCCACGACCACACACCTCGTCATAGGAATGCTTCAGCTTCCTTCCAGTGAGATGACCATGTATTGACCTCACCTGCCTTTCTGAGGGCAAAAGCTGGGAGGAAGGAGCACAGTGGCCACGGGAGCAAATATGGGATTAATGATCTCCTGAGCCATGTGAACTTTCACAGGGATGCCAGTATGCTTGGTTCATCATTACTGACAGGTTGAGGCAAACATTGTTGTCGTGAGCAGTGTGTGACTGGAGCACTCCTGGGGTACGTGCAAACATGCAGGATGCAGAAGGATGCCCAAACTCCACCTTATATTCTCTCCCAGGTGCTGCCACAGACACGACTGCTGCTACGACAAGGCAGAGAAGGAAGGCTGCAGCCCCAAAGCACAGAGCTACCAGTGGGTGTGTGAGCAGAACGCGGTGCGGTGCGGTAAGGAAATGCTCGCTTGCGTTGGGTTTGTGTCGCTCCCTTCTCTGTAGGCACTAGGCTGACTGAAAAGCTTTGTGGGCCTCAGAGGTAAGTCTGTGTGTGCTGAGTTGGTTTCAAAGCTGCTTTAGGCAACGTCCATTCTCTTCCAAGCTCTCTGCCCATCCCTTGCCTGAATCGCTAGGCTTGCCAAGAGTCTCCAGGGGGGGCGGAGGAAGGCTGGAGCCCCAGCGCCACCCGTCCCAGGTCACCTGGGTCTTCCCCAGGCTGAAGAGCAGGAGTGGGGGCCATGGAGTCGACAAACCATCTCAGTTTGGCAAGGTTGCAGATGCCTCTCTGGAGGCTCTCTGTCCACCCGCATTAAGCATGCCTGCTCCTCACCGACACCTTCCCAAAGCTCTTCAACCACAGAGGTGGTTCTCCCATGGCAGTTTTGGCCCTCCCTCCAGGAGGATTATTCACTGTTTTACTTACCACTATGTACTGCTAGAGAAGAGACATGCTATTACACATGTCTGTAAGACAGGTTAAATAGGGTGCCAGCCTGCATCTTTGCCTCTTATGGGACTCCAGCCTAAAGCCCTGGGGCTCCAGGGGGGATTTTGAAGCTTGCAGAATTGAATGCCCTCAAGTGCCACAGGCATACAGGGAGTGTAGGCTGTGCTCAGCTCTACAGCTGGTACCCAGTCAGGAAGGTCTTGAATTGCACAGTCACAGCCCATCAGTGTCTTGCACCAGTTTGTTTTGACGTACACCAGATGACTTGACTCTTAGAATTTCTCGCTTCTATTTCTAAGTCTCAAAAAAGTCCCTGATGGTAAATTCCATTGTAGAACACTTCAAAAGTTTGAAAAGAAGCATGTGAGAGTAAAACTTGCCCCCATACCATCAGAACTACTTGCTTGAACGTTAGAAGACTATTTCTACCTTGTCAGAAGACCATATTCTACTGGTTCAATCCTCAGCCTCTCCAGCAGCTGAAAATGAGCAAAGCATCTGCAGTTGCTCTTTTCCAAGTGCCAGAACAACCTATTAAATACAAAGTGCTGGCTACAGAATGCATTGCTTTAAGGAATAACTGCTCCCCTTCCCGCTGACCCGTATTTCCATAGCTGGCTGAGGTTTTCTGCTAGCTATTTTGATAGGAAAAAAAAATCCTCTTTCTTTTTGCTGTGAAGGAACAATCCTAGTTGTGGATATGACACGTATCATCGAGTCCATGAGACATGTGCAATATATGTCCCATAAAAGTGCACTGGGCTGCAGTTCCAACCTGGCTAACAAGCATTCGTTAAACAAATGCCATTAGTTCCTTAACTGATGTCCAGACCAGACCTGAGAAGCATCCATCAAGTGTTCTCCACAAGCCCTCAGCAGGCTTCACTTCCCCTGACATCCCCCCTGGGGAGGAACAATAGAAATGGGTTTTAAAGGCAAATTTCCTACCCCAGGCTACAGCACAGCAGGTTTTACCAAGGTGTGAAGGTATAATGTCTGAGCCCATTCAAACAAAAAGGGGGAAGAATTTAATTTCCAGGCATGCTTGCTGGGCCTGGGGTAATGATGCCCAGAAACATCAGAAGCAGATCTGCTTGCACTGTCCCTTCTATGCAAGAGGAAATAAATGCCTGTTGCCTGGCACTGAATCACAAACACAGATTTTTTCAGGGAAATTAAATAGAAACTCATTTTACCTGGGACTCCTCCTCCTCCCCACCTTTTGCTACTGTTACACAGTTTTCTTTGTGGAATGAAGAAAAATGGGCAAAACCATATTTTTCAGTTCAGATATTCCATCATATGTAGGCAAATTCCATCCAATAAATATCTGGAATATAGAAAAGGCTGTAAGCTGTGGGGGCTGGTCAAAAAAATCATTCTGCTCTAACAAAAATTACTGCCAAGCCAGACTCTTGTACTCACATCAGACGGACAGTGGTTGGCACAGCACAGGAAGAACTCAAGGAGCAGAGGGCAAGGAGAAAATCAGGCAGGACTGGTAGCTGAGAAAAAAAAATGGACTTAGCAGTAGAGTCCTCATCAGTGGGACCCTTGAAACATTTTTCTACTGGTAAACAAGTGATTCTTTTCAGAAAAGCTTAAGAAATATGGGCTCTTCTTATTTATCAAATACAGAGTTGATCCAGCAAAGTCCAGTGAAATCTGGAAGGATTCCTGTACTCACTGCAGTTGGTTTTGGAGCAAAGCCCATGTGCACTGGCATAAAGTTACACTTTAAACTTTGTCTAGTGCAGGATTCGGTGGGTGTTAGATAATCTGTAGTAGCAGCCTCGAATAAACAAGGCACTGTGCTTTGAAATAATGTTAGTCCAATGGCCACATTATAGCCAGATAGATGGGATGAGGTTCATTAACCCCAAATCAGTCATTTGTAATGTAGCTACCTGAGCTCGTTGCTTTGATGTACCTTATGGTCCTTACCTAGTCATGTAGTCACATAATTGCATTATAAATAGTTCCATACATATGATTTTGATCAGCTTTGTTAGCTGCTGACTCAAAAAATCAGGTACCTGGCCCTGCTGTGGAGTTCCTTGGCTCCTCTGCTGTGATCAGAGAGATGTAAAAGCAACTCATGGAGCATGAGTGAAGGATGCCCAGTGGGTGCTCCTATCCCCTCAGGTTTCTGAATGTCCCTCTGGGAGACTCGTCCTTTCAAAGCAGCATTTTTCTTTTTAAATCGGTCTGATTTGCAGAGGGAGGAGTTAAAAGGGAAGTTGACTGACTGAGGAAAGACGGAATATTTTTAGCTCAGGCTAAACTAAAATGATTTTCATTTTTAGCTTCAGCTGCTGAACTAAACCACCATTTTTCAAGAAAGATGTTGAGGTGTTGGAGCGAGTCCAGAGGAGGGCGACCAAGCTGGTGAAGGGTCTGGAGGGTCTGACCTACGAGGAACGGCTGAGGGAGCTGGGGGTGTTTAGCCTGGAGAAGAGGAGGCTCAGAGGTGACCTTAGTGCAGTCTACAACTACCTGAAGGGAGGTTGTAGTGGAGTGGGAGTCGGCCTCTTCTCCCGGGCAACTAGCGATAGGACAAGAGGACACAGCCTCAAGCTTCGCCAGGGGAGGTTCAGGTTGGACATTAGGAAGAATTTCTTTTCAGAAAGGTTTATTAGACATTGGAAGGGGCTGCCCGGGGAGGTGGTGGAGTCACCATCTCTGGAGGTGTTTAAGAAAAGACTGGACATGGCACTTAGTGCCGTGGTCTAGTTGACATTGTGGTGTCAGGGCAATGGTTGGACTCGATGATCCCAGAGGTCTCTTCCAACCTGGTTGATTCTGTGATTCTGTGATTCTCACACAGCTCTAGAAGCAGGGAGTACTCTGTGCTGGGCAATTTTTTATAAGTATTGTCAATTTACATTTAGCTGCTACTTTCTGATGCTCTTTGTCACAGTTAAGGTCAGACCTGTTGACAGAGACAGGACAGGGGAGGGTCAGATCCACACGCAACACAACGTGTTGGTCCTTCTCCCTTCCTGCTCCCACAGCCTCTGTTCCCCAAGAACTGCTTTTTTAGGGAATTGTTCACTCTTAAAGCTGTTCGTCACCTTCATCCGATACAGAATCTCTCATCTTCCGCTCACATTTTCTTTTGCAGATAACCTGACAGACCAGTGTGAAAAAATGGTGTGCCTGTGTGACCAAGAAGCAGCCAAGTGTTGGGGAGAAGCCCCGTTCAACCCACACTTCATCCTTTGGCCAGACTTTTTGTGTGGACAGACTCACCCCACGTGCCATTTCAGATATGGAGGGGCAGAATAGTCTTTTGGGGACCTTTCTTCTAACCCTTTGAATCTGAAGGTGCTGGAATAAAATTTTACCTCTTTTACCAGAGCTAACAATGGTGTGAGAGAATTTCTATCATGCCAGAGTTTATGGGGAGGAGAGACAGGGTAAAATATATGCTGAAGTAAGGGTAATATCCTGCTCTGATCGCTGCCTTTGCAGAAACTGAGGATTCAATCTGCAAGTGCAGGGAGAACACATCACCCATCATCAAATGTCTTTTTTGGCCTTTCACATTGCCTGACCTTCAGCTCCCATACATTTGCACGTGACCTGGAAAATACGTAGGGACTTCTGTTGAGCTGGTTTGTAAAAACAAAAAAATAAATCTGTGAAAAGATACACTGGCCTTTAAAGACCCAAGGTGTGCCAGTCTGGATCCACTTAATTTTCCTGGACCTGCAGGAGGAGTGGGGACATCAAAAGGGCAGATGCTTCCTTATTTGTGCTCAGAGGAGTTCTGCTTCCTACCAAAAAGAAAACCAGAGTCTGGCCCGGGGAAGGGCTCTATCCTTTCTTGGGGGGAGAGTGTGTGTGTTTCTTACCTTATGTAGCCAGCTGTCTTACCCCTCATATTCCTGCCTCACAGCACCGGGGATGCTTCTGAGGCATGTTCAAAGGTAAGCAGAGTTACACCACCGGGCTATTGTCGTTGCAAGGCTGGCAAGGGTTTCTGGCTTTGACTAGTAGGCACAGCCATACTTTGCAAAAGAACATATTCCTCACCTGCCACACACACTTCAGAGCTGATATGCTGCTCTCGTATACAGATATTGGCACGTCCCCCAGACACTGACCACCTGGGAATCAGTTATGGTCATGTCAGGAAACTGTGTCTGTGGATAACATCAGTCATGTCAAGCAAATCTTTCATAGCTCCTTTTTTTTTTTTTATGAGGTTATTCGAAGCTTATATTGAAACACTAAGTTTTCTTCTGGCAAAAGTAAATCAAAATCCCGTTCGTTCAGCCAGGGGTAGCTATGTTCAAGCGGGCCGCCTTTGCCTCTTCATTACAAGCCTGTAGGCTGGAGCATGCCAAGAGGACAAGAGCCTCTACACTGAGAGATGCAAACAGATGGGAGCCACGGTTGCTCCCCAGAAGCAACACACTCGATTTCCTCCGGTAGGTGTTAGCAGCTGGGGAGCTGCAGGGCCTGGGTAGATCAGGCTCTTTCTGTCTCTTCGGAAGCATGGCTGACAAACTTGGAGTACCACCTTTAAAGAAGTAATGGCAGGGAAAGACCTAAGGTACCTCATCAGAGTCTAGAGTCAGAGATACGTGGACAAACTAAGTGGGGTTTTGGCAGGTGATAATACAACTTTCTTTAAAAAAGGCTGTTTTGCTCCTCACTGCAGGAGGATGCTGAATATGCCACCGTGGCTGTCAAAGCTGCAGGAGTCTTATTGCAGTCTACAACTACCTGAAGGGAGGTTGTAGTGAAGTGGGAGTCGGCCTCTTCTCCCAGGCAACTAGCGATAGGACAAGAGGACACAGCCTCAAGCTTCACCAGGGGAGGTTCAGGTTGGACATTAGGAAGAATTTCTTCTCAGAAAGGGTCATTAGACATTGGAAGGGGCTGCCCAGGGAGGTGGTGGAGTCACCATCTCTGGATGTGTTTAAGAAAAGATTGGACATGGCACTTAGTGCCATGGTCTAGTTGACATGGTGGTGTCAGGGCAACGATTGGACTCGATGATCCCAGAAATCTCTTCCAACCTGGCTGATTCTGTGATTCTGTGAAAAAGAAACAGACTAAGAAAAATAAAAATGCCAAAGACAACATGTACCGAGGTGAAAGCTTTTATTCCATCTAGAGCTCCATTTTTGGCTTACAGGGCATCAGAAGTTGTTCCACCTGTAGGCTTTGTGTCTTCCAGTGACTCCTGTGATGCTGCACCTCAAGCTACACCGGGCAGGAAGGAAAGGAGAGAAAGAGCGAGTGAGCGACACAGAGTTAGTACAGCACAATGTAAACACTTCCAAGGCTTTCTGGCAAGTAAAGAGATGGTGAATTCTGTTCATGCAGAGGATTTGCAAAGGGGTGCGGGTGTGCTGCTCAGCAAGAGCTGGCAGACCCCCCCCGGTAAGGGAGGCAGAGCTCCCGGCCGTGTCCCTGTCCCCGGCAGGCTGGCCATCAGGTGGCGGCAGCGCTCCAGTGAAGGGCAGGAGCAGCTCTTCCTTCATCCCTTCCGGGAGGGGATTTTTTTCAGCAGGCCGAGAAGATTTTTGAGTGCCGGGAGAAGAGGTGCAAGTCACACGGCTCCCCTCTGAAAGCAAAAAGTCAGCTAAGCTCGGTCTGAAACGCAGACCACGGCTTGGGTTGCACAAAAGAAAGATGTTGATGTGTTGGAGCGAGTCCAGAGGAGGGTGACCAAGCTGGTGAAGGGTCTGGAGGGTCTGACCTACGAGGAACGGCTGAGGGAGCTGGGGGTGTTTAGCCTGGAGAAGAGGAGGCTCAGAGGTGACCTTAGTGCAGTCTACAACTACCTGAAGGGAGGTTGTAGTGCAGTGGGAGTCGGCCTCTTCTCCCAGGCAACTAGCAATAGGACAAGAGGACACAGCCTCATGCTTCGCCAGGGGAGGTTCAGGTTGGACATTAGGAAGAATTTCTTTTCAGAAAGGGTCATTAGACATTGGAATGGGCTGCCCAGGGAGGTGGTGGAGTCACCATCTCTGGAGGTGTTTAAGAAAAGCCTGGACATGGCACTTAGTGCCATGGTCTAGTTGCCATGGTGGTGTCAGGGCAACGGTTGGACTCGATGATCGCAGAGGTCTCTTCCAGCCTGGTTGATTCTGTGATTCTGTGAAAATGGGAACTAGGCTGGTTTCAAAATCCAGCCTTCAGTGCCAGTCTAATGAGACCAGCTGAGGTGAGCTTTCAGGTATGTGAGCCTCTTCTCAGGTCATTTCTTTGGCTCATGTGTGATGAAAACGTCTAGTTTTACCAACCTACTCAGATTATCTAATAAAATATATCACTGGGCTTTACAAACCATGCCTCAAATATACACTTAGGCCATCACAGGCTTTCTGTACGTGAGTATTACAAGAATATGGATGTAAGCATGTAGTTGGTGGGAGGAAGAACCGTCCTTCAGCACAAACCTAAAAGAACTGAAGGAGACCCAGGACTTCATTAAAAGTAGAAGCAGCATCTCATTGAACAACTCTTTGCTGAAAGTGACAATTAAAGAAGATCCTATTGTTTTGTTCATAGGTAACTTCTGGATGTGTTTAAGAAAAGACTGGACATGGCACTTAGTGCCATGGTCTAGTTGACATGGTGGTGTCAGGGCAACGGTTGGACTCGATGATCCCAGAGGGCTCTTCCAACCTGGTTGATTCTGTGATTCTGTGAACTCATTAGGCCATGCATGAAGCTCTACTCAACATAAACAAAGGACTATTTGAAAAAGAGATGGAATACAGACCCAGCCCTGTTAGAGTTTCATCCACACTGCTCATTTCCTGAACCAGATGCCTTGTCTGACCAGAGGTAAGTAAATGGCTAATTCCTCCTTAAGTTAAAAAAAAAAGGTACCTTTGGAAATAGGTGTTTTGGTTCATCTTGCTACCAAGGGATTCCAGATTTTGGTTTGTGTTCCTTACCTTAGTGAGAGCCTTGTCTCATGCAGAGGATGCACCTCCTCAGCTGTGGGGTTAAAACAATGATCAGAACCACTACGCCGCCGATACCAGCCGCCACAACCCCAACGATGGTTCCAATGGATTCTTCTATACCAAACAAGCCTGGGGGAGAGGGGAAGGTAGAGTAACTAAGATGTCATCCAGGCAAGTATATTCAATGCAGCCAACACAGTTTCTGCAGCGGCTGCAGAGGAAGCTACTTACTATGATATCGATCATGCAGATGTCTTGTCTGACATGAAATCATGGGCTTCTACATGGGAGAGCATGTATTGCACTACGGAGCTATTGATTTTTTTCATTCCTTTGTAGGAAGCTGCTACGATTTCTGGGGTTTAGGGATAGGACAACCCCGTCTCCCTAGCAATCTCCCTTAACAGCTGGATGCTATTGGGATGGCAAAAGATGTTGCTGCCTGCATTAATGGGACTTATGCCTGTATGCTTTATTTTCAAATGGCAAAAAATACTTTGACAATTTTGAGAAAGTCATCAGCCTCCCTGTCTACCTCCAAAGAAGACAACACCAGAGGGCAGGCAGAGCTCCACTGAAGCACTTCCTTTTATTTGTGGCTCTTTGGGACTGTTGCATGGCAGAGATGGGATAATCCCATTTTCTTTGAGATAAGAGCACGTTGGCATTCTAGCTTTTTAATTTGTCAGGACTGAAGGATGATACAGGAAGAGCCTTTGATCAGGTGAGCACAGTAGGATGGACTGTAACAAGGGTTATGGGATGCAGCATGGAGAGCATCTGTCCTGTAGCTGGAGTGTGCCAGAGTAGGAGTGTCTCTTTAGAGAGAGAGAACTGGCTGGGCAATGGCGCAAGACTGATCTGATCAGATTTTAAGTGACTGCCTCATGCTCGTGGTAGTCATTTTGCCATGTGACTCACCCAGGAAGGGTAATAAAGGAATTATTAAAGCGCCTTCCAGTGTTATCTACAATTACAGTACGATCAGGCATTCATTACATATCTCTATATGGTTGTATTTAAGCTTCGCTAAAGAATTTGAACAATTTTGCTACCATATTCACACACAGATTTCCAAGCACCATGTTACCCGTTCGCAGGAGTAGCTGCTACTCTGTGCTGCCCAGCCAAATGGATGGACCTCCAGCAGCTCACCAGTAAACCAGCTGTAGGGCATCAGTAAAAACCCACCTCCCTCCTCCCCCATCCAGGGAGGTATCCTGTAGCTTATATCCATTTGTGGGGCTGCTCATTTCATCAGGGAAGTGAGGGCAGTGAAGGTGCTGTAGAACCATCACTTACCTTACTCCAAAATATACGTCATTTGCTTCCTGTAATGGACAAGTTAACCGAGCCAGCTAATTTCTCCTCTTAATTTTAGATAAGTTGTTGAACAGTCTGTATTTGTGTCATGTAACATTACTTTATGAATTATATTTCTTGTATTCTCTTGTCTCTTTTACTCAGGCATAGTGCAGAAATTATATATTTAATCTCAGGAACACGGAAAGACAATTACAGTGCCCAGGGTGCAGACATTGCAAGAGGAACCTGTGCTACTGAGACTATGAGATCAAGGCGACGGGAGACCTCATCAGACACATGACCAAGCCCTTGCAGGGGGGCATGGTTTTTTTTGCCTTGTTAGTGCTACGGTTTAAATTGAGTAGTTCTCTAAAAATTAGTAAGGTAAGAGCTCAGGCTCAAATGCGCAGAGGGTCAGTGAATCTCGGTGAGTTAGAAGCTTTGGTAATGAATAAGGGGGAAATAGCTCTTGCATAATTTACTCTTGACACAGAAGGTGCTATTTTTTGTTAATTAGATAATAAGATAAAAAACTTACTGATGTGTGGTTGGGACTGGAATGTGTTTAGCTTATATAAAAAGGAAAGTTGCTTTGACACTTCCAGCTGATAAAGGTAAAGCAAGTTATCTCCTTACTTAATATGCCTAATGTCTATTTGTGAGGCTAAGAAAACAGCATGGCACTTTTAATGCTACTTTGGTTTTAATGTGAATGAAGTTAAGCAGAAATGATATAATGTGATCCTCATGTTTATTGTGGGATTACTTATGTCATCCAGAGTTAAGGAATGAATATGCAAGTTAGTGAGTTGGAGAGAAATAATGTCAAAAACAAAGAAGTTTGGAGCTGTCCCTTGAGATGGTATCTTGACACCTGTCACTCATGGGGGTTCTGCCAAACAGAGCTGTGAATACAAGAGAACTTGTCTAACTGTTTCATTCTTGGCACTGACTTTGATTTTAGTGATAAAATTATTCCTTCTTTTTTTGGTTGTAAATGCCCCTCCTTATAATAATCCCTGTGTGATTTTTTATAGAGGCAAGCCAATCAAAATTAGCTGTCTAACAAAACCAATAAGAAATGCTATGGAGCAATTACACTCAGTGACACCAGGCCCTATCTGCTAGAGGCCAAACAGGCCAACTTCCCTCCTTCTGCAAGCATGTAGACCAGCTTTGGAGGAGAAAGAGAAAAGAAGTAAATAACATTAAATATTACCGAGAGCCTTCCTGATCCTGAGCTTTGTGCCATCTCCTGTCACCACCTTCCCATCCGGAAGTGTAACCTCACAGAAATAAATACCGTGGTCACTGATTGTCACGTTGAGGATCATCAGGGAGGCATCCCCTTGCGACAAGTCTCCATTCATGAAGACCCTGGAGTTATTTGGCAAGACGGTCACATTGTTTTCTAGCAGGTCCATCTGCCCCTTTTCATCTTCTTTGTACCACTTCACCATCAGGTCAGTCAGGGAGGGACGTCGTGGACGGTTAAAGTGGCAATTTAAGACCACAGTTTCACCCTCTTTGGCTTTTTCCTTGGCTGGTGTTTGAGTCACCAAAAGGTGCCACGGCTCAGGTGTTGTCAACAATGAAGGCTGTGCTCTTATGTGAGTTACAGTTGCATTCTCCTTGCTTGCACTTCCACCACTAACACCAACATCTGTACCAGGAAAGAGAAGGAAGAGGTGGGTTGAGGATGCTAGGATGATAAACTTTCTGGCTGCTCCTGACCTGTGACCAGTGCAAAGAATGGCCCTGGAATTAAGACTTGAGGATAGTCACTAGTATGATGATAGGGATTTTTTTTCTGATAGATTTTTCTGATAGATTTTCTGATGATTTATCTGTACAGATAGGTCTTTTCCTGATCCTCAGTTCCTTTCTACTGCCATACTAGAGGAAGACTAATGTCATTGTCCATAGGCTTTGGGTGAAATTTAGAGTTCATTCAGCCACATTTCCACCCTTTCTTCCCACCCCAAAAAGTCTCAGGGCCTCATGTTCCTGCCTCAGCTGCTTTTGAGGCAAAGCAAAATATATACGTACACTTACACACAGGCAGCTCTGTTCTGACAAGTACAGCAAATACGTGTGCATCCTAATGCAACTGCCTGCATCTCAAAACACAACGTGAGCTTCTCAGAAGTTTTGGCATGCACTTCCAGTTTCAGGATTAGGAAATCTTGAGATTGTGGGCAGAATCTCCATTGCCAGAGACTGAACACCCAGCAGATGCTACCAGCAACCTCGCGGACGGCACCTTAGCATTCTGCGGGTACTGATACCGAGGGTGACATCTATTCTCTGTGAAGGGACCCACTGTCCTGCTATCTTTTGTTAGAAAAACATGGACAACATGTCTGTAGTAGAGATTTAAACCTGCCTTTTCTCACTCAGCTCGTAATCGTAGTATCAAACAGCCTTGAGCTAAGAGTAGCATGAGTAGATCTCATTTCTGGAAACAAGCCTGGGCTCAGAAGATGGGTGAAATAGTTGCTGTCTCAAAAAGAGGCAAAAACAAAGTCTTAAAAATATGCCAACAGCTGTCACCACGAAAGAGTTCAGACCAGTTTTTGGAAAAGTTTCTTCTGTTTTATTTACTTCAAGTGAAATAGTCTCCCTTCATCCTAGTCGGTGCCCTCTCAAGGACTGCAGACAGTCCTTCACCACAGTGAAGGTCTTGATTTTCCATTGTCTTGAGTCTTTCATTGTCATCCAAAGGGTGTGAAAGGCTATTGTCTGGGTCTGGTAAAGCTGCACAATGACAATAGCCTCTCTGTGCTCAGGGACAAACGTCTCAAGGCAATGGAAAGCCAAAGC
Source organism: Nyctibius grandis (assembly GCF_013368605.1). Classification (NCBI taxonomy): domain Eukaryota; kingdom Metazoa; phylum Chordata; class Aves; order Nyctibiiformes; family Nyctibiidae; genus Nyctibius; species Nyctibius grandis. Next base: position 4,494,369 of record NC_090680.1, on the reverse strand, counting down.
CCTTGATGACTGGTATGAGAGTTACTTGAACGGCTCCTCTAGGCATGCTTGTTCACAAAATCAAAGTTGTATTCATAACTATTATTATTTATGACTTGTATGGGAGTAGCATTGACAACTTCTGTCAGAGAGCAGGGCCCTGTTGTTCCAGATGCCTTATAAAAGGATGGCGTATAGAGCTTACAGTTTAAATATCAGACAAGTTATAACTCATGGATGCAAAAATATAGAAAATATAAGCTGGCTATGAAACCACGCAACAACAAAGCATGTGAAAAACCTTCAGAGCTGCTTGGTGCTCCATGCTTTTACCTCAAAGTCAAAATTTTGGCCTTGTAACTGGAACACTGATCCATGGGAATTGGATGCCTGAGAATTAGGGAACCAAATATTACTGTAGTTCTGGATCCAGTTCCCTAAAATGAGTCCTTATTAAAGATACTGGATGAAATATTATCCTCATGTTCATACATAATCTGAGGTTCAGATTTTCCCTTTCTATCTAGATAACAGTGTATCAATGCAGCAGTCATAAAAGTTGACTTATCTTGACAAATTACTTTGACGAAGTACAAAGTATGGTTGAAATACTTGACAAAGCTGATGGTAGCTTGATATATTACAGTCTTTGTGCATCAGATATTCTGATGTGATATATTTGGTTATTTGTTAGAGTGAATTTGAGCAGTTTTGTCATGAGTACTCCTTTAAAATCTCTGTTCATTAACCATTACCTCCAGTGGATACCGCTGCTTTAGCTAGAGCAGTGTGTGCTACTGCTATCTTGTTTTCATGGAATGGCCACAGAATTTCTTCTCCACTATAGCTATTCCGGCCTTACCGTACACCCCCCTGCAACACAATTATAATTTTTATTCCTTTTAGTGATGTAAAAGGTATCATTTTTACACAGTCACGTAGCGCATAGAGAACAAAACCAAGCAGGAACAATGTGCTTTGATATTGCGTCTGTTCAAAATTAGTTTTATTTGCACCTGCTATCATGAAATAATTGGCCTTGCCATCTGTGTTATCCCACATCTTTGATTCAATATATATAATGTAACTTAGAGCTAACTAGAAAATTCAAAACGCAAGAGGAGCAGGCTGTATCGTTTCACCCCAGCTCTGTTTGGAGGTTTCACTAAGAAGGTCACAGCACAGCCTCTATTTTTCGTTCTTCCTTTTTTTTCTTTCTTTTTGTAAGGTTTCAAAACTGGAACATACTAGTTCGCTGGTATTCAAATGCACAATGCCCTTATCATATTGGCATCTGGGAGCATACCATGCCAAATGCCTTGCTGACTCTGCTTCAAAGCTCTTTTTAAGTCAATCGCTTCATTAGCAGAGCGATGTCATGTGGGTTGCAGGGCTCAGTCCTGCTGGAGAGGAATGCAAGGCTTTTCGGTGAAAGCACTTGGGCTAGACAGAGTACAGAGAAATACAGCATGGATGATCTTGTCTTGACCTGGAAAAATGATCAGATGATCTAATAGGTCATTGTCATATGAAGTCAGTAGTTCACGGCCAGTTTTCAGCCATGAGGGGAGAAAGCTCTCTGGGACTCCCTGTAATGTGACAACGCGCTCCACATTTGCCAGTACTAATAGGGCACCTACTAAGCCACCAGCCTCCCCTTTACGTAATCTGCAGGTTGATACTTTCCCATGTAAGGCCATATGGTTGGCTGTGAATGAGAAATACACAAGGCAGGCTAGAGGAGGTGGGGTGACAAAAAGAAAGAATAAAATATACCTGTGCTCTCTTCTAGTCCTGGAGCTGGACTTTGGTGCCTGGAGGAAACCCAAGCAGCCCTGCAAGCTTCTTCTGCCAGCTGCCAACAGCATTGGGGAACCAAAAATGCTGGGTGGAGGTCAGTGCAGAATTTAACCTTTCTAGTTGAGCCTCCTCTCCTTTGTTCACACTCAATAGATGGAGGAGAGGTTGAGGGCAAATAGGGTTCAATTTCCAATCCACACAAAAATCCTCTCATGCTGGAATGACCATCTTTCAGATGGTTTTGTTGACTTTAGAGCTCAACTTCACACTCAGCTAGTGCCATGAGGGTGCTAGACAAGCTGTGTCCAGCTCCCAGTCGTCTATGATTAAGTGATAAATGACTGCACATTGCTCATCTTAATTTATATGACTTTTGCCCTGGGCTGAGGTTGGCTTTCACAAATGGATATGAATAACTACCTTGTGATGATAACCGGTTGCTAATACATCAGAGAACCAAAATAGAAATGAAGCTTCTAGCAATGATGATAGACAGCCTTTCTTCTTGAAAAAGACAGGCAAACATACTCTCTCTGAACACTTCTGTTAACTAAACAGGAATGTATCTACAAAGAAAAGCATGTTTTAATGCAGTGCACACCACCAGATATAGTTTTCCTGCATCGTGAGGAAGCCCTCAGTGGAAAGTTGCTTTTTGAAAAAAAGAAGAGAACCTCTCAAGTCAAACTCTAGGCATAAGCTATATTTCTTCTAATCAAGGAAGTTGGTTTAGTACTCACTTGCCAGCAAGAAGAAGAGGAATGAAGACACTGCAGATCTATGGAGCTTCTCAATGTGCTGGCTCATAGTTGCTGAAGTATACGGTCTCACTGTCTCTCCCTCCGGTAGTATGGACAAAAAAATATGTGTGTGTTATTGCAACAGGACCTCCGCATTCTGCCCAGTGAATGTCACACTTACTAAAGTTACCACAGCTTCAAGCTTACAGTGCGCTGCCTGGATGACAGCCACATTTGAAGTGACAACAATGACTTCCCGGGGGCTGTTCTGATCTCTCCCAGAGAAGATGTTCAAAATGCTTTGAGAGCAGAGCGAAGATGATCCATTATTTTTCACTTAGGCCTTGTACAATCCAGAGCTTTGGGCTGAGTACAGTATATCCAGATATTCAAAAAGGAGACATCTCTTCTGCTGAACCCCTCCCGAGTGGAGGTGAGAAGGGAAAGAGCACTGGCTGCGTATTCTGAGCAGCTGGACTCCTGTCATCCTAATACAATACGAAAGGAAGTTACAGGAATTCAGTATCTCTGTGGTTATATGCACATGGTGTTTATGGGTAAAATGTATTCCTCAAAGTATTTTTTCTCAGTGCAGAACAAATCCTTATTCACCAAAAGTGGATTACTTAAACACCATTTAAGTAAAGCTCATCTGTGCCACCAGGTGGAGAGGAAAACTGCTGAAATGGGTGGCCTGTCAGCAAAACTAGCAGGTGTGCTCCGGAACAGAAAGACTGGGTTTATGGATAGGTACATACACAGCACTGCTTTGGGGGAAGAGCTCAAGCAGCCCCAAACCCTCACCTGTACCATCCAGTCCTGCCAGCTGTGCTACTGCTGTGCAAAGCACGTGCCACTCTCCCTAGCTGGCCGATTCCTTTTCCTGCAGCTATGGGATTATGGCACACCTTTCCAGAAGCCTGTGGGTTTTATCTAATGATTTTGCTTATCTTTAGGACTCTTCAGATAATGGAATTGTACTCGAGTATCCAGTAAAGACTCAATTCCACATCTGTTAAAACACAAAGAACAATTCAGCTGAAACAGGCATGAGTATTTCTGCTTTTCTTCATACTTGAAAGCAAAAAGGACCCCCCAAAAGCCCTCATCACACCATGAGGAAATATGTCATCATGCTACTATCATATGACTTTCTTGAATATGCTCTTGATGAATTCTGTGATCTGCATCTTTGCAGGTGGATGTTCCACAATAACTGTTCCAAGAAATTCCACATCTGACTCGCAAAACTCTGCTGACAAAATAACATCAAGAGGAGCAACCCGTTCCTTGAGTGACCACTTGTTGCTCTAGCTTTGATGTGGTGACACCTGTATCAGCGAAAGCAGGATAGGCTGGAGGGAGTACGGCTAAAGGAGCCTAAAAGGCAAATATTTCTTCTCTGAAATTGGTTGGGAGAGCGGGAAGACCTGGGATTACCAGGCAGGAATCATTCTGAAGCAAACCATATATTAAGAAGGGAACTAGGACCAAGTGCAGAGCAAGACAGCACTTCAGTAGAAAGCTGGAAGGTAGATTGTGAGGGTCTTCTGAAGGAAGTACTGCCAAAGTGTTAGTGAGCAAAACCAAAATATCTATGAAAGGAAAAAGTTAGGAGGAGTCAAAAACAATCAAGAGTTTGAGGGAATAATCAGTAAAGTCAAAGGCACCTGGCAGATCAAGAGGAACTGAGACCGAATTACTGGCTTAGAGCACTGGCTGTGACTGCATGTCGGAGAAGTGAGCGTGGGAAGATGGAGCTGGACCAAAGGCATTCCAAACAGTGTCTGATTTAAACCCAAGTATTTGGTATGTTTCTAAAAAAAACCTTCAAGTGTGTTGTGGTGGACATACTACCGTTGTTCCTGCAAATGCTGTTTATGTTTATTTCATCCTGTAATAGCAATTCTCTTGTGAATCCTCCACAAAAAGGACATGCCTGAGCAAAACTGTCATGTCAGCCAGCTTTTAACTGAGGGAATACAAAGGGGTTTTAGTGTTGCCGGCAGCTATCAGTTGAACGTGAAACTTCTCCCACTTGGATAACCCAATATGATTCAGAGAGAATCTCAACTTTTAGATGACAAAAAAAAAAAAAAAAGTAAACTGCTCCCCTGAGTATTATTGAGGAAAGCTGAAAAATCTGAGTTTCAGAGGTCGAAATCAAGAAAGCAAGCAACAAAAATGAAATAAAACATGCATTTGTTTTTACACTTCCTTGTAAACTTTGGAGTCTCACAGTTGGTGGTGTTACAGCTGTCCTGTCTGGGCTGATGGCTGGGAGGGGACATCAGCCACAGGGATGTCACCTTTGCTAATGCATCAGTGGGTAGGTATCAAAGGGCCCAGAGGTGTCCCTTCAGGGAGAGCCTCAACCCACTTTCTGGGGAAGCAGTGAGAGAAAAGGGATAGTAGGAAGCAACAGAGCTGCCATGCCAGGCTGCTCTACTCCTCCTTCCCTTGGCCATCCATCCATCCATCCATCCATCCATCCCTTTTCGTTGTCTACCAGCCAGCCACCCAGCAAGGCAGCAGTGTCTTTTAATGTCACAGGACCCTTTTTTGCTGCAAGGTGTCCTGAGGGCACAAATCTGCAAGCCATCATTGCTCCGGTTGGGTCCCCTGATTTGAGGGGCACCGCTTGGTGCTCTGTAACTCCGAGCCCAGCTTTTCAAACCCCTGGGTGCTCCCAGCTTGGGCAGAAACCACTTGGAGCAGCTCAGCAGCTTTAAAAACGAGAGCCTGTGTTTCCCGAGATGCGTCCCCCACCATTTACTTCATGTCACCCCATCCCCTGCTCGGCCTGCAGCCAGCCCGCACCGCAGCGGGGCACAGCTGTGCCTCCTGCTCCCCGCAAGCACCCGCGGGGCCGGGCGGCACAGCGGCGGGTGGGGACGCGGGGTCCGGCCCGGCCCCTCACACCGCGGCTTCTCCCGGCAGCGCCGGAGGGCCCGGGGGGCGCGGAGCTGAGGGCGGCCTTTCCTTGCCCTCTCTCCCCCTCGGTGTCCCCGCGGAGCGGCCTCTCGGCGGCATTTGCCGTTGAACCCCAACCCCCCCCGTCAGATTTAGTCAGGAACCGCTGTTGCTGCCCGGGCGCTCTTTAATCGACTGCCCGGGCTGTGCTAAGGGGAGGGCGGCGGGGCGCGGGGGCTTTCCCTCCGGAGGGAGGCAGCTAACACCGCCCCCCCGCCCCGACTCCCCGCAGCCAGGAGTTTTTCCTGCTACAGCCCTCAAACTTTCCACCGGCTCTGAGGCTTCGTGATTAACCCTCCTGGAAGCCGCTGAGGGGGTTCCTGAGCTGGCTGAGGAGCCGATCGGAGGCGCCGCGGCCCTCTCCGCCCCCTCCCGGCTTCCCCTCCTCAGGAGCCGCGGCACCGCTCGCCCTTGGCAACCGCCTCGGGTCCGCGGCCCGGCCGGCGCCTGCCCCTTTAAATGGCGGCCGCGGCCCCGCCGTGCGCCCCGCGGAGGCAGTCAGCGGGCGCCGCGCCGCCCTCGCCCCCCTCTATGGTAAGCGCCGCCGCCGCGGTCTGCGCGCTCCTCGCCGGTGGGCTCCATGCCCCCGGCCGCTGCCCCGCCGTGGCCCGCCGCCGCGCCGCCCCCCGGGCGAGTCGGCCGCCGGTGGCGGCGGGCGGCGGAGGTAGGTGCGGGGGGGGGGGCGGCAGCCCCGCTCCTTCCCCCGGGGGACCGGGCGGGCCGAGGCCGCGGGGCTGCCCCGGAGGCCCGGCTGCTGGGTGGCCCCCGCGGGCAGCGCTGGGAAGGACCGCCCGGGGGTGCGGGGCCGCCGCGGTCCGCTCCGCCGCCACCACCCGCCTCCCCGAAAGTTTTTTGGGGCGAGGCGGGCAGGGCCGGGGGGTGGCGGCGGCCCTCCGGGCCCGCGGAGCGCCGGCGCTGTGGGGCTCCCGGTGAGGAGGGGCGGCCTGCGGCCCCCGGAGGGAGGGTCTGGGCTGTCGGGGTGCCAAGAGCCGCCTGAGGAGAGACCCCGCCGCGGTGCGGGGAGGCGGCTCCGGGGCTGCTGTGGCAGCCGCTTGGCTCCGGCGAGATGGTGGGTCGGGAGCGTCACTGCCGTGGCAGTAACGGGGCTGTGCGGGGAGCCGGGCTGGCGAGCAGCAACTGGTGGGAGTTGCGGCTATTTGCGTGGGAAGCCTCGGGAGAGCAGCCCGTCTCTCACGCCACGGAGCCCGGGGCGCCTCTGCTCTGCGCCTCACCCCGCTGTCTGCTTTGGGGCGTACCCTCAGCCCGGGCCGCGGGCTTGGCTGGAGCCTGGCAGGAGCACGGGCCCGCTGGTGGGGTGTTCGCACCCCTGTCTGTAGCCATGGGCACGCGTGTGTGCCAACACCGGGTGGGTTTTGAGTCGTTCTGGGCTTGAAACCCAGCTTTGTCTCTCCTTGATGGATCATGTAGTACAGTTGGTGTTAGTTACTGGTTCGGGCCCTAGACTGGTTTTGTCCCAGTTTGTTAGGTGGGTTGGGACAAGTGTCTTTGTGTCTCAGCTTCCCTTCATAAAGCAAACCTGACCTCCCAAGTGAAGAATACTGATATTAAGTGCTTATCTTTGTAATAAGTGATATGAGTAGAGCTATTTGCCTCTGAAGTATTTATATATGACAAAATATACAATATATAGTGTAACTAATATTAACTATAAATATTTGATGTATTTGTGTTATAATAAGGTATGTTAGTCCTCTGGTAAATGCTACACCTGCATGACCTTCCTCAAGTTTTAAAAGGTTCCACAGATTCTAGAGACATGCTGCATATTATGCACCAATGTCTCATGTTGATGTTATTCTAGCTCCGTGCAGCTTCAGTGTGCAAGTTGAGGGGTTGCTGCAGAAATAAAATACTCTGATAAAAATGTAAGTAATAATTAAATATAGTATACACTGCAAAAAAATGTGAACTCAATGAAAAGACTGTCGGTGGGAAGTGTTTCTGTGCCACTCACCTTGGTGAAACTAGCATGTCAAGTTTCATTTAGTGTATAGTTGTTAAATGGATTAACCATCTTCTTATTTCACCTTTCTTCTCCGTTGTTGAATTACATACCTTGCTTCTTTGTTCACAGGAAGTTCATGAAGTGGATCATGGTCTTACTAGCCAGCTGCTTGCTGATTCAGAGGAGACTCTCAGTTTGTGCACAGAGAAAATGCAGGGTCCTGCTCAGTATAGCTGGAGTGCTGACTGGAGCTTTTGGGTAACGTGTTTTATCTTTCCTCTAACTTGTGTTTTATTTATATTTATAAATATAATATATGTATATTTTAATTTATATATGTGTGTATATGTACTAGCTTTATATCCACAGTTCTCAAGTTGCTTTGTAGTCGTGAATTAGTAAAGCGTTCTCCACCCGTGTGGTGAGGTAGGTAACTTTACCATTATCAGCTTATTAAAGTGTAAGTTGAGCCTGAGAGGGGTGAAGTTGTTTACCTGATGTCACGTATCAAGTTAGTGACAGCACTTCTGGCTTCTGTGTCCGGTCCTGTCTCCCAGTTCCTTGCGTGGTTCATTAACCCATCCAGTGTCTCTTTATGCCTTTAGAAAGACATTGTTGATGATTGTTAACAGTAAGGGCTGAATTTTGATTCTCGGTGTTCGGTAGTTTTTCTGATGTGCTTTCCTAGCGTCTGGTTTTTGTCAAGTAAACACATTTGTTTTGCACAAGAGTAAATAAGCTTCCTGTGTTTTGTGTAAAGAATGGGATTTGTGAATAAGAAGGGCAGAAAGAAGGCGTTTAATTTTGCTCCTCTCCAGGGAGATGCCCCACTAAAAATGGAGAGTGTAATAATAAATGCTGTCTTTAATATTCTTATGCTTTTGGTGGATTTTTATATATTTTTTTTTTTCAATACCACGAGAGAAGGCAAACTTACAGGTGTAGACTAAAGACTAAGAGCGTATGTTTTGCTGTCAGTTTGGTGGATGTGTTGCTGCTGTTAGATAGGGAAGGGGAACACTTGTGTATGCAGCCACAAGCAGTGTAACACCTGATCTCATGAGAGACTTAGATTCCCTTCCTCACAGCTCTGACAGTCTGACTCAGGTTCTACATCAGGTGGCCTCAGTAAATTGGCGTGCTTCAGCTTGTGCATAGGAACATCATCAGGACTACCGTGCCCTTGTCCTGATGAGGTTATCAAAGTGGTCATTGTGCTCAGCGGGTGGAAGATGAAGGAACTAGCAAAGGCCATGGGCAATCTGTGGCAGAGCTGCAAGCAGAACTGGCGGATCAGATTTTCCAACTCCTTATGTATAAATCTCGCTTGTATGTCTTTTCATCCCTCCCGTTCAAACTAAACAGGTGCCCTAATGGTCAGAACATTGATTTTTGCATCTCAGGCCCTGGCATAACCTTCCCCCAAAATGCAAGTGTACTTTTAAACTGAGCAACAGTAGTCTGGAGCCAATGGAAATGGGACAGGCTGGGTGAATCCCAGCAGGCTGTAGAACTGTGTTGCTAGAGAGCAAGTGCTTGGATTGTTCAGTATTTTCTCCGCTGTTCCTGCAGTGACAAAGACAATACAGGGCCACTCTGCTTGTGCCCAGCTGTATCTCAGTGCTTGAATCGATGGCAAATCACGCTGTGCAGACATTGTAACTGCCAGCTACGCTCTCATCAGATGGTAAATTAAATTGTGTAAACTAACTCTTGATGGTTTGTATGCAACCATTAATGCAGTTGGTAGTTTATGGGAAGAAGCCTGTTTAGGTCTTGGGATCAGTTTGTTGGACTTGTAGTTAGCAACTTAGTCTTTCCCTGATAAGCTTGGCAATCTAAAATAAAGTCTATAAGTATAGTATATGAGGAATATAACTGTGCTACTGGCTTTGCATTTTTACGTTTGAGACACATGCCAAAGGTTGTAAGTTCCTTTGAACAGAGCTTTAGGCATGTGTGGTGCAGGGTATTGTTTGTCCTCACAGTGCCTCTTTCTGCTTCCTGTAGTAACACGTACCTGTGACTTCAGGGGAATGAGATTCTTCAGTGCAGTGGTGGCTGCTAAGAGAGCGTGAGGTGTTCTCCAGTATGATTAAATGTTTGACTTTTGTCTATGATTTATACTTCAAGACCTCAGTATTTGTTTGAAGTTAGCATTTATCTGGTTTTGCAAATATGACCTTGCAGTTAAAACAAAGGAATTGTGTAAATACTCGCCTCTTGTAAGATAATGCTGTGGCTTGTAAAGTTCTAGCTGTACCGTTTGTCACTGATTAGTTTTAAAAACCTCTATCACTCTAGTTATAGGGGTCTGTGGTACTCATTTTCTCAGCCTCAAGGGGACTGAACTTAGAAGTAGCAAGAGGCAGAAGTCACAAATTCAAGGCAAAAATTAAGATGTTCTAATTAAAATGTTATGTCATTGGCATCTTTCCCTGCTCTTCTAGACAGAAAATGTGATTTAATAACTTGCATGGTTGATGATCAGCTGCTGAGTGTATAAACAAATCATTAAAACTCCCTAAATACTGAGTCACAGTAAATGTGTAGGTGATAACACGGAAGGCAGCTTGTTGCAGCGTGCAAAGCGTGTGTCACTGACATTTGGCAAAGGATGATCTTAGTGTCCTGTGATGGGCGTGGATTTGTTATGCTACTTTTAAGTCAGTAGAACTAAGGAACTGCTACAACAGCAAGGTTAACCTACAGTAGTAGCATCCAGGGATCAGCTTTGGTTGCCTGAGTTGTTTGCTTTGAGAGGCAGCCTGTTTCTGACAACTTTGGTTTGCTCCAAGGATTCGTTGCTTCTAAGTATGTAACTCTTGCTTCTCTGATGGAAACCAAATGTGGGTGTTAGAGCCTGACTGGTTTGCCTTCAATTTTTCATGGATTTGAGTGGGAGTAGGCAGTTGTGCCGTGCCTCTGGAAGTCAGGCCAGGTATCAGGAATGCTCAACGGGTGCTGTGAGCACATGTAATTAGCAGCAAGCTTGGGTTGGGAGCCTCTGGGATATAATCTCTTTCCTGACTGTGGGGAGAAGGAAGAGTAGGAGAAAAATTAGCAGGGAAGGAAGACAAGAAGAGAATCCTACAATGCATCATTTTTCCTCATCTTACTTTGGATAGCTTTACTGAAAAATTTTGAGAAAATTATTCTGTACTACTGTAAGCAATTCTTAAACTGTTAGTGCTACTAATTGCTGGTTTTAAGGTGGATGGTTTTTTGGTTTTGTGTTTTTTTTCTTGAAGACCATTCCCTGGAGGTGGACAAAGCTAGACTTTTATAACCTCACTGACGAAAGAAAAAAGCCTGCTTGCGAACTTAATCTCAGGCATTTCCCTCGATACTGGAACCTGTAAAGCTGGCATCTACTTTTGATTAAATAGTTGTAGTTTTGGCAACTGCAAATAGAAATGATGGATGTCAAAGATGCTTGGAAATTAAGTTACATCTGGAAGCCCTGTCTCAAGATTCTGAATTCGCATTTTATCCTTTTTACACTCTTCATACTGAAATATAATTAAATTTAATATCCTTGGAAGAAGAAACCTATGAAAATCTTAAGTGTTCTCCTACTGTAATGAAGAAGGTAAAGGTGAATGAGGAAGCTAATGAAAAGGATCCTTGCATCACAAGTGAAGGTGTTCTGTCTGGGGACTCTAGTTTCTATTAATAAACAGTCAAAGAAAGTTCCTATATGTCTACATTAAGAAGAATGCCTGGGGAAAAAAACAACAAAAAAGTAAGTCCTTCCCTTGCTATGAAAAGGTAGGTGGAAAGAGTTGAAATCAAATTAGCATCTCTCAGAAAATTGCTTTTGTCTGGGATGCTTGTTTAAGAATTTGGCAATGTGAGGTGCCAAGAAGGTACTGGAAAGGAAATAATAAAAGAGGCTTTAGAAAAGCCAATTTGATTGCGATGTAATGTCAGCTTAGGTCAGCGTGAAGGAATACAACAATAGAAGCAGACAAATAATACAGTGAAAAATGAAAGTAAGCCTTTTATTTTTCATAATACAAGAACAAGTGAGGTTGCACAAGACTGGAAAAGGATTTTGAATTTTGACAAACATGGATTTGGTTTCTACGAGAAAAAGCTACTCTGGGAGCGTGTGAGAATGTGTTTGCCAAGAATACAATAAACATATGACTCAAACCTGCACAGGAGGGATGCACTTATATGTTATGATTTGGAAGAAAACTTATTGAAGCACAGATACGAGTTGACATACTTTGGGGCCTAAGAGTAGTAAGGGTTAGATGAAATATCTCTTGCAGCTATGGTTGGTTGAATGCTCCTTCCGCTTTTCTCTGAAGACTCCTGTTCACTCTGGGAATGGTTTACTGGGCTCGTTAAATCGGTAGCTGTGTTTTGGCAGACTGGTATTTAAGGCCCTCTGACAGTTGCTTCATCTCCTGTGTTGTATGCTTGGTGTGTTACTCCTGAAGAAAGCTTTCCTTCTCATCTGTGCCTCCAAATGCTTGGGTTGTGAAGGAAAGACATCATGGCTTGTGACATTAGAGGAGGATTTTTAGCCTCCTTTTTATTTGCTGGTATGAAAGCAGTCTGCTAAGGAGGATGACAGCTGGATAAATGCTGTAGGTCTCCAAAGAGAATAAAAATCTTAAGCATACTTATGCTGTTTTTCTCTGAAATGCCATAACTTTAGAATAGATGGCTTTTGCTGTACTTGTAGCACTGGAATGTTGTTTGTTTACCTCTCTGGAATCTCTAGAATATGTGCCTTTTTTTTTAGCCCTGTGATAGCACTGATTATACAGAGCAAAGTTTATAAAATGGTAAGTTCTGACTAGCCCTTGAACACGGCTGATTAGGCTAAAGTGTTTTTCTCTTCTTTTCACCCTGGTAATCTCTTTATTGCTGTTGATGCAGTTTTGGACTGAGCACTGGGGTAGATCTGACTGCTGTCAAGTTTCAGCCTGTTCTGAACAAAGACTGGCAGTTGGTGTCCTGTCTAAATGAGCTTTCCCCATCTGCAGCAGTGGGAAGTTCTATATAATATGAATTGTTATTACACACACCTAAAGAATTAGTCTAGAATCTGAAGATTAAGTTTACTAGATCAGGAAGAAAGTATTTCTGATTTGTGTGATCTACTTTTTTTTTTAAGTCCCTGGGCACAAAACCATTAGAAATGCAGTATAGTTCAGAAAATCAGCATGGAGTTGGTTGAATGGTGATATCCTTTTAATGAAAGGGCAGTTCATAGCTTGTGGAATTAAAGGTTTAAAAGACTACTCTAAGAGATGGAAGTAAGCTCTTTTTTTGGTATGTGTGGTTTGGTTACAGCTTTGTTGTTCAGTATTTCTGCAGACAAGCAGTGGTGTAGCACTGTCTTTTTCAAGTCTGCTACAGGTGAGCTACTTGCATCCCTTTGGAGGGAAAGAAGACAGGTAAACAAAACTGTACAGGATGTGATTGTTTAGTGGTATGTTTAATTAAGTCATTAGCAGCAACTAGGAGTAGAAGATTCACCAGGAGATGCTTAAGGAAAAAAATAAATAATCAAAATCTGAAATCTTCTGTTGAGGTTTAGATGATATGGGACGGATACTTACCTATCCAAAAATGCAAGAGCATTCTAGACAAGCATATATGGCTTTTCTGCTAATGATTACTCTGGAAGTTACATTTTGTGTCATCTTATGTAGCAGATGGTTATGCACTAATTGAGTTATGACAAGATTCCTTGGTGGTACTGGCAGCACTTTAGAAATTACATGGAGTAAGTGTTTTTTTTTTTTATGTGGTGCTTTTTTAATTGAAGTTGCTTGCAGAGTCAGTAAAGCCTACACTTGGGATATTTGTGTATTTGTTACTGCAGCCCACTCCCTAAAGCCCCTAGGGAAATGACAGATAAAGTCATTCAGGACTTCAGCCTGCTTATACGACTTCTCAGCTTCTCCATCTGTTTTCTGCTGTGCCTACCCACCAGGACTGCAGATATCACCCCTTGTTCAGAATGAGTGAGGGTATGTGATCATGTACCATGGTGTGTGTGTAGCTTGTACTGATACACCTGTCTCCCAATAGCTGACCCTTTGCATTCCATTTTTATATAAAGTTGAAGAAAAATTATGTATGATCCGTCTTTGCTGAGAACGGTTTAGTCAAATCTGGTAGCAGCTTTTAATATAGAAGTGACTAAGAGTAAAATCTGAATTTGGTTTCTGAGGTAGAAAAGGAAGAGATCAAATTAGGTATTTCATAGGAAAAATAGTTTTGGGGCAATTGCTTGGTGAGTGCTATTTGCCATGTAATTTCAAGTGCAGTAGGGCTACTGACAGGCTTAATGAGATGACCAGTGTAATTTATACCAAAACAGTTCATGTAATTGGCTACAGTCACTACTGTGTTAATTTTGTAGTTACTGTTATAGTTTGTTTAATATGCTCCTTCAAGCTTTCACCGTAGTCCTGTTCCAAAGCATTTAGGTATCCTTCTATGAGTTGCTGAAAAGTAAATGACACAAATCAGTTATTACATCTGAAGTGCTAAGTGAAAGTGAAGTAAATCTTTTGAGAAGTAATATTTTTTCAAAATATATCTTGCTATCACTCTTACTACCAAGAGGATTGTTTCCTTCATGACCTTTTATTCTGACCAATATTTGGGAACTGTTACTAAACTTAAATACAGATCAGAGATGCCAAGAGTCCAGTTCTGGCAAAGTAAGGAGGGAAAAGTGCAGCTGAGTTATGCCATTCTTTTGCTTCTGTGTTTGGCTGCTTTTGTATGAAGTAATCTTGGTGAGACTTTGTTGTGGTTAAGGAAGACAAGAGTTCAGAAGTAGTGTCTTATAGTTACTTTATTGTATGAGGTGTGTCCCTCCCCAAATCTGGATTACTTATTAAATGGATCAAGTAAGTCTAAAGAGTGGGTTTGGCTTTGCTTTTTTTTTTTTTTTTTTAGTTAGGCAGCCTTCAGTGAAAGATCAGGTGAAGGAACAGTTGTTCTTAACAATAACATTTGCTAATTGTTTCACACACGTGCTGTAGGAAGAAACATGAGTCAGATGAAACTGCTGTTCAGAAAGGAATGTAGTTTTTACCCAAAAGGAAGTCATCTTGATTGAGCTTTTAGTTGTGATTGCATCATATTAGCTAGTACACTTATGGCTGTTGAAACCTGGACAATGGAGTTACAGGAGTCGAAATTAAACAGGGGAGTGGACAAATTGTCTGAGCTAAAGGATAACTTTGTGCTGGGAGGGTGACAAACTCGCTCCAATTACGCAATGTTAAAATAGTAACTACAGAGTTCATACAAACATGCTTGGTTTATTTGTATTGAGTTTGGTTTAGAACTTGATGTATGACAGGGTTGTTTGTTGGGTTTTTTTTGTTAAATCCTTGTGCAGTAGTGTTACAGGAAAATAGTAACCAAGAAAACTCTCCAAACCAAATGATAGTTTAGATAGCCGACATTGGTTTATTGCAGCACTGGGTGCATGGGGGATCTCTCCTCCTAGCATGCCCACCTAAGAACAAAAGCTTGCTCCTTATATACATAATTCAAGAAAAGCCCACCCATTCCAAAAAAACCCCTTACGTTATATAATGCATTAGGTAATGTCTTTACGCATGCGTACTAAATTGGGGAAGGGGTCTTGGGTGGACTCTGGGTGTCGCTGGTGGTCGCAATCCCCCTTTAATCGTGCTTCTGCGCAGGCGTGGTCGAGGCCTTCTTGTTTACAAGTACATGTGTTCTCAAGAAGAAGATATCGTTTTGAACTTATCTCTCCTCTGACACAAGAGTTTATGAATCAAGTTAATTTAGACATCACAAAGTTGTTCTCTACAGTTTTGTTTTGTCTTTTGGCCCTTTTATAATTAGCAGAGACCTTTGTTTTTCTAAGACTAAGCGTAAACAGCATGAATCATTGTTTACTAGAACCTTGTTATCAATCCCATAAACAAACTCTATCTACAAAACATGTAGTTTGCTTCAGAACCTATTGTTATTCTCTATTATTCTAGCTAAAAGGAAAATTATTGACAGGAAAGCTTGTTCTGTGTAAAGGTGACACAGAGCAGGCCTTTTAGAGCCTACTCTGAGGCCTACTCTTGCTAAACTGTTGCTAAATCTGAGGCCTACTCTTGCTAAACCATTGCTGAACTGAACCATCTGGTATCAGTAGAAGTAAATTATTAAAACAAACAAACAAAAGATTGCTTGAATGCTGAATCTTTTGAAGTCAGGAAAGTAGGTACAGATCCACAAATTCTCCCTGAAATGAAAAGGAGCTAAGCACTGAAGACTCTTGTGATCTTGGCTTGTACTAGTGTCTTGGGAGGCAGTATGAAACATGGTCTCTGGCAGAGCATTATAGGCATAATTTTACTACCAGATCCAAAGAAGTTATTGCCAGCTATAGATAGTATTGATGAGGATGCTGAGTAAATCTGAGGTTGGAGCATCTTGCCTCCTGGAAGAGCTAAAAGCACCTTAGTTTCTGGTTCAGAGTTGGGGAAGATGTTTTTCTATGGAAGTGTCCAAATCTCTCCAGCTTCTTGGTTAACCTTCTTATTTAAAATTTAAATGTTTGTTTCAAACAACCTCAGAGGTACTTGGTAGCAGTGACATAAATCATTGTATTTGAAATGGAAATTTTCAGCCTTATTGCTAATTGCAAACTTCCAGACTCAGGTGTTTAATGAGCTGAAGGGGGTGTTAGCTTATAGACAGCAAATGCATTTAAATCACTTTATGCTCATGCTACTTCTAAGGCCTGAGTCACACTGGCACCCAGGCTTTGGCAGGGCCTTTCTGAGATCACTTTGAGCCCTCTTACTGTCTTTCTGGTGGAAAGAAATCGCCAATGAATATTTTTCTATATAGATTTGCCTCCCCATATCTTGTTGCTCTTTCAGCACACAGAGATTCCCTGTGATGTATCCTAGCTTTGCTTTGGGAAGGCAGAAGAGTTGCCTTGTTTTTCTGGTGAAACCAGTTCCTGCTGTTTACACGTGTAGCTGGTCTTGACAACAGAACTGCGGGCCATCTGAAGTGCCACCACCCAGCTAGGTGCACAAAGACAGCTGCTTAATCCAGCTGTGGATGGCAAAATGACTGTAAATGTGGCCCCATAGTGTTCAATTATCTTCTTCTTTCAGGCATTCAGATTTAAATCTGATTATCCAAGTGATTAAAATGCCTTGAAATGCATTTTTCTGTTTCTTCTCTCAGCTTCCTCAGGAGGGCTGTGCTAGGAGAGGGATCTCTCCCCTGCTGTTGAGTGAGTCATTAGCTGTATCTTCAGCCAGCTGCCCAAGGGGATCTGATGTGTAGGAGGCTGAGCCTTCAGTGAGTGAGATGGATGCAGCATAGAGACACCTGCTTCTTCTGTAGCTCTGAAACCGTATGTGTGTTATGGTAGCTCCTAGGGACCCAGTCTTGCAGCTGGGGATGGGTGGGTGGTGCCATGCAGCAAAGAGGGGCTTCACAGCCCCTTGCTGTGGTGGTGGCTCATGGTCTGCGAGGTATGAAACTTGTATGCAGCCCACTGTCTTCTGTATAGTCCTCCTGGCTTCCAGAACTTCTCCCCACACAGACAGCAGTCGGAGCCTGACTTCACATAGCTCCTTTCAGAAATGGAGCAGACAGGTCCTAGATAAGACAGATGAAAAGGTACAGACAGCACAAAGAAAGCAGAATAGATGTGCTGTTCCCCTTCCAGAGCAGGCAGAGGGGTCTGAGCTGTATGCAAAGCCTTATATCCCTTGCCTCAAAGTATCTGCTCTGTGCCTACGAAGAACTGAGCTCTGGGCAGCTGGTGGAGGGGTGAGCGGTAGCGTACTCATATTGGGAGCTTGGATGTGCATGAAGTGTGCTCTGATCTCCTCCTCTCCTGCTGTGGAGCTCAGACTGAGGAGGTCTCTTAGCAAGAGTTTGAGTTATAAAGTGGAAAATGGCCAAGTCTTGTGTGAGAGTAGATTTGGATGTATGCCGAGTTACCGGGTGTAGATGTACTCTAACACCGGTGCATGGGCTGTAGAGAGGAGGAGCGCTGGGCATTGAGTGCTCCTTCCCAAGCTGGTGTTTCCCTGGTGATGATACTTTGCTGTCCCCTTTGGGACTTTTGTGAACTTGAAATGACCTATGCTATTGCAGTCTGCCTCCCAAAATCCGTTTAGATGATAGTGATTTTAGATCGGAGCTGGGCAGCTCTATGCTCCCCCCACCTCTGAAGTTTTATTTGACCACTCACTGCAGCATTTGTGTGCGTGTTCTGCAAGGCTGGTGTGTTTCAGCCTGTTTCCTAAGTTGGCATGCAAGCAGAGGCTGGCAGAACACTAGCTAGCTCTGGATGGTGTCCAGCACCGCCTCTGAGCAAGTGGGTGAGAGAAGGGGGAGCTGTAGAAGCTGCCTGAGTGTTGGCCAGGGATTTGCATGGGTTGGAACAGGCAGCAGGCAGCTAGAGGAGGAGTTATGTGTAGGGGGTGTGTGGCTTCTGACTTTATATTAGCTTAATGCCTCAGTCAGTTTTATTTCTGAAATGGAGCATATGCTTTGCTCCTCACTGTACGTGTCAAACTTGAGATTTTTGTATCCAAATCAGAGTTGTTACGAAAGTACATTGGCTTCACCATTTAAAAATGCTTTAGAACGCTTATTTGAAGGAAGAAAGTACTGAATACTATAAAGCAATTGCTTCAGAATAAGCAGGGGATATCCTCAGTCCCAACTGTTGTGTTGTTTTTTTTCCCAGGGAAAAGTCTGTAATACTACTGATCAATGGTAAGAAAGCCTCGTGTCATAAGCAGGTTGTCAGCTTGTTTCCCAAACACCTTGTTGGAGTAGCATCAGCTGAACCCTCTTTCAATGAAGTGTAATGGCTTGTGAAATTGAGACAGTTCTGGTGGGATCTTGAAGGAGAAACTTGGGAGAGGTCCACAGATGTTCTAAACTGAATGACTTTGTAACGAAGTTAAAAAAATTCTTCCTGATCTCGTCTACTGTTTTTTTTGCCCCCTCCCTGGCAGTGTTCAAGGCCAGGTTGGATGAGGCTTTGAGCAACCTGGTCTATGGGAAAGGTGTCCCTGCCCCTGGCAGTGGGGTTGGAACTAGATGATCTTTAAGGTCCCTTCCATCCCAAACCATTCTGTGATTCTAAAGAACATTAAAAAAAAAAAAACCTTTAACTGATTGTGCAACTTAAAGTTCTCCAAAGAAATACCTTTACATCTTTCAAGTTTTTAAACATTAAGTCTTTGTGTTTTCTTTCTGCTTGGGAAGGAAGCCAAATTTAAAAAATTCTTCACCAAAAAAATGATATTTTTGTTCTATTTCTAATTACATAACCTGATGTTAGCAGCATAGTTCCCAGTATTTCACATGTTGCTAAATTTTCTTGTCTGTCAAAATTGTAATTGTGACAACTTTGGTTGGGGATTTTTGAGGCTGTTTTCCAAGCCGTGCTCCAACATGATTCCATATTTGTACTTACATAGGCAAAGCTCAAGTATGAGACCTTCTTTCCAGCTCTCGGAAGGACAAGGTGGCTGGTGAGGTGCAGGAGATGACCAGGCCTTTTGTCAGCAGGATTCCAGTTCAGCCGAGCTCATGTCACACCATGGGATAACCAGTTGTGCTACAGGCCTCCCTGGTCAGTAGTTGACCAGAACTTTCAGAAAAGCAGGGTCTTACCACGTGTCAGGTCAACGATGACTTGATGAGGCTGATAACCGCAGTGGAGCTGGTGAGGAGGGCTGGGCTGTTGAGGTGCTGTCTGTGGGACACCAGTGGAGGAACAGATAAGGCAGGGGAGTGTGTGATGCAGCGCTTTTGATGTAGTAGACCCAGCTTTTAATATAAATAAGAAGAGTCTCCCTTTGGGAAGTACCTAATGCAGTCAGTTTCATGAGACTGGGTGACAAATACTTTTAAGTGGGCACCCGATATTTCAGAAGCTCTCCATAATGAAATAGTTCTGAAGAGTTTCTTCCCATATGGATTTTTGGAAGCTACTGGTGTTAGTGGTAAATAATAGTCTTAACATTTTTAGTGTGCCTGCCTGTGCATCTGTGAGAACTAGTTAATAGTAATGGTCATTTTGGGGGGGCTAGGAACTGTCTTTAGCCTTATTTATGGGATCTCATAGGATTTAAAAAAAAAAACACAAATCCCCCAAACAAACAAACAAAACCCTAGAAAACAGAGCAGCTTGAGTATTTGCTCATGGCCTGTATTTTAATGTCCCTTCCTTGAAATTTTACGTGCTGCATTTCCAACAGAATAAAGACATAGTTGTGCCAAAATTCTCACTGGCTGCCATTCTGTCTGTACACAGATGCCACTGGAGGAGAACTGCCATTGGTTTGTTTTCTGCTCAGTCACTAAGAAATGTTAAAATCTGTCTATTCTTCAGCCTCTGCAAGTACGAGGGGGAGGCTAGGCCACAGAAGGGGACATAATGATCCCAGTGCACAGCTCTGTGCCTGTCAGTGGCCCACTGGAAGAGTGCCCTGTGCTTATGAGACTCCCCTCTACAGAGAAGTTAAGGGTGAATGAAGAAGAGCATATAATGAATGTAAGTAAAATAGTCCTGGCTTCTTAAACTCTTCCCCCTCCCACTGGGGCTATGAGCTTCTTCCCATTTCCTTGAGAGCATGGGAACTTTTGGAAAAAGCAGGCTCCTAGGGAGTACAATGGCTGAGCCAACCCAAGGAACAGTTGCTTGTTTTTCTTTCTTTTTTTATTAGTTGACGTGCTTCATATGACCTATGAATTAAATAGAACTGTGTGGATCATTGGGTGTGATCAAATAGCTCCTTATTTTAAAAAAAAAAAAACAACCCAAAAGTAGACACTCTGTACACATCCAGTCCCAAAGTGCAGGGTGTACTGTATGCAGCACAGTAAGTCACCCTAAGTAAGGTGGTGTTGCTCTTCAGGTCCTGTGAGTGGTTCTTCCCCTGTGCAAGCTTAACGTTTTTGTGCTTCAAGAGAAGGCAAAGAACAGTAAGTTACTGCTAGTAAAGTTTATGAGTACTCAATAATTGAAAGTTATTTCTAACCCAAAGTTTTTCTGTGATTCTGTCAAGGAGTGGTTAGTGAAATAGATCCCTGTAACAGAGTGGACCCGGTCTGTTTGCTTGAATTGGGGTAAACAGAGAACAAGTCTGACACTTTCAAAATACATCCTTGTGCTTGTTTCCAGAAGACACAGAAAACTGTGCCCTAGAACTGTGAACAGTTAGGGGAGATTGGCAGTCTTGTGGATGTGAGCTTCCACTGTGATTCTGTGCCTAAAAGCAAATGTGAGTTGGATTTATGTGTGTTTCCAGTAACTCCTGCAATGCTACATCTAACTCTGAAGAAGCACATTGGAAATAGGAGGGGATTCAGAAGAGCCATGCGAATAAGTCTGAAAAAAATCTTTTTGCTAGTAGACTTGAGAAGCTTCATCCCTACCCCAAAAGAAGATGTGGGGTAACTTGCTCACAATCTGAAAATAATTCACAGAGTAAAGATAAGACTAACCAACAGACCACTAGAAGAGCTATCCGTAGCTAGGATGGATTTTTCCATCAGGGGTGACTTTTAATTTAAGAAGGTAAAATGTGTTTTTTCTTCCCCAAAGCGAAATTTGGTCATTACAGAATCACAGAGTCACCCAGGTTGGAAGAGACCTCTGGGATCATCGAGTCCAACCGTTGCCCTGACACCACCGTGTCAACTAGACCGTGGCACTAAGTGCCATGTCCAGGCTTTTCTTAAACACATCCAGAGATGGTGACTCCACCACCTCCCTGGGCAGCCCCTTCCAATGTCTAATAACCCTTTCTGAGAAGAAATTCTTCCTAATGTCCAACCTGAACCTCCCCTGGCGAAGCTTGAGGCTGTGTCCTCTTATCCTAGCGCTAGTTGCCCGGGAGAAGAGACCGACTCCCACTTTGCTACAACCTCCCTTCAGGTAGTTGTAGACTGCACTAAGGTCACCTCTGAGCCTCCTCTTCTCCAGGCTAAACACCCCCAGCTCCCTCAGCCGTTCCTCGTAGCTCAGACTCTCCAGACCCTTCCCCAGCTTGGTCGCCCTCCTCTGGACTCGCTCCAACACCTCAACATCTTTCTTGAAGTGCGGGGCCCAGAACTGGACACAGGATTCAAGATGGGGCCTCACCAGTGCCGAGTGTAGGATTAAAAAGTGCTTTGATCCTAACCTTACTAGTATCTCCAAATTTGTTTTCGACCATGTGTAGAAACTTCATAGGAAAGTACAGGTCAAGGTCTTCTGTCTTTAGGAAATAGCATACCAGGTGGTCTTTAAGTGGGGTGTGGATATAGTGGCATGGATTTACTTGCTTGTAGACAGAGGAGCAAAGCCATGTGTCTCATTGGCCATATTTTGATGGTTAAGTGAGGCTTCTGAGCATAAAAGGGGAGTAGGTCAGGCAGCTTGCTTATAGGCTTGTTAGGTTCTGGGACCCAAAGCACTTGAGAGTAACTGATACCAAGGCTGAAGCTCAGTGGGAGGCACATGCGCATCTCTTAAAATGAAGTGCCATCAGAGTTGTGTTACTCCAGTGGTGAGGTTCACTTACTGTGTTCTCAGCTGTTTGTATTCATAGCTGCGTGTCAAAACTATAGAATGCAGATTGTTGGGTAACAGTGGTTTTTGTGATGTCTCAAAACAAGGGGAAAACACTAACAAAACAAATGCAAAATTATTACTGTAATTAGCGAACGTTAAAAAATACGCACGCTGTGCTGCTGAGGTTGATTGACTATTTGCATGCTTAGTGATAGGTGCAATCAAATAATTTCCTAACGATTAGCATTTTTGCTGTACTCCTGGGAGAAAGTATACCTTAATTTTCCTCTGCAGCGTGCTAAATGGCTCAAATTATTTGCAGTGTCCACACTTTGAAGATGTAAATGTGAAGGGAAGCTTTTTTTTTAACAGGCTTCTATCACATAAATAACTCAGCTTAGTTCTATTTAAGTTAACATATTTTTCTTCTGGAACATGACTTTATATAGTTGGACTCTGGTCCATTTCTAAACAAGGTATGAGAATCACGTTGTTATGTGTCTTCAAGTATTATGTGGTTCTTACATAACTGTCTTCTGTAAAACTCTCTGGATGACACTGAGGAGGTTTTCTTGCTTAAGCTATTTTACAGGTTTCTGGTATATTTTGTGGCTTCAGATAAAGAATGCTAATACGTTGTTGGCTGGACTTAATAATTTTCTTAGTGATTAAGTATAGCATACCAATAAATGCCTAAGATTATCCTCAGGCAAAGTGTTTGCCTGATGATTTATAATTAAACTTAGAAATGTGCGTGTGTTAAAAACGAGTTGCTGTTTTCATCTCTTAAATGCCATACTACAGTCTAATTTATGCCTTTCTTCTTTTAATATTTGATGGTAAGCTTTGTAACCCAGAGGTGACAACCTACCTCAAGTGCTGCCACATCTTGGGTATTATAATAGTGATTATGAGAGATGCCGTGTTCACAGAAATGGAAATTTTCTTCACTTTAAGGAAATTGATAGTGGCAGTAGTGTTAAAATTGTCCCTGTTGTTTCCCAAGTTGATGGAGAGATCTCTTAATCACCAAGCCAGATACTGAGTATGTAATAATTACAGCTCTAAGTGAGCTAGTTGTCATAGAAAGTAAGGAAAAGATAAGGTTAAAAAGTTTCAATGTGCTCACTTTTTTCTACTGATTAGATAAGAATTCAGAGCAGGCTCTTCATAAATGTCCTAAGAGCTCTGTAGAAATCTACAATTAATAAGGATTTCTTATAGCCTGTTTGTCACTCGTGACAAAGAACACTTCAAATGCCAGCGAGTGTTTCTCAGACAAGCTTATAGCAGGTTTCATGCTCTAGAAAAATTCAATTTCTAAGAAAACCTCAAGATATCTTGAGTTTGGATTCTTGGAGCTGTTGAACTGGCTGATTCAGGCACCAATATAAATGTGTCTGTGCTACTGTAATGTTCTTCTCCTCTTCTTGATTCCTTTTTGTCTTATAACCACAAAAATGTTTAACTTCACTGTAGCTCTTGTCTCTTGTATACAGTGTGTTTGGGAAACTACTTCTCTCCTTAAAAGCACGGCTTCTTAAATTATCGTTTCATAAATAAGGCTTGAAGATTGTGAAATTGCTTTCACTCTCATGGCAGACCAGGTTTTTTTTTTCCCTTGTACGTTAGCATTGTCATCACAAGCTCAGACTTCAGTCAATTGAGGTATGACTGTGTAAACGGTAGGGTCTCTGGAACTACAGGTGGAAACTTTATATATCTAAGTTAACTTTTCATTTTTCCCCCATGTCTCTTTCCAGAGCAATTGCTAAGAACTCCATTTCTTCACAGTGGTGCAGTCATTGGATGCCTGTTCCAGATGATCAGTTAAAAGCGTGCATTTCACAGCACAATGTGGCAAGGCCAAGAAACTGCAGCCTATCTACCTTAGTAGATGACATGGTCTCCAATAATGTTATTTTCATAATCTCAGAAATAGCTGAAATACAACTGGAAGCACACAGTTTAGAGGACACATCTAATGTGTTGCCCTATTAGTTGCACCTAAAGCTTTCATGCTTACTTTTCTCAGAAGGGGAGGGGCCCACGTGTTTTCTGTCTCCCTCCCTCACTGCCTTGTTGCGTTGCAATGCTCAGAATATTAGTGGACAGCAAATATGTACTCACCAGTGGTCAGACATAAAGACTTTCTTTTATTGATGGTATTAGAAGGTAGCATTAACATTTTTTTTTTTTTTAAAGCTGAACTGAGTCAGGGTGACCTTGCCCTCTCTTGTGTTATATGCACTTAAACACCTGTCCTTGAACTAGCACTTATGTGTTTTTGTGGCCAAAGAGCTTGATTCTCAGGTACAGGTGGATGACAGACCATCATAGGATGTGTGTGTAGGGTGGTGGTCAGAGAACTTTTGAGCTGCAAGAAGCAGGATCTGTTCTGTGGAAAATAGCACCTTGATGAGGTGGGAGCACTATTGGCACTAGTTTATTAAAAGACCCTCAAGCTGAAGATAAGTGTGTCTTTGTTCTGGAATTGTTTTGACAACAAGCATAGACATAATGAAAGGGTGGTGACCAACTAACCTGCTGCAGGAGTGTGCTAAAACGGTGTGTTTTTTAGTAAACGTGCTGCAAGGTCATACAGTCAAAAGTGGTTCTTTGCCTCCTTTCTTCTTTCTTCTCCCACCCTAAACATAAATAGCCACTGCTCTTGTGGTAGAGATGGGTTTAATGGTAAATGTCTGTCACCTCCTGTGTTGGGGCCTTGCTGCCTCTTCATTTAGTCTGTGCTAGAAGACTTAACCCTGGAAGGGGCTCTCATCCTTATGAGTGGAGCAGGTTGCCATCATACAACTGTAGTGCCTTGCAATTGGTATCTGGCCTGACACAGGGAACAGTTTGGCCCACGCTATCCTGAATATTAGCAGCACACTCTTACATAAGCAAGCATAAAGTTACAGCGATGATCACATTTAGATACTACTTATTCTTTATTGCTCTTTTGATGTTCATTTGTTCTTCAAGATAGAATTACACATCCAGTATGAAGACAGTTGATGGCTGAAAATAAATGTTTGCTTAACCTTTTACCATTCTTTGTTGCAGCTCTCAAGTTCCACTTACAAATATAGGAGTGAGGAATTCAAGAGACAGTTTTCTCATCTGCCAGACTCTGAGAGACTTATAGTAGGTAAGACATAATCACACCGAAAGTACTTGTCTTCTGGCAGATAACTTCAGGTTGCAATAGTGCCAAGGTGGTTTTTTATGGCAAATTCTAACTACAGCTGATGACTTCCTATTCTCCTGTCTCTGAACAAGCACCAAATACATTGTGGGAAAGTCGGGTCCATACTTGTCTCCCGTACTGCCTGCTTTGTGAAAAAAGACATTAAGCCTCTTAATGTCTTTTCCTCTTGCTGCTTTTTACTGGGTTTTTAGACAAAACCTTTCCTGACAGCAGTGGGGAAGTGACTGTCTGACAACTGTTAGCTGGCAAGCTGAAAAGAAAGATCACTGTGCAGGGTCAAGGTCAGCACTGAGAACATAAACTCAACGTATGTGCATTGATGGGCTTGTGCGATGCATGTGTGAGAAGAACAGAGGCAGTTAAATCCTGAGAGCATTGAATTTGTTTTATGTTCTTTCCAGCATGGACAACCAACTTGGTGTACTTCTTGCAGTGTCATAACCATTTATTTTGTATCCTGGGAGTGTCTGAGTCCTCTGTTTTACTCTTATTAACAAATACACTATCCAAGAATTGGGTGTTTTCATACAAAAGTGGCATCGTGACTGTTTAAAGTTCATCTCTCATCTTATGCAACCTTTAAGGAAGTGAATATTGAGAGGCTGTCAGTATATGCTTGCAGCATGCTGAGTTCCTTCCCGTTTAATGGAAGAGAAATTAGAGCTTTCACTTGCACAGAAACAGTTAAATCCCTGCGTCCTTTTCCAGCCTGAGAAAGAAGCAGTTATCCTCTGAGGTGCCTTCTGCATTTTTAAAATACTTGAGTTCAGTACAGAAGTAAAACAGCAGAAAAGAATATTACTTCAAAGCATTGTTTTGATGTTTCTACTGATATAGAAAGCCATGGAGCAAGCTCTGAAGCACAGTTTCACTGAACAGACTGCATAGAACTTGGAGAAAGATTTAATAATGGGTTAATCTCAACAATGTAGCACCTGCTCCATCAGAAGCAAAGTCATTACTTTACGGGGTAGAAAAAAAGTATATAAAAAGCAGTGCTCCTTTGGAAGGACTTTTTGCATCCTCCAAGCAAAGAGCTCTTCCTTTGCTTGATGCAGAGAGACTTAGCACAGGCTTTACAGTGCTCAAAGAAGCAATTACTGCTGCTGTTCATTAAAAGAACTGTAGCTACTCGTGTTCTTAACTTAGCTGTTAAAAAAAAAGAAGCGACTATTCCACTGTAATGAGCGCTGTATGTAAAGATTATATGAAATATAATTATTTTCTTATAATAAAAGAGAAATGACTTAGACTTTTGAAATGGGAGTTTAAAGGAATGCCACTAACTTGTGGCACTAGTTTGTCTGAAAATGTTGTTTACAAGCAGCATCTTAAGTTACTGGATCTGAAAACTTAGAAGGAGAAATGCTAATCTCTCCCTTTTGTTTTTATATTCTCTTTTGTGTAGGTAGGTCGTGGTAATATTGCTCATCACTTGCCCAGTGCTCCAATATTTATAGGTCTGAATCTCTCTGCCTCCCCCAAACATAGAAGTCACGTGTAAACTTCTTGGTAGTGCTTTCCTCGAGTCCTTAACCTCCAGCTCCTGCTGCCTTCCCTCTCCTTGCTCTCCCACCATTTTTGTATCTGACTTCTCTTTAGACATGCATTCACAACTTACTGTTTGGATTTCTTTAAGTTTATGTAGTTCTGTTTGCAGTTATGTCTCCAAGGGTTTGTATACATGCCTCATGCTTGTTGTAAGAAACTTCATTTCCACTTGATTATTTGAGGGGAAAACCCAAGAGAATTTAAAAAATCATAATAAAAGCTTCTGTAGATGCAGACTTACCTTGAAGTTAGGATGGTGGGGGACTCCTGAACCTCTTGGTACTTGAACAAGAACTGTGTTCATCTTCATGTTGGACACAAAATCAAAATTCTGGCTCAGACAATACCAGATACAATGCTATTTAAAATAACAAAACTCTTTGATACCTCTAAAGTTAAAATCATTAACATCCTGCATGAATAGGTACATTCTGGGTATTTTCTATATATAAGGTAAACTTCTTTAGGTTGGAGCTTGCAAAAGGGATCTGTCTTAACTTTCTAGCAGTAGTACTTCTGAAAATTCCTTTTGTTTGAATCTCCAGGCTCTGAAATTATAAAAGCTCTCTCAGAGGTTTTCAAAAAGTGCAACCAAATCCTCTGCTCTTGTTCTTAATTAGCAGGTATTTGATGATGGGTAATTGCATTCTAGATGAAATCTGTTTCTCAATAGGGATGTTTCAGCCAGAGGCAGTATCATAATAAAAATGACAGCTTCTGAAAATATCCCCTGCCAGAAGAAATGGATAGCTGCAAGCTGCCTTTTAGTCTCTTACTCTGCAGGTAGTTTTAGCTAGTGATAGGATCTGTTTAATGGAAAACTATTATCTTACTACAACACATGGACTACTGTTATGTAGGAGTTGACAGTAGAATCAGTTATACTATAAAATGTTTGTGTATTCTATTGTTTAGGTGCTTTGAAGTTTGACTTGTGAATACTTCTCCCATGTACTCCTGATCTTGCCTGATACCTCTTCTCTGAAAATATAGGATTACGCATAGGGTGTCAATACATGGAGTGCTGTCCTCACACAGATAATTCCATCGACTCTGGCTTTGGGATGTTCCCAGAGCAGTGGTGTGGATGCAACCCAGTACAAGTCTGCCTTCACAGACTTCTGAAGAGTGAAAGAAATGGCTTTTTATTTGTATTTTCATACTCTTATCTCATTTTACGTTAACAGCTTTGGGTCAACTGAGCTGCAATAAGTGAGTAAACATGCTCTTGCTCTCTTATACATAGATTATGCCTGTGCACTCCAGAAGGATATCCTGCTGCAAGGACGCTTGTATCTCTCTGAAAACTGGCTCTGTTTCCACAGCAACATTTTCCGATGGGAGACCACAGTAAGATCTTTTAGCTCACTTGAATCCTGCATCTTCTTTGTCCTGTACTATCAAGATATGAGAGTCCCTCAAACAAGTCTTATCCTGTCAATCTCATGCTAGTAACTTGGTGCTGAAAAGAAAGAGCCTGCATCCCTGAGTGGAAATGTAGATCTGTTGCTCCATAAAATGAGAACAGTGTTGGAGACGTCTTGAATGCTGAAGTAATGCTCAGTCAGTTGTTCGGTATAGGAAGGAGTTCAGGAGTTGTGCTAAAGCTGATCTTTTACATTTCTGGATGACCGTTTGCCTCTCCTTACCAAGGAGAGTTGCTCTATAAAGGGATGTAACGCGTAATGTTACCCCATAAGACCAGGAGCATGATACAGTACGTGGTGTTGCCTTGTTCAAGAACTCTCCAGCATTGAACCTTACTTGGTTTAGTCTCACATGTAAATATCAGCATCTAAGAATAGCTGAAGAGAATGTATAAACCATCTCTGCAAGTTCTCATATTTGTGACGTATTGGCCCTCCATTTCTGTCAAATTAGAGTAATGATTTAAAATTTTTCATTCAAGCAGTTGTTGCATCTTCTGTAGAAATAGCATGAGGCAGTGAATGAGAACTGGAAGGTAACCTAGTTAATAGGTGATGGAGATGTGTCTGCACCTGTGAGACTGCTCATACCTTGAGTTAATCTCTTCACTTCTACTGTGTGCTCTGAAGTACATAGACAACAAATAGCTCATGTACGTAAGATAACGGGAGGGGTAGAAAGGCTTAACTGAAAACCAAGCTTAGTTTCTTCAGATGGGTTTGATGACTGAATGTTTCTTGTTGTAGACTTGAGATTTAAAAAAAAAATTCCCTTTGAAATGACACCCTTAAATATATAAACTATTCAAAGGCTTTTTCAGCCAAAACAGCATATATCCTGGTAACCTGTTCCTGTGTGCCTAGCAGAGCGATATCGTAAGCGAATCTGAGCTCATCAGCTACAATGGTAGAGCCAAGGTCTGGGACCTCCTTAGCAGGCTGTGTTGATGCAGAGAGAGAAAGTGGAGGACCTTCTGCCCACACAGGAAAAAGCAAGAGCCAGTGGTGTGTTCTTCCTTGCTCTAAGCTGAATGGCAGCACCGTTCCCTTCAAGGGAACGGGGTAGGCTGAATGGAAATGGGTTGTTGCAGCCAGTCAGACCATGCTCTTCTGAACAGAAACATTTCAAGTACTAATATGCGAGGTAAACACACCCAAGCAGGAAGATGTCCTTGCAGTGTCTGGACTGCAAGTAAACCTCTGTGAAAATGGACTAGATTGCAAACCTCCGTGGGATGATATAGGCAAGATCGTCTATTATCTGCTCTATGTCCTGCCTTCTGTATAGCGAACTGATCGGGACTGGCTTTCAGATCTGTGGTTTGTATGTGGTTGGGATCATGCCCTTAATCCTCAGGAGTTGCTGGAGGAGTGGAAGGAAAGAAGAAAGAACTACTTGCTTCCCTAGTGCTGGTATGAAAGCAGAGGAGATTACTCTTAAGCCATCTTAACTTGCTTCTGCTTTAGAATGCTTTCTGTTAAGGTTAACAAGTGGAGACAGTAATTGCCTTTGTGATCTCAAATGAATTGCATCCAAGAGTTTGGGGTTACTTTGAGTTCCTTGTGCGTGTTCTGTGACTTTGTAAATTTTTAGACCTAACAGTTATTTTTATTATGTCTTATTAAATCTGTTTCTGCTTAGATTTCTATTGCCTTGAAGGATATCACTTTCATGACAAAGGAGAAGACTGCTCGGCTCATTCCAAATGCCATACAAATAGCAACAAAAGGAGAGAAGGTGAAAACCTGTATTTGAATACATTTTTAAAATAACAATAAGTATAATATAACTTCATTATACTTCTGTAAATGCCTTGAAAATAATAATTCTTGGCTGGATACAGAGAATAGCTTTCCAGGGTGAAGGGAGCTGTTCCTTGAAGGAACTGTGATTCCTCATTTTGGCTGTTCCCTCTCAATTTATTAAATGTTAACTTACATCATCAAGGAAGATAAACCTCTCTCTCTGCTAAACAAACTTTCAAATGGCAAAGATTCTAATACTGCAAATGATGCATCTGATTTGATCTCCTATTTTAATTTCACATCTTCTCAAGTGAAAAGATTAGTAAAAGGAGCATGTGGCAGAAGGATGGAGAGGGCTGTGGCCTGTAAGAAACAGGCGTATGCATCTCTGATTTGTTCCACCTCCTATTTGGAAGTGGGAGAAAGGTTTAGCTGTGTAGTTAGTTGAGGGTGAGCTCTTCCAATTGCAATTGGATGCCCAGAAGAGCAAGTGTCTTTATACATTATGTGGATATTGGGGAGCTAACTCTTACTTATTAAAAGTGATATGAAGTGTGGAGTGTGAGGAATATGAGCCCAGGTTTGCTGAATGTGGGAGGAGCATTGCTGAAAACCTTAGGATATTCAAAATACAAGGAAGCATTCTGGGTTTCTTGAAAATCCCTACAAGTGAGCTTTTTGCACCTTGTTTTTCCTGCAGTTTTTTTTCACGTCGTTCAGTGCAAGAGACAGAAGCTACCTCAGTATCTTCCGCTTATGGCAGAATGTGTTGCTGGATAAGGTAAGTTTGTAAGTGTTGGTACCTGTGGTTAAGTAATAAAATAATCTTTTTCTAATGTAAGCAGCTGTGTCCTTGGAGGATAAGAGACTTTCCTTAGTTAGCTTTTCCTTTCTGACACAGAATTCTAATCTGATATTCTCCTTCAGCTCCTTGTACTTTAGATCCCAGATAAACTTCTCATCCTCTCCTTCTCATACTGCCACCTACAACTTTGCTGTTGATGGAGCATTTTGTTGTTGAAGATAGGTTGCATGCTTCTCTTCACTACCAACTCAAGCAGATGTTACTTAATTGGCAGGCATTTGCTTCACATTTTCTATGGCTAATTTGGGGTCAAAGGCAAGAGGCTTTTGCAGTGAAAGCTTTTTTTTCTTTTTAAGGAAGAAGCCAGAAGTTGCTTTCTCAGATAAGTTAGCTGAACCTTTGCCAGCCAACTCATTACAACTCCCTTGACCTTGAATAAATGCAACAAAGGCAGGCTGTACGATATGGAAGTGTATTTTGGCAACTTCTGCTAGTTAGCTTGATTTATATTGCAATTTGTGGACACTTAAGCTAATCTTCTTTCTAAAAATGTACTGACACTTTTGCAGAACATCACTGCAAGTAATGCAATTTTTGTAAACCAGTTCCTTCCTATTTATGGCTCTTGTTTAAATATTTCAACACAGTTGCAACTGAACACGGAAATATCCATATAGAACTCAGCGCTACAGTGGTCCCCAAAGGCTTAAAGCTGTCACACTACTTATATGTAGTCCCCACACAAATTTTTTTGTTAGATGAATTTTTAGGGCAGACTTGAGGCACTTGCCAAACAAATCCGAAAATAAAGGAAAGTGCCAGTTAAGGCAAAACTAATGTTTCCTGCAAGTCTCTTATCCCTCATATCAAGTGCTATTTAACTGTAACATTATGACCATCTTGTCTTTAATCCAGCAGCAGCACTGCAAAACCCACAATGTACTATGTCATCTTTTGACTGAAATGTGCAACTGGAAATGATTTTGTTTTCTTTCTTTAGGCAAAGTTTGTCAGGAATGGTAATTATCTTATTCGGTTGGTTGGTGTGTGATGCTGGAGGGTGAATGTGTGGGCATTCAGGTATACAAACCTATCCAAGGGGCTGGAGCAGAGGCAACAAGCTTTGTGCTGTTCAGTATTAGTTTTTCCCGTGTGTTTCTACTCTTTGACACTGAAATGAGTGTCACATTAGGAACAATTTTTCACTTCAGAGCAGTAACTAAAGGATACATATGAAAGTAGAAGGCACGGACTGCATGTAAGATGAGATGAATTAAACCAGCAGGTTTTAGGGTGCATCTGAGTAGCTTGGGAACTCTTCTTATTCTTTCTATTATTCTCCTATTCTTTCTGTCTAACCTTGCTGTTAGCTTTCTTGCATCCTCGCTGAAGTATGCTGAAAGATAAGTCTGTTGTGAATATCTGCTTGGTTGTAAAACAGAGCATTGCCATGAGGTGTATGTAGGGCTTTTTAATGCATATTTGGAGCTGCTTATTGAAACAAGATTTCTGTTAGGTTGAGCTCCTACTTCTGCAGTGTAGTAGTGACTTCTGATTCTCTGTTAGAACGTGTTGGAGTCACCTGTCAGCCTGCCTTATGATTCTTTACTGCTTAACCAAACTAGATCAAGCTATAGAAGGGCACTGAGGAGTTGAAAGTAGAAACTGAAGTTGCTAGAGCTGGATCCACTGATTCTGCTACAGTGACAGCTGTCCTCTGACCTGTTGCTAAAAGAAAGCCCTTGGTGCATCCAAGCGGTTTTGCTGCTTTCTCCCCACCACCCCATGGTAAGGACAGCATACATTTGAAGTATCTCATATGTCTGAGGCTCTGGCGTGGTATGCAATGCCCTGAGTATGTGAAGCCTGGTGTTTCTGGACTCCAGTGGTCAAAGGGATCCCCATAAGAATTTGTAAGGCTTGTGACAAAAATCCAAATCTCACTCTGGAGCCAATTCCAAAAGGAGCTGGTTGTGGTGTTTCCTCTGCAGATAGCTAAGTATTTTAAAGCCTGTGGATAACTTAGTTATTAGCTGGAGTGTGTCTGCTAGGCCTGGAGATGACATCCAACTGTTAGATTATGAAATAAAGTTGTTCTGGTGTCACCAGGAGTATAACTGAATGTATCTGTCACAGTGCTGGTTTGTGCCGCCTGATGGTGAATAATCCCCAATTTGCAGGATTTGGATCCAGGAGGTTGGGATTGCATTCGCTTCAAATTATGTTTGTGCAGAAGGGGTTTTCAGTTACTGCCTCTGGCCTCTTCAGCTCTTCCTGGGCATAGATTTTGTGTTGTGAGGTCTAACCTCTGAGGAGTGACCTGTCTGATTTACCTGATACACATTAAGCTTTCACCACCTGCAGAACTTCTCTGTAGGGTCAGCATGCCCTTTCCCAGATCTCCATCTTGTGGCCATTCTGCCTTGTACTTCTCAAGTATCGCATGTCCCTGACAGTTGAACAAGTCTTCTGTAAAGTCCCTTTCTATTAGAAATGACTTGTGTTGTGTAAGAAAAACAGTAAATGGTTACATGCTACTCGATGCCTAAGCTTACTTCGGCCATCAGATGCTCTCCCCCAACTTTGTGTCACTGTTCTGATACGACTTCTAGTCCTCTTAGGTGAGTTATAATTCTCTAGCTCATAGCTTCTCCTTCAGATCTTGCTCACAGTACTACACTGTGCATTTGGTGCCCTTCAACTTTGGTCCCATGAGAGTCAGTGGGTACCTTCCTCTTAAGATGGTCCTTTCTTAGGCTATTTTTTTTTTTAAATGTCTGTGTAAAGACTTTTTTTCTTTCAAGAAAAATTCCACTTTTTTTTTTCCATTCCTATTGCAAAATGTGCTCAGAATGAGCCTCATAGACTTTTACTTTGCCATTGTCTTTTAAATGCTCCTGGTCGAAGGGGAAGCATCATGGAAAATAAGGAATCATTAATGTAGGTCTGGAAGAGACATGACACCAGTCTTGATAAAACAGATAGCGGCTTCCACATCTACCGAGGCTTTCAATAATACAACAGTTTATAAAATCAGCCAAAATACCTGTTTTGCAACAGGCTTTCCAGATTGGTAAAATAAGTTTACTAATGGCTGCTATTGACAGTAAGAGCATTGCCATTTACAATTCTGCTTTATTATTCTAAAGCTTATGGGTGTCAAATATCCTTCCAGTTTAAGGGAGAAGGAACAAATTAAAATCTAATTAGGCAGGTCATTCAAATCCCAAACAAACACAGCACTCCTTATTTCTAATGGAACAAGATCTTAACTTAATCGGTCTCAGCTCCCATAAGTCCTCTTCCTCAGAGTTGGATTTATTTTCCTATTGTTCTTCTTACGCTTTGCTGGGTAGAGATTTGCACCTATCTCCAGAGACATTGTATCAGGTAAGCCTAGAGGTGTGAGAAGGGACCAGAATTTCTGATGAGCTGAGCTGCTTGTGGCAAACTGCTACCAGGACAGCAGCTTCTCTGGGAAGGTGGTGGAAAAGAGATGTTTGTTTGCACCTTTTTGTGCAAGGAGAGTTGTTTTAGGAGATCAGAGAGGGCTTGGGTTGATTCTGACCTCCGTGTTTGGGCAGTTAGAGGCAGAGTTTGCTGTTTGCCAGAATTCCACATCAGAGTTGGGTGGAGCGTGGTGTGTGGTGGGGGGTTTTCTCCGGAGTAAGCCTGTGTGGAGTGTCTTGTTCTTGCTTCTGCATCTTTCCATAGGGGGTAAAAATCAGTGGCTTTGTTTATGTCGGTGGTATTCTGTAGTATTGCTTGTGCTCTGCCACCACTTTGTCTAGCATGAAACGAAGTATTGATGTTTTATGCTCCTGATTGAAAAGGCAGAAACACATCCCAGCTGCTTCTTGTAGCCTTTGTTTTTGTATACAAAGAGTAACGAGGAAAAGCCCAGCACAGACCATCACCTTGAGCTGGCAAAGTAATTCATGTTTAGATTCCGCCTTTCAAGCTTCAGAGCGTCTCAAACCATCCTCTCAGAAGCAGAAGCCTGACCCAGAAAATTTGTGCCCTTTGCCTTCAGAACTAATCCTTTCTGATACAATAAAGCAAGTCTGGTTTGATCTTGGGCTGTGACCATTAACAACTTATTATATCTAGCTGAGCTAGGAATAATTGAGCAGAGTGCAAGAATCCTGTTTTAGAAGCTGAAGTTGGTAACGTTGACTCCACAGAACAGGAGGAAACAGCTTTATAGATTCCTAAAATGCATAGCTTACTTTCTCTGCTTCCCTCAAGCCATTGAGCTCTCTGTACAAGGGCAGCCTGATCTGCCCACAGACCTGGAGCAGAACGTGCTAGTGAATTTAATTAGCAACATTAGCTATTTCCAGTTATTTTCTTATGAATCAATGGAAATAAATTATGGAAATAAAGGCACTGGCAATATTGGGCAACAGAAGTGAGAGTGGCTTTGTTTCTGTCCTTTAATTTCTAGTTGAAAGGTGTATCTTATTTTGAAACCATGTAATGCTGACTCTTGTTTCGAGCCGTTTAATGGGAACAGCTGTAGGTAGTTGTTTGTGGTTATGAGTTTACTGCTCATGCCTGGGGAAAGCACGGCAGCTGTGTGTTGCTGCGTGTGTTTGTAGCACTACACTGCTTTGTAGAACAAACCCCCGTGGCAGAGGGAGGCTGGCGTGAGCTGTTAGGACCCTTGCTTTAGATGTGTTTTGTGTTTTCGTGTTTACTTTGTCCTCGGTAGGATTAAATACCTTGAAACTGATCTCTACCAATAGGATGCTGTGCCAGCCGCTTTCTGCAAAGCCTGAAACCTCCTTGTGTTGGAAACATACCCGAGGGAAAAACCCCTCCTGGAGAGTCCCGGGCCGGGCCGGGTTTGCCCTGGCCCCCGCACGCTTTCCCCCCGTTGGGGGGCAGCGGCTGCGATGTAGTGCGGGGGTCCCGCCTCGATGGCGGGGGGGCAGCGGGACGCCCGTGGGTGTCCTGGCGGCGGGCGCTGTGGCGATGCCCGCGAGTGCCCCGCTGCCCACCTCCGGGCCGGGCGGAGCGCGGCGGCTGCCGGGCAAGGCGCTGCCCCGGCCCCGCTGCCGGGAGCCGCCGCGGGCGGGCGGGGGGGCGGCCCCGGCCGGGCCCTGCCGCCCAGCAGGAAGTGGGAGCGCGGCGGCGGCCGGCGAGGCCGGGGGTGGCCCGGGAGCGGCGGTGGGCGGCGGGGAGAAGCGGCAGGTTTGTGGCGGTGCGGGGCGAGAGGCGGCCTGCGGGCGGGGAGCGGCGGGAGGGCGCCGGGGGCGTAGGCGGGCGGCACTGACAGTCCTGCCCGTGGGTCAGCGCTGTGCGTCCGTTCAGAATTGCGGGCAGTGTAACGCGGAGGAGGTGGGGAGGATCATCTAAAAGCCCGTTCAATAATGCATGGGTGTTTAACGCGATCATTTCATGCAAATAGTGAGCAGTGCTTGTGTTACTGCCTCGTTAGCGCAGTTCTGTTCCCTTGATCAATATGGATTGTGGCCGAGGCACATTTTCCAGTGTGTGTCTCTTGTTAAAATCGCTGGTATTGCCTCTGAGCTCTGCTAAATCCCAGAACCTTCATTCCTCTTTTTTTTGTTGTTTTCTCCCCCTTTACAGCTGAAGTGGACTTTGAAACTAGTTGCTTACATTGCCGATAGGAGTTTGTCATACTGCTTTCACTTCCTGACTTTCCTGATGATCTGAGAGAATTTAAATCTATCCCAGTAGCTGTGAGTTAATGGAGCGGGGCAGAGAGATTATAGTGAAAGAGAAGAGTAGCTAGTGGTGAGTCAAGGTAACACTGTTACCGAGCAAAAGCAACTATTTGATGTATAGAGGGTTCTGGTGGTGTTCCAAAGCGAGGATGTCCTGTCCCACCTTGGCGAAGTGGACCTAGACACCACTGTCTAGTGACTGAAACGCCGGCCTCTCACCGTTTGTAAAGTGCTCTGAGCATCCTGAGGAAACAGGCATGGATCTATTAAGCAGCTTGTCCAAGATCAAAGAGGGAGTCCGTGGCTGTCTGCTAGTTACTGGTCTTGTGCCATATCGAGTGAAATTCAAGAGGGAGCTACCCTGAAGATATCTGTAAAAACATTGGTGACGCGTGAAGAAGTAAGCAGTGGCTACAAGTGTGTGTTTTCTTGAAATAACAGTTTTTTCCTCATGTCTGGTGTTATTGGTTGAAGAGTGATGGGTTGGGAACGTGGAGTAGATGGGAGTACAGTTCCCCAAAATGCTGAAATCCAATCTTGAAATGTGATACCTCAATGCTTTCAGCCCTTGTCAGAATTGAAGTTAAGGGCTGTGGCGTAATTCAGACTTCTTACTGCTCAACTCCTGTGCCTTACTGTCCCATACCATAGCTCTTGACTAGCTTGCTTTCTTTCAGAGGCTGAGCAAGCAGGAATTCTGGCAGCTGGTGCACCAGAGCTATGGCTCCGAGCTGGGCCTGAACAGCGAGGAGATGGAAAGCTTCCACTCATCATCTGAGGACAACGGGCAGTCTCGGTAAGGAGAGGCTATAAAGCTTGTTCTCTCGGGGAGAAGCAGTGTCCTCTTTCTTAGAAATTCTTTTTCCAAAGTGCTGCTGTAGCCTTACCAGAAGGGTTAAGCCTATAGTAACAGAATGCAAAGAACTGACCTGCATAAACTGAGCATGCATAAAAACTTAATTGTGTTCGCTGTCTGAAATAGTAGGAGCACAGCTGAGGCCCCTTGGAGGAGGGAGATGGGAAGACCTTGTTCTCCCTGGGTCTGCTTGCAGATATCAACAGGATAGCTTAAATAGCACCCTTTTGTTATGGTGGTATCTAGTCAGGATCTGTGTGCCCTTCAATAGCATGGGAGGGCTGAAGGGAATGGAGCTATATATGATGTTCAGACACTTTTCCTCTCCTCTGTGGAGACTGAAACACTTGCTTTGCTTTGTTCTGATGGCTGAGGTCTTACCTTATTTTTGTCTTGTGCTCACCTTGAATTAGGAAGCTGGAATAATCAACTGTATGTGGATTTTTTTTTTTCTGTAAATAGTTGCCTTGATTTCTTGGAACAAATGTGAACTAACTTATGAACTGCCAGTGTCAATCTAATAATGGGGCTTTAATTTTTATATCTGTATATCAATAAGTATGGCTCTGCAAAACTGAACAATGTGATTTATGTCTCTTTTCAATGCTGTGTTATCTGAGTATGTTTGTTAGAAAAAAAAAGACATCTTAAGTTCCCTGCAAGCTTCAAAAGATGTCCCATTAAATATTTCCTGGGTTTTTTTCCTTTAAAAAATGTACTGCTTTGCAACTCTGGAATAAAGGATGCAGGAAAAAAATTATTGTCTCAAGCTTGCTTAAAACATTTTCTTCCCAAATTTGTTCTAATCTACCTGTTTCCTCCTTTTTCCACACCACTCACTTTCTCTGATTCACCAGTGCTTGGTTTTACTAACCTTGTGGTCAGAAGCTGAATCTTCTGAAAGGTGGCTGGGGTGAAGAAAATGACTTGAGAGGTTAATGAGCTGGATGTGGGAAGAATGAGTTGGTAGTTTTTAATATTAGCTGAACAGCCATGGTTTGAATGCAAAAATCCCACGTGAGAAACTTTCTCAGGTTTTTCAGCACTTATATCTCCAAAGATGTCTTCCTTTTTGCTTTGGACAGATCCAGCATTTGTGATGATTCTGGAGAAAGGGACGAAAAACTACCTAAAATGATTGGTTTAGTTCGGGAACCCACGCCTCAGACAGAAGGAGAGTCGCTCAACAGACACGTGTTGCCTGGAGTAAGTGCTGACACAGCCTTTCTTGCTGTTTGTAACTGATGAGCATATATGCTTAACTTGTATAGCTGTAAGTGTAGGATGCATGGGGATTGTAACTTCTAAAGAAGCCTGTGAGGATTCATAATAG
The DNA here is from genome assembly GCF_013368605.1 of Nyctibius grandis. NCBI lineage: Eukaryota > Metazoa > Chordata > Aves > Nyctibiiformes > Nyctibiidae > Nyctibius > Nyctibius grandis. The sequence continues at coordinate 4,455,729 of NC_090680.1, read as the reverse complement.
TCTAGGAGGTTTTCACGTCAGAAATTTAGTACTAATATCTTCAGGTTTCAAAAATATTTCTTGAATTTGGAAATTAACAAACTTCTGTATAAGAGAATATTGTTAGTGTGAGTTTCAGCAATGTCCTATCACTAATTCATGCATGACCTGACTAGAATGCTGGTGTGTTTGCGCTGGTCTTTTTTCTGTTTGTTTTTTAAACAAAATTAACTCTGTTTTTTGGTGGTTTTTATGCCAGTGCTTTGAAAGCAATACCTTGGTTCACTTCCAATGCTTTCTTGCTTGTGCTATTTGTTGTTTAAAAGATATCTCCTCTTATACTTCTGTCTCTCCTATACATGAGGTTCATTACAGGGCAGTTAGGCTGTGTTATCCTTGCCTTCAAAGGTCAGTTAATCTGCTGTTGTGAATATATGAAACCTTTTATTTAAGTTTGTGGAAATGTTTCAGAAGGAAGGGAAAAAAAAAGCCCACCCTTGATATAATAAAGATGGATTTCCCCTTCATACCTTGGGTTAATACAACTGAACATACAACTTGAATCCTGTGTCCAATTCTGGGCCCCGCACTTCAAGAAAGATGTTGAGGTGTTGGAGCGAGTCCAGAGGAGGGCGACCAAGCTGGTGAAGGGTCTGGAGGGTCTGACCTACGAGGAACGGCTGAGGGAGCTGGGGGTGTTTAGCCTGGAGAAGAGGAGGCTCAGAGGTGACCTTAGTGCAGTCTACAACTACCTGAAGGGAGGTTGTAGTAAAGTGGGAGTCGGCCTCTTCTCCCGGGCAACTAGCGATAGGACAAGAGGACACAGCCTCAAGTTTCGCCAGGGGAGGTTCAGGTTGGACATTAGGAAGAATTTCTTTTCAGAAAGGGTTATTAGACATTGGAATGGGCTGCCCAGGGAGGTGGTGGAGTCACCATCTCTGGATGTGTTTAAGAAAAGACTGGACATGGCACTTAGTGCCATGGTCTAGTTGACAGGGTGGTGTCAGGGCAACGGTTGGACTTGATGATCCCAGAGGTCTCTTCCAGCCTGGTTGATTCTGTGATTCTGTAACAAGCGTGGGTGCTTCACTCGTGATGTATGAATTTGTGGATGTATTTGGCTGGTTGGGAGGGCAGATGCATTAGTAGCAGTATCTGAGGTGTACACAGTGCCTCGCACAGTGGCTGGGACTCCTGTGTGTAGTTGTAGTCCTAAAAGGTTACGGACATTTTCTCTTGGTTAATAGATACCCCAAGGGGGAAAGATCTTGGAAGAGCAAATAAAGCACTAACGCATTTCTTGTAAACTTCACTAGGGTTGGGTATCTAATTGCTGTTTCTGCTTTAGAAAATTTGAGGAGGGAAGAAAGTAGATGCTTGTAATACTCTTTACCACCGTATAAATCTTCTGGCTTTTGTCACTTGCTAAAACTGATCTGGAGGTTAAGCAGGCTTTAAATTGTTTTGCTGAAATACAAGTTAATGGCTAGAGACTCATACCCAGCAAATGATACTGGTATTTGTCAGATGTTAAAAGCTTACCTGATCAGATGATGGGTATCCCTTACGGAAATCCTACCAGTATAAACCAAGATTTTTGGAGAGCTGTAAGGGAGGCCTGTGAATGCTGCTGGAATTTGAGCTCTTCAGCATAACTAAAAATCTACCCAGTTAGCCTTGGCTTGGACTTGTAAGTCTTATTTGCACAAGAACAAGCCATTTAAAAATAATTGCTATGCCTGGAAAAGAAGTGTTTTGTTTACCTATTGGATGCCACACCCAGAGATGTCTCTTGCAGGTGCTAAATCTAATTGGGCATGTTGGTAAGCAGTAGTGCCTGGGGATTTGGTCTGTACTCAAGGAAAAACGCTAGGATTCTCCCTTGAATAAACTGCTTTTTAAAAAGTCCTTTAATTATGGCGTAAAAGTGCAGTCTTGATAAATGTGTAACTGAACTGTTCAGCTTACTGTTTCAGTGTAACTAAAATACGTGATTGTGTTCAGCTATATGTGTCACTTGGCACTTCTCAAGAACATTGACGTGCTCTTCACAACCCCAGGATTGCAGCCTATGTTGTAGAAGCACAGGGGCAATAGGAGGAGGCAGTAGTGCTTAGAATGTATTTATCAAAAGCCATGGCACTGATGACATGAAAAGCATTTAATCACCTTCCAAAGATGGGAGAGAAACAGACTTAACCCCTTCTTTCCTGCTCTGGTAGGCAAAGTAAGTCCCAAAGCTCTCTTCAGAGGGAGATCTGGAATGATGGAGGTGTTGGCTATAGTACTTGACCTGTCTTGGAAAAAATATTGTTGATAGCTTTCAATAGTAGATTAAGGAAAGTCTGCGAGTAACACGAGGCATGGCATGTGCGTTCACAGTTTGGGAACCACCTTATTGCCTGTCTGATTCAACCATCTTCTTCCCTCCACCCCTTGTAGGGAGGCCTTCCAGTCCTGGAGCTTGCTGTTCACAGGTTAAAAAAACTGAGAAGCCTTGACGCAGAGCCTTAGCAGTAATGGACTAGCTTAGGAGATAAATGTACATCAGGAAGAAATCATCCCTCTTTAATTCCAGCTGACATATCTTAAAATCGTTACTCTTTAGGGAAAAAAAAAAAAATAGAAACAAGAAGACTCTGTTTGAGTTGATCAATTATTCCAAAAGCCTCAACATGAATTTCATTTTCCCTAACATCATGAAAGGCTTTTTTGTAGGAGCTGTTGCTCTAGGCTTCTGACTTGAGCCTGACTTTCCTGCTCTGTGCATGGCATTGTGGGGCTGCTCGTATGCTGCTGTTGGGAGCTCCACCTGTTCACTAGAGCCCTAATCTTCATCAAAATGTTATGAGAGTTCCTTGGATTTGTGCTGAATCTGTGTCAATTTTTAGGTTCTTTAACCACAACTAGCTGCTTTCTGTCTTCCGTCTGTATTGGTAGAATATTTTTGACATGGAAACGTTGGTTCTGTCCTAGTTCCTGTTGTGTGATTGAGTATAACTTCAGGCATGGTAGCTCCTTTCAAGAGGAGCATTTGGTAATTGATCTGCTTTTCTGATGCAGTCATCCTTTTTTTTTGATCTTGAGGAAGTATTTTTGCCTGCTTGTGCTGCAGTCAAATTCATGTCTGTCTCTGTTTTCCAGTCACTCACCTTCTACTAACAGCCCTCAGTTGCACAAAAAAGTAGATGGTCTTTATTTTGAAAAAAGCCAATAAGTACAGGAAGTACATGATGACTATTCAAGTAGCGGATGCTCTTGCTTTTTTGAGTCAGTGCTGAATAATCTGGTATTACAGAATCACAGAATGTCGGGGATTGGAAGGGACCTCGAAAGATCATCTAGCCCAATCCCCCTGCTGAAGCAGGATTACCTAGATCATATCACACAGGAATGCATCCAGACGGGTTTTGAATGTCTCCAGAGAAGGAGACTCCACAACCTCTCTGGGCAGCCTGTGCCAGTGTTCGGTCACGCTCACTGAATCCATCTCATCTATCCACCGGGTTACGTCCTCATAAAAGGCTATCAAGTTGGTTAAGCATGACTTCCCCTTGGTGAAGCCATGTTGACTGCCCCTAATGATCCTCTTATCCTTGATGTGCCTAGAGACAGCACCAAGGACAAGTTGTTCCATCACCTTTCCAGGGATGGAGGTGAGGCTGACCGGTCTATAGTTCCCCGGGTCCTCCTTCTTGCACTTGTTGAAGACTGGAGTGACATTCGCTTTCCTCCAGTCCTCAGGCACCTCTCCCGTTCCCCACGACTTAGCAAAGATGATGGAGAGTGGCCTAGCAATGACTTCCACCAGCTCCCTCAGCACCCGCGGGTGCATCCCATCAAGGCCCATGGATTTATGGATGTCCAAATTGCTTAATTGGTCCCTGACCCAGCCCTCATGAATCAAGACAGATTCCTCCTCTACCCTGACTTCCTCTGGGGCCTCAGGGGTCCGGGGCTCCTCAGGACAGCCTCCAGCAGTATAGACAGAGGCAAAGAAGGCATTCAGTAACTCCCCTTCTTTTTATCCTCTGTCTCCAGGGCCCCCACCTCATTCATCAGTGGGCCTACATTGCCTCTAGTGTTGACTTTACCTGCAATGTATTTGAAGAAGCCCTTTCTGTTGTCCTTGACCTCTCTTGCAAGGTTTAATTCCAAGGAGGCCTTAGCTTTCCTAGTTGCTTCCCTACATCCTCTGACAACAGACTTATATTCCTCCCAAGTGGCCAGCCCCTCCTTCCATGATCTGTACACTCCCTTCTTCCACTTGAGTTTGCCCAGCAGTTCCCTGTTTAACCATGCAGGTCTCCTGGTACCCTTTCTTGACTTCCTACCTGTTGGGATGCTCTGATCTAGAGCGCGGAAGAAGCAGTCCTTGAATGCTAACCAACTATCTTGGGCCCCCTTACCTTCTAGTACCCTGTCCCATGGGATTTCCCCCAGCAATTGCTTGAAAAGGCCAAAGTTGGCCCTACTGAAGTCCAGGGTTGTGATTCTGCTAGATGAGTATTTATCTAGACAGCATTGCTGATGAATTGGAACTCCTCAGTTGAGGCCTGATCTTATTTATTATGGTCCATGTACTACTGCATATGGGGGGGCTGTACTACCATTCATCCCAGCTGTTCCACTGGAGGCAATGGGAACTTTGAGGAGAGGTTTGGAATGAAAACTGTGATTCGTAGCTAGCAGCCAAGCTTTTTGGGTGTCATTTTGAGATATACAAACCTTGGGCATACAGTTTGGCTAGACGTTACTTCTGGAAGCGTGCAATGGCAGGTGAGCTTAGCCACCAGTTATTGTGGTTTAGGGTTAAGAGCTGCATCATTGATTCAGTGTCTGATGTTTTGGGGGATGTCCTGCTTAGGTATTGGAGATGGCAAATGACAGTCCGTTGCTTTGTTCCTGAGAAGTAACATTTTATAGGCAGGATGGCTCTGGACAGTGTTTTAAAACTTTTTTTTTTGTCAAAGGGTAATGGAGCCCTACAAAATAAGAACACCTTTAAATATATAATTGGGATGATCTAATCTTTCTGAAAAAGGGAGGCACTGCCTATTTCATTGTGCTTCCCCTCAGGGTTGTTGGTAAACTGGCAGGAAAAAGCTAATCTGATCAATAAAAAGTAAATAATCTGTGTTAGGTTGATGAATTTATAAATCACAGAATCAACCAGGTTGGAAGAGCCCTCTGGGATCATCGAGTCCAACCGTTGCCCTGACACCACCCTGTCAACTAGACCATGGCACTAAGTGCCATGTCCAGTCTTTTCTTATGTTAGTGTTGATGCAGGGAAGGAGACCAAACTGTGCAGGTGGGTGCAAGGGGCCTGGGTAGGCAATAAACTGTCCCTTTTAAGGCAGCCGTAGGTATGACAGCACAGATGAGTGAGTCTGTCCCTTCTTACAAGGGTAAAGTGAAAGTTTGAAATAAAGAGGAAGGGAGGTTGGCTGGGGTAAGGGAACAAGGGAGAAATTAGTGCTTGACTGTGTAGTAATTGAGCAGATAAAACTTGTGGCTTCCTTTTTATGGCTTTCTCCTTTGAAGGTAGCTTTCTGGGGTTTTTTTTAAATGGTCTGTGATTACTGATACTTTTTTTTTTTCTCTTGGTTGTTTCAGGTGGAGGAGGCCCCAAGTGAGAAGCAAATAAAGAAGAGCCCTCTTCCATCTCCAGAAAGAAAACCTGTTAAGCTGGTCAGGAGCAGGTCTTTAGAAAAGTCCTTGGACCTGAATGAGAATGAAAATCTTCCAGAGAAGAGCAGTGCCTCAGACAGTGAAGAAGGTAAATCTCTTAACAGCTGGGATCTGTAAGACAAACTGACTGGTGTTCCATCTCACTTGTGGAGTAAGTTAGAGAACTTTCTGGTCTTATGAAACTTGTTTGCTCATTTGTTTCACGGACTTGTAGCAAAAACATCTTTGTATCTTAGTTTCTGGGGAGAAGAAAAAAGTTGTTGTTGGGGGTGTTTAGAATGAAAATCAGTTGTGGTTTTGCTTTTTCTCCTTTGGTGGGTAAAGAGTTGCTAACAGCTTAAACAACAACAAAAAAAAGAGTTTCTTGACAATATGATGGTGTTTGTTCAGTTCCCGTGCTCTCATGGGTATTTCAAATATTTTACTTTCCTTTGTTTTCACTTCTTGGGAACTGAGGGGAAACATTTCAGATTGTTCTCCAGTTTCTGAAGGATTCCCCAACCTTCCCCACTGCCCCCTGCTTCTTTACACTTCTACTTTCTTAAGACATAATATATAGGCTTCAATGTTATCGATGGAGTAAACTGAGGAGCTCGCTGAGAAGTCCAGGCGAGCTTTCCAGCTTTCAGGAGTGTGTTGTGCATATTCTGAATCTGGTCTGAAGATGAAAAACCTGAACATGTATCTTGGAGCAGCTTATACTTTGTGTACCAATAGAGTTAGTATCTTAATGGATCCTAATATACCATCGTCATAACTTGTACCTTATTACCCAGTACAAGATGAGAAGAAACTTGGATACCACAGTAGTGTAGAGGTTGTAACTTCACTGTTATGGGCTTCCTTTCCTCTCCTCACTGTAGGAGAGAAAAGCGTAGCTGTGTGTCTCATAGTGGTTTTGGTGTGAGCGTTTTTGCTATGGCTGGGGAGAGAGTAAGGCCAGAGCATGCTTTCTACCCAGGCTGGATGACAGTGAGACTTGTGTTGAGGTCTGTGGGTGCTTGTTCCGTGGTCCCACAATAGCCCCTGACAAGTTCTTGCTCTCTAAGGTTATCTTTTCACTTGCTGTGGGGAACTTTTCTGTGCCAAAGGGCAGTAGTTGTTCAAACAGCTCACTGAAGTTGTGGTGGACGTTCTGTTAAATATCCCAGTCTTGGACTCTGTAAATGCTTTTAAAATGAGGTGTGCACAAGCTGGATTGGTTCCAGAGTTGTATGGGGGTGTGCAGATGAAGAACAGAAAAGCTCAGCAGCAGCAGTGTGCTTAGCAGCAGATGAATCTTTCTTTCATAAGCAAAGAGAGAACTTACTTTCATTACCTGTTGAGGGGAATAGAACAGTTCAGGTAATTGAGGCCAGTTCTTAATCTGGCTGAGAAATGTTGCATCTCCTTTCAGAGCTGGTAACTGAAGTTGCTTGCAGGTGTCATGATGTTGGGATCACTGAGGTGTCCAGGAAAGCTTTCAAAGTCATGGACTGAACTGGCTGTCTGCAAGTTGTGATTGTTGCCTGAGGATATACTTTATATTCAACTAACTTTCCTTTTGCTCACCCACACTGCTTCTGTGTTTGCTTGAGTTCAGATTCAAGTCGATGCGTGTCAGGATGTGTAATTTTTGTGAATATACCTACTTGAACAAGCTGCTGTTTATACCATACTCCTACACACTTAACAAGCTTCACAAAATAATTGTTTACATGCAGTTAGTTAGAGGAGACTTAGCTGAAAGTAAAAATCACTGAAAGGAAAATCGGCCTGGTTTAGGCCAAACCAGGACAACTCCATCACAGGTGTATCTTGTAGAGGAGCAGAAAGTTCTGGTCTTCAGATGTTTTAGATATCTTGCAGTTTTCCTATCCTCTTCATACCACATCTCTCTTCTCTCTGGATTTTATTTTTTGTGGCAAAGGTCTTCAGTGAAACTGATTGAAAATAGTCCTGTTGTCTTTCATGCTGCTGCTTGCCTAAACAATAGCAGTAAATACTCCCTGTCATCCCTGCATTGATGATGTTGAGTAAATAGACTATATTAAACTGGAGATGTCTCTTTAAGAGAACTGACTTCATGCTGCTTTTCTTATTTCTCCTCCCTCCCCCAAGACTAGTCTTTTTTTTATTCAGAGCAGGATTTTCTAGTCCCACAACGTTAATCTCTTCTCTCAGATTCCCTTCTTCATGCTTAGAATTTTTTTTTCTTCTTTCTCTGTCTGTTTTCTGTTGCAGTTGCCCCATACTCTTACAAGGTGAATTCCTTCATGCAAATGAAACTAGCTTTCCCACATGGCAAAGGTTTACCCATGCGATTAATCTCTCTTGTGTCCTCTGGCTCATACTCGGGCAGCCCATGGAGGTGTCCTGGCAAATAAGGTGAGGGGCAAGCTCAAAACTGTTGTTCTCCAACTCCGGGTCCACCTGACACCCAAAGCTGGAATGCCAGAGCCTTGGCAACAGTAGTTCCTTGCCCTAAGCAATTCTCACATTGCTTACTGGGGGATGGGGGGGTGTTCGTCTCACTGTTCACCACTGGCCTGTCGACCTCTATCTTGGTGCTTTTTGTTTGGTTTCACAAATTGGAGGATAAATCTTGAGCCATGACAAACTTTTGGCTAAGCTAAAAATTAATACCTGTGGTCTTGATTTGAAATTTTGGAAAGCAAGTTTTAGTTCAAGCACAGAATATATATTTCTGAAATAGAGCCAGGAGACACTGAATTTCCTCAAATGACTCCTTTGTATGTAGGGTTTCTATATGCAATGACAATGTTCAGCAGCATGAAATACTTCAAAGAAAGAAGGGGGAAGCAGGAAATTGGAAAACAGTATTTTCTGTTAGAAGGCTTTACTGTATATGGGGACATCATAAATTCCTGATATCCTTGCACAACTTGACAGTCTGACTGTATTCTTTCTATTTGTACTAATAACCACCTTAAATGTGTGGTCTGTAGGAGAGCAAAACTGCTTGCACTGTAGTGCTGTGAGATGGGTACAGTAGTAGCTTGACTTTTCTTGCAGATAGGGATGTGTGGGGCAGAAAATGTTTGAAGTACAGGGTGGCTGAAATTAGTTCAGCTCTGTTTTGGTGTCCCTTCCGCTGCCCCCAAGATATAAAATTGTGGATATACAATGATTATAAGGAAGAGCAGCCCTGTTATCTTGTTGGCATTTTAATCAAAATACCAGAAGCACATAGTTTGTTGAATATGTAACTACCAGTTATTCGTTGTTTTGGGATTTGGAGGGTATATGTTTGAGTTATCTAAAGGCAAAAGGTGTAAGGTTGGTTTTATCTTCTGAACTAGAAAAATCTAGTATTGTCACAGTGCTTACTTGGTACCTCCCCAAGTTGATTTTGTACTTAGTCTTTTAAAGTATAGGAGAGCTCTTTGATAGTGGTTAATATTGCTGATGCAGTCTTTAAATAGATGGTATCTGGAACATGTTCACTCTAGGAATTGTTTTTTTTGACTTGATTTCAGGTGTACCTGGTTAAAGGCTCCTACCTGCATATTCATCATGCAGTGTGCAATTTTCCTCCATCCCCAGTGGCATAGAAATCTTCAACAGTGCCAAGATTTGCATATATACATTTTTTTTTCCTCTCGATCCTCCCCCAACTCCATAGAGTGGAAAAATCAGCTGTCTTATTAATTTATTTGATAGCCTCTGCTCTTATCAGTTCAGCTTTCTTAATTTGCTTGTGGTGTGTGTTTAGCTTCGAGCTGTTGGTTGTTAAGAGGAATTTTAAGGAATGATTTTTTTCCTGCCCCCTTTCCCCCCCTCCAGTTTTCTCTCTTTCTTTTCTTACACTGAAGCTGTTTTCAAACCTCTGCAGTCACTGCTGCATAATGGTATTATATTCAAACATTATTTCACAGCTTGCCTTGCAGTGATGAAAATGACCTTATGAAGTGCAAGGCAATAGTGGGGGAGGGAACAGACTTGCTGGCTTCATGCTGAACCAGGATGCTCTGGGTAATACATTTGCTTATGCATTTTTGGGTCCCTGGGGATCCTAACCTAAAGTCGGAATAATCTCATGTTCTCTTATCAGAGAGTAGCTCAAATTCATCTATAAATGCATTCAGGCTAAGAGAGTCAGTGGTTGATAGTTGCATGCTGCTCGGGGGTTAGAACAGCATTCAGAGTTAAGGAGTTTGATATCTAGATACCTGCACAAACCATTTTGTTCATAAACTGTGTTTCTAAGCCAGTCCTAGGTAAAATGCTTGATGTTACTCTAGTATTGAAATAAAGAAAAGGTAGATAGGTTTACCTGTGAGAGCTAAAACGAAACAAAACAGTAGACAAACATGCATATTCATTTTTTAGCAGAGACAAGTGGTTAAAGCTTTCTATTCTGTCCAAATTGCAAGCGTGTACACTGTACACTTATTCTTTGCTACTGTTTCTGCTCACTGCTTCATCTAGGACTTCTACAGATGAACTCTGAGAAGCCCAGATGGAAGTGACCTGAAGCTTGTCATGCTCTTGGTGTGTGCAGCAACTTGCTTCCACAGATGTGGAACGCGCAGCAGCGTTCATACGTGGCACCTTCCAGACCTATCGTCTGAAAGATTTCCAGGCTTTCTGGAAAGCAGCTCTTTGACTCCTGGCATCTGAAGTGGCTGATGGGCCTGATGTATCCACCCAGTTTTGACTTGGGTTTTCTGAAAATACTGCTTTATGTGATAACACCATTTTTAAGGTGTTTTTTTTGTTTGTTTGTTCCAAGAGCTGAGAGGGATTGTAAGTAAAAACATATTTCTTAATAGATACTCTTATGCACTTGGCACTTCACAGAATCACCGAGGTTGGAAGAGACCTCTGGGATCACCGAGTCCAACCGTTGCCCTGACACCACCATGTCAACTAGACCATGGCACTAAAAGTATCATGTCCAGTCTTTTCTTAAACACATCCAGAGATGGTGACTCCACCACCTCCCTGGGCAGCCCCTTCCAATGTCTAATAACCCTTTCTGAAAAGAAATTCTTCCTAATGTCCAGCCTGAACCTCCCCTGGCGAAACTTGAGGCTGTGTCCTCTTGTCCTGTCACTAGTTGCCTGGGAGAAGAGGCCGACTCCCACTTCACTACAACCTCCCTTCAGGTAGTTGTAGACTGCACTAAGGTCACCTCTGAGCCTCCTCTTCTCTAGGCTAAACAACCCCAGCTCCCTCAGCCGTTCCTCGTTGGTCAGACCCTCCAGACCCTTCACCAGCTTGGTCACCCTCCTCTGAACTCGTTCCAATAGTGTAGGTAAATCAACTAACAGGAAATTTTGTATAGTGCCATAGATGCTCTTGCTTAAGACTCAGTACAAAGAGGACAGACTTCATGCTTGAAGAGTAAAATATCTCAGTAGCACGGTCTGCACCTGAAGGTAATAATGCATGGGCTGTGTGCATATCGCAGGTCGCTGTGGCTTACCAAATTACCTCACATCAGCAGAAACATAGTAGTTGTCCTCAAGCGTTTCAGGTGAACATGAAGTTTTGTCGTTTAGCTAAGCCTCACTGGGGCAAAGGTAATTTGTATTATCTTGTATTTGCTAAGACATATGAATAGCTGTCAAAGCTTATCTGATGCATCGTGATGTGATCGTGTGTCTGGGCCTTTGTATTTTTTTACGTGGTGGCAGATTCCTTGGGCATGTCAAGGTCCAGCTGAGGAAGACTCAACCAGAGTAACCAGGTTTGAATTACCTGGTGTCTGACTCCCTGCGTGTTAGCTGGTGCGCAGTAGGCAAAGGGAATGCCAGCGTCAATACCTGGAGCTTCCTGTCTCTGAGCAAAAGAGAGGACGTGGGGAGTGCACTCTGAAAGGAGAGCTCTGTAATGTTGAGGTCTTGTTAGCTACATGGATTAAAACCATTTTCTGCCTCTAGTGCTGGGCCAGTTAAGTGTCTTTAAGGAGACCATAAGGTCAACCAGAGGGTAGATTTAGATTGGACATAAAGACAACATTTTTTTTTATGGTGAGAGTGGTGAGGCACTGGACCAGGTTGCCCAGAGAAGCTGTGGGTGCCCCATCACTGGAAGTGTTCAAGTGTTGGGCAGGGCTTCGAGCAACCTTGTCTGCTGAAAGATGAGAGGGAGGTTGGACTAGATGATCTCTGAAGGTCCTTCCAACCCAAGCCACTCTGTGAGTCTGTGAGTCAAACTTACGGTTCACTCGGACTGCATTTTGATGGAATTAGGTTCAGCTCTGAGAGGAAACACAGTGAACATAAGCTGAAAAGCCAGGCTCAATTTCTGGCTTCCTGCAGAATGTTTCAGCACAGCAGCATCTGTGTTCTAGCAAGTAATGACTGCACATGGGCTGGTCAAATAGGCCTCTGAAAATGCGTGCTTGCTTTCTATCCCACCTCACAACTGTACAGGCTTAAAATTGCATAAGCAGAACGTGACGTGGGAAGGAAGTCCATCTCTTGTGCAAGCGCAAAAATTTGCCACTTGTGCTTCACTTTTGGAGTCCTACATTGAAGCCTGATTAGGTCGAGGAGATGTTTTTTGGAGGCAGATGTATAACAGGGACTTCAAGCAGGCTAGAAGCAGCGCTAGAGCAGAAGTCTGCTCAGAGTCAGAATTGGATTTCGTTGGGGACTGGTGTGGTGTTTAGTTGCTGCATTTGCATTTATCAATACTGACTGCTACCAAGCAGTAATGTTTTAAGTGCTGTAACCTTAGCCTATAGGCAGCATGTGAACTACAGCTTGATATTCAAGCTACCTTTGCATTGGTGGCTGGCACTGACCTTTGCTAGCTGGGGTTTGTGTCAGTTGAAAGATTAGGTGCCCCGGCTGCTGTCTGGCTTCTGCGAGATTTGCTTTCAGGCTTTTTGTTTCGGTTTAGCGGTGTGTGGGGGTGGGGTTTTTTGTTTGTTTTTTTTTTGGTAATTATAGTTTAGGATGGACTTGTTTCTAAAACACAAGCAGATTACGTTGGGGTTGGCGTAGGAAACTGCTTGCCCTCCAGGATTATAATTCTGTCCCTTATCTATTGCAAGAGTGGCTGAGACAACCACAAAGCTGAGTCACGCCAGCAACCAACAAGAAGCAGAAATAGCAAAGATCGGTGCTGCAGCCACAGAACACCAGTGGGGGCTTGTTGGTGGTTTTGAAATAGGGAACGGCGATTAAGCATCTTGGTGTGCTTTTCAGGACTGCAAAATGGAGCAGGCTACCTCTTGCATTCCTCTTGTAAATAGGTGTGGAGGCAGGAACAACTTGAGGAACGGTTTGGGAGTCCATATCTAGTCTCTCAGACTGTGGACACTACCAGCATTACAGATGTTGAAAGCAGAATTCTCAAACTAGCCACAAGTAAGAAGAAAGCTAGTATGGTTTCACTGTCCTGCTTGCTATGCACGTGTCCTTTGTGTGATAGACACACCTATTAGTGAAGATGATGCTAACTTTTTGTCTTCCCCCATGTTTCCTGTAGGATTAGTAGAATACCGAAGGCAAGGGGTGGGACCTTGTAATGTTGATTTATGAATTTATGTTTGCAGAGGGAAATTGGGGGTGAGGGGCTAGAAGATCAACTCTGGACTTTGCTCCTGATGCCAACCTACCTACCACATCATGTGCTGCTATCATTACTGGGTTTCTGAGAGTGAGAAACAAATGCCGATGGCAAACTTGGGAAGGGTTTGAGCTGTAATAAAGCTTAGAATATTATAAAGTTTCTTGATAATACTGCTCTTTCTTAACCTGATCTCTCTGCCTTTCCTCAGCAGTGAAGGAGACTGTCTCTGAGAATGATCTCTATGGGAGACTTTTTATAAACAGAGTTTTCCACATCACTGCAGACAAGATGTTTGAAATCCTTTTCACCAATTCTCACTTCATGCAGAGGTTTCTCAATTCCAGGAGTATAGTAGGTAATATACTCTTCTCCCTTCTGTCCATGTTGCAAACTATCCTGAAAATTTCAACCTTTGAGAAATGTTAAATAGGGCTAAGTGGAATTTTAAGTTTCTCATTGATTTAAAAGAATCTTGAAGCTTTAAAGTTCCAGTATGAGAGAGGATATGTAAAGCTAGCCTGTTGTTTCTGTAGATCAGTCACATCTCAGAGTAAAAACCTCATTTCAGTGTACCACAAAACTACACCTATATGCCTGAATTTTGTGTAGGCTATTAAGTTGATGCATTCTGGGGGCTATTTCTGATTATGTTGTGTCCCAGAAATAGTGAAATGTGTGTGGTTGGCACACAGTCAAAATCGTTGCATCCTCCTAAATGATACTCTTTTTAATTTTCTGGATGAGTAAATTTTGTTCACTGAGATCATAAGAACAGAGAATTAAGTCAAAAAAGGTAATATTTATTCAGTGTCAGCTTGGAAGGCAAAGTGGCAAAAGCTTTTGATAATGCTAAGTGAATCTATTCAACTTCAAGCAGATGGGAAATGGCATATTTTCGTATAATTGCCTACTCTTCTCCCCACCCTCAAGTCTCTTTCAGTAGACTCAGGTTCAGCTCCTTAGTGCCTCACCTTTGCTCATCAGTGAACTACAATTTTCACTTTTTCTGCAAAAAACACAACCATTTGGAATCAGTTTTCTGTCGGTCTCCCCACCGCTGTTCTTAAACTGTTAAGATGTGAAAGGGCAGAGGTAATGTCTTTTAGGTAATCTGCATGTGAGATTTTGCATAATTTCTCATCTAGATGCTGTATCAACCCCTTGGAATAGAGATTCCAGTGGCAATCAGTTGAGGACTTTGACGTACACTGTAACAATTAACAATCCCCTTTGTGGAAAGTTCACAACTGCAACTGAAAAGCAGGTACTGTGTGCACGTGCGTGTCTGGTGCCCTTGAAAGCAAGGGAGAGGTCAACTCTGCAGTCTGTCAGAGATCTGACCGTGGATTAGAGCTGAGCAATCTGCAGTTCAAATGTAGCATCTCTAAGGGTAGTGTGCTGCCCCTCTCGCCATCAGTGAGCAAATGCTCATGAAATCAGAGAGGCTTTCCACCTGTACACATGGCTGTAAACTTCTCCCACAAAGTCTGTGTGGAAAAGTATTAACATCTTTTCGGAATTTAGAGAGTGAAAAGATGCAATGAAATACTTTCAGTGTCCACTTCTGGGCTCCCCAGTATGAGAGAGAGATGGGAAGAGTCCAGTGAGGGGCCACTAAGATGATTAAGGGACTGGAGCATCTCTATGGTTGGACTTGATCTTAAAGGTCTTTTCCAACCTAAATCATTCCTATGATTCTATGATATGAGAAATGGCTGAGAGCTGCGACTGTTCAGCCTGGAAAAGAGAAGGCTCAGGGGGATCTTACAGTGTATGTAAGTATCTGAAGGGAGGGTACAAAGAAGACAGAGCTAGGCATTCTCCACCTTCACCACCAAAGGCCACATCTTTCAGTGGTGCTTAGTGACAAGACCAGAGGTGATGGGGACAAACTGAAACACAGGTGGTTCCCTCTGAACATCAGGAAATGTTTTTTTCCTGTGGGGGTGACAGAGCACTGGAACATGTTGTCCATAGAGGTTGTGGCATCTCCTTCCTTGGAGATACTGGAAAGCCATCTGGACATGGTCCTGGGCAACCAGCTCTAGATGGCCCTGCTTGAGCAGGGTTCTTAGAGAAGATGACTGCCAGAGGTGCCTCCCAGTCTCAACCAGTCTGTAATTCTGCTTTGGGAAAGGTCTCATAGGTGAGTCTCAAAGAAGAGCTGTTGTCATGAGTCAGTGGCCAGCCTTGCATCTGGTACTTGAAATGGCAGTGGGGAAGTACTGCTGCTGCCTACCTTGGCTCTAGCAGGAGGCATCTTCTCTTTTCATCCTGTCTATACTTACTATTCTTAACTGAGTTTTGTTGTGGTTATTCAGACTTTCTCCCTACTCCAGTTCACTTGCAGTTGGTTGATCTAGCATAAGGAACTCAGATTGAAAGAAAAAAAATCGGGCACCATGAATATACCTTCTTATTTTAATTTTCTTTTATGGTAGATCCTGCATAAGCAGAGCCAGAAAGGTCAGTCTTATCAGGTGGATGCTGAGGTACTGACCCATGATGTTCCCTACCATGATTATTTCTACACTGTGAACAGATACTGCATCAGCCGCACATCCAGTCACAAGTGTCGATTACGGTGAGCCTGAGGGGTGCACAGTGGGAGGGGAGAAACCAAGGCACGTATGTTATGGGTTGATGAAGTGTGCTTATCAAAAGATCCGCCAACAGCGTAGAGACGGTCTTGAAGCTGGGCATCTCTTCTGAGAAATGGTTTATCTCCTGTCACATGTTTGCTGTACTTACTTCTCACTGAACTAATGAGATCTGAACTCTTGTGTTGACTCTGTGAGGTACAGCACTCCTCTCCAAGACTGAACTGGCTTCTGACCAGCATGGTGTTTTCGAGTGCAAGTGTGTGAGTGGGATAAATTGAAACTACCTGAGATGTTTTATTCCAAAGTTTCCCAGATATGCTTGCTCAGGGCCTGCAGAGGAGTGTGGTTTCACAGGAAGGTGCAGGGAAGATGGAACATACCTACCTTTGCAGGGAGGGTGCTCAAGTGAATCGGGCTTCGTTATTAAACTCTACCTAGATAGAGGAGTCTTAAAAGGCACTTCCCTTTCCTCTCCCATTTGTTGAAAATGCATGAAGTGATCAAGTTCCATATTCACTGCATTTGTGTGGCTTTCTGACTGTGTAATCCTTGGTAGTGTTTGTGCTGTCTTTAGTAAGACCTTTTATCTCAGACTTCATCAATCCTCAGGAAGGGTAAGCAAGCCTGGATTTCATTCTGGCTTATCTTAGGCTATAAAAGTGCTGAAGACTCCCTCTGTACTGGGAGGAGAAGGGAAGAAAGGTCTTGAACAACTATTCTGGATTTTTTTTTTTTTGAGTGAGTCATTCTTCCTCTTTGAGGGCTATATTTCTTTTATGAGACACATGGCAACCCTAGGGTAAGAGGAAAATCCTAGGTTTCAGTATGATGCACAGAGCATGCACGTATAGAACAGAAGGTGCATGGTGATGTTACAGCTGGCTTTGTTATACTGCGCTTAAAATGGCACAAAAAACTTAATTTGAAAGATGCTTTTTTGTTAGATGAGAAACGCAGCGGGCTTATGTTGATTTGGATGATTATTTGAAGATGTTGAAAAAAGTGTATTCTAAGGCAGTCGGTGTTCTTGACGTAAACAAATCAAAATCACAGGCTATCCTTTTGTGCTTCATGAAGAGCTTTGGGATTCATTCAGTTGTTAGTAGCAGCCCTCTGAAGTATTCTTCTCCAATTCATTTCTATTCTGGAAGCATTATTGATTAGCTTGAGTTAGGGAATGCAGGACAGGAATGTCATTTCCCCTCTGTCATGCTCAGACAGACAGATTTTAATTTCTGCCTACTCCGGGTAGGATCTGAGCACTTGGTGCATGAGTAGTGATAATGAATTTCATTACCTGCTGCAGTTGCGGTGCCCGTGTAATACATCATGTGTACACATACAGAGTAAAAAGCAGGCCTTTATAACCTGAAAGCCTGAAGCCTATTTTAAATGTATGTTAAAATGTGAACACTTCAGAGGAGAGGAATTCTCTGCTGGTCTGAGTCTGAAGGAAAGCACTTCAAAATGTTTCCCATAACTTGGGTATTGGAGTCTCCTGAAGCTTTAGTTAGGTATGTTGTCTTTGCTACTGTCTGTCTCTTGCCTTACTTCAGTGTAAGTGCTGCCCAGGTGGAAAGCCAAGGCAGTTCCAGTTGGTATTTCGGATTATCACAGAATCAACCAGGTTGGAAGAGACCTCTGGGATCATCGAGTCCAACCGTTGCCCTGACACCACCCTGTCAACTAGACCATGGCACTAAGTGCCGTGTCCAGTCTTTTCTTAAACACCTCCAGAGATGGTGACTCCACCATTATGACCATAAGCTAGAGGTCTGCTTCTGATACGAGATTTCTGCTATCACTGTGTTACCTAGAAGAGCACTCTTCCACTATTGCTTTCTGTTTATTAGGGTTTCTGCAGAAGTGAAGTACAAAAAACAGCCTTGGGGCCTTGTCAAGTCTGTAATTGAGAAGAATACCTGGGGAGGAATCCAGGAAAACTTCAAACAACTTGGTGAGGCATTTTCTTCTTTGGTAGAGTAAGGAGGCTGCCTTTCCTGTGTGTGATTTCATGTCGGTCACACTTGATTGCTTAAAGAATGGTTTGAAAAGAAGGCAGCACCAGAGGAATCTCCAAGTCAGAAGTTCCTCTCATCAATATATCTGCCAATTCCAGAGCGTAGAAGAAACCTTGTAGCTTAATGCTAACAAGGGGCTCTTGTATACCTTGTCATAATTGCTTTCTGAAGGAAACATGAGGAGCAGCAGGAAAGCTGTTACTCTCAACTGCATGTGCTTATCTTTAAGTGTTTCCTTGATGGTGGGTATGAGAAGAGAAGCAGTGGCACTTGGCAGGCTCCCTGGCTATGTCTGTTAACAGCCCGGCCAGTCACGGCTGCAGGATCACACTCTAACACAATTCTTAGTCTCAGTCTAACAGTGTCTTGAAGTGCTCCTCCAACTGCTGTTCAACATATCATTAAACAACCCTGCACAGGCTGAATGTACATCGTATTTGAAAGGTGTACTAAGTGCCATCTAGCAAATAGGACAGGTAGTACAGGTCAAGGTGCAGTTTATGTCAATTACTTAAGTTCATTTACTAGAAGGTGCACTTATTCCTCTCACTGCCACCCTCTATATCTCACAATTTAAGTTTTCAGTGCTGGGCTTTTCAGCTTTCCTTTTGAAAGTTCAGTAACCTTATTTTTTCCACTGCAGAATCAGATCTTCTAATGGAGGAATATGCAATTAATCAGTCCATAGAAGACTCTGGAAAATTAGTTGCCCTGAGACGAAGACGACGCACTTTACACCGGAGTCTGGCAGAATCACTTCCCAAACGCTCTTCCCAACACTCCTCTGGTGACATGGGAGTGGAGTCCCAGGGCAGCATAATAGGTAAGAATTCTTATATAAAGTGTTTTCCACAAGGTGTGTTCAAGAAAGCTCAACTCTTAAAATAGTGTGAGAGTAACGCTTGCGTGTATGTTACTTTCATTGTCTTTATCTAATTGGTGTGATAGCAAACACTTTAGTGTGTTCAAGCCTGCATAAAATAGATTTGGAGCATGTGTGGTCACTTTCATGATGAGTATCTCATGAAATCAAACCTAATCTCACCTTCTGTTTTTAAAACAAACAAACAAAAACCAACCAAAACCTAAAATGCTGCACTGTACCTGCATATGACAGAAAATGAGATGGGATCAGAAAGAAATTTAACCTGCCTTTTGTAAAGTTGCTGAAAAATTGCTTTATTTCTTCAAATAACTGCACACCCAAGTCATGAGTTGATTGAACTTTGCCACTCGCCTCTTGACCCTGTCAACTTGGGTTTGGTTTTCTTTTTTTTTTTTTTATGTTAAGGAGTCTGTTTCCCATCTACTTCTGTAATTTTTGGGTCACTGAAGCATTTCTTGCAGTTCCACTGCCCCCAGGTGTGACAGACTTGGCGACTAACATATACAATATTAGCTACACCTACAGAGCTGAGTGTACCAGAGAACAGTGAATTTCATGACACAAGTTGAATTGTAAATGCTGAAGTAGGAGCAAGTGCCCTTTCCTAAAGGGGGAGACAACACTGAGTATAGCACTGAGAGAATATTTGGATCAGCAGCATGTGTAATGGACTCTTTACCTAACTGAGATTGCTTCCTGATTACTTAATTTTGCTACTGCTGCTCCACCTTTTCAGGTGAGTGTGTCTGTCTCGGTATACGCTACAGCTTTTGCGTATGCCCTTTGTCCAGGGCAGGGAATGTGAATGTCAGGAACTGTTTTAGGAGAACAGGTAATTATATTTAAAGATCAGCCTGCCCACAGTGGTAGGTGATTCCTGCTCAGTCTGGAGAGGACGTGCATGCTTCCTCTCCCTCACTAGCCTCCCTGTTGCCTGATGACTAGCAGATGTTCTTTCGAAAGGCTGTCTTCAGGCCAATACAGAAACGAAGCCAGTAAGGATGGGACAAGTTACAGGAGAACTTGATTTGACACTGGTTGTCAGAAAGACTAATGTGGGCAGGAGAACAAGCAGAAGACAGAGAGCCACTTGGCAGCCCGTCTCTGCTTGTGTGTGACTAGCAGCGTGTATGCTGAATGAGTTAGTAATGGATGGATGGTAGCCTTCTCAGGCTATCTAGGTTTGATGTGAACATGCCCCAGTGCTGTGTTCTCCCCAGCATACTGGGGTAGGGGGAATCCTGCTCCTGATGGAAGAGCCTGACTGTCCAGCTGTCTTGTCTGAGATGACTGCAAAAATGCCTTGGTGAATGTTGGAGATGATTTTGTGCACCCACACAATCTGTTATTTTTTTCCATCAGAAGCTGTTGAGCTGTTCTGTGTGAAATGCTGGGCACTGACATGTATCTGCAGGCATCCTTTAGGAATGTTCTTCAGTACTTTTTAACCTCCTTCTCTTCCATGCCCTATAGGAAGGAAAAGAGATGCTGTAAGTAGGACCACCACCATCATTGTAGTAATGAGTGTCTTGTAAGTACTCACTTGCATTAAAATGTGGCTTGACTCAAGCTCATCTTGGTCTTTATCTGTATTTGTCTGTACCTCACTTGCATGTTAACATTGCATGTAGCTTGATAGATCCTAACCTAATTTGAATGGAGCACTCGGGTATAGGAGGGGAATGGATTGACATAAGAAGTGACACACGGAATGAGAATGCTGACTTGCCAAACTAGTCTACCTTGCAGGTTTACTTAGGGCTGATCCTATTGGAGTCTAGAATTCACTCATGCCTAGTTTTAAAAGTTCCAAGCGTAGACACTGCTGTCATTCCTATAGGTTGCTCTTACAGAGCTTAATGCTAACTGTTAGGAACTGTTTGAACAGATCTTTATTTTCAGGATAGCACTGCCCCACACCTTTTTTCTCCCAGAAGGATTCTCTTTTCCTAGCTGTTTTTAGCCCAGGTCTTGTTTCTGTAGCATTGCAACTGAAATTGTTACAGGACTTGATTTTTGCTCTCTTCTCACTACAGTTTGCTGCTCTTGGTCTTGCTGAATATAACACTGTTTCTCAAACTGTCAAAGATAGAGCATGCAGCTCAGTCCCTCTATCATGTCCAGCTTCAGGAAGAAAGCTCTTTGAAGTAAGTTGAATTCACAGTCTCTGCTTGCTTTCTTCCTCAGCTTATGTCAGAATCTGATCTAATGAAATAAATTTTGAACAATGAAACTTGGTGGTAAGTTTTCAAAAGCTGCTGGGGCTTGCTGCTCTTGGCAGTGTTAGGTTAATGGTTGGACTCGATCTTAAAGGTCCTTTCCAACCAAAATGATTCCATGATTCTTCTGTGGTCTGTGCTGATATCCAGTGACATGTCTGACTGCATCTTGCAGTAATAAATTTCTCCTTTGACAAGCTGTTTTTTGGGGGAGTGTTAACCTTAGTTTGCATTTATCACCCTGCTGTGACTCATCTTCTGTGAATATCATAGTGTTGATCACAGAACCAAAGTGTTCACTTCATCCTGTGTGAACCAGCGTGATCTCAAATGTAATGTTAAAGATTCATTTAGCTTTTTAGCCTGTTTCTGTGAGTCTCCTTCTAGATGCCCTCTCCCCCTCAAACTTTCACGTTAGATGCCTTTTGTATTCGGACACATGGAAGAGGCTCAGTTGTTGCTTCCTCTCTTGGATGTGTATCAGCAAACAAGTTAAAAACCATAACCTGCTCTTGAGTATGGAAGCCATGTGGTGAACTCCCATAGTGATCATCTCGGAACTGGAGAGTAACTTTCTTCATAAGAAAGATCTTGCTCTCTGAAGTGCGAGAACTTACATTGTAGACAAACATGAGCACATTTGCTCTTGGTGGCTGTTGTCTACAAAGGTCTGAGGCAGTATCTTCAAGGCA
The DNA here is from genome assembly GCF_013368605.1 of Nyctibius grandis. Lineage (NCBI taxonomy): Eukaryota > Metazoa > Chordata > Aves > Nyctibiiformes > Nyctibiidae > Nyctibius > Nyctibius grandis. Next base: position 4,434,105 of record NC_090680.1, on the reverse strand, counting down.
ACAGGGACTGAAATTCAACCGCAGGCAGCTTTTTATGTGGCTTTTGGAAAAGGATACCTTTAGCAATGCAGCAGGGCACAGTTGCTTTTAGAAAGGCATGGAGGTGCTTGTTTCATGTTTCTGATGTAATTTCAATCTCTTTCAGCATATCTCCAGAAATGGTATCAAAAGAGGAGATCCCTCAATATGATAAGGAACAGGTTAAACATGTGAAGGGAGTTTTAAGAGACTCAATTGAAATGCTTGAGCAGGTAGGTCTGCCAGTCTTTCCTGGTGATACTCTCTCAACTCAAGTTTTTTTCCCTTCTGCCATCACAGCTTTTGTTTGATCTGGTGCTAACTGAAGTTTTCATGACTCCTTAACTTGTTTTGTCCTAGGCTTGAATTTGGTACAAAGGCAATGCTCGTGTTTCTGATGTTTTGGTTTTTGGTTTTGGTGTTTTTTTTTTTTCTTTGGACTAAGATTAAACATTGTCAATTATCTTAAACCTGTTAATTACCTTTATTGATGAGATGCGTTGATGCAGTTCTGAATCATGACAAAGCAAACACTGGAGTAATTCAAAACAGATCCTCTTGTCTAAGAAGACTCAAAACATAAAGTTAAGTATAACTCCATATATATGGAGTTTCTTCATTCAGGTTTATCCTGGCTTTTGCTCCCCACTACTCTTCTGGGTATTGGTGAGAGCTTCACTTAGCCATGGTATCAATGGGCCACCTAATCTCCAGTGAAAAAATCATTTCTACAGACCATATGTTTCTGAGAGGCTCCATAGCTACGGAGTTAATCCTCCTTCTTCCCGGTAATTTACACTTCCAGGCTCTTACATACTATGAACACTATATAAAAAATGAAGTTGTTGAATGCCGTTGTGTCTCTCTGATCTTGAAGTCCAGGACTGGTAAACCACTAGGCTGAAATTTCAACTCAGTAAGTGAAGGACAGAAAATTCATACTTTGTTTTTTACTTATAACCTATGAATGTTCTGATTTTAAGTACTTTTATTAAATCTTAAAATGTGACAGAAGAAATTATTAGATTAGGAAAGCTGTGGGGGAGTTCACATGTACCTCTATCCATCACCAGTTTGCTCTGTGTTCTCCCACGCACTAAAGGAGGGTAGAAAAAGAAGCCATTTTTTATACTTCTTGTTCAGAGGTGTCTCTGCACACAAAATTGCTATTAATCTATTAATCATTTTGATCACAGCTTGAAAATGCTTCTGAGTGCTGGAAATTTCACTGTAGCATTGAATTTCCTGGTTTCCATGCGCTTTTCATTTTGTCTGCTTACTACATTCCCAATTCTGAAGTGTTAAACTGCTTTTTGAACAGAGTGTGTGGGGGAAAAAAAAAATTCAGCTACCTTTTTCATCCCAAATAACACTTTTGTCTGGAAGTCATGACACATCTTAGTGCCTGTTACCTTGTGTTTTCTGTTCATCTAATTGCATTTTATGCACCAAAATGCACTGGGAGGGCCAGGTATTAAAAGGAAATTCATACTTTGCTGCCATGTTCCTTAAAGTGTTTGCCATGAACATTAGCTGTGACTAAAAGTCACAGTGGCTCATCTTTTGCTATTGTCTGGCAGGGGGTTAAGACTTCATCATACTGGGCTGTTAGTAATTATAAACTGCACAGAGTATAGCTCTTAGGAGAGCACAGTAAGGCAACTGTTTATAGGAACAGGGAAGAGGAAATTGCTTGAAATCCTTAAAAGAAAAGGAGGAGGGAGACGTTATTATCCTAATATCACTCACCCATGCAGGAGATTAACTTGAGTAACTGGGGGGGGTATGATGGTTGTGTCTTTACAGCTAAAGATTTCCCTCTCCATGCTCCAGAAAAGCTTTGACCACTTGAACAGATCACAGAGCAGCAAGACTGAGAGTTAATACCCACATCAGCGATGTTGGAAGAAAAGGTGTGCGAGTGAGGACTTGTGGGGTAGGGATTGTAACTGTTGCCTTCGGACTCTTTACTGTTTGGCTCAAGAGCTGCACGGAATAAAGGTTTCTGGAAGAAGTAAGTTGGGTTCTGCATTCCCATCGCCTGGTGGCCTGTATCTCCTGCCAGCCCTGTATCCTGGGGAGTCTTGCTTATGAACAGCACAGAGCTCTCAGATCCTGTGGTGAGTGAGTAAGGGCAGTTGTGCTGCCGGTTACCAGATCTGCAAATCTCAGAGGAGGGGAGAACACCCTCAGCAGAGAGCTGGGCTTGTCTTTAATGAAATCGCAGCTTTTTATGTCAACCTAAAAAATGACCTTCAAAACACTCTTCACTGATGAAAAAGAACAGGTAGTGGTTTCACAGCCACACGATCTTTATAGGCTTTTTTTAGCCATGGGGACCTTGTAAAGCAAGTCGTCGTCTTTAAGGATGAATATTTTTAAGATGAATTAACTGAACAGGAAAATGCTTGATACCTCTTTGCTAAATCTCTTGCATACTGTGAGCTTTGGCAGTCTGCCTTCTGCCATATGTTTCTAGCTCTCCCAGAGAAATTTCAGCCCTCGCTGTTTTCCCTCCATCGAGGGCTGCTCTTCAGTTCTTTCCCACTGATGAGGGAAGACCTTTTCTTCTGGTTTCAAGCTTTTTTTTCTAAGCAGGTTGAGAGAAGGAAAGATGAGAATAAAAATTGAAAGTGAGGGAAACCGTGGCATCCCTGCGGGCTGTGGCTGGAGGGTGGTGCTGGGTCTGCCTCGCCGTGCTGCCAACAGCAGCCCAGGGTAGGTGAGGGGGTGCTGGAGCCCCAAAATGGAGGGTCCTGGGCTGAAACCCTCCCCGGGGCAGGTGTAAAGGTGTGTGGTGGCTGTTGGGCTGCCTGGGAAACTTTCCCCACCGTGTGTGTCCCGCAGAGCTGCTCGCAGCCTTGTTTCCCCCGTCTGCGGAGGGGCAGGCGGGGCTGGGCCTGGGCCTCCCCCCGGGTGCGGGGAGCTGGTGGCGGCGGGGCCCCGCGCTGCCCCCCGCCACCTGTTGCGCTGGCCCTTTAAGGCAGGTGCCGCCGCGTCACGGCCGGTCCCGCCCCCCCCCGGGCAGGCATTGGGCCGTTCCCCCGTCAGGTGGATGGCCCCGCGGCGGGGGGAGCCCCTCACCCCCCCCCCCCCGCACACCTCCGCGTTTGTGAGGTGCTGTGGGCGGCCAATGGCGGCCGGGCTCCGCCGGAGGGGGCGGGGCCTCTGTGAAGGAGGCGGTGGCGGGCGCGAGACACCTGCGGCGGGCGGGGCGGGGCGGGGCGGGGCGGCGGCGCTGCCGTGCGAGCCGCCTCCCCGGCCCGGCCCGGCGGCGGCGGGGAAGGGCGCGGCGGGGCGGGCGGCGATGGAGGAGCCCCTCTGCTGCTGCGAGTACGTGGACCGGCGGGGCGAGAGGAGCCACCTGGCGGCGTGCTGCTGCGACTGCGAGGAGCTGGACGAGGGCTGCGAGAGGTAACGGCTCCGCCGCCCCCGGGCCCCCGCCGCCCCGGGGCTCTGGGCGGCCCCTCGCCGCGCGGGCAGCCGGTACCCGCCGCGGGGCTGCTGCCCTGAGCGGGGGGAGCTGCGCGTCGCTTCTCGGGAAACTCGAGGGGAGAGAGGGAAGGGGGCGGCGGGCACCTCGGGGCGGGCTGGGGGAGCGGGACGAGGCGGGGGAAGGGCCTCGGGTGCGCGGCTGCCCGGCTGCTGCCCCCCGGACAGGTGGCTGACGTGCAGATCGCTGCCGCCGGGAGCGCTGGAAAGGATCGCCGACACCGTCGCGGACCGGCTGCGGGTGCCTTGGTTCGCCGGGGCCGTGAAGATCAACGTCAGCCTCGTGCCGCCGCTCGTCCTGCTGCCCGTGCTCCTCCACGTTGCCGCCCTGCACGTCCTCCTGGGGCTCCTCGTCCTGACGTCCCTGCCCGTCGTGGTGCTGTGGTATTACTACCTCACCCACAGGAGGAAGGAGCGGACTCTCTTCTTCTTGAGCCTGGGGCTCTTCTCCTTGGGCTACATGTACTATGTGTTTCTCCAGGAGGTGGTTCCCCGAGGCCACGTGGGGTATTCCCAAGTGGTTGCTCTCACGTGTGGGTTAATCCTCATGCTCGCAGCCCTGTCTCGAGCCAAGAAAGACCCTGGCTACCTTCCCATCGCAGCAAGCCACGAGAAGTCATCGCAGCAGGGGCTGCCCACCAAGAATGTCAGAGGGAGCTCCAATGGGCTCCACGGCATCGCCTCGTCGGGAGCTGCCAGCAGCCGTGCCGTGAATGGGGAGGCCCAAGGTTATCCCAGGGTGTCAGCTGAGGAGCCAGAAGGTGTGAGAAAGGACTGGTGTGCTAAATGCCAGCTGGTCAGACCGGCCCGAGCTGGGCACTGCCGGCTTTGTGGCAGGTGTGTGAGGAGGCTGGACCATCACTGTGTCTGGTAGGTTTTGCACTGCTGAGGCTACAAATGTTCTCTCCTCACCCCCACCCCCCGTTGTTAACTTAGCTTCTTCTTTCACAGTCGCTGTTGAATGGGGTTGCTTTTGTATGTGCAAGACCTGGTGACGTTCTTCAAAACTGTAAATTTTTAAATACAAATTTACTGTTTTAAAGAACAATTAAATACAAATTTGTTGTTTTAAAGAACAATTTAAGCAACTTTATTATTGTGAGATGACCTGATAGCTGATAACTTCTGCAGCATACTTCAGAATTGTCTTTGGTTCTCTACTGGTTTTCATCTGGGATTTTTCTGTAGGCTTGGTCTGTGGAGCACTAGCCATCCTGCAGTTAGCTTGTGTTAGCGCTCTCCTGGGGCAAGGGAACCCAAAGCTGCCTGTGTCCATGCAGTGCTGGAACCAAGGAGCAGCTGTTACAGGGTATAGAAGTGTCTCAGCAAAAGATAGTTGCTAAAAGTTTGAGGCAAATGGTCCACCACCATTACCCTACTGGTCTGTTGACTTTTGCCTAAAACCGTCTATAACAAGCTCTAAAGCTTCTTTGAACATGTTTCAAAGTTTTTAGCCTGTGTTGTATAGAATCACCTTGGAAATTAGGTTCTCTGACAGCTGAGGGAGGGAGAAGGGAAGAGAAACCAGTGTCTTTTCTTTTTAAGCAAAGTAATCTCTTCTTTCCTTTTGGAGGATTAACAGCTGTGTAGGGGAGCAGAACCACCAAGCCTTCATCCTTGCACTCTCCTCCTTCATACTCACGTCTGTGTATGGGATTACGCTGACCCTGCACACCGTCTGTAGGGGCCGAACTCCGTTTGTGGCGTTGTTCTACTGCCCCGGGGCCTATTCTGACTACAGGTGAGACATCTGTTTGGGGTGGGAACGGGCTTGGTCAGGCAGCTTAGCTCCTGTTCCTCGTTCTGTGCTCTGGGCCAGTGCTGTTGGCTGTCAAACCTGACCAAAAAGTGCTCGCTAAAAACCTCTGGAAAGCAGGGATGTGTCGCTGCTTTTGCCAAGGTGGGGAGCCTGAGACTCGGAGAGAGCTCACCATTTATTTGGAAAAAGTTGTTGAAGGAGCTGGGAGTTGAAGTCTTTATTGTGTCCAATATAGATACACCCTTAAATATGTTTGCCCCCAGATGCAGGTAATGGTCTGACAGTCTAGAATCTGTGTGCTGTCTCTCCCTCTCATCCCTCACTGTTTATCTAGTGACTGTCCCACTGAGTTATCCGCTCAGGACAGCGTTAATGTGCCTTGTCTGGCAGGGAGGGTGATGAGAAGTGTTGGACGCGAGTTCTGAGACTGGCGCTACCACTGATGGGCCGAGTACACTGGCACAAGTGACTCTACCTTCTTCAGCACTTCATTTCTTGATCTATCAAGTGTGAGCATCGTTGTGTCCTTAAATAAGGACCGAGTACCTTTACAAGAGTGAGAGCAAAGAGCTAGGTAGTGCCATAGCAGTGTGTAAGGGTGGCTCTGGTAGCGCTAAAAGCTCTCATTAAGCAAGCCCTGAAGCTTTAATTTTGAGAAAGCCTTTAAGGATTATCTGATGAAAGCAGCAGAGCAAGATCACTGTGGCAGATGTAGACAGGGATTTGAAAGGATAGTGATTACCAGGGAAAGTCACTCTAAAACAGTTGCTCCAAAACTAAATGGCTTCCTTCCCATCTTTTTCCCTCCTGCCAGCTCTGCTCTGTCATTCACCTGTGTGTGGTACTGTGCCATTGTAACAGCTGGCATGGGATACATCCTCCTTATCCAGCTCTTGAACATCAGCTACAACGTGACGGAGAGGGAGGCTCGGCTGGCTCTGCGGGACAACGCTGGGCGCAGGCTCCTGGGTGGGTTAGTGATAGACACTGGCCAGTATAACAGGGGTTTCCTATGCAACTGGGGCCATTTCTTGAGCCTGGGGTCTTCTCCTACACAGCGCTCTGCTGAAGACATCGTGTGACACCCCTCTTTGTGCAGGGGACATTGACTGGTTTTCTTTAGCAGGGGAACAGCCCCTTCCACTAGGACTCCTTCCTCCCACGCCCTTCCTTCACGGTCGGTGTACGGGCTGCCTGTCCCGTCACTGGCAACACCAGAGGCTTTCCCAGGCAGAATGGTTCTCCACGTGCTGTCAGCCAGCAATAGGATGCAGAAAGCAGTAAGCCATATGAACAAACCCGGAGAGAAGGAGCCTGCTGCCTTTTTCCACCGTGGGAAACTTTGTGCAGCTCAGCTCAGCAGGAAGAAGAGCACAAGGTTTTGAGAACTTGAGTTTTCGTTAGCTGTGAACCCTGGCAGCAACCTGTGGCTGGACTTCAGAGTGTGCACTGGCTCCTGCAGAGGTTAAGGAATCCCTGACTCATGCCTACATACACTTCAGGATGTCAAGAGGGTGAACTTTTGATACAGATAACGGATGGACCACTGCAGAAGCCAGGCTCTTTGACTAAAAGAGACTGTCTAGGCAGTCACTGAGCAGCTCCCTCCTCTCTGCTTCATATTTTTTTTCTATCTTCTGTTCCATCTAGCTGTATACATGCTTGTATTAAGTGCCTTTGCGAGCAACATTCCTGTAGGGCTTTGTAAGATCCCTTTACCTCTTGACCCCTAAAGCTGTTATTCCATCCCCCTCTGTCTGACTGGGTGAGGAGACGCTGTTATTTTCGATCTCGTCGCTCTTTCTGTAAGCTGGGTCTGTGTTGGGTTGAAGGCTTGGCTCATCTCCCTCAAAGTGTTTCTGCTCTGATTATGGATTGTGACATGAGACAGCAGGTAAATACACCAAGAAGGACATGTTTTGAAGCAACATGTAACAGTGGACTCTGGGGGGCAAACAAGAGTGCTGCCTGATGTTACTGGTGTTTTATGGAAACGACCTTTCTCCCTCCCTCTATGGGAGAAGGGAGTGAGTGGGAGAGTAGATAATTCTGCTAACAGCGTTTTTGGTAAGTAGCATCTTGAGTGGTTGTGTTGCTAATAACAGAGTGATCTGGTCTCCTCTCAACCCAGTCACTGCTGAGCTGCCTGACTGCTGATGTGTTTTCTCGAGGCAGGAAGCCAAGGAACAATTCAGTCTCTGCATATATAGGGAGATGGAGAGGATGTGTTGGAGCTGGCTGCTTTTGGGGTAGTCGACCTGCACTGGCAGGTGAATGAATGTGTGAAACTTGGGTTCTGGAAGAATGCCATGTGTTCCTCAGCAGCCTGCAGCTGTGTTATTGCCCAGACTTGAGCTTCAGCTGAAATCACAAGGGTTTGGTGGCAATGGTCTCTGTTTTTTTTTGTGGGTGGGGTTTGGTTTTTTTTTGTTGCTTTTTGTTTTAAACCCTTTGTGTATGTTGTCGGCCCTGCAATAATAATATGAAAGGTCTGGCTGGAAAAGCCTGGGACCACAGAATCACAGAATCAACCAGGTTGGAAGAGACCTCTGGGATCATCGAGTCCAACCATTGCCCTGACACCACCATGTCAACTACATCATGGCACTAAGTGCCATGTCCAGTCTCTTCTTAAACACAGGCAGAGATGGTGACTCCACCACCTCCCTGGGCAGCCCCTTCCAATGTCTAATAACCCTTTCTGAGAAGAAATGCTTCCTAATGTTCAACCTGAACCTCCCCTGGCGAAGCTTGAGGCTGTGTCCTCTTGTCCTAGCGCTGGTTGCCTGGGAGAAGAGGCCGACTCCCACTTCACTCCAACCTCCCTTCAGGTAGTTGTAGACTGCACTAAGGTCACCTCTGACCATGGCACAAGAGTTACGGGTTGGGCCTGAGATGCAGAAGCAGAGGGAAGAGCCTTGTCCTAGCTATTGATGTTTTGAGATGCATGTGCAGCACGCACATATCATACCTGCCCCTGACTCCAGTTGGGTGGCAGGCAGCTGGGGGCTGTTGGCTGAGTGATGCAAATTCACTGTGCATTATCTCTGATGGCAGCAGGGTTGAGGGTGTCCCTTGAGATCCCTGCCATAGTTGGCATGTGCACTCCTGATTACATGTCCCAGTTTAAGGTGAAGACTATGTCCCTCTTTGCACTGCTCGGTTTCCTCAAGTGGCTCTTTCTATAACCAGCAGATAATTGAGGAGCAGCTGCACTTGGAATGTGGCTGTGCAGAAAGAGGTACTGACTTACTGCGTGTCCCTTTTTCCCTGTTACCCCCTTTCAGCCAGTGAGCAATCCTTTATAAGGAGGTCAAGGGGACACCTCTCTTGCGCCCTGTCTCTAACCGAACACACTAAGAGGTTTCTGACCACTTCCTTGGCCAGAATATGAAGACAAAGGCACACAGCTGGACTGTGCTGTTTCTCTGGCAGCCAGCTATGACCTTCTGACTGTTTGGAGCTGGAGCCTGACCCTGGGAGTTCACACAAAGACCTCGTCTCCACATGAGTTGTCTGTAAGCGTTCCCATGGCACATAGGCACTGCGTGGTGCCTGCTGAGATGAACTGGAGCTTGGCAAGCCCAGAGACAGGGGTGCTGTGGGTTAGCTGGTTTGTGATCTCAGACCTCATCCTGCCAGCACTTGGGAAGATTAAGGCAGAGTGACCTCCTGGGCTAAAAACCCACGCAGTGGAGGCAGCCAACCTCTCTGTCCCTGTGAGTTACAAGTGCAGGAATCGATCATGCACCCATGAGCTGAATGAACTCTGGGAGCATCTAGAGGTTTGAGATCAGCGGTTTCTCAGAGTCCTGCTACTCCTGGCTGGGAGAAAAACAGATGGCAGATCATTTCCCTGGCAGTGCCTGACCCCATTGTGCTCACTTTCTCCCACAGGCAGAGACTGGTTACTCCTTTGCAGCCTGTGCCTTAGTGTAGCCCTGTCCCCTGTCTCTTGGTGAGCTCTGGCGTGGGAGATTTCATCTGAACTGCTTACACCAAGACTCTCTCAGTGGTGTTCTTCCAGGCAGTGTGAACATCGGAGTGCAGATTAGGAACAAAGGACCTTGGACTGATGTAACCATTCCATACCTGGGTCAAGCCCACTCCAATATAGTGAGGGTAAGGCACTAAAGTACATTTTATTTTTGCACTCCCTCCAGAGGGAACTGGAACCATTCAGCACACTAAAACGTTTGCCAGGCTGGTTTCATGTAAGGAGGAGAGTGCAGTGCTGATTCCCCAGTGAATCCTCTTCCTGAGAGGATTTAGCTTGTGAATGCTTTGGGAAATGGCAAGCGTAAAGTAACAGGATACGTTCCTGTCTGAAAGGGCAGAAGTGTGTCAAGCTTCAGATCATACTTTGGAGCTCTCCTTTTAATACCCTGAGCATTGGCAAGAAGCCCTTGAAGGGTGATGCTCCCTTTTACAGCGAGGGCAGACTGTTGTGAACTCTCGTACACTACAGGACAATTTCTTTTCTGAGTATTTTCTTGCTGAGCTTGTTATTGGCCACACTGGTAGAAAAATGTTAAAACCTCGATATAAAGAGTCAGTCCTCGGGCTCACTGTGTTAGCAGCTGCCTAGATCTGTGCTGCCTGGGTGTTGGAGCAGTGGCAGCAGGCTGCATTTGACAGGTGACTTTTGGGTCATGTGTGTGTGGCCTTGAGGCGAGGACCAGTGTCTCACCTGTAAAACTATACGTGCGTACCCGGCCATGCAGAAAACGGGACCCTGCTGGCCCTTGGAAAGTTGTCCCAGTGTAAGAAGAGAGGACCCAGAGCTGGTCAGAAGCAGGGGAGAACTTTGGTAATATCCGCCCTTGATGTTTCTTCACCCAGACTTGGAAATTAGTTTCTCCTGCTTTAACTATGACCTTTTAAGAGGCATTTGTTGTTTCACAAATAGTGTGGACTCCTGCAGACCAGGGTGACTCCTAAGGGGCCGGGGTTCTGATGGTCCTGCTGTTGTAGTGTTAAACCCCCCGTGTCCAAATGCCAGCACCCTACTGTTTGGTGGCTATGCTAAGAACTGAATTGTTCTGGGCTCCGCACTTCAAGAGAGATGTCGAGGTGTTGGAGCGAGTTCAGAGGAGGGCGACCAAGCTGGTGAAGGGTCTGGAGGGTCTGACCTACGAGGAACGGCTGAGGGAGCTGGGGGTGTTTAGCCTGGAGAAGAGGAGGCTCCGAGGTGACCTTATTGCAGTCTACAACTACCTGAAGGGAGGTTGTAGTGAAGTGGGAGTTGGCCTCTTCTCCCAGGCAACTAGTGACAGGACAAGAGGACACAGCCTCAAGTTTCGCCACGGGAGGTTCAGGTTGGACATTAGGAAGAATTTCTTCTCAGCAAGGGTCATTAGACATCGGAAGGGGCTGCCCAGGGAGGTGGTGGAGTCACCATCTCTGGAGGTGTTTAAGAAAAGACTGGACATGGCACTTAGACCATGGCACTAGTTGACAGGGTGGTGTCAGGGCAACGGTTGGACTCGATGATCCCAGAGGGCTCTTCCAACCTGGTTGATTCTGTGATTCTGTGAACTGTGCACCATTAGATACATCCTGTAAATGGTGGCATGGCACTCTTTAACTGTGTCTTCTTAAACCGTGCTTTTTCTGTAGGCGAGTCACAGGTCCCCACATTGACTGTTTCTCCATTTAAATTGTCCTCAAATGACAAAAGTCACCCGTCAGCCTGAGTTGGTGCTGCTTGTGACTCCTAATCACGTTTCAGCCTTCATGCTATGATGGTGCTTTTTTTTTCTTCAAAGTAGGTTGCTTTCAAGTGTCTTAATGAAACCATTTGCTGTAAAATTTCTTCTGAAAATAAAATGGGTCCTGCCTCACTGCCTGGTGTCTTAATAACGTGTTTGGGTTTTTCCTTCTATATGAATGTATATTGCCTTATTAGGGCAGGAAGCGTGTGTGGTTATGGATGTGTTTTCCTGTATTGCTTTCAGTGAAGAGCTCCACAGTTTTTCCTAGGATTTTCTTCCACTGTCAGGATGTTTGTAAGTGAAAATGTTTTTGCAGACAGGTGAGGTGCTTTCTGAAATGCAGGAATTCAGCCCCCCAAGATCAAGTCTGTATGAAAATCCTCTAATGATAATGTGAAGAGTGATGGGCTCTGGAAGAGCTGCCTACCTTGGAGAGTGGGGTGCTTTGGGTTTTTTTAATTGTGTTTTTTTTTCCACCCTAAGCTTTAGGAAGAAACTTTATGAAACACATTTATGAGCCTTGTTGAAAGGACTGGGGTGTGTGTGTTTGTGTCCATTTTGCGTCATATTCAGTGTTTCCAAATGGATGCAATTATGAATCAAAATAAATTATTAGAAATGATCTGTGGAGTGGCCTGTTGATTTATGCCAACACACTCAGCCAGGTCAAATGACCAAAAGCTGCCATCATCTCATGGCTATTTAGCTGTGAGCTGGACTTGGGAATAAGGGAGCAACAGGCTGAGGAGAAGCTGGGAAACAAGTGTTCTGCCAGGTCTGCAAAAGTTGACCTTTGAGTTTGTTGGTGTTGGGATGAAAGAGAGACCTGCTTGGCAGTTCTCAGCGCCCTGGAAACCAGGGATATTCCCCCACAGTGGGGATTTGAACCAGGATCTTGCATCCCGAGAGCAATCCGTTATCAGACACTGTTTGTATCTGAGCAGGTTCCCAGCCTTTTTGTCCAGTGTCTTGCCTTCCCTCCTACACCTGCCCACACAAGACATCCAGAACCCCCAAAAGGAACAATCTCTTCCTTTAAACCCTCTTCTAAGCCATGTTTGGAAAAGACATGGATATTCTCTGTGCAGGTAGTGGGAAGAGATGTAGCCTTTGATCCTGTTGGTATCTTGGGACATGTGCTCAAAGGCAAGAGATGACTTTTAATGAGTAGAATCACAGCTGCCTTTGTTGCCAGAGCTCTGCTTTGATTTGCCTGGGCGGCACTTCTGTCTGCTGGTCAGCTAGTTCTCTTTGAAGATACTTTGCACTTGCTGAGAACAAGGACCTTGCACTAGCAGTGAGCCAGGTTTGTAGTTAGGCGAGAGTGGGGTGTGCAGAAGGGTGTCGGACTTCCGACACCCCAGCAGCCACGAGTTTCACTAACTCCAGCGCTGATGATGGGGACACATGAGACTACTGTCTCCTCAGCTTCTGTTTTTTTCCCCTTGTGACTTGCCATATTGTCCCCGCACAGCAGGAGCATGCCATGGAGTGGCAGCTCCTGCTGTCCAGTTCTGGGCCCCGCACTTCAAGAAAGATGTTGAGGTGTTGGAGCGAGTCCAGAGGAGGGCGACCAAGCTGGTGAAGGGTCTGGAGGGTCTGACCTACGAGGAACGGCTGAGGGAGCTGGGGGTGTTTAGCCTGGAGAAGAGGAGGCTCAGAGGTGACCTTAGTGCAGTCTACAACTGCCTGAAGGGAGGTTGGAGTGAAGTGGGAGTCGGCCTCTTCTCCCAGGCAACTAGCGATAGGACAAGAGGACACAGCCTCAAGCTTCACCAGGGGAGGTTCAGGTTGGACATTAGGAAGCATTTCTTTTCAGAAAGGGTCATTAGACATTGGAATGGGCTGCCCAGGGAGGTGGTGGAGTCACCATCTCTGGACGTGTTTAAGAAAAGACTGGACATGGCACTAAGGGCCATGGTCTAGTTGCCATGGTGGTGTCAGGGCAGTGGTTGGACTCGATGATCCCAGAGGGCTCTTCCAGCCTGGTTGATTCTGTGATTCTGTGGGGAAGGCCAAGGTGCGCTACTGGGGCTGGTGTCCGTAATGCCTGACAGGTCTGCAAAGATGGGAGCTGTGGATCAGGCTGCAGTGGTTCATAGACCCTTCCCAGGCTAATTGCTGTCCCCAGCTGCAGTGTTGTTTGCCTGGAGGAAGCAGAGGAAATTGTTGAATGCTTCAGGCACTCTTTCAAATCCAGTTTGAGCTGTGCCTGGGAGATTTTGAAGAGGCTGGTGTACAGATTGACTGACAAGAAGGTATTTCTGTGGTCAAGGTTTTTGGGAAAGCATGTAAGAACTCTGGAGGGCAGGTGTCAGCAGGGGGTGGTAGTGGAAAGAAGAGGAGTTTGCGATAATTTGGGGGTTCTGTGTTGGCTGTTGTACCCAAATGAGAATCCTGCCCCCCTCCCCATGCAGGAGAAGGAAAATCTGGCTGTGCAGCCACCTCCCTCTCTTGCTAAGAAAAGCAAGGAGCTGTCAGGCAGGACTGTGCCTGAGCTGTGAGTGGGGGCTGATGACCAGCATTAAGGCACCGACATCTGCATCTAACCAAGTGCCGGAGCAGGAGGGATGCTCTGGCGCAGCTGCAGGCTGAAGCTGTTTCCTTGGTCTGACAAGCTCTTGCGTGTCACCCTCCTGCTAGAAACTGTTTGCTGGAGCTTTAATTTGCAAAACACTTAATATCATGCCAGGGGTTTTAGGGGTGTCCTGTGCAGTCTCTCGACAGCATCATCAGGCACAGCCTTGCTTTGGCCAAGGAGGTACGAGTTGTTTCAGCCAGGTGTGGATTGAATGGGGAAGTGGAGGGGCTTCTCGTTGCCCCTTTGATCCAGACCACGTTCAGTATGAATGCGCTTGATCCATGAACATCATTGCTATTCCTCAGCTGGATCCAGCTGAGGCTTCAGCTCTGTGCTAGCATTGAATTAGCAGTAGGCAAGGGCAAAGGGGCATCAAAGCACAGCTCCTCCTGGATCTTCTTTTGGCTTCTTGCTGCTGGGACTGTCCAGCCAAAGAGCATCTTACCAGGAGAATCTTTTTCAAAGCTACTAAGAATAGAAGAAAAGCCTAGAAGGTGAGAGTGTTGGAGACAAGGGCCAGTTTCAAAAGCAAGTGTTGACTGTACTTCAGGTTCTTTGTGGGGGGGAAGTTATGCTCCACATAAGCAGCATTATTTTCATGGCTGGTGAGTGGGAGCTGTGAACCTCGAGGACAAAACGTGCAAGTGTGGCATTGCCGGGGAAAGAATCTGCAGTTCAGTAAACTGGATGCACCCCTGAGTAGCCAGTGGTTTGGGGCACCCTTTTAGCTGTGAGAGATGTAGATTCAATGCCTGCTCAGCCTGTTGCTAGAGTCAAGACCAGGCTGCGTGTGGGCTCATCCACCCTATTGCTCCATCCTCCTGCTACTGTCCTTCCAGCTGTGGTGTTGTCCTGTCTCCGTCTGGCTGTGATGCTACCTTCTCTCTAGCTGAGAAAGCCCTTGTGTCCTCACCTTTCATCCTCTGGCTCACTATCCTCCTCGTGCTATGAATCCAGATGGAGGGGGGGCTGGAGACTTGCCCTGCTGCGTTCGTTCATTGCCAAGCCCCACTAAGGAGGAAGTCAGCTTAGGAAAAGGTCACCAGGAACATGGGAGCATAAGGGCTGGTTTTGGAGGTGTTCTAGGAGCTCATTAGGCACTACAGGGGAGAGGCTTCCAGAGGGAGAGTGCGTACTAAGAGAAAGCAGATTAACACCAAGCGTGGCTGCTGGCTGCACTGGGGCATTCGTTTGGTAGCTCGGTCCTCAGCTCTGCTCTTCCCTGCCTCTTTGGCTCAGTCCTCTGTGAAAGACACTACCCTTCTGCAGTGCCCGTTCTTCCCCACAAGACGAGTTACTCAGCCCTCTCTCAGCTTGTTGCTTCCTCTCACAATCTGCCTGTAATGCAGCCAGATGGTCTGTACTCGCCCACACTCCGCGCAAGCACCTTCAGCTCCTTGCACTTGGATAAAGCGCTCGCCTGACCTGCTGGTGGTCGGGTCTGTAATCAGCCTTTGGGAGATGGTAAATGTTGGTGTGTTGTAGAGGATGGCTGTGGGAGGTGACCTGGGAGTGACAGTCATCTTCAGACCTGCACCAAGAGTCAGCTTGGGTGGGCAGGGAGGCTCTCTGACCCCATCCCTGGGAGCTCTCTGTGTGGACAAACTCCTGGTGCTAAAGCTCTGGAGCCTGCCCAGTGGCACCTGACCTGTCCTCTACCACTTCATCTGCAGTGCTCAGCGCTGGTCTAGGTCCCTGACCCTGGACTTCAGTCAGCTTCTAACACATTCACACCGACAACTCACTTGTGTTCATTTCAGATTTGGGTTTATTGGAAACTTTCAACGCATACACAATATTTAAAAATTACACAACACAACGGATAACAGTAAACCATCTTCCTGGCATCACCTAAGTGCTCCCTGTACTGCCAAATGCTTTTGGAGAGAACTCTGCCTATCCTGGTGTGAGGAGGAAGTCATTCCAGATTCCTGCCTTATGCTGTTGCTAAGACAAGGCATACTGTACCTTAACCTGCAGCATAGTGCAGATAGGGTAATGCCATGGAAGTTAAACAGTGATAAGAAACTTTCATTTTAATCATGTCAGCTTTAGCTTATGTAAAAATACAGTCTGCCTTTTTCTTGGATTTTTGTTTTTTTGGTTTTTTTTTTGAAGTGCTGGATCAAGTGAGAAGGCCCAGCCTTGCACAACACATCCTTAAATACTACAGTTAACCAGCTTAGAAAATGTTTCAATGACAATTGAAATTCATAAACTTGAAATCACCACTTGCCACCAAAGTCAAAGCACTGTGCTTGTGAGCTGGCCAGTGCTGCGAACCAGGCAGTCCCAGGGGACAGGACTTCCCCTTGGATTCGGTAGGAAGATAGCACCGAACAGAATCAGTCTTCTTGTCCCCTTTGCCAGTCGTCTTTGACTCTTTTCTGTCAATTTGGAAGTCGGGGAGAATTTCAGCTACTCTCCTGCGTAGCTGATTTCTCCTTTCCTCTCTCTCTCTTTCTTTTTTCACCAGTGCTGGATACTGCCTCCAGGCCTTTAATGCGTTCAGCATGAGTCTCCTGAAAGAAATTGGGGACAAAAAGAACAAAGTGATGACATGCAGGTGTGTGCATAACATAAGTAATCAAAAGATGACTTCTATTTGAGGGGCAAACTCCCCTAAAATACCTGTGGGATTGGTCCTGCTGCTAGTCAGGGCTGTGATATGTTAAACACCTGCAGGCAGACTGCTCCATTGATTTGTCACTCATCCCAGGGAAAAAATAACACCTTGCCCCTCTCTATTCCTCTCCCCTCAAGAATTTTGCTCCTCCCTCTGACAGGATTCATTAGCTGGTGTTTGCTTAGCACTCTGAAGGTGAACGATGTTTCTTGAAGAATAAACAGGGTCTCTGAAAGCAGTTTCTTCAGGAAAAATGTAGGCTCATTTGGTCCAGACCAACCACTTGGGAGTGCAGGTTGGTGGGCTCCAAGTCTTACCTGATTTTAATCACACCACCAAGGTGCTTTGCCCTGGGTTCCCATATGGGCAACAGAGAGCAACAGTCCTGTCTATAAAGAATAGTTTGCTGTGTCAGGGTCTGAACTGCCTTTTGACAGTCAGTGGGGGAAGAGGTAACATGGAACAACAGGTGATTACGCTCCTAATATAAGGTGATACGTAGAATGAATCCAGTCTCTTCCTGGGTCTGAATTTTCCCTGGTTCCTCCAGTTTGCTGGCTTTTTGCATTAAATCATGCACTGTTCTGATCTTACCGACACAGCAAGCTACAACAGGTTCACTCTGCCACACAAGAGGTGAATTTAATTCCTCCTGCAAGGTGCTGCGGATCCTGTTTGGGCTATGCACAGGCGCAACCTATTCATGGCTGCATGCAGCTGACATACTTTGATGGAGAGGTGGGTGAATATGCTTCTGTTTTCTGTTGAACTTTGACAACATTTTTTTTTTCCTCCTGTTAAAATGCACAGCTAACGCAGGTATGGGACAACGAGTGAACTGGGTGCATCCAGCTCCAGCCATGAGTGGTAGAACTGTCTGCTGTAGTTCTTTCTCTCTGCCAGGTCAGGCTGACGATGGCATAAACTGAAAGATTCCTTAAGTAGGGTTTCTAGTTGATCAACTTTGGATTTGTGAACTAAATCATCTGCTGCGGACAAAACAATACAGTGTAATTCCTGCACAATCATTTGGCTTGCTGTAATTGTACTTAAAGATTTTCCTAAGGCAGCTTTTAGCAGAAGCTGCATGGCCAGATCTGCTAATCAGCTTAGAAAGTTTCAGCTACTTATCTGCTTCCACTGCCCTCTCTTTCAGCAGATTTAAAAGTCCTGTGAAGGGTAGCACTGAATTTCCTTTTCCAGGCTGCATGGAAAATTCTTACCATAAATCTCTGCTGATGTTGTCTGTGTATATCACAGAAGCAAAATACCACCAGTAAAGAACCTGTTTCACATGTTCTTGGGGAGCAGATAATTGACCTGCCAAAAGTAGTCTCTAAAATAATCTATAGGGTATATTAAACCTAAGTAAAAATAACTGCTGGCAAGGGAGTGCACTTACTTGTTACTGTGCTCAGTAGCAATCTTCAGCTTCTCCCGTAAGGTCCTTCTTTCCTCCATGATCAGATCAAACCATGCCCTGAAGTACTTCCTCATGAGGCAGGCTGCATGGAAGGTACTCGCTCTTTCCTTCATAGTAGCGAGATAATCCTTGTACTAGGGAAGGAGGACAGATAAAGAGGTGAGAATGGTTTCTTTCTCCCAACCAAGCAGAAACAGAGCAGTGCTAAGACTGTGGCAGTGAAGGGTAATGGGGACTGGAGTGGAGAAAAATGAGCATGGAGCAGGGTGAGAGAGTGCAAAGGTGGAGGAGCAGTACGTAGGAGTGTGTCCTGGGTGGAGGAGAATGATGGAGAGTGAAGAGCTGAAAGAAAGTCTCTGAGAAGGGAAAGATGTTTCTGGAATGGGGACAGTGTAACTCAGCAAAGGCTGGGCTGCAGGTGTGTGAAGTGGCACTGTGGTGAGAGCAAAGCACGGCAGCAGCTAGCTGGCTTGGCATCATTTCTCCACTGTGGTGCAGACAAACCTTTAGCCAGTCCCTGAAGCCCCGTCTCAGCAACACATAGGAATAGAAGCCCTCAGCCCAAGCCATCTTCCCTGCGAGGCTCCTCTGGGTGTGCTGGAGCCAAGCCATCAGGTGTTTCCTCTGCAGGCCCAAGCAGTGGTGCCTTTGTGCCACCTGAGTAAAGACAGCAGACACGACAGCTAGTTACTTGGGCTAGTGACAACATAAACATAAAGCTACAGAAAACTGGGGACACTAGAAAAATCACCTCAGCTTTTTGGAGCCCCCAAAATGCAGATGTCTGACAACTGGAGTAACTTACAGGATAGGTTCCCACAAAGAGGGGTCAGCATAAGGAATAGGACTGGTCTCTATTGGGCTACTGCCGCCTCACTCCTAGAGAATATCCGTTTGAATTAGATTCTGAGTTTAACCTATTGTGAGCGGAGCAGAGGCATGGCCTGTAACAGTGTAGTCCAACCCCATCCATAACACTGACCATCAGGGTGGACTTAGGGAGCAGCTGCTATCCCTCTGCTTCTTCCCAGCTGGAGGCCTATGTGTATTTGATCGAGTCCTGTAAGTAGCTACAGTTCCAGTGACGTAAATGGAAGCTTTCCCAACTTAGCCCTGGGCTCTGGCTAAATCTTCAGGATATGGTTGAGTGTTACTAGTCCACCCCTGATGAGACATGCCAATTCAGTCATGTACAGAACTGTTTCATTAGCAATATTTATGTGTCAAGGTCTCAGAAGCTGCCGCTTGCTATTCTGCGCTGAGGCATGGCCAGGTTAGAACAGATCCCTGGATGATCACCTGTGGTGTCCTACCTCCAGCAGTGGCCAACACTGCACCAGCAGAGAGAGGGAAAGCCCTAGGGATGGGCTGGGGTTAACTGTACTAGAACTAGTGCCTGGGCAGTGTCTTACTGATTAGCTTTGCTGTGGAGCAAGAGAACTGACAGGCTCATGTCACAGAACTTCAATTTATTTTTTTGGCTGTATCGTACTAACTCCCACTGTGTTATTGGCATCAAATCATGTGGCAGTTCGTACTGCAGACAAGTGGAGGCTAACAAAAGATGACTTCTCATTAAATATTGAAATTAATTCCTTTCTCTGTCCTTTTGGTTTCTGTTTAATCAGCTAGAAATGAGGATGCCACCCTTGTGGGTTTTTGATGACCTTTCAGGATTAGTCAGATGGTCTGATTTAAAGAACTAATATAGGGCAGGGCGTGCAGGGAGAATTTTTGCTTTCTCCATCTCTACCTGGCTTAAGAGCCTATTAAGGTTTCTGCTAAGTGCTGCATCCGTTCTTTTTCCCTTCCTCCCATGGCGCTGGTGCTTTCCTTTATCCACAGCACTTACCACCAGGTTTTCCTTGGCTTGCTCCCTCAGCCTTTTCCATGGCACCATTCCCAACTTTCTCAGCAGGACCTTCTCATAGTGATCTTTGGCCTTTTTCTGGAGCTGCTGCTCTTTCTCCAGCCTCCTCTGCTTCTCCAGGGCTTCCTACAATACAAAGAGCAGTAGTTTTAACTCACTCTGGATGAAGAGGATGTTAAGCAATGACAATAGATGATTGTCATATTGGAGCCGGAGGTCCTGACCTGACAGGAAACAGGGATCTGCACCATCTTTAGCAGTGCAGACCAGACATGACCCCATGTACTAGAACCTGTGGTAGAAAGCAGTGCAAACTGTCTTGAAAATCCTCACGGAAGATGATGGCATTTCTGGACACTTCCTTGGGCCATGTATCAGGACGTGGCCTTCTCTCAGCACTGCAGTTTGGTGTTACTGTAAGAGACATATAATCTGTGGCTACCAGCAGTGTTGATGTAGCAGGAACCTCCTTTTGATGGGCCTTCATCAATGTGGGGAGAGATGCTTTGGTGAGCTCGACGAGGGCAGCTTTCTATGTTTATAAAACTAGACTGAAAACATGTCCAAAAATGATTCTGAGTTTATGTATGGACCCTACCACTTAATCTAGCCTAAATAGTAGGGGAGGGATGTGGGTATTATATAGCTGTCCAATATTGCTTTTGACTGAGACTCAGGGATGAAGGTCAAACATCCTAAAACACTCAATCCAAGTAGAACAGTTGTAGGTCAAATTCCTATAGGATTTCAAATGTGCTATTTGGATTATTAGGACAGCTCATTTCCAAGGAACAGCAATGAAGTAGGGCTATTCCTAGGCTAGCTCCAAGGAGAGGATGCTTCTGTTCGTCAGGTGGTAAGCTGCCCTCGATATATCTGTCAGGCTTGTTTACTTTTAAATCGTGGTTGTGACTGGTATCATTGTGTATGCTGGAGGGGGACACAAGTGGAAGGAGCAGTCGGAAAGTAGGCTGAACATGCTGCCACTGTAGGGGCTTGGGTAGCTATACCTCAGCAGTAAACGTCCACCAGCTGGGACCTCTAGCCCTGCTGATGAGGCAGGGACAGTCTATACTTTATAGTGTGTTCAGTCCACAGCCCTTCCCCTAATGGTGCCAAACAGGGGGGAGGTGGTGAGCCTGTATAGCGGGTGCTGTGCTGGGGAACTCTGCTCTGCTAACAAAGACCTTCAGTTCACATTACTCTGGCTGCTGACTGAGTGCTAGTGGGTAATGGCTCTTCTTCCCTATCCCTGCTAACGGCGGGGGGAAACAGGTGAGGTGTTTGCTCACCAGCTCCTGCTGCCTTCTCTCCTCTCGTCGTCTTTCCTGCTGAGCTTTCTTTTCCTCAGCCTTCTTCCTCTGTCGTGCCTCCTCTTCAGCCTTCGTCTGGGCCTTGAAATGGAGAAAATGGAGGAAGGTAAAACTTAATTTGGCACATATGACCTGTTCAGAGATCACAGACCTCTAAGCTTTCCCCGTATTCCTCTAGCATTGACCAGCACCTGAAACTTCAGAAGGAAGCAGACTTTGTCACATACTAGACATGATCTGTGCTGGACAATGAACTGTGGAAGGGGGAGGAAGGAGGGACTGTTCTTTCTACTACCTATGAATATATCTTTCTACTACCTATAACTTAGGACAAAGAACGATAGATATCTATATATAGCATTTACCTGTTCTTCCCCTAAAAAATTTAAACCATACACCAAGTTATTTATTGATAACTTGACTGCTGAAGTCAGTCCTGAATCCCTGGGCTCTGCTCTGAAGTTTTACTTCTACGTGCAAAGCAGCATTACAGGTACCCAAACATTTATTTCCCCAAACACTGAAGATCAAATAAGTTGTTTTACTTCAGTGCTGGTCATACTTGGCACAATATCCTTCTCTGAATGTTTATCTGCTCCCCTTGCAAACCCCACTCTGCTTTCACTTCACAAAGCTTTTGCTCTTGATGTATGCATCAAAGGCCTAAAACCCACAGCAACCATAATGCATGGTTACTATGACTGTGCTTCCTGATCTCTACCATCATGGCAACTGCAGCTGAGGAAACCCAACCTGATGCTTGTCTGTCCACTCCACGGTTAAAGTGTTCTCTAAGGCTCGTTTCAGACTTCTGCACATGTGAGTGCATCTCTTGCTTGGAGAAGGAAGAAACGCTGTTGTTTTAGGACCTCAGTTCTGAGCTTTCTGATCCTAATGCAATTTATTATCAATGTTTTCAGTAACAGCTTAATGCCCTGAAGGTAAGAAGGCTCCTCTGTTGGATGTGTATCACAGAATTTGGGTATTAACTATGCAAACGTTGTCAGTATCTTCTCTCTTCAGCAGAGGTTTGCTAGAAAGATGCAGGATTTTTACTAGGTGAGACTGCATGTCCTCAAGCTGCACGTGACCAGACAGGAAAGGCCGAGGAGGGGAAACCCACCATTGCCAGGTCCAATCAAGTGAATCTCTGCATGCAGTTCCACCCTTCCCACCCTTGGCAAGGACAAGTTACAGTCATGGGGTAGGTGTGAAAGAAGTGTTGGGGGGGTGGCAAGGGAGGCTGCTTCTAGGATTGCAACTGCATCAACACGAAGCATCTGCCTGTGATATGGCAGGGCTAGTGCCGTCACCGTACACAAACGCAGCAATAACTACTTCTTTTGAGGTGTGCTGGACATCTGCTTTCTCACAAGCTATAAAACTCCTGCTTTGGATAAAGGGCCTTTTCTTAGTCCCTGACTCTGGTGTTAAAACAGCATTTCTTGTAACTGGAATGGTGTGAAAGAGACTATATTTCATTTTCCACTTCCCTTACCAATTTTTCCTTTTCTCTTTGTTGTTTGGCTTCTTCTAGTTTCCTCCTCCGTTCTGCCCGCTGAGTTGCTCTCTCCTCCATAGCTACAGAAACAGAGGACATAAAACTTAGTGGAAATGAGCTACAGGAAAATGGCAGAAGTTTGGTGAACAAGGATGACCATGTCACTCTACTGCCAGGCCCCTGTTGACCTGGCAATGCCAGCACAAACGGACTTGCTTTCTGCTGCCTCTTGTGGCTGGCAGTGTTGTGAGTAAGGAACCCATAAACGTTTAGGAGCTGACTCAGGACCACCCCAATTAGATTCACACCACCCTCCTTTGTTGACAGTCACAGCCATGAGGCTCAGGTTATGAAAGGCGCTGTGTTCAGAGGCTTTATCCCTGTCTTCCCTGATTGAGTGCTGAGGCTCAGGGCACCTGATTTAGCAGCAATTGCTATGAGGTCTCCAGTAAGCTCCAGTTGCTTATTTAAAGAGCGGCTTCATGATGGAAAGCATCCCTGCCACAGTGACACACGGGTACTTGGTCCCACTAGTAAGAAACTACTGCTTAATGCTTCTTTGGGGAGATAAATTGCAATGGGGTTATCTTGCTGGCTGTCAGTGAAGGTGTTACAGTGCTGACGTGACCACACAGAACATGCAGTGGAGTTGAGAACCCGTGCTTGCTTCTTCTGAAGTCACAAATGAAGCCCAGGGTGGAGCAATCAATAACTGGGGGGCATTTAAGTATTTTGACCACAATAGGTTTCCTCAGATTCTTTTCTCCTCTCCGCTGTCCCAGAACTCTCCACCACAGGAAAATCATCCAGTGATAAGCTATTCACTGATTTTTTGGGGGGGATCTTCAAACAAAAGCACTGGAGTGCTCTGAAAATACGCTTGCTGTGTCTAAGGTGTACACAGTTTAGGCAAATCAGAGTGAGTGATGGCTTGGACTAGGTAGCATTAGAGCTGAACACAGTCAGTTAATGAAAGGCAACTATCAATGCCCAACTATCATGGACAAAAAGCTCTGGTGATTCCAAAACTGTTAAAACATCATAATGCTCCCATTCCAGGCAACCTTTCACGCAGACTGGGACCATCCCCCAGTTGATATGGAAGAACATGACCTAGGGGTATAACAGAACCTGATCTGCATGTTTAACCTGTATGCTGTTCTAGTGTGGCCAGAGAAGGGGAGATATCTCACAGAAGGCAGGGATACGGAGCTCCCTCCCCAGCCGAGCTACTATTGTCTCACAGAACCTTGGGTGTAGGCACTTAATTCCCTTTGAAATCTCACGACCTCTGTCAAAGTTGGATGAAAAGGACTGGACAGTTTAAGCGTTACTTGGATGTGCAACGAAGGGAATAAGAGTGACAGCAAAAAACCCTGTAGAGCTTCTCTCTCTGAGTCTTTTTTTGCACCAGAAAGAATCACAAGTCTTAGGAGTAACCACCACCACAGTGTACTAAGCATGGACTTGAGGGGCTTCCAGTGGCCCACGTTTTACAGATGCGTGACTTGGGCATGAAAACAGCTCACCCTCTCACAGCGCTGGTCAGGCTGGGAAAGAGAGTGCTGAGTTTTACTTGCATACTGTCATCAACCAGCAAGGCTGAGGGGAAGAAAGAGAGAAATTTCCAGACAAGCTGTTGAGAAAAGTGGTCTGGAATGGTCTTTGCTATCTAGAACAATACCTTTCAGTATGGGATGAGGTGAGGTCAGCTGGATGGAAGGCCTTCTGCCTTGCATCACCGCCCTTGTGTTTTCTGGCCCATGAGAAACAGGTGGACTAGAAAAGGAAAGAGTAAAGAAATTAGTCAATGAACGTGGTCAAATGATGTCTCACACCTACCACCTGTGGTTGAGAAACAGGCCTTGTAGTGTCTATTCTCCATTGTGCTGCATTTTCATCCTGAATCCCTGATACACCTTTTTTCTGCTTGAAATGGGATTAATGATGCATTCCTGGGAAGGAGCAGAGTACCCAGGGCTGCTGCATGTTCTGCAATACTGAGGATGACACTTTTTTTTTTTTTCTTAACTAAATAAATCCCTGCTGCTACTATGTGTGACACTCTAGTGTTGCTGTTTCTAAGTGGATCCTGTACGGATCACATGGTGTTGAGCCATTGAAAAAGGGAGAAGGATGGAGAACTGTGGCCAGCCTGATACTACTCTTGAGCCTAAGTCACAGGTGAGAGGAAGAGCAGATAGAGCTAGCACGACTGAAGTGTCCCTGGCAAATTCTGGCTCAACTTGAGTAGCAATGAGACATGCTGACTAATTGAGCCTCCTTTATCGAGGGTGTATACCTCAAATGGGTTGTATTCTCGCACCTGGATTGTTTTTCCCTCTCTGGTTTTTCCTCGCTGGTTTGTGAAGCAGAGTTGTTAAGCAGCTGGGTTACAGTTGTGGCTTGTGCTGCCTCTTCTTTAGCTCTGCTCAGCCTCTGATTTTCCTGCAGTTCAAGGATCAGCTTTTGCTGTTTCTGAAGCTGCTGCCTTTGCTCCTCAATCAGACGTTGCTGGAAGGCATGACGGTGCTCAAAACGGCTACCATAAGCAGGAGCTTTCTTTGGACCAGGTGCCTGAAACTGCTGGGGGAGAGTGGCTATTTGATTCCTGTACACAGCCTGGTCCTGGGCACTCGGGGCTGCATGTTTTAGGGTAATCCTCAAGGCAAATTTGGATTTTCTGTAGGAATGAAATGTGTGAGCAGCATCCCAACAAGAGTGGTCTCCGGTCTGGTCAGGTCCTTTCTGTATGAGGCAAATTTCAGTTGGCTAGGGGGAAAAAAAAAAAAAAGAAATAAGGAAAATTTGGCATTGATTAAGACCAAGCACACTTCTACCCCTCCTACATAGTAAGGGTTTCTTTAATGCAAATCTAGTGAGATGCCTGAGAAGTAGGGTAATCTCAGCTATGCAATCTTTATCCCATTCCTAGCCAGGGCAGAGGGGCCCTGTTATGTACAAAATGGCTGTGGGAAAGAACTGTTAAGGAACTGTGTGCCACTTCACTGGGAGGAAGAAGTCCTGATCAGGCAAGAGCGCTGGCAAGAATATATCCTAACTATTTTGTTAAGCTCAGGACAGCTCATTTCTCAGGGGTTAGCTCATCTCTCAGGGATTAGCACAGTCCCTTTTCAGATGGAAGAGAAGTCTACACGGTGCTGCTTCCTCATGCCTCTTCTCCAGCGTTGATAAATATTACCATGAAACTGGTGCACAGTGGGGAATGAGGCTGCACCTTTTCTGACACATGGTCTTTCTCTGAAGAGGCAGCAGATTTAAGGTCTGCTTTCTGATTCTTAGGTCAAAACCAAATGCAGTCCCATCCTTCCAGCACAAATTTTACCAGTGCATCAGAAGAAAAATATGGGCCTACTAAGATGATACAAGCACCATAGGAAATCAGCTTTTGCTGAGACTTAAACAAATTAAAAGCTTGACCTATAATATGGGTATGTGAGCTCTCATGCTGGGATCGGGATACTGCTGTGGTACAGGTTTTATAGACAGAAGGGAAGGGCAGGCAATTTAAGGAAGCAACCTCTGATTCCCCTCTCCTACCTCCTTGTGATATGCACTATCCTGAAACAGCCAGAGACAACTTTTTTCCTCCAGACTTAAAATCCAGGGAGCTGCACTGGCATGACAAAATCTCTTGTCATGCACTCAAGCATTATTCTTTTTAAGTCTAAGCAGGCATCAAAGATGTAACTAATCTCTCAGCAAAAGTGATCTGGGGGTGGGACACTCATTGCGACTCAGTACATGCAGGGTTGTTCTCTAGCAGCATTAGAGATTATTTTTAAAACTCATTCAGTGTCCTTCATGTTTGCCTCTGATTTTTAAAGACTTCTCTCCTGAACAGTTGCAGGCAGGTATTTGGGGGACTCCCTGAGAAAGAAGCCTTCCTCTGGGACAATGTAATCTTTATTTCAGATTGCACAAAAGTACTTTGTAAGAGTACTGAGATGCCAATACACAAAACTACACGGGAAGGATTTACCTTGTCTTGCTGCAAATCTTGATGATGGTTTACTTCCGCTGTCCGAGGCACGTAAACCTTCAGTGCCCTGGCCGGACCACCCTTCCCCAGTGACACCACCTTCAGTCGCTGTGCCATCTTCCTCTTCATCTCCCCGCCCTTGATCTGCAGCTCTTGCTTTTCTGTCTCTGCTTGGCTCCAGCGCTGCCATGCCAAAAAGCAGCGGCGCAAAAGCCGTCGCTTGTTATGCTCCACAGACAGTTGTGTTTTCCTGAATGAGAAAGAGGGGGGCAAAAAGGATGCCCATTATCTTGAAGTAAGTTTCCCTAGTTCACATTTTGCAATCTCCTGTGTAATCCTTGGGCTGTAGTATAGGGGCAAAGACATATCCATTCCCTTGCCAGCTGCATAGGAAGCGGCAGTGCCTCACCACACAGCCTGCCAGACACCTGCAAGAGTAAAATTTTTCTCTGGCTGATAGGGAATTCATCCAACAGCCTCCTTAATGAAAGGCACCGACCAAAATGATCTCTGCTATACTACTACTGAAATAGGAAATAACTATATTCATCAGAATATGAGGTGCCATATTTATTTCTCTGGGGTCCAGAGCAAGCCAGGGTGAGATTTCCAGGGAAGATACCTACAGAGAGTGTGAGACACAGGCTTGTTGGAAAGTGCTAAAGCTCCTGTTTATCTCTGTCCTCCTTTTCATCTGTGCCACAATGCCTCTGGCAGACTGCACTCAATGTATCAGTTTTCTCAAAAAGCTACTGTTTTCCTCCTGCTGGCTAACTGGCAAGGCCCTTTTAGATGCCCTGATCACTGCACTGCCCAAGTACTGCTGCAATAGGAGGAATTCTACAGTGTTGGGTCACTACCTGTTTTGATCTCGGAGATGAACTTCCAATTGCTGTGCCTCCCGCTCTGCTTTCTGGGCCCAAGTATAGTTTCTCCAGGCTCGCAGGGTCTTCAGTTGGCATCTCCAGTTGGCAAGGGCTCTGGCTTTTCTGATTTTAATTCTGTGCTCCAGAATGACTTTCAGCCAAGCAGAGAAATGTCGTTGCATGCGCTGCATGGGAGAGTTTCAGAAAACCAATGAGCAAGATACAGCTCGTCACACAAATACTGATCCTCTCCACCCTTCCCCTTATCTGGTTTTCCTTTTTGAGATTTTTTTTTAGAATCATCACTTTCAACAATTACCTTGAGGGTAAAAAAATAATGCAGAGCATGTGCAGGTCTTCTACAAAAAGCAGAAAGGAACTAGAGAGAGAACATCACGGGGCTCTGTGCTTTTGAGTGAAATGCACTTAGTTCAAGTGTAAAGGAATAAAATGGGTGAGGAACATAGAATCTCTAGAGACAGGAAAGGCATTTCAAAATCTAGAAAATGTCTAAGATGCTACAGGTAAGAACACTTCTACGGACAACAGTCCTGAGCACCACATCTTTTCCACAATTCTAAGTGAAATCTCCCACTGACTACACTTGAGGCACAGACAGGCTGGGGATGGAGGCTCAGGATTTCTTGCTCCTAGTCTTACAAGATACTTTTTGCACTGCTCTTCTACTTTCCTGGTATTAGGAGGAGGTCTTGGAAGAAGTAAAAAATTCTGATAACCAGGACTTTTTACTTCAGTTTTGCAAATGGTAGTTGAAGGCAGGTAGCTCAGAGTCAAAGATAAAGAAGGGTGATGCTCACTCTCTGCTTATTGGCCTGAATCCAGCGCAGCAGCTCCTGAGCCTTTCTCTGTTTCTCCTCTCCTTGCTCTTCTTTCTTCAGGACCAGGGGTGGTGATGCAGTAATACGCACCTTCTGAATTGTCAGCTTTTCACTTTTTTCTTGTCTCTTCCCCTTCCTGGAAAGCAAACAAACATACAGATGTAATACAACAAGGAAAGTACTGTAGCACAGATTTCACTCCCTTGTTGGCCAATCCTAAGAAGAGAATCACCTCTACAGCTTAGAAAGTTGCTGATTATTTAACTCATGCTTCTTAGAAAACAGCCTCTGTCATAGTTTGGGGTTCCAGAGATTAAACAGTCTGGAGCATTTCCAAAATATAGCAGGCAGAAGAAAATAGTAAGATTTTAGTAAAGCACTTGCACAAGAAGATTTAGGATCTCAGGGCTGTCTAAGTAAATAAATGGCCTCCCTAGAAGTCACATCTCTGTGACAATCCAAGTTTAGCAGAAGCAAAAATTATGTCTCTGCAGAATTCTCAGCCAAGAATGCTCTTTATTCTCTCATAGCAGAGGGAGTATTTTAAGTTCTAGACTTTCAACACAGACTGTTCTTTTTTGTGTGTGTGTGTACACTGTCTTTCACGCTGCATTAGATGCTAACAAGGCTGGATGTGGCCAGAGTTGATGGAAAGAATGCACGGTGGTGCAAACACACTCCTACTTTGTGATTCAATGTACATATTGGTAATGGCTGAGGGGAGACTAACAGTATCTTTAGCCCATCTTCCCACTAATGATAAACCCTGCCATAGACGTTGGTAACAAAGGAATAAAAGGTTTTGGGAGAGTTTGGAGACAAAGGAATAGCAGATGTTTCCACTGGGACCACCACTCCTCTTACATTTAGCAAAAGGAGCTGATAAGTGTTCTTCATATGGTTCTTTCCATGCCCCCCTCTCCCTCTTACGTTCTCCGTGCTTCTGCCATGGTGTGCCTCTTCTCAGTCCTTTCCTTTTGCAGCTTCACGATTTCCCTCTGGATCTCCTCCTTCTCCCTCTTAGCCTCCAGGGCCTTCCTTCTCTCCTCCTGTATTTGGCGCCTGGCCTCAGACAGAGCTAATTTCTTCAGGGACTCTTCTTGTCTCTGAAGCTCTAATGCCTTCTGACGCTTCATTCGGTTTTCTTTCACCTGGGAAGGAGGAAATCGGCAAAAGTCAAAGCAGATGCCAAAGGCTGAAGAATTTGAGGTTCATTGTAGACTGACAGGGTGGGTCACAATCCCCCATTCACATGAAGCAAGCAACCCTGTCCATAGCTGGCACTGACTGGGCTGGTTCTGCTCTCGGACCACCAAAAACTCCAGTCAAGAGAGTGAGGTTAAACCAGTATTACTTGATGGGAGCAAACTCAGAACCAACTGCCATGGTGGCTTTTCCTGTCAGTCTTCAGAAAGGGGGAAAATCTGAACAGATGTAGTGAAAGCTGACTGTGCAAGCTACTGTGAATGGCTAATGTGCCCCTGAAAATGCAGGAACGTTTCAGCTAAACTGTGGAAGAGTATCCTCAGGTATGTGCCTCCGAGTCAGAGATTATTGCAGGTTGGGAGAGAATACTGGGGAAGTATCACTGAGCATTTACTCTAATCCTATAATCCTCCATCTTATTCCTTTTAACTGTGCTGCCTTGCCTGCTCACCTGCTTGTGTCTGAGGTCCATGATTATTCGTGGATCTACAAGTTTTTGGTTTTCCTTGATGTCTTCAAGTCTAAGCTGTTCCGCTATCCAATTGTTCACACCTTGACTCTGCAAAAGATGCTGTAGGTACTCTTGGACAGAAGAACTTTCCAATTCATGTTCCAGATAGCTGCACAAGTCTGAAATGAGGAATTCAGATTATCTCAGGCTAGTTTGAAATGAATAAACCCCTCTGTGTCAGATCACAAAGCCTCATGTAATTAAAGGGATCACTTTCCCAGACTGTCAATGCATTTCTGATGAAAGCAGACACACCTACTGCACTCCATTTAGCCCCAAAGAGTCTTAATCGGCCTCCCATTGAACACGCTACAGCAGTAACAACATTTCATCCATTTTTCACTGCCTTGCCTCTGAGCATCTCAAACAGCTGTATAAATTTGACAGGCCTCTCAAATACCCATACACAAAATAAATAAAATTTCTATTTTACAAATGAAGACATTGAATGTTTACGAGGTGCATTTGTGCAGCCCTACAGCAAGCTGCTGTAAGAGCTGGGGGAGAAAAATCACCACCTCTAATCTTGTTTCTACTGAGCCCACTATCCTGGCCTCGAAGCAACTTTTACTTCTCCGTCTGACAAGCCATGAGGCCTGGCCCCCTTCCCCAGCACATCCTCAGAAAGGAAGCCAGGAAGGAACTGCTAGAGAGAGTCCAGTGCAGAGCCACGAAGATGATTAAGGGGGTGGAACATCTCCCTTCTGAGGAGAGGCTGAGGGAGCTGGGTCTCTTTAGCTTAGAGAAGAGGAGACTGAGGGGTGACCTCATTAATGTTTATAAATATGTAAAGGGCAAGTGTCATGAGGATGGAGCCAGGCTCTTCTCAGTGACATCCCTTGACAGGACAAGGGGCAATGGGTGCAAGCTGGAACACAGGAGGTTCCACATAAATATGAGGAAAAACTTTATGGTGAGGGTGACCGAACACTGGCACAGGCTGCCCAGAGAGGCTGTGGAGTCTCCTTCTCTGGAGACATTCAAAACCCGCCTGGACGCGTTCCTGTGTGATATGGTCTAGGCAATCCTGCTCTGGCAGGGGGATTGGACTAGATGATCTTTCGAGGTCCCTTCCAATCCCGAACATTCTGTGATTCTGTGATTCTGTGAAGTGCTTTGTTGTGCTCTCACCATCAAACCGCTCACACGTCAGAGGGGCTACAGAAGGCTTTTCCAGGATGACAGAGTCAACTTCCTCTTCTCCATCGCTCCTCAGCTCCAGCTGCAGTTTGGACTCCATCCAGTTACTGAGCAGCTCTTGGGCTATCGTGAGGAAAGAGATTGATGACTTCACTTGCTCAAAAAATACATGGGTAAGTGTAAACTAGCAAGACTCTGTCTCTGGGATAGTTATATCACATGCTGGGAAGGCTGTCTAAAATGACTGAAAGCTGATCTGCAACAGAAAATGGAATAAGGCTAATAGTTCTGTTCTCATCTTCTTGATCTATAAAAGAACAGGAAGAGAAGGTGGCAAACTTTTTCCCTGTCACATATGTCACAAATTAATTCTTCTCCACCTCATTTTTCCTACAAGATTCTGTGGACACTTAGATCACTCGTGTGATTATTATAGCATTTATCAAGGAGATGGAATTCACATGAGGTAATTCATAACTCGGATGACAGCTTTCACATGTTTTACCACTGCACTTGCAGACACTTAGATATTTTCCACACATACAGACAAAGTTGTCCTATGGTATATACAAAAAGAACCACTGTTTGGACAAATGTTTGCTTCATGTGTACAGGTTAACCTTTGCAAGCACCACAGCTCAAAGAACAACTGGTGAGTCTAGATTACAAATCTCTCAGGTTACAACTCTTATTGATACCTTTCTTTGCAAAGCGGACTATGTGTCGTTAATACCATTAAGTATTCTAACAACAGATTCCAGACAAAAGGCTTTCACTTGAGCTAGAACAATCCTGAGGGATTGGTAGCGATAAAAAGGAAAACCCAAGCAGAGAAGGGCAAACAAAAACAATAAAGAAACGTGAGGAAAGCAAGCAATTTTTCCACCAATTGCAAAGACAGCTCCCTTTGAGGCTGTATAATGCATTTGGACAGTGGACTGTAAGCAGATGCAAAACCACACAATTATTCGTAGATGTGAAAGTTACACAGAGCAATTCCATTTTCACATCTGGCCTGCTATCAAAAACATGTCAGGTAATTTTATCTGGCTTCCTATAGCCCACTAACTTGTGTTTGACCATACAGTGTGTCTTCAAGGGCAATACCCTTCCTCATCTTGACCTGAAATCTCCAGGAGACAGAGAGTTTATCCTTCTCTTAGGTATGCTAATTAAGATTTACCTTGAACTCCAGCAATTGATTCTTCTTATGCCTTTCTCCATTAGATGAAAGACATCTTACTATGAATTGTTTCTTATGGTCTTAAGCTTTGCAAGAGCCTGTTCAGACCAGAACCACAATGCTGCATCAAGAACAGTTCATTTTAGGCAGCTTGTGGCAAGCAGTATTTCAGCTCACCTTCCTCACACGCCGCATCATGATCTTGCAGCCGTTCCACGGTCACAGGACCACAAGGCCCCTGTGAATACCTTGACTTTTGAAGGGAAAAAGCTTCAGACACAGCATGCTCAGCGGCTTGTTCCACTCTCTTTAAAGTAAAGAAAGAAAAACATTTCTAAGGATTGCTGGGTATTAATTTTTAAACTTCCTATATCCACGTTTCTCGTCCAGAGAGGGCAAACTTCAGTGGGAATGTAACACAAGACAGCATGGCTGTCACAAGAAATAGACTTCTTTTGAAACACATTTCTCCGACTGCTTGATTGACTGGAGAAATTGGACTTAGAAATCATTAAGTAATAAGCATTCATTTGGCAATTAGTGCCAGTCATAATGATTGGAGAACATGTAGGGAGAATACAAACATCCTGCCCCTGGGGGCTAGATGGAGTCTTGCTGAGCTAGTCCCCAGCAACCACCAACTATGAAATTTGGTATCAGTATTTTGTCACAACCAGGCTGGCCACTGTGTAAATAGTCTAAGTGTTTTCTGTCCCATATTCGTCTCCCCGAGGTGTAAATGGTCCTGACGTGTGACTGTGTTTTCACATGTAACACCTGTACCCCAGACAGCCTGCATTTCTGCAGAACTTCTTCCCTTTGTGCTAGGGCAAGCAGAGCAAGCTGCTGTCAGAGGCCTAGGAGGCTGCGTGAGGAGGCAGATGCACGCTCCTACCGTCATAAGATGGCAGCTGAGGGTGGGAGCACGAGGGTGCCCAAGGAAGCAGAACAAAGGGAAGTTCGCCCTAGAATTCAATTTCCTCGATCTCAGGTGGTTGTAGATGCAGGACATGGTGCTTTGGGGTAAATCTCTTGTCTTACCTGCCCATACACACAACCTGCGGTACTTGCTCAACAGCAAGCTTTGTGCGTGACCCACGCACTTTACACGCAGCAGCAGGGTACCTTACTCTGGAGTTACCGTGCAAGTTACTTCACCTTGATCCAGTGCTCCCAGTTATCAGCGTCAAACCTTGGCTGGCGATAAGATAAAAAAACACAGTAACAGCGTTGCAACCGCGTGTCTCTTTTTGAGCCAGAGTTTAACGCTGCCAAGCTCCGCGCCATTCACTCGAGCGCGGCGCGGGCTTCCCATCCGCTGCCAAACCACACGGCCGCGGCCGCTGCCCTCCCACAGTCCCTCTGTACTCGGCACTGGTGAGGCCGCACCTGGAATACTGTGTCCAGTTCTGGGCCCCGCGCTTCAAGAGAGATGTTGAGGTGTTGGAGCGAGTCCAGAGGAGGGTGACCAAGCTGGGGAAGGGTCTGGAGGGTCTGACCTACGAGGAACGGCTGAGGGAGCTGGGGGTGTTTAGCCTGGAGAAGAGGAGGCTCAGAGGTGACCTTAGTGCAGTCTACAACTACCTGAAGGGAGGTTGTAGTGAAGTGGGAGTCGGCCTCTTCTCCCAGGCAACTAGTGATAGGACAAGAGGACACAGCCTCAAGCTTTGCCAGGGGAGGTTCAGGTTGGACATTAGGAAGGATTTCTTTTCAGCAAGGGTCATTAGACATTGCAAGGGGCTGCCCAGGGAGGTGGTGGAGTCACCATCTCTGGAGGGGTTTAAGAAAAGCCTGGACATGGCACTTAGTGCCCTGGTCTAGTTGACAGGGTGGTGTCAGGGCAATGGTTGGACTCGATGATCCCAGAGGGCTCTTCCAACCTGGTTGATTCTGTGATTCTGTGACACAGACCCGGGAAACCTCTTTGCTGAGCCTGACCCTGCCCGTACAAGCGGTCGGGACCCCACGGGGCCGCCCCCCGTGTGCGCAGCCCCGGCCGGGCCCAGCTCCCCCCCCCCGCCGCCGCCGCCGTTTAAACCGCTCACCCGAGCGCGCGCGCCCTGATTGGACAGCGCCCTGCAGGGCGCCCCCTAGCGCCCCCCCCCCCGCCGCGGCCCGTCAGGCCCCGTTACCTTCGGCCCGGCCCCGTCGGTGAGGCGCCGCCAGCGGTACAGCTGCGGCCTGTGCAGCGGCAGGGCCATGGCCACGCCGGGCACCCCCGAAGGCCGCCAGCCCCTCTCCGCCTGCCGCACGGCTCACCCCGCCGGTGGCCGTTTCGCTATAGCAACTGCCAACGCCGCGGGGCGGAAGGGCGGCGCCTCGCGGGCGGCGCGCGGTGATGATGGCGCGGGGGGTGACGGGGGCGGGCACGGGAAGCGGGGAGGCGTGCGGCCGCCTTCGCCAGACCCGCGCCGGGGCCGACGATGAAGCTGAAGCTGTGCGGAGCGGGCGGCGGGCGGCTGGGGACGCTGGTGGGCCTGGGCAGGAGCGGGGCCGCCGCCCTGGCGCTGCCGGGCTGCCTGCTCTACACGCGGACCGGCTCGGCGCCCCACCTCACCCACGACACCCTGCAGGCGGTCGGCGGCGTCCCCGCTGTGGCCCAGCTCACCCTGCCCGCCCTGTGAGTACCGGGGCCGGGGGCCTGGGTTCTGCGGGGCGCTGCAGGGGTTAGCCGGGCCTCTCGCTTCCCCGGGTGTAAGGCAAAATGTGGAAGCCGGTTGCCCCTTTGTTGCTTCCCCGTCGAAGGGAGGTGCGGTGGCTGAGCAGGAAGCAGGTGAAGGTGAGGGACCTAGAGGGCTGCGTAATTTGTGAGCGCGTTTTGGCCAAACCCCTCTTAGCAGCTTCACAGTCATCTTCCCAGAAGAATAGCCAGCGTTAGAAGCAGCCAGCGCTCCAAACTAGTTAGGTAGGTGGTAACTGAAAGAAAAGATAAACATTATGAAGCTGGTTTAGAAGCTTGCCCCTCCCTGGCTTGTGTAGTTGTTGAGTGAGGCACGTTAGTAAAGCTACCCAGCCAGTCAGTGGTCACTGGTCAGTGTGGGTAAAATCTTTGCCTCTTTGCCACACAATTATGAGTGTACCAATTTGTAAGCTGTGATTCCTGAGCTCTGTGTTTCTGCCGTTTAGTTCCATACGTCCCTGCCGTGCTGCCTGATAGCTAGATGGCAACTATCAGTGCCTAAACCAATACAAGTTCACACAACGCATAAGTATGGAAGCAGAAGCCTTAGTTATGAAACCACTGAGCTTTCTTGACAGTTGTTTGCTTAGTTAATGTGTTTCTGTATCTGGATGCAGGGCAGAACTTCATGAAGTCCTGGAAGAATATAAAGAAGGAGCTGCAAAATTCATAGGTAAAGTGCATGTGTTTGCTTGTATGTCTGGAGGGATAACGTGGATGGATCCCACTGGTGCATTTTTAGGCAGTACAGTAGGCAGAAAGATGTAGGCATAGGCTTTCCACATTTTAGGTATTTTCTCACTCAAAGTGGCACTAAGACTTGAAATAGTATGTTGTCAGTAATATGGCCAGAAGTCCTTCAAACGGGCTATGTAAATATGTGAGTTTGCTTTATTTCTCTTTTTCTGCACCCAGCCTTTTTGGGGGCCTCAGCACTGACTGGGATGGACTTAACCCAAAAGTTGAGACTGGAACTGAGAGAGGTTTTACTGTAGCCCCCAGTCACTGGTGCAAATGGATCTTGCCAAATGCAGTTTCTGACTTCTTTTGAGAAGAATTAGAAATTGTCATGAAAATGGCCTTCCCCTTACAGCTGTCCAAATACATTTCCTGACAGTATCTTTCTGCTCAGGCTGGCTTTTTTGATTCTCATAAAGCAGTTGGTTTCATCTGAAGATTTCCAATGGGAAATCTTCGTCCAATATGAAGAATAAACAGGTAAAGCACCTCACATCAAATCAGTCTCAGCTGGTGGACATTCCTGCCTCCAAGCTATTCCTGTTCTGAGAGGACATTAGGGGAAGGACCCATCTTGGATTTGCAGGGGCTTTGAAGAGCTAAAGCAGCAGGTGGAGGAGCTCATTTTTACCCTGTTCTTATTGCTGACAGTTTAGTGGTCAGACTGTACTTGGTCCCTTGTATTCTCCTTCCATTTGTCCACGTTAAATAGTCAGTTTTAGGAATATACTCAACTTACAGATAGCCAAATGCAGAACTGTTGATGTTGCCATAGCCCTCAGCTACTGCACCAAGCCTTTGTCATCTTCATCAGTCCCTGTGCTCCATTCTTGGCACAGTTGGTGAATGAAATCTTTATCTCTTAACACCTTGGTGATAGGAACGAGTAAAGCATCAGATCCTGTGTTTGTGACTGTCCTCAGGTTTTCCTCTGGTTGTCACAACAGGTCAGTAAAGGCCTGACCACATGCAGTATGCAACCAAGATCACTGTTGTCGGGCTCGTGGTGAGGGAACCTGTGTGTGCAGTGAATGCAGAGTTAGAATCTCGTGTGAATATCTGTGTCATAGTCTGTATTTATATCGGGGAGGTAGCTCAGAGAACTGGAGGACAATCAGCCAAGTCAACAAGCTGCTTCTCTGGGACTCTTTGCCTGCGTATCTCAGGCTACACTGGGTACAGGGTAAATCCTGTTACAGTGATGGCGTGTCCGTTCAATTTCTGTAATGTACAGACAGTTCTTTATATATGAAATCTAGCGAACTTTGCAAGAAAAAAACTTGAGCTGCTAATACTTTTAGCAAAACAGGTATTTTTATGAATGATTTGTATGTGCCAGTTGTACATATATTATTAATGTATACAATAATGTAAATTATTACAATTCAAAAAAAAAGTTTTAGTATTTTTGTCCTATATACTGAGACTGAGCTCTTTTTTAAAAAGCACATCAAGATTTTAGACATGCATTTCATTACATAAGCAAAGTTCTGGCTTGGATTTCCAAAGGAAGTTTGCAACCAATTTTCAATAAACTTTGACTGCCTTGGGACAACTTATTCCTTCAAGAAAAAATGAAAATCCATTTTATCTGAAACTTGTTGGAGCTTTCAGCAATTTCACTATCTGTGAAGAGAAAACTGTCTGTCATTGAGACATACTATCTATCTTTCTGTATGACATTGGAAACCTCCGATCTGGCAGGGATGATAAATTTCTCATTTCTGTAGCTGATCTGTTCTCTTACTATATGTTGTCCTTCCTTAAAAGTTCTAGGCTTGAGGCTGTTGCTCAGTTTACATGTGTCAAATGTCAGATGTCTCCAGTGCATCAGTTGAGTGGTCAAGTGAGTCAGCCGTTGGGTCTGGCAAACTTCAGCAGCAGGACTATTAATCAAGAAGAAACATAAATAAATCTCAAAGGAGCTGTGTAGGTTGCAGAACCAAAGGGTATTACCTGATGGTTTGTCCTGATGCTGCGTTCTCCTCCCTGCAGCTAGTAAAGCTGGGAAAAAAGTCTGCCTGCTTTGGTCCTGAGAGATCAAATGAACAATTTGGGGTTTTTTTCAGAACATATGTACTTGTGTGTGGGAGAATACCCTGTTCCCTTTTGCGAATTTACAAACCACGTATTTGCATTGGCTTTGTTTGGGTTCACGAAACTCTACTCTGTGTTTGTCGCACTGTTCCCAGGTATGCCAGACACGGTGCTGTACTGCTCCCTTCATGACCCGGTCACTCCCTGTCCATCTGGCTACAACACTAACAAGGTACAGTAACTGTAAAGACTTGCAAGAATCCACTTAAAGTTCCCCAAAGAAAGCTGCCTCATCTGTGTGGGTGTGCTTAGACAGACACAAGATTTTTTTATGCTTTATAGAAAAATAAATCTTTGCACGAAGATGAATGTCATTTACATGCTCATACCTCCACCTAAATAAAGCTGGGCATTTTCTTGGCAGTGCGTTCCCCGAACAGTTCCTGATCAGCTAAGTGGCAATTCAGATAGAAAGGAGAGCTCTGGACTCCCATGCTGTTGTGGTTAATGTGGTAGTAAAAGCAAATACATGTGTTTTAGCCTATATGCTGTACAAGCTTATAGTGATGCCACTGATAAGTGATAAACCTGAACCCCTGTGTGTGTACTTACAGTCTGCTACAGGCCCACAAAGGGGAAGAGCTTCGTATTTCTGCAGTAAGATGGGTCAGCGATCCAGGAGTACGTAGTCTTGTGGATGTTGGTCCGTTCCATCCCACAGGCATGCGTGTTGCCCGTGCAATCCATGCACTACCTGCTGCCTGCCACAGCTTTGAGCCTGGAGGGGCCACTCCTGGCACCTGCTCAGATGTGGTCAGTCCCAAGGCCTGTTTGGGTATGGTCACATTTGGTGAAAGGTCACGGGATGACAGAGGGTAACTGCTGCCATCCAGCTATCAGTGTATATTCTTTGCTGCTGGGAGCCAGGCTGAGTCCTGTTTCTGCAGACAAGGAGTTACCTGAAGGTTGTCTCACCATTGTGCAGCTATGAGGTGATAGCAGGGATCGAAGCCTGGGTGTTGTGCGTTTTTTTGGTTTTGGTTTTTTTTTTTTTGAAGCTGGTGAAGACTTTTGTTACCTTGTTACGAGGCCTTCTGCAGCTGGATCTGGGCTGACAAATACTTACGGAAGCTTTTTGAAAGCAATGGGACAGAAAGCTCTGGATTCTGTGCCAGAAAGCCTGGCACAGGCTGGATTTAAATAATCGTGGGTTAACGCTCAGTTCTCTAAGCTGCATGGCTATTTTATTTATTAAAGCTGCTTTTTTTCCTCTGGAGAGCAAGATGAAGGTAACTAGACTTGATTACACTCTGTGCCCTTTGGCTCAGACAGTTCTGTCTTGCCTCTGCCTGCCTTCACCAGCTGTTCCTTGATGCTCTCACATAAGAAGCAGTAGGTACTAACTGGACAACATGCTGCTGCAGAGCAACATAGAGCTGCTGCATTCCAGTTGCTCTGCCAGTACTAATTTGGGATCTCCTTCCTTTGGAGTTGCTTTTTTTTTTTGTTTTAATGGGAAATTTACAAAATTGTTATTACTTTGGAGACTTCTGTCTGTTTCTTTGTTACTCAGATTTAGTGAAATTGGCTGATGAGGCCAAAAGTAAGCAGGATAGATGGGTGGATGGACAACAGATGTGTGGTGTATTTGCACAATCCTTTTGTTTTTTGTGGACACCAGACAAAAAACAATTGTTCTGCTCATATTTTTTTGCCTCAGCTGATCAAATTCAATTTGTGAATTAGTCTGCATGAGAACTGCACTGCTTAATCTATTTGGCATAGGCTAGGAGAATGTGTTTAAACCCTCAAGCCCCAAAAAGTCCCCATAACACTTCAAGTGTTATCAGCTGTTTCTGATAGTTGTAAACCATTCCTCATTTAAAAAAGTACTAATGGAGTTGCAGATGAAAAGAACTCATTTCTAAAGGGCTCGAGCCCAATACTTAACCTCCTTGAATACCCCTTTAAAATTTTGGAGCAGCAGTGTCACAAGTCTAACAATAATACAAGAAAAGCAACTGCCAAGCTGCACTCACAGGTTAATTACAGAATGTGCAGAATAGAGTGAAACATGGTAGTGTAGTTGCAGTGGCTGCAGTAACATTTTGTGAATCTGAATGTTTAGTGAATGGAATGGTGACATCTGCTAGCCCAAAGGTGTTCAGGTAACATAACCTCTCTGTGCAGGTGCTTTTGTTTGCTTTAAAATCTTTTAAGGGTAGCATGGAGTAACAATGGAAGATGGGGGCCCATGTGCGCACGCAGAATGGAAAGTGTGTGAAGAGACCGAGAAGATGGAGTGTGAAATCCTGATGAGTACCTGCCATTTCTTACGTTGGCTCGGTTTGGAAGCTGTGTGTTTCTTTTGCGCTTGTATTTCAATCCCTTCTTAAGTGGCTGGATTTGGGACCTAAAATAGCATTGCATTCTAAGATTAAATTGCCTCACAACCTTTTGTATTCTTCCTAGTGTGTCTGTGTGGTTTATATATACACATATATTCACATGGATGGTATGAATTCACTGCTCGGAAGAGGAAAGAGTTTCTTGGTTTTGCGTTGTGCACAGAAATCTAGTGAGCTGTATTTCCCATTGCTGCTTTTCATGAAATAACAACATAAGTTTGATGGGAATTAAATCTTTTATTCTTTCTATTTTTTTTTTCCAATTCTGCCACTAATTTTGTGTGATGATAGGCCAGCTGCTCTATCTCAAAGACTTCCAAACATGTGGAGAAGACACTGTGTTGAGTGTGATGGTTTCACCAAAGAGTATCCAAGAAATCCCAATTCAGTCACTTATCTCCTTTCATTCATTGTGCCAAGTGCAGCTGATTATCTGAGCCATGCTCCTGGAGAACTTATCTATAAAGTGTCATTCCAGTATCTGGTGTTTCATCAGACCAATTCCTTCTCTCCTTTGACCCTTAAGATCTGTTAACCTTTGCAACTAACGTTCATCCCTATTCTTCCTTGACAGACAGTGTCCCTGTGGGGAAACTCAGGGCGCATGGAAGTGACGGCTCCCAAGTTCATGGACATACAGCGGGCCATCCAGCCAGACTGGTTCCAGTGCATCTCTGATGGAGACACCATTTCTGGGGAAGTTGGTAGAAAAAGGGCCAAGAAGTCTGTGGATAGGTCGCTTTCCTTCCTGGATGTATGCCTTCAGCTGCTAGAAAAATCACCGGTAAGGTCCCCAAAATATCGGGGCAATAACACTGCAGCTGCTTTTTGGTCTGTGCTGCATCCTGGGTCAGTCCCAGGGTGTGATTTAGTAGGAAATCGTGTCACACGTTGTATCAGAGAGTGCCCAGGTGACAGTCCTGGACAAGGTGTAACCAGTAGCGCTGTGGGTTTTCCTTCTGCTGCTCTCTTTTCTTAATAACTTGCCTCCTGCACCAGGATACCCATCTCTACTAGTTGAGGAGAACTACTTTTTTTTGAACTGTAGTGCATTTCTTTCACTTACCTTCATGCTACATACATGGGCAACGTAGGATCTTCTCATTCAGATTGAGAAAAAACATCTTTTTGCTCTGAAGTCCCCTCAGTTCCAAGTGAGAGAGGACTTGCTAGAATTTGCTGGTGCTATTCTTTATTTCTTCCAGCAGCTTTGAAACTTCCCTCCCTTTTGGTGAAAGGGGACATAGTATCTGAGTCTGTACTATGAAGGAAAACGGGTGACAGGAGCTGATACTGGTATCCCCTGAAAGGCAATTCATTGTGACAGCTGGTGTCTGATGGCCGGGATGATGGCACCTGCTTTGACACACGTAGTGCTGAAGGGCCATCTATCAAAAGCCATGTACAAAGATGATCTGTGGCTATTGCCTTCTATAGGGAGGTGGGAAGAATGGCACCAAAATTCTCAGTGAGTTAGTGTCAAGGTAAGGAGCAGAATCTTGTCTCTCCTAATCCCGTTTCTACCCTACACTTGGAATTCACAGTGTTGTGTGGGGAATAGTCTTACATGGGAGAAAACACTGTGGCTCTGGCAAGTTCCTGGGAGTGCGGGGCTCAAGTAGCAGCATTTGGAGTCTGGGCTGTGAGATGTCTTGCATGTCTTTGGCAGAGCACGCTCTAACACTTGTAGCTTTCTCCTGGGCCAGGAACTACAAGGAAGTGTAATGTTTGGGGCAATTGAAGGTGGAGATATCTTGGAAGAGAGACTCAGATCAGCCAGGGAGACTGCCAAGCGACCTGTGGGTGGCTTTTTGCTAGATGGCTTCCAGGGATGTGCGATGGCCAAGGAGACCAAGTTGAAACTGATAGCTTCTGTCACAGCAGAGCTGCCAGAGGATAAACCAAGGTAAGTTGTGTGGGCAACATCCCAAGAAGTCCATCTGTCCTATTATGAGGAGCGTCTACAGGCTGCTGTGCAATATCACTGTAGGAAATAATCACTGTATTGCACAGCTCTGCCTGCGTGTGTGCCAGGCTGCCTAAATTCTACCCCTGTCAGGCTGCAGTCTTCAACCCTTGTTTCAGTTTTTAGCTGCAACTGGCACCAAGCTGTGCTCAC
This sequence comes from Nyctibius grandis, assembly GCF_013368605.1. Lineage (NCBI taxonomy): Eukaryota > Metazoa > Chordata > Aves > Nyctibiiformes > Nyctibiidae > Nyctibius > Nyctibius grandis. The sequence goes on along the minus strand of NC_090680.1, from coordinate 4,392,078 downwards.
GCTGTGGGTTTGAGTGTTCCCCACGTTTGGAGAATAATCACGATTTTAGTTCAAGTCATCTTTACTTTTTTTAGGAAGAATTATGGGTAGGATATGCCTGGGCTCTTGCATTTGGCCTCTGAGGCCATCGTTTACTTGAAGTTCAGCTTGAACAAGAACATTATTATCAACCTATTTTACAGGAACTTCTCAGAAAAACTGTCATGTTTCCCGTTCTCTCTGGTCTGAACTGGAGGAGAGCAGAGAGGGGTGCTGACAGAACTAGCCAGTGCTTACACGATCTTATGGCAGTCAGCTCTGACCTAGTACCTGAGGCACTGAGCCTGTGAAGTACCAGAAGTGGTACAGCCTGGCCCAAAACAATTGTATTCTCTCCTTGAACTGGCATAGTGGGATCATTGGGTATTCTGAGTTGTTAGTTATGCCCATCAGATCCATGCCAGAGACTGGACAGGAGTGGCAGCATTCTTGACTCTTAGAAATGGCTAACAGTAACTAAAGACTTTCAGAAAATGTGTGCTAGTATTTGCTAGTGGTTCAGAAGTGGAGGGGTTTCTTAGCATTGGGTTGAGTTGGCTTGCTTTTGCAGGGGTTGCTCTTACAAGAGCAACTGCAACAGAAGGTAGTATGGGTGATTTTTTCATCGTTTCCTGAAGAGAGTGACTCAGGCCACGTTGTCTTTCTGTAGCACTGAGCCTTGCTCTGACCAATGGTGTCCAAAAGGACATTAAATGTGAAAGCATGTGTCTGGTGTTGCAGCTTGTTCATGCTTAGCAGTGCCTGGGGTTTGAATTTTCCTGACAATTAGAAGCCTTGCTGTGTTGTTGCTGTACTGTCTACTTGAGCTACTTAAAAAGATCCCCTGGGAGCATTAGAGTCCAATCTGCTCAGCTAACCTTAGTGGCTACCAGTGCATCTGCCTCATCTGTCAAATAGTTTGCTTGTCTGGTTAAGACAAGTGTTTCTGACCTCTTTGTAGGAAGAAAGCTGGTTAGCCCTAGGGGGTCTTGTAAGTACCTCAAGTGAATTTCAGACAATCCTGCTTTCCTGAATCACCCTTGCCATTCTGGCTGGAGAAGTTGTTTTGCAGCTGTGTTCTACCCCAATATGAAATTCTCTAAAAGACAAACACTTTCTGTGCGTCACCCAAGAAGCGACTGCTTTTTGTGTGACGGTGAAATGATCTTATGAATGTACTCTTTAAAGTCCTTTCATGTACCTAATGATGCTGAAGTCTCCTGGTAAAATTTATTTTCCTTTTCAGTAGCATCAGAACCCTTGCAAGAACAAATGTTTGTCCTTACCTGTGCAAAGATAAGTTTTAGCAAGGGTTTTGATCACATATGCAGAGCTACTGTTTTGAGTATCATTTTCGCCCTGTCATGAGAGCCTGAAACGTAAGACACTCATGCTGTAAACTTCTCCCGTCCTTTTTCTGTGCTCGTCAATTTAATTGGCATACTTAGAAAAGTGACTAAAAATGGCACCTTGTGACTTCATTTACCAGCCCCTGTGTGTTTTCCTAATTATCTGCTTAGATCATTGCCCTACATCAGCTTCTACTACTGTCAGCCCAGCCATGCATCTGCAGGAGAGCAGGCGCTGCTCTGTTCTCTCCAGCTTCACTCACCCTCAGGGAAGCTGCCAGATAAATTTGGCTAACAGCAGGATCTCTGTTACCATTGATGGCAATCCAGCTGGGCTCTTCCTGGCTCTTAATGCCATGTCCCAGGAGATGTTACAGCCCAGGTTTTTGGGTAAATCATTTGAGCAGGTAGAGTGTAAAGAGGAGGGAAAAATAAAGCAAGGAACTTTTCTCTTTCCAATGACATTTCTCATTAGTGCATTCTCCTCCAGGCAGTTCTCCACGTGCACACATCTCCAAGTGATGTGTCTGTCACCTGAAGGACTTGTATCTTTGACCAGCCATCTAGTGCTGTCTCTGCTGCTCTTGATCAAGTCTTTTTAGACTGTCTCCTAGAGAGTTACCAGGCAAAGGGGTCCATGTGTCTGGAAACGAGTACTCCCCTGGGGCACAGACATGACTAAGGAAAATACCTGTTCTATGGCGTAGATGTTAGGTGAATTTTGAGTCTAAGTGTATTTATGTGTCTGTGAAAGAAACCAAATCAATTCAAACAGAATGAGGCTTTTCTGCAGTAAATGAGAGATTATTGCTGGCTTCCAAATGGCAGATAAAGAAAAGCCTGCCATGGACTGGATAGGTTGGAGGTGAGGAGATGGAAGCAGACAGGATTCTGAGTGATGACTCTTGTACCCACTTTCCTTCTGGTTAGCAGTTGCAGGGATAAGCTACACGTGCTGTACATGTGTCTTTTCCTTCAGGTACCTGCTTGCTTCTACTCAGAATATTCTAGATTTTTTCTTCTTGTGTGTCTCTTACAGAATCATCCATGGTGTAGGCAAACCAGATGAGGTGCTTGAGTGCATTGAAAGAGGAGTGGACATTTTTGAGAGCTTCTTTCCCTTCCAAGTGACAGAGCGAGGCTGTGCCTTGGTTTTCAGTTACGACTGCCATCCAGGTCCTGAAGCAGCAGGTAGGCTTCTTGATGGTCATTATAATTTTTACTGTATCAGCCAATATTGTGGCAAGCATAATTTGTGCTTTGGAGGAATCTATATTTGAGTTTTTTGTTCCTGAAATAAGTGCAGTAACCACTGGAAAAACTGGAATTCCGCTGTCAGGTGTTGCTTTTGAAGGTGGGGTATGTTGATGTGAAGCTTGTTGAGGCGAACTCGAGGCCTCAGCCTAGGATCTGAATGTCTGATTAGCCAAAATATGCTCGAGTATTTCTTAAACGTTTACTGAATAGAGGGGTTTTTGTTTGACACCATTGTCAAATTTCCTGTTACCGTTAGCTGTGAAGGCTGGACCTGTTAAGTGGAGCTCTAAGGTACTTGATCTCTAGAATTAACTGAATATGTGTCTGATTTAATAATACATTATTGAAGTCCCTTCTTCTTTGTAGCTGACAAAAGTTAGGGATCCCTCTTCTTTGGGCAGCTTTCTTCTCTGTCCTTGCATCCATCAGTTCATATCAAAACAAAAAAGATGTTCATAACTCATTACCTCATTATGCTGTGAGGTGGGAGCATGTGTATGACCCATTCAAGCATCTATCAAATGTGTTCCAAGCAGCCTTTTTGTTTTGGCTGATTAAATGTTTTTAATATAGAAAAACATTTTACATTTTTCCTCCTGGATAGAACCTAGTGGCTTTTCATGCCTGGATAATTCAAAACCAGCTGAATAAAACAGGACATCTTGTTTCTTTGTGCTTGCTGCTATTTTTTTTTTAACCCTTCTCTTTGTTCATTGTTCTTTACCTTGTCTCACCTTATTCTTAAATCATAACATTCTGGGAAAGGACAATGTCTTTGTTCTCTGTCTGTTTAACACTCAGTAGACATGGATTGTGCAAACAGTAATATTGATGTTTCCAGATACATCCCCTGCTTAAGAACAAACTTAACAATGCAAACCTACAAAATTATGGGGTGATTTTTTTATTTTTAAGGTAGACTGCTGAAAAGGCAGATGTGGAATCTACATATTCTGCATTAGTGCTACCAGCATCTTTTGATTCCAATTGTTTACAAAAAAAAAAAATATCATATAAATCTCTGAGCCTGATGACAGCATGAAAAGTAGGATGATTGAATGCAGATGAGTTGCCTGTCTACACTAACAAAATCTCAATAAAATCAATTTGTTCAGGTGATTGCATTCTGTTCAGCATGCAGTTCAGACTGGAAATATTTTTGACATTTTATTAAGATTTCAGCTCAGTAGAGCAGCAAAAAGTTATACTGTTGTTTCAGCTCTAACTCTTCATTAGTTTAGTAGATTCGTTTTCACTTGTCTCTTACTGTTTTAATCATCTGAAATTGTATTTGTGTTAACTAACCTGTGACAATTAAAGAAAAATAGTTGCCTACTATAGGACAATTAAAGAAAAATAGTTGCTTACTATAGGAAAGAGGTGGAAACTTGTGGCAGGAGTTTTGATCTTGCAAGAGAGTAGCAGAAATACCTACTGTAAGGTTGCTACACTTCCTCTGCCCTTGCTGTCCATTCATAAAAGGCTGTTGTCTTTTTATTTAAAACAGTTTTAAACCAAAATGGGGCCCAGGAGCTGGAGAAAAATGGTGCTGAAGAAGACCAGGATGAAATCTTCAAAGCTGACCCAGAAATGACACCATTTGAGATATTTCTGAAGGACAAAAGGTACGTGAGTTTGTGAGGAGGGTACCTGCATCTGTATCACTAAATATGATGCTTTTGTCCTCTATATATGATTAAATGTGGTCAGCAGCTGGATGGGAGACTTCATAAAACATGAAGGTGTTGAAGACAGTACTTCTGGACATTGAATGGAGAGCGTGGGACAAGCGTTCTAGCTTGTTAGCAGGCAGCAGTGTATGGCTGAGAGTGCTCTCTTTTGCCTGACCTAAAGCCGGGGATTTTCTGATCATTTATCCAGCAGACATCCTGTGGCCATAACTATGTTCCAGCTGAAAGACAGTAGGTTCATAGAGGTTGTCTGGGGATCATTTTGGTCTTCTGCATCTAACTTGGGTCATCTTGAGATGCTAGATTTTATTTAGACTATGGAGAGCCTCCACTTTCTGACTCAGTTTGGGCAGCTGCAGAGCGATTCTGCAATTTCTGGATACTTCACAAAAACTTTGGCCAGTGTTACCACCTGTCCTTCCTTCTCTTAGCTACCACTAAGCTGTCTGAGTAGACGACTGTGTTGCTTTGCTCGATCTTCTCTCCACTTTGTGAGAATGGTGCATCTCACAGTAGAGGGGAATACTGTTTTGTGAATAGTGGAATCAGTAAATCCTTGTTTCTGACAGCTTCCTCCTTCGTAGACTGTGTGATAGCTAGTGAGGTGTGTCTTGCACTGCAGCTTTTCTGTCAGGGAAGGCACAGGTAAGGCCTCTCTCTGCTGTTAGCTCTGATGTAGTCAAAGTTATCCTCTGACTTAGATGTGTGGCCTTTTGGCTCTGTAGTGCATTCTGGCGTGATATTTGAAGTCCTTCGTGCCAGTGGTGCTGGTTTTAGATGTCAACATCTTACAGCAGCTGGATTCAGGCCCTTAGCACTTCAAGGCTCAGGTCCCTGCAAAACGCCATGTAGTAACTGGATACTCTTTACTGCTTGAATGGATCTTCTTACCTTTGACGTTATCCAACATTGCTTCCTCCTTAGATACCAAGATGATTTTGGTCCTGTGCTGGAAGGATGCACCTGTTACTGTTGTCAGAGCCATACTCGTGCCTACGTCCATCACCTCCTCGTGACCAATGAGCTGTTGGCTGGTGTCCTACTCATGATGCACAACTTCCAGCACTACTTCAGTTTCTTCAGTGCCATACGGGATGCCTTAAGAGACAATAAACTGGATCAGCTGAAGAAGCTTGTCTTCAGGCAAGCGCTTCAAGGCCCAGCAGATGCAAAGCCAGGCCAGTGAGTTCAGAGAGGATAGAGGAGGTTGCAGGCTACATCCTTATCCAGTGGGACTGTGTAAGGTGGACTGCCAGCAGGGTCACTCGGACCGATTAGTAGTAAAATGCCTTTTCCTGGAGGGAGTTGAAGGAGATATTTGAAGAAGATCTCACTTCCTGGCAGGGAAGTGAGATCTTCTTCAAATGTCCCTTTCAGCTAATTGGCTTGGTGCATTCTTGGGGTATGGAAGAGCCTGAACAGCTCACAAGACCAGTGTGGATAGCTTTGTTTTCAGTTACTCACTGTTGGTTTTCCATGTAGAAGGACAGAATTATTGAACTCGTGACTGAAGAAGAAGCAGGACATATACTTAAAATTAATCCAGCTGCCTGGAGGCTTAGCAGCTGTTTGAGACATTCAATCCACACACAATGGATATTACAGGTAATTATTTTTCTAGAAAATCCTAGTGGTGTGGTTGTCCACATCATGCAGATACTTGATGAGAGATTCCGCCTCAGCCTAACACACTGTTCCTTATGGCCATGGGCAGCATCTGTGTCCCTGAAAAGAACTGACTGGAAGTGCTGCTGTGTTCAGTGGCACAGGGGACTGTATGTGTACTTCTCTCAGGCTGCCTGCAGTGCAGAATGTTCTCTGGGCCAGGAGGAGGCCCTCCACCTCAGCCTGGCCTTGAAAACCCCTGCCTCAGGTCCCAGTCTGTGACGTTAGAGCCAGAAAGAAGAGAAAGTGTTTAATCCATGTCCTGCTGTAGAGAGTTTTTTTGACTCTGTATGGACTTAAGATATCACTCCCACGCTAGCATGTGGATGATAACGAATGTACCATTCTTTCCAGCTGTCCTAGCACTGGTCAAATAGCAGGCTACACAAAGGTCAGTGTGAGATGGAACTGTGGAAGAGATATATCGCAGGAAAAGGTGCTTAGAAAAGGTTCTTGCAGCTCCTTGTTTTAAAATATGCCTTGGTTATGTCACATTCCTCTTATTTAGGGTTTTTTTAATGCCCCTTACTTTGGATCTGGGATTTATTCATTTCATGTTGCAAAGCAACAATAAAAAAATTTTATTATTCATTACACTGGCTTCTCAATGTGTGACAGAGGTGGTGTACCAGAGAGCTTGAGTGCAGTGCTCAAGATGTCTCCTGGAAACTTGACCTAGCAGCCTGATGGAGGACAGTGACTCAGGTAGGAGGAGGATCCTGTCACGGAGCAGGGGTCCAAATAATTTGCTTCAAAAGAATGCCATAATAGACCTGGAAGTGTTAAAGACACCCGCTTGTCCCTTTCCCCATAAGAACTCTACTACCCGAAGTAAGCTTAAAAAAATACTAAAGTTGCTGGCCTTAAAGCAATTAAGGATTGATCTGCAGTTTGCTCTTCTTCACTGTTTCTTTAATGTTTTAAGATTTTAATATCTCCCATCAGAATGACTTTACCGTAGAGTATAAGGAGTTTTTAGCTTCCCTGTCAGCGTTGCCTGTGCATCCTTATCTCCTCGGGCAGCTACACAATGTTGTCAAGAGTCCTTTCTACCATGCCAGCCGTATCCACTGTGTTGCCTTAACTACATTTATGTTCCACAGGATCCTAAATAGTGCCAAGACTGCTTTACTGTTCTCTTTAAACAGAGGTTATGGGGATTCAGACAGAAACGACATAAAATACAGGACTCACGTCCTCACTCCAAGAAGCACCTTATGATTGTTAATGGGAAACTTGGAGATGGTCTCCTGGGTGTCCAGCATGAGGCGGAAGGTCTGCCTGTCTCAAGGGGCAGGGAATTCTAATGCTTTGTGCTTCTTCCAAGAGGAATGCAGGATACGATGGCAGTGTCGGGACCTTGCAATGCTTGTTTCTGCAGTGCCTGTTTCTACAACGTTGCAAGTGTTGGTGAAAAACCTTATGGGAGGGGACAGTGACTGTTTTAAAACTTCTCATTCACTGACACTTTTATATCTGCATAGTCACAACCACCAAAATGCGTGAGTCAGCCCAGCAGTCGGGCACCAAGATGCTTGTGGCCAAGAGGTCTGTCAGGGATGCTCTGTGAAGACATGGAGGATAAGGGATGCTAGCTGTTGTGCCCTCCTCACATTGCCTGCATTCTTCTGAGGTTGGTAGCCTTAGTCCTAGTTTTGGAAGTGCTGTTTTGTACCCTTTGGGAGCTAGCTGTGATCAGTCTCCCAATCCTGCCCCACCTCTGTGAATCATTAGGATTTATTCATTTTTGTCTCCCAGCCTGGGTGTCCTGCAAAGCTGCATGTAGCTGCACGTAGGATCTTAGTGACCTGCTAAGCTAAGTGCCAATGACGTGCCATTCTCAATAACCCTTCTGTTCTTCCTTCTGGCCTTCCAGCCTTCCCATGCTGCTGTGTTCCTGTTCATTCTCCAGTCATACCGACCAGCTTCTCCTGTTACAGTTCTCTGCTTACCTTGTATGTGTGTGCATGTGTGTACCAGAGCTGCACAAAGTGAAGAACAGTTTCCTATTGGGCAAAATTTGACCAGCTACATCTACTCATTAGCTAACAAAGACAATAACGAACTGCACTAATCCTGAAACAACCTTAATGTCTTGTATTTACACAAGTTTTCAATCTGTCAGTCCTCCTAGTTCACATTGTAAAAATTAAGCAACATTTTTCATACTAACTTAGAAAGCTTTTTATTTTATTTCCAAGCAGAGTTCTAATTTCTTTCAAATGCAGAATTCTTGCCCTAATAAGGGGAAGAAAACTACATAAAGAAAACTAAACTTTTCATGGAGAAGTGAAAATTGAAATGAATAAGAAGTGAAAAAATTTCTCTGCTCAATTAATTTTACTTGGCACAGAAGACTGCAAAAACATCCTTGACTGCCACCCATCCCCAAATGGCAGAATACAAAAGAGATGGTGTGTTACAAAAACATTAGACTCTTGAACATCTTTCCCTTAGCAACTTTTAGTGTAACCTTCCCCTTGGTAAAGAAAAATCTTCCATACTCTTCTTTCCGATGAGGATAGCTGGCAGGGCCACGTGTTAAATGCTGAGTCCTGTGCCTTTCTGATCGCTTCATCAGTATTCTGCTCAGTAACTTACTTCTTTCAGAGCTATTTTCATATTGCAGACTCTTTAGCAGTTTCAAAGATATGCTTTAAAATGTGTTAAGGAAAAAAAATCAAATTGATTTATCACAAAAATATTTTCTCTTTTCCTTCAGGTATGTAATTTCTTCCCCATTTCACACCTTCACCACCCAATCCATCCTCTAAATTACTGTGCCATGGTGTCCATGACAGGTTCTATCAAGCCTTGTCTGGCAGTTTCTAGGTCTGCTCTTCTGTGGCTCTACAGGATTGCAGGAGCTGCCCAAGACTGGAAGTGTTCCAGGAGGGTGTTCAGTTTACTTTTACATCTCTTAGGTCCAGAGGGCTTTCAGACCATGGGGTTTTTATGCATAGAAAAATCGGTTCCAGGTGTTTCAGAGGTGCTTTTAAGCATTGGGTAGCTATTTTTTCTTCCTGAACCCTGTTGATCTTTGATTCATAACCTGAGTAGCCAGGCAAAGGGCCCCAATAAAATGTTTAAATCTTCCTCTCAGTAATTTCAGAGAGGTTTCCTCTGTGATATGGAAGGTGTGCACAAACTATATGATGGTGCAGGCCAGTTTAATGGTTTTATTTGTAGTACCCTGGGGTGATTTACATAAGTCACTAGGGACCTCACCTCTTTTCTGGTAATGCAGCACTCACTTCATCAGACTATTAAATATGTTCAAGCACATGTTACCATCCTTCCTTAAGCACATTCTGTAGGCATGATAGGACTTTTCAAACAAAAAGAGAATTAAGTTAAATCCCTTTGAGAAGTTGGATCTAGATTGGCAAAGTTGGTGCTGGCACAAAAGTGGTTAACATCTTCCTGCAGCAAAATGTTCTTGTTTCCCTGTTGACGTTACCAGTGTGGATGGTGTCTGTCATAGTCCACAGTCTCCTCCCCAGGAGCATATTGGCTGGGAAAGGCAATACCTTCCCTGCCTCGCAGTGAGGTGATGATGAACTGCCTGGTTCCTTCTACATCTCTTCTCTGTATGCATTTTCTGGTCAAGGGGATGGCCAGTGTGCTGGGAAAGGCAGTGGCTATGGTTCATGCCTGCAGCTCTCCAGGACAAGGTGTATCTATCTCACATGTCTGCACTTGCAGAGCAGGTTGGTTTGCAGATTGATGCTCAAGAAAAGATCTAAAAGCTACAGCCCTTTGATGTAATGGCCCAGCACAGATTTTCACAGAAGAGTGTTTCAAGGTCCTTGGCCAGAGTTCCCGGACCCATCCCAGTGCTGTGTGTGATACCTTCCGCTCTTGAGTTGACTGCATTTCTGAGGTATTGCACATGTATTGCAAAGCATGACATGGAGGTGGCTTTGTAGCAATGCTTTGTGCTCCTTCCTTCCACAGGAGAATGGCTGGTTTGCCTTTTGATGAGGTAATTAAGGGAGGTATTGAAGTGATGTAGCCAACGTCTTGCAGGAGGTCAGCAGCGGCTGCAAATCTGTCCTGAGCTTTTTATACTGCCCTTCCCAGACCGGAATGGAACCATCTACAATGTAATGTCAAATTTAATGCTGCTATGTGCTGAAAAACAGCTGAGGAAACCAACCCTTAGGAAAGCCAGATGCTTTCTTCAGATGAAGCTGAGTGAACTGGGATGGGAGAGAACACAGAGACTGGCAGGCAGCCGAAGCCTTCACAGAGATGCAGCATCTTCAAGGAAGGGAGCAGGAGATGGAGCATCTGGGAGGAAGGAACTAGGCAAACAGGATGATTAGGATTTGGCAAGGCCAGCAAAGAAAGGAGTGGGAGCTGTGCAGTATGTCCACTTGTAGCATTGCCAACACTGAGCTGCAGAAGATACTGGCACGTGCCTTTGTACATCCCTTGTTTCGTGCATGTTTTGAGGAGGAAGAAGCATTCTGTTGTTGTTCAGGAAGTTTAGCTGGTATACTCCTGCTCACAAGGGCAAAAGGCTACAGAGTAATGCTGGTGGCCTTCAGACCTGAGGCTGAGGGGTCAATGAGTGCTGGACTCACCCCGATACCTGGCTCCCCTGTTACTTGCAGCTGGTGCCATCACAAATATTTGAGGCAGTCTTACAGCATTGACAATCTGCCCATCCCTCACAGACAGAAATGCTGCTGCCTCTCTGCTGAGGCGTAGCACGGTGAGCAGTCCACCTGCATCACAGCCCTCCCACCATGGCATAGGGTAGCAGAAAGAAATGTAAGGTTCCATAGCAAGGGTGTTTCTGCCCAGTGAAAAGTAGCCTGTATTTGAACTGTTCAATTCGCCATGCTCACAGCTGTGGGGTAGAACTTACCAAAACTGACAAGAGACCCCAGGGCAGGGAACCAGAAAGGTCTTCCCTACATCATCAAACATAGAGCAGCCTGGTGCTTGTCTCACTGAGATGCTTAAATTATACTGAAATTAGTTTTTAATTATGTTTGTTTTCTTCTTTGCCTCTAGGGGTTTTCTTTTTCTTTGCCTCGCATTTCCAGAGGCAGCCGGGGACGAGATGAGACCAGTGTCTGGCAGGAAGAGATTCACTGATGTGTGGCCAGAATCATGAAGGAGGCTCAGGAGAATTCCTCGCCTGGGCCTGAGAGAAAGAATATCCCTGTTGCAGAGAGGTGTGGTTGGCATCAGAGCTGATGGGCTCCCATTCTGGCACTTGGTATGAAACCAAGGAAGAGTGGCATGAGAGATGCCAGGAAAGCAGAACAAGAAAGGTCACTGCTCTGTCTTGAGCTGAGATTGACTGGAGGGTAACAGAGCACAGCTGGGTCAGTGGCATTTGAGATTGAAAGGCAGGATTGGTCTGGGTTAGATCTTCTACCTCTTGTTCAATGTCATTCCACAAGATGTATGTAGCAGCTGATGCTGACTTTGAAGAAGTACTGTTTTGAATCCCACACACCTTGAACTGCCTGCAGCCTTGTGAGCCTTCCTTTGCTCCTAAGGCAGCAGGTCAGGTGGTAAGATACCACCAGGCGGTGACTATGTTGATTCATTATTATCATTAGATAAGGAAAAGTTCACTTCAATGGTTCACTCAAAGGCTAATTCAGTTTTGGAGTACTCGCACTGGTCTGAGAAAGAACTGATGTGCCCATTCTCTTTGGGAGATGAGACACCTCACAGCCAGGAGGGTTTGCAGGCTGAAGGCTGCCAGAGCCTGTCAGCACTTTGTAAGCAAACCATCACACACTTGGCTGAAACTAATCAGATTTGTACCAGCGTCCTCTGGGTGTCCACAATTCCTATTTGTAGTTTTCTGAGCATCACCATATCAGCAGCCTGCAGCCTGTTGATCCTTCCTCTAAATGCTGGCATTGATTAGATGTTCTTCCCCTAAGGAGTCTAGGGAAGATTACCTGGGGAAGTGAGGTTTTCTGTAAGATTTTGCTTTGTCCTTGTTGTAGTCTGGCAAATGTGTTTTTTTTTAATGTCTGGCTGCAACTGGGATCGTTAAGACGTGTCCAACAGCTGCTGCAAGGTGCGCTGGAGCAGGCTGGCTGAGCAGTGTCACTTGCAGAGCAGCAGGGCTGTGCTGGTGGGTGAAACCTGTCTCCTCCAGCATTTCCTTGCCCTTCCCAGCAGGCAGCTTTCCCTCACGAAAGATTGTTTTACCTTCTGGCCCATGGGCCTTTGTGCTCTTCTGCTTAAAGACTCCAGCGTGACCTGGTGCCTGTCGTGCCTGCTGCTGCCTCAGACGGGGGAGAGTGTTTTATGGTTTCTTCTGTGTTTACGTTTTACAATGTAAAACTCAACATAAGAACTGCTGGTTTTAGCTCTGGATGGCTTCAGTTTCATGCCTGGTGCCATTTGAGGTTTTAGTAACTTGGGTAACCGCGGTTTTGCTGCTAGACCTGAAGTTTGAATCGTGGCCCTTGAGAACACAGCCGAGAGCCATGGGGCACACGTGGGGTTCTGATCTGTGATGGACATCTCCTGTTGCACCTGCACCCACGTAAGCCACAGAAGTAGTTACGATAACCACCATATAGTAGCCTAAACAGATATTTTTGGGGTGGCAGTGAGCTATGGAGATGGTCTCTACTTGCTTCTGCCTGCCATGCTTGTAGGAGTGAGTGATTGAGAGCTGCTCAGGGCGAGTTGTCTTGCCTTCTTTTCAGGTGATCGGTACCCACCTTAAATACGCTCTACCATCGTGGCTACTGCACAGCAGCCTGTGGAGAAGTTGCAGATTGAGAGGCACCATGGAGAGTAGGCTGCTGCCTGGCCGCCTGTCCTTTCCAGCCCAGAGTCAGGCTCTTACCACTTACTCTGAAAATCCTCTTATTCTGAACTACGGATTCATAATCCATTTTATTTACGTGTTTTATGCTCTTAAAAAAAAAAAAAGCACCTCAGAGCTGCAGCCATCGTCAGGGTCCCCCGTGTTCCTCCAGGGAGGGCACTGGGACGTGCACGCACACCCTGCGTGGATGGTGCTGTTTAGGAGCCCCCGAAGAGCAGCACCACAGGCAGGAGGAGATGGGGATGTCTGTGGCTTTGCCCGAGTCGGTGTGCTGCGAGAGAGCTGCGTACGCCCGGGGTACGCTGGCCCAGCGGCTCGTTGTCTGGGCTCCTGTGGCTCAGTTGAGCCCATGGCTCCGCGAGCTGGGCCACGTCTGCCTGGAGAGACGGTGGAGGCAGGGGATAAACGGTGTTTGTCAGTCCATTTCTCAGGCGTGCTGTCATCGCGTCTAGACAGGCAGTGCTTGGATGGCTGCCTTGTACCTCGCAGCGGGGGCTGCTGCTCCCAGTGTGTTTTGCCAGCTCTCCTTCATCCCCAAAGGGTCTTAACTCTCCTTAGCTACAGTAGAGATGCTTCCTGGCTATTCTGTCTGCTGGCTCATTTACAAACGGCATCCAGCACGGGGGACCTTAGGTGTGCCATTCCTGCTGCCTGGTGGAGTGGGGTGAAGGTGGGCACAGGCTGCAGGACCCCTCGCTGTCAGAGCAGGTCCCGCCGACACCAGGAGTTATTTACAGCTTCTCTGAGCTCCCTCTTTCTCTCTGCGGGAAAGGAGCTTTCTGCATTCTCTAAAGGCTCTTCTAATGTGAATATCAGTATGTAAATGGAATCCTGTACAACGCCTGTGGTTCTTCAGCAGAGCACAGAGTCATGGCTCACCTCTCCTCTTCCAGCCAGTCGTGGAGCCAGGGGGAAAAAACAGCAAAGACGAAAATATTGTAGAAAATGAAGGTTAGGAGGAGACATTTCAGCTAAAAAATGAGGGAGTGCAGATTATTCTACTGCAAATGATGAGGGGGGGTTTGTGGAGCACAGGTCCTGGGGGGCTCCTCAGCTGTCCTTGTGGCTTGCTGGGGTGGGTGGGGGGATATCGACTGGCTGCACCTTTGATTGCTTCTCTTCCTTGGCCTTTTCTGTGAGGCCACCTGTGTTCATATCGCCACGGTAAAACTGGACATGGAGCTCAAGCAGTACTTGAGGGAGGGGGAGAGAGATTGTTTTCTTGTGGAGTTGAGTTTTTATAATTGTGTGTGAATTTTGTGATGCTTTCTTTTTTTTTTTGTCCATAGCAGGTTATAGTTCAAGACATTGCTGTCAGTTCTGCGATCTGATAGTTCAAATCTTAATTATTAAATAAAGGACCACATTTTTAGATAGAGAACTTTCCCCATCCCTCATAGCTGTGTGGGTGCCAAAATACTGCTTGGTCTCCTGCCACACCTCCTGTTCCTCACCTCTATCCCGAATCGCCTTGGGGATCACTGCTTGAAGAACAGGTTTGAATTCAAGTAAGATCAGACTGAACATGACACCTGAGAGAATCTAGGCCAGGGCTTGAAATGGACCTAGTCACCCTTTAAAAGATTTTTTTTTTTCCTTGTTTCCACCCTTCTGGCAACTGTGTTTATAAAGCAAATGAAACTGGTCTCTGGTGATCTGTGTTATGAAGGATCTTAATGAGAATGACTTGAGCAGCAATCTGCCCACAGGTTAATTCCCTCGATTGATCCCCTCAATATCCTGTGTGCCGAGTACCTCCCATGGTGTCCAGCACCTTTGAGCAGATGGAGTAACGCTATCGCACGCCTTCCTGGTGTAGCTGGGAAACTAATTGACCATCTTTTCAGAATTCATCTGTTGCAAGTGCTTACAGCAGCCATTGATTTCTTTCCCAGTTGAAAGGAAAATGCAAGGAATAATAAAGACCTCTTGGGGGTGTCCAGGTGGATGATCATTTTGTACAGGGAAAGTGTTAAGAGATGAGAAAAGGTTTGTGGAAGGGCTATGTTCACCACAAAGGTACCAAAACTTCCAGTTACAGCCGTGTTTTATTGGATTAACGCAGTTACAATGCAGTGTGGAGGGCACCTCCCCAGGCAAACAACACATGCTGTCCACGAGCATCTCCTCCCAAAACCCAGACAAACAAAAGAAGCAGCTAGAGCTCTGCTCTGTGCTCCAGAGGTGGAGGACAATGGGTTTGGCTTTTTATTAGGAAAGAGAGGAAGCCCTTCGCAGACGGAAGAGCTGTGGCATGGACACGGGCAGAGACAGCAGACGCAGTTACACCCAAAGCTGTCAGGTGAGCGCGGCTAACAGCACAGCTAAGCCTAGTCTTGGGAGTGGGAACTGGAGCCTCTGATCCGGTACAGCGAGGGAGAAAGGTGTTGAGGCTGTCCCGGGTCAGGTTTGTCTGTACAAGGAGAAGAGCATTAGAGTGCCCTGACATGAGACCAGCTTACACGGTACGGCAGGGCTTGCCTGGTGTGTTCATCCAGGAACTACTGGAGATGGCTTTGTAAAATACTGCTGGGAAAGGAGACCGTGGCAGGGCAGTATTTGGCCAGCTCCTGGAAGCTGGAACGTACGGACGCCCTGTGTGCTGACAGGTGTATCGGCGAGGGGAGCTAGGGAGAGTCCTGGGCCTGATCCTGAGTCACGCGTCCTTTCCTACCGGGAGGGATATGACTGAAACAGCTCTCCCCCGGGCGCGGGCTGTAACAGGAGTTATTGCAGCCGTCAGATGGATCAAACCCTTAATCTAGCAGTGCAGGAGAGGAGCACAAATGGAGATTGGTTCCAAAGAGACCATGAACACGTTTTGAGACAGGGAGCATGCAGCCTGGCCCAGCTGAAAAAACAGGTCTGAATTTATTGCAGGCATGACTGGAGGCTTTGTTCATTATTCAGTGGCCCCAGTAGATGACTGGGTGTGTGGTAGTTAAGCAGCCACCAATCTATGGCTTGTCCTTGGGTTAGGAAGAGAGGAGCACTGTGATAGTGTTGCACTTCTCATGCGATCTGACCTACCAGAGGGATGGTAGCCACCTCTCTGCCTTGCAGGGAGCAATAAAATACAAGCTGGCAGCACACGGGAAGGTTTCATTTGCATCTGGGGCAATTTTTTCAAGCACTGAGACTGACCCAATTTTACAGGCCAGCCTTTTAATGGAGACAACAGGGGTGTTGACATTTCTCCATCAGTGCTCTGTTTCTAAGTTTCCTTGCCCAATTTTTGCTCTTGGCTCCTGATCGAAGGGATCGGGATTCTTATCAAAGAAGTCATGTTCTGCTCTCTTATTAGGACCGCTGCGTGTGAGCTGGGTGCCTTCTGCAGGCTGAGGCTCCAGCAGTGGGAGGGCAAATGCGTTCCCTGTGCGTGGGTGGGGGAGATGAGAGATGCTGTCCACTTGGGTCCCATGTGCTCTGCGAGCCTGTCAGCTCCCAGGAGCAATGTGCTGTGGTGGATGATCTTCCCCTGCATGCCCGGGTTTGCCTCTCAGCTCCTCTGTGCCCGGTGCTGAAGGACTCACTGGTTTGCCTCTGTGTCTTCTTCCGCTCCCTCCCCAGAAGTGGGAAGCACTTGTCCTAACTTAAGCAGAAGCGTTGACGGTGTGGAAAGCCAGCCGTGCAGGTGGGACGCGTTCCTGCTCTTCAGTCTGGTGCAGAGGGTGCCTGGCTGTCGGTGATGACCATGTCACGCTGACCACCACCTCTCACAGTCGAGGGGAGCCCATCACTCCCAACAGCGTGTAAAGCAGAGGGAGGGAAGGGCTCCGTGCCTTGTCCCCAGCCCAGGAGTCTGCTGCAGCCTGGTGCCAGCTCCGCAGTCAGCAGCAGAGGATCTTGAGGAAGGCTTTGCGGAAGTCGGTGTTGAAGGTTGTGTAGATGATGGGGTTGAGGGCACTGTTCACATAGCCAAGCCAGGTGCTGGCACTGTAAAGCCCTGGGGGCACGTGGCAGGACGGGCAGTGGGCGTTGAGGATGTGAATCAAGAAGAAGGGCAGCCAGCAGACTATGAATGCCCCTGGGTTTAGAGAGAGGGAAAAAACAATCCATGACTTTAGAGAAGCAACTACGTGGAAAGGGGCGTGCATCTGTGCCCTCTCCCTCTATCCTCTCATTATTTCCCTGTGTGTATCTGCATTAGGTAAACACTGAAGGTGACGTTTCTACAGAGGGACTTGGCAAGAGCTCAGGCTCCTTGGGACCAGTTATGTCAATGGATGGATGGGGCTTCAGAAGTGGCCTGGTGACAGACAAAAGCAAGTGGCCACAACTCAGAGATAAAGTCTGCTGCCTTAACTGCTTTAATAATTTATGATGAGGGCTGCATTATTTCCTTGCTACTACTGAGTTAATAAGGGAAAGCAGCGTGTCTGGTGACCGTGGCAGATGACTGGGGCACCAATCTCCTGGCTTTTCTATCCGGGTCTATGAGCTGGTTCCTCTGCTGCTCCTTGCCTCAGTTTCCCCTTCTCTAATTGGACCTAAGAGCTGCTGCATGTGTGGAAACTTAGGATTGTTCCAGGTTTATAATAATAATAGGAAAATAAAGGAAAAGGGAGAGGGAAAGCAAAGATGTTGGCTGTTGCTCCCTCTAGCAGGACTTGTTGGCCAATAATTTAAAAGTGTAACAAAACATAACAAATAAAACACTGACATACTTGGCCCTCAACATCTGAGAGCATTACCCAAGTTCCCTAAATGTCTCACCCTTGTCTCTCCTGAGTTTGTGACAGCTGAAGTCTGGGCCTGGCTTGCATTTTTTAAATCTCAATACTGTATTAGGTGATTCCTTGCTCTTGCATGTCCCAAACCATCACCCCTTGCACCCCACTAGACACAGCGGCTCTCACTCACCCAGGACAATAGCTAGCATCTGTGTAGCCTTCCTCTCCCGAAGCTGGATCAGCCGGGGCTGCTGGTGCGCCAGCTTCAAAGAGCTGATGATTTTGCCATCACTGAGCCTCTGTACCTCCAGTCCTGGCTTTGTACTCTTTCTCCTCTCTTCCAGCCTGCTGTGTTGTGTAGTCCCTGGTGTCGTGGTGAGGGATGCCTCGTGGCAGAAGCTGCGGTACCGTTGCAGGCTCAAGACGGTCAGCAACTTCCTTTTGGTAGACATCTCCTGGCCTGAGCACTTGAGTGGGAGACAGGGGGAAAAGGTGCCTTGGCATCTGTTTGGCAAAGCTTTCCTCTCCACGTGTTCCTGCAAAAGAGGATGCCACAGAGGAACTGGGAACCTTCCAAACCATTCATTGTGTCAAAGGATGATGAGGAAAGTTGTAGGAGTCATCCTTAGCCCCACCTGCTTCTTACTTTTGACCTTAGCTTATCAGAGGGGTGAACCAGCACCGGACAACTCTCTGCCTCCATCCCACCAAGGAGAAGCATGAGAACAAGAAAAGCTGAAACACCTGCTCTGCTAACCTTTCGCTTATATTTTTGTGTTGGCCCTGCTCCCCTCAACATCCCCACCCATTTTTAATGTAGCTTCACTGTGATAAAATGGGTAAAACAAGCAGATGTGCATGACCAGGCGATCCCTTTCAAACCATTGTGCTGGTTCCCATGGTTGCAGATATCTCATCTAGAAAGGTCAGTGGAACAAATGCTCTGTGCACCATAAGCATTTTGACCTGTCAGATGAAGAGTTGGTGTTTTTTTTTTGTATATAATCTAGGTTAAAGCCTATGAAGCCCTGAGAACAAAGCTTCATAGAGCAAAAACCAATAAATGAAGACATTAAAATCAATAAATGAAGAAATTAGCCAGACTTCTGCATGGCTGAGAAAGCCCTGCGCTGAAGAAATATTGAAATAGGCTGTGCTCTTTTCTAGTTGCCTGGTTCTAGAGGGCAGAGACAGACAGGGAGTATCCTCTTTAGAGGGCTGAAAAGGATTTAACTCGAGCTCCTGCATCTCAGATATCAGGGTGTATGGGTGAGGGATGGGATGAAAACATGCCATGAACCTTCTTTATGCTTTCCATTCTCTGCTTTGACCCTTTGAGGAGAAGAAATGATGCATGCCCTGTCCTTTTTGACGGCTCCTCCTGCGTTCATGTGGATCTTACTTTGTGTGCGTAACACGGTTTGGTGCTGGCGCTGTGGCTGCCCTGCCGGGTGAGGGATCGCTTCTTCTGTCTTTGTCTTAGCACGAGGTAAATCCGGACATAGAGCAGCAGGGTCACCATGAAGGGGAGGTAGAAGGACACCAAAGAGGAGTAGATGATGAAACTAGGGTTGGATATGGAACAGACACTGGGATCCCCTGGAGAGGAGAAGAGAGAGAGAGAGAGGAGCGGCTGAGCTGCTTCAGTTTAGTACACAGATGCTCTGGTGCGTTGGCAAAGCAAGTCAAAAGGTGGCCAGGGGACAAAGGCAGTCTAAGGAGTGCAAGTATCTCCTGTCTCTGTTGTTGCAAATTATACTGTGGCCAACCCACTCACCTAGCTGATGCTTAAAATGGACTCTACCTAAGGCCATCTAGCACGACCCAGCACACATCTGCCTGCTTTTCTGGCCAGCAGCTCTGCCCTCTTCTCTCATGTCTATTCCCATCCTTTCTCAGAGGATCCTTTCTCCTTTAGCCCTTTCTGCTATTCCTCTTGACAACCTCTGAGCTGTCTAGATGCAGAGGTGTGCCTTCACCCCCATCTGTCTGGACCAGGCAGTGGGGGACAGCAGCACTTCCCACCCCCTGTCCCCTTGTCGCCTCAAGCACTGCATAGAGGATGGATGGGGAGCAGAGGACTTCTGCCTGTGGCTCAGGGGGGAGGAAGGCTCCCCTGCCCCTCTGCCTTCAGGGAGAATGGGCTGCCCTAGGTGAGGGGAAGGAGAAAGACCAACCTGCCTCCAAGGAAGAGGCTAAATTGTTTGCTCTCCTCAAGGGATTAGGTGAGGAAGCAGCCAGCCAGTTGGACAGGAAGGCAGTTTCTCACAAGCAGTGCCAATAGGCAATCCTTGCTGTTTAGAAGTGTGTCCTGTATCAGATTTAAAACTGTGTGTCTGGACCTGTTGATGTCAGCAAGATGCAGTAAGTCTGGTGTGTGTGTGTGTTGGATGTGCTGCATGTCTGGAGATTTACTCTGTGTGCATAGAGTGATTGTTTGGGGGGATCTGTAGACCTGGACACTTTGATGGGCATTGCTTTGCCAGTAAAGCAGGCAGGTCTGTCCTCAGAGCAATAGTCAGTGTCTGCCTGAGCAAATGGCAAATTTACAGACCAGAGCACATCTTCTCTCCATCACTGGAGATTTTTCTCACCCTTCATAGGGCGCTTCCCAGTTCCCTAAAATTTTCTGTAACTTGGAAAGTCTGCAGGACCCAAGTTAAATGATCTGGCTGTACACAGGGCAGCTCCATTTCCAGCTCCTCCCTGTGTGCTGTTGTTTGGGATGTCACATACCTGTAGTATTGAAGCCAAAGAGGAGAGGGCACGACACTGCGAATGCCAGCATCCAGACTATCACGATCATGAGAGAGACCCTCCTGCAGGAGCTCTGCCCAGTGCTGTACTGGTACTGAACTGGTTTCACCACTGCGGTGTATCTGCAGACCAAACCAGCTCCAGAAAGAGGAGAGGTAAGAATGGAGGGAGGAAAAGGACCAGGTTTTAAAAGGAGAAATGAAAGCCACATAGGGAACGTGATGGTGAATGTGGTGAAGAAATGGAAGAGGAAAGGAGAGAAGATCAGATGGTGGAATCAGCCATTTGTGGAAACGGTAAGCAGGGCATTGGGGGGAGCAACAGAGGAAATCAGAGTTAGGGATAAAGATTCCCACGGAGGAACACCAGCCTAACCCAGCGTTGAGAGCTGCTTTGTACCATTACCCTTGAACCACATATCACGAAGGTAGAGCATGCAGTGTTTTGTCCTCCCCCCGCTCCTCGGTCCTAACAGCACCACGTGTGCCAAAGTCTTGGCTCCCAGCCCTCAGCATTGCTTAAAATAGGCTCAGTTTTAAGATGCAGAAAAACAGGGCAAGTCTGGTGATTACACAGCAATAACCTTCACCCCTCCCTATGTATACAGGAGGATTTTGTTTATTAAAGCTTCATGAGTGCGGCCTCCAGAAGGAGAAACCCTCTTTGAGACTCAGTGGGAATTAGATGACCAGTTCTGTTTCCTGCCTTCAAAAAGCATGAGGATGTGGTTGACTACCTGCTGGTGATGTTTTACTGCTTGTGTCTCTCTGCCCTCAAGTGCAGACGTCTTCTAGCACATGGTGGGCAGAGCCATACTAATAGTGGCGGTGATAGACTTGGAGGGCGGTTTGTGTTCCTGAAGACACTGATGCTGCCTGTGCAAACCCCACTTTCTTGTCCCTGCCATGCTGGGGTACGGGGCCAACCTCCATCTCCAGACTGTCCCCCTGCATGCTGTTGGCTCTCACCTGTCAATGCTGATAGCACAGAGGTTTAAAATGCTGGCTGTGCACATCATCACATCCATGGTGACGAAGATATCACAACAGATGCGGCTGAAAGTCCAGACTCCTCCGGTCACCTGCACCAGCAACCACAAAACTGTCAGCCTTGTTCTGCACCGAGTCCTGGTGAGTGATGTATAAGGAGGTGCTCTCCAAGTATCTCAATGGCTAGATGAATTCATGTCCACTGTGATGTGCAGAGGGGAACTGAGGCACCTATGTTGTGTGCAAGATAACACAGTGGTAGGTTGTGGAGGAGGAGCCACACCTTGATTTCAATCCTTTAGTTACTCTTAGAGGGAGGCAGGGTGAAGAAATAGATAGCAGCTATCCCTTCCCTTAAGGGCTAGCATGATAAATTGATTTAAATTTGATATCACTGGATATATCCTTTGATTAAGGATTATCTGAGAAAATCTAAGGGCTGAAAGTGTTTCTCAGCTTAGCTGCTGGAGTTCTCTTGCAGGCAGTGAGCAGGAAAAGTGCTGCAAATTTTATGCATTTATATATGAAACAGAGACCTGAGACGCGAGACCCAAGGGTTCGCTAAAACCTTATTTGGATTCTTATCTCAGTTACAGGTTTTGATTATCAGATCTGAGTGAGAACTCACAAGCTATGCAGATAAAGGGTTTTGGTTTGCTACCATGTCGAGCTTTTGTTCTCGTTGTTCTGAATTTTTAATCTGAAGTGTGTAATCATGAAAGCTTAGCTGTGGCCAGTCTTTGTGATGGAGAGATGCTTTTTTTGGCCCAGCCATCAAGTTCTTGCCAATGACTTTTTTGGTTGACAACAGTATGCTCCAAGCACCGTATGGCACTGCTCTCCTCGGGGCTGGGATGATGGCCTGACTCGGAGCGAGGTGGTCTGCCTCAGCACCTGCTCTGTGTAGGAGATGAACAAGGAGGCAGCCTGCCCTCCAACAGATAAGCCCATGGGATGAGTACAGCAAACAAATCTAATGCTGCGCTGGTTGGAGAAGGGGGGTAGGAGAGAAAGAGGGAGGAAAGTCCTTGCTTGGAGAGAGCCTGGATTTTAGCCTTCAACCCCATTGATCCTGCTGGTTCAGCTGGATCCTGGGAAGCTATTAGGATTTGGCACTAGGTCCTGGTCTCTCTGCTTACATTTAGACTGCATCTGGAGCACTGAATCTGCTTTTTGGGCCTCAGTATAGGAAAAACATTGATAAATGGGAGCAAGTCCAGTGAAGGGCCACCAAGACATTCCCTGGGGGCTGGAGCACTTGTCCTATGCACAGCAGCTAAGGGAACAAGGCTTGCTCAGCCTGGAGAAGAGGTGGCTTTGGGGAGGGGGGCAACAGCAGTCCCCTAGTGCCTAATAAGAGGTTATTAAGAAGATGGAGCCAGGTTTTTCACAGCAGTGTGTGGTGGGAGGACAATAGGCAACAGGCATAAGTTGAAAGGTGCAAACTGGTTATGAAGGTAAACTTTCTGACCATGAGGACAGTGAGGCAGTGGAGCCAGTTGCTCGGTGAGTCTGTGCAGGCTCCATCCTTGGAGGTTCTCAAGACCCACTCAAAAATACCCATCCCAGATCAGGCTGGAGAGGGTGCCACAAGTAAGCCCGGCTTCTAAGGCAGTGGGTCAACCCTGCAGCAAGTGTCAATGCCTAGGAAGGACACGGCTCCCTGCAGGGAGAAGCACTTGTATAAATACAGAATTCACTCTGCGAGTTGTTTTCAGAGTTATTTAAGAAATAATCCTGAGAAATTTAAATGGTCTTGTTTGTGCCAGCATGGGTACAGAAACTCGCTGAGGTGAGCTGTGTCTTTAGGGTGTTCTCTGCTGGACCCAGCTGCTACGTGCCAGAAGTCAGGTACTGAACAAGGCAGTCTTCCACTAGACCCCCTGGCTCTGAATGAACGCAGGGGAGAGAAAAGGGAATTGGCTTGCAAAATGCAGTAGGGAACTGTGTTTTCATCTTCAGTTTTCTGATACTTGTGGTTTTCTTTTAAAAAAAAAAGCAAGCAAAGGAAGGAAAAAAAAACAAACCCTTAGAGCTTTCTGCACAATTAGTTGGGCTACAAGATGTGCAAACTGAAGGCTGTCCCTCTGAAATTTGGGATCTTAACAGGTAGGTTCAGTTTTCAAAGAAACCCCACACTGTTTTTGCTTTAGTTGCAGATTTTGAGATCTGCTTGACCACCTCAAAATATATAAAAAGATTATAAATGCTGGAAGCCTTCGCAATGGGACCCAGTAAGGGGTGTTTCTGTAGTCTGAGGCAAAATGCAATGCAGTGTCTGTGTGATCTGTGGAGTCTGAAGAATATTTCACGAGGAGCTGTGCCAGGTGTTCACATGAAAGCCAGCTGCCACTAACCCAGCAGATGTGCAAGCACTTAACTGAGGGAGTTTCCAAGGTCCTGAGCACATTCAAACGCTAAGCCCAAGAATGTGAACCATTAAAACTGAAGAAGGTGGTGGTGGGAATGGCTCTGAAGTGAGCCCTCTCAGGATGACGCATTCAGATCACACCACCTGCATGCTAAGCTGTAGCCTGTATTAAGAGGATGCTTGACAGATCAAAACGTTTGGGCTTAAAACCCATCGTCACTTCCACCAGCCACAACTTCTACTACGGGGAGTAGCTCTGCTGAAGTCGGTGAAGTAGTTAATATTTACCTGTGGGGGTATGCGAACCCAGAATTTATTCCAGAATTTAACAATGAAGAAGAGCCTTTTTATTACAGGCCTCGTTCATAATTTTTAAAATCCTATTTCTGCTCTTCCTTTTATTGCTCTGTTCCACTCATCTTTGCTACAGCAGCCTGAACTCGCTAGTGTGCATTTCTGGTTTTCATGTGCTGGCAGGGTACCTGTTCTTTATCCCTCTGCTGCTTTTTGTCTGGGAATCTCAAAGCACATCACAGGTATTAATTGAATGGATCCTCACAACTGCCTGGGTGAGGCAGATGGTCAAATATTATTCTCTTACAGCTGATGAGAGCAAACCACAGAGAGATGAGCTGATACAATCTCTCATTACCACTCAGTGCGCGCGTGGCAGAAGTGGGCACAGAGTCCAAGATGAAATCCTGGCTCTGTCAAAGACAATGCTAGAGCTCCCTATAGACTATTCAGGTCAGGTTCTCACCTCGTCTTTCTTGATGACCAGTCTGCTTTATCCACAAAATTGCGGTATTATTATTTTTAACATTCCAACCCTACAGGAAGTCTTCCAGTTTAAAAAAAAAATAAATCATTGTGCATTCATAAACTTACACAAATCCATCCCTCTCCTGAATCCTTAAAAATAAACAAAAGAATCTCTGTAAATCAGGTCTGTATGATGGTGCCATACTGAGGAGTACATGGATGGGAAAGTATGAACACGAGGATGCATCAGGGGATGACAGGCATGTAAGCAGCAGTGCATCTTAGCGTGCTCACTTAAGTATTTTGTGTTCAAGAGCACGTTCTTCTTGGGGTGCTGTTAGCTCCCTGCAGCCGTGAAATGGCTGCTTATGTTTTTGCACGGCAGGACTAACTAAGAGCATGCGTGTGGTCAGGCCTGCTGACAAGTGGTCAACTAACTCAGTTGTCTGTCCTCCCTTTGACGGTAGCCTGGAGAGCTCCTTGAGCTCAAAGAGCAGCTGTAGGTCTCGCTGCTCCGGTGTGAGAGCCACAGAAGAGGAGATGGCGTTACTCTCACATGCTCTGAACAGAGCTGCAGACTGGACATCAGTGACAATCATCTCCTGAAGACTTTTTCCCTTTAGAGGTAGAACTGGATGTTGTGAGAAGAGTGAGAAGGATGCTCCAGGCCGTGCTGCTACATGTCCTCCTCCATTTATACAACGAATATAAGGCATGATGGTATTTAATGCCATCAAACTCCAGTGAGCAGGATACCCTAATGCCACTGTCTTAAAAACATTGGTGAGCTTCAGTAGTTGTGCCAGACACAGCATCAGAGGTCAGTAAAGAACTGGGGTAGCAGTACTGGTATATTAGACCTACCCATTGACCCCAGAAGATTGCTAGACATGGTGTCGAATAGCATTTTTGTGCCAGAAACTTCATTAGGTGGAGATGAGGATTTTGAGGTTATAAAATGGTCCTATCATTGCTCTGTCACAGCCTTCCCAAAAGAATTCTCAGAAAGAGACAGTTCCGGTGATTGATAAAATGACAAATTTCATGGAGAAGGTCCAGGCTCTAAAAATTGAGTGTAAAGCACAAAGTTCTCAAGTGACATTTAAATCTGAGGTATTCATCCACCTTTAGCCTCTCCATAAATAATGGCCAGGCCTCAGATGTCTGGTTTGGCAAATATTCAGTAGATGAATAGGTATTGTACACGGTTTTGGGGACTGAATGATTTCTTGACACTTTCCAGGCCCATAGTGTACTGAAGCATGATGCCATTTCTGCTTCATTGGTAGCACCACTGATCCATAAACAGCAGCAAACACCTAAACGACTTTGGGGCTTTTTGGGCTGTTTTTAGTCTTGCTGGAGTCCTACTGCCTAGTTCTCCAGGAGATACTGCGCAATGCTGGGAGAGGTAAATTGGTTTGGGATGCGTGTGGGTTCTTCTCCCTGTTGTTTGGGTGACTCTTGGATCCACTACTTTGATTATCCAAGCTCTACAGATGGAAATGAATCTAGAATGGGTCTACAAACACAACTAGGGAACTGACCTACTGTCATGGTCACAAATCGTGACCACAGTACTGCATGGGGATGTGCCTCAGTCCCACCCTGTCCGCAGCGAGAGCAAGTGCTAAGTCTTTTCTAATGCAAAGCATATTGTGATTTCATTAAAGACTGGAATATGCTTGAGGTGATGGACTATTCGAGTCTGAAATAAAATTTGGCTTTTAATAATATTTTTTAATTGCAATCAAATTGCAGAGTCCAACTCTGTCTTGCTGGGATGGCTTCCCCCCCACCCACACTTATTCCTTGCTTTTTAATCATTCAGTGTAACACAACTGAGCTGTACAAATCTGCAGGCCAGCTCCAGGACCACTCCACACAGAATAGTCTAAATGTTGCTACTGACTTCGTTAGGAACATGATCACACATGCAGTATCATGGTGCGCTCTTTGTTCTTTCACTGCAGAGCAGTGCTATACACAATTAACCATCCATGCCCTTATTAATAATGTTTATACACAGAGCAAACCCTTAATTTATCTTAATTGTAGCCTTGCTGAGACTGCAGTGGGCACACAGTTTGGGAGAGTGTCTTGGATTAACACAAGGGAAATGCCTAGGCTGGGTGCCAAAGCTTAGAGCTGTGTTGCCTACTCAACGTGCTCTGGTGGCAGAGGAGGGCTGTAGGCCACTGCCAGTCCCCTGCTACTTGATCTAATCTCCTTGTACCCGCATAGAAAATCTGGCATTTGCTGGTGTTGTCCTGTCTTGTTCTACTTTCTGTTCACACGCTGCGCAGTCCATATGCACAAGTCAAAATCCCTCTCTGCTTCTGCTTTGTTTTGTGGGAAAGAGGTCAGCCAAAGGTGGGCAGCTGCCAACAGAATATTTACCCTACCCTTCAGCCTGATCCCAGCTTGCCCCTTACAGAAAGAGCATGAGGCTTCAGCGAGATCATGGCTCAGAGGCTTATGCTGTCTCTGTCAGCATGAGAACAGGGTACTGGGGCTCAGCCGAAACCTTACGGCTGATGGATGTTCACTCTAATTGTTCTAGACCTACTAATTTTTGTGAATTAGTGTAAAAATGCTAAAGAGAACAGAAAAAATGTCAGCCATAGCTTACCTGCATGTATCTACTTTAGTAAAAATATTTGCCCCAGGAGTGGCTTCAGTAATTCAAGATTTTGACGCAGTGTGGGGGGGATTTGGTTTCCATCTTTGCTGCCCTATGTCTGATGGTGTTGTCCATACTGTGCATGGCCATGCCAGTACGTTTTTACACCAGCCAATGTACAAAGATCAGGGAAATGGACAATAAGACCCCGAGGGCTTTATGAGTCCCTTGAAGTTATTTTGAAAATGCTCCTCACATGACTTAAGGAGACATTGGAGCATGTTCTTCAGCTTCATCTCTTTGTCAGCCTGCTTGGAGAATGTTGCTTGGAGCAGACGTAACATCATGGACGTTAAGGCTCTTAAACTCCACAGGAGATGAGGGCTTGACTGCCCTCACTTGTTTTCTGGCCAGCAGGAGTAGGGATTGATCTGGGTTCTGAGTTCCTATAAGGTATTTCCACCCTATTGCCTCCCCCGTCATTCCTGAATCACCATGGTGCTCACTGGCAACCCTTCTGCGAGGGCCACCTGTGTGACATTGTGGGCTGTCACCCAGCCCACAAGTGCTCCAGAGCTAGCTGGGGGGGTTAAGATGTGAATGGAGATTGTCTGTACCAGAACTGGACTACCCTGGAAGTGTGCAGCAATGCTGGTGAACTTCTACTGTGGTTAAATTCTGCTAACCCTTCCCAAGATGTACTCACCTCCAGGTACACCACCCATGGCATCACCAAAGTAGCCACCAGCAAGTCCGCCACCGCCAGACTCACCACAAGGTAGTTTGTTGTGGTTTGTAAGGTGCGTTCCCTCAGCACGGCTAAGCAGACTAGCACATTCCCAAAGATGATGGCCAAAATCAAGATGCAGTAGCAGAGGGCATAGTAGGCATGTGAGTGTGGCAGGTCAGGCTCTGTGGTGTTGTCTGCTCCACAGGGAATGGGGTCGGTGGTGTTAGCATGACTGCTGGCTCTTGTGAAGAGGGCCATGGGGACGCCGCTGCAAAGAGAAAGAAAGAGGTGACTGAAAACTAGAGCTCTACAATAACTGTGGAGAACAGTACCTTTTGTGGACAGTGTATGATTTTCATACTTCCTTCATGAATGTACTTCAAGCCAATTATAGAGGTCTTTTTTCTGCTCATATATAGGCAGAGCTTTGCTTAAGGTCTTGCTTGGCCTGTTTTGGTTTCCATTGAATCTAAGCCAAGAGAAGAATGCAAGATTTCACCTCCTGTGTGCATCTGAAAGGTGCATCTTACCAACCAATGCAGCTGTACAGAAAGTGGCAATGGTTTTAAGATGCTCCAAAGTCGTACCACAGTACGAGTCAGCCGGGAAAGAGCACAGTCTGGCAGACAACAATTTGTAGTGCTGAGGAAGACTGAATGCAGTTACCCAAACTAGGCCTTGGCCAGAAGCTTGGACCTAGTATCTTTTCTTCTGGGAAGTACCCTTTGCCTTCCCTCGTCAAAAAAGGTCTTCAATAACTTCACACACTCACGCTCTCGGCAGCCTGGCAGAGAGACCGCAGCTGCGATGCTCAAGTAGCCACTTGAACCCTGGCCCCTGGCAGTAGGCACCACCCACTGAATTACTCTTTTCCTGCAACGTCTTTCTGTCCCAGGCCTTCTGTTCAAATAACGCTCTGCTTCAGCCCTGCCTGCCTCGCCAAAGCTCGGCTGTCAGTGCTGCCCCCATTTCATCCATGCTGTGCTCTGTGTTTTCCATGCCTGGCCAGAAGATGCGCTTCCTGTGCTGAAGAGCAAATCAGCTTGTCATTTGGGATGAAATAATGGAAGGATGCTTGCAGGGTACTCTGCATTTCTTTTTCTTACAATGGATTTGTGATTGTGCCCAGGAACCTACCCTTTCTTGATTTAGGAGGAGGATAATTCTTTCCAGGACTATGAAGGCTGCTGTCCCAGGGTTGTTCTGTGACATTTAATTGCTTGCATCCAATTTTTTTTCTTTGCTAGTGCTCCCATCGCTGAACTCACCATCAGAGTGACAGGTACGAAAGGTAAGGACAAAACATTGCAATGCCAATGGTATAAATATTACTCTTTGTTTCACCTCACCCCTAGAACAGCAGCATCCTGGAAGAGCATCTGTGCAATAGGTATAAATTGCTCCAGCCCCCTGGCATATATTCATCCTTAAAACTGGTGTCCCTTGGCCCTGCTGCTTTGTAGTTGGGAGAGGACAAGGGCTGAATGAGATGGAAACTGAACTTCCCCCTGTCCCGTGAACGCAGATCCGTTAGGACAGGGCTGAAACAATCTCTTATGGTGTGTTTAGCCTGGAGAAGAGGAGGCTCAGAGGTGACCTTAGTGCAGTCTACAACTGCCTGAAGGGAGGTTGTAGTGAAGTGGGAGTCGGCCTCTTCTCCCAGGCAACTAGTGCTAGGACAAGAGGACACAGCCTCAAGCTTTGCCAGGGGAGGTTCAGGTTGGACATTAGGAAGAATTTCTTCTCAGAAGGGGTCATTAGCCATTGGAAGGGGCTGCCCAGGGAGGTGGTGGAGTCACCATCTCTGGATGTGTTTAAGAAAAGCCTGGACATGGCACTTAGTGCCATGGTCTAGTTGACAGGGTGGTGTCAGGGCAATGGTTGGACTTGATGATCCCAGAGGTCTCTTCCAACCTGGTTGATTCTGTGATTCTGTGATTCTGTGATTCTGTGTTTTGTTTGCAAGTGCCTGCGCTTGTCTCTCCTCTGTATTTCTTCTGCATGCCCCTGACAAAGAAGTTAAGCCTTTCTCTGGATCTGAAGGATCTCCCGTAGCGTGAGCGCTGCCATCGTGTCCAGGACTGTTTGTTCATAAACAGTTCAGCTGTAGCCACCCAAAGACAGAACTCATTTTGCAGCGTCCCTTGCACTGACATAGCTCCCGCTCCGGGAAATCTGTATTGTCTGGGGCCATGAAAGGCGAGTTCTGTAGCGCTGGGAAAAAATTACATGAAGCAGCTGCCTAGCTGATAAGCAAAGCCACGACAGGGAATGAACAAAACATCACGCACAATATAACCCAAAGGCTTAAGGCACCACACTACACAGTTTGCCTACAGGTTTCCTGCCCTGTCTCCTGCCCCTCACATCCTAAAGCACTATTTTTGACTCTCATCCGCAGGCAAATCTTCTCTACCGGGATGCCTCCCAGCTCCACACCCCCAGACCTGCCAGGGCCCCCCAGCCCCGGACTGCCCCACAACCCCTGGCCCTGCTCGCTCTGCCCGCGGCCGGGGTGCTCCCAAACCAGGTGAGTACTGGGGTACCGGGGTACCGGTGTGCCGGGGTACCGGGATACCTGCATACGGGGGTGGTGGGACACAGGGGTACGGGCACACCGGGACACCAGGGTACCCACCACCCGGGGCACCCGGGCAGCGAGCTGCGGCAAGGACACGGGTCGCTGCCGTGGGGACGAGCAGAGGGAGGGGAGAGGGAGGGATGCTCGTCCCGCAGGTGCCAGCCTCGGAGGGGTCCGGATGGCAGGGTCCGGGTGCGGGTTCAGGCGTGGGGTCCAGGGTGCAGGGGAGGGCTCCGGGGTCCGAGCGCGGGGTCCAGGCGTGGCCGCGGCTTTGGGTCCGGTTCGGGCTGCGGGTGCTGCTCCGCGCCCGCCGCTCCCGCAGCCGAGGGGCAGCGGCAGCTCCGCGGCTCCCCGCCGTGCCCCCGGCCCGGGGCTGCCGTGTGCCCCGGCGATGCCGTGCGGGGCGAGGAAGGCTGGGGAAACCCAGGCTGGGGGGCTGCGGGGTAAGGGACCGCCGGCACCGGGCGGGAGGGGAGCGGGGGGGGGCAGCAATCAGGACTTACCGCTGGCCCGCCGGGCCGTCGCACTGCCGCCGAGCAGGGCTCGGTCCCGGTCCTGGTCCCGCTCCCCGTCCCGGTCCCTCCGCCTCCCGGCCCGCTCCCTCCTGCCGCCCCCCCGGCGCGGAGCCGCGGGGCGGGGCCGGTCTGGCCACCTCCTCCCCGCCCGCCCCCCGCCCCTGCCCCGCAGCGGGCCGGGACCCCGCCGTGCCCGGGGAGGGGGCAGCCGGGCCGGGGGCTGCGCTCCCGTCCTCAAGTGCCCGAGAGGTTGCCCCGCTCCCAAAGCGACCTGTTTAAAAAAATGATCAAAGTATTTGAAAAAATCTTCAAATAAACTAGGTTAAACCTGAGATGAAAGAGTGCTGGGTAACTGGGAAGGGAGCTGGGAAGGAGAGTGATGTTGGGGAGTTGTCTTTCTCCTGGGACCACTGCCTGTGGCTTCCCTTGAGGTCTGAGATCGGGTCTCTGAGGCCCAGTTCTCCTTGGACTGTGGTCCCTGGGAGGGCTCTGTGGGGTATGAAGGATCCCGGTGGGCCTTCTCTCTCCCAGAGTTGGACTGTGCCCACCATCCGCTCTGGCACAGCAAGTGGGGCTCACTGTGGGTTATCATGAGGGTGCAGGAAGCTCAGCTGCAGGGCTGAGGTTTCCCTTCCCAGGAGTGCAAGAGTTGCAGGAGCCGCACTGCGGCCCCAACGGGGAGGAGAGAAAGTGCTCTTCCCCTTTATGCACCCGCTGGTCAGGATGGCCACAGGCTACTTGTAGGTGGGCAAGAAGAGGAGGAGATTCTGCAGAGAGCAGAGTTTATTTATTTATTCTTAAGAAATGAGTTACCCTAACAAGCGTGCCTCAGGACTCTGGCTGCCTGGGTCCTCTCTCCTCATTGCAGCTATCCAAGCAGATCTCTTTGTGAGTAAGGGTGGTAGGAGGGAGAAGTGCTGTAGAGAGCACTTGTGCCCATGAGGTGTGAGGGGTGTGAGAGTATCAGCTTTAGCCTGGCTGGGGATGGTGGAAGTGCCCATCCAGGACCTGATGGGGACTAATCAGTGCCAATGTCTTTAACCAAGGCCATGTCTACCCTGAGGCAGGTCGATGGAAGGTACTGGATGAGCGTGATGAGTCACTGCTTAGTCCCTACAGGTGACACGTTCACAGGTGTCCTTGGTGGAGGATATAGCTGCCAGGCTATAGACCAAATGACCCATGAAGGGCTCTACAGCCCCCCTTGTCCCCGTGGGAGCTCCAAAACGGTGTGACACAGACTACATTTACCGTGCTTATATTATATGTGTGCAGTTGAACTTCTGTCATCTGTCCCATACTGCTCACCTTCAGGGAAATGCATTTGCTAACTGTACCTGGAGCAGTCAAGGAAGGAGGGAAGCCTTCCCACCCATCCCCAGAAGAGGCTTTTTAGCTGTGAGCT
This sequence comes from Nyctibius grandis, assembly GCF_013368605.1. Taxonomy (NCBI): domain Eukaryota; kingdom Metazoa; phylum Chordata; class Aves; order Nyctibiiformes; family Nyctibiidae; genus Nyctibius; species Nyctibius grandis. The sequence continues at coordinate 4,359,872 of NC_090680.1, read as the reverse complement.
TGGAAAAAGTCCAACACACCCACACTCGTGTGATTAAAACCGGAGGGAAAAGCACCCACCACTGTGATGCTGGTTCTGTCTAGTGAGGGCTGTGGGAGCCGCAGGTTGGGTGCGAATGGCCGGTGAGCGTGGCTCCTCGCAGTGGGGCTAGAGAGCTGCAAAGAGCTGGAGGCACTTAGCGTCATTTTAGCACCAAAGCACCATTGTTCTGATTCACATCTTTATCTTCCAGCATTGAAACCTTCCCTGTTGCCTTGCCTTGTGTGTCGGTGGAGCCCCTGGTGCTGCCTCTCCCAGGAGCCTCCTCACCCATCTGTGTTGCCCCCTCACCCCAGAGACCCTAGTTGCGAAGGTCCCAGCCCTTTACCCTCCTCTGGTCATGAGAGGTCTGCGGCAACCTGTCCTTATCAGCCTCCTCGGATTAATGAGACAGATGGACAGTAGGAGCTTGTGAAACTTGTTTCTTGCTTTAATTATTTTTATCTATTTTCTTGATATTACTCTGACTCGAGAAAAAAAAATCCAGTTGTAAATGTTGGTGCTCTCTTTAAGCTGGTTCTCGCCGCTGCTCCCTCCCCACCCCCTGCCAAGGGTGGCTCCCTTCACACCACCTTGTCTGGTTTTCCTGAGACTGGAAGCTCTTTGGGGTAGGGACTTAATGACTTCCTTGTGTTTGCTCTCTGGTAGAGGTCTTGTGGAGCAAAATAATAATCCATGTGATCGTTTAATTTAGGTTAGATTGTACCACACACAGAGACAGGGCCAAATTAAAATTGCATAGGTGATCTTGATCGTGATATTCGCAGTGATTTTTTTTTTTCACATTACAACTTCTTTAATACAGTGCTTAGTGCAATGCCTCTCTCATAAACTCCTCTCCTTCTTCCTACCCTGAAATCAAGTGTGTGGTGTATATTGGCCCAGGTTGAACACTGGACAAGTTGCAGTTCTTGGCTGTGACAACATGCTATCACTGGAGCATAGAAAAGAAACAGGTCAGTAGTGAGTTGTGGGAACCTCAAAATGAGAGGATGTGCCAGCAGGTTTCACAGGTGTATCCTAATAGCAAAGACCGCTCAAACTCCTGGATCTCCAGCTCCATCACAGGCTTTTCTGCAGAACATTGAGAGAGGCCATCGATCCCAAACCTGGTCCATTCCCTCCAGATCCCCTGCAGCCTGTTTCTCTGCCCTCATCTCCAATACCAACTCCCCTAATTCTTTTCAGTCCTACATGTCCCCAAGCTCTTTGGTAAATATTTCAAATAACTTGGATAAATCTCAGAGTTCCCTCTTAATTTTTCCCCATCTCCTTGTCCATCAGTCCCAATGTTCCCCTGTTCTAAGTTTGTCCAGTGAATGTCTGTAAATTCCTGTTCCCTTGTGGCTCTCTCTCTCTCTCCCCAGCCAGTGCTCATGTTTCTTCCTTTGATTTCTAGCCACAGTCTCAGTTCCCAAACCTCTGGCAGCTTCACACAGCCTATTTGTCCTTCCCCACTCCTGCTCCTTCCCAAGCTCCTCGCTCTCCACCTTGCCATCTCTGTCTGGGTTGCTTGTCCCCTGCACTCCTGCAGCTTAAAGGATTGTTTGCAAATGGTATTTGTTGTGCTTTCACACCACGGTTGCTGTCACTGCAGCCAGTGTTTGACGTGCAGGGTCTAATACGTGCCACTCAGGTTGAATAATCCTTCCATCACTCATCGTGCAAGCCAGGATGCCCCCCTGACAATGAATATTGTTAAAATACTGTGCATCCATGGAGGTTTTCAAGACCTGACTGGATAAAGCCCTAATCTGACCTCATGGTTGACCCTGTTTGGAGCAGGATGCTGGACTAGACACCTCTGGGGGACCCTTCCCAACCTGAATTATCCCATGCTGCCATGAAAATAACCTTTCCTGCTGGATGTAAAGTAAACAGAGCGTTCCTGGATGGCACAACCGGAAACTTCTGATGATACTTACGTTCATACCCATACTGTCTAAGCAGGATATGCCTATTCAGCTTCGGTCGCTTTAAATTCTTTACAAAACTCACTTATTTTTACATTGGCGACCAAAAAGGAACTCAAGCAGCTTCAGGATAATGTATGCACAGCAGCTTGCGGAACCAGTACAGATTCCTTGGAGAAATGGGAGGAAGTTACCACAGCTCACGTTGATTAAGATTCACAGGAGATTCAAATCCTGTTGACATTGATTCCCTTCTGCTCAGCCTTTACCTTTCCTGTTCCCTCTTCCATCAGTCTGGGAAGAGGTGGCACATCCCCAGACCTGCACAGCACACAGCGCTCTGGGCTTAGCCCGCAGGGAACGTTTGTCATGTAAATCGCATCCGCAGCCGATTTTATACAGCAAAATCGTATTACTACAAGGGCAGGAGGTAGCATAACAACTCTCTTTCTCATCTGGTGGTTAGGTATTAGGCTGGGACTTTCAGGTCCCAGTCCTTCTTCTATTTCATCTCCGGTATAATCTGGGGTGCAGCAGTTCCAGGACATATGGGAGGAAAAATGCTGAGGGCCCAAATTGCTCAATTTGAACTGGAGGACGGGTTCTATGAGCCAAACCCAAATGCTAAAGCTACATTCGCTCCTCAAGTCAATGTCCTTCCTTCTCCCATCCCTCCCCTCCGCCTCAGCCTGAGGATCCTCAGCAAACAGCATCCCTCCTCAGCAAAGGGCTGCCGCAGCATCATCTCTTTCTGTGGTGCCTGTGCGCGTCTTTTTCCCTCTCACCTCCTCCATCCTAAAGGGCTTTTGGGGTCTTGGCATTATCAGTAACGGTACTAATGCTTTCTGTCCTCCACCTGGGATTCCTGCTCGAAGCCGGCTGTCTGGCGCCCACAGCTCTGGGGTGTTTGTGCTGGTTTTCTCACTGCTTGGTTTCTCTCACCACTGGTCACAGCAATACGCTCATCTCACAGCCAGCTAGAGGATTTTTAATCCTCTCTTCCTATTTGAGGTAAGAGGCTGTGTGCACACGCATGCACGCAGGCGAGTTGAAAGTGGTGTTTGTGTCTCTCTCCTCTCACTGACTGGTCTCTGGACCCAGTGTCCACCTCTCACTTTGGGTGCTGCTGCCCCACAAGTTATTTTCACCAGGCAGTGGCTCTGGCCACCTCTCCTTTCCAGACTGCAGTGTGACTGACTGGCGGACATCTGTGTCACTGGGTAGGATGCAGGGAAATAACATGCCTCCTACGAGGACGTGGAGTGTCCTCATCGCCTCTGGCCGAGGTGCTCATGTATCCCACAATGCACAAGAAACACTTAAGCCTCATGCAGGAGTGTTGCCTCTGTCAAATTTTGAGTTTCTAGCCCTGAGCCAGGGTGACCCATGAGTAGAGCAAGACTGCTCCAGGAGATTTATTTTCTATTTTAAGAAAGACAACAGAAGATCCCATTTCCACTTTTTTTTTTCAGAAATGAGTTGTTCTGGGAGCAGTGGGAGGAGTAGGGTCTACCCTCCCATGGGTTTAAGACTTCTGCCTACCTGCTGTAAACCTTCCTGTTGCTCTTACTCCCTGGCTGAGCAGGACAGTTGTCCCAAGCAAGCACAGCAGCACACCGGGGAGAGTAGGCAGCAGTAGAGCCTGGTCTGCTGCCTTTCTTATCCTTGTGCTGCTAGTTTGCGTGAGGCTTGGAGTAACATCACCCTCTTTAGGTTTGCTGCTACTCCCTCTGTCAGGCTCGGGTCACTGGGCTCGAAATCTTTGCTAAGGGACAGAGGGATGGTATGATTGCATGAGCCATGTTTCCTTAACGGAGCGATGAAGCTAAAAACATCTGAACCATTTTTACTTAAATGCACCGAGAACACTGAGCTGAGGCAAGACCGACAAAATTATAGCCTGAACAGCGAGCCAAGAAATTAGACTGCGTTATGGTACTCTTCATTATAGCTTTCTGAGGTGCTTCTGCTGCTATATAAAGACACACCATGAAACGATCTCAAGTGAAAAATTGCTGGGGTGGATGTAGCATTTACGCATTTCCCTGGCTGGGAACAGAAATTGCTCTCTGCTTCCTGCCTGCTTCGAAGTCAAACCTCCTCGCAGACCTCCCCTTTCTTTCGTGCATTCCCCCTCAAATACCTGCCCTGAGTCCTGCTCATCTATTTGCCTCAGGGAACTCCGCTTTGCCTATGGTTTCTTGTGAGCTTTCCAATGTAAACCTCTATTCTGGGCTGTCTGCTGGGACAGAAAATGGTGACACCTGCTGCTGCCTCCCTGGTTTACTACTCTGTATTCCTGAGAGGCACTAGAAGACCAGGAGCGGTTTACGGTGTCGTTCAGAACTGCATCTTCCCATCTCCCTGCCATTTGCATGCTGCTCAGGTTTTAAAACCTTGCACTAAGTGTTTTTTTTTTTCCTCAAGGAGCAAATAGCAGCGTCATCAGAGTCATCTGCAGGGCACTTGCATTCACACAAATGTTACAGAGCTATCAGCTAATTTATTTATTTTTATTAAACCAAGCCTCTGAAAGCCAGCAAGCAGGAGTTTCAGTGTGCACTTACTTGTGTTTGACTTCGGAGCCATTTTCTCCCAGGACTCAGTTTTAGAGTCACCCTCACCGTGGGCCCAGGACTGTGAGTGTGGTGGGAGCAGGGCCACCACAGCTCTGGGAAGCCACAGAGTGGTTTGTTGTGACTGGTGGCTGGTGACAAGGAACAAAGTGGTTTTGGGGGAAGGGGGGAATGTCTCATCATGGAAAATGCCTGAAAGCTGCAGGGCTACGGCGGAGCCCTCTCCTGCTCATGTAGGGGTTTGTCTGATGTGCCCCAACCCAGAGCTGAGGTTGCACATGCAGGTAACACCTCATGAACAGGTTTGGGGGCTCAGTGCTCTGACCAGTGTACCTGCTCTGGGGGGTGCGTGGGCTCTGCTGAGCTCCTGATTACTTTTATTACTACAGCATCTAGGAGGCCCAGCTGAGATAAAGACCATCCTGACCTGGACACTGGGCATACCTATAGTAAGAGGAAGCTGTTTCCCTGTATGCAGGCAAGACCTACAGTGTGGGATGGTTGCAAGTGGAGCTGCAGAGGTTTGACTTTCGCTGGTGGAAGGGCTGTCGAGGGAGGTGGGGGGCACAGGCGGCTGCCACAGGGGACACAGGGGTGGCAGTGGCAGAGCAGTGATGTGCTTGGGAGCGGTGCTGGCAGCCCACAGGCCTGGCTGTGGGATGCGAGGGAACAAGGTGCTGCTGCGCGGAGGAAGAATGGATGCACAACAGCTCTGGAAATGTATTTAAAAAGCGACTTTTCAGGCAGGAGGTGCTCTGTGGTGTTTGGTACACTGCCCTGTCTCCATCCCTCCTGCTAGTGACGAGGCTGGACGTGTCCCACAGCAGCTGGTGGCACTGGAGCAACGTCTGGTGCTGGAGGCCCTGGCAGCTGCCCTTAGCCAAAAACCAGCCCTCTGGGTGGGAACGCGGGCGAGCACCCTGCGCGGGGCCACGCTGGTGGCTCAGCTGGTGGGGGCGAGCTCGGAGAAAATGCAGAATTACAGAAGAACTTCATAACCTCTCGTGTGACCAATGCTTTAAGGAAAAAAGGGGTTCGTGTGTTGCTTTCCCTGTATAACACTCAAGAACGAGAAGGCACAGAGGACACCAAAGAGCACAGCTGCTCTGCAGTGGCAGCATCGCTGCCAGGAATTTAGAAGGATGCCAGCACCTAAATTTCTTTGGCATTTTTTTCAAACATCACCCGAGGCTGGTGCAGGATGGTCTGGCAACATTTTTCTGTCTCACATATAATTGCAGGCTAGTGGCCTTGTTAAAATACTTGGGTTTATGATCTGTTTTTCTCCTAAGCAGCTGTTTATACAATTTATTAATGGTGACTAATTAAGGCCCTTGGATAAATTCCTTTGGAGGCTGTCCAAAGACATAAACCCAAATAAGCCTGGGCACTGCGATGAAACACAGTCACTAAAATATCTTCCCAAAAGCCATGTAAGCAGATTGCAAATGGACCAAAGAAGGGTCTGATGAGAAGAGCTGGGTGGGAAATATAGAGATTCAGGTAGCTGTCATATAAAACCTAGAGGAAGAGGGGGAAGGAAACAGGATTAAAATGCCTTGAGGTTCCTATTGCACATGAGATGTTAAACTCCGCAGCCTGTATTTATGGTCAGCTCAGGTGGCTAGTGCAGTTCTGAGCCAAAGGGCAATTAGGAGACCCACAGCCCTGAGCCGTCGCACCACCACAGTGCATCCTGAAAGCCACGAGCAGCTGCGAAGTCGAGCTGTTGACCTCATTGTGCTGGACGGTAAACCCCCTCGGAGGCGGCCTGCTCGGCTTTAAAAGGCACTTGGGCAGGCAAGAGGAAAAAAATTACGAGCAGGTGAAGTTTCAATGCGCTGTTAAGCTGGGGGAAGGAGGTGGTGAGCGATGCAAGCGCCACAGACTGCATGTGCTGGCAGGGTCAAAGGACCCCTCTGTCATGGCTGTGCCTGGATACCCCAAACCAACCCATGCTTTGCCCTGCCTGTCCTGCAGCTTGTGGGGCAGGGTGCAGGGGGTGAATGCAGCAGAGGAGATGTAGGTTGAGAGGTAGAGTGAGGAAGAAATGCAATTTGACCAATGTTGGAGGGCTGGCAGCCGGCAAACCCTCCCTCCAAGGCAGCGGTCGCTTTCTGGAAGTGTGGGCAAAGCTGCCTTTGAGCAGCAGTGGGTGAGGGCTTAGCAAGCCTCTCCAGGCAGGACTTAAAAGACAGGTCTTGGGCACGTGCTGCCAAAAGTTTCCAGGGGTCAGCTGGATGACTGAATTAGCAGAGACGTGGTAACAGCTTTTCTTCTGGGACGCTTCAAGACCAAGAAAGCAAAAGTTGCGGCTGCAAACGCTGGAGGCACCTTGCCAGCTTACTCAGTATCGTAAGGCCGGGGCTTAGGTGAAGGCCAGGTCCTTTTCTGCCAGGCAGCATTGCATGGGGGTGTTGTGCCCCAAGTGCAGGACCTGGCACTTGGCCTTGTTGAACCTCATTAACGTTCAATGGGGGTAACAACGGCAGTATTCATCATCTGGTCTATCTCCATACAGTGGTATAAAGGCATATCCTCCTGTGTCTCCTGAAGGAAATCACAAAAAGGAAATTTTTTTGTTACTTAGGTGAAATGATACTTCAGTCTCCTATTGCGCTTCAGACTTGAGTTTCAGTGCACAGACCCACCAGTGAAAGGGTCAGCCAAGGAAAATTGCAGGAAAGCAGGCTCTTGACAAGCGAGGCAGCGTTTCAAAAGCAGCTGCCTCCTGCTTTCAAAAGGAACTGGGGCTCAGCTCTGAGGAGCTGAGCAGATTCTTTGCCTCCTCTGAAATGGAGCCATGTCAGAGGCACAGAATTGCCCCCACGGAGCTGGCCTTAAAGCGTTTCATAAATCTGTCTGGGCCTCTGAAATCGCAGAGCTACTGTTCACTACTGTTCTGCATCCCATGGGTATCCATTTGGAACATTAGGACTGCAGCCCTTCTGAAAATAACAAGCTCTTTTTAATGAACTTTGACTATAATTTATTTTTTTATCAGCACTTACCAAAAGTCACAGTTTTTGTAAAAATTACTTGAACTATGCATATTTTCACTGGAAATGGGGATTATTCATCTTGGGTTGGCACAAGGAGGCATTTCTAGTTCTATGAGAAAGTGGCCTGAAAAAACTTTGAGGTTTCTGGGGTTTTTTTTTAGTGTTTTTTTTTTTTTTTTTTTTTTAATTATGTTCCACTTTCTATACTCTAAAATGTGCAAATGTGAAGCTTTAAATATGCATTTCTGAAAAAAAAAAAAATCCTCATTTGGGAGTTGTGCTGTAACCTGAGCATTGGGTCACAAAACTCCACATATGGATCTTGCATTTCTTTGTTAATGTTGTAAAAAATTGTGCATTAATAGGATTATTTTATTTTTCCCGTGGGGGGGGCAATTTAGCCATTGACCCTTGCAGTGAAAGGTTTCATAGAATCATAGAATGGTTTGGGTTGGAAGGGACCTTAAATATCATCCAGTCCCCACCCCCCTGCCACAGGCAGGGAGACCTTCCACCAGACCAGGTTGCTCCAGGCCCCATCCAACCTGGCCTTGAACACTGCCAGGGAAGGGGCAGCCACAGCTTCTCTGGGCAACCTGTTCCAGTGTCTCACCACCCTCACAGGAAAGAATTTCTTCCTAATATCTAATCTCAATCTCCCCTCTTTCAGTTTAAAACCATTCCCCCTCGTCCTGTCACTACATGCCCTTGTAAAATGTCCCCCTCTAGCTTTCCTCTAGGCCCCCTTCAGATACTGGAAGGCTGCTATAAGGTCTCCATGGAGCCTTCTCTTCTCCAGGCTGAACAGCCCCAGCTCTCTCAGCCTGTCTTCATAGCAGAGGTGCTTCAGCCCTCTGATCATCTTCGTGGCCCTCCTCTGGACTCGCTCCAACAGCTTCATGTCCTTCTTATGTTGGGGCTCCAGAGCTGGACGCAGCACTGCAGGGGGGGTCTCACGAGAGCGGAGCAGAGGGGCAGAATCACCTCCCTCAACCTGCTGGCCACGCTTCTTTTGATGCAGCCCAGGACACGGGTGGCCTTCTGGGCTGCAAGCACACACTGTCGGCTCATGTAGAGCTTCTCATCAACCACCACCCCCGAGTCCTTCTCCTCAGGGCTGCTCTCAATCCATTCTCCACCCAGCCTGTATTTGTGCTGGGGATTGCCCCGACCCACATGCAGGACCTTGCACTTGGCCTTGTTGAACTTCATGCAGTTCGCACAGGCCCAGCTCTCAAGCCTGTCAAGGTCCCTCTGGATGGCATCCCTTCCCCCACACCACACAGCTTCGTGTCTCGACAAACTTGCTGAGGGCGCACTCACTCCCACTGTCCATGTCGCTGACAAAGATGTTAAACAGGACCGGTCCCAATACCGACCCCTGAGGAACGCCACTCGTCACTGGTGTCCACTTGGACATTGAGCCGCTGACCATAACTCTTTGAGTGCGACCATCCAGCCAATTCCTTATCCACCCAGTGGTCCATCCGTCAAGTCCATGTCTCTCCAATTTAAAGACAAGGATGTCATGCGGGACAGTGTCAAATGCTTTGCACAAGTCCGGGTAGATGACATCAGTTGCTCTTCCCCTATCCACCAGGGCTGTAACCCCGTCGTAGAAGGCCACCAAATTTGTCAGACATGATTTGCCCTTGGTGAAGCCATGTTGGCTGTCACCAATCACCTCCTTGATTTCCGTGTGCCTCAGTATAGTTTCCAGGAGGATCTGCTCCATGATCTTGCCAGGCACAGAGGTGAGACTGACTGGCCTGTAGTTCCGTGGGTCTTCCTTTTTCCCCTTCTTGAAGATGAGGGTTATGTTTCCCCTTTTCCAGTCAGTGGGAACTTCACCAGACTGCCACGACTTCTCAGAAATGATGGATAGAGGCTTAGCAACTTCATCCACCAGTTTCCTCAGGACCCGTGGATGCACCTCATCAGGTCCCATGGACTTGTGCACCTTCAGGTTCCTTAGATGGTCTTGAAGCTGATCTTCTCCTACAGTGGGTCGTTCTTCATCCTTCCAGTCTCTGCCTCTGCCTTCTGCGACTTGAGTGGTGAGGCTAGAGCACTTGCCGGTGAAGATCAGCCAAAAACTGTATCGTGTTTTTTTCTAGGGAAAAAAACCAAACCAAACACCAAAAACTTAAGGTTGACCTTGACAGAGCTGCAGCCATGTCTGCCAGCCAGCAGTGAAGCTTCACCTCCCTGCTGCTGGGCAAGGAAAGGCTGTTGATGGTGACTCTGGAAGGGATTGCTTGCTGTTGCGGCCCCTGTCTTATCATATGTTTGATGTACACTCCTTGCGTGATCAATAAGCTCAACCATATATCCAATTTATTGTGTATCTTGGCGTGCAGGCCTGGACGGAGGTGCCTGGAGGTGACTTGTGCAGTCAAGCAATATCTGGTCCCAGGCAGAGGAGAGAATGGAGGCGTTCAGGATGGAGGCTACCAGGCAGCTGAGCTGGTGATGGGCTGCAAACAACGTCCACTGCCCAGTTTCATGGCTGTAAGGAGCCTGAGGGCTGGGGGAAAGGCCTGCAAGGAGCATTCTTGGACTATGTTTAGCTCAGGAACCCCCTCAGGAGAGGGGGTACACTCACCTCTGGTAGATTTAGGCTGCTACTTCATCCCAGCAGGTAAGGAAGAACCCTGGCCATAGCCCAGCCCACCTGTGATTACTTTAAGCATGAACTAACTCAACAAGGCAAGGCTCACTAGTATTTGCCACCTGCCTCTGACAAGGGTTGGACCCATGCATGAGGGTGTGAAGGAACCATGCAGCCACACGGCTCTTTCCATACTGGGAGCCACTGGTGCACATCCAGAGCCCCATGTTTGGTCAAGAAACCAGCCCAGACCCTGGCTGAACTGACCTGAGTACTGGCTGCTCTCCCTGGGGTGGCACCCCGCCAGCCCAGCTCTGGGCAGGCAGATGGAGGATCTCCCCAGACAGCAGAGTTTTGGTTGAGCATTTCAAACCAAACCAAATGTCTCCTGGCCAAAAGTTTCTGACCTTAGAAAAATCTGAAGGACGGTCTTGAACCCACCCTAATTCTGGGCTTTTGTGTTCAACTGCATCTTCTGATCCTCTTTGGGACCTGCGGGCCAAGTCCTCAAGAGGGCTGAGCTGGGGCCGTGACTCAGGGCCCCCTGGGGCTCAGGGCGAGGAACCCTCTCTGAGTTGTGTGACAGCAGGAATGAACGTCTGCACGTGCACACCCCTGTGTGTATGTGTGAGATGTCCCCATGTCCTAAGTGATTACTGAGGGCATGCAGTGGCTCCCCAGAAGCCTATTTATAGGCAATTTCCCAGTTTTCCCACTCCCAGATACTACAGGTGCAATTCTGAGGAGAGGTTTAAGTCAGGATCGTAATTTTAGGCTTATCTTGTGTGTCTATATGTGCCACCATATCTTACAGCTGTGGCCCTACCCCACAGAGAAGCCACAGGGGACCCTCCTCTCCTCACAGACTGAAGGCAAAGGCACAGCTCGGGAGGCTTTATTTCTTCCTTGCCTGGGGACAGGTTTCCTGTAGGAGCTTCTCCCTCACCGACTGAGTGTGTGACACCTCTAAGGAGTGCTCCAGCCTTTAGGGTTGCTATAGGGACACATCCCAAATCACCTTTGGTCCCTGTCTCCTCCTTACTCTTCCACTGAACTCCCACCCAAAATCTCCTCATGAGATAGTATGACCCTTGGTTGGGTCATACCAACGCATCACCCAAACTCACTGAAACCCTGGTACCAGTACTGCTGCAGCCTGGGGAAACTTAGTGGTTTCAGTGGTCCTGGATGTGTGTGTGTCTTCTCTAGTGTGGAGCAGTTTGGTTTGAGAAGGAATCTAACTTGCTTTGCCTTGCAGAAAAAAATAACCACGAACCACATGCCGTATGTACCATGGAGGGTGCTTTTGAGGGATGCCAGGGGACCAGGCGCCATGGCAGAGGAAAGGGCAGTGTCAGCCCAGCGTGCAGAGGAGGACTGATGATGAACCTGAGTATTTAATGTCTTGAACTACAAAAGCCACAGCAGTAGCATGAGCATTGCAACAAAAATGGGCTGATTTGGTGAAGAGGGAGGAGGGTGAGACTGAGAGAGGAGAGCATGTGGACACAAGATCAACCTGGTTGTTCCTGGCATCAGTTGTATCTAGGGCTCTCTGGCTCCTCCCAGGCCTGTAAAAGCGGGTCCAGAGCTTGGCAGATGGTTGTGGTAGATGCAGGAAAAGGAGATGTTTGGTGGAAATGAGTGAAACTATGATGGGACTGGCTGAAAGGTAAACTGGTGGACTGAAGGGCTAGCTCCTCCTTGCAAGGAGGGCGAGAAGGCAAGTGACCACCACATGTCATGAATGATGTTGTCACCAAGGCCTCTCAGCTAAGAGGTCAGGTAGGACCAAGCCCGGGTTCTTGTAGTCTCAGCCCACCTCAGGGTGGCCACTGCCAGGGACGCCCAAGGGACATGCTTGGGAAGGCTGTGGCTTGGGCCACCCATCACCCAGCAAACCTCAGTGTCCGGAGCTGATCTCTACATATTTATCCTCCTGACTCAGAGGGAGGTGGGAGGTGTTAGATGTGTGACAGCTTGGCGTTATTGCTGATGGCAGCTGAGAAACAGGATTTTAGTTCCATGCTAGAACACCCCTCGGAGCTGTTAATGGAGCAGCTTATCCAACACGGTTTCTCCCAGGTGGGAGGATCCCCTCCTTTCTATTACTGATGGGTCAGAGGACAGTGGGGACAGTTGTCCTTCATCCCATTATGGAAAATGAACAAGACGATAATTGTTTTGCATGCAGTGCATGCAGCAGAAAACAAAAGGACAAAATGGTCTTAATTTTCACAAGGAGAAAGTTAAGATAGGGCACCTTGGTCTCACCATGGAGGTCTCATTCTGCTCCAGGCAGAAAGCTGGTTATCCTACAGTAAACCTAGCTCTCTGTAATATGTCACCTGGAAACAAAGGGGCTTTTCTAGATCCAGTATGGCTTTGGTTAAGTGGGAGCAGTGTTTGGGCAGTGACCTGGAGCTCAGTTTACGTCTGCATTTCCAGTTCTGGTTTGTACAATAATTCTAATTCTCAGCCTTCGCAGCCCAGGCTTGGCAATGGCTGTGCCCTGGTTCTTACATCACTTCTGCTGTAACTTGCAGCAAAACCTTTTCTGTATTTTCATGGCATTGGCTCAAGTGTGACCTGGGAGTGGGTTTGGTGGGGCTTGACCACTCAATATTTTTCATGAAAGTCATCAAACTGAGGATATTGCACCTCAATGGTGAATTGGTACTGGAGGGAAAAGCACAGTGAAGGTACGCAAAGTTAAGAAGGACATCCACTATGAAAATGGCCGGGCTGAAAGGACAAAGCTGAAGGGTAGAACTGCTTACATCTTTAGTTACTTTTAAAATACCATAGTTAACAAAATTTGCTCCATTTTAACAGTTTGCTTTTAAAAGTGTAGCACTGTGCCTGTTTCATTCAGCAACGTCTTTGTTGCACGCAGTGCCTGGGGGATTTTGACTATTTCAACTTTGGATCTGCAGGAAAAATGGTTAGTCAACAGCACGAACCCATATGAACCATCGGCTGGTGTTCTTTGCCACCATTCAACACAGTAATTAGTAGCTTTTGGGGCTGTCTTTGTAATGTGCTTGTTGTAACGACTGAGGAAAAAAAAATTATTGAAACTATAGGACTGAGGACTAGTCACAGAATCACAGAATCACCCAGGCTGGAAGAGCCCTCTGGGATCATCGAGTCCAACCGTTGCCCTGACACCACTCTGTCAACTAGACCATGGCGCTAAGTGCCATGTCCAGTCTTTTCTTAAACACCTTCAGAGATGGTGACTCCACCACCTCCCTGGGCAGCCCCTTCCAATGGCTAATGACCCTTTCTGAGAAGAAATGCTTCCTAATGTCCAACCTGAACCTCCCCTGGTGAAGCTTGAGGCTGTGTCCTCTTGTCCTGTCGCTAGTTGCCCGGGAGAAGAGGCCAACTCATTGTCAAGAAGGGGAAATCCAGGGGAAATGAGACCCTTCGCAGTGAGTGCAGATCCCACTGCTCCCAAGGAGCACTTCACTCTTTCAGAGTCTGAACCGACAGGCAGAATGTTTCTGATATTTGGAGGTGGCTGGCAAGGGCTGAGCAAGTGAAATGTCTTGCTTTCATAGACTTAGTGCAGAACTGCTTAAAATTGGAAGACTGGGAAGGTGTTCATCTTGTCTCTGAGCAGTATCTTAGACGCCAGGACCCCAGACTTCCAGACATCTGGCCCCAACATCAGATATTGTTGATGTTTGGACTTTACAATGACCCCAACACGATAAAGTTTTCGGCTGGCAGGACTCATGCCATCCTGCATCAGAGCTAAGAGGGGTCTGCAGGACACTCACCATCCGCCTTCCGTATCCTCCAGAGAAAAAGAAACACACAAAGACACCTGCCACGTTCTTTTGTCTTTTTTTTTTTTTAATTATTCCTTCATATTCAAACTTCACAAACAGTGTGAACTTGTACAATACCTCAGAAAGTGAAACTTACAAAAAAAGTGCTGGTAACATTAAAAAAAAAAAAAACAAAAAACAAACATCATTCTTAGCAACATCAATTACTCTTCCACACAAAACAGAAACCTTGTAAAATTTATTTCCGTATTTTTTTAAGGCGTAATACTTCCGTATAAAGTATATGCAAGAGATAAAACTTCACAGTATTCCAAAATGTCACAATAATAATAATAATAATATAGTATAATGAAGCGCTACAGTTAATTTTATTTTTTTTATTTTTTTTTTCCTGTTTTAAATAACAAATACAAGTCACAGGTAAATATACGTGAGAAAAATACGAGGCTAATATTAAATGGCAGGTAAGGATACTCTCACTGTAAGAAAAAACTGGCAGGATGTGTGTATTTATTCTATATTTTAAAGCACTTGATAGAAAAGGCGTATGCAAGGTATTTTTTTTTTTTTAACAATTTTCTATTTGCTTGTTTCTGATAACTGACATACCATTTACAGAGTATAATGAGAGAAAAAAAAGGAACTTAACCCCTCAAAACTTTTGACCTGCTCTTCACATCGTCACAAACCATGTTTCTCGAGAGATGCCGGTACAGCGGTGGGGCGGGTGCGTGTGGGGGGTGTGCGGGCGGCAGCGTGTGCGGATGGGTGGGCGCGTGGCGACACGTACGACCACGGCAACACGCGTGGGTACCAGCAGAGACCGTCTCCTGCGGAGGATCCCCGCCGCTCTGGGGCCAAATCCTGCAGTCTCTGTGCTGGCAAGGTGGCCCCCGAGGCTGTGGGCGGTGGTTGCCCGCATAAAGACCCCAGGATTTAGGCCTGGATGCAGTTTGCTCAGCATCGAATGGCTGTTGGGAATTACTTTGTCCCCAAGAAAAATGTCCTGTGTTTTTTTTCCACCCCCGCACACAGGAGTGCGTGCTCTCCTCCCCACCACTTCGCTTTATTTTCCCCCCCCTCCTCCTTCCACAAAACAGAGCAAAGACCGACTGAGAAATTTCCGCCGGGGTTCAAGCCAGCGCCACGAGGAACGGGAAGGCGGGTGGAGGCCCAGGTGTGCGTGTGGCGTGTCGCAGAAAGGCCTGTGCACACGCGTGCGTGGAGCGCGGCACACGCCCGGCCACGCGTGTCCGTGCCGCCAGCCAGCCGCCGGGCCCACGGGTAACAAAAAGACAGCAGATAGCATTAACACATCAGTTAAGGTGCTCAAAGAAAAAAAGGCGGCTCCCACTCCGGGAATGGGAAGCCACGTAAGGTGCTTCAAAAAGGTTTTTTTTTTCTTTTTTTTTTGTTTTTTTTTTCTTTTTTTTTCAGTTTCAGACATTTTAAAAAAAGGACTGATTGAGCATGTGGTACGTGAGAGCAAGGCCGAGAGTTTTGAGACTTCTGACATCCTCCATAAACAAGAGCTTCCTCAGGGCAGGATGCGTTTTTGTTTGTTTGCTTCTTTTTTTGTTGTTGTTGTTGTGGTGGATCAGTTTAGATGCAATTTTTTTCATATAAACCAAAAAAAAAGAGTAACAAACCAACCCAATGTGAGAATTAGCATAAAAGTCAAACTGCGTTACTGGGCTGAGTTTTTGTTTTTGTCTTTTTTTTTTTTTGCCCATCCATTCAGTTAGCACCGTTCCTTTTTATTCTGTTTACAACCCAATTCCTTCTGTAATTATTGAACGTACAGAAAGGACCAAGCAGTTGTTTTTATTTTTTGTGATCTGTTTCAAGAGCCCAACCGTAATTCCTCTGCTGCTGCTGTGTTTGTGTAGCATCTGGTTTCATGAGCTTAAGGAGAAAGGTTAGTCTGCTGATATTTAAGGTTGACGTGTGTGTTTGTATGCATACACATTGTTCTATACATACACACTGCATGGAGTACATTTGAACTGGAGATAAAGTGAACTGGGTTCAAACACATATGCACTGTCTTCCCCTATGTATTCGAAACAGTCTGGAGCTTTGATTTGATTTCTTTTTTTTTTTAAAGTGCATTTAAAGCAAAGTAACTGGCATTCACATACCCCATGGAAAACACGATAGCAGTGGAAAGCTTGACTACGCTGAACTCCTTGGACTTGACAACACCAAGAGCGAATGGGGCAGTGACAGGCCTCGGTGTAGGCAGCTATTCTTGGGCAGCACCATTGGCAAGGAGGGAAGGCAGGAGGTGGTGGAAGGGCAATTGCTTTAGAGGTTGAATGTTTGAACTGTTTTCAATTCCCACATAGCTGTGTCATTCCCAATACAGCTTCCTTTGCGCTGATTAATGACCTCGGTCTTACGGATGTACACGTCTGACTCTCCCTAGTTCTGTCTTTCATCGTGTGTGTGTCCCAAGTGCCAGCATCTATTAGGAATAAGGCACTGTTGAAATTACAGTTTTACAAAAGATGCAAAATAATCCAACCCTAACAATCCCGACTGCCCGCACTGCTCTTCTCCCCCTTCCTCCCTCCCGTTTTTGGAGGAAATATTGCATGTGATAGGAGTTTATTCTTATGTTCTCCAAGTGTGTCAAAAGTAGGCCTTGGACAAAGGTCTTAAGTCCATCAGCACCAAAGGTGGGTAGGAATAGCACACATGCAGACTGTTAACTGGGAGGGGGGAATAACTACACCGTTCTCCTGCCGCTCCTCCCTGGCTCTAGAGCCCAGCCTAAAGAATAAATTTCCAGTCCCCCATCCACAACATTTTCATTTACTGGATGATTTATGGAAGTGATCACGGGATTTTTCATTCCCATCACCCAGGTGTGAGCAGGTGGATGTCTGAAAGGGTGAGCTCCTTGAAAGTCTGTGTGGAGCTCCCTGCTGCGCAGAGGAACAGCACGGGTGGGTGCCCACCCTCGCGCCTGCCTGCCAGATGGACACTACTGAGGCGCTGCTTTGAGCTGGTTCTTAAAGGCAGAAAAGCCTCTACAGCGCAGCTGGCTCTTCCGTGGGGTCAGGGACACCGTGCAGCGGGCAAGTCTGCAGAAGAGCCGAGCGGCAGTTGGGTCCCTGTCTTTGCCCACGAGCAGCTTTGGATTGCAAGCTGCTTTTCTGTTACGCCAACGCACTCTTTTCTCTCCATGGCTTTGACCTGGGAACAAGCCGTGTTCCAGTAACTGGGTGGGGTTTATTGGCCCTAAAAATACTGCAGTCAGCCCATCATAATACGCATTTGCTGTGGCAGCTGGGATATCCTTCTCCTGCTAAAATGCTGACAATGATCCATCAACTACCTTCCCTGAGCCAGGGTCCCACTGGCTCCTCTCACCCTTCACCAAAGGCTAGGGCTGCCTCGTAAAGCAGAGAACACAGCAGAAAGTGAGAAAAGCAAGCAGACAGTGGGGGTTACAGCAAAGAAAGCATGAGACCAGACAGTCTGGCATTTAAGCTCTAGGCTGGTCAGTTTAGCCACCATCATTAAAATGGACTGAGATTAAAGGAGTCTAAACTGCTACGGACTGGGTTTTTAGAAGTGACACAAACCTTGGGCAGGAAATGACTTGCCTTTTTTTCTTTTAGTGGTTTAAAAGTCATCTTGATAAGGCCACAAACTGCATTTGTCTTGTCAATGTAACTGCTTGCAAACGGCATGAATTGAAATCAAGTGAGTGCTTCACTTGGCTAGGATAGGAATGGGAGAGAAGAGCCACCCCATGCCCACTACAACTGCTCTACAGGAGAGAGGAGCATCTGAGGAGGTGGTGGGGGAGGGCGTCTCCTTGGGAAGACCTGCTACGTGTGGAAAGGGAAAGGAGCTAATAGCATCTCTCCGCTCCCCTTCCCCTCACCACCACCTTACTGTTTTGCTGGACACCTATAGACAAGTAGCACTTCTAAAGAGCCTCCTCCTGCGTCTCTCACACGTGTGAATTGGGGAAGGGGAGGAGACTGGTATAATTACAAAAGGGGAAAAAGAAGGCACATGATTTTACTCAGTCCTGACTGAACCCACATTTTGAAAGCAAGGGCAGTTTAGGTGGAGGGCAAAAAAGTGCTCAGTGGAGCAGGTGCTCACTGAGAAGAAATCTCAGGGCAAAGGAAGAGGGAGAATAAAAAGGAAAGGGGGGAGAAATGAAGGCCACATTCAGCTTTCTGTCTGCTTGACAGTCTCAAGATTTGGCTGCATCATTGTCCAGGAAGGAAAAGAGTCTGGTTGGTCTCAAATGTAGCCCAGTTACATATCTCCAGTTTTTGTTATGGCTGTTGGTGACTTCCTCCTTCCCTTTCCTCTGGTCCCACGAGTGCCTGGAGCACTGCTTTAGTCTTTTCAAGCCTGTTCTTCAAAAAGCGAGAACGTGGCACACCTCTTTGGTCACCCTCAGCCTCTACTTCTCCTCAAATCCAGAACCAGTAATCAAACTGAGCAGTGCTCCCTGCTGGTCGCTCCCACTGTTGGGGTGCTGGAAAGGCTCGATTAGTGACTGAACATGCAAACCATCCTCACGGTTTCAGTTGGGTTGGTGAGCTGGTGGCCAGATGATGGGCAAACAAGGGGAGCTGTTGACTGAGAAACTGGGATGTCATTTACAGAGGTCAATATGAGCATCGCGGCTCTCAGTCATTTAACCCCTTGTGCATCACCACATCTAGGTACCACAAGTGTTCTTTCTCTGCCAGTCACTGTAAGCCTTTCTCATTCCCGTGGTAGATGGGAGAAGAAGTAGAGCCGATGGCCCGGCTTTGGGAGTCCAAAACACTGCTTTGCATTTTTCCCTTGAGTCTCTGCCTCAAAAATGCATTTAGTTTCTCTCTCCCCCTCCCACCATCGCCCCCCAAATTTGCTCAGGAAATCATAAGGCAGAGTAATGAGAAGTAGGATCACCAACAGCTCTATGAAGACACAGGGTGGTAAAATGCTTCCACACAAACTCACAGTCCAGTGTTTGTGACATTTCATAAATAACTATTTTTTTTTTAAAAAAAAGAATAACACAAGAACAATCCCTTTACTTACTCATCTGAAACAAAATAAACAGCAGTGGCTACAAACTTCTTCTTGTAACAATTACAAAAAAACTCCCAACAATACAATCCCCCAACTTTTAACACGCGCCTTGAATGTTTTTTTTTTTTTTATTTTAAACCTCAAAACTGCAGCATATCCTTAAGGGCAAACTTTTCAATTAGTTTTTTCTTTCTTTTCTTTTTTTTTTTTTTTTAAATAATGTGTTCACCAAAAAGAAAAAAAATTCCACAAAACAGTCTTGTACCAAGAAAATGCATTCAAAAATAGAAAATACTACACAACAAAAATATGTACCCTTCCTTTCCAAAAGAGTCTTCACAAAAATGTAGAAAAATGCCAACCATTTTTTTCCTTTCCTGAACACTTAACTTCCAACCTAGGGCACAATTATTTATTGACTTATAATGTCTGTTTTTGCATAAAATATGGAAGATACAAACCAACTATCGGGACTGTGAAGTTACAAACAACACCTCATTATTCTCCCCACTCCACATTCCCTCCTTAGAAAACAAAACAGAGAAAGCCAATGTTCCAACAACTGATTGCAAAAGCCGTCAGGCTCAGAAAAACCATCAGCTGATATGGGGATTCAAAGATTCTGGCATAACAGGAAAATCATCTGCCTTTTAAAATGTCTGCTCTTTGCATTTATCTCAACACGCCTCCCTGCCCCGCTGTACTCACATGACGAGGCACTATGGGGACAGGACACTGCCGAGCACAGAAAGATTCGGGAAGAATTTGGGGCGATGAGCCCAGGGACCGCGTGTGGGTCCTTGCAAAAGAACTGTTGCCATTTTGAAAGACAGAGAGGATGTTTCCATATGCCTTAAAAGTGCAAGGGCCATTTCTGGATCGTAGTAGTTAAATAAGCAAAAGTTTTACTATGCTTAATAGTCAAGTCCATTTTTGTGGCAAAGGCAGGCTCTTCAACCAGGGTCAGACCATATCGGTTCGTGGCTGGGAGCGGGTAACAGCTGAGAGCTGGTAGGCAAAAGGTGTCACACCAAGGTGCATCCAGAACTGATTTATTCAGTGGGAAACTGTTTTGCCTACCTTGAACAATGTTGAAGGGGTATGATGTGATTAACACAGCCAAAAGACCAACCGTTTAGACAGCAATAAAATCTAGCAGTGGGGACTTGGGTACTATGGGGAAGGCAGCTCTATCTTGCGTGCATGTGGCTAAATCCATCCTTTGTACCTCCTTTGACTTCATTGCAATTACATCTGCTTGCACCAGGGATGAATTTGCCCCATGTGGTTCTGGATTTTAGGACTGTTGGCCATTTAGGAGCCTGACCCTGCAAAACACTGTGCTAAAATACTCCGGATTGCAGAGCTAGGATCAAAGAGGCTTCTCTCTTCTTTTGTTTGAGATTGATTGATTGTTTTTGTTCTAGCATATCTTTTAGAGGATGCTTCCATAATAAGGAAGAAGAGGGGAGCTTTTTCTTAGCCTTTTCCACTGCGTGGCTGTGTGTTTGCTTTTTTTTTTTTTCAAATGGCAAAATGTGTTTGTGTTTACTTCCAGTGCATTTTTTTCTCAAAAATTCAAAACAAAAAGGAAACATTACTTTTCCCATCCTTCAAAAGGAAAACAAAACCAAAACAGACTGATAAAGTACAATACAATTAAAATCAGGCATTATAAAAGACAACATGATGTGCAACAGCAATACCAAAGAAACAAAAATAAAATATATATATATATATAGGGATACAAGTATGAATGAGCCAAGAAAGCTATCTAACCCCACTACCAGATGATTGGTAAGCATTGGTTAAGAAATAGGTAAGGCTATTCTGAGATTTCTAACTTAACACAGTTAACCACTGCTTCTCTCATACCTTTGCTTCCTAAATTTTTCACCTCTCACTCACTGGTCTTATATGTCTTGAAACTGATTTTTTTTTCCTTTTCGTATTTTTTGGTCTACAGTAGAATTACATGTTAATAACAACAGCAAAACAAAACTCAAGCTTGTTGTGAGAGTAAGTTGGTGCCACATCCGTGATGCAGAAGAAAGAAGACAGACAACAGAACAACCGCATTCAGGTTTTCACATACAAAGCATATTCGAGGGCAACAGCATAGTTGACCAAAACAAGTTTGGAGGGGCAAGCAGCAGAAGCTGTAGGTTTACAACTACACCGGCAACCAGAGCCTGGTCTTTTGCCTTGACTGGTGTCCTTGAGGACAACAGTAGCTCAGCTGCCCTGTGGCTTTGCCATTCTCGTCATCTGGAGCAACAGATGACCTGCCATCTACTCACCACTAATGGCACTCCTGGTTCGATGGAAAAACAAAAGGAAAAGGAAAGGTAGAAGGCTCCTAGCTGGGGCCAAGGCTACCTCTTGGTCACCTTGGCTGATGTGACAAATCACCAGCCACTGCGATCCTAGGACCAATGAGGGAGGGCACCTGGCTGGCAGGCCGTTTGGGAGCAGTCTTGAAGCAAATTCAGACTAAGCTGATGTGACAGATTGTTTAGCCTCCTCCATTAGGGAAAAAGTGATGAACACTGACAGGTTACTCTGGGATCATTCTGTCAGCATAAATTCTCTTAGTTCAGCAGGGATGAGAAAGCATACATTCTCTATTGCTTTCGAATTGCCCTCATAAATGTCAGCATCACCAGCCACCAAAAATGCATTCCCTACAAACTTGGCTATAGCACTGTGACTGAAGCTCCATCGTGATTCCTGGCATTTTCTTTTTTCCACGGAACTTCTGAAATATAACATTTTCCTCAAGGGTAAGATCTAAAATTACCATAATGTTAAAAATATCACTAGCATCTTATTGAACCATAACTACGCCACATAGTCCCAGCAAAAACTCAAGCTGATCCTCAGTAGTGCTTGTCAATGTCGAGGAAAGGAACATACAGAAACAAGATGATCAAACAGTACAGGGAAGTTCTGGTTTGGATTTAGCCCACTGGCCAAAGTGATTTTCATTCAAGAGAAAAGGTGCAACAATGAAGCAGGATGACAAATGGAGGAGCATTACAGAAGTTAGTGTTTCTCCATCTGGAGAAAAAAATAGGGCATTAAGTTATGCGGCATCTCTAGTCAGCAACATGTTTTGGCTTCTTAAAATAAACCTCAAGTTATCCTTGGTTTCTCAGTCAAGCACTGTCTACATGGGGCTTTAGTACCATGCTGAAAAAAAAATGAGTTTGTGCTATATTTAAATGCGTTTCCAGTTAAACTAGTTTCAAACTGACCATGTAAAAAGGAACAACTTATTTAAAAGCCATTAAAACTATACAATCATGCTTACGCCCAGGAACTGATCTGGTTGAGCACTGGAACTGAGTGGAAACAAAGGCTGGAATGTGGCTTTTAAAGAACGGTTTGGTTCCTACTTACATGGACTAAACTAGTTTTGTTGAAACTGAGTCAGCTGGAATCAGGTTTAAACAGGCTGAATTCAAACCCAGGTTTGGAGCATGGCTCAAAGCCCACTTCTTCAGGTCGCAGTACTCTTTAAAAACTAGTGCAAATGGCATCTTATCACAGCATTGGAAACATGCAGTGTTCCTCTCCTTGTCCAAATATGGTTCCACCAGGTCACACCACAAGGGAGGAATATGCAGCAATCAGTCAGCCAGAACAGCTCAAACTACAGAAGTTCTTTATTTTACCACAGCAGGAAAGGCACTCTGGACACAGCAGGCTCAGTAAACCCTCAGCTTCACTTTTTTTTCTGGAGCAGTCCACTACTCCTCTTTGACAATGCAAATCCACTCTGACAGTAGCAATATATGCAGCTGCCTTAAACAAGAAAACAAAACAAAAACTCAACTAAACAAAAAAGGGGAGTATTGGCTCATAACCTGAATTAACTTCAGCAGACAGACTTCATTCCCTCCCATATCATGTCCCTGTAGCTGTCACTACTCTTACAGAAGGAAATGCCACTTCAGAAATTAAAGGTGCTCTCCTGCCACTTCATTATGCTGGCTCTCAAATGAACTGTGCTTTTGTTGGGCATCCACTGCCTCATTACTGGAAGATGACCTTCCAGTGGTTTTCATCTTATAGGATTCCTGCAGATGGCTCAGAAAGAGACTGCATGTTCTACTGTCCTGCCTGCTTTCAAGGGAAGAGTCGTTCAGTAGTTCATCTAACACTACATCAGGGGATATCTTCAGTTCTTCTCTTCCAGTCCTTTCAAGCCAGGATGGACAAAATCTAAGAGTTGAAATCTCAGAGCTTGCCAGAAAAACACATCCTTATCTCCAAAGTCTCTCCTGGTTCCAGATAGACTTGTTCCTTCCCACCCACCATCTGCCTCTTGTATATTATTCCTCCTCTAGTTCTTGATACTTCTCTCAAATGAGGCAGCCCAACAGACCGACCAGCAGCAATCTGCTTGTGTAAGGTCCATACTACCCATTCCTTGGTACTAATGAAGCCAAAATCTCTTAGCTTCAAGTCTAAGGAGAAATTCAGGGCATGAATAGATTTCTGACCACCCAATTACTCTAGACTTTCCTTAGAAATTGGATGACTACCTCCCCTTTTTTGTCCATGAAACCTCTGTGTACATTAGACAGGTGGTCCCTCCACTACAGGACCAAAGCAGATCCACTCATGTTTTACATTCTCTTCCCAGTTGCTATACAGAGCATTTTTCATGATCCTGTTTTACCTTCTGGCTGAAGTTGTCATTATAGTCTTACTGAAGAGATTCAACACAAACTTTTGAGAGTTTATAGACCACAAAGAGCTACAGCAGAGATGGATCTTGCTGCACGCTACTACTGTTTTCTTTTTTCTCATATTATGCTTGTTGCAAAGCTAACGACCAAGGCATAGGCCAACATGCATCTTGACTGTAAAAATACTTCCCAACTTAGGATTCCATTTGGTTCCAGCCAAAAGCCTTCATAATGCTTGACTATCTGTTTGAGGAGAGAAATCAGACTGAAGATCTTAAAATGCTAGACAGCATCTTTGCCTAAGCAGGAATATTCCTTATTGTACTGAATTCCACGTCACCCTTTCCTGTCCAAATGTCCCTCCTGCTCCCTCTGCCCCAAAGGCTTGACTGGAACGCCTTCAACTGAGTGTTCGGGATGACTGTTTATTGCACTGTTCCCATAACAGCCTTGGAAAGAAGTGCTTTTTTTCAGTGACCTTCCCCTTTGGTAAGCCTGCTTTGTGTCTTCACTTCTTGAGCTGAGAGATCACGCTTATGCTGAAGGATGCTAATCACAGTCGAACCTCTCTGAAGAGAACCTATCTGACAATGCAAGTTTTGACATCTGAACTAGGAATTGGTGTCTTTACGTTGAAGCCTTACGTTGGTTTCCATGCTGAGCAGTTCTCTTAACTCTCTCACAGCCCCAAAGAACACTCTCTGGGAAAAGGGGCGAAAAGATCTGTAGCACCCTGAAACCTGTGATGCCTCTTCAGTTTCTATTATAGTGCGCTTTTTTACTGTTTTTTTTTCTTTTACAGAAGCTATCCAATACAGCTATCTCAGTGTCTGACTAGTTGCTTAAAGTAAAGGTAACCCCAGTTCTCTTTCAACCCGGTCAGGTTTATGGTACATCCTGTTTTCTGTGCCTATCCTTTTCTCTTCTCCCCTCCTGCTTAATTGGCCCCTTCCAATCCCACCACATGTAAATACGTTTCAGTAGTGCAATGCAGTGCAGTGCAGTCATACTTAGTGCAAAAATAAAAAGCCTTATCCAGACCAAAAAAGCACAAACTCCCTCCCCACCCCACCCAGCCCCCGAGAAATCAGCTCTCAGTGAAAGTACATGAATGCCCCAAAACAAAGGGGGATTTGCAGTCTTCCAGCCACACTTTCACATGCTGCATTTTCTTTCCTCCCACTCAATGCAGAGATCTCATTAGCAGATAGGACATTTATCGAAAACATAGTAAGTCGTATGACAGAAATTGAAAAGGAGACAAGCCATTTTTGGGGGGGCTGCAGAAAGAAGAGAGAACTAAATGGATACAGCAAAAAGGTCAGTAGTGGTTTTACACAAAGTTGTCAGATGCAAACTTTGCAAGGGCACACCTTGCAAAGGGCATGTGTAAGTGTGGATAAAAAACCTAAAAAGCTTCCCTGTTCCCAATATACAGTCCTTATTTTAACAGTGCCCAAGCTAAGGTTCTGTAGTGCAATCAACTCTTCCAAGTGGCAGCTCTCTGTGGCCACCCTAAAACAAACGGACAGATCAACGCTAACTTGAGTTTTCTGCCTCTCACGCAGACACGCACGTGCATGGACAACTCCCTCCCCCATCCTGCAAATACATGAGTGTATGTATAAAGGATTTTTTTCACAGCCCTTCTACGGCTATGGTGGGAAAAGCAGGAATTTTAATGACAGGCATATAAGCTCTTAAGTACCTCAAAATGAAAACACATAAGAAAAACAAAATAAAGCTCACTAATAACAAAGGCAAGTAGGTTACTGAATCTCAATCAGCCCATACGTCCCCTAGCCTATCTCTTTTAACAAAATAAAACATCTGGCCTTGCCACTCGTTAAGATATCACTTGGGAAAATACAACAAAGACTTTGGGGTACTCACTAGTTCGGAGATTAATTTCAGTTTGGACAGCCACAAGAGCCTCCATCTAACCCTCATAACTACTAGAAAGGAGTGTGGGGGACCACTAAAACAGTGTAAGAGGCCACAACAGGGAAGGAGGAGCAAGAAAGGGAAATGTGTGCAAAAAGGAACACGTTAGGGCAACACTGCTGTTGCTACACTAATCACACTATAATTGTTCAGTACATAGAGGAATATTGCATGCTGCTTCACTTGGGCTCAGACACATGCTTCCTCATGCCTTCTGCCTCTTCTCCCACTCCCAGTCCCTTGTTGAAGATGGCAGCCCGCCCCAGAATGTAAACAAAAGCAAATACCAACAAGTAAACCAAATGATAACCAAGAAGCAGGTTCCTCCTTTTTCTTTCTCTGTGCCCTTGCCTCCAGGCACACAGATACACTCTGTGTCATCCTAGAGCAGAAAAGATTAACAGCATTTCACATGCACAGAATAAGGAAAGAACCTAAGAGAAAGAATCTAAATAAGGCTGCAGGGATCCTGAATATTCATCTCCAAGACAGAAAAATGCCAGGTCATAAGGACTTTTGCTGTTCATCTTTACCAATGAGCCTATAATGAAAAATAAAGAGAGCACAATGGGATCACTAGCCATGGCAAGGGGCTGTCACCTAAACCCAGTCTCTCTTGGTGCAGAGCTACAGTGGTGTGTCCCATGCCAGAGCATACATGAGACACAAAACGGATAATGCTTGCTAGCTCTTCTGTAAAGTCTATGAACATTGATTTAGCCAGTATAATCAGCCACAATGAATTTTCTTGCTGTTCAGCTGTGTGTACTTTGAGGGTGTCCTACCTGTTTGCTGAAATGCTAAGTTCACACTAGACTACGTGGGTTCCCATCCATTCTCCTGCAGCAGCCCTTTTTTAAAAAGAAGTCCACAGAAAAGCTTGATGTTTAGCCTGAATTTGGGGTTATATAATCAGATATTACAAAGAAACGATTTTATTTCACTCACACAAATATGTGATCACCATTACAGAAAAGCTATGGCCAGAGCGCTTCTGGGTAAAGCAGTCAGAAACCTAGAATCAAGTATCCAAATATCCAAATACCCAAATGCTTTTACATTGTTCTGGCCATAGAAAAGTGACACAGCAAGGGTATAAATCAAGGAAAATCGATTGCTGTGTATCATATACCTACGTTAGCTGTTGTGGCTCACTGTTTAATTATTTGAGATAAACACTCCATCCCCAATCAAACCCAAAGAGGTTACATACTTGTGGAATGAAAGACCAAGGCTATTTATGACTCTCTGGACAAAAGAAGTCCCATGCCTTATTCAAAGGGAAGCAGCCGTCCTGCCCTGTGTAGTTCTTTTGAATTAAGCCTCCCAGCAAGAAGGAGAGGCTATTTAATCACAGAGCCTTTAACACAGGCAAAATCTGCCTGGTGGAGTGAAATAAAATCTTGAGTCAGTTTTATGAAGAATAGAAACTTTGGGCAGAAACATGCTCAGTTATGGGAACAGTCCTGTGATATCTTAAGGGGTGGATATGAAACTATGTTTTAGGACTATAGCTTTCTGTAGGACTACACGTGCTTTCCCTGTCAGAGAAAATGCACTGAAGTCAACAAAAGAGCATGTGGGAACCGCCTGCAAAATTTGGCCCGTGGACTATTGGTCCAATCAGTTTTCAGGATTAAATATAGACCTCAGTGATGCTGACAAGAAAGGCCACGCAGTACATCCTGCCTGAGCTGAGAAGCCTATTTATCTTATGTTTGGCAACAAAAGCTCATTATGGGTGGAGTTTATGGGAAACCACTGATTTTCTGCCTCATTTCATTGTAAGAATTTCTTTGAATCTGAACTTTGGAGCAAGGATCTAGGGGTCTGAATGCTCAGCACATATGAAACTGAGTTTCACAGCAGTCCAAGCTACGCCCTGGCATTAGGACAAAGGAAACAGGGCACCCCAAAAGACAATGACACTTGTTGAAGATACTTGTGAACAAGTAGTTCTGACTCCAATAAATGAGTGACACCTCTTACACCAATAAACAGGAACTACAAATTTTTTAAAAGATATTCATACATTAAAAAAAGAGCAGCAGCAGATACTGGAGATTTAGTCTTTTCCTCTAAGTGGCATGGGTGAAGAGCAAGTCCCTTGTATGGAGTTCAAGAATTCCTCTCTCCTGGGAGGCCCCCCAGTCTTTGGTGCAAGCACCCCCAAGGCGGGGGACTCTCCTCTTATTCACCTTGCAGCGAAGAGCTTTAAAATCCCTTTCTGTCCCTGCACAGTAGCATAGAGCAACATTCTCTTAGTACAAGGTTCTCCCTCTCGTGGTGACAGTGTTACCTACTGCAACTGTTGTGTTCTTCAAAAGCTGTATAACACAGAAAAGAAGTGCAAAAAGGAGCTGAATATAAATGCTGTCGACCACAGAAACGTGAGACCATGGCTTGCATTAGCCCTGGAGGCCTACTTGGTCAACGAGGAGACGGAAAACGAAAGTAATCATGAAAACCATATACTAGAATAAAGCTAATATTTGGACAGAGTCTTCCCTTGATGTTTATATCATTCAGGGAAAGTCTCCAATGCAAGAATCTATAAAACTGTAAAGCCAGTATCACCTCCTGTTTTCTCTCTCCTTAGAAAAGCAGAAAATTTGCACATATGAAACGAGTTTCTTAGAACATCACAGTTCTCAAGATTAGTATTTCTTCAGAGAATGAAAAAGAAAGGATACATGTTCATAAAAAGCAAGATTTCTGGATTCAAAAATGACTGACTGTCTTTTATGTAAAAGATATGTTAAAATAGTGTTCACCAGCTGATTATTTTGTTAGTTTCACTTTCCCTTAGGCAATTGTATCTGTACACACTGCGTTCTAAAAGTACAATCTCTAGTGTGGATAATCTACCTGTTTGGTACCATCCTGTTTGGAAAACCACTTCTTAGCCTAAAAATATAAACTGTAAACTGTATAAGATGCAAAATGGACTGAGGTGTTTAAAAAAGCATTAGGAAAAATAAAAGGCAACAAAGAAGTTAAATCAAGAAACACATTAAACTAGTAATTATCCTAAATGAACTACTGAACCTTACAAAGGATTAGCAGGGAAAGCGTGGAATGGGTATGCAGCCATTTAAATCAGGCATTCTCAGTGAAGTGAGAACACTCTCTAAGAAAATATGTATGATTCAGCATTCAGTCAAAGGAAAAGGCAAAGACCATGGTCAGAAAACGTGGACCACTGAATCAGCACTGTTGCAGCAGCTAACTGGAATTAATTTGGGAAATGGCACCTGTTTGGCTTAATGGGACAAAGCCCGTCGTTTATGTAATAGGGTAATCTATGTTACCTGTGTAATTAATATTGAGAGGATAGTCTCTTCCTTCCCTTACAAATGGTTATACACAGAATAAAGAAAAGCCAGACTTAGAAATCACTGCTGGAAGACCATAACTTTGAAACTGCAAATAGAAAGAAAAAGGATGTGGTAGTGGCCTCCATGTAAGTGCAAATGGCAGATGACAGGAATCTGTAAGGAATGCCAGCACTTGATGATTCCCACGCTTGAAGTTCTCATTTTACTATCCCACTCATTTTACTATCCCAAGATGTGGCATAGGTAACTCTTTCCCTCTCTTCCCACTCCAAAATCACTTTTAAGTTTAATGATTTGCAGTGACACAGATTTCTTCATTCTCTGTGAGAGCACAGTTTGTAATTGATGTGACCATCTCTCATTTCTTCCAGTCTTCACAGTTAGGAGAAATGAGATATATGAATGAATATATATATATTTTCATATATATATATATATATGAATATATATATATGATGAATACCTCCTCCACAACCCTCATCCACTTGATTTTGCACATATTCATTTAGGAGTGATATATTATCGACCAAAGGAATGAAGGTCAGCTGAGATGTACCTGAATTAGAAAAGCAAACATAAATTCCCATGCTCTCGTAAGTTCGCACTCTTACGAAGTTTGGATCTGGACTTGCTGCCTGGGTCATCTGTTGCAAGATGAGAATATAGAAAGGACACTCCAAGCCATAAAGGCTCAGGTGTCGGTCAGCTTCCTCTGGGCTGTTTGGATCTAGATGTCGTCATATCCCTGGTGACATTTTTTTCAGCAGCTCTGGGGAGATAACTAAAATCTAGTGGGACTGACCCAAAATTCAGAACCAACAGCGATGTGGTGTGAAGATGATAAAGGCAACACTCACCTTGGAAAACTTTTGAACTGAAATTCAAACCTGCAGATATTGTTTTCATTTGCAAAAGGGGGGATCAAGCGGATAAGTAAAGATGCAGTTGGAATATATTAATAGTGGTGGATGGAGGCATTTTTTTATCCAATTCCTGGCAAAATCCACTGGCCACATCTAGCATAACTGTACAGAGAATAATATTTTGTTACTGTGGAGGATAATTTTAGGACATCTTAAAACTTTAAAGAAACAGAACTTGGAAAGAGTGAAAGACCACTTGTGGCATCTTTCTCCAAGGCTAGGAATGGAAGAGGAAAGTGTGACATACACTTTTACAAATGAAATAACAGGACATCTTAGAAGAGAGCTAATAGATAACCTTAATTGTCTTGATTAATTGTTCTTCTGATGTGAAGGGGTAGCAGGGAACAATCTCTAACTTTTTGTAAAGCCTAATACTGTTTTACCTTTTCTTAAAAAAAAATTACTTTCCTACATCTTGCTACACAGAGATTTTAAAAAGCCTGGAAAAAATACTTGTAAAGACAATAAAGAAGCCAATAATATGAAAAAGCACACTAGAGCTGTAATAATGATTGTTAAATGCTTCAAATAGCTGCAGCAGTTGATTGGGTTGTGAATGATACATGTGAAAAATAATTTTTCTATGATCATAGGCAGATGCAAAAGTTAAATGATTATACTATGTATATATATTGATATAGAATTGCTATATATATTGTGTACTGTGTATTATGTTCTAGCTTTCAGAAATACTGTATTGTAGTGTACTGTACTTAACTAAGCAGACCTAAATAGCAACTTGTCATTTTCCACAAAGTCACTAGTACTGTTAACAAAAACCAAAAAGTCTATTTTCTCCAGTAAAAGAAATACATACTGTTACAGTCACAGACATTTTGACTATAGAGAGACAATGTACATTTAACCAAAGAAAAACACCAAACCAAAATAAAAACCTCACCCTAAAATCAACCAGCCAAAATCGTTGCATTTATCATCTTATTCAAAAGGGGAAGGGAAATGCCACCAATCTAAGAGGAATAACATTTACTCAACTTTGTATGAGTGAAAATAAAAGAAAAAAATCCACCCCCCCCAAATCTCCAATTACCATTTCTGGGACAAGGAGAATCCCCCAACTGGGCAAAAGAGTTAAAAGAATAAAATGCTACTTTTAGGGCCAAGATGATATCAAAGTAGGCAGCTGTAGTTAAACTTACTTATTCATCCCACTAACTAAATGGGCACAAAGTGAGTTCTAGAAATCCTGCAGTTCTCATGGATTATACTTACTGAATACTCTCACCGACCAATTTCTTCTCCTCCTGACAATCTATTGGTCTTCTAGACACACTAACCATGTTCCTGAAAAGATTTTGGCAAAGACCAAGGGAGAGAAAGTTAATTGTTAATTGTTAGTGACTGCACATTTGGAATGGATGACTCAGATTACTTGTGAAGATATTCATAGTCAACATGTTTCAGAGTACGTGAGGTGGGGAAAGAGCTGTTTGATATGGCACTTTGGATACGAGAGACTCCAGACCTGGAGTATTTTAGAGCCTGTCAATACACTGCGTTGCTAACTGTTTAAAGACTTGATAGTTTTTTACTGTTCTTTTTAAGGGGAGCAAACAGGCAAGTTAGATTATTTTGCTTGGATTTTATTCCTTTGTCAGGTGAACATGTTGAAATTCAATGGAAATGAGCATCTGAACTCAACAGTATCATTCCAGAGCTGTCACTCCCCACGGATGTCCATCTCTGCTAGTGAAGCCTGCTGAGCTGTACTGTTTTATTTATTTTGTGGCTGAAAGACCACACAAGACTCTGAGAGGCACACTTCAGCCTTCCCTGTAGAACGGGTACTCACAAAAATACACTGGACCGAATCTGAGTGTCACATTTTGAATGAGGGCAAACATCTGGGCAAACATCCAGTTAAGAGCATTTGGCCAACATAGTGTGTTTTATTAAAATATGTGTGCTTATATATTGTATAAGTAGTGTATTTAATTTTCATTAGATTCATATAGATTCATGCCAATGCTCCAAAGTTAATGTGGTAACCGTTGTTTCATCTAAACCCTTTCCTGAACCATGCATGTCCACACACTCAATTAGCAACCTGTCTGTAAAGCCAGAAAGATAGCTAGCTATCTACCTATGTATGCACCCATACACATGCATACTCACACATACATCTGCATGCACACACAGAGGCCATATAATTTGGTTTTATTCAAAGATCCCATAGGTATGAACAGACTACGTGACAAATGAAAGCAAAGGACTTCATGGGAAAAATGAGAGGAATGAAGTCATGATGTATTTCAGGACAGTTGGGTGAATCGAATCCTGCTTCCTGAATGTGATGGTCCTCTCTAGTCAAACAGTATGTATTCAACATGGGGGTTGAACTTATAGGGGACTTCATAGGGTTCAACAAAGAACGTGGCAATATCCAGGTGGCAAAAAGAAAAGGAGCAAAGTTAAATAGAAAAGGTGCCTAATTAAATGTATAGATCTCAGAAAGATACCCGTCCGTTTTGTAGGAACAGGACACAGCAGAATTGGACAGTTGAGGACAACAATAAGTATCTAACCAAGCTCTGCACTTTCCTCAAGTGTCATAGGACTGTGAACTTGGCCAAAAATCACCAACAAGTCAACTGTATGAAGTGTGCATACTGTAATACCTGCCTGAAAAATACCCGAAGCAAGAAACGCTTTGCTACACTGGTACCAGATTTTCCAGCACAAGCCCCAGTGGGGATGTTATGAAAGCATATGGGCTACTGTAATACCTACGCCCAACCTGACATAGAGCATTTACAAAGGATGCTTGGGGTGTGGCTGCACGACTGTGCATGAAATTTCGCAGCACAAAGAGGGCTCAAGTGCTGACAAAGTTTGCATGAGGAGTGGAAATAAGAATGACCCTATGGGCCGAACTGGACAGAAGTTCTCATACATGATGGGATATTGGCAGTTCTTTTGTTTGTACAATGATATTGCTGCAGCAAAAGGATATTGTTAGAATATGTTTTTCTTAAAAGAAATAACAGATAAACCAATCAAAGGGCCTATATTTATCTCCAGTGACATGCATGCAATCCCAAAAGTGCCAATACAGGTTGCACTGATAGAAATTAAGAACAGAATTTGTCACTGGGAAGCAGCTTTTCACTGGATTTCTCTCTCATGAATCCCACCGGCATTGTCGAGGCTGGAGTCAGTAGTCAAATCACACAGCCTTACCCCCACATTATTCATTTGGTTTAAGAAGTGGATTCACCCTCCAGTGTTTCACAGGGAGCTGATGCCAACCAGCCCAATCAAAACGAGATCACTTTGGAAGAGGATCAAACCTGGAGCTGTAACTGAAGGTAAGAAACAGCTGAGAAACACCATCCAATATGAAGAGGCCACTATGCCTCACTAATACTTTACCTCTTCCCTACTCTTTCAAACAGGAAAACACAGTATAACACATTTCGTATGAAGGGAATGTTTTAGATGAAACTTTGCTACAGATAAAAACCACAAGTATGCTCCATACTGCTCAGATGCATTTCTGTTTTAAGGCAGCAACTGTATATGAGGCTGTAGTGTACTCAAAGCTCTAGTATATTTGCTTCCCAAAGAAGTATCTTACTGCTCTTTGCTTTTTGAAATATGGTTGTGGATAAATGTGTAAACTGGGGGGTTAAAATACAGTTAACAGTGTTTGGAAGACCTTCTTGGTCTGCTTACCTCAACGTTACACTCGTTTTCCTAGGGGAAACATTAAGAGTTTTCCTTGGGCAGATGTGGTTGTGCACAAAAACCTCAGTTCACTGATGGCAGGGAAAGGAAGTCAGTTAGTGAAGTAAGACTTAGTTCTGATGGTGGAAACTGTGATCATGTATAACACGAAGAATCATGTTATAGTAGCAGAGTTCTGCATATCTTAAGTTGGCCTCTTATTATTTTAAAAGCTTTTAATGAACAATTCTTGGGGAAACTGGCATTTAAAAACCATGACTAATTCTTCTCCTGATGTGACTTTGCTAGAATTATGTTTAGAATACATTTGACTCCTTGTATTTTAAAATAAACCCAGAAACTCTTTAGTTGAGTTACCAATTGCAAAGTGAATAGCGATTTAAAGCACGTTATGGGTCCAATTTACTTTTTTACCTTATTCACAGCAGATCAGTCAACTCTGCTTCTCCCACACTTGGACTCTCTCATAATGCCTGGGGATCAAGCACTACTGCAGAGGCTAAAATGCAAAACGAAGCCAGCACCACTGCTAAATATATAATGAAAAATTACCTATTAATATTTAACTTTGTAATTTTTTTTCACTAAAAACATAAATTTTAAACCAAAATTATCTAACAGTATCCTACTAATTATAAACGTTAATTCAGAGTGGAAATTTGTACAGATACTGGCAGACGTACACAGGGAAACAATTATTTAGTTCACCAAAATTTTGCATTTGTGTAACTCTACTATTTTCATCTTAGTTACTCCTGATCTAAAGTGGAGGGGGATCAGAAATCGAAACATTGAATGCATAACATTTTCTCTGTTCCTAGAGGCACTGATCTAGTTGATTAGTTATCAGCACTGGGAATAATTAGATGGTTCTACACTATAACCTAACACTTCTTGTTTCTTATTTACTTATTTTCTTAGAAAAATGAAACAAAGATTCCCCCTTGTGCTTCACAACAATAGGTCTAAGAGAGTAAAGCATTCTTATTTTTCAGACAGGTTGTATCTCTGTCAGTGTCTCCCTTGTGGACCAAATCTCTCTGTTCTACACTAAAGAAAACATAACCCACCTTTTTGTTTTGTCTGAGTTAGTTTGAAGAATATATATGCACATACCTACAATTCTCTCCAAATTTCCCAGCTTAGCCATCTGTCAAAATCTGGAGATTCCTTTGCTCCTGCTGAAACGAACTGGATCACTGTGTAGCTTTAAAGGAAGTTAGCTGAGATCTTATTATTTCTAGCAGGAGAAATATGAAGGTTAACAGCAGCAAGAACACTGACTTGGCATGGCCAGAACAAGCCCCTGATGGACATGAATCTTGCATTAGGCCACCTTCATACACTTGGCTGTCTTATTGGACATGCCAAGTGGAATGGACCATCATCATCCATTGGACATGGAAACTTGGTACTTCCAGTATCTGTCCCTCTGCAAGGCCTTCCTACCTGAAGGAAAAGGAACTGTTTTCATTGCATTTACAAACTCAGATTTACTGTATTATCTGTAGTTTCTCTCATAAGTCTTTCTTCAGCAGAGCTGTGATCACTTAGGGGCCAGATCCTACTGAGTGATAAGCATCCTGGGAGCAGAGGAGGCTCAGAACCTCTCAGGGCCAAGTTCTCATCACATTACAACTCCTTCATGATTTTTCACAGCCAGCATAAAAACAAAACAGGGAATGTGAAAAGCAGCTATACTGCTTCAGGCTGATCGGATGCTGCTTCAGTTAGGCTACCTGCTGATTCATTTCTATCAGGTTTATTTCAATAGCTCAGAGGAGCTGGATGCTGAATTGAAAGGGCTGGAATACCAAGGTCTAGTCTTCCTTGATGGAACAGCCACCAGGAGCTAATTTGATATAATATTTCTTTTTGAGTGGCAAGTCATATTCAGCAGTGAGCGCTGGAGGATTTCCTTAGCATAAGACTGTCAGAAGGGTCACAGATCTACAGTCCTAGGTGTACTGACAGTCTGGTTATGTTTGAAATGGTTTTGGTGCTTCTTGTTGTAGAAATTTTAACATAAATTGTTATAAAAGTTCTCATGAATTAAGCAGGTAAGAATCAATAGAGATGAAAAAGAATGAAGAATAGAATAATAAATATAAGTCCATCTGATAAACACGAGTGGGCTTTCACAATCCATGAATATTGTTCTCAGAGTTCCTTGTGTAATCCTGACCTATGACTGAACAAATCATCAATCAAAGCTTAATGAGCAGCTAAGCAGGAGTAGGCCTAGAAGTGTTACCTTCTGATGATTTTAGTAAAAAGGATGTATGGTTAACCTTTTCTCTACCTTAAAAGAAATACAGGACACTCAGAAATAAACATTAATAGAAATAAGGTTCTAAATAGACTTTAGCTATTTTAGGTTAATACTTAGGAGATGCTGGTAGTGGAAACCAGACTCTGGTCAACCCGGATCAAGACGGGACGCTGATCACAGCAAGAACATTAAGGATGGGGTGTCTACTGGAGCCAGAGTGGAACCAAAAGATAAAGATCAGCGTACCGATGGAAAAGAATGGACTTTTGTGGACTCTTGACGAAGGAAGAAAGAGGAATTGAAATAGTTAGTGGATTTATAAGAGAAGCTTGTGAGAAGTTTGTGATGTAATTACTTATTAATTTCTATATAAACTGATAGTGAATTTGAGTCAGGTACCATTCACTGTGGTGGTGGTCCAACTCTGAGTTGCTTCAATAAAGAATCAGCAAACCTAGAGACCTGGACTCTGCCAATTTTCTTTAACACTTCTGATTTTGGATTGGACTCAACACTCCTGCAAATAGTATGTTTTGTACCTTCTCCCTATGGGATTTGTTTTCATTACTAAGAAAGGCAGGACATGCTAGCATAATACTCACTAAAGGCAAGAGATTTGTTCCTCCACTGTGTGAATGATCCAGCATTAATCGAGTAGCTCAAGGTCAACTGAAATCAATCAGTTTGGGGTTGGTAAGAAGTGAGGGGGATGATGGTATGTGGGTTATTACTCAGCTCTCCTTTGGATGAAAAAGAAATCAAAAGAAGAAAAATGGGTACCACTTGGCCTCTTTGATCTTAGAGCAAAGGGAAATCTCATTCTCTTAGAAAGTCAATTAAATGCCACTCTTCCCTGTTAGCTTACTGTGAATTTGAGCTGGTTTTGAAAGTAACTAACAGCATGGGACAGAGGTGGGCCTAGGGGAAGCATGACAGTTGCTGAGAAAGTGTCCCCAGAGCAGCTCCTGCAAACTATCTACACCTATTTCCCTTATGAGAGACAATTAATAGGGGTTTTGTGAGAGGAGGGACATGACTGAAATATCATATTACAATTTCTACACTGGTGTACTCTACTGGTATGTTCCCATTATTTAGGAGTTGTACTTGCTAGTCCTCTGCAAGAGATCACTGTAGGAGAACCTCACTACTGCACACACCCCAGCCATGCACACGCACACATTCGGCAGCTGTTCTCTCCTTACTGACCAGCAGACTCTGACGTTGTGGTCCTGCATTCCTTGTGGATTCAGATTTCCCAGACAGAGGCAGACTTCAGCGGAATGGGCAAGAGAAGTTAAATTTTGGTTCTCTGATTTATTATTTCATATAATACAAGAACAAGGGTGTTTCAATGAACAGCAACAAGATTAACCTGAAAAGGAATCATTTCAACAAGGTGGTAATTAACCTGAGGAACTCACTTCCACAGGATAGCACTGGGGCCACCTAGCAGTTAATAAGCTAGATCTTTAAAGGATAATGAGAATCATCTGCCACAATATATAATTTTTATGTGGGATAAAAAGTTAAGGCCATAAATTATGATGTCTTTAGGTTATAAGCAGATACATAGCTAATGAGGATTATAATAAATCTTCTCTCTTAGGCTTATTACATTGTAATTATCCAACATGAGTCTTTTATCTTCATCTGAATAATGTGAAACTGGCCATGTGTCGGAGACAGAATACTGGGCGAGGTGGACAACAGGGCAGATCTGCTCTGGCCAACCCTACATTTTCAATTGACTTCATCAGCCTCAGCAGCAGCAAGAAAAGGCACTTACTTCTCATTTACTCTAAGGCTTCCTTTATTGCACTTTTGCCTTGCAGAGAGGCCTTGAATTGTATGCTTCAATTTACGTCCTATTTAATGCCCTTTTCCATTGCCAAAGCAATATAAAGAGAGCTTTAGGGAAAGTGAGAATCAGGCTCAAGGAATGCAGGATTTTGCATGCTCCATCAGAGGGATGTGCGCTACAGTCTGTTCTTTCTCACCTATACCATTTTATCAGGTGTTTTGAAGGAAGCCTTTCAAGCATGCTGAGATGGATACGCTCAAACACTGCCAACAGCAGTTTGTAGATCATTGTGACTGCTAGCGTACCACAGGTATTCTCTCTGCTAAG
Source organism: Nyctibius grandis (assembly GCF_013368605.1). Classification (NCBI taxonomy): domain Eukaryota; kingdom Metazoa; phylum Chordata; class Aves; order Nyctibiiformes; family Nyctibiidae; genus Nyctibius; species Nyctibius grandis. Next base: position 4,321,860 of record NC_090680.1, on the reverse strand, counting down.
GAATACTGTAGCAATACATGAAGCTTGAAGATATTGTAGTTGCTTCCAAGTAGTAAATAAATATTTCAACAGAAGGGAGGAAGCATTATTAAAAAGAATTTAACATTTTAAAAGTCAAAGGGGTCTATGTTTGAGCTCCTAAGTTCACAGAAGGGCACTTATTTAAGTGACCTGATGAGCACTTTCTGCTACATTTGCAGTCATGGTGCAAGTTGCTCCACGTTTTACAAAATCAAGTCACTAATTTTTGAGCCTGGAAGTTCAAAAAAATCAGTTTATATTTCAGGCAGCCATTTGTGAAGACCTTGGCCTAAACTCTTTGACAAGGGTTTTAGAATTCAATCTAGAAGTTTGTTTTTTTTAATTGGCACCCTTCATTCATTCACAACTGAACTTTAATTCACTTCATATTATTAGGCCTCATAATAAATTTACATTTCAAAGATGATGCTTCTTTGATTTAGGGAAGGTTGAAAACTGAAGAATTAAAATTTAGATAGGATTTTTCTGTCTAAACAGCATAGTATTCGGATTTTGGTGGATATAAACCCTGATTCTTATTTCCTGTGTACAGGCATATTCCTTCTGGTATCAGAACCATATTCCAGAATACGCTACATCTTGATTATAGTTCACCAGATTTAACAATGGCAAATTAAACAGCTTTTCCCCAGACCTCAGATGACAAATGAGCAGCTACAGATTTTCAAGCTGGGTAAAATTCTTCATTAATTCCTCATATGGGAGAACACCAAACTCTTTGATACTAAAGATCTCAGAAAAAAACTCCTTTCCTCAGAGAAAGACCTTCAATCCTTTTGTATAGGTTCACCTTCCCCATTTTCCTCCTCACCCTTGTCTCTAGAACCTTTATTTTCTGTACAGATTTAGTGTGTCTTTACATGGCAGACATTAGTTCCCCCTCTCTGTGTCTTAGGCTTTGTCTTTTCACTTCTCGGTTTACATGCCAGCATCGCTTTTACCAGCGTGGTTATGAGAACAATATTTGTTAACTAACTTATGCTCCTTCTCCAGCCCCCTTGAACTACCCAAACAAACTGGTAACAAAAAAAGACGTTAACCAGATATCAGACTCATTTGCTTTGGCACTTGCCTCAAAGTCTCTTTACGCTGCCTACTGCAGCTGAGAATCAGGGCTTCAACGTTTAGGATCTGCTGAACAATACCTTGCAGGGTACAGAAAGATTCTGAGACTGAACCACCTGTCAGGTTTTTTTTCCCCAAAATAAATCAGTAATGGAACAGGCGTAGGACATAGCAATTAGGTTACCTGTGCTGAACCACAGACATCCGATAAAGAAGCTGCAGGTGTAAAGAACACGCAAAATTTTACGTGGAGATCTATCAAGTCAATACTTAGAAAGTTGTCCAGCATAAAAGAATGTCTCATGTGAAATGCTCAGTGTTCACAAGCAAAGTTTTGTAAACTTAAGAAAGCTTAATTTAAATATAGACACAAGTAAAAGCTAAACTAGCAATTTTTCTTTTTTTTTTTTTTCTTTTTGCATATTTTTGTCAGGTGCTTCTTCTCTGCCTAAAATATAAAGTCCAGAGTGCAGCTGGTGCAAATCCTAGCTATGGATTTCAAGCAAGACAAAGATAGTGTCAGACACTGATCCAACTGAACTAAGGACCCATGTACTTTGGGAGTTGGCTTTGAGGGAAAAATTCTCACACAGATACACAGAAGACAACTAGGGAGAACACCAGCCCAAACACAATGAAACAAAATACAAAACACCAACATATATACGCAGATCAGGAACCAATCTTTCACGCTGATCCTACATTCCTTGCATAGCTTTGCATATGCAGAGAATGCGGGATGTGGCCCTTCAATTAGACGTTTTTGCAAATGAAGAAGGGAAGATTATTTGCAATGGTAACATTTGAAGTTATTTTGGCATCAGCACAAATTATCAGGGGCAGGATCAGATTTCCACACGAATATGGAAGCTCTCTAGCGAGCAAGGCAGGGATGAGAGAACAATACAGCAGATTATTTCTTGTCCAGTGACCAAAAAGTAGGGAAATCCTAGTTATTACACACCTCCAAAACTTTCATTACCTTTTCATATAAGAAGAAAGAAAAGATACAGATTCTATCATCCCCAAAACCAAGGGAACATTGCTAGAAAAATCTTTCTCAAAAGGAACCGCCCTTCAGCAGAAACAAATTCTGAGATGGAACCAAAAAAAGAAACAACAGAACCTTGGTAAGAGCCAAAAAAGAGAACCATGTAATTCAAAAACAAAGTAGCAGTTCAAATGATACTGCAGGATGCACAAACTCTAGTAGATAATCTCACAGATGACTTCACAGAGCCCCTCATCGACCCAGGTAATTCTTGATTCCATTAGAAAAGAGAGAGAATAATACTAGAAAAGAAAATTAAGAAACATCTTTCCTCTTTTTTAAAATAAAAATCAAGATCATCTCTCCTCCCCCCCTCTATCTGGAAGCAGGTTAGCTAACCTTAACAGTCTCAATTTAAAATAAAATATATATTTTTATATATATTCATATATATAATAAAAGAGAAGATATTAGTGGCAGTGTACGCAAAACAAAAAAAGAAAACAAAGAAAAATTACTTTTATCAATCTCACTTTTTTGTTTTTTTACACAAATACTGTTGTAAATATATTAAAAAAATCAGCATTCTATCTGGTAAACGTCACTTTTGCCCCTCTATAAAATTTTGAATTAAAAAAGTCCCAAGAACTCTTTTTTTTAATTATTATTCCCCTCCCCACCCACCCTCTATTCCTTTTTCTTCCACAAGAATAAATCCTGATGCAACTTACTTTTTTTTTTTTTTTTGCAAAGATTGTGGGAACTAACCCTTCTCTTGTACCTAGATCCATAGGTTGCAACCTCTGATATCTTTGATTTTCCTCTGTGTTTCTCTTTGCCTTCTGTGAAAGTCCCTCTTGATTGTGCTGAGGCCCTGGGCTCAGCGAAGACACTGAATAAATTACAAAAAAGCCACCGTTGCTCGTTGTCTGAATCTTCTTGGTTTCTGCTGTAAGGTGGTGGTGGTGGTACGGGAAAAGCAGCGGGGAGGGTGCGCCAGAGAGCGTGGGATGGAGCAGAATCCAGGTGAGGAACCTCTGATTCTTTTTCCTCACCCTGCAGGGACTCCACACTATCCAAGCGACACTGCCTCGCACTCCCCTCAGCCCTTTCGTGTGTTGGTGGGTGCGTGCGTGTGTGAGAAAGCAGACACGTGGTGGAAACCAGCAGGGCCTTGTTTCCTCTGGCTGCTGCTCAACCAGAAGCAAAATATTCCACAGTTCTAACTGGATACTGTGAAGTCCAAAAGCGGTCAGCATTGTGAATCGTGTCCATTGAAACACTGCGAGCGGTGTACTTACAATGACAGTAGGCCTTGTAGTTTTGTAATATATTTTGTTTTGTTTCTTTTTTTTTTTTGTAGTGCTCTTCACAAGTGAGAAAAAAGAAATTTTTTTTTTGTTTTTTATTTTTTCTGTCTGTTTTTTGATTTTTTTGTGGTTTTTTTTTTGTTTGTTTGTTTTTTTGTAGTAAAGAAGGGTTGTATTTAGAGGCCAGTAGCTAGAGATCCAACCAGTGGAGCTCATGAAGCACTACCTGGCCTTAAGGCCACCATCCGAGGGAGGTTGGGAAAATTATTATTCACCCAGCCTCCGGAAATGTAATGTACCAGCAGGCAAAAAACAGTTCTTCATGTAGTACAAAAACAACAAAACGAAACGAACCCAAAAAAAGGAGGAAAATAAAGGTAAAAATGAAACAAAAATCATTTCTTAAATTCTAGTGCCATAGCTTTTTTTGTTGTTTCTATTTTTTTTTGTTCATAACAGAGAGAGAGAGATATTCTACTTATCCGTCTGACACATGCATCCTCATGTGGTCGTTGAAATGCTCGATTTGGTCAAACTTAGCTGGACAGACAGAGCAGACGTACGTGGTCCCCTCCGTGCAGGCCACCACCCCGGCGGGGACAGCCCTCGCGCCGGTGCCGGTGGCTCCTGGCGTGCCGTTGGTGGTGCTGTGCAGAGCCACATGCCTCTCCAGCAGGGTCTTGTGGGAGAACTTCTTCTTGCAGATGTAGCACTCGTAGGACTTCTCCCCGCGGTGGAGGCGCATGTGCACATTAAGGGAGCTCTTCTGGGTGAAGCGCTTGTTGCAGATGCTGCACTGGTAGGCCCTCACGCCAGTGTGCGTCACCATGTGTTTGATTAGGTAATCCTTTAACGAGAAGGAGCGCCAACAGATGCTGCATTGGTGGGGCTTCTCACCTGCTCATTACCAACGAGAGAGAGACAGAGAGAGAGAGAGAAAGAAGAACAGACAAAAAAAAAGATAATAAAATTAAACCAGCTTGGTACGACTCTGCAACAAACTAATGGTAAGTCTCACGGGGGTCTTTGGAGAGGTGATCTGGCTAAGAAAGAGTAATTCTGTTACTAAGTGTGTTTTGATACACAACATTTTTTGCAACCAGAGGTTTCAAAATGCTTTACAAAGGAGGCTGTAGGTATTCCCAGTCCACATACAGTGAAAAGGAGCTCAGGTGGTTTCTTCAAGTCCACATAGTAGGCACTGACAAAGACAGGACTAGAGTTAAAAGGTCCTGGTGTCTACCCCCACCTTCAATGGCACAGCCTCTCCTGCCTATGCTCCTGCCTTGCTCCTCGTGCTCATTTCTAGACAGGTCTTGGTCAAGTTTCTTTACCTTTCAGTGCCTCCATCTCTCTACCTGTATGTGATAAAAGCACGGACAAAGCTAGTGATTACGAGATAGCTGACCTGTAACACACTCGTTTTTGTCAAATTGCTTTAAATTTCTCAGAACAGAAATGCTACATATTGCCAAAGGAATCCAACGCTTTATTTTATTATTTGTTGCCCCCTTTTCTGGTCAAATCTCAGAGCTGAAGCATGGATAAGAGTAACTGAAAAGGGAACCTCAGTACACAGAATTGCCTAAGCCAGCCAGTGCCTTGCAAAGGGCAACCTAACAGATACACTTCCAGTGTAACAGACATGAAATTTAAATGATTCGACTGCCAATTAAATAAAACACCTTACCAGGTAAACCAGAGATATTAAATACTTATGTCATCTACCACACTGCTCTGTGCACCCAGGGCTGTTGTAAAACTCATTCTGGCAACTCATATAAGCAAACTCTGATGATATCCAGACAAACCAGTGACTACAAGAATGAAGTGAAAAAAATACACATACAACTGGTTTGTCCAGACTACTCTTAATTCCTCCTCATGCCCAGAGTTCTTCTGGGAGACAATGCCACGATATGTTATTGTATTGACAATGTAGACAATACCCAGCATCCTGAATGCCCAATCAAAAGCTGTTTTTTAATTTGTTTTCTGAATCACTTGTGCTATACTTCAGGTGTGGTAATTCATCATCCCCAAAGCTGTCAGGGAGAGAGAGATGGTACCATAGCTCTGTAACAACCAAAATGATCCTCTGTTTCACTGACTGGAAAATTATTTTCCTTTGGTCATTCTGGAATTTCCCATTTAGCAGAGATCCTTTTTTTTTTTCCACTGACATCCTGCTTCCTCCTTTTTACAATCTCTCTGGCACTGTTTTAAATCCTGAAGAGTCAATCTTCAGGGACCACCACATGCCTGTGGTAATATATCATTTACTCTTTGTATAGTGAGATTACACTACTTATATTAAATTTTAAGAGGAGATAATTAATATGGATTGGATGGGAAGGACCTACTTTTTTATCTCCCCTGAGTCTCTGTTTCTCTTTATTTCATATTTTGCACATATGATGGTGACATCCGTGAATGAAATCCACATGCTGCTCTTCCTTGCACCAATGATGACTTTGTCCCTACTTGGTGAAAAACACTTGCTCAAAACACATTAAGTCCTTACTTTCCTGCTGGCTTTGCCGAACATAGCGGTGTGTTGAGTGCAGACAGGTCAATATGCTTGACACGTCTTACGTGGAAAATGATAGTGTGTCAGTTATAATAATGTCTGATTAACTTACAAGACACCGATTATATTTACAATGCTCATTTTTGCCTTAGGCAATATATGTCCCAGAGTTTGTAAGAAGTCAGTCTCCTCTGCTCTAGACCCTGTTAAGACAACGCTATAAAAACACCCTAATTTTTGCCTGCACATGTTCCTAAGATACACGTTCTGACTTTCTAATCTCAGCTTCAAAACCTTCCTGGGATTTCTTGTCTCCTAAGAATCTCAAAACTTTTTAGGTTTTATTTTTTGTATGCAAATGTATGTGCTTCCTAAGTGAGCACTGTAGATTCTTTATTCCCACGATTCTTCATCCTGAAGTCAGAGAAAACTTTGCTCAGTGAATTAAACGTGCATGTTCCTCCTTCTGGTTCTTTATTTTGTATTTGGCTGGTTTTAGACAACAATGTGGGACAGTTATCGAATATTAATCGCAGTGTGGTATGTAGGAGAAGGCAATGATGGCTTAAAAGGTGCACGGACACTGCATGCATTTTAGCACTGTATTTCCATAACATTGCACGTCGTGGAGAACAACACTGTGTTACAGCCAGTCTGCAGGGAACATGGGAAAACATCCATGCCTAGTATGTTTGTGTCCATGTGAAAGAAGAAAGGGAGGTAGGCTTTGGAAAGCTACTTCAGAGTGTAGTTTTCAGAAGCATAAAAACATACAGAGATTGGGAGGCCTTTAGGTTGTTGAATTCCGGTTTATGATTAGACTCCTCCATGGCCTCTCTTGTGAGCCCTACAAACAGCAAGACTAATTCAAACATTTGCATCTCCCAAATCTTTCCCTTTTTCTGTACATCTTTTCCAGAGCTACTTTGCCTGGCTTCTTTCAACAGGGCTGAGGAAAGTCACCCTGACAGTGGGAACAGCTGTCTCCTCTCAGTTTTCATAATGATCCTGTCCAGCACTAGACAAGGGGGCAGACATGCTTTTTCTGAGGCTGTACACATAAAGATTATTTTCAGAAGGGTTTTCAGAAGCCCTGCCCTCTCTTAGTTAAGGTGCAATTATTCTCCCAGACACTCCAGGAACCAGTTTGTTCCTAAATGAACTTTGAAATAATTTATCTACCCAAATCTCTCCTTGCCACCACAGTTCATTATTTTGGGCATTCTCAGACCCACACAAATAAAATATTAATTCATGACTGGAGATGCCTATCAATTTCCTTGGCTGACTTTATGTGCAGTAGCTAGGAATATTTTAGGTCAGGTCTTCCAATATTATTCTTTACCTGACTCCAAATACCAAATGCAGGGCATAGGTGTGGGGGAAATAAAGCACCTAATCTCAGTGAAGTTATTTGTGAAAAAGCCTTTCTAGCATTTAGAACAAGGACGCAAGCAAGATATATTTGATTGTGTTCTGAAGGGGATATTTTTCTGAATAACACAACACTCTCTACATAGTATTTTATATAGAGCTACTATATAGTATTTTATATATGTGAGCTACTCATCCACAACAGAAAGATGGAGAACATAAACAGACACAAAGGGTAATCTTGGGATTCTGGATTCTTGATCCTCGCAATCATACTTTTTGTACCAGTCCTCAGAAGTTGACCTTTTTGTTTATGTACATATACATGTCTGCCTTAGAGGCCTAGAGGGATTTTTCATTTAAGTGATAATTACAGGTAAATAGAAATCAAAAGCTTACACACGCACATGGAAGTGAAGATTTCACTTATTTTTCACTTATTTCCATTAGATACAACGGGGAGGCATGACTTACATTCCTCCCATACCTTGGGCAATTTCTCCAGGTTCTACTCCATGTATCACAAACACAGCATTTATTTTAAGATCTGATGTTAACAAAACCACTGCTTGGTGAGAGAAATATTTACTCTTTCTCTAAACCAGAATTTCTCTCCAACGTCAGAATGAGCTGAGGGCTAAAGCAAGCAAAATTTAGTCCTGAACCCAGGATAGCTTCTCCACATAAGATACATGTATCTCCTCGCTTTGAAGTCTCGCAACTTGTCAAAGCTAGAAAAGGCAGTTTTGGCTCAGTAGTAAATATGGTTACCTATATTGTCTCAAAAGACCATATACTAAAGCAGTTGCATTTTTAAACAAAAAGGGTGCTGACGTTGTGTTCTACATATATTATTTTAAATTTTTCTCATTGAGCCCTGTGTTTCTGTACTCACAGCTAGTGAAACATCTGACTTACCAAGAGACAGGGGATTACAGCAATCAGCTTCAGTGAAGTACAGAAAAACTTCCTGAAAAAACTCCGAATTTACTTTCTTATAGGAGTATGTGAGATTTAGAAAATATGTGGCAGTGTGTGTAACACTCAGGCCTGGACCTACTGCTGCAACTCCACGAGGAATGAACTTGCCCTAAACTCATGCCAATCATCATCACTTGAGCTTAAACCCCCACAGCTGCAAAACTTACAGGGGGATGCCCTTTCTTAGTAGATACAGTTTTTTTCTTTAATGACTTATTACAGTTTCCTCATGCCACTTCTAATTAGTGTTGCCTGGTCATCTTGCAGGGGATGACAAATGCTTACCATTTCCTTGAATGGGTGAAGGACACATTTTACTCCAAGTAAAATGAGCTTGTTTCTGCACCATGCACACTTAGGCCCCCCAGGGACCTACACATTTCTGCAGGGGCTCAACTTCAATGCAGTAAGCTCGGAAAGTGTTCAGTGATACCAGCTCCCTGGATAACCTCTCCTTCCTGTTTGTGCTGAGGGCTGGCAGGTGGGGAAACAGAATCTAAGTCCGTGTTTGTCAAGGACTTTCTCTGGCTTCATGTATAAGCCAAAGGGACGTACTCTTACCTGTGTGTACAAACATGTGCTTGACGTAGTTCTGTTTGGCGGTGAAAGTCTTGTTGCAGAGAGTGCACTCGTAAGGCTTTTTTTCGCCTTGCCCACCTGCTGTGCTGTGGCCCGCAGATGGGGCCAAGGGCTGTGGGGCTGGCAGCTGGGCAGTAAAGGTTGACAGGCCAGGCTGGGACACTGTCACAAACTGTGTCTGTTGGCCAGCTAAAGGCTGGGGCAGGCTGAAGAGAAAAGGCTTAGGGCCACTGCCAGCAGACTGTGTGGTGAAAAGGGCAGGCAGGTAGGTGTTGCCAGCTGTGCCAATGACCTGAGTGTTGCTGGTCAGAGTCAGTGGCATCCTCAGATTGCTGGTGAGGGTTTCTGTCTGGCGTAAGTAGATCTGTGTGGTTGGCAATGGTTGGGCAACAGTTGTGTTGACAGAAGGCTGCAAAGCCCCCTTTTCGGTGCTGTTATTGACTGTGAGCACTTTGCTGTCCATTTCAACGTCATTGCTTCTCTCTGGTGAGGAAGAGTTGGCATCTACATGCTGCTGCTGCTGCTGCGGCTGAGTGCCATCAGCAGGGACGTCATTTTGATCTGCTTGAGAAGGTTCTTGCTGCCCATCCCGGCCCAGACCAGCCATAAACTGCTGCTCTATGGAATCGGGCTCAGTGCCAATGGAGGAACTGACTCCCGAGTCAAAACTCTCCCCTTTGGGCTCACTCTCAGTGCCTTCTGCTTGGTCAGTGTCCTCAGTGCATTCCTCAGACTCATTGCGCTCAAGGATCTGCACCCTCTGTTGGCCATAGTAGTCATAGTCATCCTCCATCTCCTGCTTAATATGGATGTTGCCCATCAGGGTTTGAATTCGGACAGGGCGTGGTTGCTTGCGGCAGTGTGTGGTCTCTGGAGTGGTGGAGAGGTACCGCTCCATCTGTTGTGACCGTTCGTGGATCCGGGTAATCCAGCTGGGGTCTTCCATATGATGGTCCCTGGGGAGCCCCAGGGCTGTTTCATGGTGGCTGACCACAGCTCCACTGTAAAAGGAGCGCTCCCCACTGCCATTTTGCATGGAACAGGCATAGAGGGCTGAATAGATCCTGTCCACACTGTGCTGTGAATGGCTCTGCAGGTAGCCAGACTCTGTGTCGGTGCTCTGCCCCGAGGTGCCTGATTCGGGTGTTCCCCTGGGTGTCTCCTGGCCAGAATCCTGAATCACCGGGTAGACCTCTCCCACATTTTGCGAGACAATCCTTGTGCACTCATCAATAACAGTCTTGATCTGCAGGATGCTGGCAGCTGTGAGGATCTGGAGGGCTTCCGACTGTGAGACCCGCAGCACCCCGCTGTACATGAAGTCAATGAGCTTTTGCACAGACTGGACTGACACCACCGAGGGGATCTCGATGTCGCTGTAGCCCAGGAGCAGCTTGTCCTGGAAGAACGGGCTGCCAGCCGCCAGCACGCAACGGTGGGCACGTAGCATGCTCCCGTGGATGCGGACCGTCACGTCACAGAAGTGGCCACGGTTGCGCTGCTCGTTGAGGGTCTCGAGCACAGAATTGCTGAAGTTGTGAAGGTTGATGCTATGAATGCGCTCTGTCATCCCCTTGCAACTGATGTTACCTGTAGCAAAGCAGGTGACAAAAAAAAGAACAGATTGAGTCTTGTCCTCCTCAGAGCCACAGTCAGGGCACTGGCAAAGGTGACTGCCCACAGGGTAAACAAAACAGATTATACTGTAAAAATCACATACAAAGGCACCAATACGAACACATCATCTCTGTAAGGCTAGAAGTAAACTTCTCTACCCATTTGCAGAAGCTCGGGTCCTCAATTTTTGGACAAAAGCAGACAAAGACAGGTGAAGCTGGGCCTACATTCGAACCACATTCCTGGGCCTTGGACTTCCTATCAGTTTATCTGGCTTTAAAAAGCCTAGAGCCAGCCAACTGTAAACACTCAGCACATGGTTTAAAGCTGGATTTTAGGCTGTTTGGATGTAGACCCATGCCAGAAAAGATCAGATTCTTACTTTAATGACCCTTTACACCGAGTTGTTAACGCAAAGAGTCTATATGAAAATATGATTTCTATCTAGATTGGTATTTTAAGGAATTTGGATCCTGTGTTTTACAGTACAGTTACTTGTATCAAAAAAACTGGCAGTCACTTTGTAAAATCCAAATCTGGTTCAAGATTTAGGCTGTAAATGTTCCTAAAATCCTACGCACAGTTTTGTCTGGGGTTGTGGTTTAGAACATTTGCTACCCAATAGTGACAAACAGTCCTCTGTAAGAACCCAAAGCAAAAAGTTAACATGAGCTGTCCCCTTCATTTTTAGCATATCCCAAGTTCTGACTGGCACCAGAATGTCATCATATAAAAACAAATGTTCTCCTGATGTTATTTACTTGACAGAAACTGGAAAATTACAGACATTTACTCTAAGGAAGACTTTGTCTTAGTTTGGCTGAATAATCTAAATAGAGAACAGTTTAGAAAAGCACCTAACCAATTCGGGTACAGAGCCAACATATCCTTCACAATTAACTTTTATAAGTGACTGAAAAGTAACTACTTAATCTCTCGATCCACTTTTCCCTATCTCCATCTTGCTTGCTTTGGTTTTAATGCTTTTTCGCTTCCTTTCCTGTTCTTTACTCATTTTTCATTTATTTAGATTTTGATGGGAAGAAACTATGGTTTTACCTTTTAATTATGAAGAACCAACCGCCTTTGTGTGGTAAACAAATAAAACATTATTAATAATGTCTTTCTCTTAGCATTTGTAGTACATGCATCACCTTGGTTCCCAGAAAAGTATGCAAAGTAATGAAAAATCACCACTAGTATTACAGGCATTTTGTCTTGAATATTCCTACCAAAGCTACAACCCCTCTTGCCACAATTACGTGTTAATGTGTGAGAATCCAAAAGTGAAATCTGATAGAGAGGCATGAATAAATTAAGCTAGGTTATTGTCACTGCTTGTTTTAACAGGAATATACAGAGCAAATAAATAGCATTGAAAGCAGTTTCATGTACATGCCTTTTAGCCCAACAACGTCCCTCTGCTCCAGCCTAAAGGGCGCTTTACATCTCATACACAGGCAACTACTCACTGCAATTTGCAGGAAAATGTGGCGTCCTCCCTGCTTTGCCTTTTCGTTCTCATTTATCCACTCCTGACATCTCAATCACCCTCTATTCTGGTGGTTCAAAGAGAAACCACCTTGGACACAGGTGGTTATTTTAATTCTCTGATGTAGCTGAATGATAAAAGCAAAGCACAAAGGTCAGGAACGGGAAATCCTGATGGGGCCAAGCTGTCTGAAGAAGTCTGATGTTAACAGATGTAAACCCGCCAGTATCAGAAGGGTACTAATTTCCATGTGAGATTAGAGCACTGGAGGGATGCTCACATAGCAGAAACAGGGAGGAAACCACTAACAGTATCATGGAGGTTGTAAATTACATCTGTCTTGTTCACAAGCTCTGCTGGGAAACCTGAGTTTCCTCCTGTGATGAGACTGATCATAGGACTGCAAAAACATCTTAGAAACTGGAAGACTTTCCTTCAAGGGTACAGCACCTATTATTACACAAAATAATGTACAGAAGAGATGTATTCCCTCCTCTTTCCAGATAGAGACATTCTCCAGAGGCCTCCAGGGCAGTTCCAGATGCTTCCCTTCCCAACATGTTAGATCACACAATGATTCAAAATGTATTTACATAAAAAATCAGAATCCTTGATCTGAAGGGAAGAGAATTTGGTAAAAGCTTTGTACTGGTGGGGAAATAGAAGGGTGGAAAATTAATAATAAATAGATGACACCTCTTTTCAAGACCTACTGTAGGCCATGGCAAGTGATTGCATAGCAATCATTGCATTTATTTGCTTCTCGCTTTGAATGGTTTCCTATCAGTATGCTAGAGAACTTTCCATCAATAAGTATTGATGACTACTTGGTTTGACCCTAGGGCTCCCTTTTCATGCAAGCATGTCTTAAGATGTGCTTCTGGAAAAGAGAAAGACCTCCAGTTCAGGTTCTGCTTTGTCAAATGGGGTATTTGATAATATGAAGAATTATGCAGAAGTCTAGCTCAATAAACCAAAAAATCTGCCTTGCACATGCACAAGGTGGTATATTCCACACATACCAGAGGTGCTATGGACAGGTCTCTTGACTTGAGCAGGTGCAAAGAAATCTACTTTGTTCCTGTGCACCTTGGCAGATAGAATGAATTTTGTGAGTGGAACCCTGAAAAATGCATCCTCAGGACGACAACTTTCCAGAAAGGTGTGATATGCACCACGAGAGAGAATGACTTCTTGGGAAAGTGAGTTCTGCCACTTATCCACAAATCATGTACAGAAAGACGGAAGGGCAAGGTTCATCTGTAAGTTTCAGCAGCCTTTCTCAGGTCCTGGCTGTGGGATGCAAGAGTTGTGTTGCCACAATGTGTTTGGTCATTAGCTAACGATGAAAACAGCCAGCTGGGGTTCATCAAGGCTAAAGAAAAGGGGCTTGAATGCATTTATGAGTGATGTGAATAGCTCTCCTATAGAAACTGATCTAGGATGCACCTTGAGGTGTAGGAACTGCTCTGAAAGTCAATTGAGTCACTTCATAAAAGGCACGGAGTACGTTTTGGTTGCTATCGGTATTAACAGAGTTTTCCCTTTAAAAAAATCCCCTCCTCATTTCTTTACTTTTTCAAATGAAACTGGAACAATTACCACTTCTTCAACTGAGAAACAACTGAAATTCACTCCTTAAGGATAAAACAAGAGGGGTGGGTGGAAGAAACACATAACAAATGGTAAAAAACTAATACAGATTTTGAGGATGCTTCTTCTAGGCTACCTTCCTTGACATTCGACACTGAAAACCATACCTATCCAAAGTCTAGGCAATCAAATGATTAGCAATAGAGTCAGAGACACTACTACCCAAACTACAGCAATATAAAAGAGCAGCTTTAACAAATTCCGGAGATTGATCTGTAGCAAAACCCACTGTCCCATGCAGCTCATCTCCCTCTCTGCAGGAAACTGTCCAGATCGAGGTTTTGTGGTTGTCCCTTACATTATGCTGTTCTAGCTGCAAGTCCAAAGGCGATGCTCCCCATAAAAGGTGGACTTGTCAATGCAGGTTTGATTCTAAAGTAAATGCCACATTCTGACAAAGACTACTAGAGCCTTGGACAAGCCAGAAAGTGTGTCAGCCCTTCACAAGACCCAGCTACACACGCGCACGCACACCTACTCGTCACTGCACAGAATGCCTGGCTCAAGAAAAAGACTGCTGTCTCAGGCTCTTCTCAGGCCTGCCACTCTTTTAAACTCGAGACAGTGGGAACCCTTCTGTGAAATTCAAGTGGTCTTTGTTAAGTGCCTCCCCCTCCCTTTTTTTGTCCAGTAAACATGATGTAGAGATCCCAACGGACTTATTCTGAGAAACTCCTGTAAAATGGTTTTGTCCCCTTTCTGTGAAGCAAGTTCTGATTGGAGGGGTATTCACAAACCATATAGGAAAGAATGGGTGTGAAAATGCGAAGGCCATTCTTACCCAGATGGGCAATGAATAGGCGTTTGCCAGTTCAAAAAAAAAAAAAGAAGAAAAAGCAGGAAAAAAAAGCAAAGAAAAAAAAAAGCCCAGACAACTGCACAGATTATGCACATTCGCAATCCTCCTGGGATGCAATTTGAAGCTGGCATGGCATAAAGGTGAAACATATTACTGTGCAACTTTCAAAAAAGCTCCGTTTGCCCATATGCAAATGTACCGATTAAACTGTCAGGCTATTCACAGAAACACGCACGGAATTCATCCTCAACTAGTAAGAAGGAGCACAACGTGGATGGGAAAGGAACAAACTTTTGTTGTGTAATACATGACTGAGTGCTTAGATTAGTGTTTCCCTGAATCTCACCCACCCCTCCCGCTGACTTTTATGCTATGGGCATTCAAAAGCAAGTAGATTTTACCATGACAATACAATGGCAACCTCTCCAAGTACAGTACCAAAGGGGAAGGCAACGGCAGAAGGAAACAGCAGGCAGTGGACTCCTGGAAGATCCTATGGAAAATGTGGAAGTGCAGCAGTAAGGCAGAGCAAGCATGGCTTGAAGGCAGTTCTCTATTTGCCAAAGCTACCATACATAGACCTACATAAAGGCAGAAAGGTAGGGCTTGCAAAGATGATTTTTTTGTTTGCCAAAAACATAAAAAACAATCCCAGAAAACACATGATGTAGTAGAGGTACAACAATCCATGGAATACTGAAGACTGCAGGCCACACAAATGGCCACTCTGTACATTTTAAAATGTATTTAGTAAGGTGTTTTTTTGTACAGCCACTAGATGTCCCTTTCTGCCAAGCCAATGCTTAGAGCTTTAATACTCATAACTGAAAGATATCACAGAATTTGATTTTCTCTAGTGTCCTTTAAAATCACAATATCTCAAAGCTCGTTGCACAGTAATGACTATCATTTCTAGAAACACAGTGATGATGAAACCACCACAGCTACTGTAACTCAGCAGTAGCTCAGTGCATGGCCTTCACCTGAAGCAAAACTGCCTAGGACGCTGGAATCCAAGCTCTTTTTGGAAACTTACTGTGTGGTCTTTCACAGAAATAACTAGCAGAGTGAACCCCAAAGGCTCTGTCTTGCTTTCATACTTACGGGGCAAAGAGAATAATTGTCTTATATCCTTGCCAATTGGTAGGCTTGCTGAGACAGATATAGATTGAGTTTTTGCCTCAATTTTCTGCAGTAGCATTTAGAAAATTGTTTGGCAACGCATCTCACTGATACTTAGACAAGACTAACTAGAACTAGCTTGATATTGTTGCCTAGTTTGTCTTCCTCACAAGCTTCTCAGGCCTTGCATTGAGAAGAATACACACTTTGACAGTCAGGAGAAAAGTTGGAGTCATTGTATCTCATATATATAGAATATGGTATCTTTATATTCTTATAATCAAAATGACAAGCGTCTCCCTCGGTGGGAGAACACCCTGGGCTACAATAAAGATGTGGAAGTTAGGACTGATAGGCTTTCTTCCTGCTTCTGGAACTTTTTCTCTGTGCATCTGTAATCCAGCCACTAGTTCCTGGGAGCGCCACAAACCTAAGTAACCTGCTGCTGCTGGAGACAAGCAGTATCATCTAGTCCTTACTCTTTTCCTCTACCATGCGTAGTTTTGGAAATCTCTAATCCTTGGTCTCCACACCAAGCGCTGGATGACCACAGCCTCCTGGCTGTATCGAAAGGATGCATTAGGTTCTTCAGACAGTCATCTAGTCTACTCCTTTTCCTCACAGTGGGAACAATTTACCTACACTCTCTCTTCAGAAATTTGTCTAACGTGTTTGCAAAAAACAACATGGGGGATTTTCACGCCCTCCCCAGACAGACTGTCTACTATCTTTATAGCAAGAAAGTTTTCCTAGTATTTAACTTTGAAACCAATTACTCATCCTTTCCTCCAGCAGACACAGAGAGCTATTGACCACTTTCTTCTTCATAGCACTCTCTCATATATTGGAAGGTGCCTCACTTTTCTTCTTTAGACCTATCTTTTACAGAAAATACTAACTCAGGTCCCCCAATCACCCTCACTGGTTATATGTACTCTCCTCATTCTTATATTCTTCCGTCTTCTATCCACTTTCACTTAAAATGCTGTGCCCTAAAGTGGATAAAGTACTCTAGCTGAGCAAGGTGAATGAAACAGTTGCCTGAGACACTTCATATATGATTCTCTTGAAAGATCTTACACAATAAATAAAACCAAGCAAACAATGCCCTGTTATCAAAACAAAACTCTACAGATTTTCCTTAAGAAAGGCATGTCTCAGTAAAGAATTCTTAATTTGGAATGAAAATCTAAACTCTTGCAGAAACGCGACAGTTGAGTGGAAACAGAACAATTCCATCACAACATATGAAAGCTACTATAGCCCCACAATGTCCATGGGAAGTTTTCTCATTTCCATACATTAGTGCCTCCGGTTCCAAACTTAGCACCATAACCATGAGTGCTTCCTTCAGCTCCAATGACCTGATTTATCCCTAGTGATGAAGTCTTATTTTCTGTTGTTCTCAACTCAGTTATTGTAAAATAAAACTGGATTAACAGAGCAAAAATTCATATCTAGTGTTTCGACACGTAAAATTAGTCCTGCATCAGTTTCCAGCTCTCTGGGACCAAATTTAGTGAAGCAACATTTTTTCCAGTCAAGGAAGTGACTTGAATTCAAATCCTGAAAACCTGGTAGTGGCTGACTTCTCAGTACATCTCAATGATGCTAGAGTGGCCACTTTAGCCAGTCCTGCTCAGACTGATTCTCCTGAATATTTGGCCTCATTCTGAGCAGGGGCCTGCAAGAGGAGAAGCTTGTATGGAGTTCCAGGAACACAGAAGAACATTTGTATCCTCAGCAGGAGATCTGACCAGGAGCAGCCCTTGCTTTCTGTTGCTTTAAAGGTTTGCTGAAGTTTTCACCCAATCATCTGCTTGAACATCTTGAAAATCAGTTATCTCCTTCTATAATATCTATCCAAAACAAACACCAGATGACACTACACGAATTGCCCTAACCCTACCAGATTGTTGTTAGAATCAAAATATGTAGCAGTCTACATTTAACAGGAAGTACTGTATTTTTACCAGCACAGCATCTATTAATGTGTCTGATATACTCTATGCAAGAAAGAATCACTGTGTTCTGAAAGCTGTCAAACTTCTTTAAATTTCATAGTCTAATAACTACATTTATTTGAAAGACAGAAATGCATGCACACACACAAATGCAACCTTTTTCTCCAATGAGCAAACATATCAAGTAGATGGCTAATAAGAAAGAGTTTGCTTAAACTTTGTTCAGGGGACAGGCTTCTTCTGCAGACTAAAGAATGTTCAGCAAATTTCCTGTGGGCAATTTATTTAGTTAATTGCCCTGTCCTTTTTAGCATCTACCTAATGAGATACCCATTTTACATAAAACTGAAGACTAAACCACAGGTGTTCTGTACATAAAATTGTTTCTATATGCAGTGGGCATAAATCCCCAATGTCAAGCATAAAAGCCTCTATTTCAGCCTACACGCGTGGGGAGCAGGCGGTGAATGACCTTCCTATGCTTCACCTAAAACCCTGTGGGAGGAGTCTGCCAGCACTAATCCTGTTTGCTCTACAATCCGCAGGTGGCAACGTCTGTGCCTCAGTTTGCTTCACACGTAGAACAAGGACAGCATCACGTACCCCATTCTGCAGAAGGACTGCCCACCTTAACTAATCTTAACAAATTGTTTTGCATTCCTTGGATAAAGAACACTACAGAAAGATCAAGAATTAACTCCATAGATCTCTTCAAATTTTCTTCTCCAGGCTTACAAAAATGAAGCTTTCCTTACACTACTCTTGTGCCTTGATTCCTTTATATCTCTTTATGGTGAGCATCCTATTTACAACTGTAAAACACCAGGTAAAAACTAGCTCCAATTCACAGCACTCTGGTGACCAAGGGCTTCAAAGTGTTAAGCACATCCAGCTATTTTTAAGTTAAAGAAATACTCCATTTTTAGCCGTATTTACTTTTCCCACTTTCACTCCAGTTTGTATTCTTGCTATTTTAGGAGCTCCAAAGATACTTCAGAGTAAAGACAGTATACTCAAAAGCCATTTTTATTCCCAGGCACATATTTGGGGTCCAGTCCAATATACCTCCACTGTAAACACTGGCACACATACACACATACTGTGTTTCTCTCAGTTCCTCTCTCAGCCCTTGTCTGAGGGCTGCTGCTACAGCCATGCCATCATAGTCCCCAGCGTAGACACGGACTACACTGATGGAACATGTTTCTCCTGTAGGTATCTACAACACCTCCAAGCAACATACACTACATTAACAGAAGAACCACGGAAGCTGTCGCCACAGTAAAAGGAGAAAGGTGTTTGCACAACTGCCCTCTTGTAATTGGAACTAGAGAAAACAACGCGGCCACACGATGGCACCGTTTTCTAGGAAGAGAAACGAGGCTGGGCTCATCCCTTCTTCAGTAGGGAACATTTTCATGTTCTACATGAAAACTGTTTCAACCACTCTCGCTTGTTCCCAGATTGTGCATGTTCCCATGCACAACCCTGCCAAGCTCCAGCATGGCCCAACTGTTTTAATTGGCTGTAAGTTTAAGGCAGTTTTGCTCTTTAAAAAAATCTAGGTGCATCTATTGCTAGTCTTCCTTCACCGTGCCAGGTACCGTTACTCAGAGGGCATGCTGCGCCAGCTGACCTGCAGCTAGAGAGCCACTGAATAGGGAAGAGGGGAGATGGGCCAGCGGTCCTGGTGAAGTTATGGTGTGAACGCTCCCCACTCAAACAAAGAATAGGGGGATGCTTCCTGGAAAAAAAAGAGTAAACTTTTTGGAAAATGTAGGCAAACGGTGATTTATTTTGGTATTCTATGATCCTTACTAAAAGCTTACTGTAGTCATTAAGATACCTTCGCCTGCTTTAAGAGCTTTTGTTTAAATCCTAATAGTGTATTTCAGACTGAATACCCATAACGGGGATTGGACTAGATGATCTTTCGAGGTCCCTTCCAATCCCTAACATTCTGTGTGATTCTGTGATTCTGTGAACAGGGATTGCTTTCGGTCATATTGCTGTGGTGGACTGTATAAACTTATATCCTCTCTCAGAAGCATTGTTTAGGGAGGAGAAGGGGCTGGGGCTGGAGGTGGGAGCTGAGTCTGGAGGAGGAATGAATTAGAAGGATAATAGGTGTAAATATATTAAAACATATCTCCAAAAGAGACAATTGCTATTCCATGAGCTCTTTCACATTTGCCCTGTATTGTTAGGTTTTTCCCCCAGGCAGAAAGACAAGGATGAAAAGCTTATCAGTTTGAGTGTGGTTAAATACAGTAAGCCTGAGAGCCTGCGGGCTCTGGTTAAAAGAAAAATATAGATTAAAACCTCTTAAGGTAATTACCTGTATAGAAGGTTTCTATTCAATCTAGAATCCTCTACAGGGAGTGTTTGTAGCAGTCTGTTAGGAAGAGGGTGCAGCCAGAAATGGCTGACTTTTGTGGGCGAGCTGCCGCCTGTGGAAGAGCACTGCTTGTACCCTCCATGTTTCCAGAGAAAGGCCTTTCAATATAGGAGATTTTGTTCTGGTCACAGAACTACTCGTTTATGGAAGAAACAAGGAATGGACAAAAAACTGTAAGTGCCAGTCCTCAGGGCTAGGAAAAGGATTGTTTTATCTCTTCCAGTAGCTGTGTCTTGGCCCTGAGTAGAGAAAGCTATCACATGAAAATGCTAGATTTTATTTGGTTATTTTTTCCATTTATCTTTTTTCTCTATTAGTGAAAGTGTAATTGTTAACTAGTACAACTGGGTGTTTCAGTGAATATTTCAACTTAGAAATATTGTGAGACAGATATTCATACTGTTTTGGACTGTGCCTTCTTTATTTTGAGTTTATGGGATGAGTGTTCAGCCCTGATTATAATTCAGATTTAAATATCAGTGTGAAACAGCATATGCTCATGTCAGCAAAGCTGAAGGCCACAGAGAAAATTTCTGTCCTCAGTGAGACCTCTGCAACCCCTGGGAGCAGACTTATTTCCAAAATCACCTACTTAGTTTTGATAGGAAGAGAAATGTATGGGAGAATGCTTTAAACTAATAAATGAAGGCAATAACCAAGAACACAGCATTCATGGGTGGCTTGATACCATTAGATGGATCTGTAGCATTAAATGTACATTATCAGTTCCAATCCCTTTTTTTTTTCCCTCCCTCACAGGAAAAAGGCCCTGGAATTACATGTATACACAAGCATACAGACACCAACAGGTGATACTAATACAGTGCATGAGAGTTATTTCTCAGGTCTGCCTTCAGGCACATTCTACCCTTTACTCAGCCAAAAACATTAGAGATAGCATCTGGGACTTTTACTTTTGAATACGGGGCATATGCCATGCCCTGTTTTGAAACGCTGCATAGGATCAAAGCACAAGGTATTTTTCTTAAAGTTGACATGGTTGCACACACAGGCATGAAGCTGTGGGGAGAAGTCCCTTGCTCTGTTTTTATTTCCTCTATCATACCCCTTTTCACACAAAAATTGCTACTTTGTGTTTTTTTTCTCTATGTAACATCAATAAATTACACGTTATCACTCCTATCATCTAGTTATAAAGAGCCTTTCAAGAATTTTAATAGATGCACAATATTGCTACACTTACATTTTCACTGGTTAAGAACTCAAAAATAGCTGTTGTGAGATTACTCTTAATTTATACTACTTCTCTCTTGTGGGCTTTCAAGAAGAAGCATTTCACCACATGTCACAGATTGATACAGAGTATATATTGCGCATCCCAGCCGGGTAGAGATCCTTGCAGTGTTTAACATAACAAAGCTGGGATGAGTAGGGGTTCTAGCATTTGTTTATCCTTTTTTTCACAGGCGAAGTTAATTCCTCAAGGAGCTATTTGTGCTGACAAATTAACTAGAGATCTTGAATTCTCTTTGTATTCCAGTTCCTGAGTGGTAGGTACATAAGACTAGATCTCATGTTATTTTAGTCTTGGAAATAACTCCATGGACAATGAAAACGGTCACAGAAAACACAAATGAAAAGATGGCACAATGGCACTTCCTCTAGAAACAAGAGTAATTGGCATCCTCGGGAACCCAAATGCGCAGTGCCAGCCTGCCAGAACACGTCCCTGCGGTCCGCCATGCACCAGGCTGCGAGGCAAACACCCTGACACAAATGAAGGAGTTTAGCGGCACTCTGATGGCTTACAACTGACTTTCACCTATGGAGTAGATCAAACACCACATTTCTTGTGGAAATACAATGATTTTCCCCCACATCATCCCCTAGCACACTTTATAAACATTAGTAGGCAGTATGAAACAGTACCTTGGTTTTATGTTTCAGGTTGTCTCCCAGTACCACGTTCAGGCTTCACTTCAAAAACGTTTTGAATGAAAGAGCTCTCTTTGTTCAGCCGAGAACAACACAAGAATTGTTTTGGTTTTCTCTCACTCGAATACAGCTCTGGCCCTACCTTGTTACTGAGTGGGATCACAGCACAAAGATTACATGGCTACTCTACCATAGGTAAACAAGAGAAAAGAGGAGAAAGTGACTGTGGAAGCTTAAATGAAAAGAGCAAAAAGCTCCAATGCTACACAGCTCACGGTGAAAAAGCACAGAAGGTGACCGAGTCTAGTTTTACATCTGTAACTTCAGAGTTCCGTAGTTGCAACAACCCAGGCAACTAACGCACCAGTTAACGTTTCTCAAAGCATGGAAGGCGTCTCCCTATAGCGCACAAAGGACTAACCAAGAGAAATGTAAGCACTGAGTTACCCGGGGTTTTAACAACACATAGTAGGACAAAAGGAGATGTAGATGTAGCTGATTTAGTTTCCTTCAAGTAAGAGACACCTGTCAAACAATGGAAAATCTTTTATGTTTGACTTTGCTACATGAAGTGTCCCTCTGCAGATCACATTAGGGAAATGGTACATTTGGTTTAGTCTTCTCATCCGATTAGGACAGAGGAGATGACAGCAGTAGCATGTGTGGTTAAGACACGAAATAACAATGATTGGCATGATTATGTTTGACATCCTTCAAGCAGATCATATAAAGTGGCAGTTCTGGTATGTGCAACTTTAGGAGGAACAACTATTAAAAGGAAGAAAAAGAAGAGGAAGCTAGTCAGAAAGAGTCTGAAAGGAAAAGATAAAGAATTAAAATCCATAAGATCAGCAGGGAGGTAGCCTTAATAATACTTTATTAGAGTCCATACGCATATCCAAGGACAGCAAGAAAAAATAAGGAAGTAGAAAATGCTACAATGGTTAAATAACAAGGTATAAGGGTTCATTAAAGCTGAAAACGTATCCTTCCAAACATGGAAATCATGCCCAAGTGACACTAATAGAACTGAGCATAAACTGTAGCTGGCTAGATGTAAAACAAAGATTAGGTAGGGTGAAGAGGAAATTTAAAGAAAAAAAACACTAAAGGTATAAAGACAAATACCGTAATAAAACATTATTTAAACACATCAGACAGAGAAAGCTTACAGGGCAATGACCAGTACCTAGGAAGTGCTGTAGATTATGTGGGTTGATAGATTAAGTACGCAAGTAGTAAACTCAGTGGGTTAGCTAGACTACTGATCTGTGAAAGCAGTACAGGCAATCAAAGAGGTTTACAGAAATTCTGCAGTGGAACTGACATTATTGCTTTAATTTTCAGAATGAGGGATGATGGAAGAAGGTAAGCTAGCTCAAGGGGGAGAAGAGAAAAGCACTGTTCTGGAGACTGTTATTAAAAAAAAACCCCCACATACCAAAATAAACAAACAAAAAAATCCCAAACAATAAAAGAGTACTAGAACACCTCAATACACTGAAAAGTGATAGACAGTTGTATAGTATTCATCAGTCACTCATTTCATGAGTGAAGCAGTTGAAACACTCATCCAATATATAAAGGAAGGATTTACCAGAAGACTCACCACTTAAAGAATGGTAATAAAAATCAGTGGAGGGCAGACTCTGAGGACAGGAACAGATAAACTCAGAAGGAGACTGCAGATATCTTACTGGACAGTTAGAGTATGTTTCAGTGGCTGCAGCATGACTTACAAACAGAAATACCACAGTATTATCAACTTAGTCTCCTCAAAATCTTAAGAATGGAAGCTATGGAGTTGTAAAGAGCAGTAAGACTTTTTATCCTTTTCCCTGGTACTTACAAAGAACAGATACACTGGGGACATATCTTCAAGTTCTCCCCTGAAATCATGAAAGCTCCAAACTTGCCCGGCTGTTTTAAACCAAAGCCGAAGTTGTGCATGCTATCACTGAGAGGTCTCTAAATGGAGAGCAGTAGGCAAAGCACTGAATACCACAAGAACTGACAACCTAGCATCAAGCCAATATTACAGGGTCACCAAATAAGGGAATCAACATTTAGGATAATTAGACAAATTTTCAAAAGCATCTATGTGTTATAAATGTGATTTATGCATCAGTGAAACTTAGGCTCCAAAGTCACACAGTTGCTTCTGAAAACACACTCACTGACTTCATAACTGAAGTACCATATGCTATTAGCCATTTCTCACGAGAAAAAAAGCCCGAGAGACCAACCTGACAAAACTCAGTGTACTGATTAGGAATATAGAGACCAGTTCCTATCAGTAGTACAACATTTTACGCTGCCAATTCTTCAGTGTATTGTGATGGCTTTTTCAACAGAGGCAGGGTGAGCTCAGCTTATAGTTTTACATAATTGTACTTGTACTTCTGTCTCTACACAATTCAAGCAACACGTATCTGCTTCTACAAAAACACAAGTCATTCCTTGCTGATATTTATTTGATAATCTTACAAATAGAAATATAAACCTACAGGACACAGAAACCACTTACGATCATTAAAAAGATAAGCATTGACTAAACCAAATTCCAAATGTTCTGCAAGATGAAAGAATAATTTAGTGTTGTGACCTCAGTATTTGAGAACTATGGATGTCCTTGCTTTCAGTTTAGCTTGCTACAGAAAAGGCCTGTATCATTATTATTATATCATCTAAAATAGATATCTAAACATACATCATTTCTTAGGTCACCAAAAACAACCTAAAAATATTCAGCATTAGCTAACACATACCACACATAGATTAGCAAAAATACAGATGAAATTACTATTGACCTACAGCCTGCCTCTGAAAACAGGGAAGCTGGTAGAATCGGGGCCCCCCTCCTCCCCTCTGAGAGTGGAGGTCATTTGAAAGCCCCAGAGCAGTTCCTAGGGAATCATAGCCACAAACTCCCAGAGGCAGAGGGAAGACTTGCCACAGAACCTCAAAGAGAAACACAAGAAACCTAAAATGTAAAGATGAGGCCAAACGACCTTCAGACCCCTTTAGCCTCTGTATTAGCCCCAGGTAAATCAAAACTTGTTGATTCCTTGGAAGGGAATGGTGGGTCCCTCTAGCTGCTCAAGAAAATGAAACCCCAGAGTTTCCACATCCACTCTCAGTGCTCTGTGGAGTTCAGGAACCTTGTGAGGTTCTCTCTCTGCCTTTCCCCATTACGCTGGAAGGCTATCAAGGTACAAAAATCAGAACTTAGAAGGAGAAAAAGAAAACAGACTGCCTCAGAGTTCCCATCCTGTGAAAGCTAAAAAATGCTGGAATTGGACCACGTCAGTCACATCACTTGAGCATGTATGGACAAAGGGTTCAGATGTGGTCCATCAATGACAGTGTTCATAAAATGCATTCTATTTAATGCATAAAACCTCCCCAGTCCCTTGCTAAAACACAACTTTAGAAACTCCTCTCCCATCTCAACATCTTGCCAAACAAATGATTGTTTCATGGATTTTTAAAAAATTATCCATGCTCCACTTTTCTCAACTTTCATTCCCTACCAGAATCTCAGGTCTCTGCAAGAATTCTGTGTTCTCCAAATTAAAAAAATTGCTTTAGCAGTTTTTCCAATGATTGTCCAACCTGCCTCTCGGTCCCATGGAAACTCTTTGCAAAGATGTTGCTTCTCCCTTGTCTGGAACAAATTCCTTCACAGATGGACCATCCAATGTCTAAGAATAACTCTTTTAACTATCAACAGAGACAAAGACATTCAGTTGCACTGTTCCCGTGGGATTCCTTTGAGTTTGGACACATCTGTTAAGATGCATACATCAGAGCTTGAATGAAGTTTTTGTCTGATTGTATCTCTGAGAACTCGTGAAAGTTTCTGCCAAAACGATCTTATCTCTTGGCACTTGCAAAACATATATAGTTAGAGATGTTTTCTGAAGGGCTCCTGAAGTAAGTGGCCTATACAGACCAACTCGGTTTAAACACAGCCAAGTCCTGATGACTTCCTTCCCTCTCAGCAAAATCTTTAGAAACTTTACCTGACGCGGTTCCACCTTCAAACTAAGACCCTACCAACTTTTTGCATTCTCTGTCCATAAGCCAGAAAGTAAGTGGAAAACTCCAAATAGCACCCATCTCATATGCTTTCCTTTGCTTCTTTGTAACCTTTCCAGAACCTGTGCCTTTTTGCACAAACATCTTTCTTCTGTGTAAGTAGCTACATCTGTTTCTGACAGCTGAGTAGCTAGAGGTATAACTCATTTGGAGCTCTATCAGCTCACTCTATGACTTAATTCCAAAGTAATTCAAAGCGATGCTTTTTATCTGCCAAGCCCTGCATGAAAACAGTCACCTCAGGAATCACGTCTTCCTCTAACTTGTTTCTCCAATTGCATTGTGTGAGCTAGCATTTCCCAAGCCTGAAAGAGATGGGAACTGGACACAATGCATCCTAGGTTCTGGATTTTGCTTCAAAGATTCATCAGCACTGGAAATACATCATAATGTTCAAATCCAGAAATCTAGGACCCAGTCCTACGAGGGTCAGAAGTAACGCAATTTCATTGGGAGTAAGTGGCACCAGAAACAGCATGTAGAATGTACTACACTACGGAACTAAGCCCTAAATTGTGTGTCACATATGACTTTACCCAGATTCTTTTGCTAAGTACTTGTTTCAGCAAGACTGCCACCCAGACTATTGCTTAGGTTTTCTTCACCTCCACCTTTTACAGCTGAGGAGCAGATAGCTATCATATAGTTTTTATTTCCTATGCTTGGGAAAAGTATTTTGATCTGAATAATTTCAAAAGCACCCTGATTTTTTAAAGTAGATTGGCTTCTGAATTTTTCTCATAATAAATATGTGGTGCTGTTTTCTGCCAAGCACTAGTGACTGTGCATGCAAAATGGTCAGTGAAGATTTCAGACTGATTTGAATAGGTGGCCCATAATATCCAAGTCTTTTTTCCAGCTACATGAATGAGGCCTTATGGAACCATCTGTACATCAGTGCATTTTTCCAAGAACTGATATACCCTACCACGCTGACTCTTTCTCGGTGTTTCTGTTATTTTCAATGAAAATTCCTCTCAAACTTCCTGTCTAATCCTAGTTTTTAAGTATTTTTAAATTATTTACCATCTGCTAGAAAACTCCCCACCAGAATGAAGAATGTCCTTTGAAAATGAAATATAATCTGCTCAGTTGTGGGGGTTGAGGCAGTATGGTGGTCTGGGCAAGGGAGGAGAAGCAACGTTGTAGTATCTAGAAGGTAGAGAGAAGGACAGGAGGTGCTGCTGGCCCAAAGAAGTAAAGCATCACCACAGGTCCAAGAGTGGAGAGGAAAAAAGATGTGGCAATGTAGCTCTGAGAGGAGGGGAAGAGATGGACAAAGGGAGGGATTCTAGGGTGAAGAGAAAAAAATCAGTCCAAAAGGCAGGGGAGGCAAGAGGTAAGGAAGAGGAGTTTGTAATCACAGGAGGAGTTTGTAATCACAGGGAAACCCATGTTTAAATGTTGGGAGCCACAGATATTAATCTCTTGGGTCAATGAACGTATTCCAGCACTAAGGAATGAGGCAATATTTTAAAAACCCCACATAACATGGGAGATAGCTATAGTAAATATGTGGCAAATATTCATCATGCCTCATTTTTAGTTCATGTGAGAAATTGGCATTGCCATTTTGCAAGGGCATGCCAAACACTAACATACCGCCCCGAAAAAATAGAGCCTGATAAAGGTTATAACCCATCATAAGTAATGGGAGTTTTTCTATTGGTCTCAAAGCACGTGGAATCAACTAACAAGAGATCAACACCACAAGATGTCTTACCATTTCTTGAATTTTTGCAAGACTCTAACTGTATTTTGGGAACTAAATTTCAACAATTCCTGAGATAGGACAATATTAATGCCGAAATTATTGTTAAACTTCTTTTCTGAAAAAAACAATTCCAGTGTGAAAAGAGCACCTAACCTGGGTTTGCAGTTTATTCATATTGGTATTCTGAATTTAGTAGGAATGGAAGGTGATTTGAGGACATTAAAAGCTTTGGGGTCCAAAAGACTCTGTCCACAGAACAGGTAGAGCATGAAGAGCTGCAGGCTCCACCTCCCCCTACTGCCCTCTGCCAATATTCCTCACCCCTGAACTTGGGCACCTCAGAAAGCAAAAGGAGGAGTTCATTCTCCAAGTTCCCTACAATCCCTGCTGGCCTCTGTCCTAAGGTTGCTTTCATGGGTTTCCATTTGTACTGTCAAAAAACATCAGTGTGAGGTTTCAAATCCCATTTACTAATGAACTCTTTCATCTTTGTGAATGGGATAAAGAGATTCTTTGTTTGAAAATAAGGATTATTTTTTCTTGTTGTTCTGCTCATTTTTTGCATCTTTTCACAAGCTTTTTGTTTTCAGAAAACATTACAAGACAAAATTGTACCCCAGTTTTAACAGGGCCTGACATCTCCAATTTGAAGAGAATTCTTGCATATATTAAATTGCATGCTGCCTGCTGCTCAATTGTTTCACATCTCTTTCTTCTCCCCAAATCACCAGGTGAGATTTAGGAAAGTCTCCCCAATGTTTACCAGCTCGATTAAAATCAAGATCTCTAGAAGCAGCTCATAATGAATAAAGTCAGAAGCCAAGAGGAATGAATTGCAGCTAAAGTGATTTTGATAGTGATGATCCCTATAACCTGTCTGCTTCCAAGCTTGGCCCTGAGGCAGGATTTTTATATTAAAAAAAAGAAAAGGATATACATACTTTTTAATCTGATTTTTTATTGTCATGCCCTGATTTTTTTTTATAGGCCTTTGCAAAGTCTGGTTGGCTTCTGAGCTCTTGAAACCTGGTGTCATCATCTTTCTTTCTCCCTTTTTCCCCCTTGTAAATTTTACAACATTGTAAAACCACCGCAGAAGAGGTAAACTATATATTCTAAAACTAGTGAATGATGAGGTTCACATCACCCTGCACATTCTTGCCCAAGAGACTTCCAGGCAGGGATCACTGTGAAATGACAATGTTTTGAAGAGCTGACAGGATAAGTTCTGACTTCCAAAATCCAGTTTTAATCATTCCCTCCCTTGTTTTTGTATTTTTTGGCAAAATGGAAAAGAACATTTTTAAAAGGCCAATTAACCCATGCTGAGTAATCTGAAAGTGAAGGCACTCAAAACAAGATCCTTAAATTGGTACAACCACACAGGTCTACAAAGATCTTCCAGACTCTCGCAGACCGATCCTCTCCACAAAACACGCCCCCCCTTTCTTCACGGAAATCCTTTACAATCCTGGGTGTCGGAGCCAGACACTTGTTTTCTCCCAGTGCAATACAGCACAGGCTGAAAATCCCCAGTCAGTAGATATGCTTGGATGAAGAAAAGCATGTGACTACCTGGAGAGGAATAACTACCGCTCTAGTTGGAAAGAGACATGCTTGAGGGGTCTTCCCTTTTTAATTCAGAAGCAGCAGCAACCTGCCCAACAACACGCTCTCAGCATCCTCTGGCTGATCGCATTATCGTGACCTTAACACAAAATGGTCTCTTTCAGAGGTAATTCCCAAAGAAGGGAGAAGGTAAGCCCTGAGGAAGTCCTGCTCGTGCCATTATGGAAAGAGCATCCAAGAGGAAAATCTGGTCCGCAGTAAGGAGCGTGTTTTCAAGAACCCCAGCGCAACCCAGAAGCGTGTTGGTGTACTCACAATCAGATGACCCTGTGTGTGCGTGCAGGTTTGTTGGTGAATGTGGTGAGTGGATGAGGGCCGGGCTCAGAGAAGGAACAGCTTCAAGGTTCAGGCAGGGAAGGCCCGGCTTGGCGCTGCATGCACCCGTCTGAGTAATCTCATTCTCCTCAGACGCCTTCTGGTTTTCAGCTGTCTTGGGTTTCTTCCTGAAAATAAACAAAGAGACCTTTGAAGGGACTGACTGCATATTTGGGAAAAGGCATTTTTAGAATCTGTTAAAGATAACTTTCTTCCCCACCACCACCCCCCTCTCTCTTCTTTTTTCCCTTACACGGAAGGAGGCAGAGAAGACTTTCCTCCATGCTTCTTGTTTGGAAACAAGCTGCTCCTTGTTTTGACTCTGATGCAATGGCCCTGAGACTGTGTTACAGCAAATGGGCCAAGCACGAAGCTCCTCATTCTGCCCCTACTGATGACATATAAAATGAAACTTGTCCCAGTGGTTTAGACAGTCAGAGCTCCATTTGACAAATATGAACCAAGGCTGTAGCATTCTGAATAGAGAGAGTTATACAGAAATGCAATAGAATTGTCTGAAAAGCAAACAAATATGCAAGTTTCCAGTTCAAAACAAATCAGTGCAGAGAATCATTTTGTAGGGAAAAGCACTGAAATAATTTTGAGATGCAGAGGTCATCTAAGTAAGGCATGAAGATTTGGAGCCTGAAACAACAGGCTCTAAGCACAGTACATGGGAGCTCTCAACGCCCCTCTCCATCCAGGACCTCTGAGCATTTTGTAAAGAGAAGGAGCTAAGCCTCAGAGGAAGATCAAGCAGGTAGTTAATCACCACCTTCGTTTCACAGATGGAGAAACTGAGGCACAAAGAGAAGAGGCAGGCTTCGAACCATGCAGAGAGCACTCTGTACAGGGAAGCAAGCACCCACATCTCACCGTTTCTCCTCCGTTTTACAGGTGAAGGCACTCCCTCCTCTGCTCCCCAAGGCAGGTAGTTGCCCAGCCAGCTTGGGCCACAGCCTCTAGCTGGGGACATGGCTCCCCTGACCCAGCACATGGCCGTGGCACCCCTGTAAACATCCAGCAGCTCCTGGCGCGTGCCAGGGGGCCTGTGGCCACGCTTGTGAGAGAGCAGCAGGAGCCAGGGAGGCCGAAGCCATCCAAATAAAATGCCATTATCTCCCGATGGCACCCGAGGCCCGAGCAGTGGTGTGTTGCCCTGGGAGCAGGCCCTTCTCGAGGCAGCACCTCGCACTGCCAAGCAACCATGGTTTTGGCGCAGCGTCTGGCCTGAGCAAGGGTTGTCCCAGAGCACGCAGGTGCCGCTGGAGCCCAGGCGGCCCTGCTCTGCGTCCACCCAGGCCCCGCGCTCGTGGTCCTGGCTCCCTGTGTGCTGGCAAAGCCCCCCTCGACAGGGACGGAGTCTCCTCCTGAAGGGCGAAGGTGGGAGCCCCTCGTCCCCACATGCCCTGTTCTCCCGCACCCCACCTAGGGCAGCATGCGGCTGACACGCCAAAACGTGATTCCCGAGGACTGGACTGGCCTCTCAATTTTTAAACAACTCGGGTCTTACAGCAAGAAAAGCCCCATTCCCGCGGGGGACAAGGAGGAGCAGGGCGGGCTGGCCACCTCGCAGGGGAGAGCAGAGCCCCTGCCCCGGCCGCTTACATAAAGGCGTTACATAAGGGCGGCACGCCCGGCCGGGGGCAGGGCCGCCGCCCGGCGCCGTTTCTCGGCGGCCGCCGTCGGGGGGCAGCAGCCGCCTGGGCCCGGCCTGGCCTAGCCCGGCCCGGCCCACCCCGGGCAGCGGCCCTGCCCGCCTGCCGCGCCCCGGCGAGGTGCCTGCTCGGCCGGAACGTGAAAGCCTCCGGGAGAGTAGGGAAGAAAAATTGTAATTATAATAAAAAAAAAAAGTTAAACGGGCCAAAATGAAATAAAACAAATCCTCCCCCCCTAGCAAAGGCCCCCCAGGAGGTGCTGGGCCCGGCCGGCCGCTGGCACCCGCCTCGGGCTGCCCAGCGCTGGAGGGATGCCCTGGGCTGGCCAGAACGAAGAAAAAGGCGCTTGATCCCAGATGGACAGGTTTTGGGGTGCTGCACGGGAACCACTGCCAACGGAGTGTCTCGCTGATAACCCCGCAGCTGCTGGCAGCTCTGATGTGTTTTGGATTACCGGGGCTAAAAATCCCCGTGCCACGGGATGGGCAAATGGTACTGCTGCTGTCCCGTCCACATATATAATCAACATGCTCAAAATATACTGGGATGAAGTCTAATCCGATCTATATCAGTCAGAGATGACTAAATGGACCTTACTTGAAGTTATAGAGGTATAGCAAAGGGCTGAACTGATTTACTCCATTTTAAACGGAAGGAAAATCAAACCATTTAAAAATGTATTTTTTTCCTTAAGAGTAAACAGGGCATCTCATCACTCCAAGCTTGAGCATCCTTCTCAAGGATGTTCCCTGTTCTGTCACCAGGATCCGTCTCTTGCTATGCGGACAAGGATGCCTGAGACGCAGAGCTTGTACATGGACACATATATTTTAAAGCATACGGACTGCATATGTTTTGTTCGTAACAGTCTGCATCGATTCTTGGTGTACAAACTCTGGCACACCTTCACACGCCTCATTTCCAGATCCCATGACTTTCCCATGTGCAGCCAGCAGACAGAGGGGGCTGCAGGGAATTTGTGTATAAACCAGTGTTTTTTTACAGCATTGCTACCCAAGAAGCTTTCAGATAGCATGGCTTTTTGTCCAGGCAGCAAAGGATGTATGTAGGGTTAGAGTCTGGATACACGGGGTAATAAAGCTCCTTGTGCTGGAAGCTGAACTGCTGTCTTTAAGGTCTGTTTTCAGCTCAGAGTTAACCCAAGCTACATGCTCAGAATACAGCCTCTGACTCCAGCTCTATCCACACACAAAGCCGCTTCCTCTGGGCAGGATGCTGTTGTTATTTGCCGCGTACGGGCTCAGTCTGAGTAAGCACGACTTGTCAGCCGCTACCACAGCCACAGTTGTGTTGTTAGACCAAGCACTGACTGACGCTTCATCGCGTCCCACGTGTTCCTCCCCAGGCCTTCAAAACTTATTAGAGGGACAGGTTAAAAAATACTTCAGCAACACGTAGTGACACCAGCGAGGCTATGCACAGCACACTCTGCTTCTTCCTTTCCAAATTCATTTATTTTCTACTTCACTCTTAAGGCTGACACTATGTTATCAAGATACTCTTGTGTCATTGCTTTTCCACATCAGAGTCCTGCAGCTTGGTGACTTGTGCTCAGTAGGATGGGAAGAGAAGCAATGGTGCTGACTGGCACTAGAGGTGATACCTCTCCACAGCAGTTCCATTTCTTGTACACTGTTTAGACATGCCCTCCATCTCAGTACCACCTGAAAGGAATGCAGGCTTCCACATGAGGAAAGCTGAGTAAGGGAAACAGCCAAGTCAGCTAAGGATCTAAAGAAAACTTTTCAGAAAAGAAAAATCCTGGGGACACTGTGATCAAAACTACCTATGAAGAAATCCAAACAAGGTTCTCCAGTCTGCAATGTCCGACTGCTGTTGCCAGCAAAGGACAATGGGCAAAGCCAGAAAAATCCTGCTATTGTTCATGTATATTGCTATCCTTTTGTTCTACCTTATCGCCCATCCAGAAAGCTCCTATTGCTATGATCTTCACCTATATATTCTAATTAAATATTCTTACATTCACTTACATAGTTTACTTCTATTGCTATCTTACTGCTATAGTCTTCACAGGGAGAGTTGTTAAGCGCTGGATCAGGTTGTGGCATCTCCATCCTTGGAGATTTTAAAAACTTAATTGAACAAGGCCCTGAGTAACCCAATCCAACTTGGAAGTCAGCCCTGCTCTGGGAATTGGACTAGAGACCTCCAGAGGACCCTTCCAACCTAATTTTTTTTTCTGATTGCACGCTGCTTCTATGTATCAGCAAGCTCTCTAATGTATCTCCATGTTCCAGAAGGTAAAATGGCACACTAACTGTGGAAGAGTATGACTTGTCATAGCTATGTCAAAACCCCTGAAAGCACAGGGGTAGGAGCGAGAATTAAACAAGTAATAAATATTGTCTGTGGAACTTTCCCAAATTATACCTATTTATGTACCATCCCTGGACTTCTTTGATTGGCAGTCCTGTGTGATTATTTCAGTAGTAAGGTTCAGTCTACCTTGCTACTTTAGTTCATGTGATTATGTTCTTCTCTACAGACTAATCCTGGAAACAAGATGTTTGCTATTTACTTGTTAGTAAGGGCGATAAAAGTTGTAATTTATTTGGAAAAGACTTGGGAATGTGCCCTTGGAGCAAGGGGCTCCAGTCTGATTGCCAGTTATCTCTGAGCTCCTTCTCCACACACCTGTGGTGCATTACAAGTCCTTCCAAATACTGCACTCTTTCTTAAAATTAGCAGAGAGTCATCATCATCTTTGCTTCTTGTGAAAGACAGCAGAAGGCCAACATAGCAAAGAGATGGCACTTCTGTATATGGACCTGATGCACAGACTCACAAAAGTTAGGGACAGAAAAGATGCTGACCTTTCAAAGCTAATCTGAGTCTTGAGGGTCACCACAGAATTCATATTTGCTGCTGATTTATAAGAGATTTTTCCAGTCCATTTCTAAACGTCCTACCTACTCCACCTCTCTAAATTTTCTATCCTGTTGGTATTCACTTGTAGCATTCCCTTACATTTATTGTGTTATTTCAAATTATGTTCATTTACACCACTTAAAATATATTATCTTCTTTCTTGATTGTATGCTCTCCAGTACCTAATATCAGGCTAACTGCATCTACTGTCACCCCCACACTGAACTGTGCGTATCAGCACTTTTCAGCTCACCTGTAAAGCAAGCCGTACAATCACTGCCTTCTTTTTATTGCTGTTTTCTGTCAGTATCTTCATTGCAGTGAGGCATTCCCTCCTTTCCATGCACCTTAACACTACACTATCATACAACAAGGTCCCAAATGGTGGGCAACTCACAATGCTGCAGTGACTGCAATGATCTGGGCACTGGCTGCAAACCAGAATTGGCTCCTTTCTGTCTAATTTGAAGGCAGAATGGATAATATTTTGGATGTCCTAACCTCAAAGCTATCTAGAAACTAATTACTACCCCTGAGCTTTGGAATGCCTTTAAAACCCCTGCTATGCTTCCCCCTTCTTGCTGCCACTCTTGCATACAGCCTTCTTTCACCCAACCCTCCACTTGCTCTCCACAGATGATTTCTTTGCATGTAACTCCCTTGCAACCATTACTCGAGTTTGGAATGAATTTCCCCTTGATGAGTTAACATGTTCTCACAGCGGGGCCACCAAACCAGGTCTCTGTCAAAAATAGGCAATGTATGTTGCACTTCTCACACAGCAGTGATAACTAACGCTTGAACCTTCCCTTACACAGGGAACAGCTCTCTGTCCTGCAGAGACACCAGGTTAGCAATGAACAAATTAGCTCAGGTACAGGAACCAGCGTAGCTGCGCAGAACCCACAGTAGCATCCTGGCTCTCAGGGGAAGCTATGATAATGTGACTGTATGAGAATAATACTCCATAATGAACAATAATGAGGCAGTTTTCAGTCTCTGAATACAGGGAGGGCTGGGTCACCAACCATACCTTTGTTCATCGCATACTAAACAGCACGGAGGGAGCACACCACAGGGTTGCTGATGTTGTTACAAGTGCTGCAGCTGGCTGAGTCTGCCCACCCATGTTCCAGGCATTATTTCTCTTCCTCACAGATATGGCATCACCTTCTCGTAAGTGCCCTCAGGTCAGAGATGCCTGCAGTGTCCAAGCACTGCACTTAAGTCACTGGTGTACAGTTCGTTTATAACCTTAGTAATTCACAGAGACTGTATATAATTAAAAAAAAAAACCTGCCTTTTCAGATCCTAAAAATATAAGGGTGCGTAAATAGTTCACGTTTGATTTTAAGCGATATTTTTCCCGAGTGTTCTGCTGCACATTCTTCCTCTGCCTGTGTGCGACTAACACAGCTCCTGATATCAGTGCTTATCACTGCCAGTGTTGTGTCTCTTCCAGACATGACATTGACAATACATATTTAGAAACTGACAAAGTGAAAGAGAGAGAGAGATGAGTACAATCATTGAATATTAAAAAAAAAGCCTGAAAGAAGAGACTGAAAACTGCCCAGAGACCTCACCTCAAAATTCAGGGCACACTGAACGCCAGAGCTGAGGGTGAAGCTTCCTGAGACAAGCTCGCTTTGAACCACTGGAGCCATCCCAGTTTTCCTGCCAGAAGTGTTGCTTCAGTAGTTAAAAGTCCTGCACAGGCTGACTGCCTGAATATTCACACAGCTTCTCTGATGATTTTGCAGCCACACTGATCTTCATGCTGTTACAGCTACATGACTGGCAGTTTGTTTAAAATCTCTGATTGCAAGTTTGTGTCATACAATGGAAAACACAAACTCCTGAAAACATCGCCATAAAATGTAATACGAAAGAGAAATCCCAGCAGAACACTGCAGAGCAAGAATGGGAGGCACGGAGAACTGACAAAAGAGGCCCAATGTTCTAGTGCAATAAAAGCCTAGAAAATTTAATCAACGCACAAAAGTAAAATAAACTCCAAAATCCCTTACAGGAGACTGATTAACATAATTAAGTTAAACTCAGAGATTAAGTTAAACTAAGACTGAAATTTGCTGGGTCTGTTTCAGACCTGAAATGGGGCTTATATGCCCCATAACTTGTCCATTTTTTTCTCATCTACACCACAAGTCTCATGAAAGTTAGGCCCTGCCGACAAAACTTGCCTGACTTAAAACCTCAGAGCATCTCAGCTACAGCAACACTGTGACAATACTGGCAAGCACTGAGAATTGATCATAACGTATCAAAACTATGAGCTCTACAGGGGGAAAAAAGTGCAAATAACATACAATTAATAATTTCAGAGCCTAATAAAACCACAACACCAAGTCCAAATTCTCTCAGGCAACTTCACCTATGTAATCTGGCCAAATTTACCAAATTGTAATGGCCTTAACAAACACCAGCCCAAATCATAAATGACTCAAGCAAGGCCTGGAAAAAAACAGTGTAAATCTTTAAGGAGTTGCAGTAAATTCAATCTGTACTGCATGAAACACCAATGAGAGGAAAGGTGTCTCATTAAAAAGCAATACGAATGAAAAAGACAAACACTCCAAAGACAAACGTGGATGAATCAACTAGAACAGCACAAACTAGAGCAGTAAGCAGGGAGAACCTGCCAAACTAAAAGATACAAGCAGATCAAACCAGCCATTGCTGAACTATGCTGTGAGGCTACGGCTTAAATATTTAACAGTTTTTTATTGACATATTTTTTGCCCACATAGTTCCTTGCAAATTTCAAAAGCAAAACTTAGCTTACCCTCATCAGTAATGCTCACAGGTGCTGCAGTTTGTTTTTGTTTTTTAAAGATGTCTTTTTTTTTTTTTTTTCTGAAACAAGAAGTCTTTTATAAGAGATAAAATATACTTACAGTGGTTTCCAAATGGTATCACTCTTCAGGTAAATTACTCCAAGCCTTGGACCTAGTGCAGACGTTCATTGGGGCAGGGAACAGAGAGAGGCTGTGTCTGTACCAGAAAGAACCAAAAGGAAAGGTCAGGGGGAAATGATAATTATTTACTGAGAGCAAGAAAACTTTCTGCAATGTTAACTGGCATTCTCTGCTGTCAGTACAGCTGGCTGCAGCCTCGTAGGGCCGAATTCTTCCCACTTCAATCCCTCCAGCCCTGGCTGCAAACGACAACAGAGTCAGTCCCCAGTTACCCCAGTTTGCCCATGCAACCTATTCTGGTGAAGTGAGGAGGAGAGGGAGGATTAGCCAGGAAAGCGCTATCAGTAGGATTCATTCTGAGAAGCTGCTCACTCTAATGGCATGAGCACGGAGCAGTGATGGAGAGCTAGCACAAACTTGGCACTCAAGGGCATCTCACCAGAACAACAATGCTAGTCCTGTTCAGAGCAGCAACAAACACTTCCTCAGGACTGAAAGGCAGGAAAAGGAAGGAAAAATCCTCCTTCACTTCTTTTGCTGTCTTTACATCACAAAAACGATGGCTCATATCAAAGCAGAAACCCCACTTATCTCCCATCAGCCACCAGGTCTACTGTGCTGAGACCAGTGAAATAACTTATTGTCAGCCCTTCAGGAAAGATTCAGCTCAGCAGCAGTTTTATGTCTGAAATTTCCTGAGCTAAAGAGCGAGTTGGACTCAATGGACTAATACAGAAAGGGATCCAATGAAAAAACCTCAGCTCCAATATTTATTAGAGGGTGATTTCACCACCCAGACCTAAGTTTTTGGGAGTATTTACATTTTTGGGGGACTTGAATCCCTCTCTAAACTAACAGAACTCCTTTGCTAACTTCTTATGATCTTTGGGTGGCTCACTGCGGATGTTGGAAGTATGTCTGAAGTTAACATCCAGGGACAGAATTAAATCCTGCTCACTTCACTTATGCAAAGAACTCCTGGGACATCAGCATATTCAGTCCCACCCACAGTGAAGCCAGTGGTGCTATTTCCATGAATAAATGATTTTGCCTACTCTGACCAGACAAGAAAAACAAATATTTGCTTTATCAAAGAAATCAAGAAAGTGAACAAAAAATGATAAGAGATGTAATTGTTATTTCACAGATAGTTAATGTCACTGTGCAAGTTGGAATTTATGTCTGTAAATGCAACACAATAAAAAAACCCCACTGTTTGTGCAGCAGGAACACCGGAATGAATGCCAGCAGACACAATGAAGGATTTTAGATGACACTGTAATAATGTACTTCACAAAATATACATTCAGTTTTATGTTCATTTTATACATTTTGTAATGATGACGTTTATTGGTGGCTGGGATATACGCTACATATTGATTTCAACAGGCTACACGAAACCTGGCAGCCACACTTCACAGGGGCTCAAGCAAACATTTTGATTCCAGTTTTTGTGGGTTTTCCCCTCTTGAAGTCTGCTTTGAATTGCAGATTGAGTAAATTTAAACACGAAAAAATAATCCTCAACTCAGCCTGAACCTCTGAGTTTCACCAGGGCTTGGGAGAAGAACCATATCCAGCATCAGGCTAGCTCAAAAGAATTACATAAACCAGTGACACCTTTGACCAGTATCAAGGGCTGAATTTCAAAGGTGCAACACCACCCAAGGATTCCGCAGATTTAAGTCCTAGCTAACACTCAGCAGGGCTTACTTTCAAGCTCTCCTTCCCACTTACATATACGCCCCACCTGTTCTGTTAATGCTGACCTTGCTTCTTACATCCACCTTGCACACATCAATCTGCCTTTTATCTGGCTATTGCTCACCTTTTTATGGCATAAATCCCATTTGCCTTAAAGAGTGCCCAGTACTTCAGTTAACATGCATTTTTAAATTGTACTAGAAGCAGAAAAATCACAGGATCAGGTCTTTAGTCTTTACTTCGGCAGAACTCCTGCTCACGTCTCTCCTAATTTCACACAAGAGAAGCCTAAGAACTGCATGTACTAATCCTGCATATTTTGTCACCTCTCTTTTTGTGTCAGTATTGCTCTTCCAATCTCTGGGATCCCAGTCCAAGTGGCTCTCTAATGTAGCACTGCCTAGCACTCAATCTGGCTTCACATCAAGGGTCAGGCAGACAAGTTGTTAGAGATGGGCTGTTCAAAGTCTTCTACAAAATCTGGGCACTAACATCTCTGTGAAAGGCAGTACTTAAAATATCTTCATTTTTTGCCATCATTTTTGCTATGGCCTGGGAAGATACATCTCTTTTCCTCCAGTGTGATGAGCATAAAGCACTGAGATCGTAATCAGCTGATAGGTACATTTTAAGTATACATAATTAACAAAGCTGATGGTGCTTCAGAAGACATTGGGAGTGCAACAGAGAAGGAAACACCCCGAAGTTTTCTAAAAGTCTTAATCTAGCTTGGAAAAAATTAGAGGAAAAGGATTTTTGACTGTGAGAAGATCAAGCAGAGAGACAAGCAGGACAGCAGGGGAATGGGATGTGTGACATTGGGTTAAGTAACTTCTCCCCTCTCTACCTGGGCTCCTCTATCCAGAAAACGAAAGCACTAACATTTCTGCTCCATGAGGTACTGTGTGCTTAATTAAGATTTTGAAGGATGAGTTTTCTGCATGAATGCATTCCAGAAATGCAGACTCTTATTACTTAAATATGTCCACTAATGATAGTAACTTGGGCATTTTATATATGCTCACTTTTAGTCCACCTTGGTCTTCCCAAGCTTTATCTGGTAATTTAAAGGGCGTAAGAAACATTAATCATATTACTGTTTTTATTAAGGAAGGTCTGTTTTATGATAGCAGTGATGTACTACAGATTGTGATCTAACATGTACACTTTAGGTCAATTCTATACTGGCTTCAGTGGAGTTGCAGTGGGCATAAAGTCAGGAGAAAATGTGCTACTTTACATAATAATGCTGGTGATTAATGGGCTCCTGGACCATAACTCCATATTCTGAGGCACTGATCCTCCTTCTCCTCACTCCTGAAATTTGTGTCTTGACCCTTTCATCTCTTGTTAGCTACCTTTCCAGAGCTGTTCATTAATCAGCACCATTGATCTGATGTGGTCTGTCATATCATATTACTTAAAACACACGTAAGCAAGCATTGGCCTGACTCTGCTCTTTATACAACACACCATCACAATATTTCCTTTACAGATGACTTAAATATTATAAACATCAATTTCCTGCTGGTGCTTTGTCCTGAAATTTGCTTTTTCTAGGTTGGTTCCCTGCAGGACATTTCTCTCTCTCCCTCTGGCTGTACTTCTTTCTGCTCAGAGACACCTTCAGTATTCCCTGTTTGTTAGGGGCACTTACATGTCTGACCTGAAAGAGATAATCAGAAGAATCGCTCTTTCTCTTTGCTTCAAACCTGGTACTACAGCCTTCTGTTACTTTCTCTTAGTGAGTCCTGATCAAGGGGACTCGATTTTTCAGTTAATTGCTATTTATTTTATCTTCGCAATACTTTCTTCTCTGATATCTGCAGAAGTCTGCTTCCTTCTGCCTTCCGTGTGATCCCTTGTAATGAAAAAAATTAAAAGATGAGCTTCTTGTGAGCTTATTTCTGATTATTCTTATTTTCTGTGCTGGCACAGTGCTGTCTATCATGAGGCAATGGAAAATAAGAACTTCGTAGTGCCATGGAAGTTAGCGTGTCTGATCTTAATCCACATATTGTACAGGTCTCTTGAGTAACGTAGGGTCAGTTTTAATTGATGCTTTCACAATCATGATATATTTTCAGACTGAGCTGTCTAGGCTAAATACAATTCTTTTTTGGTCACTTTTTCTCTCCAGAAGTAGCATTTTGGGTGAAATTCTTAAAGCAGCAACAAGAAGAAGATGAGAGCACAAATGTGATTCAAGAGTCAACTTGCTGCATGAAGTGCATTATTCTAGATGAATTTTGATGTTTCTTTTTCAAAAGAAGACGCATCCTCTGACTAAGGCAGACTGTGGCATTTACGTTACATGAACATGGTTAGGCCGTTGGCTACCTATAGGTAGATATCCAACCATGTGATATAAAAATCACCTTTCCAACAGAGGCCAAAACTTGTGCCACAAAAACCATAAAATTTAGCAGCACAGGACAGGCTATCAGAAGGCCATAGCATGATTTTTTCACAATAGTCAGGGCTTCATCTAGGAGAGAAAACTGCTCATTTCTGTACTCTACTGGGAACACTGTGTGTCCACTATCAGTAATTGGGCCTGAAATTCAGAAATTAATTTGTTAATGGATTAGACATTTGCAGAAAGATTGTTTAAAGAGGCTGGACTGCTCTAGCCTAGTAAAGGCCAATTTCCCACAAAGACATCTTTGCAAAAGTACTAGGGAAAAAATTTCTCCCTGAAGTCCCAGGGGTACTTACTGAAATCTGGAATAGCGGTTTGTAGTAAAGTCTACATCACGTTCCCACTTTTTGTCTCACAAACCCTCTATTACTTGTCTGTATGTGTTTCTTTTTCCTTTCTTTCACTGCCTTTTATCTGACACTATAGAATTTCACTTCCCTTAAGCTGCAATTCTTTTCTTAAGGTTGAATTTGGCACTTGGAATAGGCATTTTTTAGGTCTCACTTTCATCTGTTGATTCTTCTGATACTTCTTTCTATTTGCAAGCGGTATTCTCAATGCAACAGCTAACCATACCTAAGAGCTAAGGTCCAAAAGGATAACTCTTCTCCTACTGACTTTCCTTTCCACTCCCCATGCTGAATGGCCCCTCCTGCCCTGTCCAGTGGCACAAGGCCTCAACCCTGAACTTCTGGAAAAGTTCTCTCTCATTTAAGGTATAAATTGGGGTGCTGCCTATTTTCCATTAATGAAGATCTCATTATGCTTAGCGTGTTGGGTGTATAAACCCCACACTTGCAGAGAAACGGGTTAGAAGGTGCCCAGGTAGAACACAGGTCGCTCTCCTGACTGCACCTTGCTGTGAGCAGAGCAGGGTAAAGCAACGTTAGGCAATGCTAAGCATCTGTTCGGACTTTGCACACCTGATCTGAAATGGCGAAGATAACTGGTACCTGGAAGAGGCAACTAAATGTCAGTAGTTGGCAGGCTTAATGAGAGCAGAAGCAGATCACCAAAAGCCCTGATGTAACATTCAGCTAAACATACAAATGAATACAAGAACCTACGATGCCAGACTGAACCATGACAGCATGTCAGACCATGAGTTATCTTTTCACAAGTGGTAATGAGAAAAAACACTATTGTACATACAGATAGATACACACATACATGGTAACCATATATATATGTATATTTATATGTATATATGTATGTATGTCTGTCAACTGCTAGCATTGTTGAGTCTTGAGTGCTAGTTTTCTACAGATACTATTAATAGAAGCAGTTTGAGAGTATAAATGGCATATAATGGTATTCATGTGCTGATGCTGTAGGTTATAAGGCAGCAGCATTATGGTATGGAACTCAAAAGGTTTGTGGTAGGGGATCAAGGTAAGACGTTAAGGTTTTGAAGCCATGACCACTGAAGACGGGCAGCGCAATCAGAGTATTGCCTTGTTACCAAGAAGGCAGCACTCACACAATGTGACACTGCCTTGCTACCTTAAGGTTCTCACAAAACCAAAGGTATAGTTGTGCCGCAAGTACTACCAATGTTTCTGCAACTGAAATATGAGTTGCCATTGCTGCAATCACCAGAGACGAAGAAAATGTGTAGAAATTAAATTGTTACAGTAATATATCCGCCTAAGCTACTGCTTTGGCTAGATGAGCCAGATTAGCTCATGACAGATGAGCTTCATGAACATTTCATTGCCAAGGAACCCTGTCAAAATATTGGTGATTT
Organism: Nyctibius grandis; assembly: GCF_013368605.1. Lineage (NCBI taxonomy): Eukaryota > Metazoa > Chordata > Aves > Nyctibiiformes > Nyctibiidae > Nyctibius > Nyctibius grandis. Next base: position 4,278,908 of record NC_090680.1, on the reverse strand, counting down.
CTCCGAATCTGTTCAACATCATGGAGATGTCAAACGAAATCTGAAAGGACATTATTTTTCAGGAAGAACAAAAACAATGAAAGCATACGAGGAGAATGAGCTGAGTTTTTTCCTCCTCCCCTACACATTGCTTTGGTTTCACTGAATGCTGTCCTTGCAAATACTTTGGCATAAACCCTGAAACCCTCAGTCCCATAGATGTTGGTGAATTGAAGAAAGTACTGAATGTCCTCAAAGAACAGATCTCCATGCTTCAGCAACCAGGTTTGCAAACTGATTATATATTTTCATCTAGGTGCAGGGACTTTATAATTTCAACACATAACACAATTTAATGAAGATTTACACTATTGGCACTGGTTCTGCCATACGGGCCTCCCTCCTGGTCACAATGGTACAGCACTTGATGCATCAATGTCTGGCCACCAAATTCGTAGTTCTCATGCTGAAAGCTGATCTCAATCACAAGTCTGAAGTACATTGTTGTGAGTATGGAAGATGATACAAAATGGTAACTGATAAAAGTAATGAAATCCTGGGGTTTTTTTGTGGCTTGTTGCTTGCAGAAACTATGAGATACCGTTTACATTAATTTAAGGTATAATTCCATGTAGGACAATGGAATACCATCAGCTATAAATTTCAATGGATTTGATCCATTTCTCACAGAATCATCCCCCTCAAGGTTAACTAGGAAACGAAACTTTCACTCATACATCTGATTTTCTCAAGCACCAAGAGCTAGGTTATCAAACAGATAAACAGAAAAATTGAACACCCCAAAAAACTTAGCATCATCTTGATGGAATTCTTCCCTCTCATGGAGCTTTTATTATGTGACTTGTTTTATAAGGAGAGGAAGAAACTTGCAGGATTTTTACCTGCCTTTACTAGAGGAAGATTTATATTAAAAATCACGCTTGCAAACATTCTGAGGGGCAAGGTCTGAGACAAGGAATATTTTCCTTAAATTTTAAGATTCATAACACCACTGCCCGAATGCTGAGCTAAACAATCACGTTACTGACAGTCAGGAAAAACACTCAAATGGTTTTGAATTTTTTGTTGTTGTTGTTTTGAATGACTGTCTCCTGTCTCTGAAGATTTCCCTTGCAAGTCAATCATTAAAGAGTCAGTAACCAACACAGTGAAAAGACTAGGTAAAAAGCACCACGAACGTGTTTTCCCATACCATTCTTCCCGTGTGCTTTCTGCCTCTGGCCTCAAACTGTACAAATGAAAGCTTGTTTGATTTATGTCAAAAACTATATATAAAATATCACACAGGATCCACAGAGAAACAGAGTCACCCTGGGCTTTGGTTTCATTATCCATTGAGGGATAACTGACTACAGCCTTGAGTATGTAGAACTGATCAAAGCTTTTGCTTCCTCACAAGCAAAGAGAAACCCACTGCAGATTTCCTGTTTCATGCTTCAGTGCCAAAACACAATGAAAAAAGTTCTAGATGAGCATGTGAATTATTCTAAAACATTGTTCCATCAAATCTGATGGTTATGCACATTTGTGAAACTCATCATTTGAAATGTCAAGTCATTGACAGCAATGTGTCCTGAGGTGTGATGTATATTTGTGATAATTATTTGCTTTTTAAAGTTATGTATCATTTTTATCAAAACAGGATTTTTCTTAAGTGTGCCTGAAATGTAGAGATGTCAGTGCCGGCTGCGTTATTCAGATCTGGGTTTTAAATACCCTGTGACAGGAAAGCACAGAGTCAGGATATGACTAGAATGCCATTTTTAAGGCACTCTGAGTTATTTTTCAGTTTTCTCCTAAAACTGTATGCAGTGTGGCCGATGGAGAATGATTATTAACAGAAATAGTAGCTGAAGTGATTTCTGCTCTGTACAGTATATACAGCATGATGCATTAAGGAAAATAACATAGTAATAATTGTTGTTATTCTTACTCCAGTATTAGCAAATTATAAACTCTTGGGATTTATTGGAATTCAGTATTCAGCTCTCTTCTGCGGCTCTTAGAGGCTGTTTCTCTGGTCATTTCAAAACTTTCTTGAATGAAACTGAAGGCAGTTGGCTCTGTTGTTGGACAAGTTCTGCTAACGTAGGAGGGCTGTCTCCTGAGTGCTAAGACGACCATTTCCAAATCTTCAGCATCTTCTTCCTTGACAGCAGAAGTTACTACGCAGAATGGTTTAGATCATGCTGAAGTGAAATTTACAGGAGATCCACAGTCTTCCAAGAGAAGACATGGTAGGGAATGGCAGTGACTTGAGGGGACCCGATGGCAACTTCCCCACCTTTTATTTCTGCAAGGTGACACTCTGTAAATAAGCACCCCACTGGGGTTCGCTTTGGTGATCTGAACAATAACCCTTTTTCCTATCCGGAAAGAAATTCTGTGAGGAGGAGACTGGATCTTTGACTGTAGACAATCTGGCAGCTACCTTACTCCTGCTATCTCCCAACAGAAATTGTTCTAAGAAAATGGCCCAGATGAACAAAATTATGAAGGCGCTTGCAGATACTCTGATCTCTGCCACGACCGGCAAGAAGTACCGTAGGAGATGGATTGGGAATCTTAGCTGTAGGGGAGCTCAGAGCTATTCTAGTTCAATCAGATTTCACAATTTGCTCTAATGAAGAGTGCTGGCAGAAGTTCAAAGCTACTCCAGGTCTCGACTCTCCCTCCACATTACTATAAAAATGACTGTAGAAGTGTTAACTGCAGAGGAGCCAAAAGTTGTTTTGGTTCCAGCCTTTCCCAGCAGGAGTAACTGAGAAAATAGAGTAGGAGTGCTAGTTCTGCTCACAGCTCCCTCAGCCTCCTGCAGAACACCAGAGACGTTGCCGGGAACATGGCAAAGAGTGCCCAGCGCTGTCCCCCCTCGCAGCTCCTGCAGCCTCAGCCGCTCCCTGCAAACGCCACTGATACAAGATGCACTGGCTCAGTAACTCCAGAGGACTTTGGAATTAGCATTAATATCCACTGCTGATAACCCAACGGGTGTTTGAGAGGCAGAAGGTATCAGGAGGATGGCTGTGTTCAGCCAGCATTGATTTCTTCAGCCTTTTGTCTGTATCTGCTTTCTGTCTCGTTTGGAGGTGGTTACTGTTACTACAAGTAGCATGAATCATGTCTCTGTTAAAAAACAGAGCTTCAGTTGTCTTACATAACCCCTGGTAACTGCACGTCTAATAATAGCAAGCCATTTCCAGGTACGGAATCTGTCTGAGTCCCAGACCCAGACACATGCACACATGCACACACATATTCATATTACTTTTTACACCTCACTTCTGGGAAGGAGTGAGCTTTTAACATGCAATATGACAGTTCTGAGCTGCAGGACGTGGCAACTATTATTTTAAAATGCTGTTTTTCACTTATTGCCTTGAGAAGCCAGTCTGGTACGTGCAATTTTCTTCACAGCCCAAGCAGCAAGAGGGAGTGAAAAGAAAACCCAACAGCACTGTTTGGTTTTGAGAGAGCACTGAATGGCAAAGGCCATGGTTGGATCCTGACCTGAAAGCTTGACTCTTTCTAGACATGAACTCTCCTTCTGTCTCTTCGAGGAGGCCCACATTTTAATAAAGTTGGTACTTCTGATAGTTCTGACAAACCCTTATTTTTTCCACCCCTCAGTTTCCCCCTTGGAAAAGTAAAGGATAACACGCAGCTCCCTCATTACTGCAAGGCTAATAGATAATTCTGCAAATCAATAATGAGATCTTCAAATGAAACTTCTTTATATATGGAAAATATTATTTGCATTGTAACTCATGAGGTGTCCACAGAAAGAAAGAGTTTCTGAACATTACTATGGTGTCACAAAAATTCTGAACTTTAATTCAGTAGGAGGTCAAGGAAGAAATTCTCACCAGTAACGTTGCTGCTGTTCTCTGAGACATTGAACTGCCTGTCTTCTTGCCAAATGAGACAAAATTTTGCTGCAGAGAAACATGCTATCAGGCCCATCAACTTTAGTATCCTGATTCTGGTTAATAACAAACACAAGACTCTTCAAAGGGAGAGAATCATAGAATATCTCACATTGGAAGGGACCCATAAGGATCATCGAGTCCAACTCCCTGCTCCTTGCACAACTACCTAAAACTAAACCATATGAATAAAAGTGTCATCCAGATGCTCCTTGAACTCTGACAGGCTTGGTGCTGTGACCACTTCCCTGGGGAGCCTGTTTGCAAATGGAGTGGTTCTAGACTGTTGCACAAGGTTTTCCAAAGAAACCAGTTCCTTCTGACCTCTCTTACCATCAATCAGCATACCTGGGCATCTAAGATTGGATTATAGGGTATTACCAACATAAGAGCCAGACTTCAGCCATTCCAAACTTCTATATTCTCTTGGTTTAAGAGATGGATTGAAGCCAGGGATTTGGAAAGTCAATTTGACTTTTGGATTTGTTCAGCTTTGAGAGTTCAGTTTAGGTTCATCTCTTCACATTGTGGGAATGTAATAAACATTCAAAAACTTAACTGATGACATAACAAAAAATGTTCTCCTTCAGCTTTTATTTCTAAATCTATTACCTTTCTTAGGTCAGATAATCTTTCTTGAAAGTTTGTTGGAAGTACTTGAAAACAATAAAGCTTAGTGGATCAGATGTCAGATTCTGGTTCTATGCCTACTTCTGACCAAGGCGGACTGTATAACCAGGCAGTATCTTTGGAGGAATTGTTACTTGCTTGTTTCTCAAGATCTATGGACAATAACTGACAATTTGGTATTGTTATTATGGGATCAAGTGTCTTACTTATTATGAGTCCCTGGATCCACAAATCACCTTACAGTAAAGTCAGAACTGAACTAAACCTAAATTGTGTTTGAACTCACAAACTGACTGGTCTGGCCAACAACTCAGACCTGCTTTCATGGATGCCCTTTCACTAAGTTAGTCCATAATACTCATATGATCTCAGACAGATTTCTGTGGGTGCAACAGGGAAAAAATTGGACTTGTACTTTTATTCGTTATCAAATAAAAGCCTATGGTTCAGCAGCAATAAGCCTACTGTGAAAAGTCCAAAGACACAAGCAAGCGAAAAAAACAAATCAAACAAGAAACCTGCTGAGTTGTAAACTGTAGTTTATCAGTATCATGCAGTCATGAGCTGACTGTGTTACTGCCCTAGGGTAAGAAGTTCTTACCTTTTCTGTAGGAAGTCAAATTAATTTGCCTTCACTATCTAGTAATCCCCTTGCCAAGCAGTAAGAAATTCAGATATTGGCCACTTTGTGTTACAACATACTATTTAGAAAGTTGAAAGAGAGAAATGAATGAAAACCATAGATCCTGCATCAGCTGCTGAACTTGTAACATTCCTGCTAGAAAAACAGTGTTAGTATTTTAATTGCTGATCTTAACACTATGCCCCAGATACCGGCTAAGCATCTGAGAGCGCAACGGATCTTGTGCATTCAGGTTGTTTTTATTAGGACTGAAACTCCTGCAGGAAACACTTTCACTGGTGGCCCAGTAAAGGGTTAAACAAAAGTTCGACTCAAGTTTACAAAGCCATCTGAAATGGCTTCAAGTACACATGAAACATCTATGCATCTGGAAAATGGAGCTTGCAATTGACTGTTCTGTACCATCTGCTCTCAAGAACATTTTCTGCTTGGGAGTTGCATAAGCAATGAAAAAAAAGCACACAAACAACTTCCTGTACCATGTTTTCGGCCACTTGTAATGACGCATTACAAAGCAAACCAGCTAAATATGCACAACTGTAACTCACTCCAGATGACAACATGTAATATATAAGAACAATGCCTGACAGAAAGACACTTATTTTGAGGTATCACGACACAAAGCACCCAAGGGGAAATATTCACTACTTGTGAGAGTTGGGGGCAAGTGCCAGGGAAAGTTTTGCCTCCATCTTGAAACGCCAAGTGCAGTTCAGAAGGCAGAAAAATCAAAAAGAGAACTTTTCTCAGTTTACAAAGTAAAATGACAGAACTTGTTGTATCTCCTTCTGTAAAGGGAAGTTTAACTTGTAATAAATGTTAAGCTTTTTGTTGTTATTTAATGTCACTTTAACACATTTTAGATTCAAAATTATTCTTATCCCAAAAGCTTTTAAAAATATCATTTGTATAGACTTGCTTTGTTTGCCTGTTGGGAAGCCATGGCCTGATTTAATCTTGTATTGTGGCATAAATAAAACAATATCCACAGGAATTAGAATAGTTTAACCAGAATAAAAATATCTACCTCTCCAAACGGGTCCAAGCCTTGAAAACTGTGCACGTATGTATGTGTCGGCCTCTTTCTCTTCACAGTGACTGCACTAATGGAATTGAATGCAGACACATGGGGAAAGCTCAGTACCTGTGCAAACGAGGGAACTGCTGAAGGCGAAGGGGGACTGAAGCCTAGACTGAAGCAGAGTATGTAGCTAAAGGAAGGTAGTTTGCCTTTACTTTGGTGGATTTTTGACGCTGAAGGTGAGAGGAGTTTCCCCGCTAATGACCAGACTCAGGCTATCAGTCCACAACCGTTACCACAGGATCACTCAGCAGTATAGATCTGACCTGGTTTGGGCACGGGCACATGATCATATGACTATCAAATTAGCAAGGGTTTGTGTCGTTGCGAGAGAACAGACGATATATAATCTAGCCTGAAGACAGAGTGGTGCAGACAGGTGATATCTGATCTGGCATAAAGCCTGCCTTATAAAGTTAATCCATTTGTTCTGAAAACATTCAAACCAATATGTGAATTTATCCTAGATCAACACTTCGTGTTATATGGCTACAGTGTTTTTGATAGGGTATTATGACCCAGATCCACTGTGCCATCAAACCACAGCTTCAGAAACTCTTTGCCCCAGAGATTTTGCATGGAAACGACCAACTCTATCAATCTACAGGGTAAATCTAGGAGTGCAAACAGCTCCAGGGGAGACAAACTCCCACCCACCTGAGAAGCAGACTGTCCTTGTAAAGACTAGCCATGTAAGAATAAAGGGGTTCACTTCCAAATCAGCATCTATTACTTCCCAAAGGCCAAAAGGACTTAGATCACCGAATTTTCTTCTTACCTTCAAAATACAGTGGCTTTGTTGTTAATACCATTTTTTTTCTAGATAATGGACCCTGTAGTCTAGAATCTGCATGACTAGATTATTCTCAGGAGACCAGTCCATCTCCAAGAAAATATCTCAGCCTGTGGCAACGAAATCTCATGTTAATGAAAACTGTTTTCAGATTTCAGCTGAATTAAGCAGGTGCACCTCTGCATGGGAAGGAACATCAATGTGTTTTCTGTACCTACAATTCATAAACAGCAAAACCTGGTTCATATCCTCTGCTGCAGCACCCTTCCTCTGCCTCCCTTTGCCTCCTAGCCGCCTTCCTGACTCTAATGCCTTACACCTCCAGCCATCGGAAGGACATCATATGAAATTTTGTTCGTAATCACACTGGCAAGTCTCCTCTGGTTTTTGTGAAGTTACATCCTCATAAATGAGAGCAGAATTTGGCTCTCTGTCTTTTCCAAAGGAAGACTAACGATCACATAATTTTCTCACATCTCTATTTGCACTTTCACAGTCTGGTTACATTGATTTGTGTCTCATAAGTAGACATTTCCTTTGTTGGTTACAAATCAATGTTATAGACCTAGCCTGCCTGCACATTTTTCCCTTCCCTCTTACTGTGTGAAAAACAAAGTGCAGCTTCAATTCTTCTTGCTTTATAAATGTGAACTTCCTTGATGAAGCATAAGAGAGAAATGCAGATAAAATTCCAGCTCTCCCTCAAAAAACAGGAAACGTCTGTGCTTAAATTTCTAATTACTGAGATGCTTTATGGTATGATAAACACCTTTATCATTCCAGTCCTGCCACGGCTTTGTTAACCTAGTTATAATCCTCTCCTTCAGATATCACAAGATTTCCCATAGCAGCCCACTGTGATATCACAGACAGCTATGACTTCATGGCATGAGTAAGGAAAAAAGAGGCAAAGGTTTTAGTCTGCAGCAGGACTGAGCTGCCACACAAATCTCCTGGAAAGGATGGAAAAGAAAAGGGTTTGCAATTGGTGCCTGAGAGGCAATGAGCTTTTTGACTGGAGTATGAAAATACAACAGTGAAGATAGCTAGGTATTTTACTACAAATGGATACGTGTGATAATAGAAAAGGAGTAGTAAGAAACAGAGCCATCAATCAGAATATACCGCGTGAAAGAAGGTACAGGTGTAAATGTGGAACATCTCAGTTTGATTTTCCTTTATTAAAAAAGGAAAAAAATAGTTAAAAGAAACCAGTAAAAGCAGCCTCAACTCAATCTCATCAATTTTAATACTATGAAGAAGTTTAGTAAGCGTCAGTTTCACCAATTTGATGTAAAAATCGTGGCTGCCAAAATAAAAATAGAAATAGATTAGAGCTGGCATCAATAATAATAATAATAATAAGGTTTAAAGGATGTGAGATCAAAAAGGATAAGAAAAATTTTACAAATATGAAACAAGGCTTGCTATACTGCCGTCACCACCATCAAAGAGCATCTTCAGAAGTCAAAAGGGAATTTTATTTATTTTAAAGAACAGCCCTAGGAATAAGGAAATCTGGGTCCTACTTACACCTCTTCTGGGGAATCTATGCTTGGCCTTGAGAAAGACATTTCAGTGCTCTGTGCTTCAGCTTCTCTGTAAGGCCAATCAAGATAATAACAGATCGAGTTGACAGGCATTTTATAAAGCTTAATTCATGAGTGTTGAGAAAACACTTCGAGGTCTTTATGTAGAAACTATTATACAGAAGAAAAGACAAAAAGGAATTTGAAGATTTGGGAAACACTTGAAAAAGAGATTCCACAACTTGACCGTCTCCTGGAAATCACAGGAAAAGAACAAATCACTTCCTTTTTTGGATTTTATTTCCAAAGGAAGCTTAAAGCTTCTCAGTCAAATGGGCAAAGAAGTTGCCCCCACAAATAGTTGAAGAATTGGGAGAGTAAGTGGTAATGGGGAGCCCTGGCTTTGCTGTGCCCTTGCTCAGCCTCACTCCCTGCTGGACTGCAACGTTGCAACACTGTATGCATGTGCCCATTACCAGTGAGATAACACCATGCTGCTGGCCTGATGGCAAGAGAGATGAGGAGAAGTTATGACTACTTGGATGGCTGGCTACTTGCACAGCCTCTTGCCAGCAGCAGTTCAGGCAAGATGCCATAACTGCTGCTGTAAGACTTTGGGGACCAACCATTTGGTCTCTCTGTTCCACCAGTCCACAACCCTAGGCATCAGCCTGCTTTCCTTGTGTTTAAAATGGACCTGGCTTTCTAAAACTTTTGTAATAGTAGATACAGTGGAATAGCCCCTGCTAGATTAAATCCATAAACTAGGTTAGGAAGAAAGAAGAAGAGATACAAAATGAAAACACTAAAATTAAGAGAATTATAAAAAGAAAACAATTATTCTGATTTGATACAACCGCTCCAAACCATTTTACTTAGATGTAAATGACAATCAGAAGATACCAATGCCATGAGTTAGACCTGCACAATCAAATCTGTTCTTTGATGTTGTTTTGGTAGCATCCATCATTGTCACAGCTCTTGTCTCAACTCAAGAGACGGAACTACCCAAACATGGGTTAGCTTACTGATTAAGAATATAATCTACCAAAAAACCCAAGCAGTGATATGTTACCAGTTCAAAAGGACTACCACAACCACGTTCATCTATAGGACGGAGAGAACTCAATATGCATTTCAACATAAATATATTTATAGCTGCTTGTTTACAGCATATGGTGCCTTCCACCGTATTCTGCATATTTTTCTTATCTTGCACTATCAAAGTTAACAGACAGTGGAAAGGTATGTATCTTTCTCTTATCTTATCCTGAACAGGCTTCACTGACAAGGACATAAATTCTGTCTGTTCAATACCAAGCTGCAATTAGCACACAGAGGTCATGACATTGCAGTTAGCACAAAGGTCACAGTAGCACAGCTACCGAGGGGTTTCCACACTAGAGCTAAGCATGAACCTAAAGCACTCTGGGCATATGGTAATGCGTAAGGTTTTTTTTATGTCTGCATATATGCATTCCAGGAGTAAAAATTTAAGGAACAAACAAGATGATAACAGGAGAATGAGAAAAACAATGACTGTAAGCATAACAGTGATCAAAAAATCTAACTGCCAGATGGACAAAGTAGGTTTACCTGGTGTGGAGCACTGTGGAGTGAAATGAAGTCTTGTCTTTTACATTTCATGCATTTTAAGAAGCTGCTCAGATTATTTGTTTACTTTAACCTGATGTCTGTTCTGTTGACAGTAAGTGCTAGAGCAAAATTTGTAAGGGAATACAAACACCTTCAAAAATTCCAAGGTATCCCAACATGGCGTTTCTTTTTGGTTCTTTTTATATAGTTGTATGCATAAACATCAAAAGGAGAAACATCTGGGTTCAAGCCACCCAAAGACTGGGGAGAAGTGCCCAGACTGAGCATTGTGCTGCAGGTGCATGTTACTTCAAAACCTAGTGTCATGAAGACTCATTACAGGACAATATGATTCACTTGCCCTAACATTTTCAAAGAAGCCTTGGATGGACTTAGATAACTAAAGGCGAGTACCAGTATTTGCTACACATTGGAGCAAGTAGCCTCAAAATTTCAGCCTACAGGACTGGCTCTGAAAGCAGGTGGAGCTGAACTGTTAACTGCAGTATCCAAAACACACGAACCATGAGAGGATTATACTGAGTTCCGTGACAACTACACTTTAGGAAAAAGAGGAAGCAAACGGGCTGAAGGAGCCTGAAAGGAAAATGAATAAATTCAGATCAATGGAACAGGCCTGGAGGCTGCTAAAGAGGTTCTTTTAAGAGCCACAGACGATGGCCACAGTCTAGACTGAACACACACAGAGAGAAAAGTCAAGACAAATCAGCACCATTAAAAGCTAAGTAATCACATCACATAACAGCGAGATACAGCAATAGTCTCTCTGTCTCTGCTCTGAGGTGAAATCACCTGGAATGCAACATTTGTTTCTGGGCACCTCCTCATCAGAGTGATTGGAGAGAGTTCAGAGAAGAGCCACAGGAACGACCAGGGTGGTGGAAAGACTGAGCTATTAGGAAAAGAAATGAAGAGCTACATCTGAATAGCCCAGTTACATGCCAATGACTAGCAGACGAAGGGAAAGGCATGAAAACAAGCCGTGTATAATTGAAAGATGCAAATGCCAAAAAAAAAAAAAAAAAGGAAAGAAGAGAGGACAGCTAATAATAAAAAGGTGTATGGCTGAAATCAAGACCAGTAACATGAAGCTGAAATTCCAGGGAGCAAATAGTGTAAGCCTGAAGAGTAGTCTCCTTAGGGAAGGCACTGAAGGCTGACTGTGTATTTAAAACTGCCCTAGACAAAACACTGGACATGTGATGCACACACCTTCCTTCATAGGCCCTGGGGAGATGGGCTGAGCAGATCTTGATTGTTTTTCCAGTTTGATGACTCCAAGGTACACTGTGTTTTTCTGGCCTAAAAACCATCTGTAAAAATATGGAAACCCATGAAACACACTTTGGCAGATTAGATGATGATGAACCAGAAGGAGACTAAATTCATGTTCATTGGATAATCCTGTGAATTAGACAGATTTGTATATGAAGGAAGAAGTAAAACGGCAAGGAGCAAAACCTAGTGGGTTGAGGAAATGGCTCTTTTAGCATCAGATGGTACAATGAGGAACAGCCACACGGCAGAGTGGATAACATTGCATAAAAAGAGAGCAGCATATATGGATCAGGCAACAAGATGAGACAATGGAGCTGGGGAAATGACTTTAAAGGATACGTGACCTCCTGAACCATGAGTTGGCCAGCTAGTCTATGGAAAGTTTAAATGTTTGCATCACAAATCCGGAAACCTGACTGTGCAAAACGGGAGCTAGTCTCTCTCTTATTTGTGGGCAAATATACTCCTAAGAAAGTCAATGACAGACAGAGTGAGCCTTGCACTCTTCCACACTATTGAACCATGGATATAAGCCTATAAAAGAAAAAATAATACTTCCCTTACTTGAGTATTAAAACACGGCAAAAAGCTCCACACACAGACAAAAAGTATCAGAGAGCCATGCAGGGGGTAGCAGTGGAGGGAGTGCAGGCGTCTGGACATGATGAGATGAAACGCTACTGTCACTTCCCATCCATAACAGCCCAGCAGCAAGGAGTGCAGACAGGGAAACTTCTAGCTAAACCTGAGACATAAAAGTTATTACATAAAGCAAACCAGATCCTGACTGATTTCAGCCTGCACTGGAAATAATCCTTAGCATTTTTAACTGGAAACTAAAGAGCTTATGGGTGAGAAGCAAGAGGAAGGTAGAGACAGAGGAATAACCTTGGTTTTACTGATAGTTTTCAGCAAGAAGGACAAACTCTTTCTTTACTGCAGTGGTGTTATCAAAGAGAAAAATAAGGTTAGTGGTATATTCATTTGAGCGGCATCTGTTATTGTTTTTACATTTTTTGGAATCAAGGGGAAAAAAGACAACCTTCTTTGGACCAGAGACACTAACCAATTTAACTCCCCTGTGGCCTTACATAGGAGTGGCTACTTCATGTAGCCCTGACAATGCAGCACCTTCCTGACACTGCTCAGCCTGAGGTCACAGCTCTGCTGACTGTGGGATCCTTCCAGGATGTGAATGAAAAACATCTCACGAAGTTTCAAGTGACATTTATACAAAGTTCATCTTTGCTTCTGAGTTATTCTTCTGCTAACCCTCCTCATTGGTTAAGCGTGACATCCAGAAGACTCTTCCCCTTTGCTCTACCTTTAGGAGCACAACTTCAAATTCAGCATTAAAATGCATCTTTGGAGAACTGGGGCTGTTTGTACCAGCAATGGTGCTTCCTGCACAAAATGGTAAACATAAATGCAGTACTGATTACTTTGCAAATCATGCCCTGAGGCTGAAGGTCCAATGAAACAGTGATTTCAGAAGCAATATCAGATAAGGTATTCTCAGTACTCCCCAGGCCACTGCAAAAAATTACTCCCCGATCCCTACAAAAATCCATGATTTAAAGAAAGATTGGTTGCCTCCGTTCATAGCCCAGCTCTACAAACAGCTGTGCTGGCACAAGTGGGGGAGTTGTGCAATGTGTTGGCAACTCTGAGCAGCCAAAGAGGGAAATTTGTTCAACTGGTTTGGTCCCTGAAGCCCATGTATCGACAAACCACAGCCTGTGCACCTTACTAGCTTTCTGCAGTTCGCTACTAACTAATGGTACGTACCTGTCCATCTGCAGAGCCAAATATAGCTTCTTTTAAAGGAACAGAAAGGGATCCCTGCTGAGCCTGACAGAAGACAAGCCCACCGTGTGTCTGCCTGGTGCCTTGGAGTCCCATGACAAAGGTGGCTTGAGGCTGTGTGGTTATTATCCAGCTGATGCACACTGATAACTTGACCTCTACACTTATAAGATCCGTGTAATATTTCATTGCTTACCTCAGCTTCCACAGGCCTCGTATCCTAAAATCCCATGTATGTCACAGAGGACCTTCCAAGTAGATGATGGACAAAACACTTCTAACAGTCATTCTGGCTAGGATAACAATTAAATATGAGGAGGAAATACAATGCTGCTCACTCCCCCAAGCGCAAGCTAATTTTGAAGTTAATACTGTAAGCCCTTATAGATAGGATGTTTTAATTACCTTTAGCCTGTCCAAACCAGCACTCCTAACCCTATGGGTACTGCTAATGTGACTGACAGCTGATAGCTTTTCTAAACACCAAGCAGAGCATTGCAGTCACTAGTGACTCAAACTGCCTAAAATTGTGTGATTTTTATCACTTTGACAATACTTATAACAACTCTCTTTAAGCATAAAGGGATTTTTAAAATTTGCTACGATTTATAAAATGAGGCTACCTAAAAGTTTGATGTGTGTATGTAAATTGATGTTTAAAATCACATATAAAGAACAGTCTGACTTTGGCTCATACCAACATTAAAAAAGGTCTCTCAGCTCACAGAAACAAGCTTCGCCCTTCTTTCTCCAGTTTACCCAGCCTCCCACTCAGCTCACCCTTTTCTCCCACTCCTACTCTCCCTTTTCCGCAAAGTCTGGGAAAAGAGATAAGTCTCACCCCCAAAATATAACAATCTTTGACTTCCTCTGTGGAAGAGTACATGAATGTGGTAACCAGTGAGACAAGGCATGCACGAGAATCAATGGCTGAGCTGATCAAGCTAATTCAGCTGTTAAGAAAGAGCCCAAAACCCATAAAGCCCCTCAAAGGTCAAAAAGCATCTCCCAGTTTATGCCTGAGAATGACCTGGAAGTTGGTGTCATCCAGAGGGCTAACATATTAAATTCCATGGCAGAAAAAATACTATGCAAGCAAGAACTTGCTCTGTATACGAGCTGAAGTTTTTAAACCGTCACCCACAGAGACAATCATAATAAGATCCATAACGAGAAAGATCTTGTTACAATTCCCCACCCAATATTAATGTAAGCACCACCATGCTTCTATATATTCAGAAAGTATCTACATCACTGACAAGCCTTCTAAGATTTCCAAGAACAGAGCAACAAAAGCCAGTTAAATGCAAGTAGGTCTTAATTTCCAAATACAGGTATCTTAACATCCAAAGGGTGCATTAGGATTTTTTTCTGGTTTATAAAGTATTAGGTACTAGAATATCTAATCTCTAATTTATGTCTCATTCAGCTCCTGCTAAAATAAGAGATGCTGGTGGATCCAAGTGAGAGGCTAGGACTTTTCAAGAAACTCTTTAGCCATTATCAGGCCTGGCTGGCTATGATACATAAAGATGCTTTCACAAGCAGAAGCAATGAGCATGGCTCCACCCGATGCAAACTGTGGTCCTGCTAGAACGATCCTTTTCATAGAGATCTGTACACACTCCTCTGTGTATCTGACCTTCTGTATACTGTTGGCGTAGGTGCACCTACCGCTGGTGCAACAGATGTTAAAGCAGGAAAACCTGACCCCTAGAGTGGAGGGACTAATGGGGCATTAACATAAAGGCCCCAGTTGTGGCCACTTAAATGCTAACAGCCTTAAGTAAGTTATCCAAAACACAAGCTTGCCGTGTGAGCCACTAGAACTTAATTATAGAACATCTGGGGCCAAAGCTTGCCCCAGGATATGCATGAAGTCATCCTGATGATGCTAATGGAAACCCATGTGCTATATATTAGAAAAGCAACTGGTTCCAAAGGGCTATTTTAAAGCAGGACATAACAGGTTAGCTTTTACTGAACACTCCTTTTACTATTTACATTTACAAAAATTAATCACGTCACAGATGCCTGGACTCATCAGCTGGGCTACATTCTTCACTAACATTCCCACAAAATCAGTTAAAGAAAAGCTTGGTTTTAAAGCATAGCATGTTGAATTAATGTTCTGTTAAATCCGGCAGATTTTGTCCATGGTTCTTTATTGACCCTTGTTGTAATTCTCCTTTTGACACTCTTCTGATGCACCTTTTCCCATCCAAGGTGTATTTCATGGTCCAGAGATGTTTTTTGACTGAGCAGAAGGTATTTTCACCTCCTCTTCACCTCCCAAAGCAGTATTTCAGGGCCCATCATGAGGTGTGCCATTAAACCTAAAGCATGCACGTGGCTCCTCTCGCATTGCAGCTAACAGACCTGTTAGACTTCAAATCTGCTGGGCAGCAGCAGGTAAACACAGCTTTTGTCTTAGCAGCTCAGTTACAGCTAAGTGAGCATCTGCCCTGGCTGTACACAATAAACCTTCTGTTTCAGAGGAGTATAATTGTCATTGCATTTTGTTGTCCTTTGAAACTTGGAGCAAGAGGCTTCAGCCTGAGGGTCCACTGAAGTATTTAGGACATTAAAAAAACCACATCGCTGACTGCTTATTACCATATGCAATTATTGATATCTGCATAAAATGAAAAGGAAATATCTCACTACCTAAAGCCTCAAATGATCCACTTGGCATGGGATTCATACACAAGAAGTAAAGCAGTAGAAGTTCAGTATTCTTACATGGGTATGGTACTTGCTACATGCAATATACTGAGAAAAACTGCCATCACTTTAAAGATTTTCCTACTCCTGTTGATAGGTTAGGGGGCTCTAGAGAAGTGTCTGATCGGACTCTACTTTTCAGCTCTAATGAACCTTCCTGCAAAGTGGGACCTGAGCTGGCTCCATTTGCCACTTCTCTTGTAAGAATTTCACTTGTGGAAGTTATGGGCCTGTCCACTCACATCCAGCCCCTCATTTCCCCAAAAAAAGACTTTTATATCAGTATTTCCTGAGGGAATGCATTAGTACTTCTGTTTTATGTCTCCATGAGTGGCACAGATGCAACTTGGAAAGCAAACCTATAGTGAAATTCAAGACAGGAATGCAGCACGTATGTGTTCAGAACAGAGTTTCCATGGCACTAAGACTGCAAAGTAATCGGCAACTGATCCAAAATCTTAGAATGGACAATTTGAGGCAACTTCATCTATGTAAAGTTATCTATAGCATGTAGGGAACACATACATACACGCATACATGCTTTTGAGAAAAAATACCCAACCTCTCAGTACACGTTGACATTACTTAGGATATGCATTAGTGTTTAATGAAGTGTTTGGGGCCCATGCTAACTTTGATTTGTAGGGCTTTAAGTCATGCAGCTCATGCTAATGTTACTGTATGCTGCTGTGAATACAAAGAAGAATTTTTAAGACCAGCTCAGTGTGCTACACTCACAACTCTTATTTTATTTCAGTGTAAATTGTGTGTTTAATCTCTTTTGAAGGTTTCAAAGATTCTATCCACCTCTTTTGGGTAGAAAGTCTCATGAAAGGATGCAGTGTAAACTACACCTATCCGTTCCATTGCATTCCTCCCTTTTCCACACTCTTCTTTCTGCCTGTCCCTATATCTGCCTTTTTGGTCTCTCTTTACTCATTTCTAGTCATTCCCTTAGCCTGCCACTCGTTTTCTGCTTTCAGATATATATGTTGTAATACCCTCTAATATACGTCTTTTTCCTGCTGTTCCTACTCACGCCTCCTGGCACCGTCAATGTCCCATGCCACTGGGCTGTAATGTGTGTGTTTACCTTTATCTTGCATTTATTATGATAAACTCTCCCCGTCTCACACCCTCACCTTTTGTTAACTGTTTTCCTATCCTCTTCAGTTCTTACCACTCCAGGAAAGGCAGGAGGGGGAATTAAGTGCTTGTGGAGGCAGTGCTGTCACAGATTGATTGTCAATGAGCACGGTGCCTGCAGGTGCTGAGGTGCCACAGTTTGTAGAGTGAAGTGAGACCTCGATGCCTGGTACACCCTCCTTGACTGAACAGACATTTTGAGTGTGGCTGCTGATCACTGCTAGCCCAGTGACTCCCTGCATTCTCCTCACTTCCTTCGCCCAAGCTGTCAGACTGGCAAGGCTCAGGAGAAATCACAGGTTTCCTAATTGTATTTGTGCCTGCACAAGCGAGAAAACTTAAATACAGGCTGGTCAGATCTGTATGGATGATGGAGAATGTTTTGCTCCATTCTGTGCTAGTGTGGGCTCTTCGATTTGTTCCTGGCAGCTTCCTTGTTCCTGAGGACAGAAAGATAAACGGTGGCTTTGTATGGATGAGGAAGATGACAAAGAGAAAGGATAGAAAAGGAAATTCATTACATTTATCTGTGCAAACATTTTCTCAAATGATTCCTGCAATTTCATGTACCGAGTCCCCTCCATGGGCGCATCTATCCTGGATGGCTGTATCTTGGATTTATAGAAGCAGCTTGTTCCTTTATCTACAGAGTCAGATTGGAGCCCTTTTTTAGTGCTGATCAGTCTGTTCAGGCTCTTCTGACTGCTCCTTGCTCAGAGGCAAAGCATCATGCACTGTTTTCAATGGCTATTGAAGCAGTGAGTAGGCTTTGGCAGCTAGGTAATCCAGAAAGAATGCGCATCACAGCTGGTCTGGACTGTGAATCCAACTCAAAAGTGGTTAAGTTTTCCTTTGACTGCACAGGATAGACTCATCTTTTAACAGGTCATTTTCTAGTCAAACCAAACACAAAAGTTGACTAAATCAAGACGGCCCAGCGACTCTTGGGAATCCCAGAGCCTTTAATGATCTGAGAGAAAGCAGGAGCCATGGACAGTCCTTCTCCCAGGTTATGGGTAGCTCCATGGGCAGCCTTAGTTTACTTAGCTCAGTGGCTCATGATTACTGAAATAACAACAAGTTGCTTTCTTCTTTTTTATCGCAAAGTCTCATGGGAAGTTTATTTTGCATACAGTGACTCAGAAAGCTGCCTGCTAAGCTGCACGTACTGTATGTCTGTCTGGAACAAGTCAGAGTAATTTGTCCTCTTGTTTACAGCAGCCTATTTATAACAGTACAGAGATGACCCAAGGACACACCAAGTCTCCCCTCCAAACACCCAGAAAGGGGCTTTTCACACTCATCACAAAGCCACGAATGCTACAGCTCCTGCAACTCCTCCTTCCAGTGAAGATGATCTCCAAGGGCAACAGGGAGCAGAGTGGGTTAGAGCAGGCTTTGATGAAATACATCAGCAAGAACATTTGTTGTGTCATGATCACAGCAAGAATCTACCTGCCCCAAGATGATATGAGGCCCAAAAGATGGAGGACAAGTGTCCTTGAACACCTAAGGATTACGGTATCCACTGTTACTATTTTCCCCAGAAATAAGTGGTTTGCATCTGAGGGATGCAGACAGGTGATCTGCGTCTTTCAGGTTTTTTGTTTAACTGTTAATTTAGCTTTCAATGCTCAAAACTGCTAGAATGAAATCAGTAAAGCCACATCATTTCCCAGACAATTTCATGCCTTAGTAAATCTGTTTCAGAAAGGACCGTATGTCATGTATGTAGAAGCGATAGGCATGTAATGAATCATACATGTGTATTCTAAATTAATTTTTCACAGGAGCAATTTCAAGTGTCTTACATTAGCATCTCGTGCTGGCTAACGTTTCCCCCCAAGAATTAGATTAACAGTTCTCCAACCTGTGCACCTTCAAACAACAGCTTCTTCTCAAAAAAGGAAACAGGTCTTTCCTCTCTGTTGCAGATATAATACTCCTCTTTAGAACCACAGAAGCCTAAGGTCCAGTCTTTATCCAAAATTTTGTCTTTACATTCACATGCAATTTCTATTTTGCACTAGAAGAAGGGCGATGTCATTGCTCTGGAAAAGAGAGCAAGTTTCTTAACCAGACATGTTATGCTTATTTTTGACCCTGTTACTAGACTGGAATTAGTGACTATATGAATACATTTCACATATTTCATATATAAGTATAAACATATATGTCTGCACAGACACATGCACACCAAACTCCAACTAAGTTATACATATTGATACATGCATATGTAAACAACTATTTAATTTTATTCTTACATAAATATATATTTACAGGCATGTTTGCATATATATTTAACATCCATACACATACTCACATACATAACTTGTAAGCATTTTACACTCATTAAACACTTCCTAAGCTTTGTGCTGTCTCTTTTGTGATATCTGATGTATTTGGCTGAAAATGGAGGGACAAGGTCAACTACCCCTTTACTTACAGAAGAGAGACCCACTATGCCTAAAGCTTACCTAAAATGTTTTTCTGTGATATATATATCCTTAAAGAATACAAAACCTTCTCCCTGCATCCTCTTTTATTTGGGCTGAGCAGCACCACTTGGAAATGGAGATTACGAATGTCCCAAGCTCATGTCAATAAAACTATCTGTATCGTATCACAAATACATCTGCCATTTCTACCACAGCACTCTCCATAAGGGGAGCTGCAGCAGATACTGATTCTTCTGCCTTTGCTCACAAGCTTCTCCTCCACAGTGCAATTTCTAGTATCTCAAGCTTCTTAACACTTACAAAGAAAACAACCTCTTCCCCTGCTTCCTAATTCATTTTTCTTCTTTCTTTCCCTTGTTAGATCATAACAATAGCATGGATTTTTTTCTTTCCCTAAATGTGCAATATCTGACCATAAACTAAAGTGGTCCAAAGTTCTTGAATGGCAATTTTGATTCCTGGAGCAATGACAAATACAAGGTGTGAATTTTGCAGTTCATGGTGACAAGAAATAAGAGATTTCTGTATCTAAGCAAGACAATTCCTTCTGTTTTCAAAGAGGATATGCAGAACAGGGTTAGAGGCAGCTTGTAAGGTCCTGAGAGATTAACAACACTATTTATAGCAACACTACATACAGAAAAGCCATATACATAATTTTCAAATTATTCTACAATATGTTTACAGCTATTCCCTATCTCTAAGGTTGGTCATGAAGGATTGGTAGAGTTGACTGAAAAACTGATTCAGAATGGAAAAATTTACCCCCTTTTTATTTTTGGTACCCAAGTCTTAATTTTTTCAAGTGATGTTGTTATTCGTTGCATGAGCTGAACAGTCTGGATAAATGGTATATATCTCTTTGGCAATATAGGAAGGATCCATTTCTTTTACCATTTGTTATTTGTACCATGTGTCTATGCTTCCTGTTTTTAACTGAATGACAAACTTTTCAAGCAGGAGGATAGATTGCAAATGATGCATAAGTACTCACAAGCACAGAAGTCTTCACCTGAGCATTTCTGAAATGTTCATTAGGAGAGAAATATGGCAGAATAAAACAGAATCTGGACAAATATGATCAGGTGCCATTTTGTGGTGTTCTGCCAGGCCTAAGATTAAAGACTCAGAATACAAATAGGTGAAATAAGGAACTCTAACATTTTTGTAAATGGTTTTACTTTACGAAGAATTGCATGTCATGAATTAGAGAGTGATACAGAGGGAGATTAAGGCTGTACGACATTCATATGGGAAGATTTACATTACTAACTTATCATAGACATTTTTACTTTCCAGGAAAGTGATCTTCCCAAACTTTAAAGATGTCATGCCAGGTGTCAAACATTCTCTAGCCACATCACAGCAGTGAGAACTGAGACCTTCCTACTAATTACTCAGCTTAGCCTGCGGCTGCATTTTGTTGTTTCCTGGCAATCCCACTTCAGGCCCTTGAGCCTTCTTCATCCAGAAGGCATGTGAGAGAAGTGGAGATAACAAATCTCACTACTGGTTGAGAGTAACATACAGGTCTCTCTTCCCAGAGAAAAGATTTCTACGGTAGTACGTGACGGTAGTGGCAGCAGCGAAGCGCATCTCGAAGTGCAGGGAGTTTAAATTATTATTCCTTGGCCTTATAAGAAGCAGCCGTTGGGCTCAGTCGTGCTATAGTCCCTCAGCATTTCAAGAACAGGGCCGGCAAACAGCTGCTTTCCCCCAAAGCCCTCGGCGGGACGCAGAAGAGCAGCTCAAAGGGGAAGAGGCGGCCGAGAGCGGGCGCGGCGGGCGGGCAGCGGCTCCCAGTACCACGGACAGAGCCGCAACCTGCTGCTTCTCAGCTCTACAGAGCCATTGGACTATTTCTTGCACCCACTAACGTGTTGGCTGGCATTGCTTGGAGGGAAAAGAATGGAGAAAAATGTAGAAGATAAACTCCAAGCCGTCAACAATGATTTCTTCTGGTTATGAGAGGTGCTGAGATCAGACACCACTGACATCAATAGAAGTTTGCATGTACCTCAATATCCATCAGGTTCCAACACTCAGTTGTGTGATTAATGCATTCTGATATGAGTCACAAAACTAACTTCCTTTGCACAATCCTTTGAAAAATTATACTTAAGATTGGGAGGAGAGCTGGACCTCACCATACATCTTACCATCATCCTTTTATGAGGGAAGAGCATTTTGTACAACTAAATCTACACTCCACTGCTCTCAGATTAGGTCTCACTCCATAGATCTGCATTCCCAACATTTCTTTCTTTTCTAGATACTTATGCAAATCATACAGCTGTAGCATCAGCTCATCACAAGACCTTTAAAATATTTTGTCTCATAAAATCCTTGTAGATTACTGAAGTGCTAGCGTTCCTATCTTGCAAGGCTAGAAACTAAGGCTTGGAGATGTTAAGTTACTCGCCAGGGTCACAGAAGAAAATAATAAGCAGAAATGTGAAAATCAGACTTTAGAATTCCAAGTTAGTTATTTAACTGTTGGAATAGTCATGATGTCCACTTCAGGATTAAAGACCCTCAAGACCCTTTTCCTCCTGCTCTCCCACAACATTAAATTGGATCTTGAAGCTTTGTCATTTCTCATTAGATTTTGTCCTGTGTTTTTACTCACCAAATATTTCTTTTTGAACACGTTTTTCCCTTCGAGCCATTTCCACTATTGCTGTTCCTGCCTGCCCCTTTTCCCATTTCTCTTACCTTCCTCCCTTTCTTTCCCAGTTCTTAGCTTCCACCAGGTTCTCAAATTCAATGTTCTCCCTCCTTCCAGGCCCTTTTAATCTTTGCTTTCATTTTCCCCTTGTTCTCCTCTAATATCCTCTGCTACAATTCTCAGAAGGATTGATAATACTCAGAGAAGTAACTTTTGATGTTTAGGTGCTCTTCTAAAGGAAGAAACCCAAGCACACTAACTCTCAACTTCTGGAATTCAAAAGGAAGGTGAAGAAATAATAAGTTTCAGGTAAATGTCCCTTTGTATCCTGTAACATACATGTATATTTTGGGGTGAGATTCATGATACACAGCACATGGCTTTGGAACTCAGCTACTTGAAACTGCTTTTCCTTCAGTGTCCACTTGCTGCAACTGAGATCAGCAGAAGCTGCTGTGCTAGAAGTCCCAAGAGTCAGGAAAACCCCACGCAGGATTTTTAAACTTTTGACCCCACCTTCTCCCTTTGCTTCATTGAATTGCTTAAAATTCCATGCAGCGTGCAAAGCTTGAGTCTAGTTTCTTTGTGGGCAGCATAAGCTGTAATTTGTTATGGCAACATTTTCTGGGGATGTTAAGGAGAGATGCACACTTCTTCCTATTGCATTGTGCATTTCTGGTTTCCATTCCAGTTGCTCAGAGAGCACTCGATATTTATTAAGTCATTCATAAACCTGAACTCCTTGTCTACACCAAGATTCACTTTCACAGACCAGTTAAGAGCATGGCTGTTCCCCAGTCCTGCATCTCCTTTCCTCTTTCCTCTGCCAGTATGTTCTGCTGCTCCATTCAGTCTTCAAGAGGTCTCAAGATGGTGTGTTTGGCCCTCAACTCTACTCGGTGCACCTCAACTGTGATCAGTGGCACAGACTGTCACATGCAGCTGAGATCACTCAAATCCCATAACTGAGCAACCCTGCATGGCAGCAGCAACAGTAGACTGAGAAGATCTCAGTCAGGTGTTGTAAAAAGTAAAGTGTGTCTGGTAGCCACAAACTTCATGACATCCCTAGCAAAGGCCTTACACAAAATGATGCTCCCTTGGTGCAGGAACTTTGTCTTTCCATATTTCTTTACAACTTCAAGTACAGTCCTAGAGCCAAGTGATAGCAAGTGAGAAGTAGGCTGAAGGCTCTTTTCCTGATGGAGACCAATAGTGAATGCTAGCTACTTTCAATACCATGCTCACTGTGCTTTGGCACTCGGAGACATCCTTAAGCATGGATTTCTTGGCTTCTATTGTTTGTATGTTCTGCCCCAATGCTATTTCAGTGTACATTTTAATGAGTGAATTTATTATATAGCTCACTGCACAAAAATTTCAGTTACATTATAAAAAACTCCCTAGTACTGATTTTTGGATCAGATATTTTCTGCATGTATTTTGAATCCACTGTTGGTTATTGAGTAGCTTTTCTCCATTTTTTTTGTTCTTGGTCCTGTCTGGGAATAAAGCTTAATGTGGGTCTGTCCTCAGTACTACTACCTTTTTTTCCTCCCTGTATCCTAGACTACAGCATAGACCTTTCTTAAACCCAGTGAGACAAGATAAGCCTTTTCTGCCTGGCAGCATTTCAGAGACATTAAGTGTAAAAGAGAAGGTAAGTAATTCACCATGCCTCCCCATTTCTGTAATGGGGGAGGACATCTTGATACATTTACAATACTCCTCTGGGGATATTTCATCAGTTATACCTAACTCTAATGGACAAGAATTGATTTGAACTTTCTACTTAGCACAGAGCTGTAAACAGCTTCACTCCAGGTTGCAGAAATGAACTGGTGTTTTGTAAAACTGAGAGAAATTTGGAAAACTTCTGCGTTGGTCTATTAAGTAAGCTAGCAGCTGAATGATCCAGGGGTAAACTAACTTGTCTTTTCAATTTTAATAACAGAGGGAGCATTTATTAACCTAGATTACACATTTTTTTTGTTCTAACATCTCTCCTCCATTTTTGTCAGGGGTTGGCATTTCAGCTATTTCATTTACTTTCAGTCGAGATTTGTCAAATCACGATACAGTTTGAGAAGGCATTTATATTGCTCTACTTAACGTCAGATGCTTATTTTTGTAGCTATCAGAGCAAAAAGTCCAGACAACTCTTTGTCCTGCTGTAGTCATTAGATAATATTTGCTAACATCTAAAGTCTATCAAAAAATAGCATCTGAGGTTCTTGGGTTATTCCCTTCACCATCAAGTTTTCTATTGGTTGGTACCTTAGGCTGTTTTATTCCTGGGCATGAAAGCAAAATTCCATCATTTTTGAAAATTTGGCATATACAGCGTTATATCTTTGCCAAGGTTTGCAAAGTGAAAATACAGAGTTCTTCGTAGCTCTGCTAGGGAGTAACTAAGCAGCTTCTGTTACTACATGCTGTATTTTTTAATGCCTGTTGCATTAGATATCTAGAAAGGTTGCAACTGGGCAAATGATCACACCGGTAATCCATATTTTCAGCTCCCTATTTCCAACATACTGATCATCATGGTGAGCTATGAAAACACTTTTGAAAGGCATTAACAAATCTTTACAGATAATACCAAGTCACAGAAAACAGGTAAGCAAAGGAGCTACGTTTTATATCGATGCTAAGGTTAGAAATCAGGCAAGCATAAGCAAGAAAAGCCAAAACGATGACCTCCCCAGTTCAGCCTGCTGTTCCTCTGAACGGCAGATGTCATTCTGTAAGACTGTGTTTCTGCACTGTTTTCTTGCATTGCAGACAGAGAGAATTGCCTTTTTTTTTTTGATCATAATCTGGAGCCGATGATGGATTCAAGCCAAGATACTGGCCTTGAAAGCGCTGCTATGGGACCACAGAAGTGCCTCTAACACAGCTGGGGCAGAAGATGTCAGGTTTCAAAATCAAGCAGCTCGAGCTGCCACCACCATCTGACAATCTGAACAGGGTCCCAACCTATTTTCAGTTGGTATGAACACCGAGTGCCTAATTCTCACAGGCATTTCTCATTTTGGTGGTCTTACTGACATCAGTGACACCGGTGCTCTGAGCAGGATCAGGCCTTTTGTTTCCAATTTTTCTTTTGCAAGAGATGACTGAAGATGTACTGAACCAAAATGGCAAAAGGCAAAACGGCCACCACGCTCATGCAACTTTAATACTGTGAATGATTGGGGTGAATAATGAAAAACAGCCTATGTGCCTTCAGAAAGTTGAGAACCACAGTGCTGGCTATGCAGCTTCTATAGCTCAGGTATTTTAAGAGAGAAAAGTTGTTAATTTCCTGATGGTCTCTTGTTCAAGCAGAGTTTTTGGCATTCATCCAGCACCAATTTAAGGAGTTAGTAGCAAATACTAGGTGCAAGTCTAAATTTTACTCTCTGGTTTGTACCGGTGCTACAAGCATGGCAATAGGGAAACTGGACTACTGCCATTAACAGGCTGTGTTCTCTTCTGCAGTTTGTAAATAACTGATTAAACTGGGTATTTCCATATTACGAGGGTCAGGTGAACTAACATTGAATGCCAGTATGTTTCTGCTTATTACTTTGGTGCTTTTGTTCTCTTATAATTTTTTTTATAGTTCAGTTTAATTTGGTTTTATAACACGAGGCACAGCTGTATTTTAAGTGTTTTCTAATGAGTTACTCTAAGGGACACATTTATTGACCCAATACCTCAATTTAGCATCTTTCTTGAGACAAATCTGCAATTTGGGAATGGCAGAAGATGAAGAGAGAGAGGTGCTAGCACAAAGGATTTCAACTGAACACTTCACACTCCAGCACATTTCAGGGAGAAACTGCTAAAAGGAACTGGCTCTTCTAATACAATCCTTATCATGAAACCACAAAGACAGACTGGACTGAGTTACTAACTTCTGTAGTGATAACATTTGCCCCATCTCTTCTATCCTCATGGATATCCTAGGCAATGGAACCTGGATGCAATACGCAATGCTAGCTGCCAATTACTGCTTCACAGACCAGCACCTAGCTGGTAGCAGCAAGCAGCAGAACCTCCTGGCATATGGTGCTTCAAAAGGTGCCCTTCCACGGAGATGACACTAGGTACAGAGGGACACCCTGTTCAGGACAGGAGGCATTAGGCATTGAAGCACTGAGGCACAGACAGATTCTTCCAAGCAAGTGCAAAGAGCTAGTGAAGACTAATCAGCCTACAAAAAATTGTCTATGGTTTTAACTACAGTGGTAAACGATTTACAAACTACTGAAGCAAGGTTTGCTAAATTCATTCATAAGATGACAGCTTGGTCTTTCAAACTAATAGAGCAACCTTTGAATCTCCTTGTTTCTCCAGCTAATTTTAAGAACAGATTGTATGTTTTTTTGGCTAGAAGCACCAACACCTTCTTCTAAGTTCCCTGAATGCTCTAGGATTCATATACAACATGACCCCAGATGATACGTCACTATTAATGTTTTTTTTCTTTTTCCATACAGCCTCTGTGAAAGTGGTCCAAAGAGGATATTACTCAGCTAAAAATCATAAGGGGCTCCTCCAGTATATACAATGATGACAAACGAAAATAAATTCTTTACAACGTTGCAGTAGTCCTATCCTTCAACGTTTCCTCTCTTCTTTCATAGTGGCCCTATCCATTCCCCCCCTCAGACTCTCAAGCTCAAGTACAGAAGCTGCGTCTTTCTATGGGTTTGCTCTTTGCTTTTCCAACCATTGTTGCATCCCTTTTTCTGTAACTTTTATCTGAGATTTATAAACATTTCTTATAGCTCTGCTTGGCCTAGACTTGTGCTTAGTGAAAAATATTTGTTTGGCTGGAACAACCTCTTACACCTTTGCCCATTTAGGCACACTCACCTTCCTGCTACCCTTCTCGTGCTTTGTAATACCATGTCTCCATGACTCCTCTGGTATGCTTAAGAAGCCTTTGTGAATCTTTCAATTTTGTCACCTGAATTTTACAGTCTTCCTTGAATTATCTTCCCCCCCCCCAGCTTTCTTTTCTTTAAGCCAAAATAAAATAGACTACCATTATGTATCTGTTCTAGTATTCAGCAGCATCAGAAGTGTTTCTGAAGCAATTCCTAAAGACTACAGTATGACCTGGGCCAAAGAGCACTTCTTTAAAGACATGTTATAAATGAAAACGCTCTCTATAATAAACGCTATTTGCAACACACCAGAACCGCTTGACTTCTTCCTTCTAGCCATTCACTAATGAAAATATTAATATTTCTAATTTACCAAAATAAATACATACAGGTGCAACTTCTAGTTTCCGGCAATATTCTCATTCTTACTAAATCATATTAAAGGAATGTACTGAAATGCAGTGTGATGAATTTATTTTCATAAAAACAGGGAGGAAGACAATGGATCTAGTAAGACAAGATGCCGAGGTCTTTATACACAACATTCCTGAAAACCTATCTCTTCACATTCTGTTTAAGAAACAAATTCTGCATTGAACTGGCTTAACCCAAGGTGCTATAAACTTTGGAATTCAAACTAGATTATTAAATTTTCAAATAATTCTTAGATACAAAACAATCTTACATATGGTTCCTAATCATGGACTCCAATATAATATCGCTAAAGGAAGGTATAATTTTTATTACTCACCTCTCCAAAACTTTCCCCAAGTGGCAGCCCACACATCTGATCCTGGTATTTTTCACTTGTGATTCTGGATACATGCAACAATTGTCTGGGAAATACTGCAAGGTCCCTTTACAGAGGGTGAATTGGGTAAAGACTCAAAATAAGTGGTGCCAATCCTTTATCCATCTGGTTTATGACTGTTCCAGATGGAAGGAAGCTATTAGAATACCACTCTTAACTCCCAGCAAAGGCAGAATATAGTCTCCAAATTAATGATTTACCATATGAGCAACCTAAGCTTAGTCAGAAGGCCAAGAAAGTACTTGGCCCACTCGAAAATGTTCAGATCCGTCTCGAAACGGAAAAGACCAGATTAACAGTTCCTGAAGCCTAGTAGCGAAAGGAACTAGGACAGCTTGACAATGCCTGACAGAAGCAGGATGGAAGTCAACCCTTCCACTCTTGGGCAAGTTAAAAATACAGGTCTTCTGCCCACAACATATTTTAGGACAACTGTGCTCTCCTGCGGCACAGTTTCCAATCCAGTAACGCAGGTGCAGCCTTTGACATCCAACTTTGCTAAAATGAGAAAAGCTATCAAAATTAATTACTTTCATTTCTTCAATGCTACTTAAACACTGAACCGTAATGACGTGCAACTAGTGCGGACAACCGGTGCAATCAAGAAGCGAGGGAGGCAGTAGCTGGAGGGGGAACCAGTGGTCCCCCAAGCTGCTGGGGCAGCTGAATGGCAGGGCAGGGCTCAGCACAAAAAGTGCCGGATGAACAGGAGGAACCCAAAGCTTCGAGTGACACCTAAAGGCAGCTGGGATAATAGAGACCTTTAAAGAGGTCTTTGAAAGAGGAACGAGGAGCAGAGATAGCAGGGGGACAGGAAAGGCATCGCTGAGGATTTTTCTGTTCGTTAGGGGAAGTAAAATACAGCCCTCGCTCATTATGGAGGCAGGCAGCCTCGCCAAGCTGATACATCTCATCAGCCTATTAATAAAGCTCTGCTCGAATCTAGTTTCACAAGGCAACCCATCAGAGTCTGTGCTTCCAACGCGTGGTACAGACACAGGGCTATGGAAAATCTCACCCTCCGGAGAGACCTGAGTGAGGCAGTCTTTTTCATTAATACCAAGTCTGCACAATGAATCAACAACAGATTCAATAAGGCCAGGAAGAGCAAAAATAGAGCTTCTGACCAAATAAAAGACATGTAATGAGATCAGAGTGAATTTAATGGGAACCTCTATTCCACTGAATAGACAAGGTCCCAGACATCCTCCTTCCTGGGTCTCAGGAGCTAAGCCAATAGACTTCGAGTTGCATCATTAAGTTCAAAATCAGATGAACTGTAATTGAAATAAAAGTCTTATTTTTGGCTTGTTGATCAAAATGGAGCTCAGATGTGCCTGAGGGCATGATTTTCATCAGGACCTCAATGCAACCCTTGATTTCCCAAGCACTGCACCTGCAATGAATCATGGGCTCAACTAGTAGCATATTAATACCCAACTACCTGGTGTGCAGGTGGAAATAGAAAATGCAATATTTAAACACTTTAAAAGCACCTGCCATTTATAATGAACACAATTCTTTCCAGGCAAAAAATTGCATCTTAACACACATATGCCATTATTGAAAATCATGCCTGATGATTTTGAAATAGTATATTCACATTTGTGCCTACATCCTGATAGCCGTTTATTTCCCCTCCCTCCAATAATTAGTCTAAAAGACCCTCTTCCTGACTAAGGAAGTTAGTAAAGTAGAATCTCCCTATTGTGATCATACCAGATCCATTAACCTTGTGGGAGAGTATCACAAAGCGCACATCAACCAAGAGCCAAGCAGTGATCCTACACTGTAACTTGTAGTCAAAGATCACTGGTTAAATCCACTAAAAACAGCATGTGGTCCCTCCTTTAATATGTAATACAGCAGGTGATGGAGAATTGAGAGAAATGAGAAATCTTATTCTCATGGGTGAAGGGACAGCCTGTCATCTGTCCCATTTTCCCCATGCATGAGTAGGTAATAAATACAAATTAGCATCCATTGTCCTGATGTCTTGAAGCTTGGCCTCTAACTTAGTGTCACACACAGATTCAGCAAATCCTGTGGGATACTCTGGTACCTAGGCAGAAGAGAAGATAATTTGGGGGTTTGGTGATCTGGGGCGGACAAATGAAAGAAATAAATGGCTTCTTCGTTTCACTTGTTTCCTGCAGAAGAAAGCATCTGCATCAAAATGAGTTTAAACATAAGGGAATACATTTTCAATGTGTTGCACAGGGATTTAGCCACATGACTCCCATTGATGTTTATGGGAAATGAGTGGCTAAATCCCCATGTAATAGGTTGAAATTTTAGCCCAAGGAGACTGACTGTGGAGGAACTCGGCAAGGTCTTTGCTTACAAAAATTGTGAGTGTAACAACCATTCTCAAATACCATCTCTCTTTACGGGTATATAATCAAGTGGACCCCCTGAAAGGAAACAGTGAAATTACCTCTATTAAAAGGTTACTGAAAACCTTTAAACTGCTCTACTAGTGAGTGCATGAACATGATCTGTGGGTGAAAGGGCATGTCAGAGGCTGACTTTTGTGTTGATCATGTCACTTTTTACAAGCTGACGCTCTCCTGGAAGACAAAAATAAGGGGTTATTGAATGATTTAGTGCTTCAGACTTCAGCAAGAAACGGTTTCTAGCAGCATGGACATCCTGCTATAAAATGCATCACGAAGAGCTTCTAACCATAGTTAGTCTCAGTAGGTTGCAAGAAAAGAAGGAAGATGCTAAATCCCTTGGCTTTTCTCCTGCCTTAAGGAGGATGGAGATAAGCGTCAGATTAAAGTGAGAGAATCTCTTCTGTTTTCCAATTACACAGATACAGGCCTACCGCAAGCCAGAAAATTTCCAGTAGCCAAAATTTATGACCAAATCGACTATATGAATATCAGCTTTGAGGTTTAACTAGGATATACAAGTCTAATTCTTTCCTCAACAGCATGACAGTTACTTCTCAGGGTAAATTAGTGAAGGACTAGCCTACTTCTGACTAAAACACATAGTTGGGGTAAGAGTGTTTCTGTGAGACCCCCATCTCTTCTGCAGCAATGACAATGGAATTCTGCAGACATTTCCTCTCCCTCCCCTCCTGTTCCCCTGCCAAAGAGGGTGTTATAGAGCTAGTATGGACAAAAACGAAATGTTTTAACATAGCAGATCATTAGATTATATTCTATCATCCTAGTGCAGGTTTAAAGGAAGTCGAGTTCAAGTACAGTGATTATAGAAAGCAGGTTCTTTACAGATGTGCAGGCAACAAAAAGATTGTTGCATTTCTGTAATTTTTTTGATATAGCCACTGAAAAAACCCCTTCCTGTAGAGGTTAGTATTCATGATTATTGCATAGTCTTGAGAAAGTCTGAAGGTTTTGATTACAGCAAAAATGTTTTTTTGACAATTTGTCTCTGTTTAGCCCGCATCCAGGGCTAAACAATAACCAGTTGTTCTATCACCCAGTGAGCCCTCCGCAGCTGAGAAAGGGAATTGGGAAAAGGAAAGGAGACCCGTGGGTTGAAATGGAAACATATAATAAAATCAGAAACCCAATATCAATACTAATGCTAATATAAAATACCCAGAGTTACACTCAGCCCATATATTGGTTGTGAGCTGCGCGCTCCCACCAGTGAATGCCACGTTGAACACTGCGAGCACCACAGCTCCAGTGAAAGCGTGATGGTCACAAGGAACGGGAGAGCTGGCCTGGGGAGCAGAATGATGGGTGAGACCCTCCAGGGATGGTGACTGTTGAGAAGAAGGAGGAGAGCTGTCCCCAGCAAACTTTCCAATTTATAGCGCGTGTGATGTTTATAGTATAGAAGACTTCTGTTGGCCAGCCCGGGTCAGCTGCCCTGGCATTCGCTCCTCCCAGCTTTAGCACCTGGCTAACTCAAACTGCTAATAACCTTGATCACCGTGGAAACCCACATACCATGCCTGGCCACCAACTAAACCCAAGAGTCTTATCCACTTTGTTCCCACCGTATCAGGTGCTGCAGCCTTCTCAAAAGTGTTGCTTTTCTGAACAGTAAATTGTTTCTATGATTCTATCCCAGCAAAACCAGGACACAATTATAAACCATCAGTCAGTGGCATTCCATGAAGTTAGAGCAATGCACACCTATTTTTCTTTAGTCATCACACTACAATTGCAAAAGATAAACCGCAGTCCTCTGTGTGTTTCAACTCTGAAACACTGTATATGCAAAAATTCATCTGGCAGCCTCTTCTAAGACTGCAGGCTTCTGGGATAAGCAAATGGGTACAGTTTTCTTTTAACTGTTTTTTGAACCCCATGTGTTGAGAGAAAACAACAGAATGGGAATTGCTCATCAAAATGTTAACTCGTGGCACGGCAGAGCCCCAAAGCAGGTGTGCGGCATGCCGTTCCCTTCGCTGACATGCCTACCACATGGCACCCAGTTCTGCCACCTCCATCCCCTCCTTTTGGAATCCTCCTCCTGCAAACTCCAAAATGTGGCTTGACACTGAGTCTTGCACAGAAGCGACGTGACCTTTCAGAGAGCAGGCAGTTTGGGAAAACCTTAAATTAGGATAATCCGCAGGGAATAACTGTTTGGATTATCTGTAGCGAGCACAGTTCTTCCAGCCTAAACATAACTGTGTTTCAGCTAATACTTTTGCTATTAGGAGCGTTTCTAGTCAGAAAAATAATATGATCTTGGTAATTCAAGCTAGCAGCTAGGATGCTGACCTATCGCAAATAACTGACTTTTTCAAATTCACAAACACTTGGACAGACAATACAAAATATAAATAAATAAAGGATAAAGCATCACAGAGCATACTTTGTCCATTTATTTTGACAACTGCTTAGGTTTAATTTGTGAAAATACTTTACAGTGTACAAGTAAATGTGCTGTGATGGACTTTCTAAAAATAATGAAGGCTTCATCATCTTTGAATGAATGTCTATCCCTGTAGCTTGTAGCTGGAACTGGAAGCTACTAATGGAGAAGTTACCCTATAAAGGTGACTGAGATTTCCAGAGAAAATATGAGAGAAGAAATGTCCTTTTTGACTTGTTTTTTATTCTTTCTTTATTCTTCACAGTGTTCTGTGTACTTGGACATCACAGACTGCAAGAAGCCAAAAACTGTTCTGTATCTCCTGGATACTTTAGCCCTCTGCTAAACCTCAGTGAAGGATCACTCAGATTTCCCCAAAATTCTAATGACAAACACAATATTGCGTCCTGGTCTCCAGTACCCAAACACCCTGTTTGCCTTGTGTAGGGCCTTGACGGACTTTCACAAGGGTCTCAATCTGATACGCTAAATTTCAGATACCTGCTCAGCACCAGGTTTCAGATAAAGAGATCGATTTGAAATAAAACTGCCCACAGGCCTAGAA
Organism: Nyctibius grandis; assembly: GCF_013368605.1. Taxonomy (NCBI): domain Eukaryota; kingdom Metazoa; phylum Chordata; class Aves; order Nyctibiiformes; family Nyctibiidae; genus Nyctibius; species Nyctibius grandis. Next base: position 4,245,543 of record NC_090680.1, on the reverse strand, counting down.
TAAAATTTCACTTGCTCCAAAATCCCACATATCTAAAGATACTACCTGGAATTTTAGAAGTCACTTTTGAAATATGAGCTTAAGGGTATAAAATGTTTATCTTCATAACCTTTTTTCCCCCTCTTAAAATGCAAGAAAATGTTCTGGTTTTCTAAGGCATAAAGATAAATGTTGCTCCATAAACTAGAGAGCAATACTCTTCTTCCAGCTGCATCTTTGTCTTTTTCTCCCACAAAATACAATGAAAGTGTAGGATACCTTATTAATGTTATTTGAAGAGAAGCTATCAAGCCTGTGCTACGTGGCTATTTGTCTCAGGGCTTAATCTATCACTCCTTTCTTGTGCAAAGTACAGAACTAGCAGTTCACCAGTTTTGTTTTTGCATTTGTTCAGCATGGCCCAGAGCTGCCAGAGATCACCCTACCACTCTCTTCTGGAAGAGCACACGACACACTTCTCTGTAGGATCCAAGGGCCTCAGCATCCTCACCCAGGGAATGCATCTTCCCTTTGCTTTTGCTTTCATGCAACAGTATTTCCGCATGGGTTTACATTACCTTTTCTCAGCTAGAGAGAGAGCACAATAATCACCTGAAATGGGGAACTTTAGAGGTTTCAGAACACAAGGAAATCTCCCTGTGAAAAGGTAATGGCACAAAGGAAGTTTTAAGAAAATCCTGATAATGCCAAATGAGTTATCAGGCTGCAGGAAAGTCTGTGGGCTACAGCAGCCCTTCTTTGATAGCCCTGGTGTATTTGCTGAATTCAAGTTTTCTCTTAGAAATGGCAGTATGAAAAACTACTGTTTCAGGTGGCGAAGAAGAGTTGCCATGCCAGAGCACGCACGCGTGGCACTCTTTCCAAATCTTCAAGAAAAAAAAGATCGGAGCAAAAATCCTCATAGATTCTGTTCTTAAAGAAATGTGAACTCTCAACTATTTTGGCCGCTGGGTTCCAGCAGCTGCTGTTTATTCCTTTCACCCACAGAGTGAAAGCTGAAGAACAAAAGGCCGAGGACGGAGTATTGCGAGTGAGCTGATGCGAGTCAAAGAATTACACTGAAAGTAAACAGACTAGAGATGAAGAGGGAAGTTGGTAGCACACGTTATGCTGATGGCACATTTATTTACCACACTACAGGGCTGACTGAACAGGCAACAGTCAGGGGAAGCACCCATTGACCGGACTGGCTGAAGGAAGGTGGAAGGCTTGACCAAAATGGTTGCATAAAGCATTCCTAGTAAAATATAATGCAGCAGTAACTGTCATTATCATATTTATTACAGTTAGTGCAGTTTACTATGCAGGTGTGACATAGTATTCAGAGGTGAAAAAGGGGCAGCTCTTGATAGGTAAACAGCATTGAAGAGATTTTCAGGCTTGCCATTTTCCTGTGGCCAGAGAGGTAAATAACACACAGACGTAGTTTGATTTCAGACATGGGATGGCAAAGGGAGAACCAAGTCATAGCTCTGCAGATACTCAGTTGCTCCACTGGCAGCCTCAGTCTTTCCTTTCTTCTCAGGATGGAATTTATTATCATAGCTCTGAGCTCTGACTTCATTCTTAGTGGCTGAATTTGTGTCCAAATGTCTCTTTGCTGTCCGCTCAGACTAGGTGGGGGGTATTGCCCTAGAGGATCCTGCTGTTTGAGGACAATAAACAGCTCTAAATATTCATTATTTTTCTTTAACCCCCACCTCTTCATTATCATTCTGCAGTGTTAAATACAAAGTGCAGATAAGCAGTGAAAACAGAAGACGTGAAGTACCCATGACAAAATACAGAAGCATTGAAGTGACACTTCCTGCCTTCTTTACTTGGAGCTGAAGTTAGCCGACAGGCTAGAAATGAGAAAACTGAAAAGCAGGAGTATTTTCAGCAAAAAAAAGTGATTTGATCTTTTTTTTTTAAGATTATTCATAGCCTACATTGCACTGAAGAACCTAAGTCCCCAGGATACATGGTTGTGTGGCTTTCGAGATGTATCCATGGTTGGGATACATGGTGTGTGGCTTTCGAGATGGATACAAACCTCATACTATCAGCTGATGCACTGAGAGCCATCTGCTGCCCTGTGGTCTAACAGCATGACTTCTCAGGGTATGCAATGCAGATCAACCCATCCTTAAGTTTGGTGGGCACAATCTGCCCGGTGCAAAGCTCACTGACACCCTCAGCATCATCGAGGCAAAGCTGAAGAATCTTTTCTTCCCTATGTCTGTTTTAAGAGAGAGATGTGCCCTTACAGGAAATGCTGGGGTGAAAATGTCTGAGTGTTATTCAGTATTTTCCTGAAATCTTCCAGTGTTGCTCTTATTCAGGATTAAGTTCTACTTTATTTTGTTGCACCGACAAACAAACAACAAATCCAACACCAAAGCATTTAGTCTAAATCCACTGGAGCTTTATTGCACTACTGCTTAAGTGGGAACAGACCTCAAATGCTACTTCTCCTTTTCTGAAAGCAGAAGACCTTAGCACTTGAGCTCAGAGGCTTGACCATTAATTGTTTGTATTGCAGAGCCTATGACACACTTAAGTAGCTGAGCACAACAATAAACACAATAGCCAGTTCATTAAATCATTCTTTGTTAAGACCTTCCAAAGCTTTGGGCTTAAGCCTCTTAAAATTGAAATCATTATGCTATTTTTTTAAACAAATGAGCAAACATAACTCACACAAAAAGGGGAAAGCACAACAGAGTCTTTGAGGCATCATCGCTGTGATGCCTCACTGAGATTAAACTATATGTCTAACACCGCTAAGAGGTTTCAGCAGCTCTTTCCAAGGAGAAGCTGAAATCAGAAAGGGCTATAAAGTGCTGCTGTTGCTGTCACCTCTCCTGCAACAGCTTTCCTTGGACTGTCACATCACGAGAGAGGCTATCAATAAACTTTGTAGAGTGGTGTTTGCCGTCCCTCTTGTGTCTGTAAGTTCTTGTCAAAACCTTGACTTGTTGATGCACCCTGCCAGGCTCTGAGGATGACTAGAGATGACAAAAGGTGGAAGCAGGAATGAAGGTTTGCTGCCTTGGGCGAGTTTGTTCTTTTAACGCCATGTGCTAATATTCCAACTTAGAAAAATGGAGCCAAACTATTCACAGCCTTGCAGGTGTTAGGCAGGCATTTTACAAAAGGCTATTTAGATAAGGCTAAAATACCTTAATAAAATGCTACTGTGATGAGCACACCGAATTATGCTCCTTTTTAAATAAAATCACAATGCTCACCCTTTCTTTTGCCACACAGCTCTGGCTGCCTAGAGCTCGTTTCTCCTCTCTGTGCCAACCTTGCAGCCACAGTGCAAAAGAAATCTGTTTCTCCTTAAAACAATCCTGCACCTTTTCTCACGTCATATGTCATGGGTAGAATCTCTGCCGTTCCCTTCCTGTAAATACCTTTAGTATGTGAATTCACACACTATTAGCAGGAGAACATGTTCTAAGAAAAGCAGAAGAGATATGCAAAGCTGAGCAAAAGACTTAAAAGTAGAAATTGCCATCTTTTTTTTTTCCCCACTGTTGCTACTATCTTCCTTTTCCCCATGTAAGATACCACAGCCTGAGCAGAGGGCTTGCAAACTACCTGCCTAGGACAGTTATGGCCTCAGATCCAAGACTAGGCTCACCTTTCTGTGCAGACACAAAGCACATACAGCTTTAAAAAAATGCATAAATGAATTGAGAGTTAAAAACTAGTAGAGAATACTCCCTGGGATTATCTGTACTATCAAGACAGGAAAACTTTGCAGATGCTACTGTCTCTCTAGAGGAATAAATGCTTGCATTTTAATATTCTCAGCAGCTGGTTCCTGTTGAATGCCATCAGGATGATTCAGCCACCCACCAGGAACACCAGTAGCAAGTGCACACACACAGAAATCTGCAAAACTTTCTGCTCCCGATGCCAATGCTGTTACTTTGGCATAGTCTGATCTGTATTAGCTATTCTTCATTACTACCAGTAGCAGGTTTAACTCCACCCCAGGACTGTGAAAGAAAACAACTAGTCCCTGGTGCTGCCCTAATCAAGCCAACTGTGTGCCTCCTGTCAGGAGTGCTTCCCACAATCCACATCCTTAGCAGTTTACTCTGTGGTTACCTCATTCACCTTCAGCCTCGCCACAAGTAACATATCTCTCCTGTGAGCTCGTCTCTTCAAAGTGATGGTTCAGGCAGTCTGATGTCCTTCCCCCTACAGTGGTCAACATCTGATGAAAGGGACATCACCTCATAACATACTTGGTTTCTACATGAGACTCAAATGCAATAGATTACTTCCTTACCCTAGCTGATTATCAATTTATGTCTAAAAAGATGTCTGCTATCTCTCCCTATTTTTTTTAAAAATCATCTTCAGTGACGTTCTGTCTGTGGTCTATGGACCGCTTCCATGTGTTTTATGGAGGTGCATCTGTCTAGCAGCAATAATGAAGCATTTACTTTTCCTCAAGCAGCAATGCTTCCTGACAGTTGACCGGGTCAAATCACTCAAGGTTTCCTCTAATCCTACTGGGACAAATTTCTGCCCCTCTATTGTCTGGCATTGCTTGGAAGTAGACTAAACTGTGATGCCAATCTGCAGAACCCTACCTGGAGAGGACAGAAACTACAGAAGACAGAACTAAACAGCATAGTGACTCAGAGAGATCGGGGACCTTTGACTATAGATCCTATAGTAGGGAAAGAGTCTTGCAATTCTAATTTATGTCATGACTGACAGTCAGAGAGTGACAATAAACAGCTCAAATGCAAAATGGTGGGAATGTAACAAAGCAGATGCACCCATCTGGTTTTCCTCCTGAATACTACTGCCACTTCATTTGGCTCAATACGAAAGGTGTTACAGCTGGACAGCAACGCAGTATCAACACCTATTCTAAAATTATGGGTTTTAATCCCATCGTCGCAGAGCATCCCAATTTCACCATTATTCGATGTTTTGAAAAAAAAAAGCACGCTTTCAACATGGAGATAAATGTTAGCTCAGACCCAGCCATCAGCGTTGGCCTTTCAACAGGAACAACCCCAAATACTGGTGCCACACATATAGGTAACTCCTCAAGTAAACTCTCACACAAATTAAAGAATTTAGGTTTATTACCTGTGCCAAGTTGTCCTAATGTGGAAAACAAGCCAAAATAGAGAAGTCAGAGATTGTGCATTGAATAAGTGACAGAAACATTATGAACACAAGTGTTCTCATGTCAGATCCCTGATGTACCCACATACCTTGTGACACCTACTGCTGACTGCAATGATATTCATCCTGATTAGAAGTGATGCTATAATACTCCTTACTTGCTTCGCAAAGAATATCTTCAAGAAGCCATGTCATTTACAGAATCCAGAGTGGTCCCTACCATGATATCACCTTAAATCCACAAAGTTACGGAGCTGCCACTTGCTCATTCTAATGAGTGAAACAGTTAAGTGCCATTTAGAGTCAGCCAGGAGTCTGCATGAATATGGAAAAGAGAGGCAGGAGGGCAGCAGAAAGTGAGAGAATAATCTTTTATACTGAATTAAAAATGAAAAAAAAATTAATGAAAATTTTAACTGCTTTCACAGCTTTCTGGTATTTCATCTCATGTAAAAAAGAATTAAAATTCACAGAAATTAAAATAACTGAAAAACAGGGAGTTATTTTTAATTAAACAATAAAAACAGTGTTTAGCTTTTTTTTTCTGCCTTGAAAAAAGAATGAGAGGAAGAGGAAAGAGAACATTTTCATTTCTTTTACTTTTTTTGCAATCAATAATGAAGTTTTTTTGACCAATTCTTCCAGTAAGCTATCTCACTGGATACAATGTGGCAACAAGGATCTGTTACCCATTGTGGTTTCAGGGCTGAGAATGGATTGGATTGTCTTCTCTGTTATTTTAGCCCCAAAGTATATTTTAAATAGCCTTGAAGAGAACGAAAATTCTTCTCATACCAGCAACAGGCAGAAATGGCTTTAGAAATTACTTTCATGTTTCCAACAGTTTTTTGCTTTTTTCTCCTTCTGAGTAATTTTGTTTTTTCTTTGCTTGCACAAATGCAGGGGGATAGTCTGGTTTGAAAGATGTCGGAATACAACACTCGGTGATCCATCAATCAAAAGAATACCCAGATATGGGTTTCTAGTAAGCAGTGAGTGTCATGGAGTTTACTTCCATATACTTCATTCAAATCGAAGACAAGTCAGCCATACAAAGCCAGTTTCAAGGGCTGGCTTTCTTTTGCATCTTCTTAAAAGCACATATCTTAAAAGCTAGCCTGACTGGTCCAGACTGGCACCATTTCAGTGTTTGGCCCTCAAGAGTGACTCAGAAACCACCTTTTGTCTCACTCTATTTTCCCAGATTGGTTACGACTAGGCATGTGTTTTGAAAAGAAAATCAAAGTCCTTTAGAAAAATATTTTTTCTTTCTTAATAGAAACCAACCAGAATTTTACCTTGGCCAAAGGATTTTATCGAGATTTAAATGGAGAACACTAATACCTTCAAAGCATGAAGAACTCATTACATTCACACTCAGTGCTCTTATAGCATCAGTAACAAGCATTATCAGAGTTATTTCACAGGTAAAGGAAGTCAGAAGAGAAAGGACACAACATTTGAGGTGAAGATGCAAGAATACTTCATACTGAACTGAGTGAAACCCAAAGATAAAGGCAACCTCGCCACTTGCCCCTAATGATTTTGTAGCGTTTTACAGGCCACCTTGATCCCATCTTCTGAGCTGCCCCTGAAACAGGAAACCACCAGCTGGTTTTAGAGTTGTTTGGAATAATTTGAAGCAAGGGGGTTAAGTGACCATTTCCAGGCTGCACCATGAGCGGGCAGCAGGTGAGGAACATGTCCAAACTGCGATGTTCCAGCCACCAGAGCAAAGAGAGGTACCGCTCTGGAGAGGGCTGGAAGAGAAACAACTTGAGAAAACTAACAGTACACTTAGGCTAAGAAAGTTTTACACTCTTCTTTGTTCTTTTGTCAGTAGAAAAAAAAAATAGCTACGTGTGTCAGAAGAGTTTTTTCTCTCGCCTAATTAGGCCTCCCTTTCGTTATGCCCTGAACACAGCAGTTTTAATCCAGTCTTTTCCACAAAGTCTGAATGTGTTCAGACCTTTCAAAACTGTACCAGCCCCTCTCTAACCTGACGATTAAGCAGTACATTTTCAAAGCCGTAATGAGCTAAGCCCTCTGGCCTCCTGTGAGATAGGAAACTACCCACTGCTTGAGAAGCCATAGTCTATACTACCCAAGGTGAATTACTGCTACTCTTTGTGTTACATTCTTGACATAATCTGGTATTTCCCCATTTGTCCTGACCTTATAGGCCACTGCAGACTATGTTTGTTTCTCTTTTCTGTCATTTAACAGCTTTAGGATGCTTCTCTTTTCACACTACTTTCTGTGTCTATTCTCAAGACCTTTTCTCTTATTTTCCAGTCTCTTTCCCTCTTTATAACTGGATCATCTTTACCCACATATTTCTTTCATTTCTGCCTCATCTACTTGTGAAGAAAAATAAATCCATTGTCTCTGCATACTGCTTCTCTTCTCTGTTCACCTGTTTCTTCTGCCACCAGTAATTCCTCATATCTCACTTCAAATTCCACTACTCAGCTTCCCATACCTTCAAACTGTACTCTGGGTGTCAAAAATTCACCATCAATCAGCAAAATTTATTAATACCAAGCATGGGGAGAAGATTTCTGACAGTAGAGGGCTCCTTAATACATCAGACAAAGGCATAGCTGATGTTAGACAAATTCAGATTCAAAAGTGAAATGGACTTTAAAACTTTCAGAATAATTGACTTAAATATGTGGTCATTCCCTTACTTAAAGACTTTAAGATTACCTGTCTTTCTGAAAGATATGTTCTAGCTCACCAGAAGATAAGAGCTTTAAGAAATTCAGTAGTCTTTATCACATGAAGGAAACTAGATGGGACTATCAGAAGGGCCCTTGCTGCTTGACCATCTTCAGAAATGAAAAGGCACCAATGTCCAATCTGTCTCTGACTCTGCTTGGCAGTCTCATCTCTTGTTCCCACCTGCTAGTAGAAGTTGGATAGTTTGGGACAACTCCTTCCCTCTTCAATTACAAGGATATTTCTCACTGTTTGAGGGGGTTACCCTTTCCCAAGCTGAGACTTCATGGCTGCCTTAAAAATGGTAATTGTGAGGATCTAAACGAATGCACTCCCCTACCACCCATCTGTACACAGAGAGAAAAACAGAGCAACTTTTACTTTTTAAGAGCCTTTTCTCATTTTACAGCTCCAGTCCCTGTCTCAGCTTCTACTCAGGGCTTTTCCAGACTTCCTCCAATAATACTGACCAAGTTCTTGGCTCACTGAGGTCCCCAGAAGCATCACTAAGAGCTCAAGATTGATACATTTTTTTCTACTACATGTTTGAAGGATCTTAGCAGCCACAGAGCTGTTAGGCCCAAGACACATGAAGTTATCAATGACTCAATTTACATTAAATTACCATTTGGAAATTTATCTTCTTAATCATATTATGAGAATATACAGTCATGTCTTAACTATGGTACAACTGACGGATATGGAACCAACCAGCATTGAATACACGGACTTTTCAAGGTCTGTTTAAATTCACTCGAAACTGTGGGTTTATGGCATTGCAAAAATTTACTGAAAAAACATGAGTTAATATTTGTCCAGTTCTTTCACATGAGAAGTGCTGTTACTGTTGTCAAAAAGCCTACTGTGGGTTTAAGTAGCTGTGAGAATGCAAAACAGTTTAAAATGTGAATAGCTTTCGTAACTAATAGCAAATAGGCAATATAACAGATGGCAACTCACATGAAAGATAAACCACATCTTAATAACTTACATTCAGAGGGGTAGCGTTTCCTAGCGGTTAGAGCATGGGACTGGGATCCCGGATTCCCAGGTTATGCTCCTGGCTCTGCCACTGACTCGCTGTGTGAACTTAGAAAAGTCACTCATAAATCTCCGTGCCTCAGTTTCCTCATCTGCAAAATGGAGACAGTTCTTACAAATATCACCAGACTGCCGAGGGGAAGAGGCTCAACTTGTTAGTTTTTATAATAAGCATCATTTTGAGACAAATGAAGGTATGGAAGAGCAGTGTTTGCTGGTGTCATTATTCAGCCATTGATGAAATTGCAAAGCGGTTGCTTTGCTCAACACTGAGCGACTACGGCCGTCCCCAGAGTGAGAGGTGGCAGCTGCTTAACTATTCCCTTACGGTCTGGTTCAGGCCAGGAAGCGAATATTGCCCTGCCCAACCGACTCTTCAGAGGCAATTCAAGGAGGCCACATATAATTACCTTCACAGAAATTTAGCCAGGACATTATGCAATCTTTAACAGTGGTCTGAATCTCTATTTTATATCTCTTACAAAAGGGAGCACCTACAGCTCTCCAGGTTTCTGTCATCATTAGTTGGCACATTACTTCATTTTGATCAGAAACAAGATTGCTTCTCACTCTCTGCCTCTGCTTTGTGCAGCTCTACAGAGTTTCACAAAGGTCCTGCAAAGCAAGCACCAGAAGAGTCTTACACTGTCTGACATGAGCATAATACAAAATGAACAGGCTGCAAAATAAATGTTCCCCTTTGCTTTCCACTATGTACTAATCTTTTCTTTTTTTTTTTTTTTAGTATGAGTGATGGATTGAGTTTTTAACTGTATGAGTATTAGAGACTCTGCTTGGAGAAGGGTCCATTTTTGCCATGCTTTCCAGACAGAGATTTCTCCCTGACTTTGGTGAGAGTTTCATGAAAATAGAAGTTAGAGAACTGGACAAGGAGGGAAAAAATAGCTGGTTACAGAGAGGAAGATTCTTTGTAGAGTACACCCTGGTGCTTCAGCGACGTGTAGGCAATGGCACAAACTAAAGCTCAAAACCAACTTGTCGGCTTGTCTCGTTAGTGGGGAAGGCTGCCTCAGAGCAGCTCTGTTTTGCTCTCTCCAGCTGTATAGGGTTATTGCGGCACTGATAATTTTCTGTGGCTTCTGAAGATTGTGGGGATATATTTCAATGAGCAAAAAAAAAAAGTCACAAACAAAATACATATATATACACACACATATATATATAAAAAAAAAAGAACAGCTGATCTCACTGAAGAAGACGCATCTTCCTACAAAGAGTTTTCACTGGTATTTCCTGATTCTCTAGCCAAAGAAATCATCACTAAACTCTTTTTTTCTGGGAGGAGGGAACAAAAATTATTTCTCACGCTAGCTCTGTAGGCTTTATGGGTTATGTAGTTGAGATTAACAGGTCAAAGAGTTTCAGGAGTCCTATTCAGAGTCCTGTTCAAAGGACTGCCTAAAGAATATTCTATGTAACTAACTAAACTGCTCTCCAGATAGCCAAAACTGAAAAGGCCATCTGAGCAAAACTCAAGTTTTGGAAAGTGCCATGAGAAATTTTACCCAGAGGATGTGGATTCTGCTTCTGCTGGCTTCAGTGGAAACAGAATCACTCTGATTTATTAATTTTTTTTTTTTTTTTAATCTTAAATTCATACAAAGGAAATTCCATGTTGTTATTTTCAAAAGAGATGAGCTCGAATCACAAAATCTGGATCTGGATGCCTAACAGTGCCAGAAGTTCAGGAGAGTTTGGACCGACAAGGCTGGCTCAGGCAAGTGTTGAGTGTTTTCCCAGGATTTTTTGAAGGCCAATACAAGGGTTTCAAAGAGGAGAGAGGCATGTGCAACATGGCAGAGTTACAAAAAAACAACGCTTGGAATTTCCTGGGTTTTGCGAGATTAAAATTGTAAGTCTAATTAGTTTAAGGAAATTAGCTCTTTATAATTTTCATTTTGTATTGAAGAAACATGAAAAATTAAAAATAGAATGAGAATGGAAAAATTAATGGGTTTCAGTAATTAGTTAATCAGAAAATGTTCCTGTCTTAGTGTGACTGCCCAACACACATTAAAGAAGAAAAAAAAAGAAAAAAGTAACCCTGACTTTCCTCATAGTTTCCAAAATAATATAAGCTTCACCTCTAAGCTTGGAACAACTACTTGACATTTCAACTCAGCTCATTTTTTAGCGGTAAGCCACTGAAATCGGTGTTTAGGTTGAAATATCATCTCACCATAACATTAACACAGACATAGAATAAATACATGCAGCCTGGCAAAAACAAACCTGAATTTGTTCCTCCTACTGGCCACATCACATTTACATGAGTTGCATGCACTAATGAAATGTTAAATGGAAGGGAAACCTCTTCTGATAGCAAACCTTTTCACCAAGTGCTGAACAGGGGATCTCTGACATCTGAAAGCAGCAGGACCACTTATTACGCTATAGGAAAATGCATTTCTCTTGACAGTGGTGATCCAGTCTGAGACCCCACAAGCCACACACTGGTGCACTAAAGAGACATGTGTTAGACAAGCTGTTTTGTCCCTTGGCTATCACCCTCCCGAGCGCTGAATAGATCCGGATTGGGCTGGCTTAGAAAAAAAGTCAGATGAAAGCAGTGAAATTAAGCCAAGTCAAAACACAACTTTGGTGCAATTCCACCGAGTTCAAGTTATGCTAACAAAACTTCAGCAGCAATGAGCCTGGCCTTCTCTGCCCAGCCCAGAGCCACACTTTCAGACACGAGCTGCAGCGCTTGGCTTTCAGCTTTCCACAGCTCTTCACTGTATTTATTTAATGAGGTAGCTAAATATGTATTTTATCATTATTTGAGCTCATAATAACTTTGAAATAGAATAATCTATTCTGCAGAGATGAAGTCAAAGAAGTTTGAGGAGAACGGTTGTTTCTTTAAATAAAGATGCTGAGCAACAATCCACTGAAATGGCCAAAAAATTGAAAGAAGCCGTGTACCTCGCACTTACATAGCTCTTGAAATTCAGCCTTACTGTTGAGCTGTTTACTGATTGTCAAGTCAACTAAATTCACGGGCGGCTACAAGAACGAACTCACAAACAAATCCCCACAGCTAGGACTGCTCAGAGCACTGGAGCGTGTGTAGAGTAACAGGGAACATCATGCACCGTGCATAAACAGCACGCAATTTTTAAATGTTCGTAACACTTATTTCAAACCCAAATTTCTTCCAACAAAGTCTGCAATTCCTTCCTCAGGACCATGACTGTGCCCAAACACAAAACATTGAAACAGAGCTGGTTTCAAGTTGCTAGAGGAACAGAGAAAAGGAAAGAAGTCTCAAAATATTGTCTCTGGTCAACGAGTCTCTTACATCCCATCGAGATGACTAGCAAAAACTAAATAAAAAGAAGCGATCTGCTGTTGCGAGTGAAAAAAGAGATATTGGTGATTTTCTGAAGGAACTAGAGGCATACACAAATAAAGTTTCAGACTGCAGGAGTCATCTCAACTCAGCTCTAGCGAGTTGCACCCTGCATGCTACAGAGGGATGCTGTGCTGCGCAAGGACACATCCTGGGGTGTCTGGTTTGCAACACGGATTCAAGGCGATCACCCCAAATCCTGATGTTCTAGCTCTGTTTTTCATTAACCCTTTCTCAGGAAAACCTGCACTGACTTCAGTGGGAAGGTGTCTCAGTTAGATGAGAAATAAGAAACACCACCACCTAGCAGGGAGACCTAGATGTGGTTCAACACACCTACAGTATGGCCGAAATAGAGTTGTTTCTGGATTCGTAACAAAAAAATCTCTAGTCTGTATTTGCCTCACTTACAAGACAGCTTTTGTACGCTGGCCTAAGTATACACCAGAGAGGAAATGTTAAAACTTACACATCTTCAGTTACACTAATAGGAATATCAGCACAAAATGTATATAAATCGCGTGTACAAAATACGCCTGTACTTTCCCCTGGAGCGTGGCGATCGGCCCGCGCGCAGCCGGCTGCCGAGCAGGGCAAGGTGGTGGAAGGACTGGCCAGCCAAAGCATCCACCTCTGACAGAAAGTGTCAGTAACTCCTTTGTGTCTCTACAGTGCAAACAGAATTTCGGCTTTGACGATCTTACCAAATTCAGATTAAAAAACCACTTAGTTCCACACAAATACAGCCGTAATTACAGAGGGAGCAAAGTTGTGTAAAAAACTCATTTTCTGGTTTGCTTGCCAAAGTATATTACAATTCAGGTTGCACAAAACCGAAGCAAACAAACAAAAACCGAAACACTCTAAATTCCTCCCAAACAACCTAAATCTCCCTGCTTCAAACCCTCTTGTTTTGGAATGTTTTTAAGGATTTCCCCCCCTTTTCCTTTAGAAATCAATTCTTAACAATTGTCAAAATAAATCCTTAGTTCAAAACCAGAAATGAAAACATCGCATAGGAAAGTATCAAAACAAAACATTACCTCTCTTTTGGAAAGACAGACCTTTTTTCTTGCAACAATTTAGTACAGTTGATAGCAATTCATTGTTTCTGTTGACGTGACTTTGCATTTTCAGGCAAAAAGTTTTGCAGCGGTGTTTAGCTAAATAATGTATTGCTAAAGACAGTACAAATAGGGAAAAAAGTCATCTCCCTTAACTAAAATGTGACTCGGTATCAGAAATATTGCTGCCATAAGGCTACTTGGCTACACACCTCCGATTGCTAGCTGCTGTCTGGCTCCCTCCATCCTATTATTAGGCACCAGCGTTCCGGTACAGGAAACTTTTATGGGTGGTGTACACAAAGCACCTCTGATTTCTACCTCGCACTTCATCCTCTGTTCCTTCAGCACAATATTTCATTTTCTTACAGCCTTCACTTCCCCCGTTTGCTCACCTAAATGCAGAAAAGCCCAGCACAGGGATCGCTACCTGACAGCTTTTCAAACTCGGTGTGGAGAAGGTGCCCAAATGAAATAAATAAATAAACAGGAAAGTTTATGAAAGTGAAATGAACGGTGCGGAGTGGCAGGAGCGGCAGCAGGCAGCTCTGTATTCCCCCTTAGACTGACACAGGTGTATCCCAACTTCACCCACTCAGGCAGGAGAGACGGAAGGACGTACACGAGTTTGTACGGACACACCGAGAAGCGACAGAAAAGGCGAAGGAAGAGGTAGGAGAGAGGAATAAAACCAAAAGGTGTTATTTATTTTTACAACTCGACAATGAACTTCAATTTTGGCAGAGGATTACAAACAGCCCTGGGAAATGCTTAATTTTTTTTTTTCTTTTCTATAAAGCTTCAGCACAAAAAGAGAGATTATAAAAGGGATACGCTCGCACGGGCACACATAAAATAGGAGGGGAACTGGGGAGAAGGAATTGAAAGGAAAAGGAAACAAACAGCCTCCTAACAGGCCCATACTGCTAACGGGAGTCCAAATAAAGAGTCATATGATATCTGATAGTGCAGGACACGTCGCCAGGAGCTGGAGCGGATTGCCTGCAGGAAGAAAGAGCCAGTGTGTTACTGCTCAAAGAGCTTTTCTTTCCCCCTTTTTCATTTTTTTTTTTTTTGCCCTCTCTCTCTTTTCTCCTGTACTGTGAATGTGCTACTCTCAGGTCAGGTCCGCGAAGAGTCCCCAAAAGACAGCTATCGTCTTTCTTCCTACTTCTGGAAGCAGTGACAGCCACGGGAAGATGCCTCCTAGTTGAGATTGAGGGGGGCTAAATCTAGATTTCAGCTCTGTTATGTCCTCCCTCTTCTATCACCATCTCCACGGCTGCAGATACAAAATACTCACAAAAGCATTTAAAAGATTTGAAAAAAAACAGGGGGCGAGGAGGAAAAAAGATTCAGGCAGAAAAAAAAAAAGAGTCTGCTTATCCTACGGAAAACTTCAAAGGCCAAGTCCCGTTTCTGTGCTCTTTTGTTTACTTTTCCTGTGATTTTTTTTCCCTTTTTGAAGAGTGAGAGAGAAAGAGAGAAAAGTCACAGAAAACATTCAGACCATGAAAAACATCAGGAGTTGGGAAACTCTCACGAGGAACGAGGAAAGCAAGGATTTAAAATAAAAGAAAGGCATTTGTAATTTGCCAAAAGTTCCTCTATTCGTTACGTTTGCCAACGGAACGACCAGCTCTTTTTGGTGGTCCATCCCTCTCTGTCAAGCATTTCACATTAAACTGGGGAGCCTGCAAAGTACTTTCGACTCAACACTGCTACTGCTGCTACCCACAGAAATGCAGAGCACCTGGGTTACCTGCAGCGAAGGTACCTGGACTCAGAGCAGGGGACTTGAGGCCATGACGATCCCTCCAACTTCTGCTGGGGAAGCCACCACAGCTTTGGAGAGGGAAGAGCCCTGGCTAACAGAGCTGGAGGGGTGCAAGCCCCCAGTCTAGGTACTGGTACGAAAACAAAACTATGTTTTAACCGGCGGTTTCACTTGTCGTGGACGGTTTCCCTTCACTTTTGCAAGGGGCAGGCTGTATCCTGCAGGACTTTTTGCCACTGTAGGGTAGTGGTGTTCCTACAGCAGCGCACGCAGAGCCCAAAGACGGATTTTCCCCCCTTCATCATATGAGGAGGTGTAAATGGACTAATTCTCAGTGTACACTTCCACAATGCATAGACGTTGCTTAAAAACAGTGCCACAGATACCTACGTGATACCTATGTAGCTGTAACAGACGACCTCTTCAGAGGGAAGCCTGCAGCATGAATATAAAAATGAAGGTATTGTAGTAATAATGCCCTGCATCCAGAAACAATCGTTGTAACTCTATAATAATTTGATCTACTTCTATATATTGTGTGCTTATGATTTTTAGGGGGGGATATAATACACAGCTTCCTCTCTTGTTTTCTGTACCTCTGCTATATGATGCAGTTTTTAGATTGGTAATTTGTCAAAGCCAGGAAAATACAAATCAATAAAGGAAGAAAGGCAGAATTTGGTTAAAGAAAGCACTTCCTTAAGCTACTGAATTTGCAACAGTATATATCCTCAAACATCCTAACCATTGTACGGGAGACACTGTAGAGGAGATATCCTGTATGTCATACACTATATGCAATAAAATTCCAATCTAAACATCTCCTCAAATGCGATGCGTTATTCCCTTCTATAGTACGTGTGCCTTTTCCATGTACAAATAGACAAAGAGTGTATCCATAAGAAAGACATTCAGAAGAACAAAATATCTACAGTGCAAGGAGGTCTATCCTGAAATCCTCAATTTGAGGCTCAATTAAAGAACTAAACTCAGAAAGTGAAACGGAGCCATTTGAGAGAGGGTCCCAGCGAACAGGAGGAACAAGCAAACAAACAAACAAACAAACAAAAAAATCTCTGAGCTCTGACTAATCATTGGAGCTGCCAATGAGAGGTGACTTTTAGACAGATGGTCAGGGAAAGCTGGGTCCACGGACACAGACGTTAGTGCCCCATCTGTATTTTAGGATCCTAGCTTCAACAAGCCATTACCAACTTTTTTTCTAAGTGACAGAAAGTGAAAGATTTCTGTTCCCACTAATTTATTTCTTTTCTACCGAAACCACCCCACTTCCCTCTTTTTCCCCCCCCAGTAAGATTTTTTGATTGATTTTTTTAAGTAAACAGAAACTGTTTGCAGTATAACTTTTATGCCAAAAAAAAAAAAAAAAAGAGGCTAGGTAAGTTGGCAAAACAGCAATTGGATTTAAAGAGAGAGTTTTTTAAAAGGGAGAAAAGAACAACATATCAAACTCACTTGGTCTCGTCCCCCTTCCATTCCCGTTCTTATTAATTCCAAATTATAATTTGGAGGTAAGGGAAATGCATTTCCTTTCAACCTATTTTGTTGCTGCCACACATTCTGTGCTTTGCTTCTCTTTCTTTTTAGGATCGGGGGGGGGAAATCCCTAATAAAAATAGAAAAACATATCTCAGGCGTTAAGCTCGCTCTCCCCCTTCCTTTGTAAAGAACTCTTTGTTCTCTAGTGAAAATGCTGAAAAAAAATCCCCGAGCTCCCTGAAACAAGTGCAAAACACTTAGAGGCTTTTGGGCTGGCGAGGAGCCAGGAACCCTCCCGCTGTCTGGTTAGGAAGAGAGGGGAGAGAGAGAGAGAGAGGGAAAAAATTGGAGCTTCCTTTAATAGACATAGGAAGCAGGTCCTCTTTTTTTTTTTTTTCTTTTTTCCTTTTTTTCAAAACTGGCGGTCAAGCGTTAAGTAACTCCCTGTCTAAATCCACCTGCTGGAAATGAACTTGGGTAACCCCCCCAGGGGTGCACAAAGAGGAGACACAGTAACACACTCCCCGGCTCTTCTCCCACCCGCCCCCTCCCCGCTGCCCTGCTTCCATTCTCCCTGCTCCCAGCACACAAATGCCCACAGCTCCCGCTCCCCCTGCCACCACCAACCAACCAACGTACCAAAATAAACGCTCGCTCCGTCTCCTTAAAGAGCGGGGTGGGGGGGGGGGGATAAAAAAAAAAAAAAAGAAAAAAAGGGGAGAAAAAAAAGCTGTTTTCCATCTCGGTTGCGACAGTGATAAGGGGTAGGGAACATCTCATACCTGGTGTGAATGCTAATCAGCCAGGAGTTCTCCTTTTTTCCCAAGACAGGGAACTGTTTCCTTCCAAATTTATTAGAACCTCCTCCACTGCCTCTTTGAAAAACCTTCTTTGTCACCCTCTTCCCAAGTCCTGATACTTCTTTAAAAAAAAAAAAAAATGGCTTCGGAGCTCCTTCTATTCTTGATATTGATTCTCTCTCTCTCTCTTTCTCCCTCTCTCTTTCTCTCTCCCCCCCCACCCCCCCACCCCTCCTCCTTTCTCCTGTCTCTGTCTCTTCTGAGTGGTCTATTGATAAGTCCCTAGAGGCACTGGGTCAGCCTGCCCGTAGGAAACCAGACACAATGCACAAATCTCCGAGTGCCATTCTGCCATCAGCAAGCAGACCACGTTTAGGAGAGAGGGAAAAAAAAAAACCACCACACACACACACACAGAGTAGAGCAAAAGACAGAGAGAGAGAGAGGGAGAGTGTGAGAAAAAGACTGATTGGAACAGGAGGGAGGGAGGGAGGGAGCGAGAGAGCGAGGGAGAGAGAGCGACACTGCCAGTCAGGTTAATCATCCCTACTTTAATTAGCTGTTCGGCTTAGACATAAAACAATTGAATTTGAATGATCTGTCAGTGGGCTCGGCTGAACCAAAGGGGAAATGCGAATATTACAAAAAAGACTGTTGGTGTATTCAGATAAGCTCGCTGGGAAAATCCTCAAAGGATAACTATTAAAACTTACCACCAAACAAAAAGTACAGATTCAAATGGCATTATACAGAGGCCCTCTCCAAAAAGCCGCGAGATCCCTTCCCTCTCTTTTTCACACACCACCGCAGCTCTCGCCGAAATAAACACCCGCGCCTTCCCGCAGCCTTCAAACACTACCTGTCCTGCGGGGTGGGGAAGGGAGCGCAGGTTTGCCTGCTACTTCGGTTCGGTTAAAGCAAGACCGTGCTGCCCTTCAGTTGAATTCTCCCGATGGATCACTGGTATGTTATGATTCGGGAACTACATGAGCTCCAAGAGCACATCCTTGCCGTGGATGTCTGCACAGACACAGATACACTGAGTACCTGCAGACGGAGATGCTGTAAAAAGGCGATGCCGAGTATTGGGACAGACAAGTCCCAGGTGCTGTGGGGGGAGAAGTTATACCCCAAAATAGGTGGCAAAACAATCTATTCCTTCTACTCTGGGTTGCAAAATGAAGTGCGGTTCAAATGGACGAATCCTGGCCATGACCAGCGCAGCGGCAGCTCTGCGTGGTGGTCAAGGCAGAGATTTATGACACTTCTGCCAAGTCTGCTTCGAAAAAGGTGTGGGGCAGGCGGCATCTGCCCCTGAGAGGGAAGGCTGCAGGTAACACACTGCTGTGAGAGGGAGCTGCCAGCATGTCTAGCCCCCGGACATCACCGCCCCTGCCCTGCCAGAACTTTCCCTTGTCAGACACTGGGGACCGGCTTTCGGTTTCAGGGCACACGGGCTCTGATGTTCCTTCCCGTGCGAATGGCAGCAAGGGGTGTGTGTGCGAATTTATTGTGCAAGGCAGGTACATTCTCTGTGTTTTAAATACATTCTCTGTATTTCACATAGGGCTGCAGCTACAGCAGTAAATCCGTAATTCCTGATCAGCCCCGTGAACATCTGCTCTGTATAAACTTTTAAATCAGCACGGCTAACCTGCAAGTGTTGCTCAAAAGCATGGGAAGAAAGTAGAAGGAATTCACAGCGCTGCTGACTGCTGGCCTTGGAGAGGGAGCGCAGGGATTCCCCCCTCACTTTGCATTTTGGGTACAAATGCTTAGGGAAAGAAGAAACAAAAGACAGACAGAAGCCCTAGCAACTTCTCCATATTAATTTCGTCATCTTTTCTACATACATCTCCAGGCAAAGCTAGCACCAGTTTTTACGTGTTTCACCGTTAATGCAGAGCTGACGGGAGGCAACAATATTATTCATTCCTTCTATCACCCGCTGCTATGGGAAAAGGTGGGTTCCTGCCCTTTTCCACCTTTTAAAACGCCACGTGCTGGGTGGCTGTGTCCCATCTGCCTACCTGCCCGTTGGGGCCCATCGACTCAGCACAGATTGTAGGAAGAACTAAGCAGGGTCAATAGGAGAGGGATGCACTGCAGAAGCAAATGGGACATTGGACTTAATGAGGTCTGTGAAATGCTATTTATGAGTCGTCTCCCCAGCCTCCCCAAAATACGAATTGCTCTCATTCGAAATATTATGGGATTATGGGAGGTAAGACGCTACCAAAGAATGGAAAAGGAGGTTTCAGAGAAACACAGTGCCATCAAAGGCCTCAACGCTTTTCCAGATGAGGAGATTTTGTAGAGCACTGTGACACAGACAAGTAGTTTTCTCTTCCCTGGGTCAGTACCAAACTAATAATCCAGCAGGGTGCAAAACAGCTCTGGGCTATGTTTCTAATGAAATATGCAGAGGACCTGACCACCTCATGCACAGGTTCAGTGGAAGAAAACAGTGCACAGTCATGTAATTACAGGCTATGGTAATGGTACAAGGGGCCCTCAGTAAGGTTGCACAGACAACATTAACTGTGGCATTTCGTAACTTTTAAGTGCTTGACTTACTAACATTAACATTACAGTAATGCATTTTCAATATAATTTCTCAGGGTTTTCGTTTAAAGCCAACTTAAAAATCAAATACCGTTCCATGTTGCTGCTGATGCCGAGGCGAGCTAGCACCTGCGGAGCTGTAATACAGAACTTCACCACTTCAGCCAGCAGCGTCATCAGCAGCACCAGTAAAATGATGCTTACGAGGCAATCAACCACTGGAAGAGTGCAAAGATATGTCATTCAGGGGTTTGACGGTGTCTTCCTGACAACGGAAATGCTGAGAGTCAGGAGCCCTAGGTTGACTTCCAAGGAGCAGAGCAAAGTGCACTGCCATGGGAAGAGACCTTTTGGTCCCTGGACACTCAAACCTGCATCTCTTCTGTTGCTGCTGATTTTGCTTCCATCCTCTCCATTCAGTTGACTCAATGAACTGCTGTTCCTCCTGTTTTCTAGCTTGCTCACTCTCATGCTATTTCTCCCTTCCTACACTATTTCTTGTCACAGTCCGTTCCTCATCCCATTGCCCTAAAATGAGCATCCCCTCAAACATCTCTTCACCTCTGCTCTACCCCAGTCACAGATGGACCCTGAACACAGAGGAAAGCAAGCTGCTTAGCATGGTAAATTAGGCCACATGGCATTCCAGGCTACCTTAACTAGACCACTTCTTGCAAGACTGTTTAAAACTAACTCGGGTATCGTAATTTGCAATCCACAGTGTAGACATATCAAAATGTCCTTGTTCTCATTTCCAGTGCTTGCTGCCATAGCAACCCCTGGTCAAAAGGAAATTTCCATTGATATCAGAAGGAGCAGCATTTCACCCAGGTGAGTTTTCACTATGTGGCACATATTTTATTAGCATGTGTTCCTGATATGGTGATCCCCACATCTCCTATAGTGCTTAATGTAGAAAGCGCTACTGTTAAGTCCTGCTCTCAGTAGGTCCCCTTCTACTAGAAGCTACACAAGTCAAAGACCTCCTGATTTCCGCCTGAATATCAACCAAGAGCAGACCTGGAGTCTAAAGGCCAAGAGCAGCTCCAAAAAATGTACATCATCTTCCCCTCCTGAGATTTTATCACAGATTTTAATTTAGATACGTGCTGATGATCTCTCTCTTTGCATCGCACCCTCTTGCTTGCTCTTCCTTCATATAAATCATGCATGTTTCAGGGATGTTTAGCCAAAGAAGCGAGAATTGAAAGCTCAGTCTGATCAGTTGAACAAAGTTTGCTGTTTGCTATGGAAAAGGCAATCAGTGCTGCAGCAAGCTTTCCAGCTCACATGTGTGATACCCACTCCATAGGAAGAAAGCGTGGCTATAGAATTGGAATCTATCTTTATGAGAACTGTACCTGGATTTGTGGCAGGACTTATGAAAGGAAAAGCCACCAGAACTACTCCTCACTTTCTGACTTCTACATGCACCACATAATGCCAGACAAAAGGAAGACACAAAACAACAGCAGACTGGGAAGGACCTAGAAATGGCAGAGTACTTGCTCCTTTAACGTATATAAAGTATTCTGCAGTGCAACTTGTAACACTCAGTACAGCTGACATGAGCTGACATTAATGGAAAATCAACAGATCTGGGTGGCACAAGGAGGAATTTCGTTCCTTTGCAATGAAGGAGCTCTGTCTACCTGAAAAAAAATGGCATTTAACTACGTAATCTCAGTGTAAATTGTATAAATATATTCCTCTAGATTTATTGGCTTGTCTTCATAAACAGCTGTGAGTCTCTGCTTTTTGTTCGGAGATGTAAACCAGCACAGTACGTTGGAGAGGGTGAATATATGGTTATCATTCAGTACATAAGAAATCAGAGAAAAAGACTGGAAAGTCCACCTATAACAGAAATCTACTCCTTGTTTATCTTTTGGGTATGCAACCATTCTTAACTTGCACCACTATGCTTGGTAGATACCTCTGCATGCTAAGGTGAGAAAGGTACCATGCCTTGCATCTAATCTAGTTCATTTCTGTTATATATACAATTTGATTTTCTGGGGCAAAACTAACAAGCTTATTTCCTGTTGCACTGATTACCAGAACTAGCCCCCCTCATATAAAACTATATCAAATGTCCAGGACTGGTTCCTAAAGCACCTTTTACTGACACTGTGCAGTTCCCAAGGCAATTCCTTTCAGAGATTTTCTGACAATAGGGAAATGTAAATTGAAACATCAGAGAGGCTCCATATTTTTTCTCTTAGACAATCCAAATATAATGGCCTATTTTGTGGAAGAACTTCTCTTTTTTTAAAAAATGAAAATACTGCAAATCGGGCTATGAGAGACATTTTTGTTCTTTTTTTTTTGCACATTACCGCTAGCAAGAAGATGCTGCAACGTGAGCCATGCCCTCATGGGCACCAGTGCAATCTACTTGCCTTCACTGGAAAAGCAACAGTGCAACCTAGGGGAACTCTATAAAACATCTGGTGGGGAAGACACAAGAAGAGCAAGACCCCTGCCTTTCCTCCTCTTCAGCTGCATTGCGTTGAAAAGTAACATTTTGAAAGTGCGTTTTCACAATGAATTAAGGAAATCTGACCACTGGTTAAAAAGCAGATAAATGAGGTGACTCTTGCAGGTGACGTGCTTTCTGTATGTTTATGTGGATGCTTATTGTGAAGGCCTCAGAAGACTTTTAAACATTGAAAACATTAACTCTATACCTCGCTCTCTACCCTCTACCACGATCCACACTGTTGTTACCAGATTGCATCTCTGCTCCAAAACTAAAATGACTTAAACAGCATTGTGTGCTATGTTCAGCCTATTCTACTCTGTTATATTTTATTCTAATATTTTTGAAAGAAACGTAAGCATCTCAGAGTGTCAGGAGGCTCACTGTTCTCTCATACTTTCATGGGAAGACAATTATAATTTTGATTTGAAGAACTTTAAAGCGGGCGTCTGCCCCACTTCTGTTCTAAATGCTGATGTGAAACATGCTGTATGTCCCTTTTGCTAACTTTGGTCCTGTCACACATTCATAAATCTTATTTCCCGCATTTGGAGGTGACAGGTATTGTGCCTCTGCCTCCAGTCTTTCTTATCTAAAGATGTCTTGTTTCTGTAGGCTTTTCCATAGGCTCAATGCTGAGTAAAAATTGTAATTATTTTCATATTCCTCATTAGGACAAAACCTTTATAAGAACAACAGTATTGCTAGCAGTCTGGGAAGTTGTACAGTATCAGCATGCCAAAAACATGAGATTCCCACCAAAATCACCTCACTGAGGGCTTCTGGCTTCTCTGTCCAACCACTAGTTTTGTCTCAGGGACAGCTGCAAGGGTCCCTACTCTGCACATACCACTTTCTCTCTTAGACTTGGATATAAATAGAGTGGGAAGCCAAAGAGTCAGAGGAGGGTGTAGAGTTCTGTTTCTTTTCTGCAGCAG